>NC_090444.1:865585195-866785195 GCF_031143425.1 Pleurodeles waltl | reverse complement strand
TACACACATCACACAACACCCATTTCCCCACAAAGGCACTCCCGTTCCACAGATGAGGAATTGCGGGTCATGGTGGAGGAAATAGTCGGGGTAGAGCCACAGCTGTTTGGAGGACAGGTAAAGCAAATATCCATTGCAGGAAGATGGAGCTATGGTGGAGAATCGTGGACGGGGTGAACGCCATGGGACAGCTTCCAAGAACAAGGGACAACATCATGAAGAGGTGGAACAACCTACGGGGAACGTGAGTTCCATTGCAGCAAGGCACCAGCTTGCCATACAGAGTACTTGCGGTGGAACCCCACCTCCTCCCCCACACCTCACAGCATGGGAGGAGCAAGTCTTGGCATTACTGCATCCAGAGGGACTCACTGGAGTTGCCAGAGGACTGGACACTGGTGAGTCAACATTTACTACTTATCAACCCCCATACCTGCATGCCATCTCACACTCTCACCTTCCCATAATTTCACTCCATCTCACACACTGTACCTACACATCTGACTAACCCCAATGCCAAGCCATTCATGCTATACCAAAGCATGGACAGCCCTCCCAGCCCTGCATGGACATCCATCACCAAAGCATGCACAGCATAGGAGAACTAACAATCCCACAATACATCACCATACTCAATCAAAGGTGGCAGGGCAACAGCAACAATAGAGGGGAAGCTAGTGATGTACAAAAAGTCACAGGCATGAAGCATAATACATCACTTACATCCCTGCAGGTGCCCCAGCCAATGTCAGCGGAGAGGAGGTGCCACGACTATCCAGTCCCCCAACAGAAGCTGCCCCAGTGAAAACAGTAACTCTGGACTTCAGGATCCGGATCAACAGCCTGGCCCATCAGGGACCACTGGACAGTCGGTCACCCCAGCACACTCCCAGTCCACCACAGAGCCTCCCCCATCAGTATCCAACACCACAGCACCCACCCAGCGTCCCCACACCTCTGTGCCCAGGACACGTCAATCAGCAGTGTGCCCACC
Organism: Pleurodeles waltl; assembly: GCF_031143425.1. Taxonomy (NCBI): domain Eukaryota; kingdom Metazoa; phylum Chordata; class Amphibia; order Caudata; family Salamandridae; genus Pleurodeles; species Pleurodeles waltl. The sequence continues at coordinate 866,784,201 of NC_090444.1, read as the reverse complement.
TGTACAGGGGCCCCATTCCACACCTCACCACCAAGACAATGCCCAGTGGGGTCAGTGGCAGTGGGTACACCATTCAAGGGACAGGGGCACAGGGGAACAGGGACACTGGGAGGACCGCTGTGCGCTAGGGGGAGGCAGGTCCAGGGAACCAACTCTCCACCAGGAGGCACTCACCAAGATCCTGGGATCCTACCAACAATTCCAGGACACGATTGGCCAGATCCTTGACAACATGCAGGATAACAAGCAGCTGCAGGAGAAACACCATCAGGAGATCAGGGAGGACTTGCAGGCCCTCAACACAACCCTGATCTCCATAGCAGGGGTGCTGGCAGACATGGCCAATATCATGAGGGAATCAACAGCACAGTAGCGGGCCTCTACCACTAGCCAGTCTATTGACCAGCCCTCTACTTCCTGTGCAGCTAGTGGACAGGAGGCCCCCACCTGAGGACCCACAGGCCATCAGCACCCCTCCCCCTGCAGAAGGTGAACCACCCCGTAATCGCTCCCTGCGACCCAGACAGAAGCCAGAGACACTTGCCAAGACCACTGCCAGGAAATGGGACTCTCCTGATTGTCCCCCTTGTGTCCCACCCTGTCACCTTGTCCTCTTTGCACTGCCTTTGCTCCCCTTCCTATGGACCTGTGCTACAAATTGACTGGGACAATACCCTGGACTTTTCTCTAACATCACACAATTCCATTGCACTTTTCCCTCAATTTTATAGCACCACAATAAACACCCTTGAACACAACTTGACTGATAGTGTTTTATGTGTTGAGAATGTGCATTTAGGGGAACAGTCACATATAGTGCAAATGATCTGAACACTGTGATAGCATTCAGTTAATTACCTGTAACTGTCTGTAGTAATCACATCAGGGCACTGTTGTCATCTCACCAACATTTGTAAAATGGCAAGCCATAGGTGACAGTAAGTTCAGGGGTGTGGAACTTAATACAATATCTATTTGTCCATGGGACAGGTTGCTTGTTAAATCTACTTGTCCTCTAAAAAAAATCTACTTGTCACTTTGGTTCCATGTAATGCTGCCACAAATTATAGCAGCCATCTCATTATGTAAGAGTTCTGATAATAGTCCCTCTGATTATGCCAGTGCTACTACTATAGTAGGGTTGAATACTTAGAATTTCAATCCTTACTATAGCAGTTTCTTTATTTTGCCACCATTCCACAGATCTTTACACTGGAGCCGGAGGAAGCAGAAAGCAATAGTTTCAGGGCTGAAAAGTCTTTGAGTCTGCAAAACTACTAATTTGCATGTTTTTTCATCGGCTCTCCTCTAATCTTTGCCCATAATGAGAAAGGTTGGAAATTTACTCCTGACAGTGACAGAAGTAGAAGTTCTTTCAGGGTTGGGAATAAAGTGGTTGGAGGGAAAGTGAACTTGTAAACGTTCAACAGATTTTCGTGTGAGCAAATCTACACATGCATATTTGCTCATGCTAAAACACAGATCACAAATATTTTCTAGGAGTACGATTTCCTGGTCTACTGCTGTAAGTTCTAGTGAATTCATGAAAACCACTAATGCAAAGACATAGCATGGGTGCACACTGTGACTTTCTTTAAGAATTGGGTCCCTAATTAGGTCTGACATTAGCAAAGATGTTTTTATTAAACTTCTATTTCTCCATCTATCTATCAGCTGGCTTTACTGTGAGTGATCGCATTCTCCTTTTCCACAAGGAGCACATTGGCACACAGAGTAATTCTGTTCAGTGCCAGTAACTACTGTGGCAATCAGTGGCCAAACTACTGTGGCAATCAGTGGCGTAAGGAAATTGAAGGGTTGCCCCACTCCAGACTTACTCAAGGCAGGTGCTGTGTGAGGGGGCCTCCTGGAGGGGACTGCGGGCATTTGTTACACCACTGGTGGCAATGTGTGCTTTTTGAGATCAAAACCTTTTTTTCTTTTTGCCAGTGTTTGCTACAATGGTGAGTGCCTGGCAGCTCTCGCACCAATACAGTGTTACAGAATCCATGTCAAAACAATTCATTCATTGACAAAACCAAAAGACTCGCAAAAAATTTCAGATTGGTTGCCAGTGCTTGTTTATTTTCATGCTTCCCCAAATTGTGTTGAAAATGGTTACACTGAGGCCCTCATTATGAGGCTAGTGATCATCAGACCGCCAGCCTCGCCGGTGGTAAAGACTTCCACATCACAAGTTGTGGGGTTTGGCAGATGCCAAACCTCCACAATGCTGCCTGGCACGCTGGTGTGGTCGCACCGCCGTGGCCGGTGGTGAGAACCTCCAACCTCGCTGCAGGCCTCAGAAAACCCCGGCGGAGAGTCACCCGGTGACAGGAATCCCTATTACTGTCACTGGCACACACAACACCCACACGTCCACACACATCCTCTCCACCGGTCCACACACTTACAAACACCCCCACTACTCCTTCACGCACGCATGCAGTCACATACGCATCCCTTGGCATACACATACATTCACAAAGACACCCCCACTCACTCTCATACATGCAGACACACACCCCCTTTCACTTGCATACATGTAGACACCCCCATTCATTCACTCACTCACAGACATGCACTCATACACCCCCATTCGCACACATACACAAACTCATATACCCCCATTCGCACACATAAACGCGCACACCACACACATGCACCCAACACTCCTCACCCTCCACACCCCTCTTTCGGACGATCACTAACGTTCTCCGTCAAGGAGGTCGCCTTGGAGGGGATGGGTCCTGGCGGTCTTACATCGCCAGCACCACCACACCAGCATGACTCCGCCAAGTCATATTACGGCTCTAATATGGTGGGCGGAGTCTTGCTGCCGTAGTGTTGCTGCCGATGCAACTGCCTCTTCGGAGTCAGACTTCCGTCCATAAATGACGAGGACCAAAGTCAAATTGAGGGCCTGAGTTTCCATTAGGAATATTGTTTGGAAATACTAGCATGCATTAACACATTTTATTAAATGACGCTTCAAAGAAATAGCACCTAACATTTCATAGTAGCCAAACAATTTTTTTCCTACTTGCATTTTTTCTGAACATTTTATTTTGATAGCAAAGAATTATCACTCTTGCTTACAAGCTTCTGCAAACATCTACATCTAATCAGAGAGCATTAGGGGAGCATTATACTTAGCCTCATATTGTTAAACTTCTTACACATGTACATTTTCAGTAGTGCAGTGTGACCTTAAACATTTATTTACAGTGCTCGCACTAATAATGAGGCTTCTCATAATGAACCACAAATACAAATTTGAACAGCATTAACATAAGTTTAACACACATATTACCTCAACTGCAGACTTATTGGGGGGTTGGGTCTACTTGTCCCAAGGACAAAATAAACATGAAAACTTGTTGCCTTTGACCTGAAACAATATGTCCTGGGTGTCGGGCTATAGAAATTCCACATCCCTGAAGTTGAGATGCAGAGGAAGTGAATTCCATCATACCATAGTCACATAGATGAAATCAATAGTCAGAGCAATGATCAGTTCCAATGTCTCACCTGTGTGTCATTGGAAGTAATGACATATAACTGATGTCCTGTTGTCCACATCCTCATCCTCTGCCACCTCATGGTGCACTGCTGCCACAGGGGCATCTCCCGTCTCCTCCTCCTGCAAAAAGGCACATGTCGTCTGAGGGCCAGGTTGTGCAACATGTAGCATGCCACTACTATCTGGCAGACTTTACCGGGTGAGTAGCACAGGGGTCCACCTGTCAGATGGAGGCACCTGAACCTGGCCTTCAAGAGGCAGAAGGTCCTTTCGATTATTCTTCTGGTTCGCCCATGTGCCTCATTATAACGGTTCTCAGCCCCTGTCCTGGCATTCCTCACAGGGGTCAGACGCCACGATGGGTTTGGGTGGCCAGAGTAACCTGCAAATGTTTAGGGACAAATATTAGCCTAACAATTCTATGGGGTTAACACTTGAAAGCATACACCGACATACAGTGGGTGGGGACTCTGGCTCACCTATTAGCCAAACCCCGTGCCAGGAAAACAGAGCACTGAAAGCACTTGCACAAGAGGGGGGATCCCAGTGGGATGACGGATAGCTAATATCAGGTCAGGCTCAAATTGGGCATACAGCTCTGTGATAGTGGCCCTGTCCAGTCTATGGGTGACTATAATGTGCCTGTCCTCCAGTTTAGCCAAGTCCACTGTAGTAAAGTACCATCTTGCCTGGCATGTTACCCCCATATTTCACTGTATATATGTTGTTTTAGTCTATGTGTCACTGGGACCCTGCCAGGCAGGCCCCCGGTGCTCATAAGTATGTGCCCTGTATGTGTTCCCTGTGTGATGCCTAACTGTCTCACTGAGGCTCTGCTAACCAGAACCTCAGTGGTTATGCTCTCTCTGCTTTCCCAATTTGTCACTAACAGACTAGTAACTAAATTTACCAATTCACATTGGCATACTGGTACACCCATATAATTCCCTAGTATATGGTAGTGAGGTACCCAGGGTATTGGGGTTCCAGGAGATCCCTATGGGCTCCAGCATTTCTTTTGCCACCCATAGGGAGCTCTGACAATTCTTACACAGGCCTGCCATTGCAGCCTGCGTGAATTAACGTCCACGTTATTTCACAGCCATTTACCACTGCACTTAAGTAACTTATAAGTCACCTATATGTCTAACCTTCACCTGGTGAAGGTTGGGTGCAAAGTTACTTAGTTTGTGGGCACTCTGGCACTAGCCAAGGTGCCCCCACATCGTTCAGGGCAAATTCCCCAGACGTCGTGAGTGCGGGGACACCATTACACGTGTGCACTACACATAGGTCACTACCTATGTGTAGCGTCACAATGGTAACTCCGAACATGGCCATGTAACATGTCTAAGATCATGGAATTGTCACCCCAATACCATTCTGGTATTGGGGGGACAATTCCATGATCCCCCTGGTCTCTAGCACAGTACCCGGGTACTGCCAAACTGCCTTTCCGGGGTCTCCACTGCAGCTGCTGCTGCTGCCAAGCCCTCAGAAAGGTCTCTGCCCTCCTGGGGTCCAGGCAACCCTGGCCCAGGAAGGTAGAACAAAGGATTTCCTCTGAGAGAGGGTGTTACACCCTCTCCCTTTGGAAATAGGTGTGAAGGCTGGGGAGGAGTATCCTCCCCCAGCCTCTGGAAATGCTTTGATGTGCACAGATGGTGCCCATCTCTGCATAAGCCAGTCTACACCGGTTTAGGGATCCCCCAGCCCTGCTCTGGTACGAAACTGGACAAAGGAAAGGGGAGTGACCAGTCCCCTGACCTGCACCTCCCAGGGGAGGTGCCCAGAGCTCCTCCAGTGTGTCCCAGACCTCTGCCATCTCGGAAACAGAGGTGTTGGGGGCACACTGGACTGCTCTGAGTGGCCAGTGCCAGCAGGTGACGTCAGAGGCTCCTTCTGATAGGGTCTTACCTCTCTTGGTAGCCAATCCTCCTTCCTTGGTAGCCAAACCTCCTTTTCTGGCTATTTAGGGTCTCTGCTTTGGGGAATTCTTCAGATAACGAATGCAAGAGCTCATCAGAGTTCCTCTGCATCTCCCTCTTCACCTTCTACCAAAGGATCGACCGCTGACTGCTCATGACGCCTGCAAAACCGCAACAAAGTAGCAAGACGACTACTAGCAACCTTGTATCGCCTCATCCTGATGGTTTTCTCGACTGTTTCTAGGTGGTGCATGCTCTGGGGGTAGCCTGCCTTCACCCTGCACCAGAAGCTCCGAAGAAATCTCCCGTGGGTCGACGGAATCTTCCCCCTGCTAACGCAGGCACCAAAAGACTGCAACACTGGTCCTCTGGGTCCCCTCTCATCCTGACGAGCGTGGTCCCTGGAACTCAGCAACTCTCTCCAAGTGACTCCCACAGTCCAGTGACTCTTCAGTCCAAGTTTGGTGGAGGTAAGTCCTTGCCTCCTCACGCTAGACTCTATTGCTGGGTACCGCATGATTTGCAGCTGCTCCGGCTCCTGGGCACTCTTCCAGTATTTCCTTTGTGCACAGCCAAGCCTGGGTCCCCGACACTCCTTCCTGCAGTGCACAACCTTCTGAGTTGTCCTCCAGCGTCATGGGACTCCCTTTTGTGACTTTGCGTGGACTCCGGTTCACTCTTCTTCCAAGTGCCTGTTCGGGTAGTTCTGCGGGTGCTGCCTGCTTCTGTGAGGGCTCCCTGAGTTGCTGGGCGCCCCCTCTGTCTCCTCCTCCAAGTGGCGACATCCTGGTCCCTCCTGGGCCACAGCAGCACCCAAAAACCTCTACCGCTACCCTTGCAGCTAGCAAGGCTTGTTTGTGGTCTTTCTGCGTGGGAACACCTCTGCAAGCTTCATCGCTATGTGGGACATCCGTCTTCCAAAGGAGAAGTCCCTAGCTCCCTTCTTTCTTGCAGAACTCCAAGCTTCTTCCAACCGGTGGCAGCTTCCTTGCACCCTCAGCTGGCATTTCCTGGGCTCCTGCCCACTCTCAACACTGATGCGACTATTGGACTTGGTCCCCTTGTCTTACAGGTACTCAGGTCCGGAAATCCACTGTTGTTGCATTGCTGGTGTTTGTTCTTCCTGTACAATCCCCCTATCATGACTTCTGTGCTCTCTGGGGGTAGTAGGTGCACTTTACACCTACCTTTCAGGGTCTTGGGATGGGCTATTTTTCTAACCCTCACTGTTTTCTTACAGTCCCAGCGACCCTCTACAAGCTCAAATAGGTTTGGGGTCCATTTGTGGTTCACATTCCACTTTTGGAGTATATCGTTTGTGTTGCCCCTATACCTATGTGCTCCTATTGCAATCTATTGTAATTCTACACTGTTTGCATTACTTTTCTTGCTATTACTTACTTAATTTTGGTTTGTGTACATATATCTTGTGTATATAACTTATCCTCATTCTGAGGGTACTCACTGAGATACTTTTGGCATATTGTCATAAAAATAAAGTACCTTTATTTTTAATATATCTGTGTATTGTGTTATCTTATGATATTGTGCATATGACACCAGTGGTATAGTAGGAGCTTTGCATGTCTTCTAGTTCAGCCTAAGCTGCTCTGCTATAGCTACCTTCTATCAGCCTAAGCTACTAGAAACACCTCTTCTACCCTAATAAGGGATAACTGGACCTGGCATAAGGTGTAAGTACCTCTGGTACCCACTACAAGCCAGGCCAGCCTCCTACAGGCGGTACCTTGTCTTCTGCCTGGCTGTTGCCAGCTACCGCCGTGGTGCGTGGTGTTAAAGCCCTGGCGGATAGTGTGGTACATTGGCTGTTTAATGGAGTTCTCACCGCCATGGTCTTAATTTGGCGGTAATTAGCACCAGCCTGTTGGAGGTATTACTGACACTTTAACTGTCACCGTCAATGTCATAATGACCACCATAGTGTTTTCATGTGGTGCCTTCTGCAGGTGCACACGTGAGTACTATGAGTGCTGGCAAAGCACTACTGTATGATGGCGCAAAGGTTATGGGGCTTCACCCAGTGCCCCTGTAGTTTGTTACTGGTTCATTTCCCTGGTGTGCGGTGGATGTGTGGTCTCAACAGCTCATGCTTACTTGTTTGATGTCTGCTAGCAAAAGCAAAGGGAGGGAAAACATGCTTGCTCTAGTCCTCACCTAATTTGCATGCAGGGCATTGCAAATCATTAAATTACTAAATAGGTACACTGTGTTTTGAATATGGACCTTTAAGGTGTATACTATAGCACTAGTCTTCAGGCTGAAGATCAGAATGTATTTATAATAAAACAGTAGGTGAGTGAAATACGCGGCATGTAATTAAAAATGATAATATCAAAATACTTAGTGAGAAAGCTTTCATGTGCCTGGCTGCTGAGAAAGCGTTAGACCGGATAGACGTGTAGTATCTGGGAAAGACGCTCTTGCATCAAATTGGGAATCTACCAAATAGAGTATGGCTATTGTCAAGTTAAAGTGCAATAAAATGTCGTAATAGTCATCTGTTAAATAGAGTGCTTTGTCTCTATTATCACAACTCATCTTCTCACTCACGTAGCACCAGTAGTACAAACGATGGGAGAAATCAATCAAATTGGCCATTCGAAAGACCCAAACACTTTAAACGTAACATTTACACTAATATAATTTTGCTAGCCCTATAATATCTAAGTGGCACTACTCCTGGAATGACTGAGCCACTAGAATTTGAAAACGTGCCACTGAATGAAAAGAAAAATCGTTAATCCTTGACTTTCTTAAACGATCACCTATAATAACCTGTTTTATAATCTCTACTTTTAAGTTTTATGCATGTTTTATTACTTTTCAGTAGACAAAAACTCTCATGTTAGCAACTTGTCTCGAATTTTTAAACGAGTACATCTAAACAGAAGGCTTAGCACCCTTGCATTTACTAGTGTTTTTTGTTCAGTGAAGTGACAGGCATGAAGCAGAGTAAAGCATTTGACCAGTTTGTCTGCATATAACTATTTCATTTGGGCAGAGATGGTATTTTCTAATTCCTTCATTTTTTATCTTAGCTTTAGGCACATGATTGCCGAAGGGCAGTTAATATGCGTTAACACCTACTGGCGCAGACAATAGCATTTTATTGGCGTGTTGGGTGTTCATTTGAAGACAGTTTTTGGCAAAGAACATTCGGGAGCTGGTAAAGGCAGTTTGCCCCAGCATCCATTGTTTCAACTTCTGTTAAATTTTTTATTTTTTTTACTTTTTTTTACTTTTAACAACATGTCTTCGACGAGTGAAATGTCACAGCATTAAAGCCATCTGCTGAGAGCCGTGCTGGTTGTGAAATACTGACTGTTTCATCACATCCTCACCAGTTTCAACGTGGACTATAACAGGGTGAAAAGTGCAGTTGTCTAAATCAGTGGCAAGGCGCTATATTCTTCCCTCTAAAATAAGTCGAAGATATATTTTTAAGCATTTACTCGTGCCCCTTTCAGCATAAGTTTAGCCTAACATAGGTTTGTATGGTATGAGCTCATACCCACATAGCGCCTATCAACTTGTTTGTCCCCGTTCTGTATTATTTTGATTGACTTTGTGACCTCGTTAAATGCTGTTCATTTCAGGCTGTTTCAATAATATAAAGTCTTTTAATTTTATGTTCAGAGCGCATGGTTGCCAAATCACATGTTGCGTTTTCGATGAAAGAAGAGGGACACATCTATGCAATGGATTGTCTGGATTTTGAGAAGAACTTTAGTTGTCCCACAGGTGAGAAAATGGTGGTAATCTTCTCAGAATCATATAAACAGGATAACGAAATTACATCTGCATTCTACGTAAGGTCCTCTCTTGCTTTAATTGTATTTGATTCTGTACATAAAAAAAAAACAAATAATACATCTTGGCAAGCATTAGACATTTAGGAAGAAAAATATTATTTTTAGATACTCCCTAGTGAACATCATTCTGTAAGCACTACTCGTGAGATACATCAGCAGAAATACATGGAAACATTTGCAAATGGACATGTTGGTGCTAGGTTGGTGTTTACTATGAATAAAAGCATGTGGACGTATGAAGACAACAACAATATACCGGACAATTTTTAACATATAGAGATGGACATGATACAGTTCAAAGTAAAATGTTTGGGATATAAAAATGATACATATAGTATAAAGGCAGTGTGTCACGCCGCAGCTTCCAAAGCAGAGCATTTTGGGCCTCTTTCTATCCCCTGTTTTAACAGGGCATTTGAGCTCGAAATTCTAAATTCTATTAGTGTTCTATGAGGCCGTAGTTCAGCCACATTGGGAGTACTGTGTTCATTGACATCAGCAGTTGTCACGACTAACACTTGTTATTAGCAGTAAGCAACACCTCAGGTATGTGAATGAAAAGGGAACAAGGTTTTTTCTGGGATGAAACAGCTATGAAAGATAGGAATTGGTCTGTTACTGGCATGAGAGTTGACTGAAGGGAGTTAACTGATGGGAGCATTTCTCACAATGCAGCACTTCAAGGAAAGTAGTACTTTTGCTGCAAGACTCAGTTTTCCCCCTTGTTCGCATCTCCCATTTATATAATTTTTGTTTGACTGCCTCGTGTGAACGTATGGTTCATCATTCAGCCCTCCAGCTCTAACACTTTACTGCAAAATGGTCAGTATATGTATTTAACTAGAGAAACACAGTAACAAATTCAACTAGTCAGTGTCTATTATGAGATCCTGTAACTCAACAAGGTTTGTTTTATTAGTTCTGGTGTTAGCCCAAACCTTTTAATTTTACAAAAAATGTATATTTCATATTCTTTCGGCCAGCCCACTTCATTCATTGTTCTGTAGTAGCATCATACACATTTTTCTTCCACTTACTGCAACATACTACGTGAGGCAGCCGGTCAGCCCACTTCAGCTATTGGTTCGCTTCTGCGTCAGTGATGGCACACTACCCAGCACCCACACAAAAAGTATTCCGTTTCATTGTCAGGAATTGGTGGGCCAATGTATTTTTTTTAATGTTGTGTTTTTTTTGCTTTTGTTACAGTTTTTATACTGTAGCCCGCTGCCAAGAGCTATACTGGTTGTTGAAAGCCCTGGACTCAAGTTAGTATAACAAGGGTGAGGACCTTTAACATCAGGTGTAGCCATGGCAAAACAGCTATGAGGCTATTAGAACATCCCACCCACTAAGGGTAGAATGTACTAAATTGAAATAAAAAATTCTAAATTAGAAATGGAGAAGCAGAAAGACAAACATTGGAATGTTGGAGCAGAATGCTTAAACCAGCCATTATAAGCCAGGAGCGATTCCATTGTCTTCAGTGGAAGTCTTGTCATTTTAATGTTCTAATAAAGATTTACAAAAACAAAATTGCCAAAACCAAAGGGCTGGGAACCATCGCTAGATTTATTTGTTTTGCCAAAGCTTTTTTCACATTGGTGCTCCTCTCTGTCTGTGAGGCTCTTATTTGAGAGGAACGCTACTTACTTGTTTCACCTTGGCTAGGATTCACTTAATATTGTTCTGAATAGTGATAATTGCTTTTAATTTGGTACATTTGTGAGTGATAATGAGGGGAAGAGGATTAAAGCAAATTCTGCAGCTGATAATTGTGAAGTATTGTGACGTGTTAGATACGCTTATAGATGACTGCCATACATTTTACTAATTCTTAAAAAATTACATATAGAGTGCTTCTGGTTTTCTCCACAGGAGAATTAATCTCTTGCCTTGATACATTGGCTCTTTGGTAAATAATGTATCCTTCTATGAAGTGCTTGTATTTCAATTCATGAGGGATTATTTTACATGTATAAAGTCAGCCATTAAACGTGCATATATTTATGGCATACCTCCTGTATACATGAATCCGTTCATCTTTTTTTTTTTTAATTGAAGTAGACTTTTAAAAATGGTTTTCTCAAGACTCACGTTCAAGCCTGACAATCAGATGGCTGTTTAACAGCTGTTGTGTTTACCCATTGGAAGTGTCTGACATCAAAACAACTAGCCTCCCAGCTTCTTTCAGTAGCTTACAGGGTTTGGGCGGGTGGTAAGCTTTTTTTTTAACACATTGCATTCCATCAGCTCCTCTTATAATGGCTGGATAACGCTTGTTTGGGATAACCTTTGGGGAAGCCTCGTCCTTTACATGACCATTCTCGACATGTATGATACCGGCAAAGCATAAGTTATTTGGTTTTGTAGACCATCTATTATGTCAGTGGCCTGGGTTTTTCCTTTTTTCAGTAGTCCTGTTTTTGTGTCCATGGCTGCAACTCTTCTGATGTTCTGCATTATTTTCTGATTAAAATAAACGCAGGAAGTCACAATTGCTGGGGCCGCGGACTTAAAAACAAATTATCTTAAAAAATAAATACTTTTCATTGACATAATAGAAGGGCTACAGCCCGAAGCCAAACCAGCTTCCTGACTGGTAACCTTTTTCCCCATAACATGCTAAGCCCTTTTTTTATTTTTGCTATTTGGGGTACTTTGTGCTTGTGCCGTTATAACTTTTTACCACATAAAGTATCAATGCCAAATATGTGTTCTTTTTTTCCAGCATTGTGGGGAATTCTAAAGGTACCCAGGTATTGTCCATTTCCCTGCAGCGGCCCGATTAAATTCCCAGAATATAGCTAAATGTTGCTTCTTCTGTGGTTTTGGTGAGAAATGGGAAACAAAGAAAAAAATTGCTGTGCATAAGAGTGTATGGCTTTTTTTCTAAAACCTTTATCAAAGAAAGATTTGTAGTGCGTGTGCCACCATTTTCACAGCTTTCAGGAACAATCTTAGTTATCAACAAAATAAAGTTTCTTACACAAGGTTTGCATTTTTTTTTTTAAGAGGAAATCCATTTTGCTTAATTTTGGTGGTTTTAACCTAGTTGCAGTGTGAAATCTCTGGATGATCCTATAAGCTATACATTTTTGAAAAGTCGACAAAATTCTGACTTCATCATCTAGTCATTTGTGTAGATCCCTCAAGATTTTCCAATTGACGCACACTTTTGAAATAAAGTAATGAAAATGAGTAGGGAAACAGCCCAACTCCTTGTCACAACGGCCGATTTACAAAAACAATATACCGTTATGTCTGACAGACCATTCTGGGTGCAGTAGTACATAGAGTTTGTAGGGTCCAGAAAAGTATGCAATACCAGGAGCCAGCAACTAAGCAGCATCTTACAATGATGTTTCATGGTCTCACAACTATACATAAATTCCTATGGTAAAATATAAAGCATGTAAATGGGTATGAATGAGACCTATCTATTCCTGAAATGTACGCTAAGTACTGAATTAGAAACAGTGGTTGTTTCTACACCTCTGAATTTGTGGTTGCACATACAATTATGTGTTTCACAGGACATTTGTAAAATAGATTTTTTTTTATCACACTGGCTTACATTTGGAAGCCACAATGAAGAGAAATCCAGTTGGTAATAATAAATGTTCTACTATTCTGTGTTGCCACACGTCTCATGATAAAAGCGATACCCCAGTTCTGTGGCTGAGCCTACCGTATGCAACACAAAACACCCCATTTTTTTACAATGTGGGTAGCAGGGCATTATGGGTCCTGGCTCAGCCTGCATCTACATACCACACCCAGACATTTATGAAAAATAAACATGTGGGCGAGTCAAGGGTGCGTAATTTACATCACTTTCATTTTCTTACCCAGAAGCCGTTTCAAACCTCAAATTTGCCCAAAAACACACATTTTCCTTACATTTTTAAGAAAGTTCTGGAATTCTTGGGAAGCCACACATTTCCTACCACTGATTGTTTCCCATTAACAAGTTTTGTTTAAGGTCACGCCTTTGAAAACTATTGGCTTTTCCAATGTTTTTAGCCACGCAGCACAACATTCCCTTAGTGTCATAATCCTGAATGTATAACTCCCAATTTATGAGCTATAAAGGAACATCAAGGCGCCAAACATTTTACAAGCATACACCCACCTTTCAAGCGTAACACACACAAATCCATTTGCACTGCCAGCTGTGGACCCACTACAGTACAACACTCGCATCAACAGACTCCGTCATTCAAGGGCCCTTCACTTTCATATGTCCACATGACTGACACACCAACCATTCACGATCATCCAAACATCAGCCTACTTACAAACACCGTACCATCAAGTCACCACGCACATATTCTGCTATCAACCCCATTACACACACACATTCCGGCAGTTAACTGCCACTACGCAGGCACACCCCACTCTCTATCACCACCACACACACATACACAGGCAGTCAATCTTCACTGCGCACTCCACCAGCCATCCACCAGTACACAACACACCACCAACCACTTCCATTTCTAAAACACTCCTAGAAATAACACAGCACATGCAGAAAAAAAAAAATATTCACCTGAATACATCACATTATTTTCAGTTTGTTTTTCAAATGTATATAATCCACCTATTGGTAGATAGAAAACAAATATGACTGCATGCACAACAGGCGTTACTAAAGATATAAAACAATTGGCCACCTGCTATGAAACAGAAAATATATAGCAATACAGACCATAATGTCAGATGCCTTCTGCTCTGATATTTGCTCCCAATACAATGCTTTCATCGTGAATAGTTGTGAGCGTGTGACCATCTCTTCTCTATCAAAGCAAGTAGTTAATTGCATACCAATACATTACTCTGCCCCCTTTGAAGTTTTTTACACACAAGCTTTTTTGGATAACCTTAACAGTTAAGAGCTGATTGTACACATGCCATAGTGCCCACTTTGAACAATTCTTATATAATTGCATTCCTCTGTAAAATTGTTCAAGTGTAAATGATGACCTTTTTCAAAACGTGTTCTGCTAGGTTTCCACATAACTTTTTCACTGACTTAAAAAATGGAAGGACAATCAAAGGTGAGGGGAGCAAGCCAACTATAGAATCCATATAAGTGCACACCATGCACTTATACGGATATCCAGTGACACTTTCAGGCAACATATACAGGTTAATACCACAACAGGCTCTCTTGCTCATTATGTACTGTCATAAACAAAATCAAGCAGCCTCTGAATAGGACCCAAGACTTGTCCACAGATACATGTTGACCTGATACATAGATCTATAGATCTTTTAGAAAAGATGTACTAAATGGTCACGGACAGGCCGAATCTTCAAGAGACGTTTACAGTCATGTTGTTGAAACTGAAAATACCTCTGCATGGTTAAAAATGTGTACCCCTGCCCTGAGTACCCAACTGTACTATTGGAAGGCTCCCTAATGTTGATTCTTGTCGTAAGTAAACCTGAATCGTGTGTGCACCATGACATAGGCCTTTCTCATGGATTGCAGTTTTGTTGGACAAGGAGGGGTCGCACTACCTTCATAGTGGTGGAAGGCTGCAGGAGTTAAACAGCATGAGTGCAGTGTTGGCACCATACCATGTAGTGATCAGTAGTAGTGAACAGGTCCTTTTTACCCTGTTACTGGAATTAGGTGCTTTCTTAAACATTCCGCTGCTGTGTGATTAACTTACCCTTGGTCTAGATAAGGGAGATATTGTAGGAAGCTGGTCTGGTGTGTGGTGAACACATATGGTGTTATCACCTTATGCAAGGTATCCCTTGTTAGTGAAGTGTAGGCAGTGTCTAGGAAGCCAAGGCTCACTGGAGGTAGCTGTGGATGAGCAGCCAAGACTTATCTAAGACATGCAAAGCTTATGCAATACCACTATAGTCAAACAGCACTTACACACATGAAAGAACCACAGTGTTACAAAAATAAAGGTACTTTATTATAGTAACATGAATACTAAAATACTGTATAGGCAATACCCCAACTGGAGGTGAGCAAACACACTACTATATAACATTAGTAATCAGTAAATTGCATAGAAAGCACTAGGCACTGGCAAAAAGCAATAGCTAATAGTGAGGGCCCTAGGGGAGGGCCAAACCATATATTAAACAAGTGGAATGTGAAAGGCAGTCCCCCCACCCTAGGAAGTGGAATCAGTAGAGGGGGACTGGAGGAACTAGGAACCCCAAGATGTGAGTACCAGAGTGACCCCCAGTGACCAGGAGAGCAGAGGTAAGTACCAGGTTTTCCCCAAAACCTACAGGAGGAATTTGGAAAAGGAATGTGCAAGACTCAGACAAGACTGGAAGAACCCAAAGGTGGATCTTGACAGAAGAGGACCTGCAAAGGAAAGGGCCCATGTCCAGTTTCAGATGGAGTGTCCGGCTGTTGCCAGTGGTGCTGGGAAACCACCAACAAGCCTTGGCAAATGCAAGAGTCGGAGAAGAAGGTTTTGCAAGGCTGAAGAGGACCAGCAATGTCCAGGGGACTCGATCCAAGGAGGGGAGCTTGAGGTGACCCTCAGCAGATGGGAGAGTCACAAAATGAAGAGGCAGCTCGCACATGTGACCCATGGGCATCAGGCACAGTCACAGTGAGGCCCACTCAGCACACTTGAAGTGTCCCACGTCGCCGGATCAGCAGGCAGAGGACTATGCATTCGAAGAATAGTTGCTGGGGGCCGGGGCTACACAGAGCCTGATGATCCCTTGGAGGAGGAACAAGCAAGCCTTGGTAGCTATAAGAGTCGCGGTGCACAGTGGTACTGTCCTGCAAGGAGAGGCAAGAGCTTACCATCTCCCAAGCTGGACAGCTGGTAGAGAGGACCAAGGGGACCACTCCAGACCAAAACCTGTGGTGCAGGACCCAGGTAGCTCCGAAGGAGAGAAGATCCATGCAGCCGGTTGGTGTTGCAGTTGGGGCCTGCAGATGCAAGGAAGTGACTCCTACACTTCAAGGGAGATTTCTTCCTAATTCTTGTGCAGGCTGAAGACTCGTCGCCCTCCGAGGATGCTCAGTCATGGAAATGTTGCAGCTGCTGGGAGGAGCCGGTGAAACAATGTTGTAGAGTAAAGTTCTTGCTAAAGTAGCAGATTGTCGGTTCCTGGAAGGTCCAGTTGCAGTCCCAGTGGCCAGAAGATGAACTAAACGATGCAGAAGAGTCCTGCTGGAATCTTGCACGTTAAACCTGGAGACCCGCCCCAGAGGAAGAACCTAAATAGCCCAGAAAGGCAGATTGGTCACCTAGCAGGGTGGCCACCTATCAGGAGTGGGCTGTGACGTCACCTACCTGACCTGGCCACTCAGATGCTCCCAGGGTCCTCTGCCCACCTTGAATTCAAGAAGGCATAATCAAGTGGCCACCTGGAGGAGGTCTGGGCACCACCCCTGGGGTGGTGATGGACAGGGGAATGGTCACTCCCCTTTCCTTTGTCCAGGTTCGTGGCAGAGCAGGGACCTGGGGTCCCTGGACGTGTGCAAACCGGTTTATTCAAGGAGGTCACTAAATGTGCCCCTCAAAGCATACCAGTGGCTTGGGGACGCTACCTCTTCCAAGCCATGTAACACCTATTTCCAAGGAAAAGGGTGTTACCTTCCTCTCCTACAGGAAATCCTTTGTTCTGCCTTCCTATAGCAGAGCTGGTCAAGCAACAGGAGGGCATAAACCTGTCTGAGGGTGGCAGAAGCGCGGGTTGCCCAGAAAACCCCAGAAGACTAGTAGGAGCAATCCTGGGGGAGTCCCCAGAGTGCATGGAACCATACAACCAATACTGGCAACAGTATTGTGGTATGATTTCAACATGTTTGGTACCAAACATGCCCAGGTTCGGAGTTACTATTATGTAGCTGGATACAGGTAATGACCTGTGTCCAGTACATTGGTAAAATGGCTTCCCCGCACTTGCGAAGGCCAGTGTGATGGAGCTGGAGTTCGTAGGGGCACCTCTGCTCATGTTCTCACACACAGGTACCTGCACCCGGCCCTCTGGGCTAGGAGGGCCTACCATAGGGGTGACTTACAGTGACCTAGTGCAGTGGCCTGTAGTGAAAGGGTGCATGCATTTTTCACGCAGGCTACAATGGCAGGCCTGCAGACACATTTTGCATGGGCTCCCATGGATGGCACAATACATGCTACAGCCCATGGGGAACCACTGGTGCCCCAATGCCCTGGGTACCTAGGTACCACATACTAGGGATAAGGGTCAACAGTATGCCAGTTGTGGGGTGTGCAAAGTCATAAGCAACCAAATTTAGAGGAAGAGAACAAAATCACTTGGGTCCTGGTTAGCAGGATCCCAGTAAAAACAGTTAAAACACACTGACAGCAGGCAACAAGTGGTGGTAATCATGCCAAAAAGAGGGTACTTTCCTACAGATAGAGTGCTGCGCAGCACAGGAGTAGTGACCTTACATTGGCTCTGTGAGCCTGGGAATTTACATTACAGGCATGGAGCATAACTGTGTAGTATATGTGCCAAATGGATATACGCCTGTAAGGAATAAATGACATAAATGATGCAGTGTTGAGCATGGCGTGTGCAAGGAAGGCATGTGCTGGTTGTATGTGTGCTTTTGTGGAGTACAATACATGAAGGGTGACGTGTTGGGCAACAAGCACATGGTGAGTGTGTATGCTGGCACAGTGTGTTTAATAGTGCAACCTGATACAATACAGAGAAGCTACAGTACTGAGCAGTGCACACAGACTGCATGTGTGTGCTCAATGCATGTATACCAGTACTGGAAATTAAGTGTTTTGTGAATGTACACTGAGTCCAAGTTTGCCTGCAATGGTACATTACATGGAGAACACTGGGTTCCATTTTGGGAAGCCCATACTTGCCTGGTGAAGGCATGAGGCGGAGAGGATCCCCTCCCCTTTGACAGAGTTGTGTATTGCTGCATTCCTGTGTTCTGGGTGGGACAAGCACTGGGGGAAAGAAGAAAGAGGCCCTCCCTTTACACTTCAAAAGGTTGCTATTTGATTCATTGATATATCACAAGGAAGGGGCCTGGATACATCTCAGGAAGACAATGGGGTTGATAAGGGAAATATAAAGAGAATGGCTGGAAGCCCAGGATTACCCTTTTCATGCACATATCACTGTGCTGACATCCAGGCGTGAATTCTGATAACATTCATGAATTGTGGGTCTGTCAGCTTTGGAGTCTTCTCTGCTGTGCCAAACATCTTTTCAAGGGGAAAGAATAAAAGAGGTAGACACTTCAAAAGAGCCAAAGCCCCAACATGAAACTTCAAAGACTCAAACCCTAAATCACATTTTGGTGTCAGTAAATGGACTCAAGACCTGGCTCTTCGACCAGTAACAACAACTCTTCCTCCCCCCCCAACCCCCAGCGCCTTGAAACCCTTACAGGTACGTAGTGCGCTTTATAAATCCTATGATTGATTGACAAGAAGGGGAGGTTAAGATCCAAAACTGTCATCTGCCAAGCAATCAAACTGGCTGTGTGAGATGGGGAAGCTGTGCAAGTCTTCTGCCTGTGACCAGGACTGAGGACAAAGGCCTTCTAGTCTCCCTGTTGGGTGAGGGGACATCACCCAGCAAAACCATGGCCACCTGCCCTGCAACCTGGAGCACCAGTGCCTGCCTACTTTCCTGAGACCCGTGTGCCCTGTGGGGAAGAGTAAAATGTTGGAGGGAGAAAGGTCTATTGGAGAACCTTACTGTGAAGACTTCCTGTGGGAGAGGCAAAACATTCTGCACCAAGTTAGTTGCAACACAGGGTTCACCACTTCCAATCTGAAGTCTTCCAGACCCTGGCTGCAATCCATCTTGTTCATGCTGCATTTTCGGAGTCAGTGTCCTCCCCTAATTGAGGCTCTTCATCTGCGTTAATAGTATATTCATAATCAGATGATTCTTCTCAGACAGAAAATTTACTGCCAGAACCTTGCACTTCGTCCTCTGCCTCAGTTGCAGAGTCAGCCTAAGAGCTTGGAGGCAGATTTGACAAGCAAACCAACAAAATGCTGGGTGGTCAGCCACTATGCTTACTAATAAAACAATCACTAAAAACAGAAAACAATGGACAACAGGGCGTCAAATTAAAACTCAGCAAACGGTGGCTGTATCAAACACTGCATATAACTGTAAAGCGATCTGGAAAGAAGCTATCAAAATAAACCACACAATAAACTTTCTACTACACAATGATCAGCTGCACCATCTCTGCACAGACACAGCAAGCACTAAAAAATATCACACTAGGAAGGAAAACAAAATATACACAAAGCAACACATTATAAATCTTGCACAAATCCAAAGTGAATGTGGAACACAATAAACATAAGCTAATTATGCTAAAGTTATTACAATGATTAAAAACAAATTAAAGCAGAAGGGCAATAATATTCATTTGAAGTAAACTTTCAAACAAAATGTTTCTTTACCAAACACAAACTGCAGATCTAGTGATACTGAAACCACAGCCAGGATTTGCCAATAAGGAAATCAAAAGATTTGGACTACAATAAAAAGGTAAATTAAAAGATTAAGTTCACAAATGGATATGATGATCAGAAATAAGACAGTTTACATTATAAAGCACAATGAAGCAGGGTAAATTGGCATTAAATATTGGCTCGAGGGGGCAGAAACCAAGGGCAAAGCATTGGAACTACATAGGGTAGCAACCCTTACCCCAGTCGCAGCTCCCATTCTTACAGAAACATATTCCCTGATGTCTAGTGGTTTTCTGCAACCCCATCCGTGGGACAGATCTGCCTAAAAAATGACTGATCCACAGACCTACCAACTTGTGAATAAAATTGTCTCTGTGAGGAGGAAGCGTAACTTGGAGGTGGTGGGGCTTTATGATGAGAATGTCTTGAGAGGACCGCCCCATCGACTTCTTCCTTACACCAAGAAAACAAGAACAAAAGGTTGTTGAGGCTGCTGGTGATGTCCTGGTGTATTTCAACACCCCTTAATGGACATTGCCTAGTTACAACCTCAAAAGACGAGCTAGAAAACCACTCTTTCTAGTGGTTTCCAGCTCGCCTTGCCTGCCACTGTGTGATTTTGTCTCCTCACCGGGTGAACTTGTGTCGGGAGCTGGAATCATGCAACAGATGGTTGCACCGTGTTAAAGAAAAAATTCCCCCTTCAGGGGAACGACCCTTGCCCAAGGAGCACTTCCACCCACATATATATTTTTGGACATCCCTGGTGCCTAGTGCGATCTGCCCAACTTGCTTCCAGACCTCTAACGTCTTGTTTGAATTACCCGTTTAATGCAACTATTGGTATAGGAAACATACCAGTTACCTTGGGCCAGGCTTTAATAATCCCAGCTGTTAAAAAGTCTATGAGAGCTGTGCCTTTAAGACACCACCTTATTTCTCTTTTATATACTTCATCTAAGATTTCTAATACTGGGCCAGGGCAAAAGGTCGTGGTTTTGAATGATCAATATGTTTTTGCAGCTACACGTTAGCCAGGGAGTGACATTTTAATGTTTGAATCTGTATTGACAGTATCCAATATGTTACACAGTAAAAATGCTGTTTGCCAAGTGAGCCTTATGTTTAAAGCGCCTGCTCAGCAAACTGTTTCATTTTGGAGACTCTCAACTTGGAGTTTCTGTCTTGAAAACAAAAAGAATAATGCCCCCACATGCAGGGATTTGTTTTCCCTAAGTATAAGGGCTTTCATTTATTATCCACTGACACAGGTATGTAAAATTTGTGACTCGTCTTGCTCTAAATAGGTGGGATCACTGTCACTTTGGCCCAGCGGTTCTCTGGCGGACAGACCTTTGGATCATAGGTTTCCCTCAGCGGTTAGCCAGTAGTTTCCATGACTCTAAATAGAGTGAGTAAACCAGAAGTTTAGTGGGGCAGCATGAATGCCAGTAATGCTACACACACCACCAAACCTTAAATAAAGCCTGTTGTCTAGGGAAAGTATCAATCATTTGCAAGACTTCCAAACTTAACAGAAAATCATGCTATGTGAAAGATGACATTTCAGCAATATTTGCCTTTAGTTTCTCTTAAAGATTCAGAAAGGAATTTTTTGTTAGTAAAGAATACTCATAAGTAGAAGTTAGTAACAAGGATTTATTTGGCATATTTTACTATTAAGAGATAGTAGGAAGTAGGATCTGTTTACATAACTATTATTTTTCCAGTCAGTTATGTTTATGTAACAGTTCTTATGTAGAAACAACATCCCAGGAAATCATGTATTTTTATTCAAACATATTCACTGTATATGTATAGTATTCATGTTTTTGAATACTGCCTACTAGCAGCGAGTATTGCATAGCAGTCATCAGTGTGTCATTGCACATTTATAAAGAAAACATGTCCAGAAATGTATAGCAACTGATAGAGCTAGGTTAACATTCTGTTCTGTGTGTAACTGCGAAACCACAAATTCAGGGCAACTTTAGAAACACAAAAGGATGATGGACGGAGTGCTGACAATGCAAACACTCACCCCCAGTCACAGATCTGGGTTTAATCCATTGTTTTTTTGCTCACCATGCCAACCCAGTTTGGACCCAGCCATATGCAAATCAGTCTTGACCCTGTTCATCATGGGAACAGTCCAGCCCGAACTACCAGGCCAGGACCTCCCTGGACCGGAAACAAGCATCCTGGGACCGGTTTCAGGGTATCACCCTTCTTCAGCCAGGCTAGCTTGATTCCAGTGGCACAGTCAGAAAGGCACCCAAGTCAAGCCACACATTCAAACCTGCCAGGAAAACTCTGCATTTCATATTCAATAAAAAGGAATAGTACTGATATTTTTCTCCATGACAATTACAGCAAAGCACGAACTGGCAATGAGGAAACCAGTACATATATTTATAATTTGCTGGTTTTGACATTCACCCACAGATGAAAGAGCCTTCTGCTTCCCTTCTTCAAGGGAAGTGTGGGCACTTGCAGCTAAGAGCACTTAGATGGAATAATCTGTTTTTCAGGTTATATCATGAAGCTAACCAAAGACAAAGTAGGACAGGGGTAAGTGCGCATACGGCGCTGCTCTCGCAAAGTTCATATATTGGCCAATGAAAGGCTGTTCAGGTAAGTCTGGGCAGTTTCTCCTCCCTTTGAAGTGGAAACAGTGAGTGACAGGTCATAAGCCAGCTTTGGCCCACTCGTTCCGTGGGAAAAATATAACAAGTTTCGGGTGGAATTGTTGCATCTCTATCTGCAGGCACATAGCGGCGGCACCCCCCACTGGTCACGCACCCCCACCCCACTAATCCCCCAAAAACTCAGACCACACCAATTTCGCTTTTATGGAAGAATTGAGGCCCCAGTTTATTAGGCAATTTTTTGACTTACAAGCGATCCTTCAACCATCATTTTATTTTTACTCCAAGGGCTAGTGCCCTTCTTTTCACAGGCCTCCCAAACACTGTGCCCTACATTCAGTGCTGGCCCGTTTTGCCCCCCCCAGGTGCCCTATCACCTTGGGTGTAACTATTCAGCCCCAACCGGGTGACCTTTCACATCCGGTGCACCACTTAATTGTTTCCGGGTAAGCGTCTGCTTCCAACCCAGCCGGGTGACCTTTCACTTCCGGCACAACCACACCTTTTTGGGGCAAGGGTCTGCTTCCAGCCCACCAGGTGACCATTCACTTCCGGTACCACTATTATTTTATTCCTGGCAAGCGTCAGCTTCCAGCCAAGTGACCTTTACCCAACTTCTTGTGGGACACCGGCTGTACCCTTGATTGTTTCCTTACGGTTCAACACACAACGCCATTGTGGTAGCCTGCCAGTACCACCCTGGATCCTGGCTGTCACCTGTTTGTGGCCTGTTCCCCTCCCGCGGGCCATACGCCTAAGGATCTCCTGTAAGTCTACCTGCCTCTGCAACATTTATCCCTTAACGTACTCGATCTCTGCGCCCAGCCTTTTCTGCGGGCTGTACTTGTAAGAATCCCCAGGAGAAAGAGGGTGCCGTGCCAGGCGCCTGCCATTAAATACCTCCCACCCCCCCATCCTCATTCCTCCCTTTAAATTTACGACTGGGCTAGACCCAGTGTTTCCCTTCTTATCCATACTTCTCTGCTTGCCTTACTCCCCCCCCTCATTATTCCTGATAAGCCCGGGTTCTGCTCCCTGGGGGTGGCCTCCACTAAGGCCCATGGTCCAGCTATATCCCCACCCTATTGGGTGGGGGCAGTACCAAGGGGCATAGCGGCGGCACCCCGCACTGGTCACACACCCCCACCCCCGCTAATCCCCCAAAAACTCAGACCACACCAATTTCGCTTTTATGGAAGAATTGAGGCTGCAGTTTATTAGGCAATTTTTTGACTTACAAGCGATCCTTCGACCATCATTTTATTTTTACTGCAAGGGCTTTTGCCCTTCTTTTCACAGGCCTCCCAAACACTGTGCCCCACATTCAGTGCTGGCCCGTTTTGCCCCCCCAGGTGCCCTATCACCTTAGGTGTAACTATTCAGCCCCAACCGGGTGACCTTTCACTTCCGGTGCAACACTTAATTGTTTCCGGGTAAGCGTCTGCTTCCAACCCAGCCGGGTGACCTTTCACTTCCGGCACATCCACACCTTTTTAGGGCAAGCGTCTGCTTCCAGCCCACCGGGTGACCATTCACTTCCGGTACCAATATTATTTTATTCCTGGCAAGCGTCAGCTTCCAGCCAAGTGACCTTTACCCAACTTCTTAGGGACACCGGCTGTACCCTTGATTGTTTCCTTCCGGTTCAACACACAAGGCCATTGTGGTAGCCTGCCAGTACCACCCTGGATCCTGGCTGTCACCTGTTTGTGGCCTGTTCCCCTCACGCAAGTAGACATCATTCTTTAGGATCGCCTTGTAAGTACCGCCATGTGTTGCTGGGAGCTTTCGCTTCCAGCAAGGCCCCCCCACGCCTTAGGTGCGCCTCAATTCTTCCCCTCTACCAATAACCTTTTGCATTCAATGCTGCCCTTATGTTCCTTAAAAATATATCCACCCCAATATCCGACAGGTGTACCCCATTTGGACCGTGATAGTCTGGCTGCCGCAAATTAATTAAACTATGCTTAATCCCACCTAGGCCCATCCCCACCAGGAATTTGGTCATGAGGCCATTTAGCCTCCTCCTTGACAACTCTATACCGTCTTGGGATTGAGCCCCTTTCCAAGACCTTCTGGGAATGATCTCTGACCATAACACCTCTGTGGCATCCATGGTCCTTGTCAACTCGGTGAGAGATTCCTTCATAATTCGCAACAAATTGCCCCTGCCCATATCTGGGAGGTCATTCCCACCTAAGTGAATTATTAACACATCTGGGTTTGTTGCTCACTTTTGGCATGCCTGAATGACGCCTTTCAAGTACCTCCACCACAGCCCAGGCTTTCCGACCCAGTCCACCCTTGTGCGCTGGAACGAGAATATTGCATTCCCCCCGCTGTTGCCAGCTCTTTCCGCTGCCCTGGACATGTAAGAGTGCCCGATGACCCACACGGTTTTGCATTCTGTGGAGGAAAACAAACACAAAAAGGAGGAGGTGAAGTTTGCGCCAACAGTCATGGCTTTATTGTATTAATTACTTATACATTAAACTACATTTTGCTCTGTAGGAGGCTGGACTGGCTTGTAGTGAGTACCAAGGGGTACTTGCACCTTGCACCAGGCCCAGTTATCCCTTATTAGTGTATAGGGTGTCTAGCAGCTTAGGCTGATAGATAATGGTAGCTTAGCAGAGCAGCTTAGGCTGAACTAGGAGACGTGTGAAGCTACTACAGTACCACTTAGTGTCATATGCACAATATCATAAGAAAACACAATACACAGTTATACTAAAAATAAAGGTACTTTATTTTTATGACAATATGCCAAAGTATCTTAGAGTGTACCCTCAGTGAGAGGATAGGAAATATACACAAGATATATATACACAATAGCAAAAATATGCAGTATAGTCTTAGAAAACAGTGCAAACAATG
The DNA here is from genome assembly GCF_031143425.1 of Pleurodeles waltl. Lineage (NCBI taxonomy): Eukaryota > Metazoa > Chordata > Amphibia > Caudata > Salamandridae > Pleurodeles > Pleurodeles waltl. The sequence goes on along the minus strand of NC_090444.1, from coordinate 866,758,956 downwards.
TATAGTTACAATAGGATGCAATGGGGAAACATAGGGATAGGGGCAACACAAACCATATACTCCAAAAGTGGAATGCGAACCACGAATGGACCTCAAACCTATGTGACCTTGTAGAGGGTCGCTGGGACTATTAGAAAATAGTGAGAGTTAGAAAAATAACCCTCCCCAAGACCCTGAAAAGTGAGTGCAAAGTGCACTAAAGTTCCCCTAAGGACAAAATAGTCGTGTTAGAGGAATAATGCAGGAAAGACACAAACCAGCAATGCAACAACTGTGGATTTCCAATCTAGGGTACCTGTGGAACAAGGGGACCAAGTCCAAAAGTCACAAGCAAGTCGGAGATGGGCAGATGCCCAGGAAATGCCAGCTGCGGGTGCAAAGAAGCTTCGACTGGACAGAAGAAGCTGAGGTTTCTGCAGGAACGAAAAGGGCTAGAGACTTCCCCTTTGGTGGACGGATCCCTCTCGCCTTGGAGAGTCGTGCAGAAGTGTTTTCCCGCCGGAAGAACGCCAACAAGCCTTGCTAGGCGCAAATCGTGCGTTTGGCGTTTTTGGACGCTGCTGGGGCCCAGGAGGGACCAGGAGGTCGCAAGTTGGACCTGAAGAGAGAGGGGACGTCGAGCAAGACAAAGAGCCTTCATTGAAGCAGGTAGCACCCGGAGAAGTGCCAGAATCAGGCACTACGAGGATGCGTGAAACGGTGCTCGCCGAAGTTGCACAAAGGAGTCCCACGTCGCCGGAGACCAACTTAGAAAGTCGTGCAATGCAGGTTAGAGTGCCGTGGACCCAGGCTTGGCTGTGCAGAAAGGATTTCCGCCGGAAGTGCACGGGGGCCGGAGTAGCTTGCAAAGTCGCGGTTCCCAGCAATGCAGCACAGCGAGGTGAGGCAAGGACTTACCTCCACCAAACTTGGACTGAAGAGTCACTGGACTGTGGGGGTCACTTGGACAGAGTCGCTGGATTCGAGGGACCTCGTTTGTCGTGCTGAGAGGAGACCCAAGGGACCGGTAATGCAGCTTTTTGGTGCCTGCGGTTGCAGGGGGAAGATTCCGTCGACCCACAGGAGATTTCTTCGGAGCTTCTGGTGCAGAGAGGAGGCAGACTACCCCCACAGCATGCACAAGCAGGAAAACAGTCGAGAAGGCGGCAGGATCAGCGTTACAGAGTTGCAGTAGTCGTCTTTGCTACTATGTTGCAGGTTTGCAGGCTTCCAGCGCGGTCAGCGGTCGTTTCCTTATCAGAAGGTGAAGAGAGAGATGCAGAGGAACTCGGATGAGCTCTTGCATTCGTTATCTGAAGTTTCCCCAGAGACAGAGACCCTAAATAGCCAGAAAAGAGGGTTTGGCTACCTAGGAGAGAGGATAGGCTACTAACACCTGAAGGAGCCTATCAGCAGGAGTCTCTGACGTCACCTGGTGGCACTGGCCACTCAGAGCAGTCCAGTGTGCCAGCAGCACCTCTGTTTCCAAGATGGCAGAGGTCTGGAGCACACTGGAGGAGCTCTGGACACCTCCGTGGGGAGGTGCAGGTCAGGGGAGTGGTCACTCCCCTTTCCTTTGTCCAGTTTCGCGCCAGAGCAGGGGCTAAGGGGTCCCTGAACCGGTGTAGACTGGCTTATGCAGAATTGGGCACATCTGTGCCCAAGAAAGCATTTCCAGGGGCTGGGGGAGGCTACTCCTCCCCTGCCTTCACACCATTTTCCAAAGGGAGAGGGTGTCACACCCTCTCTCAGAGGAAGTTCTTTGTTCTGCCATCCTGGGCCAGGCCTGGCTGGACCCCAGGAGGGCAGATGCCTGTCTGAGGGGTTGGCAGCAACAGCAGCTGCAGTGAAACCCCAGGAAGGGCAGTTTGGCAGTACCAGGGTCTGTGCTACAGACCACTGGGATCATGGGATTGTGCCAACTATGCCAGGATGGCATAGAGGGGGCAATTCCATGATCATAGACATGTTACATGGCCATATTCGGAGTTACCATTGTGAAGCTACATATAGGTAGTGACCTATATGTAGTGCACGCGTGTAATGGTGTCCCCGCACTCACAAAGTTCAGGGAATTGGCTCTGAACAATGTGGGGGCACCTTGGCTAGTGCCAGGGTGCCCTCACACTAAGTAACTTTGCACCTAACCTTTACCAGGTAAAGGTTAGACATATAGGTGACTTATAAGTTACTTAAGTGCAGTGTAAAATGGCTGTGAAATAACGTGGACGTTATTTCACTCCGGCTGCAGTGGCAGGCCTGTGTAAGAATTGTCAAAGCTCCCTATGGGTGGCAAAAGAAATGCTGCAGCCCATAGGGATCTCCTGGAACCCCAATACCCTGGGTACCTCAGTACCATATACTAGGGAATTATAAGGGTGTTCCAGTAAGCCAATGTAAATTGGTAAAATTGGTCACTAGCCTGTTAGTGACAATTTGAAAGTAATGAGAGAGCATAACCACTGAGGTTCTGGTTAGCAGAGCCTCAGTGAGACAGTTAGGCACCACACAGGGAACATATACATGCACACCTATGAGCACTGGGGCCCTGTGTGACAGGGTCCCAGTGACACATACATATAGGCCACAAACCTATGAGCACTGGGGTCCTGACCAGCAGGATCCCAGTGACACATAACAACCATACTGAAAACATAGTGTTTTCACTATGAGCACTGAGGCCTGGCTATCAGGATCCCAGTGAGACAGTGAAAACAGTGACAAACACCCTGACATACACTCACAAACAGGCCAAAAGTGGGGGTAACAAGGCTAGAAAGAGGCTACCTTCTCACATGCTCAGACATCCGCCTCGAGTTCTTCCTTGGACTACCCTTCCCGTCGTCCATTACTTCTGGATGTTTGGGCGTATATGCAAACGGAACCTATCAGATCCCCATCTCCCAATTTTTTTTATTGTATTACCTGACATTCCTGCCTGGAAGGCTGTCGTGGCTGCACCTATTCTAAATGAATGTGTGGTGAAGTGACACCCCGAAGCCCTGCTAGTTTGACAGTTGATGCCAACACCCTCTTAAACTGATATATTGTCAAAGGTGTCCCATCCTTGTGAGTGAGGAGGTATGGCTCACCCTGGCCCCCAATCCGTTCCTGTATGTAACCTGCCAGGAGTCGAACTGGGCAATATGGGCTGTATTTCTTCATCTCACTCAGTACAATGTTCTGTCACCTGCCTAATTGATCTGTATTGGATTGCCTGACTCGGATAGTCATGTTGTGAGGGCCCCAGTTTAAATCGTTAACCAACAGGGTCCTGCAACTCTTGTCCCCTTTGGCTCTGGCTACCAGCTCGCTTACCCTGAATGCACCAAAAAAGGCCAGCGTGAACGCTGTACTAAATAGTAAAGTCTCAAATTGTGAATGGCAAACCAAAGGGAGGTGGTCAATCAGTACCCTTAGCGTTGAAAATTCTATAGGTGACTTAGAATCCTGTTTCTTTTCTTCATGTTTGGCCCATCCTTTTAAAGCTTCCTTTAGCAAAAATCCTTGTGTTGGGTCCTGCATACTCTTCAGCTTTGCTTTGCGTGCTACCCCTGCCAAATGCTCCATTACCCAATTCCTGCTTTTCTTTGCCCCCTTTGCCCATACAACAAAGTGTTTGACCCGTCCCACCAATGCCTCAAATTCCTCATTCGTATCAACCACCTCAGGTGCAATGTCTTCAAATGTCTCTACGCAACTCAGGTACCGTTGCCTTGTGCCAACCGTTAGGGCTTTCTCCGCCATGCTCTGAAGCTGTAATGCTACTGAAGCAGTTCCCAGAACTCCTCTTTGAAGGGTGTCATCTCCTCGTCTGCTTCTGGCCACTCCGCCCGGAACCTCTGCCACTGCAGGCGAGAAAGAGCATCAGCTGCCTTATTCTGCACCCCTTGCACATGCTTAGCCCTAACTTCAATATTGTACTAAAGGCACGTTAGCACCATTTGTCTTAGTAACCCCAGTACCTTGGGGTATGAGGCTGTTTGCACATTAATGGCATGGACAGCTGCCATATTGTCTGACCGCATCACCAATTTTTTGTTGGCCAGACGAACAGGCCAAAGCAGCAATGACACTAGAATGGGAAAGAGCTCCAAAGCGGTTATATTTCCCATCATTTTAGCATTGTGCTAAGCTGTTGGCCATGTCCTGGCGCACCAAGCTGTCCCCAATATCGCTCCGAAGCCCCCAAGTCTGGAAGCATCTGTGTACAGTTGCAATTGCTCATTCGTAGTCCATGGTGATGGCCACAACCTAACTCCCTTGAAACCTTCTAGAAAAGAAAGCCACATACGCAGGTCCCCTTTCAGACCTGCCCCCAACCTTACGAAATTATGCTTGTTAGTAATGCCTGCTGTTGCGCATGCCAACCTCCTTGAAAAGACTCTTCCCACCTGAATGACCCTTGATGCAATGTTGAGCTTCCCCAGCAGCTTCTGTATGACTTTTAATGTTGCTTTCTCCTTCGCGAGCATCCTCTGCATTACTGCTGCCAAATCTAGTATCTTCCCCACCGGGAGGCAGGACACCCCTTCTTTGGAGACCAGCTCGATCCCTAAAAATGACAATCTAATAGTTGGGCCCTCTGTTTTTCCACACAGCCAACGGTACCCCCAATGCTTGTGAAACAGATTCAAAGGCCGCCAACGCTTGTGCACAGTCCGATGAGTCGGCTTTACCTACAAACAAGAAATCATCCAGGTAATGTAGCTTTCCGCCTGCTGGCTGCAACCTGTGTGTCGCCCACTGGAGAAACGAACTAAAAGCCTCAAAATACACACATGATACAGAACATCCCATAGGCATGCACCTGTCGTAATATAGCTTTCCTTGAAACTGAAACCCCAATTAGTGGAAGCTATCTGGATGTACTGGCAACAGCCTAAATGCAGATTCAACATCTGCTTTTGCCATAAGGGCACCCAGACCAGCCTCCCGGACTAGCTCGATCGGCTCGTCGAATGAAGCATAAGAGACTGAACACAAGTCCTGGCTCAGCCAATCATTAACTGAATTTCCTTTTGGATATGAAAGATGATGAATCATCCGATATTTGCCTTCTTCTTTTTTGGGTACAATCCCTAGTGGAGAGATGATACCCCAATGTAGCTCCTTTCCTAATTTTTCTGCCACTGCGTCTGGCATTTTCTGTGCAGAGCGGAGGTTCCTCGAAGACCTCCCAGCCTCTGGGCCCGAGTAAGGTATTCTGAAGCCCTCCTTAAAACCCCAGAAGAGTAATTCCCTCTCATCTTCTTTCGGGTACTCGTTTAAAAGTGCTGCTAGAATGTCAAAATGGATTGGGGATGGGCCTTTTGTCAACGGGTCCCCTCTATGGCTGGCTATTGAATATGCCGCCAGGTATTGTTCTGTTGAATGATTTGCAAGAGAAAACTGGGTGGCTGGCCCCGCACCTGGAACACCCGTGTTCGAATTTGCACGCCACACCCCAGGAACAGTTACCTGCATTGAAAAGACGGCAGGTGTTATCCCGAGCTTTCCACTGGAGCAAAGGTTTGAATCTGTCTCCCACCTTTGAAGTCCAAAATTACTGCAACTGCCCCTAAGGTGTTTGGGGGTGCCCGACCATGAGCTGCCCTTGGCTAGTCGCTGATCCGTGGCTAACTGTCTGGGATGCCATACTGCCTTGTGGTTGAATGCTGTGATGCAACTGTGTTGCCTGCAGGGAGCCAGATGGCTGGCTCATCCCAGCCAATGACTGTGGGTCCCTATCCCAGCTAGGCTTGGTATTTGCCTGGCCATTCCCAACTTGATGTAACACTCCCCCCTCGTGCATTGCAGAGACTGGGCAATTATTATTAGGTTATTGGCCGGGCACGCCAAGCACCAGCTGTCTCCCTCCCATACCTAACCACTGTTGTTGTGACGGCCCATTGACTCGTTGCTGTTGCCCTAAGCCCAATCCTGTGTGGTGGTGACTTTGGCTGACCAAAGGATGCAGATAACTTGGGCCATACCCCAAACTTTGGTGTTGGGGACCGCTAACCTTGTGAGTAGGTGTCCAGGAAATGGTGGCTACATTTTGGAACTGACCGCTCTGTGTCTGCTGTGAGTCTGTCAGTAACTGAGGAGTCAGTCCTGACTGTGCGCTTGAGAGAGAGATTGCGCTGGCGCACTGTTTAATTGTAATCCCTGCCCCCAAAGTGCTGTGGGCCACTGTTGTAAACCAGATCCTAACCTGGATGTCCCCACCCCACATCCAGCTCCTGACCCCATGAGCTCCATCCATTCTTCCCCCTCCCTCTGATCCCACGACATGCCTGGCGTCACCTCCATGCGCTGGCGAAAGGCTAAGTCATGTTGCAGCCAACCCATACCTCCAAAACGCCTGAACCTCTCTTGAATAGCCTGATTGTACCTAATCAAGGCTGGACCCTGCTCTGGGTACCTCTCCAAAAATATGGCTGCTAACAAGGCGAATGCATGCAGCCAGTTCATAATATTCTCCTCTGGTCTGACCCTTTTCCTATCCGTGCCCTCCTTGCCCTGTACAGAACCTTTAAAAGTATCCGCGCCCCTGCGTACATGCTCTAGTAAGGTGGAAATATCAATGAATTCTCTGTTGCACACTCTCTCCTTAACCCCTTGTGTAATATGCCATGCAAGTGACTGCCTCCCACTCAATCCTAACTCTCCTCCATCCTTGGGTGGTGCAGGAGTAGGTTTGTTAACCTCTGCTATGTGTGCCAGGGGGTCCTCCGCGGGTGTCCTGGAGTTACCTCTACCTGTCCTCTCAAGCACATATTGAACTTGCGGTTTATCACCCCCATTCTCCTCCATACCCACCTCCCACACATCTGTTGGACTCCCCTCGCCCGAGGCACCTGCCCTCAACCCTTTCTTGCTGTTCCCCACCCCTGTTGTTGCATTTTTTGTCTGCCCATTCCATTCCTTTAAAAATGTCATCATCATTTTTGAGGAATTCACCCAAATCATCAGCCTCTGGTGTTAGTGTACTTCCTTCGTTAGAAGGTTCTTGCTCATCACCAATTGGCCGAAGTGGCACTGGCACCCGCACGAGGGAGGTTCCCAACTTGTGGTCAGTACTAACCCCCAACCTATTCTCTTCTTGTGCCTTTTTTGTTTTCTTTGCTTTTGATGCCCTTTTGACCTTTCCCTTAGTCTCGGGCTGCTCCCCTTGTGGTAATGAGTACGTATGACCAGTCACTGCTACCATTCTTGGCTGTAGCTCCTCCTTGTCCACGGAATGTCCTCTTCCATGGGCTGTGGGTGCACGCATATGGGTCAGGGCCATGGCCATCTCCCAACCTCCCCAACCATTGGCTTTGGCTGTTGCTGCAAAGTTGGACCAAAATTGCTCTGATTCTCTCCATCCAGATGATTCACCTCCTGGGACACCCCGCTAGCTCTCGCCTCTTCCTCCGTAGCCAATTCTACGTCAATACTTTGGTGTGCTCCATCCTCTGCCATCCTTTCTCTGTACCGGTGTGGCGCAGGCCCCTTTCCCAGGTTACCTAAAATGAAATAGGCGTTAGCAAGTCGAGAGGTAATCTGGCTTGCTGCCATTGTTAGTGGATCTGACTTGCTGCCATTGTTAGTGGATCTGACTACTTGGGGGTAAAATACTGTTAGCCGTTTCCTTGTGACCCACCACTCATCATATTCTCCTTTTCGCCTTGTTGTCAAGTGATGAGGTATTGTGACGCGATCACCATGGGAAAGGCTATCCGAAATGCCCCACCCCTTGAAGCTCCCCCCTGCCTACCTACTGTGCTCTATAAAAGGTTCCCAGACTTACCTTGCGTACTTTGCCCCTGACCCTTAATGCCTCTCCTGTTCCCTTTATACGCCACTGATGACCTGTCACAGCCTTTGCTCAGGTGAACATTGCCCCTTTCACCTCGTGCATGGACTCCGTCCTTCTTTGTATCCTACAACGGAAAACACACATTAGCATTTGCCACCCTTAGCCTTACCCAATCCTTTTGCCCCCTTGTGCCTTCTCCCCCTCGCCCCCCGGACCTGCGCAAATCCTTACCAACTCCCTGACTCCAACTCTGATCCTCCGTATTATTTGATACTTTTTTTTTTAAACAGCCCCCCCCCCCCCCCCCGCCCCCCCCACCTCAACCTATCTTGCAGCGGTGCGGGCGTGCCAGGGAAAGGGGAAGGAGGAGCTGGAAGGGCTCTATTTCTCCCAAGCCCCCATCCCCGCCCCCCCCAACCCCTGACACAGTTTCTTGCAACCTTCCTCCCGCTGCAAGAGGGCCAAGAGATGTGCTATCAATATGGCTGAGAAAATTGTTCCATAGTGCCCCCCCCCTTTTGTCTGATGGTCCCAGCCAATTACCCTCACACCAGGTTATTGAAATGCCGTATGCCTAAGATTTTGTTAACATTTCATGTTGCCCAATAGAGAATGAACAGTCACCTGGGAAACACGGGATCTCAAGGACAAGACCACACGAAAAGGCCTCACCCAGGGAGAAAGCAAGATTGCAAGAGTGGTCTGAAAGGGAAGAGACTGGCTGTAAACTGGTTATAGATGCCGGATATGGCTTCAGGACTACGCTGCCTCAGTATTCAGTGTTCACACCTTTAAAGGCCGCCCGCTCCTGTTCCCTTTATATGCCACTGATGACCTGGGTTGTCCCACTACTGTCACAGCCTTTGCTCAGGTGAACATTGCCCCTTTCCTTCGTGGATGGACTACTTCCATATTTGTATCCTACAACAGAAAAGACACATTAGCATTTGCCTCTCCTAGCCCTAACCAATCCTTTCGCCCCCTTGAGCCTTTAGCCTCCTCCCCGGACCTGCGCAAATCCTTCACCAAGTCCATGCCTCCCAAAAAAAATAAAGAATTGAAACAACGGATTGCACGTAGTTCGCAGTTTCCTAAAACAAACCACCATAAACCGTAAATGCATCTCATTCAAGATTAGCTGGAGGGAGTGGGGGTGCATACACCGTAAGTGCATCCCATATAAATAGCACCTAATCATGCCATGCACGATACCCACGCAGACCCAGCACCCCCAAAATATATCCACCCCTCCTCAATCCAAGGCCTATCGAGGATACACCCATCCCATCCCCCCCCCCCCCCCCCCCCCCAATTCCCTATAGCTGCTGCCGCAGTTGCATCTACAGACGATACTGGGAAAGTATCAGGTTTCCAAATGAGGAAACACCATCGTAGCGTTTCTCTTAAATCTGCTGGCTGCAAAAAAGAAACACGACGTGTGTTCCCTTACAGTATTTCACTGAAAATAAAATATGTGACCCTCGTGATGTTGTTTGTAATCCTATGCCCGAGATGGCTTCCACACGACGCTGCCTCAATATTCCGTGTAAGCACATATAACTGCCACTGCCGATGTTTCACAGGAGAGCCTCAGACACCGGCACATTTTTATGCCCAAAGTGAGCACTGCTTATAATATAAAAGCAGCAGAATCCTTTCTCTAAACGCGCGCCACTACACTTCTGCAGCAGTCACAAGGTGCACCTAAAGTTGCTCTGCTCCGCAGACGCACCCGCACTGCATCCCCAGTGCAAGTAAATGTCAGCCATGACCCAACCACTGCACACTGCATTAGCAACCCAACGTTTTTTTCTCCCACAAAATTAAAACAATTAATTGCAAGTAGTTCGCAGTTTCTCAAAAACGAACCACCCTAAACCGTAAGTGCCTCTGCATACTGCATTCCAAACCCAACATTTTACAACAAAATTGAAACAATTAATTGCAAGTAGTTCGCAGTTTCTTAAAACAACCACCATACACTATAAATACATCACGTTCAAGATATGTAACCTTTTTGAAACACTTTAATCGCGCTAATTTACCAGTCTGTCTCCGCATTTAGTGAATAAACTGGACGCCACACAGTCCTCTATCCCCCTCTGCGCGGAGACACAGCACCCCAGCCAGGCCCCTTCCCCTCCTTGATCCAAGACCTATCGAGGATACCCCCCCTCCCTCCTTAAAAACTGCTGCCTCTGTTCACAAACAACTGTCTTAGTTGAGTTGTAAGAAAATTAATCGTTTTTTTATTTTTTATTACTCTAATTCGGTGTATATAACCGAGTTCGGAGTACAAATGTTAGCATTTAACTGACCCAGCATATTTTACGAGGTCCAATCAATGTTGCTTTGCTGGGTGTCGAGCGTTCTTTACTGGAAAATGTTCCCTTTTCACTAAATTCACAGTGCCGGCCTCAATTGCGTCTATTCATCTCTATAAAACGTCTCGCTCTGCACGCTATCACTTCACCATAACTTTCCTTTAAAATACATGCTTGGCTTCGGAGAGGAAGGCTCCGTCGGTTTTGTTTCACCACTTCGAAATGTAAACAGTGTCCTATTTTCGTGACTATAACTAACTTTCAGCAGTTATGTGTCTCTGTACAGGGCCCTTTACCCCCAATCTGCCCGTGCCTGGCATCGATATTCTGGTGGTATTCAATTATGACCAGGTAACTACTATACCCCGCCCAGTGTTCTCTTGTTTGCTCTCCTTCGCATGAAGGGGTGCAGCTGTCAGCCGCCCGAGCGGCACCGCCGTAATCCCTTGTGTGAGGCTGAACATTAGGCACTCATCAAAAGGGGTGCAATCCCAACTAATCATGAGTGTGATTTTATTTGCAGACTCGTTCCTGCTCTGAAGTTGAAAGGGGGGGGGGGAAGGCCTGTACTTGGCTCCATGTTGAGCCAGGATTTACGGCTTCCTTTGAAGTGACCGCATTCCAGGATTCGCGCTCCGCTTTGGGCGACGTTATTCATTAGCACTTGGGCGGAGTGCGTAAAGACTTTTAATCGCACTAATTTACCGGTCTGTCTCAGTTTAAAATAATTTGAAACTCGTAACTGCAAGGTATATACTAATACCTGGCATCTACCATACAGGGCACGCAGGTGTCTTTCCCCTAGAATCGTGTTCTAGAAGCAGTGCAGAGGTACTACTACCCCGAGATCAATCTGCCAGATATGTAAAATATTCTGCACCTTCTTTTATTTTTTGACCGCTGTGGCCTGAGTGCTCGTATCGTGTGGATAAACTATAATACATTCCAACATGTGCCCCCCTTCCACAAGTCAGCCCACAGTGTGATGGCACTGATCGCGCTGCCCCAAAGCCAGCCTTGCGCATCCCCCAGCTTTGGTGCCCTCAGACCCACTTGCCCCGTTATAGCTCTATTTGGGCCATCCGGTTTACGGACCATAATCCCAGCAGCAATATATGCTGGTCCAAGGTGGCACTCCAGATCGACTGTTGAACGGCGTTCTGTCAAAGGCAGCAATGCCTCAGACGTGAGCAACCAACGCAGCGCCATGCACAACCTGCAAATGCCAGTGTGCCAATTGTAGTGAAGGCCGATCTGCGGAACGGCTAAAGTGAAACTACTAGTCCCAAATTCAGTTGCTGTGATGTGGGGAAAACTTCCCATACATGTCCAGTGCCATCTCCGCCTGTTCCCAACTCACGACCTAACGCCTAGGCAATATTTGCTTTTTGGTGAGCGTGTGAATAGCTATATCTCATGCTGGCCCAAATTAAACTATCCTTAAGCGCCTGTGCTCTCGCTCCCCCACTTATAACCCTCCTCAGCACTCCGTACTCTCCAACTCAAAGTAATCTGCTTTGCATTTCATCCATCTCCTGCCACAGCTCCCCACCCTCTACCCTCCTCTCCTCACCTCGGATAATGCAACAGCAGCACCTCTGTACTCGTAAGAATCCCCAGGAGAAAGAGGGCGCCGTACCAGGCGCCTGCCATTAAATACCTCCCACCCCCCATCCACTTTCCTCCCTTTAAATTTACGACTGGGCTAGACCCAGTGTTTCCCTTCCTATCCATACATACTTCTCTGCCTGCCTTACTCTCCCCCCCCCCCCCCTCATTATTCCTGATAAGCCCGGGTTCTGCTCCCTGGGGGTGGCCTCCACTAAGGCCCATGGTCCAGCTATATCCCCACCCTATTGGGTGGGGGCAGTACCAAGGGGTAGTCTATAGGCATTCTGTGTATTATCTTTACATTAAAAGGTATTACATTCCTTTCAACAGTCCTGGTACATTTAAATTTTAACTGTTTGCCCTGGAAGTTTCAGTTTGCTTTTGACCCACACTGACTTTCCAAGTCTTCCTTGGAGTTCCTAATACATAACTCTAGAATCATGATGACCAAGCCTGACCACATACAAGGCTCTAAGCCCTAGGTCTGTACCCACTGTCTTCCTTGCTCTTGCTTCTTTGTGTTCTTATTCTTGACAAAAAGGAAGTGAGCAGCCTGAGGATAATGAAGTATTTTTGAGGAAAAGACTGATATAAAAGATGAGGAAAATAAAATAAGATCCACCACCTGCCCATCAGAGCCTCGAGGAGGTTGGACTGGGCCACCCCACTTGGCCCTGGTCAGCCCTTCTGTTGCGCTTATAGCTCACTGATTGCCCAGACAAGTAAGAATGAGGAAATGGAAAACAGGCAATGGGAAGGGGGATGCTCCCAAGGTCCCCCAGAAAACATAATCTATCACATCGTATCTTACATTAGTAGTGGGGGCAATCAACACGGAATTAGCTCTGGTGGAGGAACGCATAGATAAAGTACAACACAAATTGCTGGCTTCCTCACCTGTATGAGTAATAAATGAAGAAGACATATATACATCAGAGGGGGCAGCCCCCCACCACCTCACCCCAAAATCATCAGGGCCTAAGTAGAGCTAACCGGTAACATTCCCACCATACAAAATCCTTGCATTAGTACTGATCCCCAGTTGAGAGTCATTGATGCAGGTGTAAGAGCTGCTAACTCACCTCCTTACCAAAAGCAAGAGAAATGAGATACAAGAAAGCTCAGCTGGTAAGAGCAAGGGGTCCCCAATGGCTCAGTGGCCTGCCTTGAATAAGACCTGTCATAGGCCCAAAAAAAGTTACGTAGCTGAAGGCATAAAAGGGCAGATGTCACAGGAAAAGCTTCCGCCCGCGGCTATTTTCCAAAAATTCTGTACTGATTTTTTAAAGTAATTTGGATTTAAAACTTAAAATATTTTGTGATGATATATGTGGCCACTTAAAAGCGATTGAAGATAAATTGACTCCAAGAGGATTTTCCCCTCAGTCAGTCCAGGCTGAGAATGTGATAGCAAGGCCAACATGCAATATTGTAAAATGTCCCACCCACATGGAAACAGAGGCCACAGCTAACCAGAGAGTAGCAAATGTAGGACAGATGAACTGTCTTCTGCCAAAAGACAGGCATTATGGACCAGATGGGGCACCAATAGTACCTAACTAAGATCATGAAAGTACATCAGTCTGTACTATTCCGCGAAATCATTTACATTTGCCTCTGGCTTGTACATCATATGTAGTAATTTTAAGGAATGTTCCATCTCTATACCCTGGGAAGCAAGAACATGCCCTAAAGTTGAAATCCAAAGTGGTTCATGAGCTAAGGAAAAACTAGGGTGGGGGCAAGATTTGCATGATGAGATAATTCTTGTGACAAGAGTTAAAAAAATAAAAAATAAAGTGTGCACGCCCCTTATAGCACCCACTTAGACTGTTGTGATAAACTTTAAAGCCCTAAAACTAGTGGCGACATTAATAAATCGCCTTACCCACACATATGCTTCTAGTAAGGGCATTCAGGCCTTACCACTATGGTTTTTCTGTAAACCTCCAGGCCTAGTTTGTAGGCCCCCAATTTAGGTTCAGGACAGGCCAGGGTGGTTTTTGGGGGCTATTATATTTCTACCCGAAATCGGTTTGTCCCCCTCACAGACCTGGAGATTATAGATTGACAAAACGGGCGACGGGCACTTTTCAGCCCAGTTATGGGGTAGACCCAGCAGTTTGTACTAGAAGGGCAAAGGAAGATGCTTGACAATTTGGTTGTAGGCGATAACACCAGCCTGGGCAAAAACAAGTTTCCAAGGGTAGCAATTAGTGTTTTATCTTGGAACTTAGTCGGTGTGCGGGGCAAACTTAACAATTCAGACTTGGCTCACCTATAGCAAGCAGCAAATATGACCTGATCTCTTACAGGAAACATGGATGACAGTTTCTTTCTGCAAAGATGGTTTTCACACATACTGTAGCCCGTGGTCCCATCAGTAATGGGTTGTGCGAAAGGGGGGATGACTGTACTTGTCTGTATAAAGTTTCCTTTTGTAAAAGTAACAGAGATACATAAATCATTGCAGTTTCAGATGCTACAGTTGTCAGGGGGATCAGGAACTTGGTGATAGTAAACTACTATTATAATATTTTTGATAACAGCATGACGGAGGTGGTGGAAGATCTGGATATTCCCTCTCGAAAATATTTTCTCAAACAAATCACCAAATTTCTCTTCTATGGGCAGGGGATTTTAATTTAAAACTCTTTAAATGTAGACACTGCTTGTGTGGATTAACTGCCCCAAATGGGGATTTAATTTCACTTTTCATGCACACCCCTAATGGGGAGGCCTTGAATAAGATACTTATCCAACAGGATTTGCTTTTTGTTTCTAATCTTTTTTTTAATCTTTATTCAGTGGCTCCTACTTTTCGTGGTCATGTAAGCCTAGCTTCATTGATATTATTATAGTTGTGACTGATGTAGTCCCATTAATCGGGGATTTCACGATTGTGAGCAATTTCATAGGCAACCATAGTCCACTTGAGTTGACACTGGAGGTGAAATTCAAAAAAGCCCAAGAGCTGAGGGTGAATTGACTTTTTCACCCAACTTTGGCATGAGATTGAAATTGCAAAAAGTAAATGGCAGGCAACTACTGTGCTTTCTTATACAGGGTAAGGAGTTGGCAATTTCCATCTATCTATCCTTAGATGTTGACCCTGAACTAATTATATCTGGATTTACTACACTTTGTGCCAGGGTGTCCAAGTTATTAAGAGCTAAAAAGTACATATTGGTTAATCATGGTTGCAGCTGGTTTGACAAGGCATGTAGGGCAGTGCACTTAAATCTGCAAAGAGCTTTTAAGTCTACCCCGAGGTATAAGGTGCAGGATATTAGTTTCAAGAAAACTTGATATCCGGAAATCAGCCTGAGATGATTTAGAATTAGCATCAAAACTTGGGGACCAGCGTCGCTTTTGGGAAATAGGATATTGCCCATTCCCTTTTAGATCAGAGGTCAATGAATGCAAATGTGTTATTCCAGCTGAGTTCCGGGTTGAGCATTATGCAGAATTGTTTGGTGATAAAAAGACCTGGGAGAGGAGTGGTATAGAGAAACCTTGAGGGAATGCTGTAGGACAGAGCTCCCGGGTTGCATTGAGTAGCTCTATTGACCATAAGAAGGTAGAGGTTGCTATTAGAACAAGCATTTACAATGCAATACGTCTTGCATTTACTTGTTAGAGCTTTTGGCGTTGTAAATTCCTAACTGGACTTTTCTTGCCACATAAATTGGACATTGCAGTGTCTAGCTAGATGAAAAACTCCTAAGAAATAAGGGAATGTTACCAATAAGCAACACACTTAAACATAGCAGTGTGGGCTTTATTTGCATTAGGAATCAGTAG
This sequence comes from Pleurodeles waltl, assembly GCF_031143425.1. NCBI lineage: Eukaryota > Metazoa > Chordata > Amphibia > Caudata > Salamandridae > Pleurodeles > Pleurodeles waltl. Next base: position 866,743,452 of record NC_090444.1, on the reverse strand, counting down.
AAGACATGGCAATTGTGTTTTCCACCAAGTACCACACTGGTGAGGCATACAGTGGAAATAACACTTGCACGGCTTTCTCAACCAGAAAATGAAAAGTAAAACATTAGTTGACATAAGCGAGCTGATTCAAAGCGCCATGGCCGCTATGAGCATGAACGCAAAGGAGAGACACAAAAGGAAAAAGAAGTTCTCTCACAGTCACACATATCAGCAATTGTGCAATTTTCCATGTAACAGGCTCAGTCTGCATGGCGGTAACATAACCTCTCTAAGGCGAACAAACGTAAAGCATATACCAATGATATCAAAGGATTTGTGAACGGCAGGCCCATGAACAGTGAAAGTGATGGGTGTGGTTAAAAGCCCACAATACTTACAACAGGGCAAAGCGCTTGCACGCTTGACCTAAAAATCAGATGCTATGGTTTCAGCCCTGCCTCCATGCATGGGATATAGAAAATTGATTTAAGCTTTGAGAAACTTCTCAAAGCAGATTGTACAACAGGTAGAGGAGCAAGGAGGACCTGCGATCTGACCACAAAGTTGGAGATCAAGCCAGTGGGGCAAGGGCAGAGTCAGGCACAAGTCTGTTGTGCTCCCAGCTGGCCATGAGCACCTCTTAGCAGCATGCATTTGTGGGGCTGGTACAGCAGCCTAGGCAGCAATAGGACACAGTTTCTGCACTAGGGACCGTTTGAAAAGAGGAAATGACATGAGGTAAGACAGGGAAGGGAAATCTCTTTCCTGTAGGTAGGCAAAATGGGCCTTTCACTGTTTTCCATGTGAATGCTTGTTCTCATGTATAAACCTGAGGCAGTTTATGCAATGTCAGAGGGGGGCACGGGGTATTCTGTGCAGTTTACAGTATTACGAGAGTCCTTCGGATGGCAGTCGCAAGTCACTACTTACGCAGGGGAGGGTGTGTTCATGTGTAACAAAACTGCAACAGCAATACCTCACAACCCTACCCCCGTACCACCTCACCCAGGCAATCAACAAGATTTACATATTTTCTTAATGCTCCCCTACCATTTTGTTCATGGACAACAGAGATGGAAAAGAATGGTGGCAAGGTTTTTCAATGAATGCACAAACACGATTGTGGCTTCTAGGGTGCCACCTATATCACTCCAGGTCCACCAAAAATGAGGGTTTGAGTCCATTTAATAAAGCAAGGACTCCGGCACAGACCCGCTGCATGCCAAAGTGTTACCTTCAAGATGTGTTCAAACCTAGAACAGTGACTGCAAGCTCTGCGGCAATAGGATCCCCCCTCAGGCCCTGGCTTGTATGTGCCCAGCTCACGAGATTCATTGAGCACTTCATCAGACCAGGGCACCTAGGCTCAATGTAAGCACTGCATAACCAACTGCAAAAAAGACCAGTGGGTTACTGCGCCTGCTGTACAGGCCCTTGAAATCAGGTATCCGATAACCACTGGGTGAGGATGGCCCAGGTCTCTACCACCGTCCGAAGACTCGGATAAGTCCAAAGGCTGGTAAAAGGTAGATGCAGTCAGTACAGACATGCCCGAAGAACTTAAGCACATGCATGCTATATAAGACAGAACCCCTGTAAATATGTGACGGGGATAAGAAATTTATGTAGCAGGGTTAACTAAATTATGCAGCCAGAAAAGAAAAATCATGCGGCTCATTATAGTATTACCTATTTTCATTTTTATACATTAACACTACCTCGGCAAAGATGTCACTTACTGGAACCAGCTAAACACCCACATACAGCACATATTGACATGTTTTTAGCAACCTGAGCCATTTGAGCTAGAAACAAACTGTAAACACCTTCAGATTGTGCAGTTGACGATGGATTATCATTACAAAAAAGGGGCTTTCTACAGGGTTAAATGTGTCCGCGTAGAGAACCACTTTTTGTAATGTGAATAGGGAGGGTGGGGGAGTTAAAACCCCTAAAAATGTATTTGGTAAATAGTTGGGTATAAGTGCTTTCAGTCGTGTATGATGAGGTGTCTGTTGGATTTCAACCTGTGTTTTTACCTTCCCACCAGTGGTGGCTGGTGACTGAAAGCAGTGGTGGGGCACAAATACAAGACTGAATTGTAAGGTGGAATAGTGAGCCTCACTACCCACTTATTTCCATTCACGTACTCACCCACTGCCTTTGGTCGCCTACCCATTCACTCATCCACATTATCATCCACTGCCATTCACACAACTCGTATACACAGACACCCACAATTTCTCAGCCACTCAGTCAAGCCCTGCAAACACTTATTCAAACAAAAACACATAGCCTCACCCATCCAGTATCCATCAGTTTCAGTGATAAAAGCTACACTTTTATTTGAGCTGCAGGTTACATGTGTAATATTACATATCAAGTCATTAGTTCAGAAAAAATTAAACGAGCATAACTTGCCATGATAAATTACTGGAACCATTACTGCCTTTGAGAGATGAAATTACCTACATAGGCAGTGAAGGGAAGGGAGAAAGGAGCTGAGAGAACAGATTTTTTTCTGTAAAAAAGATAGAGCTCCAACTTACTTGTGTGCACTGTCATATTTATGACTTGAGGTCTTTAGGTCACACTCCTGTCTCCCAGAGAGCTCTGCATGAAGTTATGTATTGTATTTATTCAATTTCTCTGCCACAGACTCCGTGTAATGCAGGAAAAGGGGATTTCTTTGCAATGCCATATTCTCTTAATAAAATGTGACCTCTGGTAACATGCTTCTCAACCATTTCGTCATAGAGTGGGGCGTGGTCAGTAAGGCCTTCTGATCACCCCCCCCCATTTGAGTATATGGGAAAGGGTGGAGTAATAATATCTGAGTGGCATGAAGTTTTTAGGAAGCCGGGCTGAACAGAAAAACGCTCCAGGCTATTTACTACCAGTGCTCCTGGTGGAGAAGGAGATAAGCCATGGGCCGTCACTGCGTTCTGAGAAAACATAAGGGCTTTGCGTGGGCAAGCCCTGTCAGCCCTACTGTGCAGCTTTCAGCCACATACTCACGCAGGCGCAGTGGGGCTTTTGGAAGTGCACAACTTTCACTCGGAAAATGTTGTGCAGAAAATGTTTTACTTGAAAAATGTATTTAAATATATGCTTCACTAGAGAGGCCAGAAAAGGCTAGGCGTGCAGCCACTTTGCCCTTGAACACCAGCCGCCCCTGCTTCCTACGCTGAAAAACAACTCTGTCTCCTCTCTGCCGTAAAACGTGGTTAGTTTGAAAACAACTGTGTTTTAAGTGCCCCTAACAATCCGCACTCATATCTCTTTATATTGCCTCTTAAGTCCCCTTGTGTCCAGCTTTTCATAAGGTTGTGAAATTAGAGGCTTACACCCCCAAACTTACTTGCCTAGCTACGCCCCTGGAATATGCACAAGTTCTTCCAGGCGATGCAGGCGTCCCCCATTGTATTGGTAGTGATTCATTATTATGCAAATTCATAATTATGCAGGAAACACCACTGAATCGCATAATCCCAGTTGTCTTGCATATAGGCACAAGACACAACTTGCTCAACCTACACCTTTCAGACCATGCACAGCAGTAGCCTCATTATGAACCAAAGTGGTTAGATATACAAGGCGCTATAAAATGCTGCAATATAATCCTCACGTGGGAAAGACAAGTTTGTTTGACATCAAAAGGATGCACTTCATGGGGTTAACGGAGCACGTTGTAGGGGTAAACAACAGACAAGCCGAGGAAGAGCCCTTCTGTAAGGTAATTGCACCAGGCACTTCCTGCAATTAAGGGATTGTTGGCGCTCACGATCCTCGCAAACACTATGTAATGCAAGAACCCACGCTTCGGCTGGCCCTCCCCTTGGCAACCAATATATCATTTATAAAGTACACTGGCCTGGTTACCGAACTGGTTGATTCAATTAACTTCGGTGTAAGACTAGAACTGACCTAGCCTCAAGCACTCGTGTATATGTAAATGGGCGGTGAGGACAGCACAGATGAGTAATGTTATTCTACAACAATTGCAGCAGTAGGTGTTACAAGATGAGCACATCTGAACCTAGTGCCTCAATTCCATGGGTTACATAGAAGGAAAACACTGTATAACAGTGGACCAGTTAATTAAAAAAAAATACACAAAACCACATGTTAAATGGCGCTTACTACGCTGTGCATAAGATCGAGCCCAGAGGATTGTTTTCTGGAGCGTAGGCTTTGCATTTCAACCAGAAGTTAACATTGTTTTTACTGCTAAGGCAATGGCGTGCCTGATTCGCGCTGTAGACATTTATTAATACGTTGACAAGTCATAATCTCAAGAGCTCTTAAGGGTGCATGTCTTCTTGTGACTTGTTGCTTCCCCCTCCCGCCGCCACAGGTGGGGACACTTAAGTCAGTCTGTCGAACTTTGAGTATCAAAGAGACAAAAACAAAGTGTAATTGCGCAGCGGTGAAATTGTATAAACCATCGTTTCAATGTGGTATTACACCGCACAGACCAGATCTGCCGGCTAAATGGTTAAATCCTGTGAGCTGTACCTCGAAAACAAGTGAATAGGTCACGGGTCTTCCTTTCGAGGTCGGTAAAATTAGCATCATTATTGGTTGACAGTAATTTACAGCAAGAAACCCAAAATTAAAAATGGAAATCCCAACTGCTTCTCCTTTAGACAAGTGGGTGTTCTGCAAACACCTGCAGTATGCGAATGTGCAGGGAGAGTACCCAGTTCATTATTCCTTCTGTATGCCTAGGTCCCAAAGTTTCAAAGTTAAGTACATCTGAACCGTTCCCATCTCTTATCTCCAGCCTGGAATTGGGGTGTGGGCTGTCAGCAGCACCCACCGACCAATGAAGAAGCATTATTATGACAACACTCCCATTCAACATACCCAACACTGTTTAAACTGAACACAAGACAAAAGTTATGACTCAAAAGACCCATGCAAACCACTATCACAACAGCAGGGAATTAACTAAACAGGTTTACATTATTATTAAAGAAACAAATGAAATGGCTGAAACAAAAGACCTACTTGTTGGGGAAAAAATTACACTTAAAAATAGTACTTATGCTCTTGAAATGGCCCAAAGCTCAAGTGGATTAATCACTAAAGGGAAGAGGCCCTATTGACAGAACATCTGTTTGGAGAACACTCGTCTTCTGCACAGCAGCTGCCTCATCCCATTAGCTGAACATGAGCTTCAATACTTTAAGCATCGCACATCCAGACTAAATAGGTCAGTTACGAAACACCTCTGTAAGATAAAACTTCAACAAGGTTACTCTTCTAAGTATTTTAGTTAGAAAACCCATTCTGTGTGATGGTTTCAGGGGAAGAAACATTTCTTTGTAAGCCTAATAACATCTATAATGTTGTAGTGATTGACAGCGCACCTACCTGTTTGGAGATTGCAGCACTCGCACTTTGTAATCTGATGTGACCGAGGCTTTTAGCAGCACTCCTGAAAATGTCTGCACTTGCTGGGAAAAAAATCAGTAAGTTGAGCCGTGTAATTGTGCTACCCGGACGTAAATGCCAAGCACAGCATTCTAGTTTTGGCTCTATAAATGTCAGCCTCCCGTGAGCTGTTGCCCCTTCCTGGTCTTCAATCGTGCATGTCCAACTGGGTGGAGTTTAAGCAAAAGTTGATACAGGCTTCATAGCCACTTGGCTAAACATTCAAAAGTGTGGAAAACAAGCAACAATGTGGGAGGGATTTTGGGGACAGGCAGGCGTGAACAGGAAACTGAGGGATGGGCGGGAGGTGCTGCCGTGCTGGGTGACGGCAATGCGAGTCGATTTAAACTGTCATGGCCGCCACCAGCATGAGCACAAAGGAGATACTTAGAAGAAGAATAGTAGTCCGCTCTCAGTAAAACATATCAGCACTCGTGCAGTCATCCAGGTAACAGGGGCACTCTGCAAGGCGGTAACAAAACCGCCCCAAGGCAGGACAAATGTAAAGTATTTACCAATGTCATCAAGGGATTTTTGAAAGGCAAGACCGTGAAAGAATGAAAGTGATGGGCATTGTTAAAAGCCCACAGTACTTAGAACTGGTCGGAAGCGCTTGCGCACTCGACCTAAAAAGCCTCTCTCATAAAGCATCCGGTCCAGATGGCGTACCCATGTATCTTTTGAAGGCCAATATAGATCTGTGGGCTCCTCTGATTACAAAGGTTCTCCGTGCTGCAGTAATCAGCCGCCTACTCCTCTCCTGGAAGGAGCCGGTTATCGTCCTCATTTTCAAAAAGGGTGATAAAGCTGATCCGGGTAATTACAGACAGATCTCCCTGCTGGTTACCACCTCCAGAATCCTAGGTTGAGTCCTTTGCGCATTGTTTGAGACATGGTCGAAATTAAATAATATTCTTTCACCTGTGCAGTTTGGTTTCCAACCAGGAGTGGGCACAGCGAAGCAGTGCTTAAATTTGATACTCCTAGTGGGAAAGTATGTCAATGCCAGGAGAGGGGCCTTACATTAAGCGTTTAAGGACCCATCCTGTGCTTTTGACACTGTCAATCGTGCAAAATTGTGGACCAAGATGGAATCCATGGGGGTCGAGTCAGCTTTATTAGATTTGCTGAAAAGAATGCACACAAATACCAGTATCAGAATCCATTTAGTTGAGAATGGAGAATGTACTGACCCAATTAAATCAACCGGGGAGGAGAGGTGTCAGGCAGGGTTGCATCTTGGCTCCGTTTCGCATTCTGTTATATACTAATGGGCTGGATACATATTTGACTAAGAATGGTAAAGATTTACCCGTGGTGGACAGGCGCAAGATCCCATGCCTTCTCTATGCAGATGATGCAGTACTTCTAGCACAGACAGAAAATGGGCTACACCAACTCCTCAAATCTTTTACTGTCTCTATGGGGAACTTGGACCAAAAGGTAAATTCCACAAAATGTTTTATGATAGTTTGGTCCCTAAAACAGCTAAATCCAGGTCTCACGTGGTTAGAGGGGTCACTCCTGAGTCCTTACTTTCAGTTATCTTGGCATACCATTTGACTTAAGATCAGAGTGCACAAAGTACAGGGTGTTGTAGAATCAGTCGTCTGTTTTACATCTAGGTTGGGCGCAAAACTAGTAAAAGAAATGTTAGACTTGTACAAAAGTAAATGGATCCCGGTGGGGCTTTATGGAGTAGGGGTGTGGGCATATGCCAATGTCAACACTCTCCGGACGCTCGAAATTAGATTTATAAGCCACATCCTTCACACCCCTTCTTCATTAGCCTCAGTTATTGGCCATTGGGAATTGGGTTTACACTACATTAAGGATGTGGCACAACTTGCCCCTGTACTCCTGTGGACTAAGATCTGCTCATCACCAGAAGCAGCCTTCTCGAGACTGCCTTGCACTGGTTGGGGTGGAAAGGATTCCCTGGTTGATTTACATTAAACACTCCTTTAAGATATTGGATTTGGAAGATCTGTTTGTTAACCCTACAACAGTTACATCCCACACTAAAGAGAGGGTAAATTCACTTTTTTAGATAATGCGCAAACATTATGCCTTTCAATAGCAATGAACATGCAGACAGTAAGGGACTATTTAGAGTTGTGCCCAACTAGTGTTGTGGAGCCATATCCTGTGCTTTTTAGAAACCCCCAATATAGAGTTCACCTGACTAGGTTTAGATTGAGTACTATTAATTTCTTATGTGCCTTTCCTAGCCAAGGAACCAAGTTTAGATCTTTTCCAGAAGGTCCCTGTGATAATCACACTTTACAAAGCACTATGCACACTATTTTTTTGCCCATTTTATGCTACTCCATGAAAGAGGTTCTTACTACCGGTTTTGAAAGCGGTAAATATTAGGCAACATGAAAGAGCTTTCACTTTCCTGCAACAAATGGAGTCACCAGACGTTTGTTTTGCAGCTGTGAATTTTATAAGAAGTGCCCTAGCTATTAGACATTGATATGCACAGTAATCATTGATTTTTTTAAATTTGTTTTTACTTGAGGTAAGCTGAAATACAGTGTAAGTTAAATATGTTGATTTTATACTTGAAATAGATAAGGGAAAATAATGTAATAAAATTCAGAAGGGAAAATAACTTATGTAAAAGGGACTGAATGAACTTGTTATGCTAATATTCGAGGATGAGTATGTATTGGTTTTATTTATGGACTTATGCATGATGTTTTTAGTAGTGATTGAATTTTTTTTCTTTCTTTTTTACTTTTTATACTCATTTTCTGAACCAGATTGAAAGATTTATGACTGACTGACTCGCCTATTACTATGCCTGGGCCAGATCTTCTCCATGCTGACAGGAGCAGATGGGGAAATTCCGATGTCCCATCCACCCTTAATCAGTAAGATAGGAGAAATAGGTATTCACTGTAAGAAACTGGATAAGTAATTGGGGTGTGTGACTACCCACCTTAGTGAATAAGTCTTTGTCAGGGTGAACCCTTAAAGTCACTAAATTAACCTAAGCTCAACCCCCTTGTAGCTAGGCACAGAGCAGGCAGGCTTAATTTATTGCTAATTGTAAAGTATTTATGCTGTACCAAAACAGTGATAGAGTAAAAATGCAAAACAATAAAAATCCCTAACTGAATTAGAAACATTAAGCAAACTTTAATAAACAGAATTACACCAAAATGATAAAAATCCAATAAGTGGAACAGGAGATACAGATTTTTAACGTTTTAAGTAGAAGAAGCTCCAGGAAGCACAAAGGGCCAGTGATTGTTAATGGTCGCAGTACACCGGATGTAGGTGCATTTTGAGTCTGACTGTGATAAGATGCAGGTTAGATACCCCAATTATTTCCTGGTCAAAGATTTTACCTTCTGGCTTATGGCCTGATTTAGATCACAGTGGATGGAATACTCCATCACAAACGTGAAAGATATCCCATCCGCCGTATCACAATCTCCACAGGATATAATGGGTTTGTACTAAGGCGGACTGGATTTCCATTACGTTTGTGACGGAGTATTCCCCTCCACTGAGTTCTAAATCAGGCTCTTAATCCTTTAAGTCCCAATCCACCACAGAAGTACTCTTCTAAAGTTTCCTCCCACACAGGACCCCAACAAAGGCACTTTCAGATTCACAGGGTGTTGAGCAGAGGCCACCAGGAGAGTCCAGTCCAGGAGCAGTTGCCATTGGTGAGCTGGGCAGTTGCAGGGGAGGCCTCTTGGTGCTTGTACAGGAGCTCAGCATTGTGGCCCATGGAGTCTGTTTCTTTGTCCTGGGTGCAAGAGAGGGCAGATCCAATCTTTCGGGGCTCCTCTGAGGTCACAGACAGCAGGTTCAGTCCTCTTCTGTCGTTCCTCAGGCCCTGAAGTGTTTTTAAGATGTGGAGGTGCCACATTTATGGCTGATACAAGCTAGTGGGTGGAAATGACTTCTCTGCATTCCCTAACCAATGGGGTAAAAGTTTCTAGACCCAACCCTTCCCACTTAGAGCATTTTCAAGATGGCAAAAGTCTTCGGTCATGCTAAACTTGAGCTGTGAAAGCTGGGTGTCAGTGTGGCGAGTGTACTGTGGTAATCCTAGTGTACTGCCCCTCTACAACTAAAATACAGTTTGAAGCAGCCACTGTACCCACAATAGCTAGAGACAGATGTCTGGTAGGAAAAAACAGGGCTCTTCAGCAACTAGACAGTGGATATACAAGAACTGTCTTGTCACCCTGACCCTTCCTTGTCACCCTGGCCCTTCCTTTCAATTGGACCCCAGGTGTTATGTGTTGGTCACTGACATAACGTTGATTACAAATATATTGTGACACACAGATATTGTCAAAAATATTGATAACACAAATATTGTTTCCTTATACGTATAATGATTAGTACAAAAATTTCGAAAAAAATATTGTTTCACACTGATATTGTTAAAAATAGAGGAAAATATTGTTTTTCAATTAAATATATTGTTTACAAAAATAAATCTAAAATATTATAATACATAATCTTAATCTAATGTGTATTAAATACATTTAAGTAACATTTAATGAAGTAACATTTATTATGATATATAAATATATACTTGCACACATAAATACATATGCTGTATGTTTGTGTATATATATATATATGTTCGATGGCATCTGTTGCTGCAGATACACATGTTGTGCACAGTCCGCCATCTGGTGTTGGGTCGGAGTGTTACAAGTTGTTTTTCTTCGAAGAAGTCTTTCGAGTCACGAGACCGAGGGACTCCTCCTCTTTGCTTCCATTGCGCATGGGCGTCGGCTCCATCTTAGATTGTTTTTTTTCCGCCCTCGGGTTCGGACGTGTTCCTTTTCGCTCCGGGTTTCGGGACGGAAAGATAGTCAAAACTTCGAAAAACTACGTCGGTATTGTTTCGCTCGGGATCGGGATAGTTAGAATCGACACCGAATCGTGAAGAGCTCCGGTAGCCCTTCGGGGTAATTTCGATCCCCCGTTGGAGCCTGGTCGGCCCGACCGCGTGTAACATCGACACCGATGGAACGGGCCCCGTTCCGATTCTGTCCTAAATGCCACAATAAATATCCATATACGGACCAACATTTGGTCTGTAACTTGTGCCTGTCACCCGAGCACAAAGAAGAAACTTGTGAGGCCTGTCGTGCGTTCCGGTCCCGAAAAACGCTCCGTGACCTTCGAGCCAGAAGATTACAGATGGCGTCCACGCCGACAGAACACCGAGAGTTCGAGGAACAAGGAGAAGAGGAGGAAGCCTTCTCCATCCATGACTCGGACTCGGATGAATTCGACGTCGACGAAACTGTGAGTAAGACGTCGAAAAGCACACAGCACAAGAAAACAGACAAGGCCCAGGGGACGCCACTGCCAACTGGCCATGGCTCAACCCATAAAGGTGACCGTCCATCGGCACCGAAAAAGGCCGAACTGGTGCCCAGATCGTCCGACTCGGGTCGAGACACAGGCACGCAACATTCTCGGGACCGAGAAAGTGTTGCCCAAAAAGATCGACGCCGAGAAAGCGGAGCCGACGCTGCTCGACGCAGAGACAGCGGCACCGAGGATGATCGACGCCGAGAAGGCTCGACTCCGAAAAAGAAGAGATTCGCCTCGGAGCCGAAAACAAAAAAAGACACAGTTTCGGTGCCAAAACAACCAGCAACCGAACCCACTACCGGCTCATATTCAGAGGAACAATCATTGTCCTCTCAAATGCGTAAACACAGGTTTGAAGAGGAGTTACAGACTACTGATGTAGACCATACACAAAAGAGGATCTTCATCCAGAGTGGAACAGGGAAGATTAGCACTCTTCCACCAATCAGGAGAAAAAGGAGACTAGAGTTCCAAACTGAACAACTAACACCACAAGCAAAGGTGGCAAAGAAAGCAACTCCGCCACCCTCTCCTCCACCTGTAACTCAGATATCACCGGCACAAACTCCGTCACATTAACCGGCTCACACCACCATGAGCCAAGATGACAAAGATGCTTGGGACCTATACGACGCCCCAGTGTCAGACAATAGTCCAGAGTCATACCCTACCAAGCCCTCACCACCTGAGGACAGCACAGCGTATGCGCAGGTGGTAGCTAGGGCAGCAGAATTCCACAACGTGTCGTTACACACAGAACCTGTCGAGGATGACTTCCTTTTTAACACCCTCTCCTCCACCCATAGCAACTACCAAAGCCTGCCTATGCTCCCAGGAATGCTAAGGCACGCGAAGCAAATCTTCAAAGACCCTGTCAAGAGTAGAGCGATCACTCCGAGGGTAGAGAAAAAATATAAAGCACCTCCCACAGACCCTGCTTTTATCACCTCTCAACTGCCACCAGACTCAGTCGTGGTAGGAGCAGCTCGCAAAAGAGCCAATTCACACACATCGGGCGATGCACCACCCCTGGATAAGGAAAGCCGAAAATTCGACGCAGCTGGGAAAAGAGTCGCTGTACAAGCTGCAAGCCAGTGGCGCATCGCAAACTCTCAGGCGCTCCTAGCGCGTTATGACAGAGCCCATTGGGACGAGATGCAGCATCTCATCGAGCATCTACCCAAAGAATTTCAAAAGCGGGCAAAACAGGTGGTTGAGGAGGGACAAAACATCTCCAATAACCAAATACGCTCCTCTATGGATGCAGCGGACACAGCTTCAAGAACAATAAACACTGCAGTAACCATCAGAAGGCACGCATGGTTACGCACGTCTGGCTTTAAACCAGAAATACAGCAAGCAGTACTCAATATGCCGTTCAACGAACAACAATTGTTCGGACCAGAGGTTGACACGGCGATTGAGAAGCTGAAAAAGGACACTGACACAGCCAAGGCCATGGGCGCGCTCTACTCCCCGCAAAGCAGAGGCACTTTCGGCACCTTCCGTAAAACAACCTTCAGAGGGGGGTTTCGGGGTCAGGCCACACAAGCCAGCACCTCACAATCAACACCGTCTACCTACCAGGGACAGTACCAAAGGGGAGGTTTTCAGGGCCAGTACAGAGGGGGACAATTCCCGAGAAACCGGGGAAAATTTCAAAGCCCCAAAACCCCAACAACCAAACAGTGACGTACAAGTCACTCAACCCCTCCACATAACACCAGTGGGGGGAAGACTAAGTCAGTTTTATCAATCGTGGGTGGATATAACAACAGACACTTGGGTCTTAGCAATTATCCAACATGGTTATTGCATAGAATTTCTACAGATCCCTCCAAATATCCCACCAAAAACACAAAAAATGTCAAAACAGCATTTAGACCTCCTAGAAATAGAAGTTCAAGCACTACTGCAAAAAGAAGCAATAGAACTGGTACCATGTACAGAAATAAACACAGGAGTCTATTCACTGTACTTTCTAATACCCAAAAAGGACAAAACATTGAGGCCAATCTTAGACCTCAGAATACTAAACACCTACATCAAATCAGACCACTTTCACATGGTCACGCTACAGGAGGTGTTACCACTGCTAAAGCAACAAGATTACATGACAACCTTAGATCTCAAAGACGCGTATTTCCACATACCGATACACCCTTCGCACAGGAAATACCTAAGGTTTGTATTCAAGGGAATACACTATCAATTCAAAGTCTTACCGTTCGGTATAACGACCGCACCAAGAGTATTTACCAAATGCCTAGCAGTAGTAGCCGCACACATCAGAAGGCAGCAAATACACGTATTCCCGTATCTAGACGATTGGCTAATCAAGACCAACTCGCTAACAAAGTGTTCACAACACACAGAGTATGTCATACAAACCCTCTACAAACTCGGGTTCTCCCTCAACTACAAAAAATCACACATTGTGCCGTGCAAAATACAGCACTACTTAGGAGTGGTAATCAACACAACAAAAGGATTAGCCACTCCGAGTCCACAAAGGGTTCAAAATTTTCACAAGGTCATACAGGCCATGTATCCAACACTAAAAATACAGGCAAAAGTGGTTTTAAAACTCCTAGGCATGATGTCCTCATGCATAGCCATTGTCCCAAACGCAAGACTGCACATGAGGCCCTTACAACAGTGCCTAGCATCACAATGGTCACATGCACAGGGTCACCTTCTAGATCTGGTGTTGATAGACCGCCAAACATACATCTCGCTTCTATGGTGGAACAGTACAAATTTAAACAAAGGGCGGCCGTTCCAAGACCCAGTGCCACAATACGTAATAACAACAGATGCTTCCATGACAGGGTGGGGAGCACACCTCGATCACCACAGCATCCAAGGACAATGGGACATACATCAAACAAAACTGCATATAAATCACCTCGAATTACTAGCAGTATTCATGGCGCTAAAAGCATTTCAACCCATCATAACCCACAAATACGTTCTTGTCAAAACAGACAACATGACAACAATGTATTACCTAAACAAGCAAGGGGGAACACACTCGACACAGCTATGTCTCCTAGCACAAAAGATATGGCAATGGGCAATTCACAACCACATTCGCCTAATAGCACAGTTTATTCCAGGGATCCAAAATCAACTAGCAGACAATCTCTCTCGAGATCACCAACAGGTCCACGAATGGGAGATTCACCCCCAAATCCTAAACACTTACTTCAAAATTTGGGGTACACCGCAAATAGATCTATTTGCAACAAAAGAGAACGCAAAATGCCAAAACTTCGCATCCAGGTACCCACACAGACAGTCTCAAGGCAATGCCCTATGGATGAACTGGTCAGGGAAATTTGCATACGCTTTTCCCCCTCTCCCTCTCCTTCCATATCTAGTAAACAAATTGAGTCAAAACAAACTCAAACTCATATTAATAGCACCAACATGGGCAAGACAACCTTGGTACACAACACTACTAGACCTGTCAGTAGTACCACACGTCAAGTTACCCAACAGGCCAGATCTGTTAACACAACACAAACAGCAGATCAGGCATCCAAACCCAGCATCGCTCAATCTAGCAATCTGGCTCCTGAAATCCTAGAATTCGGACATTTAAACCTCACTCAAGAATGTATGGAAGTCATAAAACAAGCTAGAAGACCATCCACTAGACACTGCTATGCAAGCAAATGGAAAGGTTTGTTTGCTACTGCCATAATAATCAAGTTCATCCATTACACGCATCCCCAAAAGATGTAGTGGGATATTTACTACACTTACAAAAGTCAAATCTAGCCTTCTCTTCCATTAAAATACACCTTGCAGCAATATCTGCATACCTGCAGATTACCCATTCAACTTCACTCTTTAGGATACCCGTCATTAAAGCATTTATTGAGGGCCTAAGAAGAATAATACCACCAAGAACACCACCTGTTCCTTAATGGAACCTTAACATCGTCTTGACAAGACTCATGGGACCACCTTTTGAACCCATGCATTCTTGCGAAATACAATTCTTAACCTGGAAAGTTGCATTTCTCATTGCCATCACATCTTTAAGAAGAGTAAGTGAAATTCAGGCGTTTACAATACAAGAACCTTTTATCCAAATACACAAAAATAAGGTTGTACTAAGAACCAATCCTAAATTCCTACCAAAGGTTATTTCACTGTTCCACTTAAATTAAACGGTAGAGTTACCAGTGTTCTTCCCACAGCCAGACTCAGTAGCTGAAAGGGCACTACATACATTAGATGTCAAAAGAGCACTAATGTACTACATCGACAGAACAAAGGAGGTTAGGAAAACAAAACAACTGTTTATTGCATTTCAAAAACCTCATACAGGAAACCCAATATCAAAACAAGGTATAGCCAGATGGATAGTTAAGTGCATCCAAACCTGCTATCTTAAAGCAAAGAGACAACTGCCCATTACACCAAGGGCACACTCAACCAGAAAAAAAGGCGCTACCATGGCATTCCCAGGAAATATTCCAATGCACGAAATATGTAAGGCAGCCACATGGTCCACGCCTCACACATTTACTAAACACTACTGTGTAGACGTGCTATCCGCACCACAAGCCACAGTAGGTCAAGCCGTACTGAGAACTTTGTTTCAGACTACTTCCACTCCTACAGGCTGAGCCACCGCTTTTGGGGAGATAACTGCTTACTAGTCTATGCACAACATGTGTATCTGCAGCAACAGATGCCATCGAATTGAAAATGTCACTTACCCAGTGTACATCTGTTCGTGGCATTGGTCGCTGCAGATTCACATGTGCCCACCCGCCTCCCCGGGAGCCTGTAGCCGTTGGAAGTTATCTTCAACATTTGTGTATATATATATATATATTACTTAACCTTAATTTGTACATACTTATTCATTCCATTGCATGGGCACTATTACTAACACACACAACTCCTACCTCACCCTCTGCGGGGAAAACAATCTAAGATGGAGCCGACGCCCATGCGCAATGGAAGCAAAGAGGAGGAGTCCCTCGGTCTCGTGACTCGAAAGACTTCTTCGAAGAAAAAATACTTTTAACACTCCGACCCAACACCAGATGGCGGACTGTGCACAACATGTGAATCTGCAGCGACCAATGCCACGAACAGATGTACACTGGGTAAGTGACATTTTCAATATATATATATATATAAAACCACTATTATAACAAATGTTTGATAATATATTATTTTTTTGTATTTGTTTGCAATTTACTACTTTAAAAACATTATTATATTATATATATATATATATATATATATTTCCTGCCTTTTTTCCTGTTCCCACCAACCGAAGTCGATGCACGGCTATGGGCGCAGGACCCGTAATTATACTGCCCACGTTGAGACATTCCAAAAAACGCCAGCACTCCAGACAGCTCCAATCGTATTATTTAATGGCTTACATCAATGGCGGCAAGGCATTTCAACCAATACGGTCTTCTTCCAGCCAAAGTCTATTACAAAAGCCCCATCCCCCATAGAAAATATATACTCAGGATACTAAACATAAAAGAAACATATCTAACAAAGAAATTCTACCCTATACCATCGTATTCAACATCTTTTTACACATTCTACTCAGCTTTGATTTTACATTTGTTAGTAAGTTTAGACTTATTAACTTTTAATGTTCTGAAAACAATTTAAAATAAGAATGAATGAGAAATAATAAATACAAAATAAATTATATAAAGAATAGTAACATATAAAAATGAAAATAAAAAATATAATTATAAATCATTTAATAATGGTGAATCCTTAAATAATACTCCTAATATTTTTCCTTAGAGTATATATTACCCTCAATCCTGTAAATCAGCCAAGGTATTCAAACTTAATATATCCAATAATAACATCATGTCAATTTATAATATTAAATTATTACATCATTAGAGCCTTGAAGCAAATCGATATCTGTAAAAAAACAAAGGGGAAAAGAAAAGGGGCAAAACAGAAAACATATATCCTTATCATATTCCTTGGGTTGTGCACCTAAACTGCTTTGATGTAAGCTGTGAATAGCCAAGTGACTTCGAGAATTCGAATTTATTCATAACCATTGAATTACTCATAATTTTACAAACTCATCCCAAAAGAACAAAAAGATCCTCATCCTTATTCAGACCCCACGGGTATTTGCTGTTATATTCTCTGACTCCATCCTCCTGAGGATACGTTCCTTGTCACCTCCCCTGGGGGGTTAACAAAACCCTGTCAATGCCAAAAAACATTTTTTTCAATTTGGCCTCCATGTACTAGGTTACAGTGGCGTGCTACCGGATAATTCCCATCCTTGTTTTTATTTGCACGCCAATTTTCCAATATCGTTTCTTTAAAGGAAAAGATTGTACTTCCCAGGTAACATAACCCACATGAGCAACAGATGACATATATCGAGAAATCAGGATTACAATTTAGAAATTTGTTGATCTTAACTTCCTCTCCCGTGGGTAACAAATATGTTTTACAATTCACACTGTTTCTAAAAGCCTTACATTTGGCACATTTATAAAAGCCACGTTGGCTGTCCAAAAAGGTTTATCTTCTCTTATCTAAATAGCTGTGTACTAACATATCCTGTAGAGAACTACTCTTCCTACATGTTACTTTCGGATAAGGACTGACAATTCAGCCAGTTATCCTGTCTTTTCTTATTAGATGCCAATATTGTATGTTGTGATGCAAGAGTTTTCTAATTTTCCTTTCTGCCTTTAGGCACTAATAAAGTTTCTCTTTTTACCTGTGCTATTTTCTGACAGGCTCCTGAATCACTTTTATTGGGTATCCACTAGACTTGAATCTCCTTATCATATTCTGCTGCTCGCGCTGAAAAAACTGAGACGAGCTACAATTCCTTTTAGCTCTAAGTAACTCCCCATATGGGATACTCCACTTAAGTTTTCGAGGGTGATGACTCTGAGCATGTAAAATGCTGTTCCATGCCGTTCTCTTCCTAAAAAGGTTAGTCTGCAAAGTATCCCCTTCCACTGTAACCACTATATCCAAAAATTCCATACTTGCCTGTGTTCTTTATGCGTGAATCTCAAATTGAAATCATTATTCGAAATCCAATTTAAAAAACTGTCCAAAACTACCTCTGGACCATCCCAAATCATAAAGATATTGTCAATATATCTAGTCCAGAAAATGATATGTTTAAACCAATTCTCATTTTCATCCAACATCACATATTGTGTCTCCCACCATCCCATAAACAGGCATGCGTAACTTGGAGCGAAAGAACTTCGCATTGCAGTCCCTGTAACCTGCCTATACTACTGATCCTCAAAAAGAAAAAAGTTATTCTCTAAGCAAAACCTCAGCATCTTCAATAGTAATTTAGTATGTTCATGTAGCCTAATCGGTTTATCTCTGAAAAAGTGCTCAACTGCCTGGATGCCTAAATCATGTTGAATGAAGGTGTATAGAGATATCAAATCAACAGTCACCATAATATAACTAGATTTCCAAGGTATATCATGTATCTTAGTGATGAAATCCATGCTATCTCTACAGTATGAAGTCAAATTGTATACATAAGGACATAGAAAATAGTCAAGATAAATTGAGGTATTTTCGAGGAGACTCCCTTTCGCAGATACTATAGGCCTCCCAGGTGGGTCACTACTATTCTTATGGATTTTTGGTAACATGTAAAAGCATGGTGCCACTGTTTTTTTCACTGTCAGAAATTGTAGCTCATCATCAGAGAAAAGACCATAATTCTAACTCTCTGAAAGTAAGTCAGAAAAGGATACCACCGAATTCCGATATGCTGTCACTGTTGACTTCTCATAACACTTCGAGAGAAGTAACTGCCTATTTGCCTCTTGCTGGTACTTCTTTAAATCCCATAAAACCACATTTCCACCTTTATCAGCTGGTTTAATGACAAACGAAGAAGCTTTGCTTAAGGAAATTAATGTTTCCCGTTGACCTGGTGTTAAATTGCTTGCAAAAGTATTACTACTATCCTTCCTTAATCTCATCAAATCAAAATTTACAGCTTCATGAAAAGCGTAAATATTATCATGCGGGGTGGAAGGGTTACACTTTGATTTTGGCTTAAATATACTATTGCTAGGACAGCCCGTCTCCAAACCCAAATCTCTCAATAAATCAATTTCAGTCTCCCACCATTTTTCTCCAGCTTCCAATTCTCCAGGAAAGTTTAAGACTTCAGGGGACATTGTCATCTGAGTCTAATGTAGACAATGTTTCGGATCTTGAGGAGCAACCAGGTACAAGTAGTTCTGTATAACAGTCCTTTCCCCTCAAAAGAAAAGTCAGCCAAAGGAAAACCTCCTTTTCATCTCAGCCCAATTGGAAAATCTCAACTACCAATAATGCATCATAGTTCCTCTATATTTTTAGAAACAAGGGAATCGTGAAAAAACTAATATGGTCTCAGGTAACCTCCCCAAGCCGGCTCATGTAAATAGTTGTAGTAATAGTGGAAAACAACTCTGTTGCTTTCTGGACTTTTCTAGCCACACAAACGGAAAATAAAAAGTAAAATAGTTGACATAAGCAAGCCGATTCAAAGCGCCGCTTTGAGCGCGTCGGATAGAGACAAAAGGAAAAAGAAGTTTGCTCACAGTCAAAGTTATTGGTAAACGTGCAATTATCCATGTAAGAGGGTCGGTCCCAAAGGTGGTAACAAAACCGCCCTAAGGAGGGACAAACGTAAAGCAGTTACTAACGAAAAGAAAGGATTTCTGAAAGGCAAGCCCACAAACGAGTGATAATGATGGGGGTGAGGTGGGTGTGGTTAAAAGCCCAGATACACACCAACATGTCAAACTGTGCTCAACTTAGAAAGGATTGAAAGTCTGGGAACAATAGAGACACCATTCCTCTTCCATTCTGTGCAACAGTGCAGCAATAGAAAAAGCGTTGGACTTTGGAGTGGGAATAGTAAATCTTACCGCTCCATTCTTTTCAACAGATTAGGGAAAGCATTGAAATTCATAGGGATAAAAATGACTATTCCCACTCTAGTCAGTGCAACAGTATGGAAAGTGTTGGAATTTGGAAGGGTCAAATTGTGCTATTCCCACTCCAGTCTGTGCAACAGTAGAGAAGGTATTGAAATTCAGAAGGGCAAAATTTACTATTCCAACTCCAGTCTGTGCAACCATAGGGAAAGTGTTGGACTTCGAAGAGTTAACATTTACTGTTCCAACTCAAGTCTGTGCAACTGTATGGAAAATGTTGGAGTTCAGAGGGGTAAAATTTACTATTCATACTTCAGTCCGTACGACAGTAGGGAAAGCGGTAACCTTTGTAACGGTTAAATATACTATTCACACTCCAGTCTGCTCTGCAGTGGGGAAAGCGTTGAACTTCGAAGGGGTAAAATGTACTATTCTCACTCTGGTCTATGCAACAGTAGAGAAAGCTTTAGACTTCAGAGGGGTTACATTTACTAATCTCACTCTAGTCTGCAACAGTAAGGAAAGTAGTTCACTTCAAACACATAACATGTTTTAATAAATGTTTTAGTTGACCAGAAATATTATATTTTTATTAGGAACATTTTATATTTATATGTTAGTTGGCATATGTAGCTGCGGTGCACTGTTCCTGCCATCTAGTGTTGGGCTCAGAGTGTTACAAGTTGTTTTTCTTTGAAGAAGTCTTTTCGAGTCACGGGACGAGTGACTCCTCCCTTTCGGCTCCATTGCGCATGGGCATCGACTCCATCTTAGATTGTTTTCTTTCCGCCATCAGGTTCGGACGTGTTCCTCTTCGCTCCGTTATTCGAATTGGAAAAAGACTAAAATTCACCGAAAAGTGTTGGTATTGTTTTCGATCGGGAAACATCTTGCATCAACACCGCAACACTGGCGAAACACAGCTTCAGTGGCCCTTTGGGGCTTCCGGGGCCTGGTCGGGCCGATCACAGAAAACGCCGGAGCCTAATGGACCGGTCCCCTTTCCGTTTCTGCCCACAGTGCCACGCCAAGTATCCCTACACAGACCAAAATCGGGTCTGTAATCTGTGTTTGTCACTGGAGCACAGAGAAGATACTTGCGAGTCTGCAAGTCCTTTCGATCGAAGAAGACCTTGAGGGATCGGATGGAGAGGCGGATGCAAATGGCGTCAAAAAGTTCCGAGCACCTCGACGTCGAAGAACAGGAGATAGCTATCTCCATTCAAGGTTTGGACACGGACGTCTCCGACGCAGACCAACCGCCTACAGCATGCCGACACGTGAGTACGCCTCCCCCAACCCAAGCCCAGAGCCAGTCGAAGAAACATAAGGCCTCGGGGATGCCACTGCCGAAGGCCATGGCTCGACCCATAAAAAAATCAGCGGTGACCAAGCAACACCTTTGGCACCGAAAAAGGCCAAAATCACGCCGAAGTCTCCGGGCTCAAGACCATATCCCACCACTGAAAAAACTTGCCATCGACTCGTCGAGTCGGCGAAGCCTCAATAGTCTTTCGGAGCCGAGGCCTACCGTCAGCATGGGCATTTCGGTGCCGAAAAAATTAGCTTCGGAGCCGAAAAAAGTCTCGTAGACCGAGGAACATGGACTCTCAAAGCAAATAAAAGAGAGGCACAGATTTGAGGAGGAACTTCAGATGGAGGAGTTTGATGAAACACAGGCAAGGATACAGATCCATAAGGATAATGGGAAGAGCCAATCTGCACCTCCCCTAAAATTCAAAAGGAAACTAGCTTTCCAAGGGCGAACCGACACTGAACAGCCAAGGGCTAAAGTACCCAGAGAAAGATCTCTGTCACACCATTTTTCACCAGAACATTCCCTGCCACATTCTCTGCAAAGAACAGTGTCACCTATTGCAATGCCCACTGCACAGTCACCCACACACACTGTGCAGTCACAAGAGGATACAGACCCCTGGGAGCTCTACGATCCCCCTGTGTCGGACAATAGCCCAGAGTGCTATCCTTCGAAAACCTCTCCACCCGAGGATAGCACCTCATATACTCAAGTCTTAGCTAGGGCAGCCACATTCCACAATGTGAGCATGCATACAGAGCCATTGGAGGACAATTTTCTATTTAATACTTTGTCCACAATGCATGCTTCCTATCAGAGTCTTCCTACGCTCCCAGGCATGCTTAAACATGCCAAACAGGTTTTTCTGGAGCCCGTGAAAGGGAGAGCCATTACACCGCGGGTGGAAAAGAAATACAAGCCACCACCGTCGGACCCAGTGTTCATCACACAACAGTTGCCCCCGGACTCTGTAGTGGTGGGAGCTGCAAGAAAGAGAGCCAACTCGCAGTCATCTGGAGATGCACCACCTCCAGATAAGGAGAGTAGGAAGTTCGACGCGGCAGGAAAGAGAGTAGCGTCACAAGCTGCCAATCAGTGGCACATTGCAAACTCTCAGTCCCTTCTTGAACGTTATGACCGAGCTCTTTGGGACAAGATGAGCGATATCATCCAATATCTCCCCAAGGAATATCAGAAAAGAGCTCAGCAAGTGGTAGAGGAGGGACAAGCAATATCAAATAATCAGATACGATCTGCATTAGATTCTGCTGACACTGCCGCAAGAACAGTGAACACTGCTTTGACAATTAGACGCCATGCTTGGTTGAGATCCACAGGCTTCAAACCAGAGATTCAACAGGCGGTCCTAAACATGCCATTTAATCAACAACAATTGTTTGGACCACAAGTGGACACAGCCATCGAAAAAATGAAGGAGGACACTGATACGGCCAAAGCCATGGGATCGCTCTACTCGTCCCAGAGGGACATTCAGAAAACCGCAATATAGGGGAGGTTTCAGAAAACAGCCTTCAGAAACATCCACCTCTCACACAAAACCCACCTACCAATCACAATATCAGAGAGGGGGGTTTCGCAGGTCCTTCAGGGGACAATTCCCAAGGTCAAGAGGGAAATTTCAGCCCACTAAGCAGTCCACTAATAACAAGCAGTGTCTTGCCCTTCAGCCTCCCCCAACACACATCACCTGTGGGAGGAAGACTGAGATTTTACCACAAACATTGGTCAGACATAACCACGGACACATGCGTCCTATCATTTATCCAACATGGTTACTGTATAGAATTCACACGTTTTCCTCCAGATATTCCCCCAAGAGCGCACAAACTGTTGTCGCAACATCTAGCAATGTTACAAACAGAGGTGCAGGCACTATTAACAAAACAAGCCATAGAACTAGTATCTCGCCAAGAAAAATTAACGGGTTTATTCCCTATATTTCCTTATTCCCAAAAAGGACAAAACACTAAGACCAATTTTAGATCTCAGGACTCTCAACCTATTCATCAAATCAGAACACTTTCACATGGTGACACTACAAGATGTAGTCCCCTTAGTAAAACAGGGAGAATACATGTCAACACTGGATTTAAAAGATGCGTATTTTCATATACCCATCCATCCACCTCACAGAAAATACCTCCGGTTTGTCATACAAGGAAAACATTACCAATTCAAAGTATTACCCTTTGGGATCACAACAGCCCCCAGAGTATTTACAAAATGCCTCGCAGTAATAGCGGCCCATATAAGGAGACAACACATGCACGTATGCCCATATCTCGACGATTAGCTAATAAAAGCCAACACTCAACAGCAGTGTCAAAATCACACACGGTACGTAATAGATACCCTACACACACTAGGGTTTTCTATAAATTACCTAAAATCACACTTGCAACCATCCCAACTACAACAATACTTGGGAGTAACACTCAACACTCAAAAAGCGATTGCTAGTCACAAGGGTACAATCATTCCACACCATGGTACCAAAGATACAACCAAATCAGCACTACGCAGTCAGATTTGTCATGAAACTTCTAGGCATGATCGCATCATGCATCGCAATTGTCCCAAACGTGCGGCTACACATGCAGCCCTTACAGCAGTGCCTTGCAAAACAATGGACGCAGGCACAGGGTCAACTCCAAGATCTAGTGTTGATAGACCGCCAAAAAAACTATTCGCTTCAATGGTGGAACCCTGTAACTTTAAACAAAGGGTGGCCTTTTCAAGACCCCGTGCCTCACGCCATTCTCACAACAGATGCATCAATGATGGGGTGGGGAGCACACCTCAACAATCACAATATACAAGGACAATGGGACAGTCAACCGAAACAACTACACATAAATCACTTAGAGCTGCTAGCAGTCTTCCTAGCACTAAAAGCATTTCAACCTCTTCTAGCTCAAAAACACATTCTTGTCAAAACAGACAGTATGACAATAATGTACTACCTAAACAAACAATGGGGAACACACTCATCACAACTATGCCTCCTAGCTCCAAAAAATTGGCATTGGGCAATTCGCAACAACATTCGCCTAATAGCGCAATATATTCCAGGCATTCACAATCAATCAGCGGACAATCTCAGTTGAGATCACCAGCAAACTCACAAGTGGGAAATACATCTCCAGATACTACAAGAATACTTTCGCCAGTGGGGGACACCAGACATAGATCTGTTCGCCACAAAACAAAACACAAAATGCCAAAGCTTAGCGTCCAGGTACCCACACCCTCAGTCCAAGGGCAATGCTCTATGGATCAATTGGTCGGGGATATTTGCTTACGCTTTTCCCCCTTTCCCACTCATTCCTTTCCTAGTCAACAAACTGAGTCAAAACAAACTCAAACTAATACTCATAGCACCAGCGTGGGCACGCCAACCGTGGTACACCACACTGTTGGACCTCAATGTAGTACCTCACATCAAACTTCCAAACAGACCAGATCTGTTAACACAACACAAACAACAGATCAGGCACCCCAATCCAGCGACGCTCAGCCTAGCAATTTGGCTCCTGAAGTCTTAGAGTTTGGCTATCCAAATATTCCAAATGAGTGAATGGAAGTCATTAAACAGGCAAGAAAACCTACCACCAGGCATTGCTATGCTAATAAATGGAAAAGGTTTGTTTTCTACTGCCAGGCAAAACACATCATACCGTTAGATGCCTCCATACAAGACATTGTAGGTTATTTACTACACCTACAAAAAGCAAACCTCACTTTTTCTTCCATCAAAACACATCTCACTGCAATCTCCGCTTACTTGCAGATTAAACACACAAAATCACTATTTAGAATACCAGTTATTAACCTCTTAAGTGCGGGCGTCGGCCACTGGCCGACGCCCACACACCCTCCCTGGTGCGGGTCACGACCAGTGGCCGACACCAGGAAGGGCATTAATAAATCCTCGGGTGCGTCGCACCCGAGGATTTTTTTTTTTTTTTTTTTCCACCCCCCGGGAGACACGGAAGCTACCGTGTCTCCCCCCGGCCCCCACCCGCCCCTTTGTGATGTCAGCGCGCCGCGAGGCGCGCTGACGTTGCAAAGGTGTTTTCCCCATGAAAGCAGGAAGCAGCCTTGCGGCCGCTTCCTGCTTTCATGGGGAAAACGGCCTTTTACACGTTCGGGAAGGCCTCGTAAGAAAGGGGAGACACTCCCCTTTCTTACGAGGCCTTCCTGAAAGTGTTTCCTGGCCCCCGGTCGCAGCTGTGCTGTGATCGGGGGCCAGGAAACACTTTCAGGTTTCCTGGCTCCCCCGATCGCAGCACAGCTGCAATCGGGGGGGGTCAGGAAACATTTTGAAAAGGCCTCGTAAGAAAGGGGAGACTCTCCCCTTTCTTACGAGGCCTTCTGAAACTGTTTCTGGCCCCCACTAGACACCAGGGATTTCACTTTTGGGGGGCGGCCCCCCCCGGAAAAGGCCCCCCCCCCCCCCCCCCGGCATAATTTTCTTTAAAAAAAAAAAAAGGTAGGTGCACCCTGGGGGGGGGGGGGGGGGGAGGGGCGCGATCGTACCCCCCCCCCCCCCCCCCCCCCCCCCCAGGGGATTTTTTTTTTTTTTCCAAAAAAAAAACAAAAAATGAAATGACAGGGGGTCGCCCGTGGGCAGGGTGACCCCCTGTGGGGGCAATTTTTTTTTTAGATGTTGTAGGGTTTCCCTGGGGGCCATTTTGGCCCCCAAGGAAACCATACAACAACTAAAAAAAAATATATGTATATATCTATATATATATATATATATATATCTATGTAGATAGATATATCTAGGTACATGGATATATCTATAGATATATCTATGTAGATATATATTTATATATATATATATATATAGGTAGATCTGTATCAAAGAGATTTATAAAGCGCGCTACTCACCTGTGAGGGTCTCAAGGCGCTGGGAGGGGGACGGGGGGGGAGGGAAAGGGGCTAGGAGGTTCACTGTTCAAAAAGCCAGGTTTTGAGGCCCTTCCTGAAAAGAAGTAGGTTTTGGGTCTTGCGAATGTGGGTTGTGAGTGCGTTCCATGTTTTGGGTGCAATGTAGGAGAAGGATCTGCCCCCGGTGGTGGTGTGTTTGATGCGGGGGTCAGAGGCGAGAGAGAGGTCAGCTGAACGGACGTTTCGTGTGGGGGTGTGGAAGGTGACTCTCGTTGAGGTAGGCAGGGCCTGTGTTGTGGAGTGATTTGTGTATGAGGATCTTAAAGGTGATCCTTTTGTCAATGGGGAGCCAGTGGAGGGATTTGAGGTGTGGAGAGATGTGTTCGTGTCGGTGGAGGTCGAGGATGAGTCGTGCTGCTGAGTTCTGGATGCGTGTAGCTTGCCCTTGAGTTTTAGAGTGGTGCCGGCGTAGAGGGCGTTT
This sequence comes from Pleurodeles waltl, assembly GCF_031143425.1. Lineage (NCBI taxonomy): Eukaryota > Metazoa > Chordata > Amphibia > Caudata > Salamandridae > Pleurodeles > Pleurodeles waltl. The sequence goes on along the minus strand of NC_090444.1, from coordinate 866,717,003 downwards.
CTGTAATCAAGCCTGCTGCTGATGAGTGCGTGAGTGACAGTTTTTCTGGTCTCTGTGGGGATCCATTTGAATGTTTTTCAGTATACGGAGTTTGTTGAAGCATGAGGAGGTAAGAGCGTTGATTTGTTGGGTCATAGAGAGGGAGGAGTCTAGGATGATGCTGAGGTTGCGTGCGTAGTTGGCGGGGGTGGGTGCAGGGCCTAGCGTGGTGGGCCACCATGGGGGGTCCCAGGTTTTTTTGGTGAGGGCCAAAGAGGATTATTTCGGTTTTGCTTGAGTTGAGTTTCAGGTGGTTGGCTGTCATATATACATCACTTTTGTCAATATGTGTGTGGTTTCCCTGGGGGGAAAAGGGTCCGACTTGTCTAGTGGCAGTTTTAGTGCCATAAAGAAGCGCAGAAGTTTTATATGCCTACTGCAAAGAGCACATCTGTATTTTATGTAAATAGCTGAGTACATTAGTAAAGTCTATGGAGAGATGAAGGGCACTTTTGCTGGGTGGTAATGAGGGAATCCGAGGAGGAGGGAGTGGGAGCACCAATAATGATTGTTGGACTGGGTGCAGGAGGTGCTAAAGACTGTGACGAATGGTATGTGACAAGGTGTTTTTTGAGTGTCTTGAAAGTACGTGCTGATTGAGGGAAGAAGCGCAGGTAAGGTGGCCTCTACTGTTGCACGTATCTCACACACACCATCGATTTTGTGACTGTCTACGTAGGCTAGTGTTTTAGAGCAACAGTTTAGCCAATAGCAGAGATGGCATCTTGATGGATGACTGCTGCCTGCACTCGGGTTATAGAGGACCGCTCTGACATAGGATCAGAGACTGAGACATCAGATACTGAGACAGCATCTGAGGGATAGGACAATGGCGCAGACTCTGGGAGTGATTTTTCAGTCAGAGGAGTCCCATTCGAAAACTCCTCTTCCAGTACATTATGAGGGAGGTGATGAGGACAGTCCTGCTGTCCCTTCGCAAGCTGTTCGTGCAACTGGGTAATAGTGGGTTAGGCCAACCCAGAGAGCAGGTGAATGCGGCGGCAAGCAGAGAGAGAGTGCTCTCTTGGGAGCTCACCAATTTAGTTCAGCCCCAAATTCCACCACCCAAATCATATTGTGGAGACATCAAAATTGTCTATGGCAAAACAAACTGGTTTTGTAAGGCAGGCACCTGTGTTTTTGGTCCTGGATTCGGCGGCCATATAGAGAAACACACTAAACCCAAACATTTCTGGAAACTAGACATTCGGGGGAGTCCACAGAGGTGTGACTTGTGTGGATTCCCCAGAATACCCTGCAAAGCTGAAATGTTGAAAAAAAACTCTACTTTTCTCGCATTTCTGTCACACAAACTACAGGAATATGCTGGGATCCACAACATTCCTACCACCCAGTGACTCCTCACCTGTCCTGATAAAAACACTACCCCACTTGAGTGCCTACACCTAGTGCCTGTGTCAGGAATGGATCACCCCAGGGTCAACAGCTGCCTCACGTAAGGACCAACATTGACCGTTGTGTGATCTATTCCTGTCGCAGGCACCAGGCCTAACCACACAAGTGAGGTATCATATTTATCGGGAGACTTGGGGGAACGCTGGGTGGAAGGAAATTTGTGGCTCCCCTCAGATTCCAGAACTTTCTGTCACCGAAATGTGTGGAAAACGTGGTATTTTAGCCACATTTTGAGGTTTGCAAAGGATTCTGGGTAACAGAACCTGGTCCGAGCCCCACAAGTCACCTCATCTTGGATTCCCCTGGGTTTCTAGTTTTAAAAAATGTGCTGGTTTGCTAGGTTTCCCCAGGTGCCGGCTGAGCTAGAGGCCAAAATCCACAGGTAGGCACTGTTTTCTATGAAAAAATGTGATGTGTCCACGTTCTGTTTTGGGGCATTTCCTGTCGCGGGCGCTAGGCCTACCCACACAAGTGAGGTATCATTTTTATCTCAGATTCCAGAACTTTCTGTCACCGAAATGTGAGGAAAACTTGTTTTTTTAGCCACTTTTTGAGGTTTGCAAAGGATTCTGGGTAACAGAACCTGGTCCGAGCCCCGCGAGTCACCCCTCCTTGGATTGCCCTAGGTCTCTAGTTTTCAGAAATGCACAGGTTTGGTAGGTTTTCCCAGGTTCCGGCTGAGCTAGAGGCCAAAATCTACAGGTAGGCACTTCTCAAAAAACACCTCTGTTTTCTTCCAAAAATTTGGATGTGTCCACGTTGCGCTTTGGGGCGTTTCCTGTCGCGGGCGCTAGGCCTACCCACACAAGTGAGGTATCATTTTTATCGGGAGACTTGGTGGAACGCCGGGTGGAAGAAAATTTGTGGCTCCTCTCAGATTCCAGAACTTTCTGTCACCGAAATGTGAGGAAAACTTGTTTTTTTAGCCACTTTTTGAGGTTTGCAAAGGATTCTGGGTAACAGAACCTGGTCCGAGCCCCGCGAGTCACCCCTCCTTGGATTGCCCTAGGTCTCTAGTTTTCAGAAATGCACAGGTTTGGTAGGTTTCCCTAGGTGCCGGCTGAGCTAGAGGCCAAAATCTACAGGTAGGCACTTCTCAAAAAACACCTCTGTTTTCTTCCAAAAATTTGGATGTGTCCACGTTGCGCTTTGGGGCGTTTCCTGTCGCGGGCGCTAGGCCTACCCACACAAGTGAGGTATCATTTTTATCGGGAGACTTGGGGGAACGCCGGGTGGAAGGAAATTAGTGGCTCCTCTCAGATTCCAGAACTTTCTGTCACCGAAATGTGAGGAAAACTTGTTTTTTTAGCCACTTTTTGAGGTTTGCAAAGGATTCTGGGTAACAGAACCTGGTCCGAGCCCCGCGAGTCACCCCTCCTTGGATTCCCCTAGGTCTCTAGTTTTCAGAAATGCACAGGTTTGGTAGGTTTCCCTAGGTGCTGGCTGAGCTAGAGGCCAAAATCTACAGGTAGGCACTTTGGAAAGAACAGCTGTGTTTTCTATAAAAAAAATAGGATGTGTCCATGTTGTGTTTTGGGGCATTTCCTGTCGCGGGCACTAGGCCTACCCACACAAGTGAGGTATCATTTTTATCGGGAGACTTGGGGGAACACAGAATAGCAAAACAAGTGTTATTGCCCCTTATCTTTCTCTACATTTTTTCCTTCCAAATATAAGAGAGTGTGTAAAAAAGACGTCTATTTGAGAAATGCCCTGCAATTCACATGCTAGTATGGGCACCTCGGAATTCAGCGATGTGCAAATAACCACTGCTCCTCAAAACCTTATCTTGATCCCATTTTGGAAATGCAAAGGTTTTCTTGATACCTCTTTTTCACTCTTCATATTTCAGCAAATGAATTGCTGTATACCCAGTATAGAATGAAAACCAACTGCAGGGTGCAGCTCATTTATTGGCTCTGGGTACCTAGGGTTCTTGATGAACCTACAAGCCCTTTATATCCCCGCAACCAGAAGAGTCCAGCAGACAAAACGGTATATTGCTTTCAGAAATCTGACATTGCAGGAAAAAGTTACAGAGTAAAACATAAAGAAAAATGGCTGTTGTTTTCAGCTCAATTTCAATATTTTTTTATTTCAGCTGTTATTTTCTGTAGGAAAACCTTGTAGGATCTACACAAATGACCCCTTGCTGAATTCAGAATTTTGTCTAGTTTTCAGAAATGTTTAGCATTCCGGGATCCAGCATTGGTTTCACACCCATTCCTGTCACTAACTGGAAGGAGGCTGAAAGCACCAAATATAGTAGAAATGGGGTATGTCCCAGTAAAATGCCAAATTTGTGTTGAAAAATTTGGTTTTCTGATTCAAGTCTGCCCGTTCCTGAAAGGTGGGAAGATAGTGATTTCAGCACCAGAAATCCTTTGTTGATGGCATTTTCAGGGAAAAAACCACAAGCCTTCTTCGGCAGCCCTTTTTTCCCATTTTTTTGGAAAAAACTAAATTTTCACTGTATTTTGGCTATTTTCTTGGTCTCCTCCAGGGGAAACCACCAACTCTGGGTACCATTAGAATCCCTAGGATGTTGGAAAAAAAGGACGCAAATTTGGCGTGGTTAGCTTATGTGGACAAAAAGTTATGAAGCCTTAAGCGCGAACTACCCCAAATAGCCAAAAAAGGGCTCAGCACTGGGGGGGGGGAAAGGCCCAGCAGCTCAGGGGTTAAAGCCTTTATGAAAGGACTAAAAAGGATCATACATCCAAGAACCCCACCAGTACCCTCGTGGAACCTTAATATTGTACTTACACGACTCATGGGTCTACCTTTTGAACCCATGCATTCTTGCCAAATCCAATTCTTAACTTGGAAGGTGGCATTTCTAGTAGCTGTTACTTCACTACGAAGAGTTAGTGAAATACAAGCGTTCACTATCGAAGAACCCTTCATAAAAGTACACAAACATAAAATAGTTCTCTGCACAAATCCAAAATTTCTGCCAAAAGTCATCTCACCATTTCATTTAAACCAAACTGTGGAGGTCCCAGTCTTCTTCCCACAGCCAGACTCAGTAGCAGAAAGAGCACTGCATACATTAGACATAAAAAGAGCACTAATGTACTATGTAGACAGAACAAAACCATTTCGTAAAACTAAACAATTGTTTGCTGCTTTCCAAAAACCCCATGCTGGTAACCCTATATCCAAACAGGGCATAGCCAGATGGATAGTCAAATGCATACAAACTTGTTACCTAAAAGCTAAAAGAGAGCTACTCTTTACACCAAAGGCACATTCCACTAGAAAGAAAGGAACAACAATGGCCTTTCTAGGTAACATACCAATGACAGAGATTTGTAAGGCAGCCACTTGGTCCACACCTCACATGTTTACCAAACACTGCTGTGTAGATGTGTTAGCAACACAACAAGCCACAGTAGGACAGGCTGTACTAAGAACATTATTTCAAACAACTTCAACTCCTACAGGCTGACCACCGCTTTTGGGAGGATTACTGCTTTGTAGTCTGTGCACAGCATGTGTATCTGCAGCTGCACATGCCATCGAACAGAAAATGTCACTTACCCAGTGTACATCTGTTCATGGCATGTTCCGCTGCAGATTCATATGCGCCCTCCCACCTCCCCCGGAGCCTGTAGCCGTTTAAGTTGCTAATAGAAATTGTATATATGTTAATAAACATTCCTTTAGCACAAACTATGTACATACATATCTATCCCATGGCATGGACATCTTTACTATTCTCATTCTACCACTCCTACCTCACCCCAAGCGGGAAAACAATCTAAAATGGAGTTGATGCCCATGCGCAATGGAGCCGAAATGGAGGAGTCTCTCGGTCCCGTGACTCGAAAAGACTTCTTCGAAGAAAAACAACTTGTAACACTCCGAGCCCAACACTCGATGGCAGGAACAGTACACAACATGTGAATCTGCAGCGGAACATGCCACGAATAGATGTACACTGGGCAAGTGACATTTTCCATATATATATATATTTACGATGGCATGTGTAGCTGCAGATATACATGTTGTGCATTAGTAGTCCACCATCTAGTGTTGGGCTCGGAGTGTTACAATTTCTTTTTCTTCAAAGAAGTGTTTTCGAGTCACGGGATGGAGTGACTCCTCCTCTTCGGTTCCATTGCGCATGGGCATTGACTCCATTGTTAGATTGTTTTCTTTCCGCTGTCGGGTTCGGACGTGTTTCCTTCTCGCTCTGAGATTTCGATTCGGAAAACTCTGTAGAACTCTTTTTTCGTCGGTATTGTATCGATCGGGTTAATATCCTTCCATCGACACAGCAGTACTGTCGGGAAAACAACTTTGTTCGCCCTTTGGGTTGCTCGCGCTCAACTCTGGCCTATTCGGGCCGTCTGCGTGGAAGCTGAGGTACTGGGTTTTTCAGAACCGGTACTGATCCGGTAACCCAGCGGTGCCAGGGTACACCCAAAGACCTCGGGTACTTTCCTGATTCAGACTACAGAAACTCAGTCTTCTAGGTGAAGTCAAAGATCGAATTTATTGGCTGCAACCAATTGACAAGCGTCCTAGAAGTACAACAGCACGATTTGTATGTTCTCAGGAGACTGTGTTTCAATGCAAAGTCAGGTTTCCTTATATACAGTTTTTTAAGCTTCAGGCAAACATTCTTGACATTTTGGTTGGTCATTCACATGTTTTCACTACAAAGGAAAAAACAGTGTCATGATGAAACCTTATATTTCATGTCATCCAACCCATAATAAATTACCCGGCAAGGCCTAGTATTTTACATCAGATAAGTGTGGACCCCTAATAAAAACGGGCACCTCCCCCTCGTAAAGTAAGAAGAAGAAAAGAGCAGGTGCAGGTGTGAGCAAGTTAGGCAGGGTGTGTGAGCGATAATAAGGGTTTTATGGCCTGGTGTGCCTTGATGCTATCTGATTCGGCCACTGGGAGAGGGACTGACCAAACAGGTTTGGCCTGAGGCAATGGTTCCAGCTTGCCCAGGTCAGAGAAAAGTCAATCAAGGTGTATGTGTCCTTGGAATCAAATCTGACTGTATTATAAGCCTATGTGAGGGCAACTTTTAAAAATGGCTGCCGTGTATAAAATGGGAGCCACGAGTGCAGGACGAAAATGGCGATTTCGAGGTGAAAACGCTGCTGGAATTGAGCGAAAATGCTCATGCTTAGTGTACTAGTCATTATCGGTCTTTTGATACTAAAATCGTACTGCTGTGGCAAAGTAAATTACATGGGTCCAGAATTTTTAGAACCACAAACCCTCCTTTTGCCCTTACATAGGTAATAAACCTATTCTCATGCTAATCTGAGTCCAGGTCTATGTTTATAAGGCCATGGAGATGTTGCTGGAGCAAAATTCTAGTACTTGGTAACTCTCTCTGGACAGGTCTCCTCGAACATGAAGTAGCACAAAAGGCCACATATGGCAGGACAAAATAAGGAATACCTCTATCTGCAGTAGGTGGCATAAGATCACACACCCAACAATTAGTGATGTTCACTACTAACTAGTGTTGATGCAGAAGCTGTACAAAAGAATTGCTTACAAATTCTGATCTTCTGACCTGCTCATGTTCAGGAAAAGGGTGAAAAGAGTGCAAAGAAACAATAGTAGGAAAAGACACAGGTTGGGAAGTGGGTGCAGAAGTCAATTGAGTAGAGAAAAACAATCCCACCCATAAATGACAACGTCATGTTTAAAAGACACTAGACAACACGTTATTAAGAACATATAGACAACGGGAGAAAGTAGTGACCACTATTTACAAATGAATTAATAATTTTTCACAACCCTAACCAAAAAGCAAATCCTAAAATTATCTAGTAACATTTTTAGGGCTCCTCTGCATTTCAGTAATTTTTGTATGTTCAGGTGGAACAGTGGTGACTATCATCAATGCTCTAAGGTGAAAAGGGGGTACTCTTTCCACAGAAAATGGACTTTATTCTGCTTTTACTAAACAGAATAGTACTTTAAAACAATGCCAGCAAAACAATCAGTCTCCTAACACATAGTCTATACAATCACACGGAAACCTCTTGTGAAACCAACTATGCCCAGAGTCCGTTCAAAAAGCCTCTCTGGCAGGCTTCTATGGTCCATCAAATTTTCTTTTGTTGTTTTCTTTCGCATGGGCCTCTCAATTCAGGCCTCTTCGTGAGAAAAGTACTGCTTAGTTGGAGTGCCCTCCTGGCAAACACCCACAGCTCACTCGAAAGTCTCAATGTCTTAAAGCAATGCACCAGTGTCTCTCCTCTGTGGCAGACACTAAAAACAATGTGCTCTTCATTGATCAAGGGCACAAATCATCTCGTGCAGACGCAAGCACCATTAATTGGGAAATAGCTCAAGCTCAGCAGCACTTTCAGACTCCAACACTCATTATTTAGTGTCAGAGGACGCTCAAGCTGCTCTTTCATGGGCACCACAATATAGTGCCTTTTTCCAAACTTGAAATCTCCGGTGCACTGCCCTTCTTCCGTTGGAGCAAAGAAAAGGGGGGGTGTGGCCAAAACTCAGGCCAAGGGGCTCAAGGGATTGCACACTGTCAGAGGTTACCAGCACATGACAGGTAGAGAAATGAAACCTCAAAACAGCTCTGCCATCAACAACAGGAATCCTTCTCTTTAGTTCTTTTACACTGAAACTTTGGTTTTGTGATGTCCAACGCCGTCTGATGGAGCAAGTACGATATCATGCGCTGGCGATCGCTGTCCAGCTTTGCTACTTCCTGGGTGCTGAGACTGTAGGGCCAAGACGTCCGTCTTTCATCTGTAGCTGTCACTGATGGGAATTAGGCTTAAATCAATGTCCTGCAGGTTATTATGACTTGATACCCGCAGAATCTAGTGACGTAGGAAGTGTGCCACAGCTGTTAGTTTCCTTCAATTTAGTACAAAAACAGTTCATGGTTTTTAACAAGGGGACTGCAAGCAGGTGGTCTGCAATCTTCAAAGGAGTAGCCATACACCATGGGCATAAAATACAAAGACAAAGGCAGAAGGGCAAAACAGGGTCTGTAGCATCTTTAATTCAGTTCTCTCCATTATTCTCTGCCATCTATAGCTACATGAGAATTCTATCTGAATGGATTTCCTCACACAGTGGCATTGTCTAATGGGGTAAACACATATTTGCCTCAATGATTAAGTCTAGGTGTTCCTCCTTACCTTAGAACATCTCAATAGAGAAATCACATGATACCGATTATCAGGGACATGTAGAAACCTTCCTTTAAAAACTGTGCATCAGGTGCACTATGCAATACACAGGCTAATAGTCAAATGTGCAAACAAAAAGACAAGAACTAGAGGGTCCTGATATTTGCATGATTAGGACACATCTGATCCCACAAAAAATTAAAGTAGCAGGAACAGAAGGGAACCGAAAACCAAATTAAAATAGACATTGAAAATTCGTCATGTTCAAAAAGGTAAACATAAGATATCTCCTATTGAGATGGAAAACTTGTCTTACTATAATATTGAGTCAGTTAACCAGACTATCGCTACCCTGACAGTCAGGCTGGAAAACATTGAAGCAGGCAAATTCTTGAAAACCAGTCTGGTCATACCAAAGGGAATTATACATAACATGGGGGTCCCTGGTACATCACTGCAGTCTGGAAATGTGAACCTGAACAATACATCAATAATAATAAAAGGGTTGACTGGTGAAAGGAATTCGAAAAAGAGAAATGGGACTAGGACATAGCTAAAATCTCAATAACTAAGCATGGTGCGACATTGGTCAGGGGAAGTAACCAAAGAAAAAATCTATAGAAAGAACAAAAAAAATTATTTGGGTGATAGTCAGGCATGTGACACAACACCAAGAGTACGGGTGATACACAAAGGCCAAAGTTACACAAATTTTAACTCTACCGTTGGCGACTACACCATATACGGTACTCCTAGCTAATGTTTCAGTTCCTTCTTCAGGAAAAAATGAAAACCTGGTTTTCTTTTAAGGAACGAAAGCCATATGCTACTTAGGAAACAGAACATCATTAACTAATGTAATATAGAAATTAGGCCACCTTGAGTCACAGATCTATAATTTCATCCTTAGGTCCAATCAAGGATACATAAATGTAGGGCTGCCTGTTCCTTCAAGGGAAGGGGCAGTAACGTGACTAACTGCAGGTGACACACTTTGATCCTGTATATCTCTTTTTATTTTCCTTCAATACCATTATAGCCAAATAGACATTCACTGGTGAAGTGTTGTCTTTTATGTTCACAGCATGAAATATCATTATCTGTGGAATTTAGTAACCAGAACAAGTTCAACCAACTGTTGCGTAGCGATGGGCATCGTCATGACCATCCCCTCACAACACAGGGGAGCTTGTAATAGTATCAAAAGCAGCAACAAACATGCAAAAAACAAATAAAAAATAATAAAAACGCACAAAACGTCAAGCCATCAGATATACTTGCTGTGTATCAAGCACAAAAAGCATAGACAAAACAATAGCATGTGTGAATAAGCGGTGACACACAACACCATGTCATGTACTTTATGCACTGTAAACCTGCAGCCCAAAACCCAATATTTGGGCCTGTTTAATTTGTCAGGTTTAAAATCCTTACCCTCCTTTTGACAGTAGATCACCAGGCAATGGAAATCTGCTGTCAAATATAACTTTACTGTTTATCTTCTAACATACAGGACCAGCAAGAACAATTCATGATAGGACCAAATACATGAAAATAAATTTCCATTACTTAACTGTTACCCTCTTGTCAGTTACTTCGCAACATCAAGCCACCTTAGTTTTACCTTTCTAAAAGTAAAAATTGTTACACTGACACTCCATATTAATTTGGCACCTACAATTTCCACTGTGAAAAATAAGTCTTAATTGGCAAATCGTTCTCATTAAGGCATGTAGCCTTCAAAATTTTTAAAAAAAGGGCTGCATCTTATTTTCTGTCTAAGACTTAATGCAACACTTCGTTTTCTGTCAAATAAAAGCAACTAGCAGGCATCATTTTATTTTTTTAGAGCGGAGACACAAATGTATCAGTTCTGCAGAGCATTTAACATGATGTTGGGACATTCGAAGAAACCCCTTTTTTTTTATATTTTCCCTTTGGAATTAAGTTCTTTAATTGTATTGATGTTCTTCTGGAGAAACCAGAAATCCCACTTTTAGAGGCCCGTAAGGTCATTCTGCATTTCACAGAGACAAGGCCCTAAGTTAACCACTTCTGTGCCTTGGACGAGATGATCTCGTCCAAGGCTACAGTTCCCCTGTGCCTTGGACGAGATCATCTCGTCCTAGGCACAGGGGAACTTGGGGGCGCGCTAGCGCGCCCCCCGTGCACCCCCCTTCCCCCCCCAAGTCGGGATGGAAGGGGAAGACCTTCCCCTTCCACCCCCGCCCCCCCCCCACCCCCCCCTGTGACGTCAGCGCGCGAGCGCGCGCTGATTTGTCACAGGGGCCTCCCTAGTCGCGCTGGAAGCTCTGCTTCCAGCGCGATTGAAAAAGAAATGCAAAAGCATTTCTTTTTCAATCACTTGGGAGGCCCGAAGGGGCTTCAAAGGGAAGGAAAAGTATTTCCTTCCCTTTGAAGTCCCTCCGAGGGTTTCAAAAGCCGGATTGCTTGCAATCCGGCTTTTGAAACCCCACTAGACATAAGGGATTTTTTTTTGTTTTTATTGAAACACACAAAAGGGAGCGACCCCTTGGGCAAGGGGGGGCATTTTTTTGAGAAGGCCTTTTCTGCCCCCCCTGGGGGCAGAAACCTCTAGGCACCAGGGACCTTTTTTTTTTTTTTTTTATGTTTAATTTCTTTTTTTTTTGGTGGGGAGCGATCCCTTAGGCAAGGGTCGCTCCCCTTGGGGGAAAATTATATTTTGGCCATTTCTGCCCCCCTTGGGGGCAGATTGGCCTATTTTGATGAGGCCAATCTGCCCCCAAGGGGGGTAGAAACCACTAGACACCAGGGAATTTTTTCTTTGCGTGAATTTCACGCAAAGGGAGCGACCCCTTAGGCAAGGGTCGCTCCCTGGGGGGGGAGGGCAATTTATTTTAGGCCATTTCTGCCCCCCCTGGGGGCAGATTGGCCTATTATTAGGCCGATCTGCCCCCAGGGGGGGCAGAAACCTCTAGGCGCCAAGGCAAATTTTTTTTTTGTGTTTTTTTTTTTTGTTGTTTCTTTTTTTAGAGATGGGGAGCGACCCATCAGGCAAGGGTCGCTCCCCTGGGGGGCAAATTGTATTTAGACCATTTCTGCCCCCCTGGGGGCAGATTGGCCGATTTTAGGTCAATCTGCCCCCAAGTGGGCAGAAACCACTAGGCACCGGGGATTTGTTTTGTGGCGCCATAGTCACGCCGGGGGAGCGACCCCTAGGCCGAACTGCCCCCGGGGGGGGCAGAACCCTCAGGGCAATTTTTTTTTTTTTTTTTTTCGAGATGGGGAGCGACCCATCAGGCAAGGGTCGCTCCCCTGGGGGGCAAATTGTATTTAGGCCATTTCTGCCCCCCTTGGGGGCAGATTGGCCGATTTTAGGTCAATCTGCCCCCAAGGGGGCAGAAACCACTAGGCACCGGGGATTTGTTTTTTGGCGCCAATGTCACGCAGGGGGAGCGACCCCGTAGGCAAGGGTCGCTCCGGGGGGGGGGGGTGGGGGCCAGGGGGGGACAAATTTATTTTAGCCCATTTCTGCCCCCCCCTGGGGGCAGATCGGCCTATTACTAGGCCGAACTGCCCCCAGGGGGGGGGGCAGAACCCTGAGGGCAAATCTTTTTGTTGTGTTTTTTTTTTTTGTTTTTTGTTTTTTTCGAGATGGGGAGCGACCCATCAGGCAAGGGTCGCTCCCCTGGGGGGCAAATTGTATTGAGGCCATTTCTGCCCCCCTTGGGTGCAGATTGGCAGATTTTTGGTCAGTCTGCCCCCAAGGGGGCAGAAACCACTAGGCACCGGGGATTTGTTTTTTGGCGCCAATGTCACGCAGGGGGAGCGACCCCGTAGGCAAGGGTCGCTCCCGGGGGGAGGGGTGGGGGTTGGGGGGCAAATTTATTTTAGGCCATTTCTGCCCCCCTTGGGGGCAGATCGGCCTATTGTTAGGCCGATCTGCCCCCGGGGGGGGGGCAGAAACCTCTAGGCGCCAGGGGATTTTTTTTTTTTTTCTTTTTTTTCTTTGTTTGTTTTTTTAGAGATGGGGAGCGACCCATCGGGCAAGGGTCGCTCCCCTGGGGGGCAAATTGTATTTAGACCATTTCCGCCCCCCTTGGGGGCAGATTGGCTGATTTTAGGTCAATCTGCCCCCAAGGGGGCAGAAACCGCTAGGCACCGGGGATTTGTTTTTTGGCGCCAATGTCACGCAGGGGGAGCGACCCCGTAGGCAAGGGTCGCTCCCGGGGGGGGGGTGGGGGTTGGGGGGGTAAATTTATTTTAGGCCATTTCTGCCCCCCTGGGGGACAGATCGGCCTATTATTAGGCCGAACTGCCCCAAGGGGGGGGCAGAACCCTCTAGGCGCCAGGGCAATTTGTTTTGTTGTGTTTTTTTTTTTTTTTTGTTGTTTCTTTTTTTAGAGATGGGGAGCGACCCATCAGGCAAGGGTCGCTCCCCTGGGGGGGGCAAATTGTATTTAGACCATTTCTGCCCCCCTGGGGGCAGATTGGCCAATTTTAGGTCAATCTGCCCCCAAGGGGGCAGAAACCACTAGGCACCGGGGATTTGTTTTTTGGCGCCAATGTCACGCAGGGGGAGCGACCCCGTAGGCAAGGGTCGCTCCCGGGGGGAAGGGTGGGGGTTGGGGGGCAAATTTATTTTAGGCCATTTCTGCCCCCCCCTGGGGCCGGCTGAGCTACAGGCCAAACACCACAGGTAGGCACTTTGCTAAAAACACCTCTGTTTTCAGTGAAAAAATATGTTGTGTCCACGTTGTGTTTTGGGCCATTTCCTTTTGTGGGCGCTAGGCCTACCCACAGAAGTGAGGTACCATTTTTATCGAGAGACTTAGGGGAACGCTGGCTGGAAGGAAATTTGTGGCTCCTCTCAGATTCCAGAACTTTCTGTCACCGAAATGAGAGGAAAAAGTGTTTTTTGGGCCAAATTTTGATGTTTGCAAAGGATTCTGGGTAACATAACCTGGTCAGAGCCCCGCAAGTCACCCCATCTTGGATTGCCCAGGGTTTCTAGTTTTCAAAAATGCACTGGTTTGCTAGGTTTCCTCAGGTGCCGGCTGAGCTACAGGCCAAAATCCACTGGTAGGCACTGCTTTTTATAAAAAAATTTGATGTGTCCACGTTGTGTTTTGGGCCCTTTCCTTTCGTGGGCGCTAGTCCTACCCACACAAGTGAGGTATCATTTTTATCGGGACACTTGGGGAAACGCCGGGTGGAAGGAAATTTGTGGCTCCTCTCAGATTCCAGAACTTTCTGCCACAGAAATGTGAGGGACATGTGTTTTTTTAGCCACATTTTGAGGTTTGCAAAGGATTCTGGGAAACAGAACCTGGTCCGAGCCCCGCAAGTCACCCCTCCTTGGATTCCCCTAGGTCTCTAGTTTTCAGAAATGCACAGGTTTGGTAGGTTTCCCTAGGTGCCGGCTGAGCTAGAGGCCAAAATCTACAGGTAGGCACTTCGCAAAAAACACCTCTGTTTTTTCCCAAAATTTAGGATGTGTCCACGTTGCGCTTTGGGGTGTTTCCTGTCGCCGGCGCTAGGCCTACCCACGCAAGTGAGGTATCATTTTTATTGGGAGACTTGGGGGAACGCTGGGTGGAAGGAAATTTGTAGCTCCTCTCAGATTCCAGAACTTTCTGCCACAGAAATGTGAGGGACATGTGTTTTTTTAGCCAAATTTTGAGGTTTGCAAAGGATTCTGGGTAACAGAACCTGGTCCGAGCCCCGCAAGTCACCCCTCCTTGGATTCCACTAGGTCTCTAGTTTTCAGAAATGCACAGGTTTGGTAGGTTTCCCTAGGTGCCGGCTGAGCTAGAGGCCAAAATCTACAGGTATGCACTTCGCAAAAAACACCTCTGTTTTTTACCAAAATTTAGGATGTGTCCATGTTGCGCTTTGGGCTGTTTCCTGTCGCCGGCGCTAGGCCTACCCACGCAAGTGAGGTATCATTTTTATCGGGAGACTTGGGGGAACGCTGGGTGGAAGGAAATTTGTAGCTCCTCTCAGATTCCAGAACTTTCTGCCACAGAAATGTGAGGGACATGTGTTTTTTTAGCCAAATTTTGAGGTTTGCAAAGGATTCTGGGTAACAGAACCTGGTCCGAGCCCCGCAAGTCACCCCTCCTTGGATTCCCCTAGGTCTCTAGTTTTCAGAAATGCACAGGTTTGGTAGGTTTCCCTAGGTGCCGGCTGAGCTAGAGGCCAAAATCTACAGGTAGGCACTTCGCAAAAAAACACCTCCGTTTTCTCCCAAAATTTTGGATGTGTCCATGTTGCGCTTTGGGGCGTTTCCTGTCGCGGGCGCTAGGCCTACCCATACAAGTGAGGTATCATTTTTATCGGGAGACTTGGGGGAACATAGATTAGCAAAACAAGTGCTATTGCCCCTTGTCTTTCTCTACATTATTTCCTTCCAAATATAGGAGAGTGTGTAAAAAAGACATCTATTTGAGAAATGCCCTGTAATTCACATGCTAGTTTGGTCACCCCGGAATTCAGATATGTGCAAATAACCACTGCTCCTCAACACCTTATCTTGTGCCCTTTTTGGAAATACAAAGGTTTTCTTGATAGCAATTTTTTACTCTGTATATTTCAGCAAATGAATTGCTTTATACCCGGTATAGAATGAAAACGCACGTCAGGGTGCAGCTCATTTATTGGCTCTGGGTTCCTTGGGTTCTTGATGAACCTACAAGCCCTATGTATCCCCGCAACCAGAGGAGTCCAGCAGACGTAACGGTATATTGCTTTCGATAATCTGACATTGCAGGGAAAAGTTACAGAGTAAAACGTAGAGAAACATTTATGTTTTTTTCACCTCAATTTCAATATTTTTCTTTTTCAGTTGTTATTTTCTGTAGGAAACCCTTGTAGGATCTATACAAATGACCCCTTGCTGAATTCAGAATTTTGTCTACTTTTCAGAAATGTTTAGGCTTCTGGGATCCAGCATTGGTTTCATGCCCATTTCTGTCACTGACTGGAAGGAGGCTGAAAGCACAAAAAACTGCAAAAATGGGGTATGTCCCAGTAAAATGCCAAAATTTTGTTGAAAAATTGGGTTTTCTGATTCAAGTCTGCCTGTTCCTGAAAGCTGGGAAGCTGCTGAGTTTAGCACCGCAAACCCTTTGTTGATGCCATTTTCAGGGGAAAAACCACAAGCCTTTTTCTGCAGCCACTTTTTCCAATTTTTTTGAAAAAAACGAAATTTTCACTGTATTTTGGCCAATTTCTTGGCCTCCTTCAAGGGAACCCACAAAGTCTGGGTACCTCTAGAATCCCTATGATGTTGGAAAAAAAGGACGCAAATTTGGCTTGGTTAGCTTATGTGGACAAAAAGTTATGAGGGCCTAAGCGCGAACTGACCCAAATAGGCAAAAAAAGGCCTGGCACAGGAGGGGGAAAAGGCCTGGCAGCGAAGGGGTTAAAAGGTCACAGGTGTCAACATGACAGCCTCCTCCATTGTTTATGGGAAAACTAAAGATAGCATCTCAGCAGCGTGACTTGAGCCATCCTCTGTAGCTCTCCTAGCTTCTGCCACTCTGAATCTGTCAAAGACAGTAGGCCTTCCTATTTTCCTTCTAACCTGCAATAATTCACTCTATTTAAAAAAAAAAACATTCCTTTTTAGGCGCTAAAAAAATTATCTCTATTTCCAGATTATTAAACTACATTTACTGTGAATAATTCACAAACCTTAATAACACACATACCAGTTGTTAGAATAAATGCTTGTTGCAATCCCATGCAATGGTACATATTTCATCAACCTCGAATGAATGAACGTCTCAGTAGGCCCAGCTGAAGTTAGAACCTTCAACCTTGATATTAAAACAAGCCTTTGTACTGGCACATTGACTCATTGAATCATAAGAAGGCACAACCTGCAAATATATATCAAACCTAAATGTATGCATTTACTGAAGCCTGAGACACTTTAAAAAGTACTCTGAATGAAAGAAAATGCAGTTTAAACAGTGCTTTTGCCCAAAATCGACTTTGATATTTTAGGCATTAAAAAATCAATATCCTACAATTTTCTTGCATAATATGCATTACCAGAATGTCTATTACACAATCCATGAGTCAGCCATTGAAAATATTAACTTATACTTTATAGAAATGAGCTTGTTTGCTCCTGCGCCAAGGGAAAATTGCACATACAAATGTCATTTTAGCGGTGCAACATAACTTAAATTAAATTTTAATGTTAGGAGGTCATAGTATAGGTATTAAGCTTTATAAATATAAAAAAACGATTTTGAAAGGCACTTATTTTTTAAATAATTTTTCCATAATTAATAATTTTCTTTTTAAAAAAAAATAAGAACCCAATTATTCTTTTTTTTGATAATTCCACATATAAAAGCAAGCTGCATCCCTTGCCTATTATTTGGGATACATTAACTCACAAGCCTAAGCGCATAAGCCTAACTTGAAATGCGTCACATTTTTGCGCCACTTTCATTTAAAAGGAAGGTTATGCAAAATTCCACCCATGTTTAACTGGGAAAGTGCTGGCTGAATTGAAAATAGATAATTTCGTTTTTTTTGGGGGGGGCCCTATTTATATCTATTGAATGTGTTTTCTAATTTATTAAGCATTTAACGGCAGTTTTGTATATGTGCACAATTGCTCATTCTATAAATTAAAGAGCAACATATAGCTATGTTAGCACATCACATAGTTAATTTCTGGATTTTTTCTAAGTTTCTACTTAATATTAATTAACCAACATTTTACTTAACAAACTGAAAACATCAAGAAGACCCACAAACACACATTGAGCTCATTTCAGATATAAACAGAAAACACTCAGGACACACAATACAGCGCGCTTTAGCCATTTTTCATAAATAGCGCCGTCGCAATTTACTTACAGAACCGTTTGCAGATCCTAGTTGTAAGTCATATTTACAAGAAAAAAAATAAACTTTTCTCAATTATTTCCGAGAATAGCGGACCCATACTTTATTAAACGTGATGGGGCCCACTCCGTGCTTCACATATAGTTCAAAGGTTGGAGTTCCAATCGGAGGAACCGGACATGAGTCCTCCAACCGGGAGTCCCTTTTACAACCAAGACAAAACAAATTTCCAAGTCTGCTAAGACCAGGCATCTTCGCTCACTAGTCTAGCTTCAAACTTCAAAGGATTATCGTTTACGATAGTCTCGTGAATACACGAGTCCTTCGGCTTTGGTACTTGCAAGTTCCAAATCAAAGTGATCCCAAAGGGATACCAAACCAAATGTCCAATTAAGGACCAAACCAAGTGTCCAACTAAGGACCAAACCAAGTGTCCAACTAAGGACTGGGAGACGCTCCACTTATACTTAACTGAAAATATCAATGACGTCACCAGAAGACTCGTCTTATCGTTTCGCTCTACCAAAAATCAAGGGTCCAAATCAGGGCGATAGCCAGGGCAGCAGTCCTTCATAGCCGTCGGGAAGCGGGGAACCTCGCAACAAAGACTTTCGGACCACGTCGACATGCAGGGGTCGATGAAGTGGCGGCCTTCCTCCAGAATTTTCACACGAAGCTCCCCACGGACTTCAGGCTTGGACCGGTACCGCTGGTATCGCCCCACGTTTGGGCGCCAACTGAGGTACTGGGTTTTTCAGAACCGGTACTGATCCGGTAACCCAGTGGTGCCAGGGTACACCCAAAGACCTCGGGTACTTTCCTGATTCAGACTACAGAAACTCAGAGTCTTCTAGGTGAAGTCAAAGATCGAATTTATTGGCTGCAACCAATTGACAAGCGTCCTAGAAGTACAACAGCACGATTTGTATGTTCTCAGGAGACTGTGTTTCAATGCAAAGTCAGGTTTCCTTATATACAGTTTTTTAAGCTTCAGGCAAACATTCTTGACATTTTGGTTGGTCATTCACATGTTTTCACTACAAAGGAAAAAACAGTGTCATGATGAAACCTTATATTTCATGTCATCCAACCCATAATAAATTACCTGGCAAGGCCTAGTATTTTACATCAGATAAGTGTGGACCCCTAATAAAAACGGGCACCTCCCCCTCGTAAAGTAAGAAGAAGAAAAGAGCAGGTGCAGGTGTGAGCAAGTTAGGCAGGGTGTGTGAGCGATAATAAGGGTTTTATGGCCTGGTGTGCCTTGATGCTATCTGATTCGGCCACTGGGAGAGGGACTGACCAAACAGGTTTGGCCTGAGGCAATGGTTCCAGCTTGCCCAGGTCAGAGAAAAGTCAATCAAGGTGTACGTGTCCTTGGAATCAAATCTGACTGTATTATAAGCCTATGTGAGGGCAACTTTTAAAAATGGCTGCCGTGTATAAAATGGGAGCCACGAGTGCAGGACGAAAATGGCGATTTCGAGGTGAAAACGCTGCTGGAATTGAGCGAAAATGCTCATGCTTAGTGTACTAGTCATTATCGGTCTTTTGATACTAAAATCGTACTGCTGTGGCAAAGTAAATTACATGGGTCCAGAATTTTTAGAACCACAAAGCCTCATGGATCGTACTCCATTCCGATTCTGTCCTCGGTGCCACGAGAAGTACCCGTGCACAGTCCAGCATCTGGTTTGCAACCTCTGCCTTTCCCCAGATCATCGGGAAGAAAACTGTGAGGCCTGTCTATCCTTCTGATCGAAAAAGACTCTTCGAGACAGAAGGGCAAGAAGAGTCGAAATGGCGTCGAGAAGCGGTGAACATCTCGACGTAGAAGAAGAAGAACTGATGCAGACCACAGTTTCAGTTCAATATTCTGAGTCGGAGCAGGAATCTGAGGAATACAGACCAGTCACAGCCGGACAGCATGTGGGTACGTCTGCCCCTGCACCCTCACAAAAGAAAAAACAAAAGGCCTTGGGTATGCCACTGTCGGAAGGCAAAGGCTCAGCCCGAAAAAAGACTGTCTGTGACTGACCCCCCCAGTTTGGCACCGAAAAAGGCCTCTCCTCCGAAAACCTCGGAAACAACAAAGAGTTCCGTTTCATACTACGGTAAACATCAATTTTCGGAGTCAAAAATAAGAAAACCCATTTGGGAGCCGACATCTTCCTCCTCCTCATCTTTTTCGATCCCGATAAAACACGCTTCGGAGCCGAAAAAACAAACATATACAGAGGAACATAGACTTTCGGAAAAACTTAAAGAAAGCCACAAAACCTCTGAAGAGGAGCTAGACGTAGAACCAGAACAGGAAATTATGGATGAAAGGCAATCCAGGATCCACATCCATAAAGAAACAGGTAGAAGTCTCATAGCACCTCCTTTAAAAACAGAGGAAGCTAGCTTTTCAGGAGGAATTGGAGACTATGCAGCCTCCAGCTAAAGTGCCAAAACAGAAGGAGAAACCACCACCTCCTCAGTCTTCTCCTCCTCATTCATCTCCTCATTCTCCCCACCTACCTACCTCTCCTCCCACCAGCCCTACACCAATACATTCGCCCACTGTAAGGAAATGCCTCCTTGGCATGGTTACCCCCTAACGTTTTGCCTTTGCTGATGCTAAGTTTTGATTGAAAGTGTGCTGGGACCCTGCTAAACAGGCCCCAGCACCAGTGTTCTTTCCCTAAACTGTACCTTTGTCTCCACAATTGGCACAACCCTGGCACTCAGGTAGGTCCCTTGTAGCTTGTACCCCTGGTACCAAGGGCCCTGATGCCAAGGAAGGTGTCTAAGGGCTGCAGCATGTCTTATGCCACCCTGGGGACCCCTCACTCAGCACATGCACACTGCCTCACAGCTTGTGTGTGCTGGTGGGGAGAAAAAGACTAATTTGACATGGCACTCTCCTCAGAGTGCCATGCCAACCTCACACTGCCTGTGGCATAGGCAAGTCACCCCTCTAGCAGGCCTTACAGCCCTAAGGCAGGGTGCACTATACCACAGGTGAGGGCATATGTGCATGAGCACTATGCCCCTACAGTGTCTCAGCAAAACCTTAGACATTTTTAGTGCAGGGTAGCCATAAGAGTATATGTCTGGGAGTTTGTCAAACACGAACTCCACAGTTCCATAATGGCTACACTGAAAACTGGAAAGATTTGTATCAAACTTCTCAGAACATATAAATGCACACTGATGCCAGTGTGCAATTTATTGTAACATACACCCAGAGGGCATCTTAGAGATGTCCCCTGAATTCCAATCTGACTTCCAGTGTAGGCTGACCAGTTTCTGCCAGCCTGCCACACACCAGACATGTTGCTGGCCACATGGCGAGAATGCCTTGGTCACTCTGTGGCCAGGAACAAAGCCTGTACTGGGTGAAGGTGCTTAACACCTCCCCCTGCAGGAACTGTAACACCTGTCGGTGAGCCTCAAAGGCTCACCCCTTTTGTTACAGCGCCCCAGGGCATCCCAGCTAGTGGAGATGCCCACCCCTCTGGCCACTGACCCCACTTTTGGCAGCAAGGCTGGAGGAGATAATGAGAAAAACAAGGAGGAGTCACCTACCAGTCAGGACCGCCCCTAGGGTGTCCTGATCTGAGGTGATCCCTGCCTTTAGAAATCCTCCATCTTGAGTTTGGAGGATTCCCCCAATAGGATTAGGGATGTGCCCCCCTCCCCACAGGGAGGAGGTACAAAGAGGGTATAGCCACCCTCAAGGAGAATAGCCATTGGCTACTGCCCTCCCAGACTTAAACACACCCCTAAATTTAGTATTTAGGGACACCCCAGATCCCAGGAAATCAGATTCCTGCAACCTGGAGAAACAAGAAGGACTGCTGACCTACAAGCTTGCAGAGAAGGAGGAAGACGACAACTGCTTTGGCCCCAGCCCTACCGGCCTGTCTCCAATTTCGAAAACCTGCAACCAGCGATGCATCCGACAGGGACCAGTGACTGCTGAAGCCTCAGAGGACTGCCCTGGACTAAAGGACCAAGAAACTCCCGTGAACAGTGGCCCTGTTCAAAATCAGCTACTTTTTTGCAACAAAGAAGCAACTTTCAAAGACTGCACGTTTCCCGCCGGAAGCGTGAGACTTCACACTCTGCACCCGATGCCCCTGGCTCGAGATCCAGAGAACAAACACCACAGGGAGGACTCCCCGGCAACTGCGACCCCGTGAGTAACCAGAGACGACCACCCTGAGCCCCCACAGCGATGCCTGCAGAGAGAATCCCGAGGCTCCCCCTGACCGCTACTGCCTGTAACAAGGGACGCAACGCCTGGAACCAGCACTGCACCCGCAGCCCCCAGGACCTGACCCCCAGGCGACCCTCTGCCTTGCCCAGGTGTTGGCTGTCCCGAGAAGCCCCCCTTGCCTGCCTGCACCGCTAGAGTGACTTTTGGGTCCCTCCATTGCAAGCTATACAAAACCCGACGCCTGCTTTGCACACTGCACCCGGCCGCCCCGTGCTGCTGAAGGTGTGTTTTGTGTGCCTACTTGTGTCCCCCCCAGTGCTCTACAAAATCCCCCTGGTCTGCCCCCCGAGGACGCAGGTACTTAACAGCTGGCAGACTGGAACCGGAGCATCCCTGTTCTCTATAGGCGCCTATGTGTTTTGGGCACCTCTTTGACCTCTGCACCTGACCGGCCCTGAGTTGCTGGTGTAGTAACTTTGGGGTTGCCTTGAGCCCCCAATGGTGGGCTGCCTATGCCCCAGGACTGAGACTTGTAAGTGTTTTACTTACCTCCTATTCTAACCTTTACTTACCTTCCCCAGGGACTGTTGATTTTTGCAGTGTCCACTTTGAAAATAGCTTAGTGCCATTTTTACAAAGACTGTATATGATATGCTTGTATTCAAAGTTCCTAAAGTATCTAAGTGAAGTACCTTACATTTAAAGTGTTTAATGTAAATCTTGAACTTGTGGTTCTTAAAATAAACTAAGAAAATATATTTTTCAATATAAAACCTATTGGCCTGGAGTAAGTCTTTGAGTGTGTGTTCCTCATTTACTGCCTGTGTGTGTACAACAAATGCTTAACACTACCCTCTGATAAGCCTACTGCTCGACCACACTACCCCAAAATAGAGCATTAGAATTATCTAATTTTGCCACTATTCTACCTCTAAGGGGAACCCTGGGACTCTGTGCACACTATCTCTTACTTTGAGATAGTATATACAGAGCCAGCTTCCTACATCCAATCATTCCTATGACTTACAACAGGACACTGTTGATCCATGGGATCTTTATGACCCTGATCCCATTCCAAGTAATGTTGCAGACAGCTACCCCTCTAAACCATCCCCACCTGAGGATAGTACTATCTATAACCAGGTCATAGCTAGGGCTGCAGCATATCATGGGGTTACCATGCATACAGAGTCACTAGAAGAGGATTTTTTTATTCAACACATTATTCTCAACTCATTCTAGGTACCAATGCCTCCCAATGTTCCCAGGCATATTAAAACATGCAGATCAGATCTTTAACAAACCATTAAAGGCATGCATTATAACACCTAGAATAGAGAAGAAATACAAACCTGCATCTTCTGACCCTGATTATATCACCCATCAGGTATCACCTGATTCTGTTGTAGTTAGCGCTTTGAGGAAGAGGACAAGTAGTCAATCCTCAGGAGATGCACCCCCTCCTGATAAAGAAAGCAGGAAATTTGATGCTGCGGGGAAAATAGTTGCGTCCCAGGCAGCAAATCAGTGAAATTTAGCCAACTCGCAAGCACTATTAGCTTGTTATGACAGAGCCCACTGGGACGAGATGCAGGCTATAATACATCATCTCCCCAAAGAACACCAAAAAAGGGCACTACAGGTAGTGGAGGAATGGCAGGCCCTTACAAACAACCAGATAAGATCTGCCCTAGGTGCAGCAGATACCGCTGCTAGGAGGGTCAACACAGCAATCACTATACGCAGACATGCATGGCACCGATCTTCTGGATTCAAGCCAGAAATACAGCAGGCTGTGTTAAACATGCCTTTCGACAAAAGGCATCTTTTTTGGGCCAGAGGTAGACACAGTGATTGAAACATTACGAAAAGACTCGGACACAGCAAAAGCAATGGGTGCACTCTACTCTGCACCATATAGGGGGTAATTTCATAAACTTCAATTTGGAGGTGGTTTCCGAACATAGCCCTCAGAGGCATCAACCTCTCAAACAAAGCCAGCCTACCAACCACAGTACCAACATGGTAGCTTTAGAGGCACATACAGAGGACAATACCCCAGAAATATAGGAACAATCCAGACCTCTAAGCAGCCTGCACAACACCCAAAACAGTGACTTCCCTCATTCCCTTCCACTCCACACCTCTCCTGTGAGGGGAAGACTACAACAGTTCCACAAAACTCGGCAAAATATTACCACAGAAAACTGCGTGCTATCAATTATCCGCAATGGCTATTGACTAGAATTGATAAACACTCCTCCAACTATTCCACCAAGGTTTCACAAACTAACCACAGAACACAGAATTCTGTTACAAGAAGAGGTCCAATATCTACTACTCAAACAAGCAATAGAATTAGTTCCACAATCTCAGATAGGAACAGGAGTTTATTCGGTATGCTTTCTAATTCCCCAAAAAGATGGCACCCTCAGACCAATATTAGACCCCAGGCACCTCAATCTTTACATCCTGTCAGAACATTTTCACACAGTAACTTTACAGAATGTCATCTCACTACTACAAAAACAAGATTTAATGACAGCCTTAGACCTCAAGGATGTGTATTACCCATCCATCCTGCCCACAGAAAATACCTCAGGTTTGTAATTCAAGGAAAACACTACCAATTCAAAGTGTTAACATTCGGAATAACAACAACGCCAAGGGTATTCACAAAGTGCTTGGCAGTAGTGGCAACCTACCTAAGAAGACAATATATACATGTCTTTCCATATCTAGACG
Organism: Pleurodeles waltl; assembly: GCF_031143425.1. Taxonomy (NCBI): domain Eukaryota; kingdom Metazoa; phylum Chordata; class Amphibia; order Caudata; family Salamandridae; genus Pleurodeles; species Pleurodeles waltl. The sequence goes on along the minus strand of NC_090444.1, from coordinate 866,692,595 downwards.
ATTGGCTAATAAGATCAAGCAGTCGTGCACAATGCCAAAATCATACATGTTATGTAAAACAACCACACACACACTAGGTTTCTCAATAAACTACCAAAAATCACACCTTCAACCAGCACAGATACAACCGTATTTAGGTGCAATACTAAATACTCAACAGGCTCTAGCATATCCAAATACACAAAGGATACAAGCTTTCCAAAACCTAATTCCACAAATAAAACCAAATCAACAATACACTGTGAGATTTGTCATGAGAATTGTAGGAATTATGGCATCTTATATTCCAATTGTTCCACACGGTCAACTACAAGATCTAGTGTTGATAGACCGCCAAACATATATGTCCCTTCAGTGGTGGAATCCCACCAATCTAATCAAGGGGCGGTCATTTCAAGTCCCTGTGCCTCAAACCATAATTACAACAGATGCATCAATGATTGGTTGGGGAGCTCACCTAAACAATCACAACATTCAAGGACAATGGGAGGTTAAACAGAAACAGCTACACATAAACCACTTGGAGTTATTAGCTGTATGTCTTTCTAGCACTCAAAGCTTTCCAACCTCTTCTCAAACAGAAGATTGTTCTTATCAAAACAGACAACATGACAACCATGTATTATCTCAACAAACAGGGAGGGACACATTCATCCCAACTGTCCCTTTTAGCCTAAAAAAATTGGAAATGGGCAATCCACAACCAAATTCATCCATTAGCACAGTGCATCCCAGGGATAGACAATCAGCTGGCAGATATCCTCAGCAGAAATCGTCCACAAACTTACGAATGGGAGATTCATCCTCAAGTAATTCAACAGTACTTTCAAAAGTGGGGAACACCAAACATTGATATGTTCGCAACATGCGAAAATACAAAATTCCAAAACTTCGCATCCAGACACCCACATTCCCTATCCAGGGGCAATGCTCTATGGATCAGTTGGTCAGGGATATTTGCCTACACTTTCCTCCTGTCCCACTCCTTCCGTTTCTAGTCAACAAGTTGCATCAAACCTCACGCAATATGATACTCATAGCACCAACATGGGCACGTCAGCCGTGGTACACAACATTACTAGACCTGTTGGCAGTACCACATTCCAAACTCCATGCAGACCAGATCTGTTGACACAAAACAAAAAGGTCAGATCAGACATCCAAATCCCAAGGCGCTCAATCTAGTGTTTTGGCTCCTGAGGTCATAGAGTTTGGATATTTACAACACCCATCAGAATGTATCAAAATTATTAAACAAGCAAGAAAACCCACTATTAGACAGTGCTATGCAACCAAATGGAAAAGATTTGTATATTACTGTCAATCTACAAATATAAACCCTCCTACAGGATCAATACACGATATTGTATGTTATTTACTTCATTTACAAAAATCTAACTTAGCATTTTCTTCAATAAAAATACATCTTACTGAAATTTCTGCATATTTACAAAATATACAACATACCTCTTTATTTAGAGTTCCTGTCATTAAAGCTTTCATGAAAGGCTTAAAACGCATCATCCCACCTAGAACGTCACCAGTTCCATAGTGGAATCTAAACATAGTGCTTACAAGACTTATGGGTCTGCCATTTGAGCCAATGCACTCATGTCAACAATTTCAAAAATGGAAAGTTGCCTTCCTAGTGGCAATTACTTCTTTAAGAAGAGTGAGTGAAATCCAAGCCTTTACTCTTGAAGAACCTTTCTTCCCAGTACACAAACATAAAGTTGTACTAAATTTCTTCCAAAGGTTGTATGACCATTTCATATAAATCAAACAGTGGAACTACCAGTCTTCTTCCCACAGCCAGATTCTGTGGCAGAAAGAGCTCTACATACATTAGACATCAAAAGAGCGTTAATGTACTATATAGACAGAACTAAACCATTTAGAAATGCTAAACAACTGTTTGTAGCCTTCCAAAAACCTCATACAGGCAACCCATATCAAAACAAGGTTAAGCAAGATGGATTTTAAGATGCATCCAAACATGCAACATTAAAGCCAAAAGACAACTCTTAGTTACTCCTAAAGCACATTCTACAAGGAAAAAAGGTTCTACAATGGCTTTTTTAGGCAATATACCAATGGCTGAAATATGTAAAGCAGCCACTTGGTCAACACCACATACATTCACTAAACACTACTGTGTAGATGTTTTATCACGACAACAAGCCACGGTAGGCCAAGCTGTACTCAGAACATTATTTCAGACAACTTCAACTCCTACAGGCTAACCAGCACTATTTTTATGGGAGGACAAACTGCTTTTTATCTGCAGCTACACATGCCATCGAACGGAAAATGTCACTTACCCAGTGTACATCTGTTTGTGGCATGTTCTGCTGCTGATTCAAATGCACCCTCCCTCCTCCCTGGAAGCCTGTAGTTGTTTAAGTTATTACACCTGTATATACATTTACATTTGCATGGGCATCTCTTACTTTATACTTATATACTCTTATTACTCCTTCCTTTACTCCTCTGTGGGAAAACAATCTAACAATGGAGTTGATGCCCATGCGCAATGGAACCAAAGAGGAGGAGTCACTCAATCTTGTGACTTGAAAAGACTTCTCCGAAGAAAAACAACTTGTAACACTCCGAGCCCAACACTAGATGTCGGAATCCTTATGCACAGCATGTGATTCTGCAGCAGAACATGCCACAAAAAGATGTACACTGAGAAAGTGCACAGCAAAATAGCTTTTGCGTGCTAGAAACTGTAAGGACATGAAAACATTACATTTCTACATGTCATACTTCTGGATATTGTACACCTTGCCTTTTGGGGTACAAGGGCTTACATAGTGGTGACTTAGTAATATTAAAATAAACAAAGTTGGACTTAATGCTGAGCCCTGTGGGATTCCCACTGTCAATTCACATGGTTCTGCAGAAAAGGGAGGGATCCAGATTTGCTGGCATCTATCTGGCAGGAAAGACGCAAACCAATTGAATGCCAGTCTGGATACTGGTGTTGCCTCTAGACGCATTAGGAGTCTTGAGTGGGGCACCTTGTCAAAGGCTGCAGGTAGGTCTAAAATTATTAGTACAGCCTTCTCCCCATTGTCTAAGGTGCCTTTGATTTGTTCTGAGACTTCCATTAGCGTTACCTTTGTACTAAATTGGAGCCTCAATACTGACTGGCTAGATTGCAGTACATACTTTCTTTCTAGGTAGAGGGAAAGCTGCCAAATCACATGCTTTTCAAGCATCTTAGAAAATTCTGGGAGCAAGGAGATAGGTCTATAGTGAGCTGGAATACTTGGATCAGCCAATGGCTTTTTTACCAGGGGTAAAATCTTCGCTTGCTTCCAAAACAGTGGTACTGTACCAATTGCTAAAGGCATGTTAAGCACTTTGTTAACCAGTGGGTTAATAATAGAAGCTGCTGCCACTAATAAATTTGGTGGACATGGGTCCGATGGAGAGCCAGATTTCAGAGTACTCAAAGCTGACAACTAGCTCTCCAGTGAAGGCGGTTCAAAGCTAGTTGCATTAATTGATTGGTTGGGACTGATCTGTCCTAGATCACATGGTTTTCTTTTGCTCATATCCCAGTGGCTAAGCTGGCCTGAATGATCTGGATTTGTGTCTGAAAATATGTGGCCAGTTGCTCACACCAATCCATTAAAGGGTGGTGGGTCCTTACATTTGCTCTCTGTGTCATAAAGCTTTTAACAATCACAAATAATTCCCTTGTTTTTGTTCTCTGCTTTCTCTATCTTGTTCTCTAGATAATTATGTTTAGCTCCTCTGGTTTCGGGGTGATGTTTCTTAAAAGCTTCTTTATAACTTTCCTTAATATCTGTATTATATTCCTTCTGCTATTTTCTTTCTAGTAACTTAAACCGTTTTTTCTCTGCTCCCAAACTATTGGAGAACCATGGACTAGAGGGATTAAATCGTTTTTTCTCTGCTTCCAAACTATTGGAGAACCATGGACAAGAGGGATTCTTTCTGCTTGTTCTGCGAGGAAGAGGTGGTGCCGATTTATCAGTGGCATCCCTAATCCATTTATCTAGCAGCTCTACATCCTTCTAGCTTCCAAAGCAAGAGTAAATTCTGATGGCTGAATTTTATAAAATGCTATCTGCAACACATGTCAGTTAGTCTGGGTTAGGTTGTTGGTTTTGACTGATACCTGCCTCAAAAATTTGATCAAGTAGTGATCTGGCTGGAATTGAGGGATTCGGTCCTCTACTTGCAATGTGTTGTTAGAGAATATCTGATCTAATACATGACCAGCCTGATGTGTTGGTTTAAATACATATTACTTAAGATTTAAGGAGAACATTATGGGGGTCATTCCGACCCTGGCGGTCCATGCCCGCCAGGGCCGGGGACCGCGGAAGCACCGCCAACAGGCTGGCGGTGCTTCCTGGGCCATTCTGACCGCGGCGGTAAAGCCGCGGTCAGAAAAGGGCAAAAAAAGATTTTCAGTGTCTGCTTTGCAGACACTGAAAATCGCGACGGGTGCCACTGCACCCGTCGCACCCCTTCAACTCCGCCGGCTCCATTCGGAGCCGGCTTCATTGTTGAAGGGGGTTTCCCGCTGGGCCGGCGGGTGGCCTTCTGGCGGTCGTCCGCCGGCCCAGCGGGAAAGCCAGAATGGCCGCCGCGGTCTTTTGACCGCGGTGCGGTCATTCGGCGGTTCCCGCCAGGCGGGCGGCTCCTGCCGCCCGCCGGGGTCAGAATGACCCCCTAAATCTTTAAGCTCATTTGCCTCATTGTCTCCTACTCTGTCCATATGTATATTTAAGTCACCTAAGGTCAGAAAAGTGGGCATATCTTATGGCCAAGTGAGCCACCTCCGACTCTAAGGATTAAAGGTCCTGAAGGTCTGTAGATTAATACACCAGCCATAGATTGCTATGGAGACTAAGTGACACAAAAGCCCATTGCTTCAGCTTCATCTAGGCCATCAATCCCAAACATGTGGCACTCCCCAGCTTCCTTGAGCACCAAGGCAGTGCCCCCTCGACTGCCTTGTGGCCAATCCTTTTTATAAATTGTAAAACCCTTGGGAATGGCCAGAGCGATGACTGGGTGCATGACCTCAGTGAACCACAACTCAGTCACAAAGAGCATATCCATTTTATCCTCCTCCAGCAAATCAAAAATGTGGTCAGTACTTTGTGGTACTGATCGAACATTAATCAAAGCCGCAGAGAACTGAGTCCTGCACTTCTTAGGTGCTATGGAGGGAGCAATTTCCTGCCCCGTTAGTGAGTCAAGGGAGCAGTGGCTCTTTTCGTTTAATGAAACTCTCAGAGAAGCGGTGTACCCCTCCTTTAATGGAGGTAATACCTAAAAGTTACAAAGCTGACAGGTGTAGTTGGTTTTATAAGACAATACCCATGGAGACACCACACATTTGTGAGCTGGTGCAAGGATCCAAAGAGCCTCTTTGAGATAGTGTATGCTTTTTTTTTTTTTTACCTGTTAAAGGGAGACGGGCAGCATGGCAGGTGCACGTCTCTTCCGGTACGCTGACGAGTGCAGGCCGGCTTGCCTTTGGCACGTCCACGCAATGTGCCCCCTTTTATTCATCAGCCTGAACAACTAGAGCACACACTGCCCTAATATGGCGTCTCACTTGTCCTCTCAAGGTAAAAATGGCTGTGTGGTCTTTGTCTGTTTTTTAACTGCTCCCACCGCCCTGAAAATGAGCTAAGGTTTCAAGCGTTCAGCCCCCAAATTAAATTCTACTATCAATTCCCAGTTAACTATTAAAAAAAAAACATAAAAAGTCTAAACTGTAAAGTGTAATTGACAAATGTGCCAAGTGGCAAGTTTTGTGCCATATACAGATTCAGACCTGCTGCAAGTGTGTCCGTGCTAAAATGGCGGCTCTAGTTGTCCTATCTAGGTATAAATGGCCGTGTGGTCTTTGCCCGTTCAAGTTTCAAGTTTTACATATTGAAATATAAAATCTCATTGTTCTGCATAAAATTATTAGCAAAACAATTAGAAAGAAGAAAAATACATTTTTGAATAATATAAAATGTACATTATAAGTAGAATATATAAAAACAATCATTATAACCAGTTAATAATTCCTGTAATTCATAATACAAGCAACCCTGGGGATCTGCAACAATTTGGCCCACAATACACAGTACAAATCTTCTTATTGTAATACCTAGAATTGAATACAATTTCCAATCAAATAGGTAAAAGATAGGGAACATTCAGGCTTCTGGCTAAACCAATAGCCATGTGCAAAATAGTGCTGTAGTGGAATTTTTTACTCTGGGCCATCTCTACCAAGAACCTTAAGTGCTCTGCAATGAATACACCAAGCAGCCGACAAGTATTTGGAAATGGCACATACTACCACAGTTGATGGGTCACTTTTGCAAATCCGGTAGCCACTGGCACGATCATAAAGGGATAGGATTTTACATAGGGGGACAATCCACTTTCTCTTGGAACCATGTATTTGAGGCAGAAGAAAAGAAAGTGTTCAATTGTTTCCTCACCTACCAGACATAGTTTACATTTGCAATGGCTAAGACCATTCGGCAGCCATTGGAAAGTGTAAGCATTCAAAATTAGAGTACCATACCTAAACTGGAGGAATAGAGAGCGAGTACAGGCAGGTATGGTTAAATCCATAAAGGGTTCAGCTCATGGTTCCTGCTTAACAAACAGGAATTCATTTGTCAGGCGGCCAGTCTTACTCACAAATTTCTGCTTAACCAGTGTAACTGCATTGACTGGAATCGCTTTGGGATTTTCCCAGGACTGGGAGAAACCTAATTTGGCCCATGTTTAATTAATTTTTCGCAACCAACTGACCTTATCCGAGCAGTGTGATCACCCTAATATATCTCTGAAGCCATCCATGTAGGGTGTCAGTTCTTCCATCTTCCAAAAACATATCCAGCAGAGAGGGGCCTTCAGGGCTGCACGATTTAAATAGTGTGCAGCCCAAGATCTAGTCTTAAAGGTACCAGCGGGTGCCCTTCCCCAGCCCTGTGTGGTTTCCTAAATTTTTTTTTTTTTTTTACTAATAAGATATTCTGGGTAGTGAAACCCCACAGTTCAGCTCCATACACGGCAGCTTTCCTGACCTGGGCCTTTATATATTCCCATTATAAGATTTAATCAGGGTTTTCAGTAACTTTGGCCTTCCGGGCCAGGGCTCCCCCCCTCCCCATGGCAAATTAAAGTGAACTTTTGCTGATGTGTGCATCCCAGATTCCATCAATCTGACCCCAGATAATCTATCTCAGCGACTGTTTCTAAATTAACAGAATTCATTGTTATAATGACCTTCACCTTTTTCTTTCCCTGGCAACAAATCATCATTTTCCCTTTCCCAGCATTAACTTCAAGTCCATAGTCTTTGCAGAACAAACAGAAATTGTAAACTAAGTTCTGGAGACCCCTGGGCGATTTCGCCAGGATGTGAGTATCATCCGCATAAAACATCCCTGGTATTTTCCGACCAGCCAGATGAAGAGAATCGTTCATGAAGTACTCAATGCAGGTATTGATGGATAGGAGGAGGGGGGGGCAAGAACACAGCCTTGCCGCACTCCCCTCTCAGTTATAACTGGATCAGACAATACACGGTTGCTGCTGCATCCGATTCTATGTCAGGACCGGAGGCTCAGATTATGCTATCTCTTTCTTTACTGACCCAAACAGCAGCCAATCAAATAACATTAACAAAATACTTCAAATCCCATGATGCTCTAATGTCAGTGTCACATGCTCCAATCACCAAGTGTGACCTTAGTGTATAATAGCCATAACTTTCTTCGTCCTATCCTCTTTCTTTGCTGCTTCGCAGCCAGATAAGTGCCTTTTCCCTTTTCTCTGTATCATTATAATGTAACATTACTTGTTAACTGTGTTTATTACAGATTCCGTTCAGCGACGCGATTCCGCTCGCTTTGTTTAATTGATATGATTTAGTTTCAGCAGTTTGCCAACGCTGTGTGTGCGTTTAATTTAATCTTTTAAGTGTGAGAGGAGCGGGAGCTTTAAACGCGCTCAGCGCGTAGTCTGTTCTCACTTTCAACGCGCTTTACCAAACGCACGTGTTTTTACGAGCCGATCTCTTATTCCTCGAATCCTTGTAGAGATCGGCTCATAACTGCAAATGCGTCTTGGCAATTACCGTTGTATGAGCTTACAGGCTTAAAAAGGGCCTCCCGGATGCCCAGAGTAACTTATTTCTGGGTTGTAAAATTCGATTAAGGCTGTGCCTAGAGTGATTATCAGGCGGTTCCTTCCACCTATTATTAAAAGTTTATTTGACAATTTTTGGTGCCTGTAAGGGTTTTTTTCACTCCCCCTTGAAATTTATTCTGCAGATTTTACACTATTAAGTGCCATGGCTCAGTGGAGTGACCAAGATGCAGTATTTTATCCTGATGATGATGATAACCAATTGGAAGTTAATTTAGTTGAAGCACTCAACACTAGAGTGCAACAATCAGTTAATGATGCCTTGGTGAGAGCATTAGGTCCCTTTTCAGGACAGTTGTTCGAATACGCTCATTCCCAAGGCTGGATGGCTAATAAAACAACACCTGCACCTGATGGAAATGCTCCTAGGATGGCTTCAAAATCTAAAGCTAAGACAAAGAATCTTGCTAATGATGATCCCTCTGAGGACTTACATTCGCATGTATTTAAGAAACTGCGCAAGAAACGTACTGCAGAGCATAATTATAGCACTTTAGACAATTCCTCATCAGATGACTCTTCTGATCAAGATTCAGATGATAGAAATAACCCGGCTCCTAGTAACAAAGCTAAGAAACAAGCCTCTTATCACTTGTTAGGAGATTATACATCCTAGGTCCTCCAATTGGCTTCCTACTTCCGAAGTTGCGCAGTATGACCATGCTAATATAAGAAGAAGTTTTGATAAGGAGGTCCGCTCGCGCCTCAGGGCGGAATGTCCTAGACCAGATTTGGATAATAACGTGGCTGACACTCCTGATATTGACCCTACGATGGTTACCTTCCTGAAGAAGTTTGCAAAGGACCCTGAAAAAGGTCTGGATAGATCTTGGCACATGTGTCAAGACAAACTTCTTGACATGTCAGGCCCCCTGACTAAAATTCTAGATTTGGCTGTTGTCTCGAAGGAGTCGGGCATTCCAGTTGATACGGATGTCTTATTGGGCTGGGCACAGAGAGCAATATGCCAGTTGGGTAACACCAACTGTGCTATTTCTGCTGAGCGCAGGAAGTCCATCCTTATGCGTATGGATCCTAAACTAGTAGATTTAGCCTCGCCAGAAGCGGGTCCAGCTGCTGAAGGTCTTCTTTTTGGCTCTTCCTTTATTAAGGAACTAGCGAAATTTTGTTCTACCTTTTCCACCCCTGACAAGGCGCAGATGTCCCTTAAAAAAAATTTAAGCGAGGCCTCTTTGTCAGGGCTGGGCGTTACGGTGGACGAATGCCCGTCCGGGGCTCTTTTGGAAGTCCCCAAAACTATTACCCTAGAGGAAGAGGTAAATGGTCCGGAGATCAACCCGATACCACCTTCTATCCCACCTGCTGTAGAGGTGGTAGACCTAAATTCCGCAGGGAACATTGCAGAGGCCAACAAGGAGCAATTCAAGAAGCCTCCTATTCTGGTAAGCCTTATTCAACCTTCTCAGGTTATTCTTGGGGGAAGAGTGGGATTGTTTGTGGACAATTGGAAAAACCTATCTGGAGATCCTTGGATTCTTCAAACAGTGACAGGTTTTCATCTGGAGTTTATCAGCACTCCGATACAGTTGGCTCCCCCGTTGCAAATGAGTTTTTCCCACGCAAGTCAGAAGTTTATCGATGTAGAAGTGCAAGCTTTATTAGACAAAGGGGCCGTAGTGTTTTCAACTCCCCATCCTTCTGGGTTTTGCAGTCCTATTTTTGTGGTAGACAAGAAAGGAGGAGGAAATCGTCTAGTTTTGAATCTAAAAGACTTCAATTCTTGGATTGTGTACAGACACTTCAAGATGGAAGGGATTCACATGTTAAGAGATATCCTTTTAGAGGGAGATTGGATGGTACGGTTAGATCTAAAGGATGCGTACCTCTCAATTCCGATCTTTCCTCCTCACAGGAGATTCCTCCAATTTCAGTGGCAAGGTCATTGTTTGGAATTCACATCTCTTCCTTTCAGCCTGTCCTCAGCCCCTTGGTGCTTCACGAAGCTGTTGAGACCGTTGGTGGAACGGCTGAGAGCCTAAGGGGTACTGCTAATCATTTATTTGGACGGCATCTTACTGATGGCGCGGGATCCCCAGTCTTTGCTGATTCACCTGAACTGGACAATCTGTCTATTTCAGGATTTGGGTTTCCTAATCAAAGTCGTTGTTGAGTCCAACCCAAGTGATAGAGTTTTTGGGATTCCAGATCGACTCAATTCAGGCTCAACTGATTCTTCCCTCGTTTGATTCGCAATATCGAGAGGGAATTACGGTCAGCGTTAACCAGTCTGACCATCTCTCTAAGGAACATTCCCCGATTGGTGGGTCTGTTGGCTTCTTCCATTTAGGCAATATTCCCTGCCCCCCTTTATTTTCGAGCTCTTCAGAGATTGAAGCTCAAATACTTAAGACAGGGTCTGAGTTATTCGGCTTTGATTCCTCTATCCACAGAAGTCAAGGAAGAGATTCAGTGATGACTTCACCACATGGAGGCTTGGAATGGCAGAGCCATATTCGGCTCTCACCCAGAAGTTGTGATAGAGTCAGATGCCAGTCAGTGGGGATGGGGAGCCCGCTGCGGGTCTTTAGTAACTGGGGGCCGTTGGTCAATGACTGAGCAAAATCTCCACATCAGTTGCTTAGAACTCCTAGCGGGATCGTTTGCGATAAAGAGCTTGTCTCCTCTCAAGACAGACTGCTGCATTCTTTTGAGAATGGACAACATCTCAGCAGTGCGTTATGTCAACAAGCTTGGGGGCACGAAGTCCAGGGTCTTGGCGGAGATAGCCAAGGAGTTCTACCATTATTGCTTGAGTCATCGATTGATAATTCTAGCAGAATACCTACCGGGAGCTCAGAACACTGTTGCAGATTGGAACTCCAGATTTCTGACGGACTCCAGCGATTGGAGGCTGGATCCAGTCGTTTTTCAACAGATAATCCAGGAATGGGGTCCTTGCGAGATAGATCTTTTTGCATCTCGCCTCAATACTCAGATTCTGAAATGTTTCAGCTGGAGACCAGATCCTCTAGCGTTGGCACCGGATGCCTTTCTACAGAATTGGTCCCCGTTTCAGGGTTATGTGTGTCCTGCTTTTCTATTGATTCCCAGGGTCCTGTCTCAAGTTCGGAGACAGAAATCAAATCTGGTCTTGGTGACACAATTTTGAAGGTCTCAACCCTGGTTCCCGATCGAACTTCAGTTAGCTTGTGCTCTACCATTTCTCCTTCCTCCGCGTCAGAATCTGTTATTGAATCCGGAGGGCCTTCAACATCCACTGATCTTGTCAGGGAATTTAACGTTGATGGCATGGATGGTTCCGGGGCAAGATGGAAAACCCCAGGTCTTTCGCAACAAGCTGAGGGCTTCATTAAGCAAACCTGGGCCTCTAGCACTCACAAGAGATACACATCTGCATGGCGTAGATGGGATAGTTGGTGCAATGGAAGGGGTATCAATCCCCTGGAGTTGAATATTGAACTGATTCTTAATTTCCTGGCTGAATTAGCTTCTTCAGGACTGGCCTATAGGACTATTAATAACTTTAGGTCTGCTAGTTTTGCTGGGCATATTCATATTGATGGTAAACCAGTGGGGGAACACCCTCTGGTCTGTAAACTATTGAGAGGTATTCGATTTTCAAATCCTCCGCAGGCCAAGTATTCGGTATTATGGGATGTGAATGTTGTGTTAAAAATTTTAGATTCTTGGCCTAGTAACAAGTATTTGCCTTGTAAACAACTTTCAGCGAAGTTAGCTATGTTGCTATGCCTAATTTCATGTAAGAGAGTTTCGGATGTCAAGGCTTTGGATTTGGCTGGTAGAGTTTACTCTCCAAATGGTGTTACTTTTAATATTTCCAGAAGATCTAAAACTAATTGCAGGTCAGTAACTTACCCCTGGTATCCAGATAATTCAAAAGTATGTGTAGTACAATGTTTAAAAGATTATGAACTGGTTACTGAGGAGTTTAGACAGACCATGGACGGTCAATTGTTAATTTTCTTGCAGAAACCATTTAAACCTGTTTCTTCAGCCACGCTTGCGAGATGGATTAGATGGTTAATGAGTGAAGCAGGTATCAATACCAGTCAATTTGGAACCCATTCTGTCAGGGGGCTATGGCTTCAAAAACTTATACATTAGGCACTAGTTTAGAAGATATTATGAAGACAGCAGATTGATCTTCTGAATGTACTTTTCGTAAGTTCTTTTATAAACCTGTGGTGAATGTGGCATCTGTGGTTATTGATCAGCTTTGAACTAGCATAATCTGAGCCTCCGGTTCTGACATAGAATATAAAATTTTCTAGCTTGCGCGTCAAGAATTTTCAATTCTATTAAGGACACGGAGGCGAGGATTATCCCACCCATTAATTGAATAATGTCGTTTTACTCAAATGTATATAAGTTTATGAGTGTGATACATTTATGACCTCCCTTTGTTATTTGTGGAGAATGTATAAAATATGTTTTGCTGGTTAACCTGGCAATATGAGATATTATTATTATTTGTTGTTCATTCTAGGTTCTGATCAGAAGAATTCCTGTGTTATCATGATGGCTTTGGTGGAAGACGGTTCCTTTCCTCAGCCCATAGGATGTTTGGTTCGTTTTGCAGTTCTTGTTGAGTTTCTAAGAGGTCTGGCTTAGATGAAAAGAATCATGAACCAGCATCTACAGAAGAAGTTCGCGGAATAAGTTGTAAGGTTATCTGTTTCGACAAAGAAAGAGGATATGATGAAGAAGGTTATGGCTATTATACACGAAGGTCACACTTGGTGATTGGAGCATGTGACACTGACATTAGAGCATCATGGGATTTTAAGTTTTTTGTTAATGTTATTTGATTGGCTGCTGTTTGGGTCAGTAACGAAAGAGATAACATAATCCTCGCCTCCGTGTCCTTAATAGAATTGAAAATTCTTGACGCGTAAGCTAGAAAATTTTATATTCAGGCATATGTGCCTTCATGAAGACGGATAATCAAGTTCAGAAGACAAGGTGGAACGCCCATTTTACTCAGTATACCCCACAACTGGCTCCTTGAGACCAGATCGGAGACTGCGTGGAGATTAGTGAAGACAACATATAAATTCCCTCCACCAATATCCACAGTCTTCCATCTAATTACCATAAACCTCGAGACTTGGTCTACGGCACTTAGTGCCGGTCTGAATCCAGTCTGCAAATTTGAAATGGCCCGCTTTCCTCAATCCATTAATTCAGCCTCTCCAAAATCTGTTTAGCAAAAATCTTTTTCAGATTGTCAAGCAGACTTATCGGACGGAAATTAGCTGAGTTGCTAGGATTTCCCTTCTTATAAAGAGGGACTATTTCTGCCCCCTTCCAGGTATGAGCAATGGGTGCACCAGCAGCCACTGCATTGAAAACCATTTTGGTATAGGGTACCCAAATATCAAGATTGGACTTATAAAGGTCCCCAGGTATTTTATCATGACCAGGGACTTTGCCCCACTTAAGGGAGGTTACGGCTGCTGATGTTTCAGCTAAGGTGAACTTAATTGAAGGGGCACTCCCCTGCAAACACTCTCCTTTTCAAGTCCAGATTCATCTCTCCTGAAATAGAGCGAACTGAAGTGTTGGACCCACTAATCAGGTAGAATTGAATACCCAGTCAGAGGCTAGGATTCCCCACTCTCACTTGCTACCAGCTTCCAAAACTTTCCAGAGTCATTGCTCCTAGCTGCTTTTAGAAGGGCTGCCTAGCGCTTCTCCTCCCAGTGTCTCTGAGCCTGACTCAACTCTAGCCTATAGCTTATTTTAGATCGTTTAATCAGACATCTGTTTCCCCCTCTGAGATCCCTCAGTAGCCTATGGTTTGCTTCTCTACATCATTTGGTATACCACCCACCAGTTCGCTGTGGTTTTCTCTTGCCTTTAAATTCTTTAACAACCAACACTTTAAGGCAATCATATATTTTCAGGTGCTCAACCAATATCCTCTCATCATCCAGCCCATGTTGAAGCATAGATTCCAGAGGACTTGCCAATAATTGGTACATAGTTGCAGTAGTGCAGGGAGAGGAATTTATCACCTCCTACTTAACATTGTGTTTATTATTTGCCATAATAAGATGCTGGTCGAAGTCCCCAGAGAAAGGAGCCCCAATAAAGGGGAACAAACTCCTGACAGAAAGTATCAATGGATCATGGTCACTTTCTTCATGCTCCACCACTACCATATCTTCCATGTGACCACACAGACGTGTATCTAGTAGTAGGTAATCTATATGGCTCCTGCACATTCCTCATCTAAATGTGGGGAAGGGATTTACATCTGAGCAGGAGCGACCATTATATGCCTGAAGGCCATAGGCTAGAGTAATGCCAACAACCTGAAATGCAGCCCTGGTCAATCTGCGTCCTTTGCACTTGACTAATTGCGGGATTTCCCATAAACTGTCCTCTTCCCAATAACCCTCCTGGGCCAGTGAGTAGGGCTCAAAGGTTGTATTAAAATCCCCTGCATTCGGCTCTATCACAACTAGCAAGTATGTTAGCCAAGACCCATAGGGTTTCGGATTCACAACTCCTTCCGACACTTCTATTATAGATGTTTATCAATAAAGGCAGATGCTGTTTCTGAGTGGACAGAAATAGGTCCTGTATATCCGCATACCCCATGTCCAGCTCTCTGCCCTTACACTTAAGGGATCCACTAAGCCAGATTAAGAGGCCCCCGAGAGCCTACCAGAAGACACCCTGCCCACAGGAACCCAAAAACTGTTGAATCCTGGTCTATACTTGGGCTCCACAGCCCACGTTTCCTGGAAAACACAGATCATATGCTTATCTATAAAATCCCCCCAATCTGGGATAGACCGTTTAGTCTCTAATCCTGTTATATTCCAGTTGATGATTTTAACTTTATTATCCGACGTAGCTTGTGATTGTACCAAAGGGACTCCCATTGAATTCAAAATGTGCAACATTTCACCCTGGGGGCAAGCATTGCAGAATTCAGTTAAACCTGGAACATCAACTGAAAAAGAGGGTGGGGGGGGGCGATGGGCCCTGGTTGTCCAGACCTTTAAGTCAATCCATGTCAGACAATGCAGGTGAAGACCGCCAGCTAGCATTAAGATGGTGGGGGTGGGAGGGCACCATCCTGGCTACAGATGATAACAAATTCCCCTGGGCCAGATTTTGGCCCCTTGGAAAGAAAAGAACCTGGACAGGGATAAAAAGCTGCAAGTCTGCAAAGAAAAAGACCCCTGTGCATAGGACTAATTTGCGGCAGTTTAGAAAGATCTGGTTGACAACTGAGGCAGAAGTAAAATGTATCACAATGCAAGCACCTTCACAGTACTTGTGCAGCATGCCCACCCATGCCACCCTCTCAATTAATATTGTAGATACTAGTGAGTATGAAAAGTTGGCATTAATATGTAGCCATTATAAAAGCTTTTTTTTGATTCAGTAAAAGATTACAAGCTATTTGACTGTAGGATAAGAACATTGGTGATAACTGCCAAGAACGGACTGGCCTCAGATGGAAGATGTAAACTTTCAGGCCGCCTTTCACTGCCTCGTACTTCCTTGCGGTTATTTGCTCCCTGGCAGTTGATAGCCTCCCTATCACCTCTGTCCACTGATTAAACCCCTCTACCACCCCTATTGTTTAGGGCTTCGCTATTCAGTTGCCACTGCTCCAGGACTGGACCAGAGGGTACAACCACGTGCTCCCTCTTGGTAAGTCCGGGAGTAGTAATATGATCAATGCTACAGTGTGACTCCAAGCACGCTGGAGTCCCATTTGGAAGGGGTGGAGCCCCAGACTGCATCCCAGACAATATTCTACTGATCGGGTGCTAGAGCTGGAGGGAAAGAATTGTAGACAATAGATCATTGATGTGTAATTGAACAACTGCCCCCAAGTTCTCTTCAGTAGCTGGCAAGCAATTTTTAAATGGGTGCAGTCTCCAGGCTAAGTGCTCCTCTGTAAAGCCAACTAAGCCAGCAGGGCCTTCCTTGGCCCCTTCAGTCCTCCCTTTCTGTTCCAGGGCTAGTGGGTTCAACATTGCGTGCACGTTTGTTCCTTGGGGTTTTTTCACCACGCTTCCTTTTCCCTTTAGAGGTCGCATTCCCAGATGTTACAGCTACAAGACCAGACACAGCAAAGGAAGGATCAGCTGTAGAAAGGTCTGTGAAGCTAGTAGCCAACCTCTTCTTGTGAACATCCTGCATAGCCCCCTGCTGATTAGACCTCAAATTAAATTGGGGCATTGGTGAAGACAGAAGAGGCGATACAGGGGCAACCAAGGCGGCTACAATAGACAACCGTCGTTCAGCCGATCCAATCTCCTTTACTAAATCTCTGACCGCCTTCTGTAGAAACCCATCTAGTGTGCTGCTTTCCTTGGAATTGTCATGTGTTGCGGCTACTTTCCGTTTGCCCATCTTTCCTCTGGGTAGCGCTATAAGCAGGCACTGCAGACAATGGAAATAAGTACAATCACTGATTAAGTGCCGCCACGGCCTAGCACCAGCTGGGGCAGCAAAGTTGCTAACCAGAAAAAATCCACTTACTGAAGGTATCAGGAAAATTTTAGCAATAAGGACGTTAGTGGGGTGTCCCAGCCCAGCCTCGTCCGGTCGATGATCGGCCCGTTCTTGGTCTGGTCTTCGCCTGGGCCGTGCCCGGCAGGGGCGGCCCCTTCGCTATGCAGAGGAGCATTACCCCTGCCAGCAACTGTTGCACAGCAGCTGCAAATGTTTTACAATAAAATGATGATAAACTGTGTTTATTATTGTTTTCTCGTAAAAGGGGTGGGGCCACGGGCTGTGACGAGCACCGAGCGGAAGTGCACAGCTCTCCCCCTTAGTGCGCATGTATGTTTGGCAGGCCATCTTGGGCCTGCCAAACACACATGCGCACTGAGCTCTTTCCAACCCAGCAACGCAGTCACTGCACTACTGGGTTAGAGACAGCAGGCAGAGATTTTAACCCTGCCTCGGAGCACCATAATGCTGCTTTCATGCTGCCAGCAGCATGAAAGCAGCGTTAGGATTTGATGCCGGGCAGGCTGGGAGCAATCGAGGAAAGGTAAGTCTATTTAAAATGATTATATTTTGTGTCCCCCCCATACCTCCTGTCACGCCGCCCCTTTTCTCTCCCGCAAGCCTCCACTGTTGCCCAGGCACGTCCTGCAAGCATCCCACGCAACGGGCAACAAAGATGGAATAAGTGTGTCCTGTGGTGCCGAAAAGCAGTGGCTCCTGCAGCACAAAACTCTGGGGGCTGTAGTCCTCATGGTTCCCCCGCAAAGCAGGGCGTCCCATCTTTGCCCGTTTTTTTACCACTCCCGGAAAATTAACTAAGGTTTCAAGTGTTCTGCGCCTAAATTCAAATTCAATAAATATAAATTCCCAAGTAACCATTCATTAAAATCCATGAAAAGTCTCAAATACCAAACTGTAAAATGCGGTTGAAAAAAGTGGAAACGTTTTGTGCAATATACAGGTTCAGACCTGCTGCAACTGCTTTGATGCATCGTGCCCCCTTTTACAACTAGTTAAGGGGGTAAAGAGCACAGAATTTTAAAACCAGTAAAAATATATGGTCCAGCAAAAGGCGCAAAATCTGTGGTGACTAAGAAAATCCTAAATCCTAAATATGTCATGCCTCCTACACTTCCGTAAGCCATCTACAAGCTGCCACTACCTGGGAGAAACATGAACATTGAAGCTTAAGGGAAAGGTAGTTGAGCCTGCGTTCAGGATGGAGAGTTGTCCAGAACTGTGGCTCAAGAGTGGTGAGGAACACTGTATCCCCTGCTTATGCTGGAGGTAATTGTCAGGAAGATGAAGAAACAGCATAAATACCACACTATTTCAGCATGGCAGGTGGAAGTCAGAAATTGACCTGCTGTACACCTCATGTACATGCGCAGACCGCCCACCAGCTGCCACTACCCTGGAGGAGCATCCATAATGCTCCAGCCACCGATTTTGCCCTTTTATAACTTGAG
This sequence comes from Pleurodeles waltl, assembly GCF_031143425.1. NCBI lineage: Eukaryota > Metazoa > Chordata > Amphibia > Caudata > Salamandridae > Pleurodeles > Pleurodeles waltl. The sequence goes on along the minus strand of NC_090444.1, from coordinate 866,674,425 downwards.
ATATTCTGTTAAGGGGTCCCTTCACAACTTTGTATGAAAAGCAGCAGTCAACAGACTAGTCACTTAAAGCTTTTAAAAAATTTGGCAGCTGGAGAACTTTCTGATAGATCACAGAACAACAACAACAAAAAATGAGGGGCAAGAATGGGAGATTCGGAGAAAACAACTCCTGGTCCAGTGTGTAAGTCTCCCAATAATGGATCAAAAAGGTATACACACAGTTCCAACACCGACAGGAAAAAAGAGAAGGGGTTCTAGCAAGAGCCCTCACTCACCTAACGGTGACATGCTTCATCATAGGGCCATGCTCCTCGTCAGGCCGGACCTGCAATGCCTGACGGGCCCCTCAAGGGGGCTCTTTGCCGGAGGTCTTTTGAAAATTGTTACGAAACCGGTCAAGATATGAGGAAGGATTGGTATAGAAAAAGTAAAAGTAAAAATGACTAGGGGTTAAAAAACAACTATTTATTCTAGATATCAAAAACCACTGACATGATTAAAAACAATAAAGGGATATGGTAAAATAATGTCTACCCTCCCTTGAAAAATATACAGATAGATCTCATAGTGAGAAAGGTACAAAGAGAGAGAACACAGAATCCCTGTGCCACTCTATCAAAGGGTCAACATGTTTCTCGCTTTTCTCGTCAAAAATGATCTCATGCGATTCTTCAGGACCTTAATACGTACCTAATCCTTATGAAAAAAAGATAATCCGAGTTCCCTATTAGGGAAGTCAAAAAACCCTCCAAGTATTACTGGTGGGCCCCATCGGGGAAGAATCAGGCTTAGAACTCTATTATAGTTTGGAGTGGAACCACGGCTATCAGATTCACCTAGAAGCACCTTCATTCCCCGGATCACAGAACAAACATACGCAAACTAATCCGTCAGCTTTAGTTTGTCTCCATTTATACAAAATAATTTCTTTGGTTGATATCTGAAACCTGCAATCATATCTTTGCACCTAACTACATTAATCTCTAACCTCTGGATGTGGCAGTAATCTTCAAAGACTGTAAACATTTTGTGATTTTGGTGCCAGCAATTGTGTTTGTGATTTCGGCCCCAGCATTCACAATTGTATTATCACCATGGAGTGAGTTTGCCATGCAGTTATTGAACAGTACACACTACAATCACCTGGACGATCGGGTAGGTTATTGGCAAAAATAGGAACAGAGGAGCTAGCAGGCATCCCTCTCTAACTCTCATATTAAGCGGGCAATATTTTGTTTGTTCCCAACCAAAACTGAATCGAATCATAGCTTTATTTGTTTCATATAATAAAAAGGGCTGAGGGTATTTAAGATTTTTCCAGTACTTTAAACATTAAGACACTCCCAACATTATCAAATGCTGCCCTGGGATCAAGAAACACCATAAAAAGTCTCCTTTTCTGCAGGTTGACATTTTTATGTCACAAGATAGGGGAGGACAATCTACCACATTGTTTCTCTAGGGGCCTATGGCACCAACAGTAATGTCCTATCTCTCCAGGCCTATGACTCGGAAGCTGCACAAGCACGGTCAGGCAGCAGAAAGAGGGACATTGGCGGTAACGAACATGTGAGTTGACTGGAGTTGGGAGGGGCAGCCAGAAGATGCCCTAAAGTGTGATGGGATGCTGGGGGAAAGGCTTGGTAGTTTCCCTAAGGATGGATTGTGAGCCAGGGAAGAGTCCATAGCTATTACAGAAAAGCAGAACAGGGAAGTGAGATGGTCCTAGCCTCATGAGGAACACTGGCAGCACCCATTTTCCCACCACACTCCCGGAGTGGTGTGGCTTTGTAAGGTGTGTAAATGTAAAATGTAAATTAGCACTTGTATAGCGCACTACTCACCCGTTAGGGTCTCAAGGCGCTGTACTCATACCGCTATGGAACCCCTCCTGGCTTTTCCCTGTGAGGCGCCCACTCCTGAGCACCCCCAGGGTGAAGCCAGGCATCCAAGCGCTGTTGGGGCCGTTGTGGAGATTAAGCAAGCTATTGCCCAGAGTTGCAGAGTGGGACCCATGAATTAGATTAGGCACCAAGGCGAGAATTATCTGGTCAAGGGGAATTGAGCCCAAGACCTGCCGAAGCGGGACTTAAACCCTGGTCTGGAGCCAGATCTCTGCTTCAGGGTCTGCCGCTCTAACCATGGAGCGACACTTCTCCACAGGTGTGTACAAGCCTCCTGACTCTGGCCAGGAAATGGGAGGGAGTTTGTGGGAACAACGAAAGGAGATGGGAGATACCTAGAGAAATGGGGCATGCATGACAAAAAATACCTAACAGGGTGTTATCATTATATTCTTAGTGAGGTGGTGCCTTAAATAGGTGGTGTTTTGTTTTTAAAATGTAGCATTGTGCCGAGTGCATTTTCCTCATATTTGTATTTGGATAAGTTGACTGGAATTGCCACAAAACTGGATGGGACAATCAGTGAGTTTTCTTTTATGCTTCAGGTTTCTTTTTGGCTTGCCTCCTCTGTCTTTTTTCAATTATTCATTATTAATATCTCGCCCTGTGAAAGTGGAATGTTGGACCTCTTATACTGACTTCGCCTCAATAGAGAACCACTTATTTATACCCAAGAACTCCTTTCTGTCCAAAGTGATGGCGGATAGGATTCCCAGGCGACCTAAAGAGAGGAGAACAAGCCGTTAAAGAAGAGAACAAGAACAATTCACTTATAGGACACTATACAAATAAAAAGCAATCAAAAATATATCAGTTGTAGTGCCTTAATTCATAAGCCAAGCAACACATGGTGGAGAATGCGTGCAGCCTAACTATTGACATATAATGCATGCACTCATTCAACATCTCGATCTGATAAAGACTTCTACTTACAGATTCCTTACCTTTGAATTTCCCACGGCGTCAGACTGGATCCGGAGAATTTTTCTGAACACTTTTGTTAAATTTTCCGGTGACTTTTGGTGCATCTAGGATGTCCCTGAAGACAGGGTTCAAGCCTTGTGAGGATAGTCGGTGACGGATCCTCACCGGGCCTGTTTGTGGTATCTGGAGCGCGACCACCACCCAAAGTTGTGGTCTAAGTGCCGAGCCATGCACCCGAAGGCTTTGAGGGAGCGGGTCCCTAAAGCTCATGGCTGCCCGATGCTCCGCATCGTTCCTGGTCTCACTCGAGGGGAAGTTCTTGAGACCGGCCGGGGAGTCATCACCACTCGTCGTCCTCCAAATCATCGGGACATTCAGGTAAGAAGAAGTAGTCGATGAAGGCTAGACATTCTTCGACTTCACCCCGTCGCTCGGATGACACGATGTGGAAATAGAGTCAACACTCCAGGTCTCCGTCCACGGAGCCTGTTTCTCGGTCCGCTCCACACCTCACCGAATTTCTGTGAGCGGGAGCACCCAATGCCCAACTAAAAGAATATCTGTGCAGTCCGACCCCTCTGCGGACCCTTGGGGGACTGGGGGTTCGGAGAGGGACCCTTCAGGTCCACACCAGCAGCTCCAGCCACCAATGGTCCCTCTGGATCTGTGTCTGATCCTCATCGGCCGTACCATTGAGACCTTCCCTGGCACCCGAAGTCGTCTACATTCCCGACGTTGGTTGGGCCCACAATCTACGTCGACCTCATCCTAATCCCTGACGACCCAGAGCTGGAACGGTGTCAGTTGATACTGATTCCGACTTCAACAGAGCCTAGCCATCTCAGGTTGGATTCAGACCCTTTTTTCTTTGGGTATGAATATAAGGAAGGATTGGAGGAGTTGCTGGACCTTTATGAATACCAGCAAGATGAGCAGAACATGGACTGGGCTCAGGAATTGGATGACGCCAACAGTCTTGAAACTTCCCCAGACACTGGCACCCAAGAAATGTGTTCCTGCTTTTATGTAAGTCTACAGGTCAATCATAAATGGGCAACTGCCCTTCTTGACTCAGTTGTAGACAATCTGTAGTACAAGGCGAATACATTCTCCCTTCCCAGATCATCTCCAGCAAACACGTTGGCATGTGTATTTGTGGAGACATAAATCATATCCGATAACTCGTTTAGTAATTACTACAACAAAGGATCACCCAATAGAAGATTAAGTAGTGTCTGTTAGAAATCTTACTGAAGACATCATCCTGGGAACTGATAAACAACATTTTCTAGACATGTTCCTTGAAAACTTAAAAACCCAAGCAAGAAAATTAAAGGGAGGTATGGAATTAAAGGAAACGGGGCAAGGAAACCCTCCACTCAGAATGCTGTGTTAATGCCTGAACCATGGATGATAGAATGCAACTTCAGGGTAACCCAGATAAATGATGCCCTCTTCAGCAGGCGTGGGACAGGGCCAAACAGAACCCGACTGTTGCCTAGACCACTTTCAGATTAGAAAAGGGCTGTTTTATAGAATAGGAGGGCCTACGGAGTCACTACAGTTATTAGTTACTGAGGAGTTCCAGGAGCACATCATGTCTTACACCAACTCCCATCTGTTGGCAGGTCATTCTGGGTCAGAGAAAACCACATGTGAAATTTTACAACATTTCTAATAGCCTGATATTTTCACACACATAAAGAAATACTGCCAGAAGTGCGAAATCTGCCATCGAAAAAATCCCTACTGTCCTCCCAAAGTACCCTTGCAACCTTTACCCTCATTATAGGAACCCCTTTTACATGAGTTGGGATTGAGCTTATTGGGCCTTTACCCAAGTCATCAAGGGGACACCAATATGCCCTTATATTAATTGATTATTCCAGAGGCCTTTCCCCTATGTACTCCAGACATTAAGAACATTGTGCAATATTTGCTGTAGGTCTTTTGTCACGTAGGTTTCCCTAAAGAAATCCTTAGCAACCAGAGAACTAGTTAAAACATCTGTGCACCGTCCCCAAACAGACAGATTAGTGGGACGTTATAATGGTTCTCTTAAATTTATCCTAAAGAAAATGTTGTTGGCGGAAGGTAAAAACTGGTATCAGATGCTTCCCCTCACTCTCTGTCTTGCAAGGACAGGACAGGTTCCAAATAGCCTAAGCTGTTCCCCTTTTGACTTATTGTATGGGCAGAAACCCCGAACGTTATTCGAGATCGCCAAAAAAGCATGGGAAAGAGACATAGAACAAGAAGCTGGAAAATTGACTATACTACACAGTTTAAAACGAGTATCACAAAGCTGCGAGACCTTGCCCATAGAAACCTAGAATGAAGTGAGAGAAGGCTGGAACAGATATATAATAAAGGGGAAAAGTGGAGAAACTATCAAGTAGGGGATTGGGTTTTGGTTCTTTTGCCCACTTTTACACAAAAGATGAAATCTGAATGGAAAGTCCCTTTTGAAATCATTGAGAAAATAGGCAAGGTTGCTTACAAACTACAATTATTTCCTAACATTGAACAGACTTTCCTCGTAAACATGTTAAAGAAATAGTTTGGACCCCTCCCTAAACAATTACATCCCATAAACCCCAAGGACCTTACACCTACTACACTGGAACAACTACCTGGAAATGAAGCCCTTTCTACAGAGCAAAATCAGGGTTTAAAACAAGCACTACAAACTTTTTCTGCCATTTTTTCTGCTCTACCTAGAAAAACTGCTCTAGCAGAACATGCTGTTCCTACTCAGGAAGGTATAGTAGTAAAGCAAAAAACATATAGAAAAACGGCAGCTATACAGATAGCTGTCATGAAGGAGGCAGATCAAATGTTAAAAATGATCCTTCCTAAAGTAACTAATACTGTCTGATTGTCCTAGTCCTGACACCCAGTGGGAACATACGGTTCTGCATAGACGTTAAGGTTGTCAACAACATCTTCACGTTTGATGCGCATCCCCTTCCCGGAATGGATTAACTAATTGAGAATTTAGGCGAGACCAAATACATCGCCACCATATATCTCACAAAGGGGTACTGGCAAGACCTACTAAAAAAGAGGACCAAGAGAAAACCACCTTCTCCACCCCTTTTGAGCTATTTTAATTTGCGGTAGTCCTCTTTAGCCTTCATGTGGCTCCTGACAAATTTCAGCGTCTCATGAATCAGTTGTTAAAAGGCCATCAGGGGGATTCTTCAGCTTACTTGTAGGACACTGTCATTTTCAGTTCCACCTGGGAGGAACGCCTGAATTATCTGAAAGCAGTCGTTAAAGAATTATAGGAGGCAAATTTTCAAATTTAATGCAAAACAATCTCAAACAGGCTATAGTAAGATGAAATACCTGGGTTATGTCCTAGGAAATTGGATCATTGAACCTCAGTCCTAGAAAGTAAGAACTGTTACTGATACCCCATTCCCCTGCAACAAAAGAGAGGATAGGATATTTTTAGGGCTGCTAGGTTACTATCTGAGATTTATACCCCATAACTCTGACATTGCCAGTCCCTTGAATGATCTTCTCAAGTATGTTATCAAAAATGATAATGAGGCATTACAAGAATTCATTTTAAGAATATTTGGACAGGTATTGTATTAGCTTATGATAACCTGATAGGGGAGGATTATTGCATGATAGATTCTAATGACTTATCAGCTCAATTTCTGTCTTGTTCCTTGTTATAATGTCTAAGGTATTATTCACTGGGGAAAGTGTTGTTAATTTTGAGCACAATATATCTTTCTCTTCTCTGCCTTCAGGGATCACTTCTTGCCTGTTCAACTTATCGTTTTCCTTATTCATCTCATTCACTAGCACCCTTTTTTTTAATTAGACTAATTTCATATCCACAGTGGTGTCTCATCTGGTTGTTAATCTCATATACTTTTTCATGAGATGGTTTCGCACTAGTCATATTCTTGGTAATTTTCTTCCCTTTTTATCTCGCTGTCTGCACTCAGGTGACATTTTGTAATTATTTTTTCTGTTCTCTTGCAAGAAGGATGTCTGTTCTTAATCTGTTTTTGTAATCCTACAGCCTTGAAAAAGACCCAGGTATATACATCATTAGGGGGTGAAACACGTGTCGACGGTTGTTTTTTCATCCAAGCATGTTACATTGGCTATTCATCATCTATGTACCTCAAAATAGATTTTAATTGAATCTACTGACCTGTCTGGATATGTCAATCTAAATTAAAATTGTGAAAGTTAATACATGAACTTTATAAGTTGAAGTATGGGGTTACCCATATTCTGTGGCTAAATTATACATACTGAGGTTAATAAAAGGGGTCCACACCTCCTTGGTAACCCATATCCCTTAAAACAGGGCATTTTGTAAGAGAGTGTTGGACCCTCCTTGGAGGATACTCGTTAGTAAAAGCTGTTAATGTATCCAGTGGTGTTACACGGATACTTTCCATAGTAACACTATGCCATTCAGCCCTTACCATGGGTGAAGTGTATTTGTATAATTGTGACAAGTGGAAAAGCCAGACAGCAGAGAGGATATGACATTCTAGATTCCACCTATACCCTTTCAGATGCTTTCCCACTGCATTAAGTAGTTGAGCCTAGATGTGATTTACAAATAAGTTGTTTTTGCTGCTTAATAGTTATTTATAGGTTTCTCGCATTGCACTCCAGCACCCCAGGTTAGTTTTTTTAGGTCTTTTTACCACCTGCAACAGCCTCATTTTTACTTAGTGGGATTCTCAGACATACCACCCCATAATGGTTTTTCTCAACTTTGTTTGCCCTGACGGAAAAGACAAAAGTTCCACCATCTGAACCAATAGCTTTTTGAAGAGAGCACAATAAATACAGGGGTCATAAAGGCCCACATTTGCCATATTCATTTCCTAGCGAGCAGAGACTTATGTTTCAAAACAGTTTTGGATATTTAAATCTCATTTTATTATAATTTCACCTAATTTAAGATCTACTTAGTATATCAGGGGCTACTCTGTTTAAAGGTGTGCGTTGACAGAAGAAAAATAGTAAAAGGATTATGAGCACTCCCAACTCGGCAGACTAACTCCAGTTACAGTATCTGCAGCCATTGTACTTTCTGTATGCTGACAGACTGTCTAGGCACACCATCCATTTAAGGGCTGGGACCCATGGTTCAGCCTTAGTTCAGTACATTTGATTTGATTTTCAGACCCTGTTCATAAACAGTGGTGGTTGGATACCCAAGAAGCCATCAGTTTTCATTATTTCCTTAGAGAGCCAAATTGCATCCTCAAGAGTGGGGTTAAAACTCACATAATTATCATGTTGTCTGTAGAATCTCTTTCTGCTTCTGGGTTGTCAGACAAGAGTGACAACAGGTCATTCACAGTCACTCTGTCCACAATAGGGCAATTTAGTTTACTATAAACATTTAGGACTTGGCCATTTGCTCATGAATTACCATTCATTTTTAAGGCTTGTATATAATCATTGACAGTTGCGAATGGGATGCAAATTATGGAACCTATTTAACTTTCATATTGTCCTGATGCCCTCCTACACCTATTAGGAATCACTGAATTATAACATGCATAATAAAACCTATGAAGGTCTGGACCTTCCAGTTTACTAACTATACCTGCAATATTCCATAACCTTAATTTTTAGTCACTTTCCTTGTGGGGTATCTACATCTGGCAAATTTAACATGAACAAATTAGGTGTTTTAAATTAACATTTATTTGTTGACGTAAATATGTCAAATCTATTTTCATGAGTTGTACTTTTGCACTTTTTAAATGTAGTTTCTTGTTGCTAAATCTGTAGAACTCAAGTTAAAATATGTCCTTCAGCATTTTATAATAAATATTTCTAATTGAGCCAGTTTTACAGTCCTACTCTGTGGTAACATGAATTTTGTTATTTTTCTTGTTCGTGATGTTCATAAAGAAAGGAGCAGAACTCAACTGTATCTTCACAAGGCCACTTCCTCTGGCGAATTGATGTTGCATATCTAATTTCCAGTATACCATTGTCCACTATGACTAGTTTTTAGGGAAAAAAAACAATAATTATTATTCATGCAGGATAGTGTTCCTGTTTTCCATGTGGTGTGTATTCCGCTTACCTTTGGCTATTTTGATGTATTATTTGTTTCACATCAGAGTGATAGTATGATTTGTGTGTTTGAAAACATATTTAATATGCTGTTTCTAGGAAGTGAGCCAGACATTTCTGGGATTCCTGTTGAGCATGTCCTTATGATGGACTGTTCTTTACCTTGTACTTAGAACTTTACCCTTTCCTTAGAGAGTAGACTCAACATTCATCTGTCTTTTGACATTAAACTTTAAATATTTTTCTGGAATTCTCTCTTGCCATTAAAACTTAGCAGTCCCTATGACAGTGTTTTCTTTGACTCATTAGTTGCCTTGTGTCAGACCATATTTAGTTCTGGCTAATAACGAGAATAGGACTCAGTTTCTGCTGCCCCTGCTAATTTACATTTGTTTGAATTTTGAGCATTTTGAAATGACTTACCATTTCCCTTTTGTAATGGTTCTACATTTTAAATAAACCTTCCTATTCTGCCCTTGAACCTTGTCCCGTGTGTATTTTCCACACTGTATTTTCCTGTTTGGGTTCTACAGGTTTTTTTCTGATTTTTTTTGTTGCATGCCTAGGGCTCTCATCCTTTGGGACTTAAAAATAGCCGGAACCGTCCTATCAACATTTTAGTGGTAAAAGGGGCTGACAGGTTTGGTAGCTGAGGATGATTTCAGAAAACAGTGGTTTAGGCAAATTTCCTAAAATTTTTAAAGTTAGGGTTCCCTTTGTCTTCAGGTCTTGGTATCAAGAGGATTAATACTGATACATCAGTGGTAGTACATCATATGTACAGGACATGTTGATGTTGTCAGAGATTAAGTGAGTATAAATAGGGTTTTATGAAGTGAGATGCCTTGCATATGTGTTCAGCTTTATGTGGATTGTTATGCTTCTCACATGATTTCAAGTGAGATAATTGGTGAAAATTGCTGTACTCTTATATCAGTGGTTCTGTGTCTCATGTTGCACTAGCAGCAAAGTAAAAATTTGTATTGCACTGTAATGTTTTGTGCAATTTGCTGAAATTGTTCATATTTGTCTTTGAAAATGTTGTGATTTTATGTGTTTCTGGGTTAGTGAAGTCAAAGAAATTCAAGTGCTCAAGATAAATATTTAGGTTGTCTTCATTATATGTTAAAATCATATAAGGTCTTGATGGGCTAGTTGAGTATGAACTAATCGGGGTTGTGTTGTTCATTTCTTTATGCAAGTGAAATAGATGCACAAACTCAAACGTAGAATATTGCTTTGTCAGAAATTAATCTTTGTGTGATTTAAGGTGTTTTCAGTGTTTCCCTAGTTTTGTGGTGAGTTTGATTTCCTGTATTCTAGTTTTGCAGTCAGTTTGATTTCCTGTATTGTATCCTGGTAGGCAGACAAATACATTATTCTTGTTTGTTTTGGGTTGTAGGTTGCGTTTGAAGTTTTGTTTTGAAATTGTATTACCATTGGTCGATTTTATTATTTTTTTAAACCAAATTTTCATCGATTTGACAACAAAGATCTAAACAGTTCACAGTATTTGTATGATAAAATCACAATTGGGACACTAGACAGCAGAAGTATTGGAGGTTTGCATGTCAATCATTATGAAAGCTGCAGATTTCCCACCATCTTCTCCAGATCCTCTCATGCTACTGGGTGCACCCCCAGACTGAATAAATGGACTCTTCAGAATTAGTGCACCACTCCATCATGGAAAACCACTCCTTAATAGTTGGCAGTATGGCCGATATCCAGTGGCGAACAATGTCACGCTTGGCTACTTCAACGCCTATGCCCACTGGCACACACTCGCTCCTGAGTCCCCTGATCCAACAATGCCACATGAGAGGAACAGTCAGCAGGTCTCCCCAGAATCTCAGATAGTGTCATAAAGGTCGAAGACCAGAATTGAGCAATGACTGGACAGGCTCTACTATATGGAGGAAGTCGCCATTCTCAGCTGCACACTGATGGCAAGCAGACGTAGAGAGAGTACACATCCTCCTAGGCCGTCTTGAGGTATAGCATGCAGTGTGAAGGAATTTGAGTTGGATGAGGCATAAAAAGGAGGGGATGATCAGTTCGGTCTGAGCCCTCCTAGCATCTCGCTGACCGCTATCATTGAGGTCTCCAATCCAGTGTTGCCACTTAAACAGTAGGACTCCAAACGTTTTTAGGGAGTTCACAATAAGGGAGCAAAATGCTTCCCGGCTCAGTAATGATGAGAGGATTTGGGGCTCCAAGGGACAACAATCTGGCAGGTCTCGCAGCAGCAATTGATATTCTGTTAATGTGTGGCAGAACTGCAGATACCTGTAGATTTGGGTCTTATAGAGGCTGAATTCCTCCTGGAGATCTTGGAATAACTTCATATGGGAACCCCTCGAGAAGGCCCCAGGTGGGAGATACCAATGAGCTTCCAGCGAGTAAATCCCTGCCTGGTGAGACCTAGGGCATCCAGCTGTCCCGCCATAAGGAAGTCGCCTGCATCAGCTCGGTCAGTCTGGGGAAGGGCTCGTTGCCAACACAGGACAGTGATCCGAGTGGTCTCGGGCAAACAGCAAGAAGGCAGGGTGCCGTATAAGTATTGCAGGATATGTTGTTGGCCCAAAAGCGAGATTTCCAGGCAGTATCAGGGTCATTGACTGTGAGAAGCTGCCCAGTAGTGTAGCCGAATGTTGGATATCCCCATGCCGCCGTCAAAGGGCGATTAAACATAATTTGAGACAACTATTCATGGAGTCTTATTTGCCCACATAAAGAAGCTTATTATCAACCCAGACATAGCATTGAACCAGGATTGGGGGATGAAGAAGGGACAGTATTGCAGGGTGTAAAGCAACAGTGGGAGTTAAGTCCTTTTGAAAGGCACCACTCTTTCCAGGACAATAAAAGGGAGGGTGTCTCACTTAGCCAAGTCTCGACGGGTCAGGCGCAACAATGGTGACAAGTTCAAGCTTCAAGTGTGTAGGAAAGTACCATCTTTCTTAGCATGTTACCCCCATTTTTACCTATATATCAGTATGTTTTTGCCTGTCTCACTGGGATCCTGCTGATCAGGACCCCATTGCTCATAGTTTATGGCCTAGTGTGTGTGTGTGTGTGTGTGTGTATAGTGCTTAACTGAGACACTGAGGCTCTGCTAATCAGAACCTCAGTGCTTATGCTCTCTTTCTGCTTTTACATTTGTCACTATAGGCTAGTGACTTCATTTACCAATTTCAATTGGCACACTAGACCCCCCTTTCATGTCCTTAATATATGGTACCTAGGTACCCAGGGCATTGGGGTTCCAGGAGATCCTAATGGGCTGCAGCATTTCTTTTGCCACCCATAAGGAACTCAGACAAACCCTTTCACAGGACTGCCACTGCAGCCTGCTTGAAATAGTGCACACACTATTTAACAGCCATTTTCACTGCACGTAAGTAACTTATAAGACACTTATATGTCTAACCTTCATTTACTGAAGGCTAGGTGCAAAGTTACTAAGTGTGAGGGCACCCTTTCACTAGCAAAGGCGCCCCCACGCTGTCCAGGGCCAAATCCCCGGACTTTGTGCGTGTGGGACGCCATTACACACGTGCACTACATATAGGTCAATACCTATATGTAGCTTCACAATGGTAACCCAGAATATGGCCATGTAAGGTGTCTAAGATCATGGAGTTGTCCCCCATTCCAAATCCGGTATTGGGGAGCCAATTCCATGCATCCTGGGGGCTCCACCATGGACCCCAGTACTGCCAAATCAGATCTCTAGGGCTTGCAATGCAGCTACAGCTACTGCCACCTCACAGACAGGGTTCTGCCCTCCTGGGGTCTGAGCACCTCAGACTTAGGAAGGCAGAACAACGCGTTTCCTTTGGGAGCAGGGTGTTACACCCTCTACCTTAGGAAATAGGTGTTACAGGCTGGGGAGGTGTAGCCTCCCCCAGCCTCTGGAAATGCTTTGAAGGGCACAGATGGTGCCCTCCTTGCATAAGCCAGTCTACACCAGTTGAGGGACCCCCAGTCCCTGCTCTGGCGTGAAACTGCAAAAAGAACAAGTGATGGACGGAATGCTGAACAATGTCAAACATTCACCCCCAGTACAGAGATCTGGGCCTAAAGCCATCGTTTTTTTTGCCACCCAGGCCATTCCAGTTTGGGACCAGCCATATGCAAATTAGTCTTGACCCTGTTCCCCATTAGAGCAGTCCAGCCCAAACTGCCAAGCCAGGTCCTCCCTGGACTGGAAACAAGCATCCTTGGACCGGTTTCAGGGTATCACCCTTCATCAGCCAGGCTAGCTTGACTCCAGTGGTATGGGGAGCAAGGGGCCCATGTCTGGGCATAACCTTCCCACTTGGGGCAACAAATGCAAAAAGAACAAGTGATGGACGGAATGCTGAACAATGTCAAACATTCACCCCCAATACAGAGATCTGGGCCTAAATCCATCGATTTGATGGACAGGGGAGTGACCACTCTCCTGTCCATCACCACCCTAGGGTTGGTGCCCATATCTCCTCCAGTGTGTTCCAGACTTCAGCCATCTTGCTTTGCAAGTTGTGGGGGCACTCTGGAGGGCTCTGAGGGGCCAGTGCCAGCAGGTGACGTCGGAGACCCCTCCTGATAGGTCCATACCTGATAAGGTAGCCAATCCCCCTCTCAGGGCTATTTACAGTCTCTCCTCTGAGTTCTCTTCAGATTCTACTTGCAAGTTTCCAGCAGAAATCCTCTGCAACTACTACTTCATCCTCTGACCTCAGATCAACCGCAGCCTGCTCCAGGAACCGCTGTAACAGCAACAAAGTATCCCCAAGGGATATTTTTCCTCTGCAACTTCAGCTCCATCCAGCAACTGCGACAGTTTCCACAGCGTGCACACTCTGAGGACTCCTTGTCTTCACCCTGCACCAGAAGGACCGAAGTCTTCCGTGGGGTGACTGAGTCACTCCTCTGCTGAAGTAGGCACCATGTAAGTCAACAACCGGTTCTCTTGGACTCTTCTCCTGACGACGAGCGTGCTCCTTGGAACACAGAGAGTGGACCCTATCGATGCAACTGTCCTGAGGTCCTGCTGTCACAATTTGGAGGAGGTAGCACCTTGGCTTCCCCCAGAACGACAGTACGCCTGTGCACTGCATCTTCTTCACCTCCTGAGACCTCTCTGCACTATTTGCAAAATTCCTTTGTGCGCAGCCTGTCCCAGGTCCCCAGCAATCTATCCTGCGACGCTCAACTCGCTGTGTTCATCTCCGGTGGCGTGGAACCTTCCTTTGTACGGCTGCACCAACCGCATTTTGCACCTCCTTTTTCCCCGTGTCCTGGGACTCCTGTGGGTGCTATCTGGTGCTCTGAGGGCTCTTTGAAGCGCTGAGAGCCCCCTCTTCCTTCTCACACAGAGTTGAGGCCCCCAGGCCCCTCCTGGGTCCAAATAGCGCCTACTTGACACAAAACGCGACTTTGCCGGAACCAAGGCTTGTTGGAGGAATCCGGCACCAAAACTCACCTGCTTCCAACTTCACGACATTGGACATCCTTTGCATCATGCAGGAACCCGCTGGCATCTTCCTAGGGTGCAGGCTTCGTCCAACCGGGGACTCCTCTTTTGCACCCTCTTCTGGGTTGGCAGGGGCTCCTGGACTTCCTGGAACTTCTTTAGACTTCTGGACTTGGTCTCCTTCCTTTTCAGGTCTTCAGGTCCAGGAATCCACCATTTGTTGTCTGCAGACTTGGTTGGTTCTTGCAATAACTCTAATCACAACCTGTAGTGTGTAAGGAAATGCCTCCTTGGCATGGTTACCCCCTAACTTTTTGCATTTTCTGATGCTAGTTATGATTGAAAATGTGCTGGGACCCTGCTAACCAGGCCCCAGCACCAGTGTTCTTTTTCCTAAACTGTACCTTTGCTTCCACAGTTGGCATAGCCCTGGCACTCAGATAAGTCCCTTGTAACTGGTACCCCTGGTACCAAGGGCCCGGATGCCAGGGAAGGTCTCTAAGGGCTGCAGCATGTCTTATGCCACCCTGGGGACCCCTCACTCAGCACATGCACACTGCCTCACAGCTTGTTTCTGCTGGTGGGGAGAAAAAGACAAAGTCGACATGGCACTCCCCTCAGAGTGCCATGCCGACCTCACACTGCCTGTGGCATAGGTAAGTCACCCCTCTAGCAGGCCTTACAGCCAAAAGGCAGGGTGCACTATACCACAGGTGAGGGCATATGTGCATGAGCATTATGCCCCTACAATGTCTAAACAAAACCTTAGACATTGTAAGTGCAGGGTAGCCATAAGAGTATATGGTCTGAGAGTTTGTCAAACACAAACGCCACAGTTCCATAATGGCTACACTGAAATCTGGGAAGTTTGGTGTCAAACTTCTCAGCACAATAAATGCACACTGATGCCAGTGTGCAGTTTATTGCAACATGCACCCAGAGGGCATCTTAGAGATGCCCCCTGAATACCAATCTGACTTCTAGTGTAGGCTGACCAGTTCCTGCTAGCCTGCCACACACCAGACATGTTGCTGGCCACATGGGAAGAGTGCCTTTGTCACTCTGACCAGGAACAAAGCCTGTACTGGATGGAGGTGCTTCACACCTCCCCCTGCAGGATCTGTAACACCTGGCAGTGAGCCTTAAAGGCTCACCCCTTTTGTTACAGCGCCCCGGGGCATCCCACCTAGTGGAGATGCCCGCCCCTCCGGCCACTACCCCAACCTTTGGAGGCAAGGCTGGAGGAGATAATGAGAAAAACAAGGAGGAGTCACCCACCCGTCAGGACAGCCCCTAAGGTGTCCTGAGCTGAGGTGACCTCTGCCTTTAGAAATCCTCCATCTTAGTTTTGGAGGATTCCCCCAATAAGATTAGGGATGTGCCCCCTCCCCACAGGGAAGAGGCACAAAGAGGGTGTAGCCACCCTCAAGGACAACCAACACTATAGGAATAACAAATGTCCTCATAACTTTAATCTCACAGTGAAAGAAAAGGATATTCTTACAAGTTAAAAAAATTACCAAGATCTAGTTACACGAGAAGCAGATATGGGTGGGAATATCGTGCTGATGGATAAGATTGGCTATTTGAGAGAGATTGAGAGGCAATTGTCTGATAATACCTGTTACAAAAAATTGGAGAATAACCCTATGATGGAAATACAACAACGGATTAATGTGAAACTTCTTGATTGGTTAGAATCCTGTTTACTTGTTGAGGAAGAATATAGATATTTGAAAGTATATAATCCCAGATTTCCATGCATATACGTGCTCCCGAAAATTCACAAGCCTGGTGATTTTCTACCAGGGAGAGCAATTATTTCTAGCAATGGATCTGCCACTGAACATAAGGCAGAATACATAGATAGCTTTATGCAACCCCCATGTGAAGAACTTACCATCTTATCTGAGGGACAGTAAAGATCTATTAAACAAACTGGAGGATTTTGTTTGGTCTGATACTGGTTTAATGTTCGTAACAATGGATGTGGAGAGCCTATATACCTGCATACAAATTGAGTGTGGTATGGAAGCATTAAAATTATTTTTATATAAACGAAATGCCACCCTTTTGCAACATACACACATGTTATTGGATATGGCTGAGTTAGTCCTTAACAGTAATGTGTTTCTGTTCAATGGAACATGGTTCCTACAGACGCAAGGAACGGCTATGGGCTCCAGGTTTGCTCCGTCTTATGCGAACCTGTTAATGGGTTTGTTTGAAGGGAAACGTGCCTGGGGCCATGCAGCACATAAATGGGGAAATAACATTATTTTCTATAGTTGCCATATAGACGACATTTTTATGATATGGAATGGAAGTACTACTAATCTCCTCGCCTATTTCTCTTTCTTGAATGATAATAGATTTAATGTGAAACTAACTTTGAAATATGATAAACAGAGGGTTGAATATTTAGATTTACAGCTTTACATTGATGATAAAGTGATTCATAGTGACATATTCGTCAAATCCACTGCTTGTAACAGTGTATTACACGCCACAAGTGCAAACCCTAGGAGGACCATAGAATCCATACCATATGGCGAAATGATGCGAGCTCGTCGAAATTGCAGTCAGGAAGAGCATTTTTAAAAAAGATTGCACATCATAGAGCTGGAATTTCTAAGTAGAGGTTGCGATGAGAGTATTCTCAAAAGGGCTAGAACTAAAATCATGAAAGTAGATAGAAGAGTGACATTAAAGAAAGACCATGGCAAAAAAGAAGATAATAAGAATTAGGAAAGTAAGATAAAACGAGATATGTTTTGTTACTAAGTACAATTTATACAGCAATCACATCTATAATGTACTTAAGAAAAATTAGCATATGTTAGGTTCCACTGGATTAGCAGAAGGAATTATTCCTAAGAAACCGAGAATAGTTTATTGTAGAGGCAACAGTATGAAAAATATCCTTTACCCTAGCTATGTGAAAGATGCTCAACACAAATGCGAAGGCACCACTTGGTTGCCTCCTAAACCAGTAGGTTTTTTCACACGTGGAGGATGCTTAATATGCAAATTGGGAATCAATAAAACATTGAAATTCAGGTACAATACTCAAGTTGAATACACCATCAATTCCTTTATGAATTGTAATACAACAAATATGGTGTATGGGTTAGGATGTTCCTGTGGAAAATTATACATAGGAGATATAAAATATCCAGTAGCCACTCATCTACGATTAACCCACCCAACAGATAATCACATCTGGTTTCATGGTTTAGAGCATGTATCACAACAGGAAAGGGGAGGTGATTGAGAACTCATGCCCAGACAAGCAGAGGCACGGTGGATTGCCACTTACGTACTGTACAAGAAGGATTGAATACAAACAATGAATGTCATTACTTCTTGGGAATTGAATTAAAAGACAATGCATTATGATCTCATGAGAAAATCATAAAAGGATTTTTAGATTTGGTATATTTAAATTCTCTTGTTCACATCAGATGTATTTGAGAATGGATTGCGACAAGGAGGTTTCACTGATCAGAACATTAAATCTGAGATAATTAAAATGATGGATAGTTGGCGAATAATAAATGCATGTGATTTGTTGTAAGAATTAATAAAAATATGGAACATATACAAAAGATATTACTAAATAAGTCCTGCCAACACACAAATATCATCTGAGAGATTATTAAAACAATGGTATAAAATGTTGGTAGTAAGAAGACCATCTGATTATATATAAACGTAAGATTAAGAGTGACAACCACAATTTGTAACACCACAATTGTGAGATAGTTTTTCATCAGGAAAGAACATTGAGGTTTATGGTCAACATATCATTAGATTATAAATATTTAGTGAAATAGATTATACTACTTATATTGTGGACATTTCAAAATGTCCGCCATATTTTCCGTCCAAATAGGAGGCGGGTGATGATCATATAACTGTAAATAGTTGTTTGATATCACTCGAAAGACAGCAATGAGCGTGGTATAGGTGAATGTTCATTATAACAGCACATTACAACAGCACTTTTATTTTGAAACTTACCATGGTGGAAGAAATCAGGTTCCATGAACGAAAAAGAAGTACCTCATTTGCACATTGAGAGCAAATTTATCTGTTCTCATTGTGTGGTGGATGTTCTAAAATGGCCGCCGTATTTACTTATGAAACATGGAGCAGGCGAAACACGACACAGCAGAAAATAATGAATGTCGTGCTATTTAAATAGTTTTGCACGAGCGGGTCAAAATTTAACAAGTTGGAGCAACATTGCATTATGGACGCAGCAAGAATATCTCTGTGTGAATAGGTAAGACTTATTTTGAGTGTAACACAATAGAGCTTAGTTCTTTGAGTTAGCCTGAGACAATACTTTTTTATAATAAAATGTTTGTTAATAAAATAGAGCTTGTAAATATATAGTCTATATGGCTTTGAAATAAATTAAATTAACAAAGTTAATTGATATGCTATATCAGTAGCAATAAGGTGGTAAACAGATATGAAGCAGAATTGGTAATGCCACTTCAGTATAGAGGATATTATAACATGGCCGCCACTATAGACAAGAAAATAACGATGCCTCGATTTTCGCGTTCTAAGACATTAATGTAGCAAAACTTGGCAATCATTGACAGTAGTCAGCCGGCTTGCTCGGGCTGATAATAGAATGCTTTATTCGTCTACATTAACTGAATAAGAATGTTTAAAACATTGGTAAAGGCTATGATATTAATTAGCGAAATCTAAATTAGAGATGTCTGTTATATAGTTTATAAATACAAGTGCCAGTGGCAATTTAATGTTTCTTTCAGAATAGATTAATAAGGATTACGTTGTATAATATTCGTAAAATGAATTTCAGCAATGTGATGTAATTAAATCATGAACAATGAATTATGTAGAATACATAATATTAAGGCTTCCCTCTTCTCTTTTTGTGATTTAGTGCACTGGAAGTTATAAATTCTGATAAGAATTTCAAGCCTCCAAATAAGTTGAGACACAATAAGGTTAATTTAGTAATGCAATGCATTAGATGGAAGTAAGAACATGATTTTGGTTTTATGTGTATTTAGCATTGGTGATGGGAGTTCATGGTGGATAATATGTTAAATATTTTGTATGTTTTTAGCCCTGATGAAGTCCGGTAGGATGAAACACATCAGATAGTTCCATGTGGATAAGAATCATTAACATGAATTAATAAAGAGTTGTATATCACAAATACAATGGATTGCTGGAATACCTTGATTTTGGATATTTCATACAAGACAATATCAAGTTACGGATCATCCTCCTTACACGTAATTAGCAAGGATAATAGACTGTGTGCTGAATCCTGTAAGCATTGTATATCGCACCCTTAAATCTAGTATTTAGGGGCACCTCAGAACCCAGGAAATCAGATTCTTGCAACCTGAAGAAACAAGAAGGACTGCTGACCTACAAGCCTGCAGAGAAGACAGAAGACAACAACTGCTTTGGCCCCAGCCCTTCCGGCCTGTCTCCTGACTCAAAAACCTGCAACCAGCGATGCATTCGACAGGGACCAGCGACCTCTGAAGCCTCAGAGGACTGCCCTGGACTAAAGGACCAAGAAACTCCTGTGAGCAGCGGCTCTGCTCAACAACAGCAAGTTTTTTGCAACAAAGAAGCAACTTTTAAAGACTTCACGTTTTCCGCCGGAAGCGTGAGACTTCCCACTCTACACCCGACGCTCCCGGCTCGAGATCCAGAGAACAAACACCACAGGGAGGACTCCCAGGCGAATGCGTCCCCGTGAGTAGCCCGAGACGACCTCCCTGGACACCCACAGTGACGCCTGCAGAGAGAATCCAAAGGCTCCCCCCCTAATCGCGACTGCCTGTAACAAAGAACCCGGCGCCTGGAACAAGCACTGCACCTGCAGCCCCCAGGACCTGAAGGAACCGAACCTCAGTGCAGGAGTGACCCCCAGGCCACCCTCTGCCTAGCCCAGGTGGTGGCTGTCCCGAGAAGCCCCCGCTGTGCCTGCCTGCACCGCTACAGTGACCCCTGGGTCCCTCCATTGTTTCCTATCTAAAACCTGATGCCTGCTTTGCACTCTGCACCCGGCCGCCCCTGTGCCGCTGAGGGTGTGTTTTATGTGCCTACTTGTGTCCCCCCAGTGCTCTACAGAACCCCCCTGGTCTGCCCCCCGAGGACGCAGGTACTTACCTGCTGGCAGACTGGAACCGGAGCACCCCTGTTCTCCATAGGCGCCTATGTGTTTTGGTCACCTCTTTGGCCTCTGCACCTGACTGTCCCTTAGCTGCTGGTTTGGTAACTTTGGGGTTTGCGTTGAACCCCCAATGGTGGGCTGCCTATGCCCAGGAACTGAGACTTGTAAGTGTTTTACTTACCTCACAATCTAACCTTTACTTACCTCCCCAGGAACTGTTGATTTTTGCACTGTGTCCACTTTTAAAATAGCTTATTGCCATTTTAACAAACACTGTATATGGTATTGGTTTTATTTAACGTTCCTAACTTACCTGTCTGAAGTACATTGCATTTTATGTGTTTACTTCAAACCTTGAACCTGTGGTCCTTAAAATAAACTAAGAAAATATATATTTTTCTATATAAAAACCTATTGGCCTTGAGTAAGTCTTTGAGTGTGTGTTCCTCGTTTATTGCCTGTGTGTGTACAACAAATTCTTAACACTACCTTCTGATAAGCCTACTGCTCAATCACACTACCACAAAATAGAGCATTAGAATTATCTAATTTTGCCACTATCTTACCTCTGAGGGGATGCCTTGGAATCTGTGCACACTATTTCTTACTTTGAAATAGTATTTACAGAGCCAACTTCCTACTTAGTGTGTCCTAAGGAAACTTGCAGTACTTTACTTCTGCTTTTCTGGGCTCTGGGGTGGGGTAATTTATTTACCTTTACTGTATTCTTACTCTCCCAGCGATTCTGCACACACTACACTTACCTAGGGGGGAATTTGTGATTTGCATTCCACTTTCTTAGTATATGGTTTGTGTTGCCCCTAGACCTATTTTCTCCCATTGCATTCTATAGCATTTCCTATTGTTTGCACTATTCTGTGTCTAATTACTTACCTTATTTTGGTGTCTAGTGTATATATTGTGGATAATACTTACCTCCAGAAGGAGTATTGCCTCTAAGATATTTTTTTGGTACTGTGTCACCCAAATAAACTATCTTTATTTTTTGGTAACACTGAGTATTGTATTTACTTGTGTATAATTACTGTGTGACTATAAGTGGTATTGCAGGAGCTTTGCATGTCTCCTAGTTCAGCCTAAGCTGCTCTGCTATAGCTTCCTCTATCAACCTAAGCTGCTAGAAAACTACTACACTTCACTAATAAGGGATAACAGGACCTGGTGTAAGGCGGAAGTACCCAAGGTACCCGCTACAAACCAGGCCAGCCTCCTACAAAGTGAGCTTGTGCTTCAGAGCAATGATCATCCCTAAATAGGAAAGCTTAATCTACTAATGGGAATACAGGCGGTCATTACAACATTGGCGGTAAAAGCCGCTTACCGCCTTGCAGAAGACCGCTAACACACCGCTGCGGCAGCGGAATTCCGCTACGGTCATTATGACCCACAGCTAGGAATCCGCCAAAATTTAGACACCCACACAAATCCGCCACACCAAAGGTCAGTGATAAACTGGCAAAAACAAAACCTCCACCATCACGCCAACAGGAATAAGCCCACACTATCACGACCCACGAATCCACGCGGCGGTCTTTCAACCGCGGTATTCCATTGGCAGTACACACCGCTGCGCTCAAAATACACACACATTTGCAAAACACTACCACATTGGACAAATCGAAATACACACACCTGATACACACACCACTCCCACACACCCAATACAATATAAAACACACACCCACAAACCCCTAAGACCAAAATCCCGTAAAAAAGGCCAGAGAGAGACACCACAATCTACAATCATCCACAGGCACACAACACCATCACCCACATAACATCCAAGAACCTCACAGAACACACCACTAAATATCACCCCACACATCACAACACATACCACCCCACACATCACCCACACCACCCCATGGCACGGCAAAGACACCCCAGGTTCTCTGAGGAGGAGCTCAAGGTCATGGTGGAGGAAATCATCCGGGTAGAGCCACAACTATTCGGATCACAGGTGCAGCACACCTCCATAGCTAGGAAGATGGAGCTATGGCGAAGAATAGTGAACAGGGTCAACGCAGTGGGACAGCACCCAAGAAATAGGACTGACATCAGGAAGAGGTGGAACGACCTACGGGGAAAGGTGCGTTCCGTGGTCTCAAGACACCACCTTGCGGTTTAGAGGACTGGTGGCGGACCACCACCTCCTCCCCCACAACGAACAACATGGGACTGAGCAAGTCTTGGCTATTCTGCATCCTGAGGACCTTGCAGGAGTAGCTGGAGGAATGGACTCTGGTAAGGCAAATCTTTACTACTATATCCCCCACCCTACCTGCATGCCATCACATACCCCCACCCTCACCCCCATCACTCCAACTCCTCACAAATGTCCCAATATCACAGACTACACATCCCAACACCAAGCCATGCATGCAACAACAAAGCATGGCCACTGCACATACCCATACACCCCCCTAAACCATCATCACACAAGGTCCTACACAGGAATGCAAGCACTGCGGTACACGGTCAGCCACCCATTGCACACCATGGCACACACAGATGCAATAATCATGCTTTTACACCCCTGCAGGACCCTTACCCAACGTCACCGCACAGGATGGTCCAGACATGTCCACACCACCAACAGAAGAGGCCCACAGTGATGACAGCAGCTCTGTCCAACTGGATCTAGACGACCAGCCCGGCCCATCTGGGACCTCGGGACAGTCGGTTCCCCTCACACAGTCACAGGCCACCACAGAGCGTTCCCCCTCTGGAAACACCAGCACAGCACCCACCCAGCAGGCCCATACCCCTGTCCCCAGGACACGTCAATCAGCAGTGTGTCCACCACTACAGGGAACCCAGGCTAACCCACCACCCCAACAACAACAGGGACCTGGGGTCAGTGGGCACACCGTTCAGGGGACAGAGGCCCAGGAAAACAGGGGAACTGGAAGGGCTGCTGTGCGACAGGGGGAGGACAGGCCCAGAGAACCCACTCTCCACGAGGCCCTCTCCAACATCATGGGAGCCTGCCATCATTCCCAGGAGACGATGGCAACGGTACTGGCCAAGTTTCAGGAGACCCAGCGGCTGCAGGAGGAACAGTATTTGGGCTTCAGGGAGGAACTCATATCCATCAATTCCACCGTGGGCACCATCGTAGGGGTGCTGAAGGAAGTCCTCAATACCAGGAGGGACACTGTGGCACAACAAGGGGCCCCTAATACTAGCCTGGACGATGAACTGCCCACCACTTCCGCCGGCGCTACTGGACAGGAGGCACCGCCACAGGACCACCACACCAGCACCCCACTCCCTGCAGAGTGAGAACCACTCCGCAAACGGTCCCTGAGATCCAGGACAAAGACAGAGAACGATGCCAAGACCCCCACGAAGAAATGAGACCACCCTGAATGTCATCCTTTTGTCCCACCTTGTCACCCTGTCCATCCGCAAACTGCCCCAGCTCCATTCCCTATGCCCCTTTGGACAATGCACCTGTGAGACTGATAGACTGGACTCTGCCATGGACATTCCTCCACCATCACCCCTCACCATTTTGCAACCCCCTCCAATATTGAGCACTTAAATAAACACCCTTAAAGCACGAAACAATCTGGAGTCTGTCTGTGATTTAGAATTAGTGTATTAGCTATTACAGGGACAAATTGCTCTTTCAATTGTAATGTCAACATACCTATGTCACACAGCTCTAGTCTGTAGGAAAGTACCATCTTGCCTGGCATGTTACCCCCATATTTCACTGTAAATATGTTGTTTTAGTGCATGTGTCACTGGGACCCTGCCAGTCAGGGCCCGAGTGCTCATAAGTGTGCCCTGTATGTGTTCCCTGTGTGATGACTAACTGTCTCACTGAGGCTCTGCTAACCAGAACCTCAGTGGTTATGCTCTCTCTGCTTTCCAAATTGTCACTAACAGGCTAGTGACCAATTTCACCAATTCACATTGGCATACTGGAACACCCTTATAATTCCCTAGTATATGGTACTGAGGTACCCATGGTATTGGGGTTCCAGGAGATCCCTATGGGCTGCAGCATTTCTTTTGCCACCCATAGGGAGCTCTGACAATTCTTACTCAGGCCTGCCACTGCAGCCTGAGTGAAATAACGTCCATGTTATTTCACAGCCATTTACCACTGCACTTAAGTAACTTATAAGTCCCCTATATGTCTAACCTTCTCCTGGTGAAGGTTGGGTGCAAAGTTACTTAGTGTGTGGGCACCCTGGCTCTAGCCAAGGTGCCCCCACATCGTTCAGGGCAAATTCCCCGGACTTTGTGAGTGTGGGGACACAATTTCACGAGTGCACTATACATAGGTCACTACCTATGTATAGCGTCACAATGGTAACTCCGAACATGGCCATGCAACATGTCTAAGATCATGGAATTGTCACCCCATTGCCATTCTGGCATTGGGGAGACAATTCCATGATCCCCCAAGTCTTTAGCACTGACCCGGGTGCTGCCAAACTGCCTTTCCCAGGGTTTCACTGCAGCAGCTGCTGCCAACCCCTCAGACAGGTTTCTGCCCTCCTGGGGTCCAGCCAGGCCTGGCCCAGGAAGGCAGAACAAAGGACTTCCTCAGAGAGAGGGTGTTACACCCTCTCCCTTTGGAAAAAGGTGTCAGGGCTGGGGAGGAGTAGCCTCCGCCAGCCTCTGGAAATGCTTTGATGGGCACAGATGGTGCCCATCTCTGCATAAGCTAGTCTACACCAGTTCAGGGATCCCCCAGCCCTGCCCTGGCACGAATCTAGACAAAGGAAAGGGGAGTGACCACTCCCCTGACATGCACCTCCCATGGGAGGTGCCCAGAGCTCATCCAGCATGCCCCAGACCTCTGCCATCTTGGAGTCAGAGGTGTGCTGGCACACTGGACTGCTCTGAGTGGCCAGGGCCCTCAGGTGACGTCAGAGACTCCTTCTGATAGGCTCTTACCTGTGTTACTAGCCTATTCTCCTTCCTAGGTAGCCAAACCTCCTTTTCTGGCTATTTAGGGTCTCTGCTTTGGGGAATTCTTCAGATACCGAATGCAAGAGCTCACCAGAGTTCCTCTGCATCTCCCTCTTCACCTTCTGCCAAAGGATCGACCGCTGACTGCTCAGGACGCCTGCAAAACGGCAACAAAGTAGCAAAGACAACTACTGCAACCTTGTATCGCTTCATCCTGCCGGCTTTCTCTACTGTTTTCTGGTGGTGCATGCTCTGGGGGTAGCCTGCCTCCTTCTTGCACCAGGAGCTCTGAAGAAATCTCCCGTGGGTCGACGGCATCTTCCCCCTGCAACTGCAGGCAACAAAAGACTGCATCACCGGTCTTCTGGGTCCCCTCTCAGCACGACGAGCGTGGTCCCTGGAACTCAGCCACTCTGTCCAAGTGACTCCCACAGTCCAGTGACTCTTCAGTCCAAGTTTGGTGGATGTAAGTCCTTGCCTCCCCACGCTAGACTGCATTGCTGGGTACCGTGTGATTTGCAGCTGCTCCGGCTCCTGTGCACTCTTCCAGGATTTCCTTTGTGCACAGCCAAGCCTGGGTCCCCGACACTCTAACCTGCAGTGCACAACCTTCTGAGTTGTCCTCCGGCGTCGTGGGACTCCCTTTTCTGACTTCGGGTGGACTCCGGTTCACTCCTCTTCTAAGTGCCTGTTCCGGTACTTCTGCGGGTGCTGCCTGCTTCTGTGAGGGCTCCCTGACTTGCTGGGCTCCCTCTCTGTCTCCTCATCCAAGTGGCGACATCCTGGTCCCTCCTGGGCCACAGCAGCATCCAAAAACCCTAACCGCGAACCTTGCAGCTAGCAAGGCTTGTTTGCGGTCTTTCTGCGTGGGAACACCTCTGCAAGCTTCTTCATGACATGGGACATCCATCCTCCAAAGGGGAAGTTCCTAGTCCTCTTCGTTCTTGCAAAACCCCAAGCTTCTTCCATCCGGTGGCAGCTCCTTTGCACCCTCAGCTGGCATTTCCTGGGCATCTGCCCAGTCTCGACATTGTTGCAACTCTTGGACTTGGTCCCGTTGTTTCACAGGTACTCAGGGCCGGAAATCCACTGTTGTTGCTTTGCTGGTGTTGGTTTTCCTTGCAGAATTCCCCATCACGACTTCTGCGCTCTCTGGGGGTTGTAGGTGCACTTTACACCTACCTTACAGGGTCTTGGGGTGGGCTATTTTTCTAACCCTCACTGTTTTCTTACAGTCCCAGCGACCCTCTACAAGCTCACGTACGTTTGGGGTCCATTCGTGGTTTGCATTCCACTTTTGGAGTATATGGTTTGTGTTGCCCCTATACCTATGAGCTCCTATTGCAATCTATTGTAACTTTACACTACTTGCATTACTTCCTTTTGCTATTACTGCATATTTTTGGTATTGTGTACATATATCTTGTGTATATTTGCCATCCTCATACTGAGGGTACTCACTGAGATACTTTTGGCATATTGTCATAAAAATAAAGTACCTTTATTTTTAGTATATCTGTGTATTGTGTTTTCTTATGATATTGTGCATATGACACCAGTGGTATAGTAGGAGCTTTGCATGTCTCCTAGTTCAGCCTAAGCTGCTCTGCTATAGCTACCTTCTATCAGCCTAAGCTGCTAGAAACACCTCTTCTACACTAATAAGGGATAACTGGACCTGGTACAGAGTGTAAGTACCCCTTGGTACCCACTACAAGCCAGGCCAGCCTCCTACATAGTCCATGAGTAAACAAAGCAGATGTCACACCGTGGGACCCACATCTGTGAAATTGTAAGGGAAAGTGACAACTAAGTGACCATACACTGGGTGAAAAGGACAGACAGTAGAGAGGTAGTAGTGTTAAAGTACATGTAGAAGGCAGGTTTGTCTTCTTACCTGTGTCTCACTGGAAATATTGCAGGATCACCGAGTTCCTGTTGTCGATGTCCTCTTCTTCTGCTTACTCGTCTTCACTGTCCACAGGCTCCACAGCTGCTACAACACCTCCATCTGGTCCATCCTCCTGCAGAAAAGGCACTTGTCGTCGCAAAGCCAAGTTGTGAAGCATACAGCAGGCCACGATGATCTGGCACACCTTCTTTGGTGAGTAGAATAGAGAACTACCTGTCATATGGAGGCACCGGAACCTGGCCTTCAGGAGGCCGAAGGTCCGCTCTATAATCCTCCTAGTTCGCCCATGGGCCTCATTGTAGCGTTCCTCTCTCCTTGTCCTGGGATTCCTCACTGGGGTCAGTAGCCACAACAGGTTGGGGTAACCAGAGTCACCTGCAAATAGCGTGTGACAACTGTTAGACGCACACTAACTCTTAGGGATATCCCCAGACCCAGACAACTATTCCTACTGATTTTTTTCCAGATGCTCACCTAGTAGCCACACACGGTGCCTCTAGAGTTGTCCCATCACATAAGGGATGCTGCTATTCCACAGGATGTAAGCGTCATGCACTGATCCAGGGAATTTGGCATTAACATGGGAGATGTACTGGTCTGCCAAACACACCATCTGCACATTCATCGAATGGTAACTCTTCCGGTTTCTGTACACCTGTTCACTCCTGCGGGGGGACCAAGGCTACATATGTCCCATCAATGGCACCTAGGATGTTGGGGATATGTCCCAGGGCATAGAAGTCACCTTTCACTGTTGGCAAATCCTCCACAATGTAGCTCTGCATGTGTTTCAGCAGGGCAGACAACACTCTGGACAACACGTTGAAAAACATAGGCTGGGACATCCCTGATGCTATGGCCACTGTAGTTTGAAAAGACCCACTTGTAAGGAAATGGAGTACTGACAGCACCTGCACTTGAGGGGGGATTCCGGTGGGATGGCGGATAGCTGACATCAGGTCTGGCTCCAACTGGGCACACAGTTCCAGGATTGTGGCACGATCAAGCCTGTAGGTGATGATTACATGTCTCTCCTCCATTGTCGACAGGTCCACCAGCGGTTTGTACACCGGAGGATGCCATCCTCTCCTCACATGTCCCAGCGGACTGTGCCTATGGAGGACAACAGCGAGCACAGAGTCAACCAACTCAGAGGTACGTAAGCACAGATTACTCAGAAAACTATTCATACCCGAAATTTGCCTGTATGAGTGTTGAGCCAAGGCCTAGGTATGTGTGACGCAGTTAAAAATAAAGCCATGTGGGCCCCTGAAATGGCCGCTGCCTGACCTGTAAAGTGGGACAATGGGATGTGAGGTAACTGCGCTAGCGTTGTACACCATCGCAGTAGGCCGTCGAAGACCGCGGCGCAATGCTGCATTGGTTAACATTGGACCCTAAGGGTCCCAGGAGCCAATGTACGCCGGCAGTGATGGTACGCACCGCCGCGGACGTGACCGCCATTTTCTATCTGTTCAATCACTCGATACCTGATCTTCGACAGGAGAGGACCTACACTGCAAGTGCTGCTGTGTCCTCAGTCTTTAAGAAACAATGGCTCGTGCATCTGGGGAAAGGGCCCCTGCCTTCAGCATGGAGGAGTTGGAGTAACTTGTGGATGGGGTCCTCCCCAAGTACATGCTACTCTACGGTCCTCCAGACAAACAGGTAAGTATACTGGGAGCATGCTGTATGGGCAATGCCTGTGTGGAGTGGTGTGGATGAAAGATGTGGGGGGGGAGAATGAGGCGTGCATGAAACGATGGTGAGTGCATGTGCCACATGGCAAGGGTAGGGATGCGGGCCAATGACTGTGACGCTGCAGTTGGTAATAACTTCTCTTTTTCCCCCTGTACAATTCCTGTAGGTCAGCGCCCACCAGAAGAACGATATTTAGTGTGCCATCCCCAAGGACGTCCGGACCCTGGGGGTCTACCACAGACTGAGGACCCACTGCCGTAAAAGATGGGAGGACATTCGCCGCTGGAGCAAGAAGACAGTGGAGGCCCAAATGGGGATGGCCTCCCAACGTGGGAGGGGTGCCCGTTGCACCATGCCCCCCTGATGTTCAGGATCCTGGCGGTGGCGTATCTGGAGTTTGATGTGCGCTTGAGGGCATCACAGCAGCAACAAGGGGGTGAGTACACTCTCATTCTGCTGATTGAGCACGCAGTGGAGGTGTCTGGTTGGGGGAGGTGGGCTGTGGGTTTCTCTAGGCCAGGGCGAGTATGCTAGTTAAGTCCCCTTTTTCAGGCAGACCCTGTGGCACCCCACCCCACCTGAGTACAGTGCCAACTACACCTAGTCAGGCTCCTGTGACATCCATGTGTGTAGTTATTTGCCATAGCCTTGTAGGCCACGTCCCAGGGATTGAATAGTGGACCCCAAGTGTGCGGTGTAGTGCAGGGGGCTTCTGTGTCTGTCATGTCCGGTAGCGGTAATGCATGCACTCAACATGTCTTTCTTCTGTCTCACCCACCCCCACCCCCGCTTTTGTGGTCTCTCTGTATTGTGTGCATTAGCATCATCAGGCGGAGGAGCAGTGGCACCGGAGCAGGAGGGAGCTGCATCCCACATGGCCCTGGAGGGCGACACTACGGAGTCCGATTTCACTAGTGGGACGGAGGGCGAGGGGAGCTCCATGGCGGGATCAGGAGCTCACACCAGTGATACGGACTCGTCCCCTGATGGGAGCTCCCTTGCGGTGGCGGGCACATCTGTGCCCCCCGCATCTACAGGTACAGCCGCCACCCCCCCTCCAGCACTGCCCTCCCAGCAGCCCCTCAGCCTTTGCCCTGTGCCCGCTCACCCAGGAGGGTGGGCATCTCCTTCGCGCCAGGCACCTCAGCCCCTGCCCCAGTCACCCCTGCTGCCCTCAGTGAGGAGGCCATTGACCTCCTCAGGTCCCTCACTGTTTGGCAGTCTACCATTTTGAATGCCATCCAGGGTGTTTAGAGGCAGTTGCAACAAACCAATGCATTCCTGGAGGGCATTCATTCTGGTCAGGCAGCCCTTCAGCGAGCTTTTCAGACTCTGGACTCAGCACTGATGGCAGCCATTGTCCCTGTCTCTAGCCCCCCCCCTCCAACTTCCTCCACCCAGACCCAATCCCCAGTACCTCAGCCTATCCCAAGCACACCATCAGACCAGCATGCACACACCTCAACACACAAAGGAAGCTCAGGCAAACATAAGCACCACACATCCCACAGGCACTCATGCAAGCATCACACACATGCAGACATACCAACATCCACTGCCTCCACTGTGTCCCCCTCCTCCTCGTCTCCCTCCTCCCTCCCAGTCTCGTCTCCACTCACACCTTCATGCACTACATCTTCAGCCACTACCTCCATCACCAGCAAACCCACCACCACACCCCGCTCACATGCAGTCACCACCCCCACTATTATTCACACATCCCCTGTGTCCTCTCCCAGTGTGTCTGTGAGGCCACCTCCCAAGGTACACAAACGCAGCCACACACCCACCCAACAGCCATCCACCTCACGACAGCCTCCAGCGCATGCACCTTCACCCAAAGTGAGCAAACGGACACCTCCTACAACCTCTTCCTCCACTCCCAAACCCCCTCCATCTACCCGTCCCAGTGCTCCTAAGAAACTTTTCCTGGCCAGCCTTTACCTCTTTCCCTCACCTCCCCCACCCCGTCAGTCTCCTAGGGCCCGCCTCCCTATGTCCCAACCTAGCACCTCAGCCACAACATCGGCGGGACCAGTGGTGCCAGTAGTCACTGGATTATGGAGTGCACCAGGCAGCAGTGCAGCCAGTGTGGCAAGGAGCCACAGCACGGACACTCCCCCACCTGTCAAGCATCAAAAGTTGGCCAGCGCCCGGCGGGAGAGGGGGAAGACACCAGCCACCAAAGCCGCTCCCAGGCGTACAGGTGGGAGTGTGGAGACAGCTGCAACACCTTCCAAGGTGGGGAAGGTTCACAAGAAAACAAGCAAGCCTGGGAAGATCAGCACAGCAGAGAAGACCACCATCAGTCCTGCTGCCCAGGAGGCGACCGCCAGCAGCCCCGCTGCCCCAGACAGGACCACCAGCAGCAGCCCCGCTGCCCCAGACAGGACCACCAGCAGCAGCCCTGCTGCCCAGGAGGCGACCGCCAGCAGCCCCGCTGCCCCAGACAGGACCGCCAGCAGCTGAACCGCTGCCCCAGACAGGACCGCCAACAGCTGAACCGCTGCCCCAGACAGGACCGCCAGCAGCTGAACCGCTGCCCAAGACAGGACCGCCAGCAGCTGAACCGCTGCCCAAGACAGGACCGCCAGAAGCTGAACCGCTGCCCAAGACAGGACCGCCAGCAGCCACGCTGCCACAGGCAGGACCGTCAGCAGCTGAACCGCTGCCAAAAAACACCGCCGCCACAAGCACCACTGCCAAGGACACCGCCGCAACAAGCACCGCAGGCTCATGAGTGCCAAAAGCTCTAACGCTACTGAGGCCGCCATGAGCAGGATGAAGCACTCTGGGCACAAGGCCCCCTCCAGAACAAGTGGAGAAAGACA
The DNA here is from genome assembly GCF_031143425.1 of Pleurodeles waltl. NCBI lineage: Eukaryota > Metazoa > Chordata > Amphibia > Caudata > Salamandridae > Pleurodeles > Pleurodeles waltl. The sequence continues at coordinate 866,642,474 of NC_090444.1, read as the reverse complement.
TCCACTACCTCTGTCCTTGGCAGGATGAAGCACTCTGGGCACAAGGCCCCCTCCAGAACCAGTGGAGATTTACATCCACTACCTCGGTCCTTGGCAGGATGAAGCACTCTGGGCACAAGGCCCCCTCCAGAACCAATGAAGATTTACATCCACTACCTCTGTCCTTGGAAGGATGAAGCACTCTGGGCACAAGGCCCCCTCCAGAACCAGTGGAGAAAGACATCCACTACCTCTGTCCTTAGCAGGATGGAGCACTCTGGGCACAAGGCCCCCTCCAGAACCAGTGGAGATTTACATCCACTACCTCTGTCCTTGGCAGGATGAAGCACTTGGGGCACAAGGCCCCCTCCAGAACCAGTGGAGAAAGACATCCACTACCTCTGTCCTTGGCAGGATGAAGCACTCTGGGCACAAGACCCCCTCCAGAACCAGTGGAGATTGACATCCACTTGAAAGACTGTGGCTTTGCAATCCCCAGGATTGAACAGTGGGCAACCCACCCACTGCAGAGACTTGAGAGACTGGTTTTGCACTCCCCAGGATTGAACAGTGGGCAACCCACCCACTGTAGAGACTTTGGCTTTACACTCCCCAGGATTGAACAGCGGGTATGGGGCCCCCTTGTGGATTTGGTGTTGTGCACTCAACCGGCTGAGGTGCCCACCCTTTTCCTTCCCCCTGAGGTGCCTGTTTTATTTCTATCTGATGCCCCTGCAGTGTTCTCTCCGTCTTGTTCGGGTATCTTGTGTGGGCCTCGCCCATGCATTTTGGACCCAGTGGTCCACGGACTGAAATGGCGTAAAACCTTGGACTCATATTATTGGTGTATATATTTGTTAATAGTGTATGTATATTTTTATAATACTGAATTTTAATATATTGCAATCATTCACCTCATTTCCTTTTGTCTTTGCATTCTTCCGAGGGGTTTGGGGGATGTAACTGTAATGTATCATGGTGTATTAGTGTGTGTGTTGTCGTGGGTGTGGGGGTGTTGCATGTGTGTGTCACTGTTTTTTCCCTCCCGTGTGTCGTAGGTATAGTACTCACCGTGGTCTTCGCCGCCGGCGTTCGTGCTCCTGGTAGAGGAGCAAGAAGATAAAGGCTGGTAAAATGTGGAGCTCTGGTTCCATGGCGTCCTGGTTCCTTGTGAGGTTTTTCCCTTTGAAGTCCTGTTTCCGCTGTGTTTTTGTTCGTGGGGAATCCGCCCCGGAAAAGGTGGCGGATTGGTAGGTTGTAATCCTGTGGGCGGTACATTGTCCTCCGCCTGTCTGTTGGCGGTGACCGCCGCGCTGTTTCTTTGTACCGCCGTGGCGGTCGGAGTGTTTAAGTGGCTATGTTGGCGGTTTCCGCCACTGTCGTAATTCCATTTTTTTTACCGCCGGCCTGTTGGCGGTCTTACTGCTGCTTTAACACCGACCACCAGGGTTGCAATGACCACCACAGTCTTACCAATCAACTTCCTGCTGACCACTCCGAACAAGAACATGGACTGATTTATCTCAATTGACTACCAGCCCCAAGGCACCACCTTCGGAGCGGAGCATCTGGAGGAGCCAAAGTCCAGTACTGTGAGGCTGACATAGGAAGAGCAGAACATGTTCGGTATACAATGCAATATAATCATCTGGGCAGTTCTGCCATTGGAAGCCCCAGATTTGAACATAACAGCAAACCCAGACCAATAGCTTAATAACCAGAGCAAATAATAATGGGGAGAGTGGGCAGCCATGTCTGGTACCCCTGCTGACCATGAAGGGAGAGGATACTAAACTGACTGTTACCCCTGACTTGTTCCAGAGAATGAGCAGAGAGCACCCTAATGTAGGATTGGAAATGTGGTCCAAATCCCAGAAAGGGAGGATCTGGGCCAGAAAGCCCCAGTCCAGGGAATCAAATGCTTTACAAAATCCAGAAACATAAGCGTGACTGGATCGCTGCAACTTTGGTGGTGCTCCAAAGCGAAATGTACCTTGACAGATTCAATGTCTAGTGCTTCGGTGAGGCATGAAGCTGCGCAGGTCTGAGTGAATAGCAATGGCAGAAGTCATTTGACAAGGATTCAGCAAAGATTTTAATTCTGCATTGTAGAGAGAAATAGGGGGGTACGACAAACATACGTCTAGGGGTTTGCCCAGTTTCTGGAGGTTGACAATTGTGGCACAGTCTAGGTCCATAGGGAAGTGGCCCTAAAGCATAACCTCCAAGTAGAATTAGGGGTAACAGTCATATAAGGAGCTATACTAAGTGGCGCACGCTGAAGCAGTGTGTCGACCAATGAGGTAAGCCATGCACCCGAAGCAGTACGAACTGACGGAATCAGTCCAGAGGGTCCATCATGGGTCACCAGCCAATAGAGGAGCTCCCCAGATTTGTCCCCCCATTCGTAGGTCCATCTTGTAGAGGTTGTCCAGCACTGCTTGACCTCCTCCATACATAACTGACTGAGGTTAGTTCTGCAGTACGCTAACTGTCACAAAGTGTGGATGTCCCTGGCATGTCGGCACCAGTGTTCTAGTAGTAAGAGTTCTGCCTCAAGCTCCGCCACCTGCTGAAGGCTAGTGTGAGTCTGGCCTTGTGGTATGCCCTAGCCCTGCCCCATATTACCACCTTGCCAGCCATCCACATGGTAACCCTAGAGGTCACAGAGTCCTTTTTAAGATTAAAATAGGCTTAAAGTTTGTGGGAGAGATGATCGGTACACTGCTAATCAACCATGCACAAGACATTGAGATGCCAGATAGGCCTAAGGCTGCATCACCACCGGGCAGGGTCAGAGATGCCTTGGGGAAGGATGCATGGAAACTAAACATTGGGGAGCTCCATGGCCAGGATAAAGAAATAGTAAATTCTGGATAGGCTGCTGCGAGCCACACATAGATGTATGTATTCAGTCCGCCTAGGGTGGAGTGTCCTGCAGGCATCACAGAAGTCCAGGGGCATTGCCCGCTCAGCCTGTGGGGCAGTGGGGTGAAGATTTTTCACCCATGCTTCTGTCATGTCACGGCTGTGATTTATCAGATTATCAAAAGCACCAGCAACGACAGTGGGACCTGGGGGAAATTCTATCACAACGCCCTGCTTTCAGGATAAGGACACCTGGAGGTGATGGGGCGGAACATACACACAGAAGAAATTGTAATGTCTACCATCCATTATGCCCTCCACATGCACATACATCCCCTCTATGTCTGAAACTGAGTGAGTAACTGGAAGGGGGAAGGACCTATGTAGAAGTAGTAGAAGTATGGCGACACCCTTGGACCTCTGTCTGTGACCAGGTTGATCTGCTATATTGTAGCCAAACAAAGGCCCGGGCCGGACAGCGAGTTCCAAGAGAATGCGTCTCCGGTAAGAAAAGCACAGTTAGGGGAATGGCATTTAGCAAAACAGAGGACTGCGGTCCACTTAATACTGTTAACTGTTAACTTTCCAAGTCATAATCCTAAGTGACACCATGGGGGTCACAGTGAGGTCAGTGTAAGGCGACTTGGAGGCCACAGTGAATCAAGAGGATGTCACAAGGGCAACTAATAGTGCCAAGTCTGCATCACAATGGTGAAAGTAGGAGTGTAGTGCATGAAACAAGAACAAAGAAAGACAAGCAAAACAGCAAAACCATTGAAACAAAACCCCAAAACACCCCCGCACTATACTTCAACTCTGGAATTATCTTTTGCCCCAAATCCTCCTTCAGAACAAACAGTATAAGGAGAGGGCATGAGGTGGTCGCTGGTGCCTCCCTGCATCAAACCGTAAGAAGGAGAATGTTTTGTTGGCTAGACAAGTAGTAGGCATGAGACTATTATGCAAAGAGGCATTTGAAAAATACTCCAATATATGATGCTCGGCTCCTGAGATCCTGTCTACTACATTGCGCAGGTCCTGGCACAACATTGCCATGTGCACACCTACCTTGCCAACCCTAGCCTTGAGGGCTGTGAAGGTGGCTTGTATGGCTGGAGGGTCGACATGACACCCAGACAGGTGGGAGTTGCAACAGAACCAGAGGTCCCAGACACAGTGTGTATCTGTTAATATTCGTCATGGCCTCAGTGGAGGGACGGCAATCGTTACTCCTGGCAAGGTGGCAGACTCAGAAGCCGAGCCAATAGGATATCTGCTGAGAGACGTGGATGGATGTGCCACAGAGTAGTTCTAATCTTCTCACATTCACCAAAAACTTTACAAAACCTTAAGAACAGGACAGGTGGCATACAGAGGTAGAAAGAATTGTCAAAATTTTGAATGGAAAGACTTGAATATCTTGTTTGAGAATATCATCCCTAAAACTGTGAATAGGGTTCAAAGGATTATAATTTAGTCTGATACAGAACCTCCATAAGTATCTCCCTACATTAGACCATCTCCATTTGTGATTGAGAAATATAAATTACTAATTGAACTTCTGAAGACTAAGGGCCTCATTCTGAACCGCCATATGGCCGCCATTCTGGCTTTCCCGCTGGGCTGGCGGGCGACCGCCAGAAGGCCGCCCGCCAGCCCAGCGGGAAACCCCTTCCCACGAGGAAGCCGGCTCCGAATGGAGCCGGCGGAGTGGGAAGGGTGCGACGGGTGCAGTTGCACCCGTCGCAAATTTCAGTGTCTGCTAAGCAGACACTGAAATTCTTTGTGGGGCCCTCTTACACGGGCCCCACGACACCCCATACCGCCATCCTGTTCCTGGCGGCCGAACCGCCAGGAACAGGATGGCGGTATGGGGTGTCGGAATCCCCATGGCGGCGCAGCAAGCTGCGCCGCCATGGAGGATTCCTTAGGGCAGCGGAAAACCGGCGGGAGACCGCCGGTTTTCCCTTTCTGACCGCGGCCAAACCGCCGCGGTCAGAATGCCCTTGAGAGCACCGCCAGCCTGTTGGCGGTGCTCTCGTGGTAGTTGACCCTGGCGGTCAATGACCGCCAGGGTCAGAATGACCCCCTAAATTTCTACATAAAGAAATATATTTGTTGAAAGTTTTGAGGGTGACTCAAGAGCCTCATTATGATAGTTTAATGCAGATATACATACGTTATATCAGAGTTGAAGACCCTGCCTAAGAGGGATTTGTCTCAGTTTGTGTGTTGGGTTTCTCTACAGGTATGAGTTCTCATACTCAGAGTGTGATGTGTTGGCAGACATGGACGAAATATTGAATTACGCAAAGTATTGTAGTGATTGTTCTGATGTGAAACTGAGGAAAATCAAGGAAAGCTGAATTTAGTGCAGACCAGGTGGTAAGAAAAGTGAGAATCTTTACCGCATTTCAGAACTTGGTTTTGGTTCAGATTTTGTTGCAGGTGCATTTTTGGTAATGCATAGAGTTAGTGTGCAGTGTAATGTTTTCTATGTATGCAAAATGGAAATGCTCCACAGGATAGAGTTAAAATCTTTGTCAGTAATTCTGATATTGACAATGCTACCATTAACATGCACAAAGAAATATACCTTGCCACATTAGTGGAAAAAGTTTGGGCACTGAAAATGAGAATGTGTGTATATAATCCAGAAAGAGCTCAAAATGACTCTTAATTGGTTCCTCAGCTGCAACAGAACATGAATGGCACAGAATGGAATGATACAGTCAGTAGTTCCAACCCAACTGACCTCTGTACAAAACATGCAGAATCTAAGTCAGTTTAATGGAAATCTACATTTATCCCCAACAATGTATCATAAAATGCAGAACAAATTCAGAAACAAATGTAGAATTTTTGACAGAATCCTTGTTTTCAACAAAATCCTTCAGTAATTAGTAACAATTTTCAACAAAATGCAGCAGCACTCAGAGTTCCTGATGAACCAAGTCAAACACATTGATCATGCCTGACGGATGAGGACGATTGCGTACTTGGAGCAGTCCCAGAGGTAAACCAGAGTGGCCCATACGTAGGTGGTGAGGTGAATGGCCACGCAGTATCATTTTTGATTGATACAGCTGCTGCCCACTTTACTGTTAGACCAACAGAGATTCCCAACCCAGCCCACTCAAGAAAAGAAGTCCAAATGTAGTTTTATTCAGTAAACAAATTAATACTAAGGTGTGAGCAAACGTCCCTGTAAAATGTGGTTTAAATGAAAATGATCATCAGTTCATATTATGTGACACAAGTCCTGTGAATTTGTTGGGTTGTTATGTTTTGTGCAGAACTAACTGTGCAATTTATTGCATAATGGACAGTGTAGCAATTCAAACATAATATGGAGATTCTGATTTCAAACCAAAATCACAAGAGACAAGAGTGAAGTCCAAAAAAGAGGACTTGCCTCCTTATTTATGACACACAGTGATAGAGCAGTTGTGGGATTTTACATGTAAATAAAATGAGATTAATAAAAAAGTGCAGAACCATAGCTGATCACATTGAAACCAATTGCGGTGTGTCCTCATTAAGCAGAGGAAGTAATTGCCCCTGTCAATGAGAAGATGATTTAGCAAGTCATTTTAAAAGAAGTGCCAGGAAGTCCTTGCAACTTGCTGATTATGGGCTTAAAAAACACAAATGGAAAATGACACATAGTACAAGACCTGCGCAAAATAAATAATATTGTAGCTCCATTGGTCTAAATCCTGCTGTCAATTTGTTTCAAATCCCTGCTCTCGCAGATTGGTTTGCCATCATCGATTTGGGTCAAACATTTTTGTCCCTTACTCTTCATGAGGAAAGTTAGCACCTCTTTGCGTTCAGATTTTTAAGTAGATTAATGGTCTGGTGTTGAGTCCCACAGGGCTATACAGAGAGTCCATCAATCTTCTCCAGAATTCTAAAGAAAGATTTAATATGTGCAATTACCCTGTAATTCAATGCTGATGCAATATATCAGTGATCTCATGGTTTCAGCTAAGACAAACAAGCTTACAAGCTAGAGACGATTGCACTGGTTAACTAACTTGGAGAAAGTAGTCGTAAAGACTCTTTGACTAAACTGCAATATTGTCAAAAAGAGGTTATTTACTTGTGTCCGAAAATAAAAAAATGAGTGAGGAAGGTGTCTAGAAAATCATTGTTAGAAATGGGGTCTCTAGTTGGTAGCCGGTTTGCGCCCTGTCCAAATAGGGACCCTCACTCTAGTCAAGATAAGAGAGATAGCCAGCTTAGATAACTCCTGCAAGATTTCTCCCCCCTTGGTAGCTTGGCATGAGCAGTCAGGCTTATCTTAGAAGCAATGTGTAAAGCATTTGCACATAATACAGTAATACAGTGAAAAAACTCCAAAAGGACACCACACCAGTTTTAGAAAAATAGCCAATATTTATCTGTGTAAAACAAGACCAAATCGAGAACAATTCAACATACAGTAATAAAGATATGACTTTTTAAGAATTACTTAAAAATACAGTTCCTTGAAGTCGATAGCTCCGTCTGGTACTATCACGGCATCGTGAACAACAAATCCAACAGTTCAGGTCGGCCTTGGGCCATCTACAGTATGAGGAAGAGCCGCAAAAAGTACAATGGAAATGTAGGGAGTTGTGATCCTCGCGATGAGATCCGGAGTGCGGCGTCGCTGGCGGAGGTCGGTGCAGGGGTCATCGGTCCCTTAAAGTCACACATGTTGCAGATCGAAATCCGGGCTGATGACAAAGTCAGGAGTGCTGACGTGGATGGCATCGGGCTGCGATGTGAAGCGGGGCGATGCGATGGGAAATGTCCACAGGTCCCGGTGCCAGCATCGGCTCTGTGATGACGTCCTGTGAGCTTGGTGAGACCAGGGCTGCGGTGTGAAGCAGGGCAGTGCAATGTGCAATGTCTCCAGGTCATGGTGCAGGCAGTGGTGTCGTCATTGCTGAAGCTGTCGACAGTAGGCCCAAGGCGGCAGTGCAGTGCAGGGCAGGCTCCATGCAGCACCCATGGGTCGCGGTGCAGACAAGGGCATCTGTTGACAACACTGGAGTAGATGGCGCTGGCACCGGTGGACCTGGACTGTGGTGTGAGATGGGATGGTGCTCTGTGTACCTCACAAGTGGTGTCCTCGGGCCACAGTGCAGGCAGCAGCACCAGTGTCGGCACATAGCAGTGTCGGCGGGGATGACAAGGCTGCAGTGTGAGCAAGGCGATGCGGAGTGTGGGGCCCACAGGTCACGGTGCAAGCAGCAGCTCAGTGACAGCGTCAGGTGCGGTCTTCGGTGAGACCCGGGTTATGGTGAGACGTGGGGCACGGATCTGTGTGGCGTCGTAAGGTCAGGATCAGTCGGCAGCATTGTTGAAGGCGTCGCTGTGGTTTTTCTTCTGTGGCAGCACAAAGCGCACAGTTCCTAGTGCTGTAGCAGATGAAGCTGAAGTCTTTGATATCTCTGAGACTTCCAGCAGGAGGCAAGCTCTACTCCAAACCCTTGGAGAACCTTCAAAATAGGAAACACAGCAAATTCAATCTGTGTCCTCTTTAAGACTGAAGCAGCAACTGCAGGCCATCACAGCAAAGGGGCAGTACTCCTCCTCCAGCTCTTCAACTCTTCTCCTTGGCAGAGGTACCTCTTGATCCAGAAGTGTTCTAAAAGTCAGGGTTTTTGGGTCTGCTACTTATATCCAGTTCTGCCTTTGAAGTAGGCCAACTTCGAAGGGAAGTCTCTGTTGTTGACAAGATCCTGTCTTACCCAGGCCCGGCCCCAGACACACTCCAGGGGGTCGGAGACTTCATTGTGTGAGGACAGTCACAGCCCTTTCAGGTGTAAGTGTTGGCTCCTCCCTCCCCACTCTAGCCAAGGAGACTCATCAGGGTATGCAGGCTACACCCCAGCTCCCTTTGTGTCACTGTCTAAAGGGAATTCACAACAGCCCAACTGTCAGTCTGATTCAGACATGGAATACACAAGCAGGCAGAGGCAAAGAATGGTTTAAGCAAGAAAATGCCTACTTATTTTCAAACTTTACCAAAGTGTATTTTTAAATTGTGAGCTCAGAGACCCCAAACTCTGTTTCTTTATCTGCTCCCAGTGGGAAGACACACTTAAAAGATATTTAAAGGCAGTCCCCATGTTAACCTATGAGAGAGATAGGGCGTGCAATAGTGAAAAACAAATTTGGTGGTATTTCACTCTCAGGACATTTAAAACACACCAGTACATGTCCTACCTTCTAAATACACTGCACCTTGCCCATGGGGCTACCTAGGGCCTACCTTAGGGGTGACATACATGTAGAAAGAGGGAAGGTTTGGACCTGGCAAGTGGGTACACTTGCCAGGTTGAATTGGCAGTTTAAAACTGCACACACAGACACTGCAGTGGCAGGTCTGAGACATGTTCACAGGGATACTCATGTGGGTGGCACAATCAGTGCTGCAGTGCCTTGAAGTATTTGATTTACAGGCCCTGGGAACCTCTAGTACACTTTACTAGGGACTTACCAGTAAATCAAATATGTCAATTCTGGATAACCCAATCACCAATACAAAATACATAGGGAGCACTTGCACTTTAGCACTGATCAGAAGTGGTAAAGTGTGCAGAGACAATGAACCAGCAAAAAAAGATCAGAAAAATAGGAGTAAGAAGGCAAAATGTTTGAGGATAACCATGCTAAAAGGGCCATTTCCAACAATCATCAACTTGATTCTGAAAGTGAACCCACCAACAACTCACAGTGGTGATGTTTTTGGGAATGGTTGGCTACTGTCATCCGTGGATTCCAAACATTTCCCTCATTGCCAGGCCTTGACAGAGGCTTACTCACAGTGATGTGAGTGATCTAGCGCCATGAAACAAAGAATGTATGAATGTCTTCCTAGGGCTTAGAGTCCTTGTACTGCACCCATTTGTGGAATGCCTAGTCTTGAAAAAAATATCTTGTCATGAGAGATAAGGGTGCTCACTTATTCTGCTACATTAGATCCAGCAGCCTTGCACATCTGGGTTGCCTGAGAAGCATTCCTGCAACCTGCCTTACCCAACCAACAGAGGAAGGGATTATGATGTGTCATATGCCTATTGTGTTAATCCCTCATTCTGTTAAGATTTTGCTGACCCATATTTGCACTCAGCATTTGACAAGCAATCGCGTGACGAAGTACGAGCAAGTCTTTCTGATAGCTGAGAACATTTCAATTAAATGTTGCAGTACCGCCAGTCCTTCCATACGTCTGCCAGTGGCTGACAGAGAGGATACTAATTATAGGGATAATAACTGTGATCATTACCACATACATTCAATCAATCAATCATAGGATTTATAAAGCGCACTACGTACCCGTGGGGGTTTGAAGGCGCTGGGGGGTGTGGGGGGTGGAGGAGCTGTTGTTACTGGTCGAAGAGCCAGGTCTTGAGGAGTCTTCTGAAGGTGAGTAGGTCTTGAGTCTGTCGCAGGGCGGTGGGGAGGGTGTTCCAGGTTTTGGCGGCGAGGTATGAGAAGGATCTGCCGCCGGAGGTCTTTCTTTGGATGCGGGGGACGACGGCGAGGGCCAGGGTGGGGGTGTAGAAGCTGAGTCTGTTGTTTATGTAGGCTGGTCCGGTGTCGTGGAGCGCTTTGTGAGCGTGGGGAAGAAGCTTGAAAGTGATCCTTTTGTCCACGGGGAGCCAGTGAAGGTTTCTCAGGTGGTGGGAGATGTGGCTGTGGCGGGGTACGTTGAGGATCAGCCGGGCGGAGGTGTTTTGGATGCGTGGTAGGTCTTTTGCTGCGATGCCTGTGTAGAGTGCGTTGCCGTAGTCCAGCCTGCTGCTGACGAGGGCCTGTGTTACTGTCCTTCTTGTTTCTGTCGGGATCCACTTGTAGATTCTGCGGAGCCCAGGTTGCGAGCGTGGTCGGACGGTGTCAGTGGGGTTCCTAGTGCGGTAGGCCACTAGGAGTCGTCCCAGGCGGAGGGGGTGGGTCTGAGGATGAGGACCTCCGTCTTGTCCAAGTTCAGTTTCAGACTGCTGTTTCTCATCCATTCGGCGATGGATTTCATTCCCTCGTGGAGTTGGTTTGGGCGGTGCGTGGGTCTTTGGTGAGTGAGAGGATGAGCTGGGCGTCGTCGGCGTAGGTGAGAATGTTGAGGTTGTGTTTTCGGGCCACTTGTGCAAAGGGGGCCATGTAGATGTTGAACAGCGTCGGGATGAGCCTTGGGGGACACCGCAGATGATTTCGGTGGCTTTGGAGCGGAAGGGGCGGAGGCAGACTCTCTGGGTTCTGCCAGAGAGGAATGAGACGATCCAGTCGAGGGCTTTTCCTTGAATTCCGGTTTCGTGGAGGCATGATTTCATGGTGCGGTGGCAGACTGTGTCGAAGGCAGCAGATGTCGTCTGTGGCGGCGAGAAGGGCGGTTTCGGTGCTGTGGTTTCGTCTGAAGCTGGACTGGGAGGGGTCTAGGATGCCGTTGTCTTCGAGGTGGCTGGTTAGTTGTGTGTTGACGATTTTTTCAATCACCTTTGCTGGGAAAGGGAGCAGGGAGTTGGGTCGGAAGGTCTTGAGGTCGTTAGGGTCTGCTTTGGGCTTCTTGAGCAAGGCGCGGATTTCACCGTGTTTCACTTTTTCAGGGAATGTCTCTGTTTCGAGGGAGATGTTGATGACCTTCTGTAGTTGGGGGGGCGATGGCGGAGTCGGCTTTGTTGTATAAGTGGTGGGGGCAGGGGTCTGACGGAGATCCTGAGTGGATGGAGTTCATGATCTTGCATGTCTCTGTGTCCGTCACATTGGTCCAGGAGGTTTGCACATGTGGAGTGTTCGGGGGTGGGGTCTGGCGTGGGAGTGGTGTCGAAGCTGTCGTGGATGTCGGTGATCTTCCGGTGGAAGAAGGTGGACAGTGCGTTGCAGAGTTCTTGGGATGGAGGGATGTCGTTGTCGTTGGAGAGTTCTTTCACGATGCTGAAGAGCTCTTTGCTGTTGTGTGCGTTGTTGTCCATGGGTTCTTTGAAGTGGGATTGTTTGGCTTGTCTGATGAGTTGGTGGTGCTTGCGGGTGGCATCCTTGAGGGCTGTGAGGCTGTCAGGTGTGTGTTTGAGGAGCCATTCCTTTTTTAGCTTCCGGCAGTTGCATTTGGAGTTTAGGATCTCGTCGGTGAACCAGGTGGCTTTTCTTCTGGCTTGCTTGTCGGTGGGTTTTTTGAGTGGCGCAAGGGTGTTGGCGTAGTCGTTGATCCACAGGGTGAGGTTGTGGGCGGCGGTGTCTGGGTCGTTGGAGTTGGGGATGGGTTCTGGACGAGGGCGTTGGTAAGCTGGTCTTCCGTAACTTTGCTCCAGCATTGGCGGGGTGGTTGTTGGGAGCGATGGTGCTCAGTATGTTTCTTGTAGGTGAAGTGGATGCAGTGGTGGTCAGTCCAGTGGAGTACGGTGGTATGGTTGAAGGTGACGTGGGCGTTTGAGGAGAAGATGGGATCAAGCGTATGGCCGGCGATGTGGGTTGGTGTGTTGACGAGTTGTCTGAGGCCGTGGTTGGTGAGGTTGTCTATCAGAGTAGTGGAGTTGGTGTCGTTGTTGTTCTCCAGGTGGAAGTTTAGGTCCCCGAGGAGGATGTAATCCGTTGAGGTGAGTGCGTGGGGGCTGGTGAGTTCGGCGAGGGATTCGCTGAATGGTGCTCGTGGTCCAGGGGGTCGGTAGATGAGCGTTCCTCTGAGAGTGGTGTTGGGGTCGGTGTGGATGCGGAAGTGTAGGTGTTCGGCGGTCTTAAGGGTCTTAAGGTCAGTGTGGGTGTCGACCTTGAGGGAGGATTTGTGGGCGATGGCTATGCCTCCTCTGATTCCGTTGTTGCGGTCCCTACGGATGATCTTGTAGCCGTCTGGGATGGCTATTGCGATGTCGGGCGCTGAGGAGTCGTTCCACCAGGTTTTGGTCAGGAAGGCTACGTCTGGGGCGGTGGAGTCGAGCAGGTCCCAGAGCTCGATGGCGTGCTTGCATGCGGAGCGGGTGTTGAGGAGTATGCAGTGGAGGTGGTTAGTTTCGGTCTTTGTTGGTTTTGTTGTTCTGTCGCAGGTGAATCTGCAGGGGCGGCATGCGAAGGGTCCGTGGGTGTTCCTTGGTGAGGGCTTGGAGCATGCTGTGATGTGTCTGGGATTGCGGCCGTGTAGTGGCGTCTGGAGGTGCAGGGGTCTCGCGGACCAGGGGGGGTGGCGCTGGGCGCGGTCTAGGCACGGACGGGCGCAGACGGGCTTGCCTTGGCCGCGCCGCGGCTCCCATAAGAGCAGGGGAGGGTGGGAGTGGCAGCTGGGAGGCGGGAGGGCTTGTCCTATGGAAGGGCTGGGGGAGGGGCCGCAGGGGACGCAGCGGCGGGATAGGCAAGTGGAAACGGTGAGAGAAGGAGGGGCCGTAGGGGACGCAGCAGTGGGAAAGGCAAGTGGAAACGGTGAGAGAAGGAGGGGGGGAGGCAGGAGGGGCTGCAGGGGATGCAGCGGCGGGAAAGGCAAGTGGAAACGGTGATATAAGGAGGGGGAGGCAAGAGGGGCCGCAGGGGACGCAGCAGCGTTAAAGTCAAGTGGAAACGGTGAGAGAAGGAGGGGGGAGGCGGGAGGGGCCGCAGGGGATTCAGCGGCGGGAAAGGCAAGTGGAAACGGTGAGAGAAGGAGGGGGGAGGCGGGAGGGGCCGCAGGGGACGCAGCGGCGGGAAAGGCAAAGTAGAAAACGGTGAGAGAGGAGGTGGCGCGGAGGGCAAAGCGGGGAGCGACCTACCTGCAGCAGCAGGGTCAAAGGTTGCTCAGAAACAGAATTGTGTGTCAAACCTAGATCAGACATTAAAGGTTTACTATTTGACTAGGCTGATTTGATTTGTAGAAGGTTCTTGTCCAAGAGACTATTAAAGAACATTGAGAGCAGCATATGTAGTTTGCACAATAATAAACATTGTTGAAACAACATAGTTGTGTAATGTAATCTTGGAACAAGTAGCACAATTAATTGCCATTACAAGAGCATTGTGCATGGTTAATAGATTGAGTACCACAACTATTCTGCTTGTCAATGTGGTTTTGGAACAGTTTGTGATTTTTGTCAGCTTTAGTCACAAAGGGGTTCCATGACATGCTTTGGCACACCCATTAAAAGTGAGTCAAGAACTTTGGAACTGTTAAACACATTGCAGTTGTCAAAAGAAGTAAAGGTTCTGTAATGTGCAGCACATAAGAGTCTAGGTGCCACTGTTTATCAACCTGTATGTAGATGAATTTACACAATACTGTATTCTTATGTCCAGTACATTAAAGTCAAATCAAGATTGTACTTGTGGAAAAAAGTGTAAATTGTTTCTTGTCTACATCAGCACAAACACTGTAAAAATTGTGAAATGTTTAAAATAGTGCGCCTGATGTTGTAGGAAAGATAAGATTCCATTATGGAGGCCATGTGATGAGAGGTTTGTTTTGCCAAATTATATTCTGAATCACACAGCAAAATATATGCATTGTTTTACACATGCTGGACATCATGGCATGTCATGGAGTTTTAACAGGTGTTGGTTTAATCCTCATTTCGGAGATGTAGCTGAGGATTTGTCGCTGTTGTGTTCAATAGCGATAGTTAAATCTTGGCTAAAAGCCACCTGTGGCTTTATGTCACATGGTCATTCTCTGGGTTCCTTTACCAGTATATACATTGATTTTGTGGAGAATGTCCCAATACAATTGGCTACATTATATTTTAGTTATTGTCTTTTTCCAAGTGGATAGAGGTCTGTCCAGCGAAAAAGTGTAATAGCCTAATTGTAGCAAAGCTCTTGTTAACAGAGTTGATCCCTAGATTTGCTTTGCCTACTCCTTTAGCAGCATGTAGGGCCAGTCACCTTAAAAGTGAACTATCGAGAATTTAGTTTATGACTCTCAGAGTAGAACAATTTCGCTGTAGCTATCAACCAGAAGCATCAGGTGTTGTTTGACATGTCAACGGTACTCTGAAGGCCCAGTTGTCTAAAGTGTATAACTCAACGTCACTGAAATAGCCTTGTGCCCTGCCACTAATGTTGATGAGTATAAGAAGTACACCAGAGAGAGTGACTGGTCTCTTACCCCATGAAGTGATCATGGGCAGAGTAATGTGGTTGGCTGGTATTCCTTCAGCTGTATTTGTCAACATGATGATTTTGTTCTGGACTATTGAAAAGGTTTGTCTGATGTGGGACGGGCTATCTCTCACCAGGTGAAGTTCAAAACACCCTCAGCAAGTGAAGAACCTTGAAATGACTTAGAACCTATGACTGAGTTGTGATG
Organism: Pleurodeles waltl; assembly: GCF_031143425.1. NCBI lineage: Eukaryota > Metazoa > Chordata > Amphibia > Caudata > Salamandridae > Pleurodeles > Pleurodeles waltl. Next base: position 866,627,374 of record NC_090444.1, on the reverse strand, counting down.
AAAAATCACATTCGCAAGAGATGCCTGAGGTGGTGGTGTGGACCCCATCAAATCATACTTGTGACATACACTGCGGTGAAGTGTTCTGGCTTGCCACTATGGATGCACGAATCTCACACAAAGAGAGTGAAAACTTACAGATAAAGAAGTGGTACCACCAACCGCTGACTCACCGGGTCAAACTCAATGAGCTACATAGATCCAAATAGAGGTGGAAAAGATAAAATTGTGCAACAAGAAGAAAAGAACAAGCTCAACAAATGTTAACTCTAGAAAATTAGAAACCAAAAGGTTGTATTTCAGAAACACCAAGAGCAAATTAAGTTGTTCTGATCAAAACCTGCACAGTTCAAGTTCCAAGTGAAAATGAAAGTGCAGCAAGTGTCCAAAATGGGTCTGAATATGAAAGTTGGAGCTAAGATGAATGGATAAGAGAGTTAGAGGAAGGAAAAGAGTGTTAAAAAAAAAGCTCATAGATTTGAAACGTTCGAAAAAGAGCCAGAACAAGAGCGGGAACAAGCAAACAGACTTGGTTGACAGAGAGTCAGAACAAACGGTGATCAGAAGATCCACAAGACTAAGCGTACCAAACAAGACATAGGAAGTGCCTGAATGGGCATACTTTACCAAGATTGAACCAGATCAAAAAGAAATTAACTTCAAAGACTATTGGTTTGTTTTGTAAGAACCACAATGAACCTGTTGTGAAAAGAAATTGGAGAAATCAATGATGAATCATTTTTGATGGTGGTCTGAAGGTGAATGTAGAGTTTTGAGTGTGGAAGTCCTTACATTATTTATCCTACAATTTCGTTTTCTTACTTTAAAAAATAAAATAAGACCTTCGTACTTTAGGTCTCCAGTTGAAGCTCTTCGGTTTACCTGTGAAAATTTTTCTTGAACTGAACTATTTACTTGTGACATACTAATTTTTGAAGACATTGAAGTTTATGATTTTTGTACTGTATTTTAGTAGTTTAGATTTTTTTCTTTTTGATAGATTTTTCTAGAAGTATGGCTAAATGTAAGGAGAGCTGCTTTTTATTTTTTAAGGATTTTCTTGTTAGCCTTCACACCTCAGTTGGAACTATTTTTCCTAAATCTGAAGTTGAATTGTATATCAATAATAATACTACTCGGGATAAGATTATGTCATAGAGGTATTTCCAGGGATGGTTTTAGTGAAAAGGTATATGCCAGTTTGTTAAATGAGTATCTTACTACAACAAATGTCACAGATGTTTATACCTGCACAGACTTGCATCTTCGGTCTCAGAGGGGATAACCTACAATAAACTTTAACTTTCTTATGGTTTGACACGCTTTGCCTTTGTGTCAATTCTTCACGGTCTAGGTTCTTGAAGATAAATATTTTAAATGTTGGTTTTCCATTAGAAAATATTCCTAATATTGAGGAGTTTGGTTCTATTTCAAAACATATTAAATGAATTAGGCATTCTAGCATGGCTAGTATGATTAATGAGAACAATGTGTGTGTATTGTATGATCAGGAACATCATGTATTAGGGAATTTAATGAGGCAAGGGATAATTAGTAGAAATTTGGATGAATTAAGAGAGGATGAAATTCCTACCAGCCAGCATTGCCCCCTCCCCTGTGCCGATAAAAACTCTGCCCCACTTGTGGGGCTGGGCCTAGTGCCAGTGACGGGAACGGATTCAACCGAGGTCAGTATGAGTCCCGTTGTCCTTGGTTTGATTTGTTCCTGTTGCAGCATATAGTCCAGTGGGTTTACTGTGGTGGCAATGCTGGGTGGTAGGAATTTTGCGGATTCCGGAAATTTCCATCACAGAAATATAGGGAAAATGTGTGATTTCAGGCAAAGTTTGAGGTTTGCAGGGCATTGTGGGTAAAAAAAAAAACTTAATGGGATCCATTCATGTCACGCCATCCTGGATTTCCCTAGATGTCTAGTTTTAAAAAATGGACAAGTTGGCTTGGTGTCCCAGGGTGACAGCTGAGCTAGGGTCCAAACTCTAGAGGTACCCACATCGGAAAAAGACTGTCAGTTTTCATTGGAAATATGCATTGGGTCCATGTTGCATTTTGGGACGTTTCCTGTTGTGGGCACTAGGTCTACCCACTCAAGTGAGGTACCATTTTTTTCGGGAGACTTGGGGGAATGCTGGGTGGAAGGAAGTTTGTGGCTTCCCGCAGATCAACTTTCTATCAGAAATGTGAGGAAAATGTGTTTTTTTTAAAAGTCAAAGTTTAAGGTTTGCACTGGATTCTGAGTTAAAAAATGTGGTGAGAGGCACGCAAGTCAGCCCATCTTGGATACTCCTAGACGTCTAGCTTTAAAAAATGTACAGGTTGCCTCAGTTTCCCTAGGTGCCAGCTAGGGTCCAAAATTTAGAGCTACCCACAACAGAAAAAGAGGGTCAGTTTTTAGAAAAAAGCGCTGCATTAATGTTGTGTTTTGGGACGCTTCCTGTCATGCGCACTGATGTACCCACACAAGTGAGGTACCATTTCTATTGAGAGACTTGTAGGAGCATAGAATAGTTGAAAATGTGCTATTACTAATTGGATTTTGCTGCATTTGTGCCTTTCAAATGTAAGTAGGTGTATAAGAAAGATGACATTTTGAAAAATACTCTTCAAATCATACGCTAGCATTGGTACGTACACATTCAGAGATGTAGAAATAGCCACTGCTCCTAAACTCTATATCTTGTGCACCATTCAGAAATACATGAGTTTCCTTGATACCCATTTTTCAGTATGCCATTTCGCTATAAGATTTGGTCTATACTGGTTACTCAATAAAAAGCCTTTGTGTTGTGCAACTCAGTTGTTTGCTCTGGTTAGCTTGGTTTCTTGGAGAACCTTCAAACCCTATATATCCTCACAACCAGAAGTGTCTAGCAGACATAATGGCCCTCATTACAACCCTGACGGTAAATCCCACTTACCGCCGTGCAGATGACTGGCAACATCCCGCTGGGGCCGTGGAATTCCGCTACAGGTATTACGACCCACAGCTCGGAATCCGCCATAATACAGACACCCACACAAGTCAGCCACACCAAAGGTCATTGACAAACTGGCGATAACAAAACCGACACCGTCACGCCAACAGGAATACGCCCACACTATCACGGCCCACGAATCAGCGCGGCGGTCTTTCACCCGCGGTATTCCATTGACGGTACACACCGCCGCGCTCAAAATACACACACATTTACAAAACACAACCACATTGGACAAATCGAAATACACACACCTGATTCACATACATACACCACACCCACACACCCAATAAAATACAAAGTACACACCCACATCACCCACAAACCCTTACTACCAGAATTCTGAAACCACAACAGAGAGCGACACCACCATAAACAACACCAGTAGACGCACAACACCATCACTTAAACAACATCCACACACCTCAAAGAACACACAACACTACATCCCCTCACACATCACCCACACCACATCATGGCACCTCAACGACACCCCACGTTCTCTAAGGACGAGCTCAGGGTCATGGTGGAGGAAATCGTCTGGGTAGAGCCACAGCTATTCGGAGCACAGGTGCAGCACACCTCCATTGCAAGGAAGAAGGAACTATGGCGCAGAATTCTCGACAGGGTCAGCGCAGTGGGACAGCATCCAAGAACTAGGGATGACATCAGGAAGAGGTGGAACGACCTACGGAGGAAGGTGCGTTCCGTGGTATCCAGACACCAGATTGCTGTACAGAGGACTGCCCCCCCACCCCCCACAACTAACAACATGGGAGGAGCAAGTCTTGGCAATACTGCATCCTGAGGGCTTCTCAGGAGTAGCAGGAGGACTGGACCTTGGAAAGGCAAATCTTTACTACCTTATCCCCTCCCCCCCCACCTGCATACCATCACATACTCCCACCCTCACCCCCATCACTCCAACACCTCACATATGCCCCACTATCACAACTCACACATCCAAATACCAAGCCCTGCATGCAACACCAAAGCATGGACACCCATCACCAAAGCATGTCCACTACAGATACCCACACAGACCCCAAACCAAATATCACACAAGGACCAAGCCAAGAGTGCAAGCACTGGAGTACAGGGTCACTCACCCATTGCACACGATGGCACACGCAGATGCAGTAATCATGCCGTCACACCCCTGCAGGACACCCTACCCAGCGTCACCGGACAGGAGGTACCAGACATATCCAGTCCCCCCACAGAAGAGACCCACAGTGATGACAGCAGCTCTGCACAACTGGATCAAGATGACCAGCCCGGGCCGGCCCATCAGGGACCTCGGGACAGTTTGTTCCCCTGACACTGGCACAAGCCACCAGAGCCTCCCTGTAGGAAAGTACCATCTTGCCTGGCATGTTATCCCCATATTTCACTGTATATATGTTGTTTTAGTCTATGTGTCACAGGGCCCCGGTGCTCATAAGTATGTGCCCTGTATGTGTTCCCTGTGTGATGCCTAACTGTCTCACTGAGGCTCTGCTAACCAGAACCTCAGTGGTTATGCTCTCTCTGCTTTTTCAAATTTGTCACTAACAGGCTAGTGACTAAATTTACCAATTCACATTGGCATACTGGTACACCCATATAATTCCCTAGTATATGGTACTGAGGTACCCAGGGTATTGGGGTTCCAGGAGATCCCTATGGGCTGCAGCATTTCTTTTGCCACCCATAGGGAGCTCTGACAATTCTTACACAGGCCTGCCAGTGCAGCCTGAGTGAAATAACATCCACGTTATTTCACAGCCATTTACCACTACACTTAAGTAACTTATAGGTCACCTATATGTCTAACCTTCACCTGGTGAAGGTTGTGTGCAAAGTTACTTAGTGTGTGGGCACCCTGGCACTAGCCAAGGTGCCCCCACATCGTTCAGGGCAAACTCCCCGCACTTTGTGAGTGCGGGGACACCATTAGACGCGTGCACTACACATAGGTCACTACCTATGTGCAGCGTCACAATGGTAACTCCGAACATGGCCATATAACATGTCTAAGATCATGGAATTGTCCCCCCAATGCCATTCTGGCATTGGGGGGACAATTCCATGATCCCCTGGGTCTCTATCACAGAACCCGGGTACTGCCAAACTGCCTTTCTGGGATCTCCACTGCAGCTGCTGCCAACTCCTCAGACAGGTTTCTGCCACCCTGGGGTCCAGGCAGCCCTGGCCCAAGAAGGCAGAACAAAGAACTTCCTCTGAGAGAGGGTGTAACACCCTCTCCCTTTGCAAATAGGTGTGAGGGCTGGGGAGGGGTAGCCTCCCCCAGCCTCTGGAAATGCTTTGATGGGCACAGATGGTGCCCATCTCTGCATAAGCCAGTCTACACCAGTTCAGGGATCCCCCAGCCCTGCTCTGGCGCGAAACTGGACAAAGGAAAGGGGAGTGACCACTCCCCTGACCTGCACTTCCCAGGGGAGGTGCCCAGAGCTCCTCCAGTGTGTCCCACTGCCATCTTGGAAACAGAGGTGTTTGTGGCACACTGGATTGATCTGAGTGGCCAGTGCCAGCAGGTGACGTCAGAGGCTCCTTCTGATAGGCTCTTACCTCTCTTGGTAGCCAATCCTCCTTCCTAGGTAACCAAAACCTCCTTTTCTGGCTATTTAGGGTCTCTGCTTTGGGGATCTCCCCAGATAACGAATCAGATTTCCTCTGCATCTCCCTCTTCACCTTCTGCCAAAGGATCGACCGCTGACTGCTCAGGACGCCTGCAAAACCGCAAAAAAGTAGCAAGGCGACTACTAGCAACCTTGTATCGCTTCATCCTGCTGGCTTTCTCAACTGTTTCCAGGTGGTGCATGCTCTGGGGGTAGCCTGTCTCCTCTCTGCACCAGGAGCGCTGAAGAAATCTCCCCTGGGTCGACGTAATCTTCCCCCCGCAGGCAACAAAAGACTGCATCACCGGTCCTCTGGGTCCCCTCTCAGCACGACGAGCGTGGTCCCTGGAACTCAGCAACTCTGTCCAAGTGACTCCCACAGTCCAGTGGCTCTTCAGTCCAAGTTTGGTGGAGGTAAGTCCTTTCCTCCCCACGCTAGACTGCATTGCTGGGTACTGCGTGATTTGCAGCTGCTCCGGCTCCTGTGCACTCTTCCAGGACTTCCTTCGTGCACAGCCAAGCCTGGGTCCACGACACTCTAACCTGCAGTGCACAACCTTCTGAGTTGTCCTCCGGTGTCGTGGGACTCCATTTTATGACTTCGGGTGGACTCCGGTCCACTTTTCTTCTAAGTGCCTGTTCAGGTACTTCTGCGGCTGCTTCCTGCTTCTGTGAGGGCTCCCTACGTTGCTGGACGCCCCCTCTGTCTCCTCCTCCAAGTGGCGACATCCTGGTCCCTCCTGGGCCACAGCAGCACCCAAAAACCCTAACCGCGACCCTTGCAGCTAGCAAGGCTTGTTTGCGGTCTTTCTGCATGGGAACACCTCTGCAAGCTTCATCGCAACGTGGGACATCCATCCTCCAAAGGGGAAGTTCCTAGTCCTCTTCTTTCTTGCAGAACTCCAAGCTTCTTCCAACAGGTGGCAGCTTCCTTGCACCCTCAGCTGGCATTTCCTGGGCTCCTGCCCACTCTCAACAGTGTCGCGACTATTGGACTTGGTCCCCTTGTCTTACAGGTACTCGGGTCCGGAAATCAACTGTTGTTGCATTGCTGGTGTTCGTTCTTCCTGCAGAATCCCCCTATCACAGCATCTGTGCTCTCTGGGGGTAGTAGGTGCACTTTACACCTACCTTTCAGGGTCTTGGGGTGAGCTGTTTTTCTAACCCTCACTGTTTTCTTACAGTCCCAGCGACCCTCTACAAGCTCACATAGGTTTGGGGTCCATTCGTGGTTCGCATTCCACTTCTGGAGTATATGGTTTGTGTTGCCCCTATACCTATGTGCTCCTATTGCAATCTACTGTAATTTTACATTGCTTGCATTACTTCCTTTTGCTATTATTTGCATAATTTTGGTTTGTGTACATATATCTTGTGTATATAACTTATCCTCATACTGAGGGTACCCACTGAGATACTTTTGGCATATTGTCATAAAAATAAAGTACCTTTATTTTTAGCACTTCTGTGTATTGTGTTTTCTTATGATATTGTGCATATGACACCAGTGGTATAGTAGGAGCTTTACATGTCTCCTAGTTCAGCCTAAGCTGCTTTGCCATAGCTACCTTCTATCAGCCTAAGCTGCTAGAAACACCTCTTCTACACTAATAAGGGATAACTGGACCTAGCACAAGGTGTAAGTACCTCTGGTACCCACTACAAGCCAGGCCAGCCTCCTACACTCCCCCCTCAGGAAACACCACCACAGCACCCACCCAACTGGCCCATCCCTCTGTCCCCAGGACACGTCAATCAGCAGTGTGTCCACCACTACAGGGAACCCAAGCAAACCCACCAACCCAAGAAAATCAGGGACCTGGGGGCAGTGGCAGTGGGCACACGGTTCAGGGGACACAGGCTCAGGAAAACAGGGGAACTGGGAGGACTGCTGTGCGACAGGGGGAGGAAAGGCCCAGGGAACCCACTCTCCACGAGGCCCTCTCCAACATCGTGGGAGCTTACCATCATTCCAGGAGACGATGGCAACGGTACTGGCCAAGTTTCAGGAGACCCAGCGGCTGCAGGAGGAAAACTATCTGGGGATCAGGGAGGACCTGAAGTTTATTAACAACACCCTGGTCACCATTGCAGGGGTGCTGCAAGACCTTGTCAACACCAGGAGGGACACTGTGGCACAACAAGGGGCCCCTGACACTAGCCTGGACGATGAACAGCCCTCCACCGCCGGTGCTAGTGGACAGGAGGCCCAGCCACAGGAACACAACACCAGCACCCTACCCCCTGCAGATGGAGAACCACCCCGCAAACGGTCCCTGAGATCCTGGAACAAGACAGAGAACATTGCCAAGACCCCTGCCAGGAAATAAGACCCTCCTGAATGTCACCCTTCTGTCCCACTTTGTCACCCTGTCCATCCTTCAACTGCCATTGCTCCACTTCCTATGCCCCTTTGGACAATGCACCTGTGAAACAAATAGACTGGACTCTGCCATAGACATTCCTTCCCCATCCCCCCTGCCCGTTTTACAACCCCCTCCACTTATTTGCACAGAAATACACATTTCAATCACAAAACAATCTGGAGTCAGTCTGTGCTTTCACAAACTTGTATTTGCAATAATCATGGAATATAGCAATGTCCATTTACTTGTGCACATACCGATGTAGCACAGCTGTATGCCTTGAGGAAATATAGCAGAGGGCACAAAGTGGGACCCACATCTCTGAAATGGAAAGGCAAAGTGACAAGTCAGGGTCCATACACTGAGTGAAAATGACAGACTTATGCTAGCTCCAATAGTAGTATGAGATATGGGGGGAGTGACATCTTCTTACCTGTGTTTCACTGGAAGTATTGCATGATTATGTTGTTTCTGTTGTTGATATCCTCTTCTTCTGCCTCCTCTTCTTCACTGTGCACATGCTCCACAGCCTCCACAAGACCACCATCTGGCCCATCCTCCTGCAGAAAAGGCACCTGCCATCGCAAAGCCAGGTTGTGCAGCATACAGCAGGCCACGATGATCTGGCACACCTTCTTTGGTGAGTAGTAGAGAGAACCACCTGTCATATGGAGGCACCGGAATCTGGCCTTCAGGAGACCGAAGGTTCGTTCAATCACCCTCCTAGTTCGCCCATGTGCTTTATTGTAGCGTTCCTCTGCCCTTGTCCTGGGATTCCTCACAGGGGTCAGTAGCCATGACAGGTTGGGGCAACCAGAGTCACCTGCAAATATCGAGGGACAACTGTTAGACACACACTAACCCTTAGGGACAACCCCATACCCAGACACCTATTCACACTGTATAGGGTCCTTGGCCTCACCTATTAGCCACACATGGTGTCTCTGGAGTTGCCCCATCACATAAGGGATGCTGCAATTCCTCTAAATGGAAGCGTCATGCACTGAGCCAGGAAACTTGCCATTCACATGGGAGATGTACTGGTCTGCCAAACACACCATCTGCACATTCATAGAATCGTAGCTCTTCCTTTTTCTGTACACCTGTTCACTCCTGCGGTGGGTACAAATGCCACATGTGTCCCAACAATGGCACCAATGATGTTGGGGATATGTCCCAGGGCATAGAAGTCACCTTTCACTGTGGGCAAATCCTCCACCTGAGGGAACACGATGTAGCTGCGCATGTGTTTCAGCAGGGCAGACAACACTCTGGACAACACGTTAGAGAATATTGGCTGGGACATCCCTGATGCCATGACTACTGTTGTTTGAAAAGACCCACTTGCCAGAAAATGGAGTACAGGCAGAACCTGCACTAGAGGGGGGTATCCCTGTGGGATGGCGGATAGCTGACACCAGGTCTTGCTCCAACTGGGCACACAGTTCCTGGATTGTTGCACGATCAAGTCTGTAGGTGACTATGATGTGTCTCTCTTCCATTGTCGACAGGTCCACCAGCGGTCTGTACACCGGAGGATGCCGCCATCTCATCACCGGCCCCAGCAGACGTGCCCTATGCAGGAGAACAGCGAGCAGAGAGTCATCCAACACTGGGGTATCCCAAAATATCATTTGCACACATTTATTAATCTGCAATCTGCAATGTGTCTGTGTGTGTATTCAAGGCCTACATTGGTGTGACACAGTTATCATTAATGCCATGTGGCCCCCTGAAATGGCGGCTGCCTGACCTGTAAGGTGGGACAAGGGGATATGAGGTAACTGCGCTGGCGTTCTACACCGTTGCGGTGGGCGGTCGAAGACCCCAGCGCAATTCAGCATTGGTTAAAATTGGGCCCTATGGGTCCGAGGAGCCAATGACGATGTACCCCTGTGGTGACTGTACGCATGCCGCGGACATGAACGTAATTTTCTGTCTGTTCACTCACTTGATACCTGACCTTCAACAGGAGAGGACGTACACTGCAAGTGCTGCTGTGACCTGTGTCTGGAAGCGACGATGGCTCATGTGTCTGGGGAAAGGGCCCCCGCCTTCACTTCAGAGGAGTTGGAGAAACTAGTGTATGGGGTCCTCCCCCAGTACACACAACTGTAGGGTCCTCTAAACAAACAGGTGAGTACACTGTGAGCATGCTGCATGGGAAATGCCTGTTTGGAGTGGTGTGGATGGAAGATACATGGGGGGGGCTGAGGCCTGCATGTGCGGACGGTGAGTGTATGTGCGTCAGGGCAAGGGTGGGAACGGGGGCCAGTGAGTATGACGGTCTGGACGGGTAAAGAATTTCCTTTCCCCCGTACTATTCCTCTAGGTCAGCGCCCACCAGAAGAAGGCTATTTGGCGTGCCATCGCCAAGGACGGCCGGACCCTGGGTGTCCACCACAGACGGAGCACCCACTGCAATAAAAGATGGGAGGACCTGCGCCGCTGGAGCAAGAAGGGGTGCCCGTCACACCATGACCCCCCTGATGTCCCGGATCTTGGCGGTGGCGTATCCGGAGTTGGATGGGCGCTTGAGGGCATCACAGCAGCCACAAGGGGGTGAGTACACTCTCATTCAGCTGACTGCGTGCATTACGAGGTGTCTGGATGGGGGAGGTGGGCAGTGGGTTCCTCTACTCCAGGGCGATCTTGGTAGGCAAGGTCCCTTGTGAGCCAGGCTATGGGCCACCCCAACCACACTAGTGGTTAGAGCCATCTACACCTAGTCAGGCTCCTGTGACTCCCAGGTGTGCAGCAATCGGGGTTAGGCCTTGTACCCCATGGGCATGTGATTAATCTAGGAACTATAAGTGCATGGCATAGTGAAGAGGGCTACTGTGTCTGTTGTGTCCGCCGACGGTAGTGGTGTGGCATGCACTGAACATGTCTTTCTCCTGTCTTCCCCCTCCCCCCCTTTTTGTGGTCTCCCTGTTCTTGTGTGCAATAGCACCATCAAGCGGAGGAGCATTGGCACCGGAGCAGGAGGGAGCTGCATCCCCCTTGGCCCTGGAGGGTGAAGCAACGGAGTCTGAAGCCACCAGTGGGACGTAGGGCGAGGGGAGCTCCATGGCGGGGACAGGAGCAGAGACCAGCGACAGCAACTTCTCCTCTGATGGGAGCTCCCTTGTGGTGGTTGGCCCCTCTGTGCCCACCGCATCAACAGGTACAGCCGCCACCCCCCCTCCCAGCAGCCCCTCAGCGTGTGTCCCATGCCTGCTGACCCAGGAGGGTGGGCATCTCCTTCGCCCCAGGCACCTCAGGCCCTGCCCCAGACAGCCCTGCTGCCCTCAGTGAGGAGGCTATTGATCTCCTGAGATCCCTCACTGTTGGGCAGTCTACCATTCTGAATGCCATCCAGGGTGTTTAGAGGCATTTGCAACAAACAAATGCATACCTGGAGGGCATTCATTCTGGCCAGGCAGCCCAACAGAGAGCATTTCAGGCTCTGGCCTCAACACTGATGGCAGCCATTGTACCTGTGTCCAGCCACACCCCTCCAACCAGACCCTATCTCCTGTACCTCAGCCCATCCCAAGTACACCATCAGACCAGCATGCACACACATCAACACACAAGAGTGGCTCAGGCAAACATAAGCACCACACATCCCACAGGCACTCACACAAGCATCATACCCATGGAGACATACCAACATCCACTTCCTCCACTGTGTTCCCCTCCTCCACGTCTCCCTCCTCCCTCCCAGTCTCGTCTCCACTCACACCTGCATGCACTACATCCTCAGCCACTACCTCCATCACCAGCACGCCCATCACCACACACCGCTCACGTGCACTCACCACCCCCACTACCATTCACACATCCCCAGTGTCCTGTCCCAGTGTGTCAGTAAGCCCTCCTCCCATAGTACACAAACGCAGGCACACACCCACCCAACAGCCATCCACCTAACGACAGCCTCCAGCCCATGCACCGTCACCCAAATTCAGCAGACGTACACCTCCTACAACTACTTCCTCTTCCTCCACTCCCAAACCCTCTCCATCTACCCATCTCAGTGTGTCTAAAAAAACTTTTCCTGGCAAACCTTGACCTCTTCCCTTCACCTGCCCCCCCCCGCTCGTCCTTCCCCTAGGGCCAGGCTTTCCAGGTCCCAGCCCAGCACCTCAGCCACCACATCCCCAGGCACAGTGGTGCCAGCAACTGCGGGGTCATGGAGTGCGCCAACCATCATGGCTGCCAGTGTGCCATGGAGCGAGGGCAAGGACATTCTGCCACCTGCCAAGGTTAAAAAGGTGGCAACATCCCGGAGCGAGAAGCCGAAACCACCAGCCACCAAGGGGTCAGCGAAAATGAAAGGGGATAGTGGCAAGACAACTGCGCCACCATCAAAGGTGGGGAAGGGCAAAAAACTGAAGGGCAGATCTGGAGAGGGCATGGTGGCACCAACTGAGGGACCAGTGTCACACCTTCTGTCCACGTCCACGCCAACCTGTACAGTGGAGAACACTGCCACCAGCACCGCTACCTGCACCGCCTCCGGCACGTCTACAGCCGCTGCAACAGTCCCCAGCCTCTTCCCCGGTGGGCAGCCATCCGAGGCTGCAGGAGACATCCTGCTTTCTCACTCAGTTGGTGCTGACACATGCTCCGCCGCCACAGACCCCGGCGCCAGCACCGCCACCACAGACCCTGCCGCCAGCACCGCCACAACAGACCCCGGCGTCACAGACCCCGCAGCCCTGCACTGCCGCCACAGACCCCGCAGCCAGCACCGCCACGACTGACACCGCCGCAAGCACCGCCACGACTGACACCGCTGCAAGCACCGCAACGACTGACACCGCCGCAAGCCCCGCCAGCGGCCCGCGACGTCCTCAGACAGTGGCACTACCGCAAACATGGCTACCATCGCCAGTGATGAGTCGTCTGAGGCTGGTGGTGAGTTCAAGGACCCTGGGCAGCTTCCATGAAGCATCACTGTCATCACAGTTGTCACCTACATATGAAATGTGAAGCCACAGCAGTGTGGGGTATGTCTCTGCCTCCATGGCGTATCAATGCTACCTGTACCTCTGCAATCTCGTGGCACACACACCCAGGTGAGTGTATTGTACCGGCCATACTGCACGTGGAGCACTCTGGGCACAAAGCCCCCTCCAGAACCAGTGGAGAAATACATCCGCTGCCTCAGTCCTTGGTAGGATGAAACACTCTGGGCACAAAGCCCCCTCCAGAAACAGTGGAGAAAGACAAACACTTGAGAGACTGTGGCTTTGCACTCTCCAGGATAAGGCAGCGGGCAAACCACCCACTGGAAAGACTTGAGAGACTATGGCTTTGCACTCCCCAGGATAAAGCAGTGGGCAAACCACCCACTGGAAAAACTTAGACTGTGGCTTTGCACTCCCCAGGACCAAACTGTGGGCATGGGGCCCCCTCGTGGAGCAGTGGCGTTGTGCATTCATCAGGCTGAGGTGCCCCCCCTCCCCCTGAGGTGCCTGTATATTTTCGATCTGATGTCCCTCCAGTGTACTCTCCGTTTGGAGTCAGGTATCTAGTTTGGGCCTCGCCCATGCATTTTGGGCCCAGTGGTCCACAGACAATGATTGGTGCACTATCCGGACTTGTGTAGTTGGTGTACATAATTGTATATAGTGGATTTTGAATTTTGACAATGATATTTCACATGATTACATTCGTTCAAATCATTTTCTTTTGTCCTTGCGTTATTCCAGGGGGTGTATATGTAATGTTTGCAGCATGTATTTGTGTGTATATTGTTGTGAGTGAGGGTGGGGGTGTTGCGTGTGTGTGTCACTCTTTTCCCTCCCCTGTGTTGTAAGTGCAGTACTACTGTGGTCGTCGCCGCCGTTGTTGAAGCTCCTGATAAAGGAGGAGGAAGACCATAATCGGCAGTATCTGCAATTCGGGCTCCATGGCGTCCTGGTTTCTTGTGGGGTGTGGAGAGGTGAGTGGTTTCCCTTCTGTGTACTGTTTCCGTCGTGCTTTTGTTCATGTTGGTTCCGCCCCGGAAAAGGTGGCTGAAAGGCCTGTTGTGATAGGGTGGGCGGTACATTGTATTCCGCCTGTCTGTTGGCGGTGTCCGCCGCGCTGTTTGTTTGCACCGCCGTGGTGGTCGGAGTGTTAAAGTGGTTGTCTATGTTGGCGGTTTCCGCTACGGTCTTAATCCCATTTTTTTCTCTGCTGCCCTGTTTGTGGTATTATCGCCGCTTTACCACCAACCGACAGGGTTGTAATGAGGGCCAGTGTGTACTGTATTTGTCAATCAGCCATTGTGACAAAAAGTTACAGATGAAAATGTTGCCACAAATGCTTTTTAGAAATCTATTGCTTTTCTGGCTCACCCCTGGGTTTCACACTGGTTTCCACCACAAACTGGATAAAGGTTGAGAGCACAAAAAATAGGGAAAATAGGTAACCTCTTAGAAAAATGCCCAAACTATGGCACAAAATCAAGTTTTGTGATTCAGCTCTGCATACTCCTGAAAGATGGAAAGATGGTGACATTAATACAGCAAACTGTTCGTGAATGCCATTTTTAGGAAAAAGAACAGACGTTTTTATCTAAAGCACTTCTTCCCTATTTTTTTCCAAAAAACTCAAAATTTGCTATACTATGCCTATTTTCTTGGCCCCCACAAGAGAAATCCAGAAACCCTGGGTATCTTTAGAATGCCCAGGATGTTTGGAAAAAAGGATGTAAATTTGGCGTGGATATCTTACGTGGACAGAAAGTTATGGAGCCCCAAGCAAAAAAACTACTTCAAATAGCCAAAAAAGGCTCAGCACTAGTGGGGGAAAGGCATAGCAGCGAAAGGGTTAAAATAAAGTTTTTCATAAACAACAAAGGACTAGACTACTTAGAAATAAAAGCCAAAAGTATACTATAAAATATAAAGGCACCTGCAAAAGTCCCAGAAAAGTTGATATCAAAATCTTAACCAAAATGACAAATCCTATATAATCCCATATTTTATTATATCAAACTATTAAAACTCCAATCTTATATAAAACAGATATAATAAAACAATATGTAAATTATTTACTTTAGAAAAAATCTTAACCTCACCATTCAAAAAGCTCAAAGAACAAACTAAGGGCGTTATTACAAGTCTGGTGGTCCAAGGACTGCCAGAATTGTGGTGGCGGTCAGACCACTGCACTCTAGGGGGGTCCGGCAGCTACATTAAGACCCTAGAGGTTGGACCGCCATCCCTACCAGGAACATGGTTCTCGACAGGCTGACAGCAGTCGGACTCGTGCTCAGCCACGGCGAGTCCCATTTTCGCCAGTCTTTCCATGGCAGTTCAACCGTCATGGAAAGGCTGGTGAAAAAGCTGTGCAGGGGGGTCTTGCACTGCACATGACATGGGCTGTGCAAGGGCCCCACTGCCCAGCACCCTCGGAATGTGCACAGTCTTCTTTGCACAGACACAATTTCACATAAACCACCTGGAATTATTGGCTGTGTTTCTTGCCCTAAAAGTGTTTCAACCTCTTCTCAAACAGAAGACTGTTCTGATAAAAACAGACATGACGGCCATGTATTACCATAAACAGGGCAGGACACATTCATCTCAGCTGTCTCTGCTAGCCCACACAATATGGAAATGGGCAATTCACAATCACATTCATCTATTAGCAGAATACATTCCAGGAATAGACAATCAGATTCTCTCCCAAGTACTTCAAAAGTACTTTCAAAAGTGGGGAACACCAGAAATAAACCTATTTGCAACAAGCGAAAAAGCAAAATGCCAAAACTTTGCATCCAGACACCCCCATCCCCTATCCAAGGGCAATGCCCTAAGGATCAATTGGCCAGGGATATTTGCTTATGCTTTTCCCCCTCTCCCACTCATTCCCTTTCTGGTTAGCAAACTACGTCAGACATCTCTGACCATGATACTCATAGCCCCAACATGGGCATGTCAACATTGGTACAGAACACTCCTAGACCTGTCTGTAGTACCTCATTCCAAACTCCCAAACAGACCAGATTTGTTAACACAGAACAAAGGTCAAATCAGGCACCTAAACCCCAGTGCTCTCAATTTAGCGATATGGCTCCTGAAGTCATAGAATTTGGTTACCTAAAACTTCCATCAGAATGTATGGAAGTGCTTAAGCAGGCACGTAAACCTACTACCAGACAATGTGATGCTAACATATGGAAAAGATATGTTCACTACTGTCAATCTAAAAACACTGACCCACTTACAGCATCTATACAAGATATTGTATGCTGCCTGCTTCATTTGCAAAAATCAAATTTAGCTTTCTCATCCATTAAAATCTACCTTACTGCAATATCTGCATACTTACAAACTATTCAACACACTTCTCTATTCAGAGTCCCTATCATTAAAGCTTTCATGGAAGGATTAAGATTCCAACTAGAACACCACCTGTTCCTTCTTGGAATCTAAGTATGGTACTTACCAGACTCATGGGCCTACCTTTTGAACCCATGCACTCTTGTCAAATAAATTTTTTAACATGAAAGGTTGCCTTCCTTGTAGCTATTACTTCATTACGAAGAGTTAGTGAAATACAAGCGTTCACTGTTGAGGAACCTTTTTTCCGAGTTCACAAACATAAAGTTGTACTTAAAACAAATCCAATATTTCTACCAAAAGTAGTATATCCTTTTCACATCAACCAAACAGCGGAATTGCCAGTCTTCTTCCCACAGCCAGACTCAGTTGCAGAAAGAGCTCTTCATACTCTAGATCTCAAAAGAGCTCTTAAGTACTATATAGATAGAACTAAAGATTTTAGGTAAACACAACAACTTTTTGTTGCTTTTCAACAACCACATAAAGGCAATCCTATATCTAAACAAGGCTTAGCAAGATGGATTGTTAAATGCATACAAACATGCTACATAAAAGCAAAAGGACTACTTTTGATCACTCCTAGAGCACATTCTACAAGGAAGAAAGGTGCGTCAATGGCATTTTTAGGAAAGGTACCAATGGCTGATGTATGTAAAGATGCCACATGGTCTACTCCTCATACCCTTAAGGGAGCCAAGACCAATACCAGAGCAGTCTTCCTGCAGGACTGACAGGCAACAACGTTGTAATATGATGTTCCTGCCGTTCAGCCCAGTGGGTACATCATAATACGGCGGGAGTGAGGTAGCCGGGTTGACAGCTGCCTGATCCCCATGAGTTTGACAGTCAGCTCGTCCGACCGCAAACTCGTAATGAGCCCCTATGTCTCAAAGCTGTAAAATTAGCATAACTACAATCTCCCGAAAAATTACAGATGCTCCACAAGGTCTCTACTATTGATTACATGTTCTGTGACTTCCCTACTAGAAGTAATGTAAAAAGCATGTTGATGCCTACATGGTTCACATCAATAAAAGACCATTTTTCCTTATTCATGCTTTCTCATTAAGTATAAGCACCGGATGCCCATGTTTAAGGTTTATAAACAGATTAAAAAATAAAGTATGTTTGGGACGTTGTTAACCTACTACATTTGACTTATTAATATTTTCTGTTATCGTGCATAAGTTTTTATTCCTCCTGCAGATTGGAATTCTCATTTTTTTCACTTCGGCCTTTCCAGGTTTATTATACAAGTTTTTCAACGCTTAATTTTCTTTCAGAGCTATAGATTTATGTTATAATTATGATTCTTATGGTCATAAGTAATGTGCCCAAAGAATCCATGCTTACAGAACACTTTGGGTCTCATTACGAGGTTAGTGGGCCAACCGCCAGCCCCGTGGGGAAGAGACCGCTGCAGAGATGATGTTGTCCCCCCTCCCTCCGCTGGCTCCATATTAGGTTTCCACCTGTCAGCCCAGTGGAAACAGTGCAGTAGCAGACAGTATGCATTCTAAGGGTGTTGGGCAGGGGAGGCCTTGCACTGCCCACAACATGGTCGTGGGCAGTGCAGGGGTACCCCTGTGGTCCCCAGCAGTGTCTTTCTGGCAGCCTTTTCATGGTGGGGACCCTGCCATGAAAAGGATGGCGGAAAGGGGACTCGTGATCAGCACAGCGGCACTGAACTCAGCACTGATGTGGCTGACCATGACTCCAACCGCCGTCACCCCTTTGGGAACCATACTACTAGCGGTAGCAGCAGTCTCCTGTCGGTCTGACCGCCAGGGTCGTAATCTGGCAGTCAGACCACCAGGAATGCATCAGACTGCCAGACTCGTATTGAGGCCCTGTGTTAGGGCCATTATGTTGCCTCGGACTAATGTCTCTGAACTGCTAAATTAGTCCCCAGTGGTAGAAATAGGACTAGGAAGAGGGTGCATAATGTTAAGGCCTGTTTGAGGGAAATTGTGTTCTGCATCTAGAAATGTTAAACCATATTACCACTATAGAGAATGAATAACAGAGGTGATTGCTCAGTGTTCTATGCTCCTTATGTGTGCAAGTGTTACTTGAAAAGGTAAATTCCAAAGGTTAGATTTTATACCTGAAAATAAGTCGGTCAGTTGGTAGAATGTCCACGTGGGCTAGTCTAGCACTTGTGGCAGGTTTGTTGTCGATCCAGGGTGGCCCCATCTGTAATGGTTGTTGAACACCCACAAAGATATATGCTTGCGCCTGATCACAAACACTTTATAAGGAGAGATAGTTTCCCATGCTGAAACCTATAAATTCCCTCCTGGTAAAGACAAAAGTAAATATGTTTTGAGGATATGATAGATGAGAATATAAAGAGAATATATGGTAAATATTGATAGTGATGTAGCAAATGTCTTTCGACAAGGGAAACCTTTTTCCACATGGAGAAACTAAAGAAATATTAACTCTGTGTAAATGCTTTTTTGAACACATTTCTGGTTGTGCCAATGTGTACTTATTACACTACCATAGGTGGAATTGATTATGCAGTTGAATACTCTGGATATCTGCAACAGTGACAGATTTTCAGAAGTACACCATGAATTCTTTCATAATTTCAAAAAAGTTGGAATCCTACTCCACAGCTAAAAGCAGTAGACAAGAGAACCGTTTATGGAAATACATCTCAGACTTTTTCTGTGCTCAATGTGTTGTAATAACTAGGTCCAAAAAAGTCATATCAGTACCTTCAGTGCAGAAGCACAGTCAAAGGTGGTTAACCCGGCCATTTATGCATGTGAATCATTGAGATTTAATCAGTTTAAAATATGTCATTTCTTGTCAAGAACTGATTAATATAATTCAAAATGTATATTTCTCAATACTAACATTTGTTTGAAGATTGAACAGTTGTCCAACACAATTTTGATAGATTGTCATTATGCAGAATTGGGGAAAGTAGCTCTGACTATAGCATTAGTAAATTACTAAGGCTCCTGTGTTTTTAAATATTGAGATTTGATTCTGATCAGTTCACAATCCATGGAATAAAAAATGTATTTGTGAGTTGGTAAACATTTTCTTTCTCTGGTAAGTACAGAAAAAATGATCTCCTCAGATGAGCTTGAAATGCTTCTTTCGTGGGATTCATTTGTGTAAAGTTTAGATTTGATTGAGTGAGCCCTAATATTCTGTCACCACAGGGATTGAACTTCAACATTGTTTTAACACTCAATAAGATTTACTTCATACCCTTGTTACCTCATCATTTATTCACCTCTGATTTTGTTGTCAGATATCTTCTCAAGCCTTTTTCCTAACATTTTAACTGTTGCTTACTGTGACATTCATCACCTGTCTTGATCCAGTCTGTTCCTAATTAATAACTTACTTTTGTAGAGTTAAACATATTCATCACTGCCCTTCCGTTCTCCATTTTTCCAGAGAGGACACACCCTTTAAAATGTAAATGTATTAATGTGATGTAATAATATACCTGTATACATTAATTAAATGGTTAGGTTTTTATTTTCATTCCAGTGGCAGTGGTTGACAAATCAATTGTTCAATTTTCCATTAAAGAAGAGAGTGGAAGCTCCTCCACAGACAGTCAGGTCAATGAGAGAAGAAAAAGTGTCAGTATGCCAACAGGTGAGTAAAACTTGATTTTCATTTTAGAATTTAAAAAGCATCATAACTCAAATGTCTTTGGATGTACAACCTTTTATATCCTTTTTTAGGGTTGAGCCTGCAGTAGCATGCGCATGCTTATGCATCTCACTTGCAATGTACTGTTCTTAACAAAAAGGGCTTGGAGTTTGCTCATTGCTTACCATTTGTTAGCTTGTATGACACTCTTCCTTACAGCCTTGTAATAGATCACTGCAGTCCTAGCATCATTGTGATTCCTTTCAGTGGAAGAGCAGCCAAGCACTGATTGAGTCAACTTAATCGGTGCTCATCCCCTGCTCCTGACGTGATTGAGGTATTTCTTTTTAACTATTAAAGCCCTGCAAACAGAAGGCGTGTGACTAGCATAAATGTGCCCAGCAAGACAAACAAAATAGCAAAGTTTTTATTTTCTTTAGTTATCTCTTTTTCCATTTATTTTGTCAACTGTTTTTAACTCAAAGCTGTGTAATTTCCTAAATTATGCTTAAACACTTTTAACACATAATAGTGCAGTCCACCCCAGTCCACCCCATACCAATCCAATCTGCCCCACTCCAATCCATCCCAATCCTTCCCACCTCAGCCCACATTAATCCCCCAATCCAGTCCACCATACTCCAATCCATACCACTCAGTCCAATCCACCCCAGTCTGATTCACCCCATTCCAATCCAAACCACTCACCCCAAAACAGTCCACCACACTCCAGTCCTCCCAAACCAATCCGACCCACACCAATTAACCTCACACCAATCCACCCCAATTCCATTGTCCCCACTCCAATCTGCCACATTCCAATCCGCCCCAATCCAATCGGCCTCACTCCAGTCTACCCCAATCCTTTTCACCCCCATCCAGTCCAATCCACCCCACTCCTATCCACCCCACTCAATCCAATTCACCCCAAGCCAATCCTCCCCAGCCCAATCAACCCCATGCCAATCCAATCCACCTCACCCCAATCCAAACCACCCCAATCCACCACACTCATAGCCACTACAAACCATCCCACTCCAATCCACTGACTCCAATCCAGTCCACCACAATCCATCCCATTTAAACCCACCCACTCCAGTACACCCCATCTCATTTCAATCTAACCCACCCCAACCTATTCCAGTCCAACCCACCCCAGTCCAGTCCAATCCAACCTACTCCAATCCACCACACTCCAATCCAGTACAATCCATCCCACACCAATATAATCCACCCTACTCCAATTCAACCACTCAAATCCATTCCACCTTAACCCTATACAGTCCACCCCACTCCAGTACACCCAGCCCAATCCAGACCATCCAACTCCAATCCAGTTCAATCCACTCTAGTCCAATCCGCAACATTTCCGTTTACCCCACTCCACTCCACTCCAATCCACCCAATCCAATTCACCTCACCCCAGCCCAGACCACCCCAGTCCAATCCATTCCCCCACTCCAATCCATCCATGCTACCCCACCCCAGATGAATCCACCCCACTCCAGTACACCCACTAAAGTCTAATACACCCCACTCTAAACCAATCTACAACCTCGAATCCAAGCTACCCCACTCCCATCTAGTCCACCCAATCCATCCAATGCAATATAATCTACCCCATTCCATCACAGTTCACCCCACGCAATCCAGTCCACTCCTATACAGTCTAATTCACCAAGCTCCAATTCACCCACTCTCAACCACCCCAATCCAATTTACCCCACTCCAGTCATCTCTCTCTAATCAAATCCATCCACTCCAATGCAATTCACCCACCCCAAAACAATTTAATCCACACCACTCCAAACCCCATCCCACTCCAGTCCAATCCTCCCTACCCCAATCCAGTGCACCATACCCTAGTCCTGTCAGTCCAAACCACTCCACCCGCTCCAATGCAATCTACATGCCCCAGTGCAGTCTAATCCATCACACCATAATTTACCCCACTCCAGTCTAATCAACCCCATTCAGTCCACCCACTCCAATCCAGCCCACTCTCCCCTGTTCTATCGACCCCACTATCTAAATCCACTCCACTCTACGACATTCCACTAAACGACACTGCACTCTGACACCCTCTGCCACTGAACTCTACTCCCCTCTACTGTACAACACTCTACAACACTCCAACAAATCCACACTGCAACATTCTACTCCCTTACGACACTCTACGCCACTAGCTTTTAGCTGTGCCGAATAGCAGCCACAGTGATGTAAAACATGGCTAAAACGCATTGCCAGACCCAATAGCTGCTGTATAGGTGAGATCTATCGGCTTTGCCAATGCTTGTTATCACTGATGTATAGTTTAGCCCCTGTGGTACACTATTCTTCAGCAGCTATTCAAAATGACTATATATGGTCATCATTCGTATGCTTAGGGTCTTCACGTGTTTTAAAAAATTAGAAACTTTGCTACCAAACAACGAGTAAAAATATACCAATGACTAAGGAGACAGCATACTTATTCCCAGGTTCAGAGTTTCAAAAATATAGCTGGAGGAAATGCCAACTAGTCACAAGGTGAGGTAAGATTAATTTATACAGATCCTAATTGCAGAAGAGTAAAATAACTCAAAGAACATGAGCCATCTATAAACTTTTTTTTGTCGGAAAGGCACTTAATTAGTGGAAGGGACTTCTGTTTATTAGTAGTTAGTTCCTGTGACAAGTTTGCAACTCTTCTAAAGGTGATCATCAATAGGAAATGGATGTCCATTTCTAGCATTTGCCGAATCTTGCTCATTTTCTATGACTCATGTATTAAAACAATTTCATAACAAGTTTGAGAGTTAGGGCCTGATTTAGATAATGGTGGAGGCGTTACTCTGTCACAACGGTGACAGATATCCCGTCTGCTAAAATCTCAATCCTATTATGTCCTGTGGGGTTTAGATTTCTCTGCCACTATTTAAATCGGGCCCTTGCTATTTCTAGGTCCTTGGCATTTCCACTTGGCATTTAACTGTTCTGCATGTGGAACAGACCATTTCAATCTACATCCTAGCCTAAATGATGCTCTTTTGTGGCTATATTTATATGCTGTTTTGCAGCCCATCATCTGCCACAAATACTTCCATATTTAAAGATACTACTTCAGTATTCACTTTTACACATATAGGTTAATGTACAACACAGCAAACAGTGTTACCGTAATAGTACCACTTTTCTTTTCTTTTTTTTTTTTGTGTTCAAAATATCTTTATTGAGACTCCATATAACAAGCAATAGAAATACAGTAGAGAGGGAAGAAATAAAGCCATTACATAATGGGGTATGATGAGCAGCAATAGTACAAACTTAGTTAATATCATAGGCATGTTGACACAAAGACATATAATTGCAGTAGTTTCTGATGTCTTTAGAGCATGTGGCAGTGTAGATTTTAAGAAACAGAGGTGGATTTGGGGATTTAGGAGCTTTAGGGTTAAACATTAGCATTATTGTGCTGCAGGATACCCCAAGGTAGTATACTGGCAGAGGACAAGAGATACGTTTTTTGGAGTGGGTACAATTTAGTAGAATATATATAGAGAAGGTCACCCGTTTCCTCCGTGCTCCAACAATTGTCTGAATCTGAAAGACCTAGTTTGTTGGGGGTCCAGTTGGTCATGTAGGTGGCCCATAGTCTACATTGAGCAAGAGGTGGTGTGATTTTATTCAATGTTAGTTTGGCGTTTGGTCCAAATTGATGGCCAATTCAAGGGTGGATTCTATGTGGTGTTCATTTTGTATAAGTGAAATTCCCAGTTGCCTTGGATGGGATGTTTTAGGGAAGAAGTCATGGGGGCTAGTAAGGAATACATTTTGGAATCTGTATGTCCTTCCTTGGCAATAATCGTCAATGTTGAAGAAATGTCGGGTGATGTTGAAGGTTTGTTTTTTGCGATAATAGCTTTAATTTTTTTTAATGTGTAGAAATCGAGATCGACAAGATTTGGTGTGAGAAGGGAATGGGGTCTAAAGGAGAACCTAGGTTGCCTATCAAGAGGATGCACTTGTGTGCCCATTTTTCTTGTTTTGTCCTCTGATTTAAGGTTATCATTATGCCATATTGACACAAAATTGGAGTGGTGCATTTGTTAGAAAGCTTATTGGTGATTTTGTTCCATAGGACTTGTACTGTATGAGAAAGAATGTTTGCTGAGTATTCTGTTTATATAGTCTTGGTGGTGATAAGTGCTGTGAGTCATAGTGATAGGGCTAGAGATGTTTCAATAGTGATCCAAGCAGGGAGAGTTATACTAATTTGCTGCAGCCAGTAGAGTCCTTGTCGAGCTAGGTAGGCAGTCTGGAATCTGTGATAGTCTGGGAGGTTGAGGTCTCCTAATTTGCTTTGGGATGCATATTTTTTAAGGGCTATTCTTGGGCTTTTGAACTGCCACAAAAAGTTGTTAAGTATGAGAAGTTATCTGATAGGTGTATTGGAGACATGCTGATTAAGAAGTTGATGAGTGGGGAGATCATCATTTTGATTGTCTTGATGCACCCCCACCAGGTAATAAATCTGGCTTCCCATTTGTCAAGGAAGTCTTTAATTTTGGTTAGGGTAGTTTTCTCATTGAGATCGATTGATTCTCTGATGTTACAATTGAATCAGGTGCCTATGTATCTTATTTTGTCTGGGCCCCATTTAAGACCAAGATCCCCTATAATTGAGTTGTTGCAATGAATGTTCAATGGTGAAACCTCTTTTGCCCTTAGGGTTTAGCCTGAGACAATGGCATAATCTATTGTTGATATGATATTGGGTAGGGAGGAAGTAGCCTTGCATATGAAAAGGAGAACGTTTTTGTGAACTGGATGGGAAATGGATGCAGAGAATGAGCAGGTTCTCCTCAATTCTGATGAGCAGTGGTTCCAGAGTAAGTAGGAAGAGGAGGGGGGGACACCTTATCTAGTTCCTTGTTGCAGACTGAAGCTTTGTGACAAGTTTCTGTTGATGTTGATTTTGGCTCTGGGTTCCTTGCGTAGAGCCAAAATAATTTTAGAGAGATTGGTTCCTAAGTTAAATACTGCAAGAATGGCTTGTAGGAAAGACCACAAGATTGGCCTTTGCCTTTTCTGTGTCGGGGGGGCGTGGCCTGACCGGCGATAACGGCAGATGCATGAATGTTCTGCTCCCCTCCGGCCCGGCAAATATCTTGTTGATTCTGCCCCATCGGGGCTCTGAAAGTGGCACTGATCGCAGGAGATTACTGGGGACATAACTAGGAGACCCGTGGTGGGGTCGGAGCTGCGTGGAGCGAACTGCAAGCGAGCTGGGCGACAGGATGCTTTGGCTGAAGGGGCAGCACCCACAGCAGCGTGTGCCCAGAGAGACAGCTAAGCTGCGACGGACCGGTGCAACTCTGAGATCCAGAGGTGCCCCCGTGGTGAGGAGGGGGCTGCGGGGGGGGGGCAAGCAACCGGGGCCAGGCAGTGGGGCAGCGATGAAGGCCCAGGGCCCGCAACGACACACTACAGCAGCGAGATGGGCCCCTTACAGATTGGACTGGAAACAATAGCAGCTGATGAGGCGGCACCTGCTGCCAACGTGCGCCTGGTAAGGCAGCTGGGCCATGACAGACCTGTGCAGCTCGGAGGACCCGGAGACGCCCCCAAGGTGAGGAAGGCGCAGAGGGGGGCCGGCACCTGGGGCCAAGCAACGGGGTAGCGCTCTAGGCCCAGGGCCCGCAAAGACGCAGTGAGGAAGTGAGACGGGACTCCTCGCCAATCAGAGCGATAAATAACGACAAGCCCGGGGGGGGGGCGGTAAATACCGGAAGAGAGGCTGGACTGGGCCACCCTACACTTCTAGTGTACAATTCAGCGAGGGGGATGCCTTTGGAGTGCTGGATGACCGGACACGTTGTGGGGGTGTGCGTTGGACGCCCGGAGGCATCGTGAGTACAGTGTGCCCTTAGACCAGGACCCCTGGAGTCTGATAGGGCCCTACTGGGGACCATATGGGCTTGGCACCAGATGAATCCATGCCACTGCTACGATCCAATACAGAGACATGTAGCACCCCCGAGGGGCAATAGACAGGCCCACTGGCTTTAGGACACACCTGCATTTCCACATCCTTGGCAGACACATCGGTGAGGGTAAACAGCATACCAGGAAAAGGTACTACCGGCGATGACCCATCCCATGTCATTGGGCCCTCCACTGGCCAGCTTCGCATTGAGGGGTGGAAAGGCGACTTTGAGCGAGACCGGGGAGACCCCCACCGGCCTCCCTTTGAATCTACCACCTGTCACACCGAATGACAACCAAAAGCCGGAACAGACCTAAGTCACAGGGGCGGTGCCGCACAAGTGACATGACCCAAGCAGACATGGAGATCCCTGGTCTGCATTCTTTACAGGCCACGCTGTACAGGATCCTGGGAGCCATAGAGGAATCCAAAAACAACGCTCCAATGGGAAATTGGCTAGGTGCCTACAGAATTGGGCCTGTTCAGAGCAAATCACCAGAAATTAGCAGACAGAGTTCAGTGCACTGAAACCAAGCTCACTGAACTGGCCCCAGCGCACCAGGAAATTAAAGCTACCGTCTTACAGTTGACCGACCGTATTCAATGGCTGGAACGACGAGCCGAAGACGCTGAAGGCCAGAGCCGAAGGAATAACGTACGAGTTATTGGTGTTCCGGAGGGCGTCGAGGGCACTGACATGTTGTCCTTCCTGGAGGAGTGGCTGAGGTCGAGGGTTGCCCCAGAGCAACTCACCCCCTTCTTTGCATTGGAAAGGGCACATCGGGTGCTGGCGAGGCCTCTTGCTCCGGGCCGTCCCTCACGAACAGTAGTGGCTAGGCTGTTGCATTACAGGGACAAGGACATACTGCTGCAGCGGGCCAGAGAGGCCGGACCATTTTGTGTCGACAATGGAGCAGTAACCCTCTTCCCAGACTTAAAGGTGGAGGTACAGGCCAGGCGGGCCTCGTATGGCACAGTGAAGAGAGCACTCAGAGACGGGGGCATTCAGTACTCGCTCCTGTTCCCAGCCAACCTGAGAGCAATCATGGATAAAACACTGTCTTCTTCCAAACCACTGAAGAAGCATGGGAGTGGCTGGAATCACATAAAGCAGGGGGAGACCCCCAAGCCAAAATGAGACTGGCAACATAGTGTGGACGCAGAAGATCGAAGAGACGTTTCAGGGTCCGACCGAGTACTGGTCTGACCCCAGCACAAAAAGCGTTGGACAGAAGAGCTGCCCTAGAGGCATTGGCATCGCTGCGGAGTGTGGACCCTGACTGAGACCACAGCGGAGGGAACTTGGACCATTATACCCGCTCTACTGACTCTGACTTGCACCATTGTGATGAGGCTCCAAAGGTGACCCCCTGGAACATCTTAGCATTAATAAGGCGTCCACTGCATCATGACACATAGGCCCTCATTACGACCATGGCAGTCGGTGATAAAGTGGCAGTACTACAGTCAACAGGCTGGTGGTACTTAATGCCAAATTATGACCACAGCGGAAGGATCTCCGAAAGACAGCCAATGTACCACACCAGGAGTGCTGCATTTGCCAGGGTGGAAACAACAGCCACAACGGCGGGATCTGCCTACAACCAGGCGGAAGTCAATGTTCCGCCCACCATATTATGACCAGACATTCCGCCACCTTTACCGGAGCGGTACCAACAACATCAAAAACCTGGCGGAAACTGAGCTCAGAAGTGAAAGGACTCACCATTGGAGACTCAGGGAAGAACCATGCCGCCATGGAACCAGAACTGTGGGCCTGATTCTGACCTTGGCGGTCTTTTCGCAAGACCGCCGAGTTACCGCCGCGGCAAAGACCGCCGACCGCGGCGGTATGCCGCTGCGCGTATTCCGACCGCTGGGAGCGTTCCGCCGGAATACCGCCAGCAGCCACACTGGCGGTCGGCGGGAAAGTGGAGACTGGTCAACCTCCACCGCCACGCCAGCAGAACACCGCCCCCAGAATTACGACCCACATTTCTGTGTGGCGGTCTTCTGTTGGCGGTCTTCTGTTGGCGGTCACGTCCCTATGGCTCCCGTCGCCTCCCGGAGGACCAACGCACAAGGTAAGTTGATCGTCCGTGAGGGGAGGGGGTGGGGGGGTGTTGTGTGATGTGTGCGTGCATGGGGGTGTGTAGAGGGGGTGTGTGAGTGCGTGCATGCGGGCGGGGGGTGCTGCTGTGCCTTTGGGCAATGTGTGTAGTTCGGCGGGTGCGCATGTCGGCATGTATGTGTGCGGGTATGTGCCCCCGTTGTGTATGTGTGTGTGTAGGGGGTGTGCATATGTGCATGTTGGGGGTGCGTGCATGTCGGGGTGCGTGTATGTGCATGTCGGGGTGGGGGGGGCAGGGGGTTCGTACCACCTCTGGGGGGTGGCAGGGGCGTGGAGGGTGTGGGGGGAGGACTCGTGGGGGGCAGTGGGGGGTGGGGGAGACCCCTATCAGTGCCAGGGAAGGAATTCCCTGGCCCCGATAGTGCCTACCGCCATGGTTCGCATGGCGATTCCCGACTGCCAAAAACCGCGGTGGTAAGCAGGGTCATGATACGGTTGGCGGTCTTGGGTCGACCGCCGGGCCGGAGTGTGCGAACTCCAGCCCGTCGGTCATGACCGCCGTGGCGGTCGGAGTGGGGAAGTGGCGGTCGATCGCGGCGGTGATCGCCGCGGTCAGAATGCCATTTTTTGGACCGCCGGTCTGTTCGCGGTCCGACCGCCGCCTCTCCGCCGACCGCCAAGGTAAGAATCAGGCCCTGTATGTGTTACCGATGTTATTTTACGTTCTGCTCCACCACGAACACCAACGCCGGCGAAGACGACGACGGTGAGTACAGCCGCCTAGCACACCAGGGAGGGGGGAGGAGGAAATTGACAGTGACACACACATGCACAACACACACCCCACACACACACCATACACACAACCAGATGCATTAAAAAAAACAATTTGACAGTGTAACTCAGCTGAATAATGCAAGGACAAAACTATTTTGCAAAGGTTTGTAATAAGATCAGCACAGTAGAAATAATAAGTTAGGCAAAATAATAGATATATACATATGTACAGAAAAAGGGATTCAGCCCAGTCCTCAATTTTCGTTGGCCACAGGCCAAAGTCCAAGGCCACAAATGTCACCTGCTTCAACACGGAGAGAACACTGCAGGGGCATCAGTTTGTAAATAGGCAGGCACCTCGGGGGGATGTGGGAGGGGGGCACTTCAGCCGAGAGATGTAACAAGACCACTGGTTCTGGAGGGGGCAACATGCCCTGTGCTTGATCCTGGGGAGTGATAGGCCACAGTCTCTCAGGTGGCTGTCGTACCCACTGGTTCTGGAGGGGGCAGCGTGCCCTGTGCTTGATCCTGTGGAGTGATGGGCCACAGTCTATAAGGTGGGTGTCATACCCACTGGTTCTGGAGTCCACAGCAGCCCATGGACGCAGGATTACATACCGTCCGCTGGCAGTGATGGCTGCACAGTGGTGGTGGTTCCGGTAGGGGGAGGCTCCTGCCAATCTCCTGAACCTCGGACGGCTGCACAACCATGGTTGTTGGTGGGGGCTCCGTCACAGTTCCTGGTCCAGGCTCCTTGATCTTCCAGCCTGCTTGTGCAGGCTCCTTGATCTTCCAGCCTGCTTGTGCAGGCTCCTTGCCCTTCCTGCCTGCTGGGGCAGGCTCCTTGATCTTCCTGCCTGCTGGGGCAGACTCCTTGGCCTTTCGTGTGGCAGGCTCCTTCCCCTTCATTACATGTGGCCTGGATCCCTTTCCACCATGAGGGAGTGCGATTAGGACTTGGACTGTGTGGCTGCGGTGCTTGGCTGGGTTTGTGATACCCTGTCCATAAGTGCATGACGGGGGGTGCCATAGGGACGAGGTCAGTGGTGGATAGGAACAGTTTTTTAGGGACATTGGGGCGGGAATAGAGAGAAGGAATGAGAGTGGAGGATAAGGGAGGGGTTGTTGGAGGTGTCTGTCTGCTGCTTTTGGGTGCAGGTACATGAACTGTATGCTGTTGTGAGGTGGATGGCTGTTGGGTGTCTGAGTGCTTGCGTTTGTGTACCTTAGGAGGTGGAGGGCAGACACAGTGGGAAAGGACACAGGGGACGTCTGCATGGATGTTGTGGAGGTGTCTGCTAGTGAGGTGTGTGTTCTTCTTGGTGTGGTGATGATGCTGGTAGTGGATGATGATGATGTAGTACATGCAGGTGTGTGTGTGGACGTGGCTGGGAAGAAGGTAGTGGAGGGGGATGAGGGGGAGACAGTGGAAATAGTGGATGTTGGTGTGTCTGCAACTGGATGGTGTTTGTGTGAGTGCCTGTGGGATGAAGTGTGGTGCTTGTGTTTGCCTGTGACACTCTTGGGTGCTGTCTTGTGTGCATGCTCATCTGTATGTGTGCTTGGGATAGGTTGGGGTTGAGGGGAGTGGGACTGGGCAGTGGAAGTTGGAGGGGGGACGGTAGAATCAGGGACAATGGCTGCCATCAGAGAGGAGACCAGAGCCTGAATCGATCTCTGTTAGGCCGCCAATCCAGTGTGAGTGCCCTCCAGGAATGCATTAGATTGTTGCATCTGGGCTGCTAGCCCCTGGATGGCATTCACAATGGTTGATTGCCCTACAGAGATGGATCTCAGGAGGTCAATAGCCTCCTCACTCAGGGCAGCAGGTCTAACTGGGGCATGGCCTGAGGCGCCTGGGGCAAAGGAGATGCCCACCCTCCTGGGTGAGCGAGCACGGGCAACTCGAGGGGCTGCTGGGAGGGCGGTGCTGGTACGGGGTGGTAGATGTAGCTGTAGCTGGGGTGGTCACAGAAGTGTCCGTTACCACCGGGGAGCTTCCATCGGAGGAGGTATCTGTGTCTGAACTGTCCCCTCCAGTCTCCGCTGTGGTGCTCCTCTCGCCCTCCGTCCCACTGGTGCCCTCAGCGTCGGTGGACTCTGCCTCCAGGGTCCTGTGGTATACAGCTCCCTCCGTCGTCGGTGCCTCTGCTCCTCCTCCAGATGATGCTAATGCACATAAGGACAGGATAACAAAACAAGAAAAGGGGGAGAGAAACAAAGGGTACACTGGGTCAATGGCTGCACCAACACCACAGTTGGCGTACACAGCACCCTCACACACAGGGAACAGGTCTACGCAATATGCATTGCACTACCATAGAAATAGCATGCCTCCAAGGCATGGGGAGGGACACACACCAGCAAATGCAGCACCCCTATGATCCACGCAGCACTGACCAGTAGTGGATGCCTACAAGCTAGGTAGTTAAATTTGCCCTTCTGCACCCTAGCCACCAGAGGACCTATGCTGCAATGTCAGGCCTGGCCTATGGGCACCCACTGACACACATCCCCCAACCGGATACCACCCTACCATGCATAAGTTGTAATGATGGGCACTGTACTCATCCCATTGTGGCTGCTGTGTTGCCCTCAAGCGCCCATCCAGCTCTGGATAGGCCACCGCCAGTATGCGGGCCATCAGTGGGGTCAGGGTTCGACGGGCACCCCTTCCTCGTTGGGAGGCCATCCCCAGCTGGGCCTCCACTGTCTTCCGTGCCCAGCGTCTCGGGTCCTCCCACTGTTTGTGACAGTGGGTGCTTGGCCTGCCATAGACCACCAGGGTCTGCACCTCCTTGGTGATGGCACCCCATATACTGTTCTTTTGATGGGCGCTGACCTGCAGAAGCAATACACACAGGAAAATAGAATTAGACAAACAGTCCTGCCTGTTACACATATAGCCCACAATACCCCTTCATATCACCATTTACACACACATGGCCCAGCACACAACCTGTACACCGCCAAGAGGACATCCATCCACCCCCCCTTACATGAGGCCATCACACACACAACTCCATGTATTCATGCCACATGCATCGTGCTCACAGTGTACTTACCTGTTGGTCTGGAGGCCCATACAGCAGTTGGTATTGGGGTAGGACCCCATCCACAAGTCTCTCAAACTCCTCCGAAGTGAAGGCTGGGGCCCTTTCCCCGGTCACACGGGCCTGGTAGGTTCCAGGCACGCACAGGTCACAGCAGCACATGCAGTGTAGGTCCTCTCCTATGGAAGGTCAGGTAACAAGTGAGGAATCTGATAGAAAATGGCAGTCACGTCCGCGGTGGTGCATACCGTCACTGCCAGCGTAGATCACCATTAGCCAATGTTAGCCAATGAGGAGTTGCATGGCAGTTCCCAACCGCCTCCCTCAACGGCGTACAATGTCAGTGGAATTACCTCACTCCCACCTGTCCCTCCACACAGGACAGGCAGATGCCATTTCAGGGGAGGTGGGGAGGTAAGGCCCTGGAATAATGCTGCGTCACAGGAGATATTAGCGCATACTGGACAAATCACAATGACCCATTTCATGTTTACAGGATACAAAGTTCTGTTCTGGTTCCATTGGTCTGTTTGTGGCCGGCTGCTCACTCCTTTGTCCCTTAGATACCTACCGCTGTGGATGATTAGGAGAAGGAGACATACCCCGTGTACAGACCCCTGGTGGACTTGGCTACACTGGAAGACAGGCACATATTACTCACCTATAGACTCGACAGGGCCACAATCACTATGCTGTGTGCCCAATTGAAGCCTGACCTGACATCTGCTATCCGTCACCCCACTGGGATCCCCCCTCTTGTGCAAGTGCTATCTGTACTCCATTTCCTGGCAACTGGTTCTTTCCAAGTTACAGCGGGCTTGGCAGCAGGAATGTCACAGACAGTGTTCTCAATAGTGCTGACAAAAGTGTTGTCTGCCCTGATAAAACACATGTGCAGCTACATTGTTTTACCCCAGGTTGAGGATTTGGCCACTGTGAAGGCAGAGTTCTATGCAATGGGACATATCCCCACCATAATTGGGGCAATTGATGGAACACATATTGCATTTGTTGTCCCTCCCACCCCCACCCCCCCCACCCTCCAGCAGAATGAGCAGGTGTTCAGGAATCGTAAGAGTTTCCACTCTGTGAATGTTCAGATGGTGTGCTTGGTGGACCAGTACATCTCACACGTCAATGCTAAGTATCCTGGGTCAGTCCATGATGCCATTGTCCTGAGGAATAGCAGCATCCCAAATGTGATGGGCCAACTACAGAGGCACAGGGTGTGGCTAATAGGTGAGCCCTGGTTCCCACCCAGTAGATGTTGGTGTATGGGTATAATGTGGGCCATATAGGATAGTGTGTGGCTAAATGTTGTCCCTCAATATTTGCAGGTGACTCTGGTTACCCAAGCATATCATGGCTGCTGACCCCTGTGAGGAATGCAAAGGACAAGATTAGAAGAACGTTATAATGAGGCACATTGGCGAACCAGAAGGATCATTGAAAGGACCTTTGGCCTCTTGAAGGCCAGGTTCCGGTACCTCCATCTAATAGGTGGATCCTTGTGCTACTCACCAAAGAAGGTCTGCCAGATAGTGGTGGCATTTTGCATGTTGCATAACCTGGCCCTCAGATGCCATGCCCCATTCCTGCAGGAGGAGGAGGCTGGAGATGCCCGTTGGCAACAGCAGACCCTCTGGACAGAGAGGATGAGGATGCAGAGGATGAGGATGAGGGCAACAGAACAAATGTTATCCGACAATACTTCCAATGACACACAGGTAAGACAGTGTTACTTCACATTTCAATGACTTGTTTTAATTTGTGTGCCAATGGCATGCTGATATTTGCAACTTCTATGCTCACTTACTGTTCCCTCTGGCAATTCTTTTTGCAGAAGTTGGTGACCTTATTTATACTCCTGGTGTGATCACTACAGCCAGCTACAGGTCCTTATTCTCTGTACATTTGATGTGCAATGTTTGTACCTGTTACAATTAATACATATTTGATATACATGACATAATCCAAAATGTTTTTTTTTCCAAAGGATGTTTATGGAAGTGCTAATATATGGAGGGGCAAGTGCAATGGGATGGGGTGATGATGGAGGAAAGTCCAGGGTATTGTTCCAGTCTGTTTGTAGCACAGGTGCATTGTCCATGGGGACATAGGAAGGGGTGCAGAATTGCAGTTCAGGGTGGACAGGGTGATAGATTGGGACGCAAGAGTGACGATCAGGAGAGTCTAATTTCCTGGCGGGGGTCTTGGCAAGTGTCTCTGGCTTCTGTCTGGATCGCAGGGAACGTTTGCGGGTGGTTCACCTTCTGCAGGGGGAGGTGTGCTGGTGGCCTGTTCGTCCTCTGACAGGCCTCCTGGCGACTAGAGGCAATGGAGGTGGAAGGCTGTTCAGATGTCTGGCTAGTGGCAGGGGTCTGCTGGTGTGAGACTGCCTCCCTCATAATATTGGCTATGTCTGCCAGCACCCCCGCAATGGAGATCAGGGTGTTGTTGATGGCCTGCAAGTCCTCCCTGATCCCCTGGTACTGTCCCTCCTGCAGCCGCCTGTTCCTCCTCCACATTATCCAGGATCTGGCCCATCGTGTCCTGGGAATGTTGATAGGCTCCCAGGATCTCTGCGAGAGCCTCTTGGAGATTCGGTTCCCTGGGCCTGTCCTCCCCCTCGCGCATAGTAGTCCTCCCAGTGTCCCTGTTGGCCTGTGCCTCTGTCTCCTGAACCGTGTGCCCACTGCCACTGACCCCAGGTCCCTGATTGTCTTGGGGGCGAGGTGTGCCTTGGGGTCCCTGTAGAGGTGGACACACTGCTGATTGATGTGTCCTGGGGACAGAGGTATGGGTACGCTGGGTGGGTGCTGTGGTGGTGTTTCCTGGTGGCAAAGGCTCTGTGGTGGTGGGCTGTCCAGTGGTCCCTGATGGGCCAGGTAGGTCATCCAGATCCTGAAGACCAGAGTTACTGTCATCACTTTAGGCCTCTTCAGTTGATGCAATGGAGGTGCCAGGACGGGATAGTGCTGGCACTTCCTCTTCGCTGACATTGGCTGGGGTACCTGTGGGGATGTAAATGATGTGTTATGGTTTCTGTGTCTGACATATTGTACATCCGTGGCTTCCCCTCTCTGTTTGGATTTGCCCTGGCACCTTTCACTTGTGTATGTTAGTGTATGGTGGGATTGTTAGTACTCTTTGGTGTGCATGCTTTAGTGATGAGTGGCCATGCAGGGCTGTGAGGGGTATCCATGCATTGGTACGGCATGCAGGGCTTGGCATTGGGATGAGTGAGATGTGATGGTGGGCTGTGTGGGAAGTGGTGGAGTGATGGGAGTTGAGGGTATGTGATGGCATGCAGGTAGGGGGGTGATAGTAGTAGAGAGTTGACTTACCAGAGTCCAGTCCTCCTTCTACTCCGCCCAGGCCCTCAGGATGCAGTATTGCCAAGACTTGGTCCTCCCATGTTGTGAGTTGTGGGGGAGGAGGCGGGGGGGTCCACAGCCAGTCCTCTGTAGAGCGAGCTGGTGTCTTTCTGCAATGGAATGTACCTTCCCCCGTAGGCTGTTCCACCTCTTCCTGATGTCATCCCTAGTTCTTGGGTGCTGTCCCACTGTTTTGACCCTGTCCACGATTCTCTGCCATAGCTCCATCTTCCTAGCTATTGCTATCTGCTGCACCTGTGCTCCAAATAGCTGTGGCTCTACCCGGACAATTTCATCCACCATGACCCTTAGCTCTGCCTCTGTGAAACAGGGGTGTCTTTGTGGTGCCATGGGTGTTCTGTGAGGTGCGTTGGTGAGGGTGTGTTGGGTGATTTGTCAGGGTGTGTGATGTGTAGTGCATGAGTGGTTTATAGGTATGAATAGTGTGTGGCTCTAGTTGTCAGTGGTCTTGGTGTCAATCTCCTGCCAGTAATTGTTGTTTGTAAATGGTTGTGGGTAATGTGGGTGTGTGTTTTATAGTGGTGTGGGTGTGGTGCGTGAATGGGTGTCAGGTGTGTGTTGTTTGAATTGGCCAATATGGTGTTGTTCTGTATATGCGTGGCCATTGTGAGCGCGGCGGTATGTATGGTTTCCAGTCGTTGAATGTCCGCTGTAGTGATTCGTAGTTCATAATGTGGTGGGCGTAGTTATGTTGGCGTAGCGGTGTGGGTTTTGATACCCACAGTTTATCACTGACCTTTGGTGTGGCGGATTTGTGTATGTGGCTTAATACTGACGGATTGGTGTGTGTGTGTGTAATAATATGGTGAACGATATCCGCCACGGCGGCGGTAAGTTGGCGGTCGTCAGCGTGTCAGTAAGTGGGAATTTCTGCCAGTGTCATAATGAGGGCCATTGAATGGGAAACCCTAAAAGTTAGGACAAGAGGCTACTGTATGGGACAATCGGTGGGGAGTAGACAAACCCTTGAACTGGAATTAAACCACCTAGAAAAGAAGATACACGACAGGGACAACGAACAGGGCGAGGACAAGACGTCACGGCAACAACTCCTTAGTACAAAAAAGACCTACAATCCCACCCTAAAGGCTGCGCTGCCACGATTACCAGAAACACCTAGCGTCTCTTCATGCTGAGGTGGGTAGATCCAGCAGAATGTTGACTTGGCCGGTGCGGCCCAGTGGGGAGGGTGTCCCGATCACAAGCGTTCGTGGGACGGATGGGGGTCATGTTTACGTGCTGTCCGACATAAATGAAGCACTCAAAACATACTCACGTTCCTCTATAGGCAACCTGAGGAAGACCTACCACAT
The DNA here is from genome assembly GCF_031143425.1 of Pleurodeles waltl. Lineage (NCBI taxonomy): Eukaryota > Metazoa > Chordata > Amphibia > Caudata > Salamandridae > Pleurodeles > Pleurodeles waltl. The sequence continues at coordinate 866,590,860 of NC_090444.1, read as the reverse complement.
TCATTGGACGGCGCTTACGTTCGCTCCCACTGAGGACCTTGGCGCTTGCTGACAGGGATCCCCTGGGGGAGCCAATGACTTTAGACAAGGTCAAAACTGCCATTTCACAACTCGCAGCTGGCAAGACACCAGGCATAGATGGACTCCCTATGGAGTTCTATAAGACTTATGCAGATATCCTCGCCTCCGCATTAGTCAAGCTCTAAAGAAGCATTCAAAAGGGGCATGCTCCCTGAAACATTGAGGGAGGCACTGGTGGTCCCCTTACCCAAGACCAAATCACATGATGCCTTGGTGACCAACTTCAGACCCTTATCCATGTTGAACTGTGATTTCAAGATCTTGACCAAGGCCCTAGCTAACAGGCTACTCCGGCATGTTCCCCACCTCATACACAAGAATCAGAAGTGTTTAATACTTGCTCATTATACCTCCCTGGATCTTAGGCAACTATTTTCACTTGTACATATGCCACACGAAGAACGACACCCCAGAGTTGTACTCCTCTCAGTGAACCTTGAGAAGGCGTTCAACTCAATAAGATGGGACGACCTAAGGGCAGTAATGATGCACATGGGCTTGGGAGAAAATTGGGTGCGTTGGCTGGAACTACCGTATTGCCTCCCAATGGTGAGGGTCCGAACTGGCAGAACAGTATTGTACCCCTATCCCATATTCTGAGGCACCAGGCAGGGATGCCCTCTCTCTCCCTTGCTGTTCGCCCTGGCTATCGAGCCACTCGCGACTCAGTTCCGAATGGAGGGACGTGATAGGGGGGTACAGTGGGGCTCTACCGACCATGTTGTATCGCTCTATGCGGATGACCTACTAATCTACCTACGGGATGGTACATCAAGGATCCCTTGGGCGCTCCATCTGCTCGAGGACTTCGGTGGTCCATCCGGTCTCAGAGTGAACAGGAAAAAGACATACGTTTTTCCACTGACCGCGGATATAGAATGTCCCCCTTCCTGTCCTGGGGATATTACATGGTCCTCCCGCACATTCAAGTATTTGGCTATGCAAGTGTTCCTCGGTCTGGGAGACCTACGGGATGGCAACTTATGTAAAACTCTTCAGTCTCTGAGGTCGTGCAAGGCTTTTTGGCGCTCTCTTAGGCTATCTATGGTGGCTCGTGAGTCACTGTCCAAAATGATTATGTTGCCCCGTCTCCTATACTACTTCATTAACCTCCCAGTGAATATACCGGTGGGTTGGTTTAGGGAGCTGAATACGCTCCCTGGGAAACTCCTCTTGGATGGGGGCCAACAGCAAACATCTCTCTCCAGTCTTCGACGCCACACTGATGGAGGTGGATTGGGCATACCAGATTTTGAATTATACTATTTGTCTTGTCAGCATCAGTGGGTTGCCAGGTGGCTTGCGGGTGAGAACCGGCTTGATCTGATTACATCCTGAGTGGAGGTAAGAGGTGACCTACTGTTGCATGAATGCTGAGCTCTCTGATCCATCTCCCGGCACGGAATGTCATGCTGACGGTGGCCTTGTTCTGTTGGAGAAGGTGTCCGAGACACGGGCGCGACTGTGGCCTAATCCCCTGAAATACAACTGACAGGGAGACCGTTGGGGACACCGAACTGCACCCTATCGAGAAACCAGATGAGGACCTGGATACAGGCAGGAGTGATGACCTTTGGAGACTGCTTCTGTGAATGGGTCTTCCGCCCATTCACGGCACTGGTAAAGGAGAGTGGAGTCCCGGAGGGCAATTTCTTTTATACCAGACATTGACACATGCTATACGGGGACTATGGCCACGGTGAACGCAGAGCCAGAGACGCATAGAATACTCCAACTTTTATTGACAATAGGGGAGGACACCCACTTGATTGCTAGGCTTTACAGGGCCCTTACTGAGGTAACGCTAGATTCCCTGCAAACACAAAGAGTGAAATGGGAGGAGACAATAGGCAAGGAGTTGACGGACACAGAGCAGCAGAAAGTGCCAGCACACCCTCGTAGGGTATCGCACAATACACATTGCCATTTAATTCAATACAATTATGTACATAGAACATACCTTACTACGGAGGCGAACCCTGGGAATGCCCCAGTGCAACGCTATGGATCCAGACTTGGACCACGTGATATGAGAGTGCCCCGAGATATAGAGTGCTGGCGGGGAGCGCTGGGGTCCTTAACGGGTGCCTTTGATACACAATTGAACCTGGACTCTTCCTTCTTTCTGTTGGGTTTACATGCTCGACCTGCCTCCAAAAGAGTTGGCAGCAGGTTCCTGGACCTGGCTTTGGTGTTGCTCAGGCGTCGGATTGCTATGACCTCGAAGTCCCCCACGGGCCTGGCCCTGGCGGACTGGAAACGGGATGTATCAACCTGGGCCCAGGCCGAACTACACGCATTAGGCAGGGAGGAGGCTCGGAGGACATGTTGTGGGCTGAGGTATTGTAGGCTTGGGAAGCACTGAGATGAGAGGCAGATGGGGTCCTGGAGATGGGTGGGGGCACCCCCTGTTAGTGCTGGACTATGGACCCATACGAGGGGAAGCGGAGATATGACGGAGCATATGCCTTGCCACCAAGAAGACGGGATATCTCAGCTGCGGGAGGTAGGGGGCAGAGGCCACTGCTCTGCCGCCAACACATGTGTACTGTATCCACTGATTCAGTGGGGATGGTGCTTGGGACTGCCTTGGGGGCCCCACTCCCTTACTGGTGCCGAGGAGAGACAACAGTGAGGACACCAACCTCCCAAATTAGATAGCTCAGATACCCTTGAATGCCCCAGCCATTACATAGCACCGAAATGTCTTAACAGCACATCGTTACAAGTTTTAGTTAAAACGTTAATAGTTTAAATGGTAAAAGCAACGATGGCCACAGATGTCCTATGGCCAGAGCGGGAGGGGGGCTGCAAGGCTATGCAACCGAGATCTATGCGCTGTATATGCTGGATGTCAACATTATACACAGAAAAGTTATGTCTTAATTATGTTACCGATTGCGAACCAGCTGTTCTGTATACATTTGTATATATATCATGCGCCAAGAGCTATCACGTTCGGCCAAATGTTGTACCTTCATGAAACTCCAATAAACAAAGTTTAAAAAAAGACTGGCCTTTTCTGAGTCTAATGCACTTGCACATGCAGGTTGGTTGAGGGAGTGTGCTTTCTCAATGACATGACTGAAGACTCTGATATTATCTGCACTAAATCTATCCTTAATGAAATCCATTTGTGAAGGGTGTAATGTTGTTTGTAGGATGGGCTCCAGGCTGAGGGCTAGGATTTTTGCGTATATTTTGCAGTCAATATTTATTAGAAAGATTGGGCTGTAATTCTTGGAGATAAGATGGGTCCTTTCCAGCTTTGGGGATTACAGTCCCTGATACCGTTCCTGTATTTGAAAAGTGGGAGAAGAGGCTTTCCACAGGGGAAATGAGGGATGTACCCCATGTTTGGTAGAAGGAGGCGGGGAAGTCTTCGGACCCTGGTGCCTTTCCAGGTTTTAGAATTTTGATTGCTTTTATGACTTGTCTTTGAGAAATAGTCTCCTCTAGCTGTAATTTGGTTTTATTGTCCATTTTTGAAATAGCAATTATTTAGATATTATAGACAGGTTTTGTAGGAGGTGTTATTACATTTAGAGTAGAGGTTGCAGTAGAATGGTTCAATGGTGTTGAGAATATCTGCTTCTTTGGTAGACGATGAGCTGTTTTCCTTGATAATAGAGGTTATCTTGGGTTGACCGAAATTTTGTGTAAGATACAAGGCCAGAATTTTTCCTGCCCCATTGCTCCCACACACAGTGATGCCTTTGTTCTTTTTGTACAATGATGTGTGCCTAGTTGCTTCAGATTTTATTGAATTCATATTTCAGTTTCGTTAGATGATTGAGGCATGATTTGTCTGGCTTTACTTTAAGGTCATTCTCTAGTAAATGTATTTCTTATTCCAGTTTATTTAAGTTTGAGTCTTCGAGTATTCATTTGATCATATGGCCAAATTCAGGGTGCCCCAGGCAATTTCAGGGTTAAGGTCTGAGTTTCTATTAATTTCAATAAATTGTGTGATTTCTTTCTTAATCTTCTACCTGAGATGAGGTCTTCAATGAAAAGGTTATTCATTCTTCACGTATTATGTTTTTTGCAGAGAAGGGTAATGTCGTATAGGAGGGAAATGCATACATGGTCAGAAACCAGGATCAGTTTGACTGTGGGGTTATATGTTAAGGGGACGTGGTCATCTTCTATTAAGATATAATCTATGCAAGAGAAAGAATTGTGTGGGTGGGTGAAGTAAGTATAGTCTTAACCTGTAGAATGAAATAGTCTCCACACATCTTTCAGCTCGAGGGGCCTGCAAAGTTTTAATATTTGCTTGTGATCCTTGTTAAGTCTAAAGCAGCAAGAGGAGTTCCTATCAAGGATGTCCTTCCCACGGAGAGGTTAAAGTCGCTGGAAGGATGTGTACTAGTTTTTTATGTAGCTGTAACAGGAAGGATGGACAATCATTAATTAGGAGTGTAAGCGTTTACTACCACCAGCTCTTTATCATCTTTTTGGAGGTTTGTTATTAGCCATCTGCCCCCTGGGTCTGCTTCTAAGGATGTAATGTGTAGGCCTGAGGCATTAGATATCGGGGTAATAAGGTCATTTTTCGTTTTGATAGCTGGGGTACAGGATAGGTCGTTAAACTCTTATTTGCATAAAAGTATGGCTTCCTTCAAGGCAACCTTATTTTCTTGAAGGAGAACCAGGTCACCCTTGAGTTTGAGAAGGTAGTCCAGAATGTTTTGGTGTTTTGTAGGGTGGCCCAATCCCTTCATGTTGAGGGATAATATCTTTACACTATGCATTATTATAATTCTGTGATTTGTAGCGGTTGTCAGTAGATTTGATGTGGACAGGTAGGTTAGAGTGAAGGCCTCAATGCCACCTGGCATGGGAGAGGGAATGGGGAGTAAAGAGTGGGAGACGTGCAGGGGATGGATGGGCTGTGGAAGGGAGGAGGGGTATGGGTCAGGGAATATGAAGGGTATGGGGAAGTGTGGTGTGTGGGGAGGCAGGGAAGAAGTGAGAAAAGAAGAAGAGAGAGAGATAAATAAGAAGTGGAAAATAATAACAGAAATCGATGTACCTGAGTAGGCACTCAAATGAGGTGCTAATTGCAATGAGAGGTAAGCCGATGGATGCCATGGGAATGTGCCCTCAGAGTCAAAAAGGGAGTGCCACACCCTGGAATTGGCCTAGGATGAGGAGTACATGAACTGGGCTTATCCAGTGAATGAAGTTATGGTGTGAAGAGCTAAGTGAAAAGGGGAGTGGATGCATGTTGCTGAGGGTGGAGATAACGGTTACATGATCGCACTTGAGTTAGTATAGTAACTTGTCCATCATCGCTGAATAATCAGACAGAAAGCTAGAGAGGAGAAGGAAAGTATCTTAAAGTGCCTGATATGTGATATTGGTGATTTCTAATTTGTTGTACTGCATAGTTGTGAAATATTTCAAATAACCAACATTTTAGACATATAATATTGTAAACTCGAATTAATGCAACGTGCTGGTAACTGCAACATAAAACTGGTCATTTAGTGGAATTATTTAAACAGGTGAGGGTGGTTCCTTTATGCCTAATATACATCAAGTTCACCAAAAGTAGCATTTAGGTCCAGTTTTGGACCCGCTGGCCTGGGGCATTAAAAATAGAAATGTTGTAGGTGGACAAATGGTGGTCTATCTAGGGACCCAATATATCAGGCTAAAAAAGTTAGCTATACTGAGCAACCAATGGTTATACCAAGTGTTGTGTGTATATTTGGAGAAGAGGAAACCTATAATCGCATTGTGAGGTCATTGCGACCTTAAAGATCTTTAGGTCAACACAAGTGATGGGCAACATGGCATAAGGGACTGTTACAGATTGTCATGTCTGTGTAAAGACAACAGCTTATCATAACAACCCCCTGACTGTAGATGTCTTTGTGTAAATGAGCACTTACTGCTGATGTATTGAACTAGGAACTTTGATACAACTTATAGCTGTAGGTTAGAGGTTAGGTGCATGCAACTAAATCTGTAAATCCAGCCAGGTGGTGGATTTAGTAGTGAGTAGTAGATTATTAGTTATTAGATTGAACCAATTACCATGACCGTAAGAGTGTGGTATGGCAGTATTATAGGAGTAGGGCTTTGGAACCAAGATAGTTAATTGGTCAAAAAGAAAGGAATTTTAGGCCATTTTGGGTTGTTGTTGGATGCTTGGGCTTTTATGAGCTTAAAGAGGAGTTAGTACCCTATTAGTTTGCCATAAGATTTTAAGGGATAGTCATGTATTACCTGCGGGTTAGTGGACCAAAAGGAGGTAACTTAAAAGTTCATATTTAAGTCCTGAATCTCTGCAGTGAAAGACTCCAAGCTCACTGGATCCTCGAATATGGAGGTTTTATAGTTATAGGTGGTTTGTAGTCAAGCAGGTCCATTGAAGGATAATTGTACCTCCAGGTTCTTCAAAGTCTTTCTTTGAGTTATGAAAGCTTTCCTCCTTCTCACCGTAACTTTGGAGTAGTCTTGTGAATAACCTATGGAGGAGCTGTTCCAGTTGATCCTTTGTACTTTCTTCATGTGGGGTAAGATTAAGTATCGAAGAGGACAGAAGATCAGAGCTCTGGACGTTGAGCTGCCTTTCAGCTTAAAGGTGGGGACTCTGTGAGCTCTGGTTATTTTGAAGTCTTTACTAAAGCTCAAGCCCAGAGTTTGTGACGTCCATTTTTCTGTGACGCCTACACTTGATGAGGCTTGATCCTCCACACCCTCTAGAAGACCAAAGAGTTCCCAGTTCAGTGTCTGTCTTCCAAGTCCTTAAGGTTTCTCTCTCTGACTAATCTTGAAGTGGTGGCGGGCTGGGTTTTTGAAGCGTTTAATTTGTAGTCCTCTTGTTGACTAATACAAGATTCTGCTTCCATTACTCTCCCTCCTAATCAAGGTATATCCAGTTTAATACCTGAGAGGTTGTTTTGCAGGGAGTCTTTGCTGTCTTTAGTTGTTTGCACCAGCGTCGAGTTTCTGCATGATGAGATCCAGAGCATGGTTGGCATTTGCTTGGATCTATTCGTAGCAGGTTTTGTGTCCTTCAATTCACCCCTGGTACCCTTGGGTTCATGAAACCTCTGGTCTGACATGTCAGCGGTGGGATAAATTCAAGAGCGATATGCCATGAGCCCCCATAGTGTAGGGCTAGGTGATGAAGATCCCAGTCAAATTAGAAAATTAGAGTGATGGTGGGAAGGGTCCATCTTTCTTTGTGGCTAAGGCATAAATGAGTTGGGTGGACCAATATTGTGCAGACTTGCACTGGTGTGGTGGGGTCACTTTCCCTCGATCCGAAGATTAGTGATTATGGCGGGCATCATGAGGTCAGATGGGTGTTTTTATCAGTTTGTGGAGCTCTTGCTATTTTAAATGTGCACATACCATGGGAATGTGTGATGGATCTCCAATACAATACAGTTCAAAAGAGACTCACTCACATATTGTTCTTGGGTGTTTGTCCCGGTGGTGGCCATTTTAGGGTCAGTAGAGAACTGTCTGTGCATTCAGGCCGCCATATGGTTCTGGGCAAGCCATTAAGCTACAGCTGTCTCAGGGGCTGGATTGTGGGCCAAGTGAGGTCAGTCAGAGCCCCCATCTCCACTATGTTGACGATTGTCTGAGAGCAAGGCGGGATGTGGTATGGCCTCTGGAAAAGCCACGGCGGAGCTTTCTGCTCTAAGCGACCATCTTCTTGGGCAGTAGCCACACCCCCACAATAGTGCCACTTTTCTAAATGTAAGGCTTATCAAAGATAAATAGTTAGGTGTCAGAAACAAATTGTCGTAGAGTAAGCATACTTGTAATGTCTGATAAATTTAGAAATTGCAAATATATTCATGGGAGTGTCTCTTGTTCCTTAGCATTCTTTACACTATTATACAGGCTAATGGCATCAAGTATTCTTAACCAATAATTGATTTTGCAGGTTAGAACAATAGGGACCTGATTTAGAGATTGGCAGAGGGTTTACTCTTGTCACAAACGTGACGGATATTCCGCCCGCCGTATTACAATTCCATTATAGCCTATGGAATTTGTAATGCCCCAGATGGGATTTCCTTCACGTTTGTGACAGAGTAACCCCTCTGCCAAACTCTAAATCAGGCACTAAATCTCCTCAGGGTATCATTGATGCCTTGTGTATGACAGTACTAATGAAAGCATTAGGAAAGATGGAAAATCGATCAGCCAGATTACATTATTTTGAGTTTTAAGGGTCTTTGGGGCAGGTTAGATACATCTGTTTTTATCTTTGATATTTTGGCCACTGGTATATTTATATCCTGTAGATTAACTACCAAAACCAAGTGATAGTTATGTTGTGTTACTCCATAAGCATTAGTTTTTCTATGGCAGGTTGTTTTGAATGTGTGGACGTAGCCCTGGCCCACGGCCTTGTTGATAAGCTTATATCTTTAGACTCCATGAGCAGTCGTTTCTCACTGTCAGGTTGTTTTCAGTTTGTGGGTGTTGCCCTGGCCCACGTACTTCTTGATGATTTGGTTTGTTATTAGGAATTATCCCTACAGTGGTGCGCTTAAAAGGAAGGACGATATTAAATATTATAACATCCAAATTAAGTCATCTGGATGTGTACTGTGTCATGGGGTAACCCTGCTCATTGTTTTATTGCTCAGATATTTGCTGCTGTACATAAAGTGGGTGCCAGCTATGGTAGTGCTAGCTTTCGTTTTTGGAGTCGTTGCTAAACTTTGTACAATTGATTAGTGTTGTGCGTTTCCATACAGCCTTTGTTGGTGCACGTCAGATAATTCATAGTGGAGTGTTTGTGACTGATTTGTTTATTATTTGCGAGAAGTTTATGAACTAGGATCATGATACCTTTACTGCTCGTTACCTGCTCTCGTATACTTGAGACAAATCATCCTTTTCTCCCACACTTTCTATTTTTATTGAGTCTATTATTCTTGAGTGCTTGTGTTTATTTTGTTAAGGGGGCACTATGCTGTGTGATAGTACTGTACTTTGAGCCCTTTGAGATTCCCTTTCCAAATATTGGTGGTCATTCTGACCTCGGTGGTAAAAGGCGCCTACCGCCGGTCAGAAATCCTCCATAATTCCGCCGCGGTAACCCGCCACGGTCATTCTGACCCGCAGCAGCCAAACCTCTGAAAATCCGACAGCCACAACAGACCGCCAGACCAGCGGTCGGCGGAAAAGTGGAGGTGACCAAACCTCCACCGTCACGCCAACAGAAATACGCCCATGCCATTACGACCCACGAATCCACGCGGCGGTCTTTCAAACGCGGTTTTCCATTGGCGGTACACACCGCCGCGGTCAGAATACACACAAACGAACAAAACTCAGCCACATTGGACGATTTGAATTCCACACACCTGATACACATACACACACCACTCCCACACACACAATACAATATAAAACACACACCCACATCACCCACAAACCCCTACGACAAAAAATTCAGAAAGAAGCACTGAGAGACACATCAGCGATCACAGAATACCATCACACAGAGGCACACTACACCATCACCCACACAATATCCACACACAAAACAACACACACCACCACACTCAACACACTTAACTACACATACTCCACCCCACACATCATACACACCACTCCATGGCACCCCAAAGACACCCCCGCTTCTCAGACGAAGAACTCAGGGTCATGGTGGAGGAAATCGTTCGGGTAGAGCCCCAGCTCTTCGGCACACAGGTCCAATACACCAGCATTGCCCGGAGGACGGAGCTATGGCAGAGGATTGTCGACAGGGTCAACGCTGTGGGACAGCACCCCAGAAATCGGGAAGACATCAGGAAGCGATGGAACGACCTACAGGGGAAGGTGCGTTCCATGGTATCCAGGCACAACATCGCCGTGCAGAAGACTGGCGGAGGACCCCCACCTCAACCCCCACAATTTACAACATGGGAGGAGGAAGTCTTGAACATCCTGCATCCTGACGGCCTCGCAGGAGTCAGCGGAGGAATGGACACTGGTAAGTTGAACCTTCACTACTGCTTCCCCCCCACCTGCATGCCAAATCATACCCCAACCCTCACCCCCATCCTCGAACCCCACCCTCACCCCCACCACCATCCTCACCCCCACCACCATCCTCACCCCCACCACCATCCTCACCCCCACCCCCAGCACACCTATTCCCTGCCAATGTCTCACCATCACAACCCACACATCCCAAAACCTAGGCCTGCATGCGTCCACTAAGCATGGACACCCATCACCAAAGCATGCCCAATGCATATACACATCCCCCCCACAAGCCAAGTGAGGTCAGTCAGAGCCCCCATCTCCACTATGTTGACGATCGTCTGAGAGCAAGGCGGGATGTGGTATGGCCTCTGGAAAAGCCACGGCGGAGCTTTCTGCTCTAAGCGACCATCTTCTTGGGCAGTAGCCACACCCCCACAATAGTGCCACTTTTCTAAATGTAAGGCTTATCAAAGATAAATAGTTAGGTGTCAGAAACAAATTGTCGTAGAGTAAGCATACTTGTAATGTCTGATAAATTTAGAAATTGCAAATATATTCATGGGAGTGTCTCTTGTTCCTTAGCATTCTTTACACTATTATACAGGCTAATGGCATCAAGTATTCTTAACCAATAATTGATTTTGCAGGTTAGAACAATAGGGACCTGATTTAGAGATTGGCAGAGGGTTTACTCTTGTCACAAACGTGACGGATATTCCGCCCGCCGTATTACAATTCCATTATAGCCTATGGAATTTGTAATGCCCCAGATGGGATTTCCTTCACGTTTGTGACAGAGTAACCCCTCTGCCAAACTCTAAATCAGGCACTAAATCTCCTCAGGGTATCATTGATGCCTTGTGTATGACAGTACTAATGAAAGCATTAGGAAAGATGGAAAATCGATCAGCCAGATTACATTATTTTGAGTTTTAAGGGTCTTTTGGGCAGGTTAGATACATCTGTTTTTATCTTTGATATTTTGGCCACTGGTATATTTATATCCTGTAGATTAACTACCAAAACCAAGTGATAGTTATGTTGTGTTACTCCATAAGCATTAGTTTTTCTATGGCAGGTTGTTTTGAATGTGTGGACTTAGCCCTGGCCCACGGCCTTGTTGATAAGCTTATATCTTTAGACTCCATGAGCAGTCGTTTCTCACTGTCAGGTTGTTTTCAGTTTGTGGGTGTTGCCCTGGCCCACGTACTTCTTGATGATTTGGTTTGTTATTAGGAATTATCCCTACAGTGGTGCGCTTAAAAGGAAGGACGATATTAAATATTATAACATCCAAATTAAGTCATCTGGATGTGTACTGTGTCATGGGGTAACCCTGCTCATTGTTTTATTGCTCAGATATTTGCTGCTGTACATAAAGTGGGTGCCAGCTATGGTAGTGCTAGCTTTCGTTTTTGGAGTCGTTGCTAAACTTTGTACAATTGATTAGTGTTGTGCGTTTCCATACAGCCTTTGTTGGTGCACGTCAGATAATTCATAGTGGAGTGTTTGTGACTGATTTGTTTATTATTTGCGAGAAGTTTATGAACTAGGATCATGATACCTTTACTGCTCGTTACCTGCTCTCGTATACTTGAGACAAATCATCCTTTTCTCCCACACTTTCTATTTTTATTGAGTCTATTATTCTTGAGTGCTTGTGTTTATTTTGTTAAGGGGGCACTATGCTGTGTGATAGTACTGTACTTTGAGCCCTTTGAGATTCCCTTTCCAAATATTGGTGGTCATTCTGACCTCGGTGGTAAAAGGCGCCTACCGCCGGTCAGAAATCCTCCATAATTCCGCCGCGGTAACCCGCCACGGTCATTCTGACCCGCAGCAGCCAAACCTCTGAAAATCCGACAGCCACAACAGACCGCCAGACCAGCGGTCGGCGGAAAAGTGGAGGTGACCAAACCTCCACCGTCACGCCAACAGAAATACGCCCATGCCATTACGACCCACGAATCCACGCGGCGGTCTTTCAAACGCGGTTTTCCATTGGCGGTACACACCGCCGCGGTCAGAATACACACAAACGAACAAAACTCAGCCACATTGGACGATTTGAATTCCACACACCTGATACACATACACACACCACTCCCACACACACAATACAATATAAAACACACACCCACATCACCCACAAACCCCTACGACAAAAAATTCAGAAAGAAGCACTGAGAGACACATCAGCGATCACAGAATACCATCACACAGAGGCACACTACACCATCACCCACACAATATCCACACACAAAACAACACACACCACCACACTCAACACACTTAACTACACATACTCCACCCCACACATCATACACACCACTCCATGGCACCCCAAAGACACCCCCGCTTCTCAGACGAAGAACTCAGGGTCATGGTGGAGGAAATCGTTCGGGTAGAGCCCCAGCTCTTCGGCACACAGGTCCAATACACCAGCATTGCCCGGAGGACGGAGCTATGGCAGAGGATTGTCGACAGGGTCAACGCTGTGGGACAGCACCCCAGAAATCGGGAAGACATCAGGAAGCGATGGAACGACCTACGGGGGAAGGTGCGTTCCATGGTATCCAGGCACAACATCGCCGTGCAGAAGACTGGCGGAGGACCCCCACCTCAACCCCCACAATTTACAACATGGGAGGAGGAAGTCTTGAACATCCTGCATCCTGACGGCCTCGCAGGAGTCAGCGGAGGAATGGACACTGGTAAGTTGAACCTTCACTACTGCTTCCCCCCCACCTGCATGCCAAATCATACCCCAACCCTCACCCCCATCCTCGAACCCCACCCTCACCCCCACCACCATCCTCACCCCCACCACCATCCTCACCCCCACCACCATCCTCACCCCCACCCCCAGCACACCTATTCCCTGCCAATGTCTCACCATCACAACCCACACATCCCAAAACCTAGGCCTGCATGCGTCCACTAAGCATGGACACCCATCACCAAAGCATGCCCAATGCATATACACATCCCCCCCACAAGCCACCCTCACCAAAGCCCCCACACACTAATGCCAGCACTTGGGGACACGGGAACCCACAGATACACCCATATGCCACACATTGAAACTATAACCATACCTCTATACCCCTGCAGGACCCGACCGTCAACACACCGCCACGGAGGGCCCAGAATTCTCCACACCCCCCACCCAAGAGGCCGTCAGCGATGACAGCAGCTCTGTCGACCTGGACACTGATGACCAGCCCGGACCATCGGGGACCTCTGGACAGTCGGTTCCCCTCACACAGGCACAGGCCACTACAGACCCAAACCCCTCTGGGAACACCAGCACAGCTCCCACCCAGCGGGCCCATGCCTCTGTCTCCAGGGCGCGTCAATCTGCGGTGTGTCTACCACTACAGGGCACCCAGGATAACCCACCACCCCAACAACAACAGGGACCTGGGGGCAGTGGTAGTGGGCACACCGGCCAGGGGGCAGAGGCCCAGGGAAACAGGGCAACTCGGAGGGCAGCTGTGCGACAAGGTGGGGGGACGGGCCCAGGGAACCCACTCTCCACGAGGCCCTCACCACCATCATGGGAGCATACAACCGCTCCCAGGAGACGATGGCGACGGTACTGGCCCGGTTCCAGGAGATCCAGGTACTGCAGGAGGAACACTATCGGGGGTACAGGGAGGACATCAGAGCCCTCACCTCCACCCTGGTTACCATGGTAGGGCTGCTGCAGGACCTCATCAACACCAGGACGGACACTCCACAACAACAAAGGGCCCCTGCCACTAGCCTGGACCAAGAACAGCCAACCACCTCCGCCGGCGCTAGTGGACAGGAGGCCCCCGCACAACAGCAGCCCACCAGACCCCCACCTCCTGCAGGAGAAGAACCACCCCGCAAGAGGGCCCTGAGATCTCGCAAGAAGACAGAGTAGGATGTCAAGACCCCCGCCAGCAAAGGATACCACCTGATGTCATCCCACTGTCCCACATTGTCACCCTGTCCATCCTTGAACTGCCCATGCTCCATCTCTCCACAGGCCTCTGGACAATGCACCTGTGTGACTGTTACTCTGGACTCTGCCATGGACATTCCTTCACCATAGCCCCCACCCACTTGAAACCACCCATCCCATTTTGAGCACTGAAATAAACACCTATTTTGCACAAAACTATCTGGAGTCTGGCTGTGATTTCAAAATATTGTAATTGACATGACAGTGCAAATATGTCCTTGTACATAGTGAAGTCAACAAACAGCTGCCACAAAGCTGTAGTCCATGGGGAAACGAAGCACAGGACTCGTAGTGGGGACCCCAGATCTGAAATAGGGAGGGAAAAGCCACAACTCAGTCATCATACACTGGGGCAAATAGACAGGCAGCAGAGATGCAGGAGAGTAGTTCACATTTACTAAATTATGTTTGAATTGTTACCTGTGTCCTATTGGAAGTACTGTTCAATGATTCTGTCCCTGTTGTCTGTTTCAGCCCCGTCGTCTTCCTCCTCGTCACTCTCCACAGGTTCCACAGCTGCCACAACACCACCGTCTCGACCATCCTCCTGCAGGAAAGGCACCTGGCGGCGCAAAGCCAGGTTGTGAAGCATGCAGCAGGCCACGATGATGTGACACACCTTCTTAGGTGAGTACATTAGGGATCCACCTGTCATATGCAGGCACCGAAACCTGGCCTTTAGGAGGCCAAAGGTGCGTTCGATCACCCTCCTAGTACGCCCATGGGCCTCATTGTACCGTTCCTCTGCCCTGGTCCGGGGATTCCTTACTGGGGTCAGTAGCCACAACAGGTTGGGGTACCCAGAGTCCCCCAATAGCCATACACGGTGTCTCTCTAGCTGTTCCATCACGTAAGGGATGCTGCTATTCCTCAGGATGTAGGCGTCATGCACTGACCCTGGGAATTTGGCATTTACACGCGAGATGTACTGGTCAGCCAAACACACCACCTGGATGTTCATGGAATGGTAACTTTTTCTGTTCCTGTACACCTGCTCCCTGTCTCTTGGGGGAACCAAAGCCACATGGGTCCCATCAATGGCATCAGTGACGTTGGGAATATGTCCAAGGGTGTAGAAATCACCCTTCACTGTAGCCAATTCGCCCACCTCAGGGAAAATGATGTAGCTCCTCACGTATTTCATCAGGGCAGACAACACTCTGGATAACACCTTTGAAAACATGGGCTGAGACATCCCAGAAGCAATTCCCACTGTTGTCTGAAATGACCCACTTGCCAGGAAATGGAGTACTGACAGGACCTGCACCAGAGGGGGAATCCCTGTGGGTTGGCGGATGGGGGACATCAGGTCGGGCTCCAGCTGGGCACACAGTTCATGTATAGTGGCACGGTCAAGCCGGTAGGTCAGGATAATGTGGCGTTCTTCCATTGTCGACAGGTCCACCAGCGGTCGGTACACGCGAGGATTCATCCGTCTCCTCGCCAAACCCAGCGGACGGTGCCTAGGAAGGACAACATGGAGCACAGAGTCAAGCAACCCACAGGTACGTACTCACAGCTTGCACAGTAAACGATTCTCTATGCAGTGAATGGCGTGTCTGAGTGGCTATGCAAGGCCTAGGCCTGTGTGACGCAGTTGAAATTGAGCCATGTGGACCCTCGAAATGGCGGCTGCCTGACCTGTGAAGTGTGACAATGGGATGTGAGGTCAATGCGCTGGCGTGGCACACCGCGGCGGTCGGCGGTCGAAGACCGCGGCGCGAAGCCGCATTGGTTAACATTGAAGTCTATGGGTTTCAGGAGCCAATGGCGAAGGGCGCCGGTGGTGGCGGTACGCACCGCCGCGGTACGCACCGCCACGGACGTGACCGCCATTTCCTATCTACTTATCCACTTGCGACTTGAACTTTCACAGGAGAGGACCTATACTGCAAGTGTTGCTGTGACCTCGGTCTGGAAGGGACAATGGCTGCTGCGACTGGGGAAAGGGCCCCTGCCTTCACTGGAGAGGAGTTGGAGAAACTTGTGGATGGGGTCCTCCCCCAGTATGCGCTACTCTACGGTCCTCCAGACCAACAAGTGAGTTTAATTCAATATGGATTTGGGGCCACTGGCTGGCTTGGGGGCCTGGCGGGGGGCCTGGCGGGGATGGGGGGCATGTTGGGGCTGGCGGGGGGCCTGGCGGGGATGGGGGGCATGTTGGGCCTGGCGGGGGGCCTGGCGGGGATGGGGGGCATGTTGGGCCTGGCGGGGATGGGGGGCATGTTGGGCCTGGCGGGGGGCCTGGCGGGGATGGGGGGCATGTTGGGCCTGGCGGGGGGCCTGGCGGGGGGCCTGGCGGGGATGGGGGGCGTTGGGCCACTGGCAACGAAAATGCAGACAAACTTGAACGTGGTATTTCTCCCTCCCTGTACGTGTCACATAGGTCCGCGCCCATGAGAAGATCGGGATTTGGCGTGCCATCGCGAAGGAAGTCCGGACCCTGGGGGTCCACCATCGACGGGGCACCCACTGCCGCAAGAGGTGGGAGGACATCCGCCGCGGGACCAAGAAGACCGCCGAGTCTCTGCTGGGGATGGCCTCCCAACGTAGGTGGGGTGCCTGCCGTCAACTGACCCCCCTGATGTTCCGGATCCTGGCGGTGGCCTACCCTGATTTGGATGGGCGCGTGAGGGCAGCACAGCAGACACAAGGGGGTGAGTACAAGCATTATCTACTCTGTTGTCGCGCAGTGGAGGTGTCTGGGTGGGGGAGGAGGGCTGTGGGTCCCCCTAGGCCAGGGCGATATCTGTAGGCTGGGCACCCCCGTAAGCCCCTGTGTCCCCAGCCACCACCCTCAGTAGTGTGTCAGTACAGCCATCCCTGGGCCGTGTCATCCATGGGTGCAGTTGTCAACTCTAGGCGTGTAGGGCATGTTCCACGGAATGCGTAGCGGACCCCAAGTGCGCAACTTAGTGCAGGGGGCATCTGTGTCTGTCATGTCCGCTAACTGTACTGGTGATCCATGTACTCAAAATCTCTTTATTTCTCTCTCCCCCCCCTTTTTGTTTGTCTTTCTGTGCTTGTGTGCATCAGCATCATCAGGCGGAGGAGAAGTGGCATCGGGGCAGGAGGGAGCTGCATCTCACATGGCCCAGGAGGGCCATGCCACAGAGTCTGACTGGACCAGTGAGACGGAGGGCGAGGGGAGCTCCACAACGGGGACGACTGGACCCTGCAGCGACACAGACACGTCCTCGGAAGGGAGCTCCCTTGCGGGGGTGGCACCATCCGTGCCCCCCGCCATTACAGGTACAGCCGCCACCTAGCGCACCATCTCCGCCCTCCCAGCAGCCCCTCAGCGTTCACCCCGTGCCCGCTCTGCTAGGAAGCCGGGCATCTCCTTCGCCCCAGGCACCTCAGGCCCTGCCCCTGTTACCCCCGCTGCCCTCAGTGAGGAGGTCATTGACCTCCTCCGAACGCTCATTGTTGGGCAGACTACCCTTTTGAATGCCATCCAGGGGGTGGAGAGGGAGGTTCATCGCAGCAATGCGTACCTGGAGGGCATTCATTCGGGTCAGGCTGCCCATTAGCGATCGTTCCAGGCTCTGGCCTCAGCACTGACGGCAGCCATTGTCCCTGTCTCCTGCCTCCCTCTACTAACTCCCTCCTCCCAGTCTCCTGTTCCTCTGCCTGTCCCACCCACACCATCAGACCAGCCTGCACACACCTCAACACCCAAGAGCAGCTCATCCAAACATAAGCACCACAGATCACGCAGACATTCACACAAGCACCATTCCGATGCAGACATGCCAACAGTCACTACCACCTCTGTGACCCCCACCTCCTCGTCTCCCTCCTCCCTCCCTGTGACGTCTACACTCACACCTTCATTCACCTCACCATCAGCCAGTGTTTCCATCACCAGCATACCCTCCACTCCAGTCCGCACACGTGCAGTCACCACCCCCACTGCCATTTACACGTCCCCTGTGTCCTCTCCCACTGTGTCTGTCACCCCCTCTTCCACACCACACAAACGCAGCCACCCACCCACCCAACAGCCATCCACCTCACGACAGCCTCCCGCTCCTGCACCTGCACCCAAAGACAGCAAACTTGTCTCGCCTACAACCACATCCTCTCCCTCCACTCCCATACCCACTGTACCTACCACTCTCCATTGTCCCAAGAAAATCTATCTCTCTACTGCTACCTTCTTTCCTGACCCTGAGCCCCCCCCTCCTTCTCGTCGGGGTAAAAAGAGCACCTCAGCCACCACCAGCCCTGCAGCCCCCTTGACAAGGGTGCAGGGGTATTGGAGCCCACCAGCCCGCAGGTCTGGATCTTCGCCCAGCAGCAAGGGGACAGCCAGCCTACCCCCTGGGAAGAGGAGCAGAAGGCGGAAGGGCCGCCGCCGGAGCCCGGATTCGATATCCCCCCAGGACACTAGCCAGCCACCGTCAACAGCCACAGCTCCAAAGGGAGGAAAGGGCCACAGACTCCCGACTAAGGAGGGCAAGGGCAGCAAGGCGGAGAAGTCAGGCAGCAGGCCTGCTGCCCATGGAGGACCCGTCACAGCTGCCCAGGAGGCGCCCGCAACCCCCATAGCCGCTGCCCCGGGAGGAACCGGCACAGCTGCCCCGGGAGAGCCCACCACCCCCATAGCCGCTGCCCAGGGAGGACCCAGCCCAGCTGGCCAGGAGGGCCCCACCACCCACAGCCCAGGTGGGCATTGAAGGAGCACCATCCCCGCTGCCCAGGAGGGCACCACCAGGCAATGAGCAGTTGGCCATAGAATGGCCGCCGTCTCCAGCACCGCTCCGCTGGGGACCGCCGTCTCAAGAACCGCTGAACTGGGCCCTTCAAGGCAAGAACCGCTGAACTGGGCCCCGCCGTCTCCAGCACCGCTCCGCTGGGGACCGCCGTCTCAAGAACCGCTGCACTGGGCCCTTCAAGGCAAGAACCGCTGAACTGGGCCCTTCAAGGCAAGAACCGCTGAACTGGGCCCTTCAAGGCAAGAACCGCTGAACTGGGCCCCGCCGTCTCCAGCACCGCTCCGCTGGGGACCGCCGTCTCAAGAACCGCTGAACTGGGCCCTTCAAGGCAAGAACCGCTGAACTGGGCCCCGCCGTCTCCAGCACCGCTCCGCTGGGGACCGCCGTCTCAAGAACCGCTGAACTGGGCCCTTCAAGGCAAGAACCGCTGAACTGGGCCCTTCCAGGCAGGAACCGCTGGCCCTTTGGCAGACGTGGCAGGGCAGGATCTGTCTCGGGCAGGGCTGCAGGATGTCCTCTGGCCAACATGCCTCCTCCAGTGGCAGTGGAGTCTGTTATGGACTGTTTGGACTGTGGCTTTGCTCTCCCCAGGATGGCCCAGTGGGCAGGCCACCCACTGTATGGACTGTATGGACTGTGACTTTGCTCTCCCCAGGATGGCCCAGTGGGCAGGCCACCCACTGTATGGACTGTTTGGACTGTGGCTTTGCTCTCCCCAGGATGGCCCAGTGGGCAGGCCACCCACTGTATGGACTGTTTGGACTGTGGCTTTGCTCTCCCCAGGATGGCCCAGTGGGCAGGCCACCCACTGTATGGACTGTTTGGACTGTGGCTTTGCTCTCCCCAGGATGGCCCAGTGGGCAGGCCACCCACTGTATGGACTGTATGGACTGTGGCTTTGCTCTCCCCAGGATGGCCCAGTGGGCAGGCCACCCACTGTATGGACTGTTTGGACTGTGGCTTTGCTCTCCCCAGGATGGCCCAGTGGGCAGGCCACCCACTGTATGGACTGTTTGGACTGTGGCTTTGCTCTCCCCAGGATGGCCCAATGGGCAGGCCACCCACTGTATGGACTGTATGGACTGTGGCTTTGCTCTCCCCAGGATGGCCCAGTGGGCAGGCCACCCACTGTATGGACTGTATGGACTGTGGCTTTGCTCTCCCCAGGATGGCCCAGTGGGCAGGCCACCCACTGTATGGACTGTTTGGACTGTGGCTTTGCTCTCCCCAGGATGGCCCAGTGGGCAGGCCACCCACTGTATGGACTGTTTGGACTGTGGCTTTGCTCTCCCCAGGATGGCCCAATGGGCAGGCCACCCACTGTATGGACTGTATAGACTGTGGCTTTGCTCTCCCCAGGATGGCCCAGTGGGCAGGCCACCCACTGTATGGACTGTTTGGACTGTGGCTTTGCTCTCCCCAGGATGGGCCAGTGGTCATGGAGTCCCCTCGTGGATCTGGCGTTGTGTACTCAAGTGGCTGAGGTGCCCCCCTTCCCTTCCCCCTGAGGTGCCTGTCCTTTTTTCTTTCTGATGCCCCTGCAGTGTTCTCTCCGTGGAGTTCTTGTCGTGGGACCGGGCCTTGCCCCTTTGCTCAGGACCCCTGTGGTCCACGGACAGTGGTTGGACTACATTTAGTAGCTGTATATATTTTGTACATAGTTTATTTATTTATTTGGATTACTGCTGTCCATTTTTCAATATATCTGCCCGTTTGAGATCTCTTCTTTTGGTCTTTGCATTATTTCGGAAGGGGGGGGTTTGTGGGTTGTGACAGTGATCTGTGGGAATGCATTGATGTGTGTGTTGTAGTGGGTGTGGGTGGGTGGGTGTGTGCCGGTAATCTTTTCCCTCCCCTGTGTCGTAGGTGCAGTACTCACCGATGTCTTCCGCGCCGCCGGGCGTGCTCCTGGTACAGGAGCAGGTATAGGAGTGCGGGGATGACCTGCAACTCGGGTTCCATAC
The DNA here is from genome assembly GCF_031143425.1 of Pleurodeles waltl. NCBI lineage: Eukaryota > Metazoa > Chordata > Amphibia > Caudata > Salamandridae > Pleurodeles > Pleurodeles waltl. Next base: position 866,570,119 of record NC_090444.1, on the reverse strand, counting down.
TGCCGGAATCTCGCGTGGTGTATGTGGAGGTGAGCGTTTTCCCGTTCGTAGTCTGTTTCCGCCGTGTTTTTATCGGCGGTGCTCCCGCCCCGGAAAAGGTGGCGGATTGGTGGGTCGTGATAGGGTGGGCGGTACATTGTCTGCCGCCTGGCTGTTGGCGGGGACCGCCGCACTGTTTGTTTGTTCCGCCGTGGCGGGCGGAGTGTTAATGCGGCGGGCTGTGTTGGCGGTTCCCGCCAGGGTCAGAATTGCATATTTTGGACCGCCGGCCTGTTGGCGGGTTGGCCGCCGCTTTATCACCGACCGCCAGGGTCAGAATGAGGGCCATTGTCTTTTACCCGGCTTCCATCTCCTCCAGATAATTGGAATTAGAATGGTTAGCTTTTGTTTAACTTTCATATACAAATTGTTGCTACATCAATGGACTGCCGTGAGCACCAGTGATTTTGTGATTCTGTGTCTGCAGTACTTGCTGCATAGTTATAGATGTAGTTTTTCTGCCACATAATGTACATATTTCACACAAAAAAATGCTTGTAGCTTAATTGAATGAAAATAACACTGTCAGAGAATGTTCTCCATAATTTGGACGTCTTGCCATGCAATGTAGCCCTCCATACCACGTAATTCTATTTGCTCTGACAATGAGAAAGCTCTGTGGAGTGGTTTGGAAGTTTGTCTGCTCCAGGTGGCACACTATTACTTCCAAAAGAGCCTGCCCATTTCAGCCCAACTCTTTCCTATGTTACTGCCATTCTCCTCCTGGGCTCCCCTCAGCTCTGGGGCCCTTTGACATTTTCTGTGCTACAGCGCTAGCATGCTGAAGGTATAACAACTGTGGCCGATCTTTTCCAGGACAGCAGTTTGTTACCCTTTGACGAGCTAGTGCACCAATATAACATATATAAAAGGCAATTCCTAACATACCACACACTAGCTTGTGCTTTGCACTTCACCTGGGAGATTGTGGTGTCGGATGGAACTCATGCAGTTATACAGTACCTTCACACCATGGGCAATAGTTGGAAGCTTATCAGTTGGATGACAACGTCTGTCGCAGAGCACACTGGCCTCCCTTGCCAGCCTTCGGAACTGAGGGTAACATGAAATTGGGTTGGGTTTTGCTGACAAACAATAGTACAGAGTGCTGGCTTATAGGGCTGCTGTCTCTCAAAAGGCAAGGTTCACACGCATCCAATTCTTCACGCTGTATTGAGTATAGCTGTTTCCTGCAAGGTCTACAAGTTCCTCCATGGGGCGACCACCTACTGCTCTTGTCGCCACCTTCCACCAGAGTTGGCTGCCCTACACAGATGGGATACTTGTGCTTTGGGCTCCTACCCACGTGCAAAGAAAAAACAAAACAATAGCTTACTTCCTTGACATAGCTCTGCTCTTGGCTAAGCTCACTGTCACTCGCCGCAGGAAAGCTCCCCTTCTCCCTGGGGTGACGGCATGTAGTAGTCTGTCTGTTTAGGGTACTGCAAAGAGTGCCAACCTGAGAGTGCAGGAAGACACAGGCCTCTGGAAAAAAAAACCTTTCTATGTAATGGGACAATTTGTTATTCTGAAAGCCCCTCTTTCTTTAGCGGTTGCGGTCCAGCTTTCCCCACTGGCTTTCTGTGAGATGTCTCCTGCATTCCATCTGTGTGGCATTCTTTTTCCAAATGTGATAAATGCAGTGATGATGCCCAATTTCTTGACTGTCTCCCTGAATACATGTACAGAAGAATATGCCTTAGTTATTGTTCTATATTTACTTTATTGTTCCTCCCCTTCCTGACTGCCATTGTTAGCACGCACTTAAGCAGCACCTGTCCAAAAACGTAATGAATGAATCTGCTTTTTCAAGGCTTGTAGTCATAATTGCTCGTACTGCAATATAAATTATGGGCGCAGTGCTACCATGTGGTGTATTTAAAGTAGCAATAATAAAAATCAATAAAGAAATCTTGGAAATATGGACTAAGTGGAGAACTTGCTTTTTTACATTATAACACATAGTTTCTAAAACGATATCTTTCTTACACCACATTTCCAGTCACAGATACAATCCACTTCCCCATTTTTGGGCTGTAGCTCATTTGGCTACCATACGGTCTACATCCACAAGCAGCCGGGGCTACCTAGTAACCCAGTATACCTCCAGATACTCAACACCATCAGCCTGAGGTGTACAGCTCCAAGGTTACCCACCACTTTGTCAGTGCTCTCATTCTCTGATTCCAAAAACTGAAACTGTCTCTTGATGTGCAGGCTGCCAGAAATGTATTTAAAATAGTATGGATTTATTTCTAAGCATCAGGACCGCGGATGTTGCCATAGATTGCTAAACTTTTCAGGACCCATTTAATGGGATCATTGGGATTTGCACCATATAAGAAAACGTAATCCACACATTCTATCTTCCCTTTCCATACCCTACTGCGCCTCTCTGACTAACACATCCCTCCTGTCGCACATGGCTAAGAGGTGTAAAACCAAGACAAAAAGAACTGCTGATTAAAGGACCTATCACGTACCCTAGCCAAGAGGAAACAACACTACAATGCCTCATTCACCTGGACCCTGCAAATGGGTTGCATGTATAATAATTCTGATTAGGCAAGCGTTGGTACACAGACCCATCTTTTTCATTACAAAGGACAGAAACGTATTCCATTGAGTCAATTGCCTTCTCACCGCTCAACAATGAAATCAATAGTGGTTCAGTTACCTTTGTGGATACATCTAGACAGTGCAATCATATAACGTTCAGTTGGGTTCCTATCATTGACAAAAATCCCCAAGATCTGGCATTCACTAGCTCTTCCACTACCCCAGTTGCTGTATGGTTTGGCAATGTCTTTCGTCTTGACCTTCATCAATGAGATCAGACACAGTACACTAGTCTTTAGGTTTACCTTTCTTACATATATAAGGGTACCGTAGCCATTCTCTGGTCTTCCATTATCAGTCCATCCGCTAGCATACCATAGGAGCACTGTAGAACCTAACTCAGCAGTTTGTGCTCTGACCTTGTCCTCCTTGATGTCTACCTCCAGTACTTGCCTGTTAATCTTCGTTCAGCGTAGCTGCCACATTGGCCTCCCTTTGGGACATGCCATAGCTGGACACCTAATACCCCTGATAATAGGCAGAAAAGAACCTCGCCATCACAATTGTACCCTATTCCTATTCTTCAGATGCATCCAGCCTCCAGTTCCCTCCTAATGAGCCATGCCAGGAGTTTAACCACTTTTTTTCCTATATGATACGGGGGTCTTTGAATCCTACTGGATCTTTCTTACTCAGTGGGCCTGTTTGAGTCTCCCTAGGGTTGTTGTTTAGGGTGAGTAACCCATCTGTGTCAATACTTAAAAAGTCAAGAGGGACAACGATTGGGGCACTCTCCAGCCAGTCATAACTACTACACACACCTCAGTCAAAAAGTATACTGCTAAATGGTAATTCCCAATATCATGAGAAATACATATTCAATAATATAAAAGTCTACATAATACCTTTCAGAAGTTAGTATGATTCAAGCAATACAGTAGACGATCCAACTGAGTCTACAGAAGGGTTCGAGGAGACACCTTACAGAAGCAACATCAGGGATCATAGCTGCAGTAGTTTCTCTGTCCCTACCGTCTCACGAGGGGTGCTTGCTTCTTGAAGGCATAGTGGCAAAGTTGGGTATTATTTATTCATCAAGCTACTAGTGGTACAAATGAATAAGTAAATGGAACAGGCTCACAGAAAACTCACCTGAATGCTATGTCTCAGTGTGTAATGAGAAGGGAAGGGAGTTATTGCATTGACTGATGACGTTTTTCTTCAGTGTAGAGAAGTGTTTCCTACTGATGAGACGCTGAAAGCAGGGCGGTGGTTAAGGTTTAATGAGTACACCCCCTCCTGTACATATTAAAATCTCATGGATATGTGAAGACCAAAGTGAGGGAAAGATTTACATGTTTCACTGTTTAAGACTTAGAGGCATTTTCTTTAGGACAAGAACACAAAAGGAACAAGGAAGTTGTCTCATAATTGACCCTAAAATCAAAGGGAAAATATGAATTGAAAGCCCATCCTCAGTGTAGATCACTGCAACAAGTGACTTATTAAGTAAAAGACATCCCAAAAATGGCGAAGAAAACAAAAGCACCTGGTCCCAAAGTTACATTATAATACTGGGCTCACCAATGTAGGTAACAGGTGTGCAAGCATGAATAAGGATTCTGCATGGAATCTGATGTTGACTGTTACCTAAAGTGACCTCCTCAGTTCATCTGAAAAAAATCTTTATCCACTTGCTTAATGGACCAAACAATTGATCCTATATATAGTACTTTGTTCTTCCATTTCTTTGCATCCAGTAGGTGTTCCTGTCCTCTTCCTCCTGAGCCCTAGCAGCATTCAAATACTTTAATTCGTTTACTCCCTAACTTAAGTGACATACTACATGATGTTATTTAATGGCCAGTAATCATAAATTTCACCCTCAACATACCACAACACTTTCCACACAAGAAAATTCGCCAGGGCTTTAATGAGATTACACCCTGCCCATCTCATGTGCTGTTTTGAGAGACAAATTTGATATTGTACTACATGGACTCATGATTTGGGAACTTTAACCTCTATAAGTGTGAGAAAGTAGCCTCTTTCTAGCCTTGTTACCCCCACTTTTGGCCTGTTTGTGAGTATATGTCAGGGTGTTTTCACTGTCTCACTGGGATCCTGCTAGCCAGGGCCCAGTGCTCATAGTGAAAACCCTTTTTGTCAGTGTGTTTATTATCTGTCACTGGGATTCTGCTAGCCAGGACCCCAGTGCTCATAGGTTTGTGGCCTATATGTGTTCCCTGTATGGTGCCTAACTGTCTCACTGAGGCTCTGCTAACCAGAACCTCAGTGGTTATGCTCTCTCTGCTTTCCAAATTTGTCACTAACAGGCTAGTGACTAAATTTACCAATTCACATTGGCATACTGGTACACCCATATAATTCCCTAGTATATGGTACTGAGGTACCCAGGGTATTGGGGTTCCAGGAGATCCCTATGGGCTGCAGCATTTCTTTTGCCACCCATAGGGAGCTCTGACAATTCTTACACTGGACTGCCAGTGCAGCCTGCGTGAAATAACGTCCACGTTATTTCACAGCCGTTTACCACTGGACTTAACTAACTTATAAGCAACCTATATGTCTAACCTTCACCTGGTGAAGGTTGGGTGCAAAGTTACTTAGTGTGTGGGCACCCTGGCACTAGCCAAGGTGCCCCCACATCGTTCAGGGCAAACTCCCCGCACTTTGTGAGTGCGGGGACACCATTAGACGCGTGCACTACACATAGGTCACTACCTATGTGTAGCGTCACAATGGTAACTCCGAACATGGCCATGTAACATGTCTAAGATCATGGAATTGTCACCCTAATACCTTTCTGGTATTGGGGGGACAATTCCACGATCCCACGGGTCTCTAGCACAGTACCTGGGTACTGCCAAACTGCCTTTCCGGGGTCCCCACTGTAGCTGCTGCCAAGCCCTTAGACAGGTTTCTGCCCTCCTAGGGTCCAGGCAGCCCTGGCCAAGGAAGGCAGAACAAAGGATTTCCTCTGAGAGAGGGTGTTACACCCTCTCCCTTTGGTTGGAAATAGGTGTGAAGGCTGGGGAGGAGTAGCCTCCCCCAACCTCTGGAAATGCTTTGATGGGCACAGATGGTGCCCATCTCTGCATAAGCCAGTCTACACCAGTTTAGGTATCCCCCAGCCCTGCTCAGGCGCAAAACTGGGCAAAGGAAATGGGAGTGACCACTCCCCTGACCTGCACATCCCAGGTGAGGTGCCCAGAGCTCCTCCAGTGTGTCCCAGACCGCTGCCATCTTGGGGACAGAGGTGTTGGGGGCACACTGGACTGCTCTGAGTGACCAGTGCCAGCAGGTGACGTCAGAGGCTCCTTCTGATAAGCTCTTACCTCTCTTGGCAGCCAATCCTCCTAACCTGGTAGCCAAACCTCCTTTTCTGGCTATTTAGGGTCTCTGCCTTGGGGAATTCTGCAGATAACGAATGCAAGAGCTCACCAGACTTCCTCTGCATCTCCCTCTTCACCTTCTACCAAAGGATCGACCGCTGACTGCTCAGGACGCCTGCAAAACCGCAACAAAGTAGCAAGACGACTACTAGCAACATTGTAGCGCCTCATCCTGCCGGCTTTCTCGACTGTTTCGAGGTGGTGAATGCTCTGGGGTAGTCTGCCTTCACCCTGCACCAGAAGCTCTGAAGAAATCTCCCGTGGGTCGACGGAATCTTCCCCCTGCTAACGCAGGCACCAAAAGACTGCATCACTGGTCCTCTGGGTCCCCTCTCATCCTGATGAGCCTGGTCCCTGGAACTCAGCAACTCTGTCCAAGTGACTCCCACAGTCCAGTGACTCTTCAGTCCAAGTTTGGTGGAGGTAAGTCTTTGCCTCCCCACGCTAGACTGCATTGCTGGATACCGCATGATTTGCAGCTGCTCCAGCTCCTGTGCATTCTTCCAGGATTTCCTTTGTGCACAGCCAAGCCTGGGTCCCCGGCACTCCTTCCTGCAGTGGACAACCTTCTGAGTTGTCCTCCGGCGTCATGGGACTCCCTTTTGTGACTTCGTATGGACTCCGGTTCACTTTCCTTCCAAGTGCCTGTTCAGGTACTTTTGCCGGTGCTGCCTGCTTCTGTGAGGCTCCCTGAGTTGCTGGGCGCCCCCTCTGTCTCCTCCTCCAAGTGGCGACATCCTGGTCCCTCCTGGGCCACAGCAGCACCCAAAAACTTCTACCGCGACGCTTGCAGCTAGCAAGGCTTGTTTGAGGTCTTTCTGCGTGGGAACACCTCTGCAAGCTTCATCGAGACGTGGGACATCCATCCTCCAAAGGGGAAGTTCCTAGTCCTCTTTTTTCTTGCAGAACTCCAAGCTTCTTCCAACAGGTTGCAGCTTCCTTGCACCCTCAGCTGGCATCTCCTGGGCTCCTGCCCACTCTCGACACTGTCGCGACTATTGGACTTGGTTCCCTTGTCTTACAGGTACTCAGGTCCGGAAATCCACTGTTGTTGCATTGCTGGTGTTTGTTCTTCCTGCAGAATCCCCCTATCACGACTTCTGTGCTCTCTGGGGGTAGTAGGTGCACTTTACACCTACTTTTCAGGGACTTGGGGTGGGCTACTTTTCTAACCCTCACTGTTTTCTTACAGTCCTAGCGACCCTCTACAAGCTCACATAGGTTTGCCTTAGTTATTGTTCTATATTTACTTTATTGTTCCTCCCCTTCCTGACTGCCATTGTTAGCACGCACTTAAGCAGCACCTGTCCAAAAACGTCATGAATGAATCTGCTTTTTCAAGGCTTGTAGTCATAATTGCTCGTACTGCAATATAAATTATGGGCGCAGTGCTACAATGTGGTGTATTTAAAGTAGCAATAATAAAAATCAATAAAGAAATCTTGGAAATATGGACTAAGTGGAGAACTTGCTTTTTTACATTATAACACATAGTTTATAAAACTATATCTTTCTTACACCACATTTCCAGTCACAGATACAATCCACTTCCCCATTTTTGGGCTGTAGCTCATTTGGCTACCATACGGTCTACATCCACAAGCAGCCGGGGCTACCTAGTAACCCAGTATACCTCCAGATACTCAACACCATCAGCCTGAGGTGTACAGCTCCAAGGTTACCCACCACTTTGTCAGTGCTCTCATTCTCTGATTCCAAAAACTGAAACTGTCTCTTGATGTGCAGGCTGCCAGAAATGTATTTAAAATAGTATGGATTTATTTCTAATCATCAGGACCGCGGATGTTGCCATAGATTGCTAAACTTTTCAGGACCCATTTAATGGCATCATTGGGATTTGCACCATATAAGAAAACATCATCCACACATTCTGTCTTCCCTTTCCATACCCTACTGCGCCTCTCTGACTAACACATCCCTCCTGTCGCACATGGCTAAGAGGTGTAAAACCAAGACAAAAAGAACTGCTGATTAAAGGACCTATCACGTACCCTAGCCAAGAGGAAACAACACTACAATGCCTCATTCACCTGGACCATGCAAACGGGTTGCATGTATAATAATTCTGATTAGGCAAGCGTTGGTACACAGACCCATCTTTTTCATTACAAAGGACAGAAACTTATTCCATTGAGTCAATTGCCTTCTCACCGGTCAACAATAAAATCAATAGTGGTTCAGTTACCTTTTTGGATACATCTAGACAGTGCAGTCATATAACGTTCAGTTGGGTTCCTATCATTGACAAAAATCCCCAAGATCTGGCATTCACTAGCTCTTCCACTACCCCAGTTGCTGTTTGGTTTGGCAATGACTTTCGTCTTGACCTTCATCAATGAGATCAGACACAGTACACTAGTCTATAGGTTTACCTTTCTTACATATATAAGGGTACCGTAGCCATTCTCTGGTCTTCCATTATCAGTCCCTCTGCTAGCATACCATAGGAGACTTTACTTAAGCACTGTAGAACCTTAACTCAGCGGTTTGTGCTCTGACCTTGTCCTCCTTGATGTCTACCTCCAGTACTTGCCTGTTAATCTTCGTTCAGCTTAGCTGCCACATTGGGAGCTTCACATCAAAGTACATGGCCTCCCTTTGGGACATGCCATAGCTGGACACCTAATACCCTTGATAATAGGCAGAAAAGAACCTCGCCATCACAATTGTACCCTATTCCTATTCTTCAGATGCATCCAGCCTCCAGTTCCCTCCTAATGAGCCATGCCAGGAGTTTAACCACTTTTTTTCCTATATGATAAGGGGGTCTTTGAATCCTACTGGATCTTACTTACTCAGTAGGCCTGTTTGAGTCTCCGTAGGGTTGGTGTTTAGGGTGAGTAACCCATCTGTGTCAATACTTAAAAATCCAAGAGGGACAACGATTGAGGCACTCTCCAGTCAGTCATAACTACTACACCCACATCAGTCAAAAAGTATACTGCTAAATGGTAATTCCCAATATCATGAGAAATACATATTCAATAAAATAAAAGTCTACATAATACCTTTTAGAAGTTTGTCTTTGTCTCGGGCAACCCAAATAATGATTCAAGCAATACAGTAGACAATCCAACTGAGTCTACAGAAGGGTTCGAGGAGACACCTTACAGAAGCAACATCAGGGATCATAGCTGCAGTAGTTTCTCTGTCCCTACCGTCTCACGAGGGGTGCTTGCTTCTTGAAGGCATGGTGGCAATGTTGGGTATTATTTATTCATCAAGCTACTAGTGGTACAAATGAATAAGTAAATTGGACAGGCTTACAGAAAACTCACCTGAATGCTATGTCTCAGTGTGTAATGAGAAGGGAAGGGAGTTATTGCATTGACTGATGACGTTTTTCTTCAGTGTAGAGAAGTGTTTCCTACTGATGAGACGCTGAAAGCAGGGCGGTGGTTAAGGTTTAATGAGTACACCCCCTCCTGTACATATTAAAATCTCATGGATATGTGAAGACCAAAGTGAGGGGAAGATTTACATGTTTCACTGTTTAAGACTTAGAGGCATTTTCTTTAGGACAAGAACACAAAAGGAACAAGGAAGTTGTCTCATAATTGAACCTAAAATCAAAGGGAAAATATGAATTGAAAGTCCATCCTCAGTGTAGATCACTGCAACAAGTGACTTATTAAGTAAAAGGCATCCCAAAAATGGCGAAAAAAACAAAAGCACCTGGTCCCAAAGTTACATTATAATACTGGGCTCACCAATGTAGGTAACAGGTGTGCAAGCATGAATAAGGATTCTGCATGGAATCTGATGTTGACTGTTACCTAAAGTGACCTCCTCAGTTCATCTGAAAACAATCTTTATCCACTTGATTCATGGACCAAACAATTGATCCTATATATAGTACTTTGTTCTTCCATTTCTTTGCATCCAGTAGCTGTACCTGTCCTCTCCCTCCTGAGCCCTAGCAGCATTAAAATAATTTAATTTGTTTACTCCCTAACTTAAGTGACATACTACATGATGTTATTTAATGGCCAGTAATCATAAATTTCACCCTCAACATACCACAACACTTTCCACACCAGAAAATTCGCTAGGGCTTTAATGAGATTACACCCTGCCCATCTCATGTGCTGTTTTGAGGGACAAATTTGATATTCTGCTACATGGACTCATGATTTGGGAAATTTAACCTGTATACGTGTGAGAAAGTAGCCTCTTTCTACCCTTGTTACCCCCACTTTTGGCCTGTTTGTGAGTATATGTCAGGGTGTTTTCACTGTCTCACTGGGATCCTGCTAGCCAGGGCCCAGTGCTCATAGTGAAAACCCTTTTTGTCAGTGTGTTTATGTGTCACTGGGATCCTGCTAGCCAGGACCCCAGTGCTCATAAGTTGGTGGCCTATATTTGTTCCCTGTGTGGTGTCTAACTGTCTCACTGAGGCTCTGCTAACCAGAACCTCAGTGGTTATGCTCTCTCTGCTTTCCAAATTTGTCACTAACAGGCTAGTGAATAAATTTACCAATTCACATTGGCATACTGGTACACCCATATAATTCCCTAGTATATGGTACTGAGGTACCTAGGGTATTGGGGTTCCAGGAGATCCCTATGGGCTGCAGCATTTCTTTTGCCACCCATAGGGAGCTCTGACAATTCTTACACAGGCCTGCCACTGCAGCCTGCGTGAAATAACGTCCACGTTATTTTACAGCCGTTTACCACTGCACTTAACTAACTTATAAGTCACCTATATGTCTAACCTTCACCTGCTGAAGGTTGGGTGCAAAGTTACTTAGTGTGTGGGCACCCTGGCACTAGCCAAGGTGCCCCCACATCGTACAGGGCAAATTCCCCGCACTTTGTGAGTGCGGGGACACCATTAGACGCGTGCACTACACATAAATCACTACCTATGTGTAGCGTCAGAATGGTAACTCCGAACATGGCCATGTAACATGTCTATGATCATGGAATTGTCACCCTAACACCATTTTGGTATTGGGGGGACAATTCCATGATCCCCCGTGTCTCTAGCACAGTACCCGGGTACTGCCAAACTGCCTTTCTGGGGTCCCCACTGCAGCTGCTGCTGCTGCCAACCCCTCAGACAGGTTTCTGCCCTTCTGGGGTCCAGGTACCCCTGGCCCAGGAAGGCAGAACAAAGGATTTCCTCTGAGAGAGGGTGTTACACCCTCTCCCTTTGGAAATAGGTGTGAAGGCTGGGGAGGAGTAGCCTCCCCCAGCCTCTGGAAATGCTTTGATGGGCACAGATGGTGCCCATCTCTGCAAAAGCCAGTCTACTCCGGTTTAGGGATCCCCCAGCCCTGCTCTGGCGTGAAACTGGGCAAAGGAAATGGGAGTGACCACTCCCCTGACCTGCACCTCCCAGGTGAGGTGCCCAGAGCTCCTCCAGTGTGTCCCAGACCTCTGCCATCTTGGAAACAGAGGTGTTGGGGGCACACTGGACTGCTCTGAGTGGCTAGTGCCAGCAGGTGACGTCAGAGGCTCCTTCTGATAGGCTCTTACCTTTCTTGGTAGCCAATCCTCCTTTCTTGGTAGCCAAACCTCCTTTTCTGGCTACTTAGGGTCTCTGCTTTGGGGAATTCTGTAGATAATGAATGCAAGAGCTCACCAGAGTTCCTCTGCATCTCCCTCTTCACCTTCTACCAAAGGATCGACCGCTGACTGCTCAGGACGCCTGCAAAACCGCAACAAAGTAGCAAGACGACTACTAGCAACATTGTAGTGCCTGATCCTGCCGGCTTTCTCAACTGTTTCCAGGTGGTGCATGCTCTGGGGGTAGCCTGCCTTCACCCTGCACCAGAAACTCTGAAGAAATCTCCCGTGAGTCGACGGAATCTTCCCCCTGGTAACGCAGGCACCAAAAGACTGCATCACTGGTCCTCTGGGTCCCCTCTCATCCTGACAAGCCTGGTCCCTGGAACTCAGCAACTCTGTCCAAGTGACTCCCACAGTCGAGTGACTCTTCAGTCAAGTTTGGTGGAGGTAAGTCCTGGCCTCCCCACGCTAGACTGCATTGCTGGGTACCGTGTGATTTGCAGCTGCTCCGGCTCCTGTGCACTCTTCCAGGATTTCCTTTGTGCACAGCCAAGCCTGGGTCCCCGGCACTCCTTCCTGCAGTGCACAACCTTCTGAGTTGTCCTCTGGCGTCGTGGGACTCCCTTTTGTGACTTCGCGTGGACTCCGGTTCACTTTCCTTCCAAGTGCCTGTTCAGGTACTTTTGCTGGTGCTGCCTGCTTCTGTGAGGGCTCCCTGAGTTGCTGGGCGCCCCCTCTGTCTCTTCCTCCAAGTGGCGACATCCTGGTCCCTCCTGGGCCACAGCAGCACCCAAAAACCTCTTCTGCGACCCTTGCAGCTAGCAAGGCTTGTTTGCGGTCTTTCTGTGTGGGGACACCTCTGCAAGCTTCATCGCGACGTGGGATATCCATCCTCCAAAGGGGAAGTTCCTAGTCCTCTTCTTTCTTGCAGAACTCCAAGCTTCTTCCAACAGGTGGCAGCTTCCTTGCACCCTCAGCTGGCATTTCGTGGGCTCCTGCCCACTCTCGACACTGTTGCGACTATCGGTCCCCTTGTCTTACAGGTACTCAGGTCCGGAAATCCACTTTTGTTGCATTGCTGGTGTTTGTTCTTCCTGCAGAACCCCCCTATGACGACTTCTGTGCTCTCTGGGGGTAGTAGGTGCACTTTACACCTACTTTTCAGGGTCTTGGGGTGGGCTCTTTTTCTAACCCTCACTGTTTTCTTACAGTCCCAGCGACCCTCTACAAGCTCACATAGGTTTGGGGTCCATTTGTGGTTTGCATTCCACTTCTGGAGTATATAGTTGTGTTGCCCCTATACCTATGTGCTCCTATTGCAATCTATTGTAATTCTACACTGTTTTGCATTACTTTTCTTGCTATTACTTACCTAATTTTGGTTTGTGTACATATATCTTGTGTATATAACTTATCCTCATACTGAGGGTACTCACTGAGATACTTTTGGCATATTGTCATAAAAGAAAGGACCTTTATTTTTAGTAACTCTGTGTATTGTGTTTTCTTATGATATTGTGCATATGACATCAGTGGTATAGTAGGAGCTTTGCATGTCTCCTAGTTCAGCCTAAGCTGCTTTTCCATAGCTACCTTCTATCAGCCTAAGCTGCTAGAAACACCTCTTCTACACTAATAAGTGATAACCGGACCTGGCACAAGGTGTAAGTTCCTCTGGTACCCACTACAAGCCAGGCCAGCCTCCTACAATAAGCAACACTTATGAATACTGAAAACCCATGTATTAGGTGGATTTCTCACATTCGTAGATTGAGGCATAGGTAAGTAGCTGATCCAGGAAGGGATACTGGGCCTATTGAGTGAACTCACACTCTATTGTATGTTTAATATGTCCTCCAACAATTTGCAGATTGTTTCTTAATGTGAAAATACAGACAAAACTAATTATGTGAAAGACAAGAGTAGGTATAAATCCAGGCTGGAGGCAATACCCAACGTTTAGTAGGGGGGTGGAGTGGGGGTTTGTGTGTGTGTGTGTATGTGTGTGTAAGGAGGAGGGGGCTGTCAAATTATTTTCTCTACCAGGTAAAACATTCTTGGCTTTGGAGGAGAATAATCATATGAAAATGCACATTTCCCCATTGTTTACTCATGCAAAATATTCAGATAGAAAATGTGATAGAGACTTCTAGTTGCAGATTCCTTCCCTTAGAATTTTCCCAAGGCGTCAGACTGGATCCGGAGATCCATCGGTAGGTGACGTCAGTCGACTCCGTGGGCATCGTTTGCGTCATAGTCGCAATGATGATGTAAGACTAGTACATAGACTCCACCTCAGCGCAGTAACGTCAGTTATTTTCTTTCCGCGTCTCGTGATGCTCCGGAGAGAGCTACCCTGGTCTCTTTTTGACTGATTTCAAACGTTTTGCTGAGTTTTTTGGTGAGTTTTTGGTGCATCGAGATGTCCCCGAAGACCGGTTTCAAGCCGTGCGAGGACTGTCATTGCATCATGTCGGTGACAAATCCGCATCGTGTCTGTTTGAGTTGCTTGGAGAGGAACCATGACCCGAAGTCGTGCTCCGAGTGCCATGCACCCGATGGCCTTGAGGGACCTGTCTCTCATCTCATTGTGGCCCGCGCTCGCCTCTGCGTAGGTCCCGGTCTCGCTCGAGGGGACGGTCTTGAGACTGCTCACGGAGCCACCACCATTCTTCTTCTTCTTACCTGGGCCCAAGGACTTTGAAGAAGTCGTTGAAGTGGTCCTGTTACCCTTCGACTTCACCCCGTCGCTCGGCCCATGCGATGCGGGAGGAGCATCGACACTCAGGGGCCTCCGTCTTCAGAGCCAGATCCTGGGTCTGCTCAGCGCTTCCCTGAATTTCCGGGAGCTAGAGCGACCCCTGCCCAATTGAAAGAGTTTTATGAGGCCTTGCATCTCATTTTTGGGCAGACCGCCCCGTTACGGTGCTTTCGGGCCCAAGGGGTTCGGTCGGGGGGCCTTCAGATTCCGCGCCGGCGGCTTCGACTCCGGCCACCGAGGTCCCCTGCGGATCTGCTCTCGGATCCGCACAGATGCCGGTACCACTGAGACCTTCCCCGGCGCCGGTTCGATTGCCGATGCTTTCGACGTCAGTGGTGCCCATCATCGACGTCGACCCGATCCTCATCCCTGTCGACCCCGTCTCTGTCTTCTATGCGGCCTACTCACCCCAGGTCAGATTTGGACCCTTTTTCTTATGGGTACGAATTCAGGGAAGGATTGGAGGGGTTTCTGGACCCTTCTGAATACCAGGATGGCCTTAATTTGACCTTAATTTGGACTGGGCACACGAGTTGGGTGAGGCCAGTGGCCTGGACACTTCTCCAGACGCTGGCATGCTGTCTCGTCCTACCGTGACTACGGCAGAGGGCGCAACTTATTCTATGGTGGTCAGTAGGGCGGCTGAGGTCCTTGCCCTTGAGCTGCCTAATGTACAGGTCCAGTCAAATCTCCTGATGGAGGTGCTTCAGCCAGGGGCTTCCACATCTGAGCCCCTTCTGCCATTCAATGATGCCCTCACCGATGTCCTCTTGGATACTTTGTCCAAACTCAACACAGGGGCTCCTGTGAACAGAACTACCGCACGCCGCCATTGGCCTGCCCTGAACGACCCTAAATTCCTGTCCCAACACCCCACGCCTGAGAGTCTTGTCATCCAGGCTTCCTCTTCCTCTGGCACATTCCCTTCTGCACCCCCGGGTAGGGAATCAAAAAGGCTGGAACAATTTGGAAAAAATATGTTTTCTTCCTCTGGTCTTGAGCTGTGGTCCGTGAACTCTGCTTGCCTTTTGGGCGGCTATACCCACTCTCTGTGGGATATGGTTGCACAAGTTCTGCCACAGATAACGGAGGAGGCCCGTGCTATCGTCTCCCAAGCTGTCAACGATGGGAGAGATGGAACGAATTTCACACTCAGATGTGGGCTGGACACGACCAACTCTGTAGGCAGATCGGTTGCGACAACAGTGGCCTTGAGGCATCACGCTTGGGTGCTTACTTCGGGTTTTTCAGGGAATGTCCAACAGTCTCTTATGGACATGCTCTTTGATGGCTCCTGTGTCTTTGCAGACAAGGCGGACTCTGCTTTGGAGAGGTTCAAGGACTCCCAGGCTAAGGCTTGGTCCCTTGGCCTTTCCACTGCCCCTCGCCCCCAGCAGTCTGCCTTTTGTCCTTTTCGTGGCCAGGGTAGGGGCTCCCTGTCGGGTCCCCATCCCAGCCTCTGTGCCACCCATGCTGTTCAGCCGATGTGTGGCTGGGGACGCGGAATCCAACTTGGGCTTAGGACAGAGAACCAGAGGTCTACCCAGTCCACCCCTGCCCCCGCTGCAGCCTTCAAACCCTCCTAGTCCGTCCTCTCACTCCAATCCAGTTTGCGCAGGATTCGCCATCACCTGCCCCACTGGGAATTCATCACTATGGACAGGTGGGTTTTGCTGATAGTTCGAAGGGGCTACTCCCTCCCCTTCGAATCTGCCCCACCAACTATGCCTCCATCAGTCAGCGATGTTCCGGAGGATCATTTGGCACTTCTCCGCCAGGAAGTCGCAGCTCTTTTGCCCAAGGGAGCCATAGAGAAGGTCCCTGTACCAGAAGTAGGTTGTGGTTGTTATTCCCGCTACTTTCTGGTGCTGAAAAAGGACAAGGATTAACGTCCTATCCTAGATCTTCGGGACGTCAATTACTTTGTCAGGAAGGAGAAATTCAAAATGCTCACCACGGCTCAGGTACTGTCTGCCTTGGACCGGGGAGACTGGATGGGAGAGTTGGACTTGCAGGTCGCTTATTTCCACCATCCCATCCTGCCTGCCTACAGATGTTACCTGAGGTTTGTGATAGGTCACAAGCACTATCAGTTTATTGTGCTCCCCTTCGGCCTTACCAGCACCCCTTGGGTGTTCACGAAAGTGATGGCGGTGGTTGCAGCTCATCTGCGCAGGTTAGGGGTTTCAGTCTTCCCCTACCTCGATGACTGACTGTTAAAGGCGGACTCCCCCCAAAAGGTTGTCTCCGACCTCCTGCACACGCTGGGGTTCACTGTCATTGTGCCAGTGTCACACCTGACTACCTCTCAGACGCTCCCTTTCACCAGAGCTGTTCTGGTCACAGTTCCAGGCTTAACTGCCAGAAAAGCGAGTGCAAGATATTCGGGCTATGATTCTGATCTTTCAGCCTCCGTCTCGGTTCTGGTGAGACTGACTGTGAGACTGCTGGACCTCATGGCCTCCTGCATCCTGCTAGTAACACATCCCAGATGGCATATGCGGGCCCTGTAGTGGGATTTGAAGTTCCAGTGGGGGCAGCATCAGGGAAATCTCTCCAACATGGTCCAGATCTCAGTGGGGACTTCGAAAGACCTGCAGTGGTGGCTTTCAAATCTGCATAGTGTCCACTGCAGATCCCTTTCCCTTCCCCAGCCAGATCTATCTATAGTGACAGATGTGTCACTTCTAGGTTGGGGCGGCCGCATAGGAGAGGCAGAGATCAGAGGAGTCTGGGCTGCATATCAGTCTCTCGGAGCTCTGGGCGATCAGGCTTGCGTTGAAAGCATTTCTTCCCTCTCTCAAAGGGAAAGTAGTGCAAGTGTTCACTGGCAACACGACTGCCATGTGGTACTGCAACAAGCAGGGCGGAGTAAGGTCCTGGACCCTTTGTCAGGAGGCACTACGCCTCTGGACATGGCTGGAACATCAGGACATTACCCTGGTGGTTCAACATCTTGCGGGCTCTCTGAACGCCAGAGCAACAAATTCAGCTATTGATGCATAGCCCATCACGAATGGCGTATCCATCCGGAGGTGGCGCATGGTCTCTTTCAGCAGTGGGGAGAGCCTTGGTTAGATCTGTTTGCCTCCACAGAGAACGCGCAATGTGAGCTGCTTTGGGCATTGGAGTTTCCGAGGCAGCACTCGCTCGGAGACGCTTTTCGTCTCGAGTGGAACTCCAGCCTCTTTTGCGCCTTTCCGCCTATACCACTTCTGCCCAGAGTTCTCAAGAAGATCAGGAACGGCCTGGCCCAAGTTATCTTGGTGGCTCTGGACTGGGCACGGAGAGTTTGGTATCCAGAGCTATTGAGCATGGCCACCAATCCTCCACTCAGACTGCCTCTTCAGGATGATTTTCTGTGGCAGCAGCAGGGGATGGTTATCCACCCAAACCTGTCCAATCTCCACCTTCATGCATGGAGACTGAGCGGCGGCAGTTGACGGCTTTTGACCTTCCATCCGAAGTCTGTGACTTTATCTTGGCAGCCAGGCGTCCCTCCACCAAAACGGTATACGCCTGTTGTTGGCATAAATTTGTGTCATGGTGTACCAACAAATCTGTTGATCCCCTCTCTGCTCCTCTGTCTGAGGTTCTCTTGTTCATTCTTTCTTTAGCCCAGCAGGGCTCTGGTTTGGGCACCCTTAAAGGGGCCTTTCTTAGGTTACCTGATCAGCCTTCACACTTTAAGTCTCCTATTGTCAATCGATTCCTTAAAGGTTTCACCCATTTATTTCCTCCCACTCCATTTATCATGCCTCAGTGGGACCTCAGTCTTGTCCTTACTTACTTAATGTGTATTCCCTTTGAGCTGATGCACAATTGCCCTCTAACTTTCAAGACTGTCCTTCTTGTTACTATCACTTCTGCTCACAGAGTGAGTGAGCTTCAAGCTCTTTCTTCGAAGACCCCATACTTGTCTGTGCACCCTGACAAAGTGGTGTTGCGCATTAAGGCTTCCTTCCTTCCCAAAGTTGTTACGCCTTTTCATGTAGGACCGTCCATCACCTTGCCTACTTTTTATGCATCCCTACATCCTTCTCATGAGGAGGAGTGACTCCACCGTCTGTACCCAAAAAGAGCGTTGCCGTTCTATCTCAATCGTACTAAAGATTTCCGGGTGGACGATCAACTCTTTGTTGGATATGTGGGTTTGAAGAAAGGGAAAGCGGTGCAAAAACGTACCATCTCTTGATGGATAATTCTTTGCATCTAGATGTGCTACGCTTTGGCCAAAAAGCAATCCCCTGAGGGCTTGCGCGCTCATTCCACCAGAATAACTGCTGCTTCCACTGCGTTAGCACGTGGAATTCCTGTCCTGGATATCTGCAAGGCAGCTACATTGGCATCCCTGCACACGTTTGCTAAACATTACTGCCTGGACAGTCAGGTCAGTCAGGACGGTTGCTTTGGTCGTTCGGTCCATCAGGACTTCCTAGTATGATCTTAGTTCGCAGCCCACCTCTGAGGTTGGCATTGCTTGTGTATGTATTCTAAGGTAAGGAATGTGCAACTAGAAGTCTATCAGATGTGCAAGTTACTTACCTTCGGTAATGAAATATCTGGTAGAGACATATTCTAGTTGAAGATTCCTTACCGCCCACCCATCCTTCCCACTTGCAAACTGATTTCTAGGGACAGGGATTCCCCATTCAGGTCCTTAGCTCTAGCGCAACAATCTCAATGTTCTCAGGGGCTCTGTGCTTTGGCGTGGAAAGTCGTTAAAAGAAACCGACGTCACTGCGTTGAGGCGGCATCTATGTACTACTCCAGACGTCATCACGGCAACTACAACGCCAACGATGCCCGCAGATTCGACCAACGCCACCTACCGACATGCAAGGGTATTGCTCAAAGAAAAAATCTCTGGATCCAGGCTGATGCCTGCGGGAAATTCTAAGGTAGGGAATCTTCACTAGAATATGTCTCTATCAGATATTTCGTTACCGAAGGTAGGTAACTTGTACTACTGCATGAATAAATTTTGAGTCTTGGAGTATATCTTTAATCCAATTATTTACAAAGACTCTGGGGATTCTCTGAATTCCATGAAAGTTGAAATTTGATACATGGGCTTTAAGAATCTGGCCATGGAGTGCAAGGGTTCAGTTTACCATTTGTTGTCTCACAAGTCTCAGGTTACATCCTCGGTTTGAGTCTCAGCATTCATTGGTACCCAATTGCTATCTTCTTCCTTAATACTTTATTCTGTTCATATAAACCATAAAAGACATACAATAAATACATACATACAAATTTCTTAGCATTAAATTAATAAATAACACTATTAGTGCAAATTTTTAATTCTAAAAGCAGCATATATATAGTTTATCACAGCCTATATTGTCTCTACGTCACCTAGATTGTGTAAATGCGAAAAGGCAAGGTGGCTAGTTCTAATGGTTTTTATACAAAAAATGGGGCGTAAAAAGCTTTTTCTTGGGGTATCATAAAAAGTGCAAAAGAGTATAAAGTGCAAGGTGCTTTGAAGTGTTTTTCCATCACAGCAACACGGTGAAAGATTCTTGAACCAAGTTCCGCGAATGGGAAATGCTACCAAGTAATGTAATGAATTCAAACGTAGCCTGGTAAGGACCTTTGTGCTCAAGGCTGGTAGTAACCAAGTATAACATTGGATGTAATTGCTGTGACTGGTTCCTCTCCTGATTTTTTATCTATACCTGTGTTTAGCTTTAAATCAAAAATTTGCTGCCAATATACTTCCTTAACCCTTTTAATATCCAGCTTTGTCAAAAGGTCAGGCTTGAGGAAAAACTCCCCTAATCCAAGGGAAAAGAGAGAAGAGTGGACATACCTAAGCCAGGGTATGGCCAATGTTAGTGATAATGAGAGGCAGTCCTGAATCACCATTCTACATAAGTAGGCTTCAGGTTTTCACCAAATTTTTAACCATAACCATACAGGTTGAAGCTTTATGAAATCAGATATACCTCTCAAGCCCACTTCTTCGTGACACAACGTTACTGAAGTTGATTGCGGAACTGCTAATAACCTCCTTAGGAACTTATTTTCCGCAACCTGGAAGCTCGAACATTCAGCATGACCCCAGACCCCTGCTCCAAATGTCGCAATAGAGAGACATTTACTAATAAAAACAGTCACCATCTCTTTTACAGGTTTATGTCCCAACTTTTTCGAAAATCTAAAAACAGCATCTATGGCACTTTGGAATTGTGTTAAACGTATATTTACTAAAAATTTCCAATTAAAATCTACGTCAATAGGAACCCCCAAATACGTAATATATGGGACCTTAAGTATTTCTTCCCCTTCCAAAATAAATGTTTTGTTTTTTTACTAACTTTGGCCCACTCTTCATCGCAAATTACTTTTATCTATTGGTTTTAAGACCGAGGTTTCCCATAAATGTGTTAAAAGCATTCAGTAAAATTTGGAGACCAATTGCTGTCCTTGAGATAAGAACGGCGTCATCCGTGTACAAAAGTTCTGGAATTGGGGAGTTATTAATAATTGGCAGATCCTTCCCCATTTCACAAAGAAATTTCTCTAACCCATTTATATAAAGAAGGAAAAGAAAGAGGGCCAGCACACAACCATGCCTGATCCCCTTTAATGAGGGGAATTTCTCTGTTAAATCTCCCTCCTGGGAGTATCGAACTCGCGCAGAGGTGCAAGTGTGAAGTCTTCTAAGTAAAACAATTATATCTTTATCCACCCCCATATTTAACATAACCGTCCACAGTTTCTCTCTGTTGACTGTGTCGAAAGCACAAGACAAGTCCATGAATGCTAAATGTACACATCCCCTTTTAGCTTTAGTGTATTTTTGGACTATCAAAGTCAGGTTCAGGGTTTGTTCGACTGTACCCAACCCTGGTTGAAACCCGAATTGCACCTCTGACAAACAATTTGTCTCCATTGCCCAGTTTTCCAGCTTATTTAAAAGCACTCGCCCTAGAATCTTAACTGAGCTGTCCAAAAGATAGATTGGGCGATAGCATAAATGGCCTGCCTTCTTAAAAATCGGGACAATGATCGCCTCGCTCCAAGTGTCTACTAATGGGCCTATCATGGCAGACCTCAAAACATTAGTAAGCAGTGGTCCCCAAAAATCTGGGAGCGCTTTATATAAATCAGATGGAATTCTGTCTGGGCCAGAGGCTTTGTCAGAGGGGCAATCTTGGATAGCCTGTTTTACATCAGCTACACTTATTGTATTACTAAAAGCCACACTAATCGGAGCATCTGTTATTGTCATAGAACAGTTCACATCATTGTGAGAAACATTATTCTCTATGATAAAAGTTTTTAAAAAATAATCCACCCAAGTCTGTGCTGGAATGAGTGTCCATAGTCATTTTGGCCTTATCATTCAGTAGTGGGGAATTAATCACTCGCCAAAAGGCAGTTGTATCTCTGTTTTTACTTGCTTCAATCAGTTCCTCCCAAGCAGACTCTCTCAATTCAGCCTTTCTAGTAGCAAGTACATCCTTATATCTCTTTCTTGCAATTTTGATAGCATATCGATCTTGGGGGAAGAGATTGGTTATTTTCTTTAGATTTTTTAGAGAGGAGGTACATGCATGATTAAACCATTGAGGTCCTCTTTCCCTGTTGGTACTAGGACACTGCAGCTTTTCAGTCATATACCTTGTCAGGGAAGAGAAGGCATGAATAATTTTGTGGGGGGGCGTATCTTCGCCCAGGGCTGTCATAACATTTGTCCATTTATTCAACCTTAAGTATTTAAAAAAAACTGTTGCTATCTACTGTTCCCCATTTAATGGTCAAACCTTTCAGAGCTGAAAACTTCATATCTGGGTGTCGTTCCTCTACTCTTAAGTCACTATTCAAACCAAACTTGTTTCTATAGTTAAAGGATTATGGTTGCTAATACAAGTTAGCGTCACCCTGAACTGCCCGACAAAGGGGGTGAGTTCTCTAGAATAAATAATAAAATCAGTTATGGGGTGGGCATCTCCCCTTATAAACGTCGGTACCCCCTCTACTACTGGTTTTGGAAAGAGCAAAGAATTGGCTGCTATCACGTGATTAATAGCGTTCCCATAAGGAGAGTGTTTAAAATGCTGCATTGGGCAATCATATTCATCAAGAAGCCCACAGCAATCTCAGAACTCTGGTTCACACAAATGAGCATTCAAATCACCAACCCATATTATTCTTAATTCCTTCTTGCTTATATTAATTACCTTATATATCATCATCTCGAGGTTATCAATCACACTAGTATTGCAGAGGTCAAAAGTGTTGTTATAGTAGTTAATCAACAACACATTAAATGACACTGCTAATTGCAAGAATAGAACAAAAAAAAAAAGGAGATGTACCCATAACACACACGTCCACCCCCTTTGCCATTACTGATACAAAAGTAGCCAGACCTCCCTTAGCTCTATCCATGGGGGACTTAATTGCAGGAATGCTATATGTAGTGTAACCATTAATATGAGGAGGCTCTATGGGCCAGGTCTCTGGGCAGCAAATATAAAGGTTTTTTGTCGCTAATCTTAGCCAGTCAGAGCTTCCCATTTTTGATCTTAGTCCTGCCACATTCCAGGAAATAATCCCTGAGCCTGTCATATCAAATATATTAGAAGCTCCCTCGGAGTACAAATTGGGCTGCTGCAATATGTTTGTCTCTAGATTCTCCTCTAGAGAAGACCCAGTTACTATTGGTTAGTCTAATTGCTCTAGAAGAGCCCAGGGGCTCAGACCTATTGGACAGCGTCAGAGCGGTATCAGGCAGCTCAGGGACATAAGGATGGCTAAAATTCTGTTTACCAAAGTCAGTTGGATCAGACAGATAAGGCTAGGATGAAGGAAAAATTAACTCGGTTAGGCGTTGTACTTCAATGGATCCTGTGAATTGAATTGTGGTTAAAAAGTAATGATACAAAGCATTAACTAGCCACGGGCTCTTGAAATTTATAATTATACAGTCCCCTTTTGAGGACTTGGGCGATGTATCGACCCAGGGGACCCTTCTTACAGTTGGAATATCCTTGAAAAGATCTGCCCTCCACCTGAATGCTTTCCAACCCAATGTGTAACTTTATTTAGCAATGACGTATGAGATTCGGGATATGAACTTCCTAATGTAGGCACATTTTCCAGAACTAAGAAATATGGAGCGTAAGCCAGCGGGAGCCTTGGGTAAGGTGTTTGATCTCTTGTATACGCTAATGTAGGCACTGATGACAAAGACTGCGCCGAACCCTCAAGACCCTCCTGCTTGACTATTCTCTGCTGAGATAGCATATTTGTAGAATAATCTATGGGCACCGGGTTCACGGGCTTTAAAGCGGAGTTCTGGGCGTGATACAGCCTATCTTTTCGATTTGGCAAAATAACCTGAACTGATGGACATGAAAGATCAACAGTTAGGCTGAAATTCTGCTCTCGATAATTATGGCTTCATTGCCATTGATAAAAAATCAACCTTCTCCTCAAGAGTAGCCACTTTCTCCAAGACCAAGGAGCACAGCTTTTATCACTAAAATGATTTTCGAGCTGGCTAAAGTAATCATTGGAGAATTCCAGGGGTTTAGTCTCTCTTATCTGTTTCCCAGCAGCTCTCTTTGATGGTTTTGGTTGTGACTTCCCCTTTCTGTTCTCTGTTCCTACTAAGTCCTTTCCAAGTGCATTAGATTTTACAGTGGACAAGGCTGAGTCTAAAGGGAGGTCTACAACATGGGGGGAGATCACATGCCTGCTCTTTTTTAGGGGTGGGCTCTTGGAGGTCATAGGAGTAATTTGATCAATTCGGGGGTCCATGTCTGTTATGACACAGGGATTCCTTATCCTAGTTACTGAGGATTTTACATGGGAGGACTTTTCTTCCGTCTCACCTTTCCCAGTCTTCTCCAGGGTTGATTCTAAAGTAGCTTCCACACTCCCTATCTCCGACTCAATAACACCCATCACGGAGGTAAGATAACTAGTTATCAGCTTAGGAACGGGGGCCTCCTGGCAGGGACCCCCCTTTCCATGGTCCCTTTTACGTTTCCCCATCAGGACAAACAAAACTTAAGTTAAAAACGGAATGTCTTATTTAGAATCTGACAGCCAAAGCTTGTAGGAGGCTGGCCCGGCTTACAGTGGTGGGTACCTGGTGGTTGTAGGAGCTGGCCTGGCTTGTAGTGCATACCAGAGGTACTTACACCTTGTGCCAGGTCCAGTTATCCCTTATTAGTGTAGAAGAGGTGTTTCTAACAGCTTAGGCTGATAGAAGGTAGCTATGGCAAGGCAGCTTAGGCTGAACTGGGAGACATGTAAAGCTCCTACGATACCACTGGTGTCATATGCACAATATCATAACAAAACACAATACACAGCTATACTAAAAAGAAAGGTACTTTATTTTTATGACAATATGCCAAAAGTATCTCAGTGAGTACCCTCAGTATGAGGATGAGAAATATACACAAGATATATGTACACAAACCAAAATTATGCAGATAATAGCAAAAGGAAGTAATGCAAGCAATGTAAAGTTACAGTAGATTGCAATAGGAGCACATAGGTATAGGGGCAACACAAACCATATACTCCAAAAGTGGAATGCGAACCACGAATGGACCCCAAACCTATGTGAGCTTGTAGAGGGTCGCTGGGACTGTAAGAAAACAGTGAGCTTTAGAAAAATAGCCCAACCCAAGACCCTGAAAGGTAGGTGTAAAGTGCACCTACTACCCCCAGAGAGCACTGAAGTTGTGATAGGGGGATTCTGCAAGGAGAACAAACACCAGCAATGCAACAACAGTGGATTTCTGGACCTGAGTATCTGTAAGACAAGGGGACCTAGTCGATGAGTCGCGACAGTGTCGAGAGTGGGCAAGAGCCCAAGAAATGCCAGCTGAGGGTGCAAGGAAGCTGCCACCTGTTGGAAGAAGCTTGGTGTTCTGCAAGAACGAAGAGGACCAGGAACTTCCCCTTTGTAGGATGGATGTCCCACATCGTGAAGAAGCTTGCAGAGGTGTTCCCACGCAGAAAGACCACAACCAAGCCTTGCTAGCTGCAAGGGTTGCGGTTAGGGTTTTTGGATTCTGCTGTGGTCCCTGAGGGACCAGGATGTCGCCACTTGGATGAGAAGACAGAGGGGGCGCCCAGCAAGTCAGGGAGCCCTCACAGAAGCAGGCAGCACCCGCAGAAGTACCTGAACAGGCACTTAGAAGAAAAGTGAACCGGAGTCCACCCGAAGTCACAAAAGGGAGTCCCACGACGCTGGAGGACAACTCAGAAGGTTGTGCACTGCAGGTTAGAGTGTAGGGGACCCAGGCTTGACTGTGCACAAAGGAAATCCTGGAAGAGTGCACAGGAGCCGGAGCAGCTGCAAATCACGCGGTACCCAGCAATGCCGTCAAGCGTGGGGAGGCAAGGACTTACCTCCACCAAACTTGGACTGAAGAGTCACTGGACTATGGGTGTCACTTGGACAGAGTTGCTGAGTTCCAGGGACCACGCGCCTCATGCTGAGAGGGGACCCAGAGGACCGGTGATGCAGTCTTTTGTTGCCTGCGGTTGCAGGGGGAAGATTCTGTCGACCCACGGGAGATTTCTTCAGAGCTCCTGGTGCAGAGAGGAGGCAGGCTACCCACAGAGCATGCACCACCTGGAAACAGTCGAGAAAGCCGGCAGGATGAAGCGAAACAAGGTTGCTAGTAGTCGTCTTGCTACTTTGTTGCGGTTTTGCAGGCGTCCTGGAGCAGTCAGCGGTCGATCCTTGGTAGACGTCGTAGAGGGAAGTGCAGAGGAACTCTGGCGAGCTCTTGCATTCGTTATCTGGTGAGATGCCTACAGGAGAGACCCTTACTAGCCCACAGAGGATTGGCTACAGAGAAAGGTAAGCACCTATCAGGAGGTGTCTCTGACGTCACCTGCTGGCACTGGCCACTCAGAGCTGTCCATTGTGCCCTCACACCTCTGCATTCAAGATGGCAGAGGTATGGGACACACAGGAGGAGCTCTGGGCACCTCCCCTGGGAGATGCTGGTCAGGGGAGTGGTCATTCCCCTTTCCTTTGTCCAGTTTCACGCCAGAGCAGGGTTGGGGGGGGATCCCTGCAAGGAGGGCACCATCTGTGACCTTCAAGGTATTTCCAGAGGTTACTCCTCCCAGGCCCTTCACACCTATTTCCAAAGGGAGAGGGTATAACACCCTCTCTCAGAGGAAATCCTTTGTTCTGCCTTCTTGGGACTGGAGTGCCCAGGCCCCAGGGGGACAGAAACCTGTCTGAGGGGTTGGCAGCAGAGGTAGCTGCAGTGGAGTCCCCGGAAAGACATGTTACTTGGCCATGTTCGGAGTTACCATTGGGACGCTACATATAGGTATTGACCTATATGTAGTGCACGCGTGTAATGGTGTTCCCGCACTCACAAAGTCTAGGGAATTTGCCCTGAACAATGTGGGGGCACCTTGGCTAGTGCCAGGGTGCCCACACACTAAGTAACTTTGCACCTAACCTTCACCAAGTGAGGGTTAGACATATAGGTGAACTATAAGTTACTTAAGTGCAGTGTAAAATGGCTGTGAAATAATGTGGACGCTATTTCACTCAGGATGCAGTGCCAATCCTGTGTAAGAATTGTCTGAGCTCCCTATGGGTGGCAAAAGAAATGCTGCAGCCCATAGGGATCTCCTGGAACCCCAATACCCTGGGTACCTAGGTACCATATTCTAGGGAATTATAAGGGTGTTCCAGTGTGCCAATGAGAATTGGTAAAATCAGTCACTGGCCTGCTGTGACAATTTGGAAAGCAGAGATAGCATAAAACACTGAGGTTCTGATTAGCAGACCCTCAGTGATACAGTTAAACACCACACAGGAAACACAACAGGGCATACTTTATGAGCACTGGGGTCCTGGCTAGCAGGATCCCAGTGACATAGGCAAAAACAAACATACATATAGTAAAAATGGGGGTAACATGCCAGGCAAGATGGTACTTTCCTACAAAGCTGACCTATCAAAAAGTAAAAATAATAATAATAAACACTAAACGAGAGTAAGCCCGGCCCAGCCTCATCCGGTCGCGGACGGGCGCAGATGGAGGGCAAGTCTGATTTTATGTGCTTCCTGGCGCGAAAGAAAATAGCAACAGCGGCTTCCTGCCGCAAAGGATCCTGGGCATTGTAGTCTCAGCCCCCTCCGTCTCCTTAATGTGCGCGTCCCGCGCAATGGAGGGCAAGTCTGAATTTATGGACCTCCTGGCGCGAAAGGAAACAGCAACCGCGGCTTCCTGCCGCAAAGGATCCTGGGCGTTGTGGTTTCAGCCCCCTCCGTCTCCTTAATGCGCGCGTCCCAATTGCTATCATAAACTAGGCGTGTCTTATATTGATCCAGTAGGGCCATATCCATTCCAGATCATGATATCTACATATAATTCATTTGCATACTGAAACTCAGTGGAACTGATTCACATTGTCCATGGTTATGCAGAAATCTGGAATGACTCTGAATCTCCTGCGAATATGTTCATCTTCCACGCCATAAACATTGTCCCCTGCTTTGAGACCTAGACCTCAAACTGCCCTGTCATGTGTGATGCCTATCACAAGTTTCTTTGCGTAACACTATTGTACTGAATCTATGCTTTCTTTTTTAAAAGTTTTGTTTGGATCTCTGTGCAAAGTACACGATTGAAGTTCACAAACTGCTGTGGCATCCCTTTTTTTGACCTTGCCTCAAACATTTTGATAAAATCTTTAACTGCTCTCTCTGCGGTTGTAAATGTATATTGCACTAGTGACAGTAACATGAACGATACTGTGTACTGCCACTACGATAGACCACAGCGCTACTGCTTTTCTAAATGTTCTTTTCCGTTTCTGTGCTGATTATTAAAATGTTTTTCCACATACTTAAGGTACCAGCTCGTCATCAAATCCAGTTAAAAAACAGCAAGCATATAGCTGGAAAAGAACATCTACCAACACTGAACATGAGAGACATTTTAGTAACAAGTTAAATGTTAGCCATCATAGAAGCAAACCAGGGGAAACGTTTTCTTTTTCCAGTGAAAATGGCTCCAGTCTAAATCTAATGCCACATCGTCTTAAACAAAAGGAAGCTCACAGAGAAGACAGACAGTATACCTGGACTGAATGTGGGAAAGCGTTAAGGGGATCTGCAACTTCAAATCTGTATGAAAAAACACAAACTTTACTGAAAATGTATATTTGTAGCAAATGCGGAAATACTTTTAAACAGTCAGGAAATGACGCTGCTTATCATCAAGGTAACAGAAGGCTGCAGCAGAATACATGCAGAAAATGTGCAAAAAAATTACACAAACCAACAAACCTCAACAACGATCAAGGAACATATCTGGGAGCGAAGCCATACATATGTAGAGAATGTGGAAAGTGTTTCCAGAATTCACGAACATTGATAATACATCAGCGAGTGCATACTGGAGAGAAGCCATACATTTGCAGTCAGTGTGGTAAGGCCTTCAGACAGTTGCCACACCTTGTGGTACATCAGCGATTGCACACAGGAGAAAAGCCTTATATATGCAGCGTATGTAACAGTCGATTCATCAATACATCTAACCTAAAGAGGCACCAGCAGATACATACCAGAGATTGAAACAATTTCCTTCACATGATGGGTTTTGTTGCATAACATTATTATACTACCCAAAGCACAAAAGTTCAAAAAGTAGTTGGTATATATTGGTCTATATTATGGTCACATTTGTCAAGAATAAAAAAGTTAACGCATTTTAGCCTCCACATTAGACGTCTTGCAATTGATAGTAATAATGCAAATGTTTCTGATAACAAAACAACGATGCGAAAATATTAGGCCATTGTAAACATGTTAATGATTCCAAGAAAAGAGAAGTACGTGTATGTAAAATGGTATGCACGACATAGCTCAGAGTCCTCCAAGACAGAGAATGTGTGTGTATATATTTCAATTCAATCTCTCTCTTTCTCTCCCACCACCATCAAGAGGAAAGATAACACAAACAATAACAAAGAGGAATAACATCGGGAAAATAGATAAAATTGACAACTGAAATAAATGTTGAATTCGGTGAAACAAACCTTTGTTGACAATGCAAACAATTAAACGTGTAGAACCACAAGAGATTTTAAGAGAGGAGAGAGACCCTGGCAATGTTATAGAGACGTATATGCTACTTAATATAAATGGGGATTATAGAACAGCATATACGTGACTAGGCAAGCAGGGAAGGAAAAAGGTATAAAATACCACGAAAATATGTGCTAAGAAATGTTTTGGTAACACCGGCCACTTTTCTGAACTTCACTGAAGAAGCAGATTCCGTCAGAAAAACAGTTCCTGGTTAGGCAAGTTAGAATGTGGGAGATGAGAAAATACAAATGTGTACACAACAACTCCACCACCGTACACGAATGAAACAAGAAAGTAAAATATAATGACCACATTGACTGCATAAGCTAATAAATAAGCCTAACCTGAACAGTAAAATATGATTTGCTAAAATATGTAAACCCAGTGTGGTATACATTTCTACTGCGTTATGAAGTTACTTCAGCAATAAAAAAAAAACAGCCAAATAATACGGCCTCAGTATAATATAGCTGACAAAAAAGTCGTTTATAAAATATCCCAAGCAAAAAACTTTGACGGGAAATAAGAGAGAATGCATTAAATTGAGCATATTATTTCCAGATCAGTGAGTGAATCGTAGGCCTTGAATATTGTAATTTTGTGATGGAACAAAATTAAAACCCAGACTTCATTCACTGAGATCTAGTTGGGAAATTTGACGTGGCAGCTAAAGGAGTTTTTCTCATGCTGTTTTTCAAAACAGTTGCACTGGTTGATTTACCTACAGAAAGAGAATGCAATAATGTGACATTCCCTCGAGTGTCGACTCTATTATAGTTTACTGTACTAATCTACTGAAGACTTCTCTTGTCTCATAATAGGCTCACTTTTTCTTTCAATCTCCAGCATACATTACAATATCATCAAGAAGCTTAGTGGATGCTAGTGCTCGACGTAACAATAAGCTCTAGGAATTTAGTGAATATGAACGTTGGCCAGAAATGTAAATACTTATTATAAACTGAATACTAATTAAGCAGATTGCTTTTTGTAGTAAATTGCCTAAAATATCTTCTAAATAAAGGCTGTAGAATAATCAGATAAAACCGTGTGCAGCTAAGGTCATCACAGTCACAGTATTTACATGAGTGGCAAAACCATACTAAAACAAGATAAATCCACTCTACCTTGAAAATACTGAAAGGAAAACAAAGGACAGTACGAAGAAATGTTGTTGTTCTGCAAACTTTTTCCGTTCCAACAATAAACTGAAAACCTGTGCACAATATTTAGAAGTGCGCTCCTTATCTCACACTACTCTATGTTCATATACCTACTTTTACGCATATTACCCAGCTTCGCTCAAAAGCATTATTTCAGAAGAAAATGCATACCACTTTTCATTTCACTTTTCAAACTTTGAAAGATGAAAATTCAAGGGCCAAAGTTACAAGATGCTTGTGGCCCAAAGTTCAGTGTGGGTGTACACATTGTCCGCTATGCAAATATAAATTCTTAATCGTACTGTGCATAATCAGGATGGGCAAAGATCTTTTCCTAATGTGGTTTTTCTGCATTCAGAATTTTTAGTGTTTGCGGATATATCAGGGATTACTTGCAAACATAGGTAAACACCTACAAACTTGTACGTTTTATTGGTACTGACATGCCTCTTGTATGGATTGCACTTCTATGTATTCTGCATAAAAACAGCAAACACTTGATTTTCCCAAATTGTGCCGTGTAGAGAGAACTGCACTTAACATGCATACGAGGTGAAGTATTGAGAACTACTATAGAAATGTTTTTTTAAAAAGGAAAGACTTCGAGATTTGAGACTGTTGTGGTATCTGGGTTGAGTAACTTTAATAATGTTCTTTCTGCTGTTTAGCACTAAAATATAGCTGTCTGGCGTTTCTCTATACATGCAGGAGCCACGACATATTTTCAGGATAACAGTAAAGAAAAGCAAGGATAAGCCCAGTATGTTAAACGGGAAACATAGGCAAAGGGGTGAGATTTTATAAAATATCTGCATGTCCATTGCTCCATAAATCTACTTGCCCGGTAAAAAAATTCACTTGTCCATTTGGTGCCACTTAGTGAAGTGACAAATTATGGCAGCAATTTGATTATAAAAAAAGCTCTGATTATAGCCTTTCTGAGTTTGCCTGAGATCATAATATAGTAGGGTTTGAATACTAGCAATTCCTTTATTGTGCCATACTGAGAAAGGTTGATCATTTACTCCTGACAAGAGTAGAAATCAAATTTCTTTCAGGGTTGGGAAAAAGGTGGCGTGAGAGAAAATGAACTTATAAAACATCAACAGATTTTCTCATGAGCAAAACTGACAAATGCATAGTTGCTTGTGCTAAAATGCAGTTCACAAATATTTTCTAGGAGTGCAATTTCCTGGCCTACTTCTATAAATTCTTGTTAATTCATGAAAGCCATAAATCTACACTAATGCAAGGACATATACCATGCGTGCACTGCACCCCTTATTAGGTCTGGCATTAACCAAGACCTTTTGTTCTTATTAAAATTCTGTCTATCTATAGACTGGCTTCACTGAGTGACAATATTCTGCTCTTTCATAAGCAGTATATCGGCACTCAAAGTAGTTTCATTCAGTGCCAGGAATGTTGTGATATGTGCTTTGTGAGAAAGAAAACTGTAAATGTTTGTTACAATGGTGAGGTATTAACCGAGCATCCAGATGATATTTCCAGCCATTTCCAAACGCAAAGCAGGTAGAAGCTAACCTGGCAATATAAGGTTTCATTGACAGATTGACATCTAGCCAAAATCCTAGGTTCTTTAAATTTAAGACCGGTTCTGGGAGAGTGCCTAAGGGTTCAGGCCAGCGCTCGGGGTCCCATAGCAGGGAGTTCTTACACATCACCATCACCTCGCTCTTGTCGCCAGTAAGCTTTAATGAGTTAAGTGTTCATCCAGAATGAGATCTTACCCAGTCAGGACTTCAGGGCATCGGAATTTTGGCCCTGAGCAGGTGACGGAGATGATTTGAGTGTCATCTGCATAGAGAACCACGGTATGGCTGCATCTTTCCACAATGTTCGCAAGGGGATGAACATAGATAGCATTGAGCTTAAGGTTACTATTTGTGTGACTTCAGAATTAAGAGCATGAGACTTTGATGTAGAGATGTAGAAGAAGACTTGAAAAGTGCGATCTTTTAAAAAAGAGGTCATCCAAGATAGGGCTATCCTTTGGAGACCCAGGTTTGCCAATCTTTCTAATAGGGTGGTTTGTGAAATCTGCATGTAAATTTATTTTAAACATGTCATTCTGTATATCCAAATTGCATTCATCTAGATAGGTGCTCCTGTTAAAAACAGTGAAGGTGCTGAGTTGCAGGTGAGTGAAGGTGATATATACAGTATGTGCAAGAAGTGGTCAGAAGACAATTATGGAATTGCAGTGGCTTCTGCGGTCCAGGAAGCCCTGAAGACTCACAAAGAATCTTTTGTATTGGTATAATCCACTCTTTAGGTTATGTCAACGTTTCGACCCCGAATTGGAGGTAAATCAAGGAGGGGTCATCATCAGGACAACAACATTTTGACTGGTAGCACCTAACGGTAGTATGAATCACTAAATTAGTCAGGGGTTGATTAATCTTTGTGTAACAATAAAATCGGTGGTTTAGGGAACAAAACTCACCTAGAATCCAGTGTGCGAAAAACCGTCTGGTGGTAAATGGCATCTACAGAAAATGTGGATGTCCCAGGGTCAGGAGGTCTAAACTTATCCCGTGGGGGGTCACAGTACCATGGAGCGCCAATAGTGGAGAGGGCTCAAGTGGTCTGAAAGCAAGGGAAAGTATTCAATAAATCTCTGAGTAGGGATAATGCGATCTGTCTATACGGAAACTTACATGCACTTACAGATATAATAATGCTGGTCCCAGGATTACTTGCTGGTAAAATTACCAGGAGCGCCAGAATCATCGGGGGCTCAGGGTATCTATAACACAGGAGGGTTGAATGCAAAATGAGAGCTGCTTCAGGTGGTCCAGGTGATCCTGCCAGCTGGAGCTAAAGACAGCAATATCATCAAGCTGCACTAAAGGACTCCAAGCCAGCAAGGACTTGATTCACAAACCTTTGGAAGGTGGCAGGGGCATTCTTTAAGCCAAGGGCATCACAGTAAACTGGTAGTGCCATCAGGTGTAGAGAATGCTGTTTTCTCTTTTGCTCCTGGTGCCATTCTTATTTGCCTGTACCCTGCTGTTAAGTCAAAGGTACTTAAGTATTTGGCAGAACCCAATTTGTCAATGAGTCCTTCTGCCCTTGGAATAGGGTGAGCATCTGTCTTGGTGACAGAATTGAGCCCTCTGTAGTCCACACAAAATCTCATCTCTCTCTTGCTATCTTTTGTGCGAGGTTTGGAGACCAAGACCACTGGGCTAGCCCAGGGACTGTCAGAGTGCTTTATCACTCCCAACTCCAGCATGTTGTGGACTTCCACTTTGATGCTATCTTTAACTTGGTCAGACTGTCTAAATATTTTGTTCTTGACAGGCATGCTGTCTCCTGTGTCCACATCATGGGAACACAGGTGTGTCTGACCAGGGGTCAGAGAAAAGAATTCAGCAAACTGCTGGGGGACTTGCCTGCAGTCAGCCTGCTGTTGGCCAGAGAGGGTGTCTGAATAGATCACTCCATCTACTGTGCCATCCTTAGGCCCAGTGGAGAGGAGATCAGGGAGAGGTTCACTCTCTGCTTCCTGGTCCTCATCTGTAACCATCAACATGTTTACATCTGCCCTATCATGGAAGAGTTTGAGTCGATTAACATGGATCACCCTCTTGGGGGTCCTGCTAGTGCCTAGGTCCACCAGGTAGGCTGGCTCTTCTTTTCTAGCACCGGGTAAGGACCACTCCACTTGTCCTGAAGTGCTCTGGGAGCCACAGGCTCCAGAACCCAGACTTTCTGCCCTGGCTGAAACTCAACCATAGCAGCCTTTTGGTCATACCACATCTTTTGTAGCTGTTGGCTGGTCTCAGGGATTTTGCTTGCCTTTTCCATGTACTCTGCCATCCTTGAACGTAGGCCTAGTACATAGTCCACCACATCTTGTTTAGGCTTATGGAGAGGTCTCTCCCAGCCTTCTTTTACAAGAGCTAGTGGTCCCCTAACAGGATGGCCAAACAGAAGTTCAATGGGGGAAAACCCTACCCCCCTTCTGAGGCACCTCTCTGTAGGTGAAAAGCAGGCATGGCAGGAGGACATCCCATCTCCTTTTGAGTTTTTCTGGGAGTCCCATGATCATGCCCTTCGATGTCTTGTTGAATCTCTCAACAAGGCCATTGGTTTGTGGATGGTATGGTGTGGTGAATTTTTAAGTCACCCCACACTCATTCCACATAGGTTTCAGGTAAGCTGACATGAAGTTGGTACCTCTGTCAGAAACCACCTCCTTAGGAAACCCCACTCTGGTAAAAATACCAATGAGTGCTTTGGCTACTGCAGGGGCAGTAGTGGACCTAAGGGGAATTGCTTCAGGGTACCTAGTAGCATGATCCTCTACTACTAGGATATACGGATTCCCTGATGCTGTGGAAGGTTCAAGTGGACCCACTATATCCACTCCCACTCTTTCTAAGGGGACCCCAACCACTGGAAGTGGAATGAGGGGGGCCTTTGAATGGCCACCTGTCTTACTACTGGCTTGACAGGTGACAAAGGAGGTGCAAGACTACTTTACCTTCTGGGACATATTGGGCAAATAGAAATGATTGACTAACGTCTCCCATGTCTTGGTTTGTCCCAAATACCCAGCAAGGGGAATGTCATGGGCTAAGGTCAGAATGAACTCCCTATACTCCTGAGGCACTACCACCCTCCTTATGGCACAATTGTTTGGGATCTCTTGCCTCAGTGTAAAAGAGTCCATCTTCCCAATAGACCCTGTGTGTTCCACTGACATTTCCCTTTTCTTGCTGAGCTGCTTGCTGTCTTAAGGCTTCAAGAGAGGGACACGTTTCTTGCCGCTTGCACAGCTGTTCCCTTGAGGGTCCCCCTGGGCCCAAGAGCTCAACCTGGTAAGGTCCCAGCTCCATGGACTCAGTTCCCTCACGGGATAGAACATCTTCCTGGGAAGAGAGGTTCTGTTTCTTGTGCTGTGCTGAAGCTGGTTCCCCAGTCTTCTTTCCTTTTCTCTTGGAAGGTTGGGCCATTATTCCAGACTCCAATACTTCTTTTTCACCCTGAGCCCTGCACTGTGCCCTTGTCTTGACACACACCAGTTCAGGGATACCCAGCATGGCTGCATGGGTTTTGAGTTCTACCTCAGCCCATGCTGAGGACTCCAGGTCATTTCCAAGCAGACATTCTACTGGTATAACAGAAGAGACTACCACCTGTTTCAGGCCAGTGGCCCCTCCCCATTCTAAAGTTACCATTGCCATGGGATGGACTTTAGTCTGATTGTCAGCATTGGTGACCGGATAGGTCTGTCCAGCCAGGTATTGTACTGGGGAAACCAGTTTCTGTCACCATAGTAACACTGGCACCTGTATCCCTCAGGGCTTCTACTCTAATCCCATTAATTAAGATCTGCTGCCTGTATTTTTGCATGTTAGTCGGCCAGGCAGAAAGTGTGGCTAGGTCCACCCCACCCTCTGAGACTAATGTAGCTTCAGTGTGAACCCTGATTTGCTCTGGGCACACTGTTGATCCCACCTGGTGACTGGCTATTCCAGTGCTAACTGGAGTAGTAGTTGTTGTGGAACCTTTCTTGGGACAGGCCTTGTCTCCAGTTTGGTGTCCATGCTGAGTACCGATGCAACACCAGGCCTTTTTGGGATCAAAGTTTTTACCCTTATACCCAAATGAGGATTGTGAAGAGGCTTTGGACTCATCCTCCTGAGCAGGTTTTTGGGGCCCTGTAGAAGACACTTTACTTTTTCCCATTGGATGTCTCAACATTTTTCCCCTGGGGAGGCTTTGTGACCCCTTTCTTTTGGTCACGCCCTGTGGAAGTCTTGGTCACCCTTGTCTTGACCCAGTGGCCTGCCTTCTTTCCCAATTCTTGGGGAGAAATTGGACCTAGGTCTACCAGATGCTGATGCAGTTTATCATTGAAACAATTACTTAAGATGTTCTTTCATAAGCAAGTTATACAGCCCATCATAATCATTTACACCACTGCCTTTTATCCAACCATGTAGTGTTTTGACTGAGAAGTCAACAAAATCAACCCAGGTCTGGCTCGAGGATTTTTGAGCCCCCCTGAACCTAATCCTGTACTCCTCAGTTGAGAATCCAAAGCCCTCAATCAGGGTAGCCTTCATGAGATGAGGTCATAGGATTCTACATCCTTACCAGGGAGTGTGAGGAGTCTATCCCTACACTTTCCAGTGAACATTTCCCAACGGAGAGCACCCCAGGGAGATTTGTTTACTTTTCTGGTTGCACAAGCCATCTCAAAAGCTGTGAACCACTTGGTGATATCATCACCATCTTCATATTTTGTTACAATCCCTTTGGGGATTTTTAGCATGTCAGCACTTTCTCTGACCCTATTTATGTTGCTGCCACCATTGATGGGAGCTAAGCCCATCTCTTGTCTTTCCCTCTCTATGGCTAGGAGCTGTTTTTCCAGAGCCAATCTTTTGGCCATCCTGGCTAACGGGAGGTCATCTTCATTGAGGCTGCCCTCAATGCTTCCAGAGATACTGGTCTTCCCTGTAGAAGAACCAGTATCTCTGACTATCACTTGTGCAGTCAGGGTTTGAGGGACCGTGTTCTCCCTAACTAGGACAGGAGGGAGTGAATCATCCTCCTGGTCACTAGCTCCCCCCTCTGTAGGATTATCCTCAGAGAGGTGGTCCTTTGCAAACTGTGTCAAAAGCTCCTGGAGCTTAACTTTGGTAGGGTTGGGCCCAGTTTTTATATTTTTTTAACTTACAGAGAGTCCTTAGCTCTGACAACCCTAGATGCAGGTAAGGGGTGAGATTGAGTTCCACCACCATCTCATCTGTGCTAGATATAATTTCTCTAAAAGTTAGGATAACTTTTCAAGAATCTAAAAACTACTCCTAGAACTTAAATCTAAACTTTTACTAACTTTTAAACTCTAAAAGAAATGCTAGCAGGCACTTACACAAGGCCCTAGCAGGACTTTTAAAAATTTAGAAAAATAGCTAAAATTTCAAAAATCTGTTTCTAATGACAATTTTGGGAATTTAGTCATGTGATCAGGTATTGGCTGAGTAGTCTAACAAATGTAAAGTCTTAGACCCCACCGCTGATCCACCAATGTATGAAGTCGGCTCTGTATATACTATTTCAAAGTAAGAAATAGTGTGCACAGAGTCCAAGGGTTCCCCTTAGAGGTAAGGTAGTGTCAAAATTAGATACTTCTAATGCTCTATTTTGTGGTAGTGTGGTCTAGCAGTAGCCTTATCAGAGGGTAGTATTAAGCATGTGTTGTACATACACAGGCAATAAATGAGGAACACACACTCAAAGACTTACTCCAGGCCAATAGGTTTTTATATAGAAAAATATATTTTCTGAGTTTATTTTAAGAACCACAAGTTCAAGATTTGAAGTAAATACATAAAATGCAAGGTACTCCACACAGGTAATTAGGAACTTTGAATTAGAGCAATATCATATACAGTCTTTGTTAAAATGGCAATAAGCTATTTTAAAAGTGGACACAGTGCAAAACTCAACAGATCCTGGGGAGGCAGCCCACCTTTGGGGGTTCAAGGCAACCCCAAAGTTACCACACCAGCAGCTCAGGGCCGGCCAGGTGCAGAGGTAAAAGAGGTGCCCAAATACATAGGCGCCTATGGAGAACAGGGGTGCTTCGGTTCTGTCTGGCAGCAGGTAAGTACCCGCGTCCTTGGGGGGCAGACCAGGGGGGTTTTGTAGAGCACTGGTGGGGACACAAGTAGGCACACAAAACACACCCTCAGCGGCACAGGGGCGGCCGGATGCAGTGTGCAAATCAGGTGTCGGGTTTTAGATAGGATTCAATGGAGGGACCCGGGGGTCACTCTAGCGGTGCAGGCAGCCACAGGGGGGGGATTCTCGGGACAGCCACCACCTGCGCTAGGCAGAGGGTGGCCTGGGGGTCACTCCTGCACTGAGGTTCGGTTCCTTCAGGTCCTGGGGGCTGCGGGTGCAGTGCTTGGTCCAGGCGTCGGGTCCCTTGTTACAGGCAGTCGCGGTCAGGGGGAGCCTCTGGATTCTCTCTGCAGGCGTCGCTGCGGGGGTCCAGGGGGGTCGTCTTGGGCTTCCCACAGGGTCGCAGTCGCCTGAGAGTCCTCCCTGTGGTGTTGGTTCTCTGAATTTTCGAGCCGGGGGAGTCTGGTGCAGAGTGTGAAGTCTCACGCTTCCGGCGGGAAGAGTGAGTTCTTTGAAAGTTGCTTCTTTGTTCCAAAGATGTATCTGTTTTTGAGCAGAGCCGCTGCTCACGGGAGTTTCTTGTTCCTAAATGTAAGATGGAGGATTTCTAAAGGCAGGGGTCACCTCAGCTCAGGGCACCTTAGGGGCTGTACTGACTGGTGGGGGACTCCTCCTTGTTTTCCTAATTATCTCCTCCAGCCTTGCCACCAAAAGCTGGGGCAGTGGCCGGAGGGGCGGGCATCTCCACTAGCTGGGATGCCCTGAGGTGCTGTAACAAAGGGGGTGAGCCTTCGAGGCTCACCGCCAGGTGTTATAGTTCCTGCAGGGGGAGGTGTAAAGCACCTCACCCAGAACAGGCTTTTTTCCTGGCCACAGGGTGACAAAGGCACTATCCCCATGTTGCCAGCAACTCGTCTGGTTGTGGCAGGCTGGCAGAAACTGGTCAGCCCTACACTAGAAGTCGGATTGGTACTCAGGGGGTATCTCCAAGATGCCCTCTGGGTGCATGTTACAATACATTTATTGATACCAAACTTCCCAGATTTCAGTGTAGCCATTATGAAACTGTGGAGTTTGTGTTTGACAAACTCCCAGACCATATACTCTTATAGCTACCCTGCACTTACAATGTCTAAGGTTTTGCTTAGACATTGTAGGGGCATAGTGTTCATGCACATATGCCCTCACCTGTGGTATAGTGCACCCTGCCTTTAGGCTGTAATGCCTGCTAGAGGGGTGACTTACCTATGCCACAGACAGTGTGAGGTTGACATGGCATTCTGAGGGGAGTGTCATGTCTATTTAGTCTTTTTCTCCCCACCAGCACACACAAGCTGTGAGGCAGTGTGCATGTGCTGAGTGAGGGGTCCCCAGGGTGGCATACGACATGCTGCAGCCCTTAGAGACCTCCCCTGGCATCAGGGCCCTTGGTACCAGGGGTACCAGTTACAAGGGACCTATCTGAGTGCCAGGGCTGTGCCAATTGTGGAAGCAAAGGTACAGTTTAGGGAAAGAACACTGGTGCTGGGGCCTGGTTAGCAGAGTCCCAGCACACTTTCAATCAAAACTTAGCATCAGCAAAGGAAAAAAGTCAGGGGGTAACCAAGTCAAGGAGGTATTTCCTTACAAGGGCACAACAAGTAGTGGAAGAAGAGCAAGCCATTACTAACAGTCAAATTCGATCTGCCCTAGATGCAGCAGACACCGCTGCTAGAAGTGTCCATACTGCAGTGACAATACGTAGGCATGCATGGCTCAGATCTTCGGGTTTTAAGCCTGAAATACAGCAGGCTGTGTTAAATATGGAATTTGATAAAAAGCATCTTTTTGGGCCAGAAGTTGGCACAGCCATAGAAAAACTAATAAAGAATTCATACACAGCAAAAGCAATGGGCACACTATACTCAACACCGTACAGGGGATCCTTTTGGAATCCTCAGTTTCGAGGTGGGTTCAGACCACAGACAACAGAGACATCCACATTACAGGCACAACCAACCTACCAACCACAATACCAACAAGGTGGTTTCAGGGGTTAATATAGAGAACAGGAACTCAGAAATAGAGGGAAATTTCAGACCTCTAAGCAACCTACACAACACCCTAAACAGTGACTTTTCTCATTCCCTTCCACTCCACACCTCTCCTGTGGGGGGAAGACTGCAACAGCTCCACACAAATTGGCAAAACATTACCACAGAGAATTGGGTACTATCAATTATCCGCAATGGCTATTGCCTAGAATTGATACACACTCCTCCAAATATAACACCAAGGTCACACAAACTATCCACAGAACACATAAGTCTCTTACAAGAAGAGGTCCAATCTCTATTACTCAAACAAGCAATAGAATCAGTACCAGAATCTCAAATAGGGACAGGAGTTTACTCACTATGGGGGTTATTCTAACTTTGGAGGAGTGTTAATCTGTCCCAAAAGTGACGGTAAAGTGACGGATATACCACCAGCCGTATTACGAGTTCCATAGGATATAATGGACTCGTAATACGGCTGGTGGTAAATCCGTCACTTTACCGTCACTTTTGGGACGGATTAACACCTCCTCCAAAGTTAGAATAACCCCCTATATTTCCTAATTCCCCAAAAAGATGGCACCCTCAGGCCAATATTAGATCTGAGGACCCTTACTCTTTACATCCTGTCAGAACATTTTCACATGGTAACACTACAGGATGTTATCCCACTACTCCAAAAACATGTTTTCATGACAGCATTAGACCTAAAAGATGCGTATTTTCATATACCCATCCATCCTGCACACAGAAAATATCTCCGGTTTGTCATTCAAGGAAAGCACCATCAGTTCAAAGTGTTGCCTTTTGGAATAACAACAGCTCCAAGGGTATTCACAAAGTGCCTAGTGGTAGTCGCAGCCTACCTAGGAAGACAACATATACATGTCTTTCCATATCTAGACGATTGGCTAACAAAATCAAAAAGTCATACGCAATGCCAAAATCATACAAATTATGTAATACAAACCTTGAACACACTAGGGTTCTCAATAAACTACCAAAAATCACATCTACAACCGGCACAAACACAACAGTATTTGGGTGCAATACTAAACACTCAGCAAGCAGTAGCATGTCCAAATACACAAAGGATACAAAAATTCCAAAATGTAATCACACAAATACAAACAAATCAATGGTACACTGTCAGATTTGTCATGAAGATTTTAGGGAT
This sequence comes from Pleurodeles waltl, assembly GCF_031143425.1. Lineage (NCBI taxonomy): Eukaryota > Metazoa > Chordata > Amphibia > Caudata > Salamandridae > Pleurodeles > Pleurodeles waltl. The sequence goes on along the minus strand of NC_090444.1, from coordinate 866,528,653 downwards.
GATGGCATCATGTACTGCAATTGTTCCACACGCAAGACTAAACACGTGGCCCTTACAACAGTGCCTTGCACAACAATGGTCACAGGCACATGGTCAACTTCAAGATGTAGTGTTGATAGACCGCCAAACATGCATGTCCCTTCAGTGGTGGAATTCCACAAATCTAAGCAAAGGGCGGCCATTTCAAGACCCTGTGCCTCAGACCATAATTACAACAGATGCATCAATGATTGGTTGGGGAACTCACCTAAACAATCACAACATTCAAGGACAATGGGATGCCAAACACAAACACCTACACATAAATCACTTGGAGTTGTTAGCTGTCTTCCTACCACTCAAAGCCTTTCAACCTCTTCTCACACAGAAGAATGTTCTTATCAAAATAGACAACATTACAACCATGTATTACCTAAACAAACAGGGAGGGACACATTCGTCCCAACTCTCCCTTCTACCCCAAAAATTTGGAAATGGGCAGTCCTCAACCAAATTCACCTGTTAGCACATTACATTCCAGGGATAGACAATCAATTAGCGGATACCCTCAGCAGAAATCACCAACAAACACACAAATGGGAGATTCATCCTCAAGTACTTCAAAAATACTTTCAACAATGGGGAACACCAAACATAGATTTGTTCGCCACAAGCGCAAACACGAAAGGCCAAAACTTCGCATCCAGACACCCACATCCCCTATCCAAGGGCAATGCTCTATGGATCAATTGGTCAGGGATATTTGCTTACGCTTTTCCCCCTCTCCCACTCATTCCGTTTCTAGTCAAAAAGTTGCATCAAACTTCACTCAAAATGATACTCATAGCACCAACATGGGCACGTCAGCCATGGTACACAACATTGTTAGACCTGTCAGTAGTACCACACTCCAAACTCCCAGACCGACCAGATCTGTTGACACAAAACAAAGGCCAAATCAGGCACCCAAATCCCAAGACACTCAATCTAGCAATTTGGCTCCTGAGGTCGTAGAGTTTGGATATTTACAACTCCCATCAGAATGTATGGAAGTTATTAAACAAGCAAGAAAACCCACTACTAGACAGTGCTATGCAAACAAATGGAAAAGATTTGTATATTACTGTCAATCTAAACATATAGACCGTCTTACTGACTGCATCAATAAAAGACAATGTATCCTATTTACTTCATTTACAAAAATCAAATTTAGCATTCTCTCCCATAAAAATTAATCTTACTGCAATTTCAGCATATTTACAAAATATGCAGCACAGCTCCTTATTAAGAGTTCCTGTCATTAAAGCTTTCATGGAAGGTTTAAAGCGCATCATTCCACCCAGAACACCTCCAGTCCCCTCTTGGAATTTAAACATAGTGCTTACACAACTTATGGGACCACCATTTGAGCCCATGCACTCCTGCCAAATGCAAGTTTTAACATGGAAGGTTGCCTTCCTAGTGGCAATTACATCTTTAAGAAGAGTAAGTGAAATCCAAGCCTTTACTATTGAAGAACCGTTCTTCCAAGTACACAAGCATAAAGTTGTACTAAGAACAAACCCAAAATTTCTTCCAAAGGTTGTATCACCATTTCATATACATCAAACAGTGGAACTACCAGTCTTCTCCCCACAGCCAGATTCTGTGGCAGAAAGAGCTCTACATACATTAGACATCAAAAGAGCTTTAATGTACTATATAGACAGAACTAAACCATTCAGAAACGCTAAACAACTGTTTGTAGCCTTCCAAAAACCTCATACAGGCAACCCATATCAAAACAAGGTTTAGCAAGATGGATTGTAAGATGCATCCAAACATGCTACATTAAAGCCAAAAGATAACTCTTAGTTACTCCTAAAGCACATTCTACAAGGAAAAAAGGTGCTACAATGGCTTTTTTAGGCAATATACCAATGGCTGAAATATGTAAAGCAGCCACTTGGTCAACACCACATACATTCACTCAACACTACTGTGTAGATGTTTTATCACAACAACAAGCCACGATAGGCCAAGCTGTACTCAGAACATTATTTCAAACAACTTCAACTCCTACAGGCTAACCAGCACCATTTTTATGGGAGGACAAACTGCTTTGTATCTGCAGCTACTCATGCCATTGAACAGAAAATGTCACTTACCCAGTGTACATCTGTTCGTGGCATGTTCTGCTGCAGATTCACATGCAGCCTCCCACCTCCCCGGGAGCCTTTAGTCGTTTAAGTTACAAACATTTGTACATATGTATATACGTATATATTTGCCTTATCATGGACATCTCTTTTCTTTTACCTATATACTCTATCACGCCTACCTTACCCTCTGCGGGAAAACAATCTAACAATGGAGTCGATGCCCATGCGCAATGGAACCAAAGAGGAGTCACTCCATCTTGTGACTCGAAAACACTTCTTCGAAGAAAAAGAACTTATAACACTCCAAGCCCAACACTAGATGGCAGAGTAATGCACAGCATGTGAATCTGCAGCGGAACATGCCACAAACAGATGTACACTGGATAAGTGATATTATTTTATATATATATATATATATATATATATATATATATATATATGTTCGATGGCATGTGTAGCTGCAGATACACATGCTGTGCATATCTCGCCATCTAGTGTTGGGCTCGGAGTGTTACAAGTTGTTTTTCTTCGAAGAAGTATTTTTTTCGAGTCACAGGATCGAGTGACTCCTCCTCTTGGCGATAGTGCGCATGGGCATCGACTCCTTTGTTAGATTGTTTTCTTTCCGCCGTTGGGTTCGGACGTGTTCCCTCTCGCTCCAAGACTTTCGATTCGGAAACTCTATATTAACAATAACTTTTCTCATACCGTCGGTATTGTTTAGAACGCGGTTTCTTCTGCACTTGATCCGATAGTACCGTTGGGATCAAGAAAATGCCCTTTCAGGAGCTTGCGCCCTTCTTGGGCTTGTTCGGGCCTACTCCGCCATAGCCTGATGGATCGGACTACATTCTGATTCTGTCCTCGGTGCCACGCAAAATTTCCTTATACCGACCAGCACTTGGTCTGTAAACTCTGCCTTTCTCCCGAACATCGTGAGGAAAGCTGTGAGGCATGTCACTCGTTTCGATTGGAGAAAACGCTACGCAATCGAAGGGCACGAAGACTGGAGATGGTGTCGAAGCACACAGAGTCCACCACCGACACCCCCGAAGAGGAGCAGGCACAGGCGCCAGTTTCGATCCCCGATTCCGACTCCGAACAAAGATCAGAAGACGATAGCCAGCCAATTGCAGCGGCGCAGTATGTGAGTACACCTGCCCCAACACCCACTTTTAAAAAATCAAGCAATGTCTTGGGTGCATCATTGCTGTCATGCCATGGTTCCACCCATCGCCAACCGACCCCTGGGTTCGGCACCGAAAAAAGGCCAAAACACTCTATCAACAGGCCACGCCTGTTTCGGTGTCGGGAGTCGAGCAAGGAAATGCGAACCTCAACCTCCGAACCGAGCCAATGCCCACAATCTTCAGATCCGAAAATAATGCGTTCAGCTTCGAAGCCGAAACCTCTTCTAATGGCTTCGGGACCAAAACACCTCGGATCCACTTCGGAGCCAAAAACATCATCCTATACAGAAGAAACAGGACTTTCAGCCCGAATTAAACATGTGCCCAAAACATTCACTGAACATTCCTCTAAGGGCACAAAACTAACCTCTGAACATCAAATAGAGGAATCTGAGATTCAACCTATTTTGGAGATTATGGACAGCAAGCGGAGAAGAATATAAATCCAGATAGAGACTGCCAAAATGATTACTTCTCCACCGCCACAGACTAAAAGAAAGCTAGCATTTCAAGAGACTCTTGATACTGCCCCACCACCGGCAAAAATGTTTAAGCGGAAGGAAAAGCCGAAACCTCTTCAGCTTTCTCCACCACATTCACTGCAGCTTTCTTTCTCACCACAACCTATCACTCCACTACCATCACCATCACACTCCCATACTTATTCACAGAGGGACACTGTAGACCCATGGGACATGTATGATTCGGATCCTGTACCGTCTAATGATCCAGATCTCTACCCTACTAAACCATCCCCACCAGAGGATACTACGGTTTATAACCAAGTTATATCTAGGACAGCTGCATACCATGGGGTACAAATGCATGCAGAACCTTTAGAAGAGGATTTTCTTTTTAAAACACTATCCTCAACCCATAAGCAATACCAGTGCTTACCAATGCTTCCTGGTTTGCTTAGGCATGCAGACAAAATATTTAAACAACCAGTTAAAGCTAGGGTTTTAACACCAAGGATTGACAAGAAATACAAGCATGCACCAACAGATCCAATCTACATTACACAGCAATTACCACCAGATTCTATTGTGGTCAGTGCAGCCAGGAAGTGTGCTAAGTCAGTCTTCGGGGGATACCCCACCCCCTGACAAAGAGAGCAGGAAATTTGATGCTGCAGGAAAAAGGGTGGCAACACAGGCAGCCAACCAATGGCCTATCGCCAATTCCCAGGCCCTGTTGGCGAGATACGACAGGGCACATTTGGATGAAATGCAAGAAGTCTTGCAATACCTACCCAAAGACCACCATCAGAGGGTGCAGCAAATTGTACAAGAGGGTCAGGCCATAACAAATAACCAGATTAGATCTGCTCTAGATGCAGCTGACACTGCAGCTAGAGGAATTAATACCAGCATCACAATCAGACGACATGCATGGTTGAGGGCCTCTGGTTTTAAACCTGAAATACAGTAGGCAATGCTTAATATGCCACTTAATAAACAGCATCTCTTCGGACCCATAGGTAGACACAACCATTGAAAAACTCTGGAAAGACTCTGATACCGCAAAAGCCATGGGAGCTCTTTATACCACACATTTCGGGGTTCCTTTTGGAAACAACAGTTTAGGGGAGGTTATAAAACCCAAACTGCAGAGGCTTCTACCTCCCATCCAAAACAAGCACAGCAGTACTATTCAAGAGGGTCATTTAGAGGTTCTTACAGCCTCAAAGGGTGCTTCCACACCCACTAAAAAATGACTTCCCAAACATCCCACAATCTCATACGTCTCCTGTGGGAGGAAGACTGCAACAATTCCATTCTCACTGGCAGAACATCACCACAGATCAGTGGGCAACCTAAATTAGCCGCAATGGTTATTGCCTAGAACTCATCTCCACTTCACCAAATATTCCCCCTCATTCTCACAGACTCTCTCTAGAACACACTGTTCTACTAAAAAAAGAAGTACAAGCTCTATTACTCAAGGGGGCAATAGAAATGGTTCCCATCTCACAGCAAGGGACAGGAGTATACTCGCTATACTTCCTTATACCAAAAAAGGATGGTACTTTCAGACCCATTCTAGATCTCAGACCTCTAAATCTATATATCCTATAAGAACATTTTCACATGGTCACTCTACCAGACGTCACTCCCTTCTACAAAAACAAGATTACCTAACTGCGTTAGATCTAAAAGGTGCTTACTTCCACATTCCCATACATCCATCTCACCGCAAGTACCGAAGATTTGTAATATCAGGCAACCACTACCAATTCAAAGTACTACCCTTTGGAGTAACAGCAGCACCAAGAGTGTTCACAAAATGTCTAGCTGTAGTAGCAGCATACCTCAGAAGACACCACATACATGTCTTCCCTTATCTCGACGATTGGTTAGTAAAATCCACTACCATTCTACAATGCCAACACACACAATAGATACGCTACATATACTAGGGTTCCCAATCAATTACCAAAAATCTCATCTTCAACCAGCACAAGTTCAACCTTATCTAGGTGCAATTCTCAGTACTCAAACAGCACTAGCATACCCAAATCCAGAACGGATACAAGCTTTTCAATACCTCATAGCACAAATGCAGGTCAGCCAAACTTACACAGTAAGATTTGTCATGAAACCATTGGGAATGATGGCATCATGTATAGCAATAGTACCAAATGCAAGACTAAACATGAGACCACTGCAACGGTGTCTCTCACGACGATTGTCTCAGGCACAGGGTTGGTTACAGGATCTAGTTTTGTTGGACCGCCAAACTTACAAATCTCTGCAGTGGTGGAATCACAACAACTTAACAAAAGGGTGGTCCTTTCAAGACCAGTGCCACAGACCATAATCACAATGGATGCGTCAAAGACAGGTTAGGGAGCCCATCTCAACAATCTAACGATACAAGGGGAATGGGACTCAATAAAATCAACTTACCACATAAACCACTTGGAATCATTAGCTGTGTTCTTAGCCATCAAAGCATTTCAACCTCAGATCATACACAAAACAGTCTTAATAAGAACAGACAACATTACAACAATGTATTATTTGAAAAAAACAAGAGTGGGGATACTCATCCCAATTGTCCCTTCTAGCTCAAACAATATGGAAATGGGCAGTTCACAATCACATTCACCTACTAGCGGAATATATCCCAGGAATACACAACCAGCTAGCAGACCTTCTAAGCAGGACGCAGCAACAAATACACGAATGGGAGATTAACCCACAGGTACTTCAATATTACTTTCAGATGTGGGGAACACCAAACATAGACCTTTTCGCAACAAGCAAAAAATCAAAATGCCAAAACTTTGCATCCAGAAACCCACACCCTCAGTCCAAGGGAAGTGCTTCATGAATCAACTGGTCAGGGATATTTGCTTACGCTTTTCCCTCTCTCCTGTTAATTCAGTTTCTGGTCAACAAAATGCGTCACACTTCTCTCACCATGATACTCATTGCTCCCACGTGGGCACGCCAACACTGGTACACAACACTCCTAGATCTGTCAGTAGTGCTCCATCACAAGCTTCCAAACAGGCCAGACCTATTAACTCAGAACAGAGGCCAAATCAGGCGTCCCAACCCCAGTGACCTCAGCTTAGCAATTTGGTTCCTGAAGCCGTAGAGTTTGGATATTTACAGCTTTCATTAGAATGTATGAATGTTTTAAAACAAGCATGTAAACCAACAACCAGACAATACTATGCAAATAACTGGAAACGGCTTGTATACTACTGCCTACCTAAAAATATAGATTCACTCAAAGCATAAGTACAAGATATTGTGTGCTATTTGCTTTATTTACAAAAAGCAAATCTTGCCTTTTCCTCTATTAAGATTCATCTGACGGCCATATCAGCAGACCTACAAAACACACAACATACCTCTCTCTTTAGAGTTCCTATCATAAAAGCATTTATGGAAGGACTTCAACGCATTATTCCACCCAGAACACCACCAGTTCCTGCATGGAATCTTAATATTGTGCTCACAAGACTTATGGGTCCCCCATTCGAACCCATGCACACTTGTGATATTCAATTTCTCACATGAAAAGTTGCTTTCTTAGTAGCAATTACTTCATTGAAAAGAGTAAGTGAAATTCAGGCATTTACTCTAGAAGAATCCTTCTTCCAAGTACACAAACACAAAGTAGTACTTAGGACAAATCTAAAAAGTTTGCCTTAAGTAGTTTCACCTTTTCACATTAATCAGTCGGTGGAATTGCCAGTATTCTTTCCACAGCCAGACTCTACTGCTGAAAGAGCTCTACACACTCTTGATCTTAAAAGAGCTCTAATGAATTATGTAGACAGAACAAAAAACGTTAAAAACTAACCAGCTTTTTGTTGCTTTCTAACAACCGCATCAAGGTAATCCCATTTCAAAACAAGAATTGGCTAGATGGATTGTAAGATGTATTCAAACATGCTACATTAGAGCAAAAAGGCAGCTTTTAAGAACTCTAAAAGCACTTTCCACTAGAAGAAAGGGTGCCTCCATGGCATTCTTAGGAAATATACCAGTGGCACATATATGCAAAGCTGCCACATGGTCCACACCACATACATTCACAAAACATTACTGTGTAGATGTGTCATTTAGACAACAAGCTAATGTTGGACAAGCAGTGTTAAAAACACTATTTCAAACCACTTCAACTCCTCCTCCCAAATAAGCGGTGTTTAGCCTGTAGAACTGCTTTTTAGTCTATGCACAGCATGTGTATCTGCAGCTACACATGCTATTGAACAGAAAATGTCACTTAGTGTACATCTGTTCGTGGCATATAGTGCTGCAGATTCACATACACCCTCCCTCCTCCTCAGGAGCCTGTAGTCGTTGTAGTACTCATTTATACATATGTATATATCTGCATGGACATCTTAGTTACTTCTTATATATCTATAGTTGTACATACACAATCTTTCACTCCTTACTTCACCCTTCTGCGTGAAAACAATCTAACAAAGGAGTTGATGCCCATGTGCACTATCATCAAAGACTTCTTCAAAGAAAAACAACTTGTAACACTTAAAACCCAACACTAGATGGCAAGATTTTCACAGCATGTGAATCTGCAACACTACATGCCACGAACAGATGTACACTAGGTAAGTGACATTATATATATATATATATATATATAATAATATCAAAACACCACATATGTTGGAGATGCTATTGAACAACATGTCATGAACAAGTATAGTAAATAACAAAATTGAAAGGTGCACAACCAGGCTATTGAGTAGCAATATATGCAACATAAATGAGAACATATGCAAACAGATAAAAAAGGGTTGTAGGTCAATGGGTTGCAACATCGCTTAAGGTTGCAGAATACTGTTTATGTTATGAACAAAGGGAAGGACCTTAATCATCTATGTATATTATTCTAAAGAATTCTATTAGAGGTACATAATCATAGTACCCATTCCATTCTTACACAGTGTTTAGACCATTGGTTGTAGATTTATAAGAAAAGATCTGTCTACAGTCCAGTCTGTTCCATAGGAGATCAATGTCACTACCGCAGGGGAACTTATTACGCTGTCAGTGACCTGCCATTGGATGTCATGTTCATTAATATTGACTGATATGAAGTGATCCACTAGGGGGACACTTTGTACCTTACTGAAAATCCTACTCCAGTGTTAGGCGATACAGTCCTTTAGTTTTTTGGGAGGTCTGCCCTACATAGATCAGGTTGCTTGGGCAGCAGATGCAATAGATGACATTCTTAAAGGTACAGTTTGATAAGAAATCCAGGTCCTGTTTAATGTGGTGGCAATGGAAGACTGGTGTTTGTGGTGAAATTGTGGGCAGGGCAACACAGTTGAAACAAATATGATGAGCTTAACGTGATGGTACATTCTATAGTGATTGCATTGTGTTGGTGTTGTCAGCAAGTTTACATGTCCTTGCTAAGAGGTCTCTGAGATTGTGAACACGCTTTAAAGAAAATAAGAGGACCTCAAGAAAGGGTTCACCAGTTCACATGACATACCAATGCTGATTCACACTTTTTTTTATCATTTAGTTAGTGAGTCAGGATATGGTGACACAGACATTCTTATTGAGTGGTTGTTTACTTTTGGGTTGGAGCAATATATGTCCCTGTGTGAGTACCAAAACCTTTTGAGAAAACTTGTTACCAGTTTCCTGGGATATTCCCTGTCAATCAGTTTATATGACAACATTTCAGAATCCTTAATGAAGTCATCCATGAATTTGCAGGTCCTGCAGATACATAGGAACTGCCCAAATGTGAGACTGCCTTGTAAAGCTCTGAGAGGAAAACTGTTGTTTTGTAGTAAGGTGTTCCTCTCTGTGGGTTACCTAAAGAGGGATGTGTACAACATATTCCCCAAGATCCTAACCATGAAGCCTAGGTAGTCTATCTTTCCTCTGCTGCTGTAAAGTTAATTTCATGTTACTATTTTATCAACCTTACAATAAAGTCAGATTAGTCAATCTGGATGCTTGACCAAAACAAGAATACACCATTGATGCATCTCGTCCCTATGCAGATTTTCTGATTAAACATGTTAGTGGTGTTCAGAATAAGGGCCAATTCTAGCGAATCTACAAAGCGGACGGCAGAGTTGGAGGAGAAAAGAAGCCCCTAAAGAAGTCTGCTTTAGTTGGCAATAGTATTTACCATGGGAAAAGAAAGATGTTTTAGTGAGAGCAGCACTCAATAAAGTCAGTAGATACCTCAACTGGTTCATGTCTCTTATTAACTAATGTCTCAAGTACCTGTATCCCACCCTCTTATGGGATATTGGCATACATGCACTCAATAACAGGAGTCCTCAATAGTTCTCTATTGGGAACAAAATCCAAGTCTTCAGTCACACTTATGAAATGTGTACTCTTTAAAAAAAAATATATATTTATCATTTAAACCATATCAAAGAACAGACGTATAGGAATGCTGTTCAAACATGGAAACTGTACCACATGTATGTGAAAGAACATCAGTACAAATCATATATAATATATTGCCGTTTGCAACCATGGGCGCAATCAGGTTTGGCAGACAAAAGACTAGTGGTATTGAAAGAGACAGAATAATATGGACAGAGTGGAATCAACGTGAGCTGGCATCAGCAGAAGTTTGTGACATTGGAGGAGAAGTAGCTAGTGTAGGAAGTTGGCTCTGTATATACTATTTCAAAGTAAGAAATAGTGTGCACAGAGTCCAACGGTTCCCCTTAGAAGGTAAGATAGCGACAAAATTAGATAATTCTAATGCTCTATTTTGTGGTAGTGTGTTCGAGCAGTAGGCTTATCAGAGGGTAGTGTTAAGCATTTGTTTTACACACATTGGCAATAAATGAGGAACACACACTCAAAGACTTACTCCAGGCCAATAGCTTTTTATATAGAAAAATAACTTTTCTTAGTTTATTTTAAGAACCACAGGTTCAAGATTTGCAGTAAATACATAAAATGCAAGGTACTCCACACAGGTCAGTTAGGAACTTTGAATTAGAGCAATAACATATACAGTCGTTGTCAAAATGGCAATAAGCTATTTTAAAAGTGGACACAGTGCAAAAATCAGAAGATCCTGGGGGAGGTAAGTAATGGTTAGTTTGTGAGGTAAGTAAGACACTTACAAGTCTCAGTTCCTGGGCATAGGCAGCCCACCGTTGGGGGTTCAGGGCAACCCCAAAGTTACCACACCAGCAGCTCAGGGCCAGTCAGGTGCAGATGTCAAAGAGGTGCCTAAAACACATAGGGGCCTGTAGAGAAGAGGGCTGCTCTGGTTCCAGTCTGCCAGCAGGTAAGTACCCGCGTTCTCGGGAGGCAGACCAGGATTTTTTTTTTTTAGCACTGGGGGGGACACAAAACAGTCCCTCAGTGGCACAGGGGCGGCCGGGTCAGTGTGAAAAGCAGGCATCAGGTTTTAGATAGGAAACAGTGGAGGGACCCGGGAGTCACTCTAGCGGTGCAGGCAGGCACAGGGGGGGCTTCTCGGGACAGCCACCACTTGGGCTAGGCAGCAGGTCGCCTGGTGGTCACTCTTGCACTGAGGTTCGGTTCCTTCAGGTCCTGGGGGCTGCGGGTGCAGTACTTGGTCCAGGCGTCGGGTCCCTTGCTACAGGCAGTCGCGGTCAGGGTGAGCCTCTGGATTCTCTTTGCAGGCATCGCTGTGTGGCCCCAGGGTGGTCGTCTCGGGCTACTCACTGGGTCGCAGTCGCCGGGGAGTCCTCCCTGTTGTGTTTGTTCTTGGAATCTCCAGTTGGGGGCGTCGGGCGCAGAGTGTGAAGTCTCACTCTTCCGGCGAGAAGAGTGAGTTCTTGGAAAGTTGCTTTCTTTGTTTGCTGCAAAGATGTAGCTGTTGTTGAGCACAGCCGCTGCTCACTGGAGTTTCTTGGTCCTGGGGGTCAGGGCAGTCCTCTGAGGCTTCAGAGGTTGCTGGTCCCTGTTGGATGTGTCGCTGGTTGCAGGTTTTTGACTCTGGAGACAGGCCAGTAGGGCTGGGGCCAAAGCGGTTGTCGTCCATCGTATCTGCAGGCTTGTAGGTCAGCAGTCCTTCTTTGTAGTTCAGGTTGCAGGAATCTGATTTCCTGGGTTATGGGGTGCCCCTAACTACTGTTTTTAGGTCTGGGACGGCAGTAGCCAATGGCTACTGTCCTGGAGTCTGGCTACACCCTCTTTGTGCCTCCTCCCTGTAGGGAGGGGGGGCACAACCCTAATCCTATTGGGGGAATCCTCCAAAGCTAAGATGGAGGATTTCTAAAGGTCACCTCAGCTCAGGGCACCTTAGGGGCTGTCCTGACTGGTGGGTGACTCCTCCTTGTTTTTCTCATTATCTCCTCCAGCCTTGCCACCAGAAGTGGGGTCAGCGGCCGGAGGGGCGGGCATCTCCACTAGCTGGGATGCCCTGGGGCGCTGTAACAAAGGGGGTGAGCCTTTGAGGCTCACCGCCAGGTGTTACAGTTCCTGCAGGGGGAGGTGTGAAGCACCTCCATGCAGTGCAGGCTTTGTTCCTGGCCACAGAGTGACAAAGGCACTCTCCCCATGTGGCCAGCAACTCGTCTGGTTGTGGTAGACTGAAAGAAACTGGTCAGGATATACTCTTTATGGCTACCCTGCACTTACAATGTCTAACGTTTTGCTTAGACACTGTAGGGGCATAGTGCTCATGCACATATGCCCTCACCTGTGGTATAGTGCACCCTGCCTTAGGGCTGTAAGGCCTGCTAGAGGGGTGACTTACCTATGCCACAGGCAGTGTGAGGTTGGCATGGCACTCTGAGGGGAGTGCCATGTCGACTTAGTCATTTTCTCGCTCCAGCACACACAAGCTGTGAGGCAGTGTGCATGTGCTGAGTGAGGGGTCCCCAGGGTGGCATAAGACATGCTGCAGCCCTTAGAGACCTTCCCTGGCATCAGGGCCCTTGGTACCAGTTACAAGTGAGTTATCTGAGTGCCAGGGCTGTGCCAATTGTGGAAGCAAAGGTCCTGTTTAGGGAAAGAACACTGGTGCTGGGGCCTGGTTAGCAGGGTCCCAGCACACTTTCAATCAAAACTTAGCATCAGCAAAGGCAAACCGTTAGGGAGTAACCATGCCAAGGAGGCATTTCCTTACAGCTAGTGTATTCAAATAGTCCCTCAGCGGCTGCCAAATATCTGTAGGCCTAGACATCACAGGCTGCTATGTGGCATAGAGTTCGCTATTGGTGTTGCAATACGTGATGCTGGCCAACCAAGAATGTATGCTAGGCGCAAGTTTGGATCCCGATCGCACCGCTATCTCCGTTTAGCCAATAGGAGTGAGATTGTAGTGAGGCATCTTATGGACTTCAGTGACCCATATAGCCGAGAAGGGCCTTAAGAGGGTCAGGTCGCAGAGGCCAACCAACAATGGCTGACAATCTGTCATACACCTTGCACCAAAAGTGGCTGACTCTCGGGCAGGTCCAAGTCATGTGCGAAGAGTCAGCAATTGGAGCACAGCATTTGGGGCAAGCGGAAGAACAGCTTGGGTCCATTCGGGCAGGGTCCCTGGGGGTGATATATGCCTTCCTAAGGAACTTGAAGTGGACTAGCTTATGGCACTGGTTAGGTGAAACGAACCTGGTCTGTGCGCAGTATGCATCCCAGACTTTCTGGGATAATGGGCGACCTCGATCCCCCTCCCAGGATTCCCTGAGCTGAGTATCCAGAACCGGAATAGCCTTAATACAAGCTAGATAGAGTCTGGATACCAAGCGCGTCCCATAGCCACCGGGTAAGTGATGCAAACTCGGCAGGAGCTAATGGAGAGGTAGCGTAGCATGTACGCATAGCGTGTTGTAGACGACATAGTATAAAATGTTGCAATTGTGTGGCATCTGTGAATCGAGTATCTGTGGTGCATGAAAATATGTGGTTGTCTTGGAAAACATCACCAAAGGTATGAAGTTGAAAAGTACTTAATGTACACTGAACCAGTGCCTCCTGTGTAATGGGTATAAATGGATTATCAATCAGTGTCAGAGCTGGAGAATACAAAGTGTTGCAGTGAATCAAGAGAGCTAGTTTACGCCATACACAGATGGTCATGGAAAGAGTTTGAATATCTCTGCAATGTAGTAGAACACCCCCGGGGAAGAGGACGTCCCAAAGTGTCACAAAAAAGGAGTTAGTAAGCTGGATCGGAATATTTAAAAATAGATACAGAAATTGTGGGAGAACCACCATTTTAAGGAGCGATATCAGGCCCGCCATAGAGATCGGCAGCTTTACCCATCTGTCCACCAGGGTGATGAGGCTCTCCATCGCAGGTCCATAATTGAGCCGTAGCACTTGCTCCTTTTCTCTGTGTATATATCACCGAGTCAGAGCACCAAGGCAAAAGGAACTCTGTCTCAGGTGGACGGGTAACGTCAGTCAGTGGAAAAAGCTTCGACTTACTCCAATCTATATGCAGCCCTGAGAATTCGCCAAAGCGAGTCACTTCTTCCAATATTGGTGCAAGGTTAACGTACGGATGATGAACAAATAGCAAAATATAATCTGCGTATAGCAACACCAAGAGCGGTCCAGTGGTCCATCGCAGTCCCCTGTGGATATGCCCTTCACGTAAGTGGCGCACCAGTGGATCCATTGCCAGAATAAAGAGCAAAGGGGACAGAGGACACCCCTGCCGTGTGTCACGTGTTATGGGGAAGAAGGAGGAGAGCTCTCCATTAAGCCGTATGGCTGTTGTGGGCCGCAAATACAACAGGGAAATCAGTTTGGTGTAGCCCTGGGGAAACCCGAGCTTACTAAGCATGAAAAAAGGGCCACTCAAGCGAATTGAAAGGCTTTTCGGCATCCAATAAGGCAACCGCTGCCGAAACTTCAGGGGACACTCTGTTTAGCACTGCAAAGATAGTACGAAGATTTATGGAGGTAGAATGGTGTGGAACAAAGCCAGACTGAGTGGGGGGGATAATCGTATCCAACAAGAGTGAGAGATGGGTGGTGATAATTTTGGCCAGAATCTTATTGTCAAAATTAATCCGGGAAAGGGGGCAATAAGACCCACAATCTAGAGGGTCCTCCTCAGGGAAAGGGTAATAACCGCCTCTCTCATTGATTCAGGGAGAGCTCCAGCCTCGAGAGCTTCGGCATACCCTTGATTTAAGTCTAGGGCTAAGAATATCCTTATACTTCTTGTACAATGCCCTGGTAAACCCATCCAACCCGGGCACGCATCCCAGCCAGTGAATCTATCACCTGCAATACCTGCTCAGCAGAGAAGAGTTCGCTAAGGAACTGTTGTTGGGCGGATGTCAACCAGAGCATAGCAATGTCATCTAGATAGTCTTGTAATGCAGGACCTGGTGCCCCTGCTTTTGCTGTGTAGAGCTTGGAGTAATATTTGATATTTAATATTCAGCGGGCCTCAACCAGGCCACCAGGTGAGCAACTCTTATCACCCTGCTCGCAATGCAGCGTTGTAAGAGCGCACAGCATGGACTCTACAGTCATGTGGGATCTCAGCCGAGACCCCTGTTGATGGGCACACCGCCTGGCAACCATGATTTAATGTGGGGCCCCAGTGCAGATTGGGGAGCGACCCCTTTGGCGGTCCCACAAATGTCAGAAATGGGGGGGCAGGATGGGGCCATGCCCAGTGAGAATTGGTCAACCTGGAGGATTCCCCATGCTTTCATGCACATTCTGAAGTGTGTGTATATAATACAGGGATTCTAGGCTTTTTTTTGTTCAAGAATAGAAACTTTGAAGTTACAGTATTGATGATATCCCTTATTTCTGTCAAATAATTGTGGTGATGTGTATAGTATTCATGACTATTAACTTGTCAGTTACTATCTTGATCATATTCATGGTTGTCGTGGATTACCAGCCACCCCTGTTTTTTTGGAAGGTTTTACAGTGATTATGTTATTGTTCTTCAGATAAAGAAAAGTCTTGGGTTCTGAAGGGCTAATATTGTGAGGGCCACAGGTATGTTTCAGATTGAGAGATTGAGAGGATAGAAATCTTTTAACAATAGTTTCTCAAATTGTATTACCTCCAGGGGTACCAGTGCACTAGGTAGTTGTAATGTGGTTTTCAGTCAGAAGTCCGTGATGTCATAATTGGGAGTGGGCTCATGGTCGGTTAAAAAAACAAAAAAGGTCTGAAGTCCCATTTTCTAAAAGAATTTTAGTAGCTCGGTATGTTTGCTGAACCAGTTGTATGCAGAACCAGTTGATCTCTAACTGGTTACAAATAAGAGACCTTTGCTCAATATAGAAATCTCTGTTGAACAGAAAGTGCAGAGAACAGCTAAAAACTGGCGTTCGCCCGGTGGGAAGTTGTTTCTATGCCGTGCCCTTCCCCGCTTCCACTGTTGACCCAGGACAAAAAGAGAAGTCTGTTGTGGGTTCTGTAATGCAATACTGCCACCCGGTTCCACATCTAGATTGTATGAATCTGCTGATAATTCTGATAATGTGACTGTTTTGTTCGTTCTTATAGTGTTCGCACAAGCTTCTATCACTTTCCCTCAATGAGGAGCTGTATGTCCTTTATGATGTTGTTTGAGTTTTTTTATTGAGTTCAATCTGGTTGAGCTTGGCAGTGGTTTGTTTTCTTTAGGTTTTTTTTTTTTTTTGGCATCTGCTGGTGAATCTCATTCTAGAATGGCCTTTTATAATTCTTTGATCTGCTTGAGTTTGTGCTTACTGTGTTCTAGGATAATATCAAGCCTGAGGGCCATCCAGTGCCTTGATCAAGTTGTTGAAATATTGCTGAATCCTTCTGTAAATAATCTAGAATATCTGAAGGCAGTTACTATACCTTTGGGTTTACAGGTACGCAACGTACTAGCTTCAGCTACCTTCATTGAAGACATCATCTCTAGAGAAATCTAGAGAAGACCAGAGTAACCATGTCTTGGAATCGAGAACCATGCTTCTCCCTTTAAATATGCACTTGTCACTTATTCGCCTATTCGGTCCTTGTGAATAAATTGTATTAAGTATTGTTTTCCTTGGATGATTTTTGCAAATACAATGATGTGTATTTCCTTCTCAATTTTTTTGTATATGTTTTATAAATGCATAATTCTGCACTTGCAAATTAAGAAAGTGTATTATCCTAAACAAGTCTACAGTAACCACTGTTGTATTACATTTCAGTATAGCCACATGAGATACATTTACCTATGACAAATCTGAATGGGAATCATTTCCGTAGTGAATATTCAAAAATGTTGGCATGGCTCCTTCTATCATTGACCACTATTGGTTGGACAGTCTTGCTTCAGAGACTGCATCACATTTTCTGTTTTAGTAGTACACACTCACGCGAGAAGGATTGTACAGAAGTCTGAACACAATTTCCTGAGTGACTCACTGGCTGCTGTCCCTGCTCTGAGTATGAGACAATACTGAGACCGCGACTCAAACAAAACATAGATGACATTGCGAGAAAGTGAATTTTAGTAATACCAACTGATACACAGTGTGTTACGTACAATCATTGTTTAGCAGCTGGCTGAGAAGGAAAAATGTTAAATACAGGCAGATGCCATTAGAAATAATTAAATGTGGAAAATAGCACTAGTGATAGAATTATTTGAACTGTTTGCAACAATGCTTCAGAGCATGACCTTCCAAGTACGCTTTGGGTGTAAAAGCAGCACCCTACAACAGCGGTCTTCAAAATTATTTGCTCAGAGACCCCCTTTAGCAAAGCGTGTTAATGTTGGGCCTCCCTCCAAAACTTTATATCAAGGATGTGGGGAATGGGAGGAGCATGGCTGATCACAGGGAGCGAGAATTACCAGAATGTTTCATTGGTGCTTTTCTGTAGCTTGTAATTCACATTAAATGTGAGACTTATAAAAGAGCAATGGTATCAAACAAAAACAGAATTGCCCAAAAACACTACGCCACACAATTAGGGTCACGTGGGCCCCAGTGCAACAAAACCTACTGTACTAATGATGGCTGCAGCCCTGAGAAGCAGGCTATCTCCTCTTCTTTCACTCTTTCCCTACAATGCCTGGCCATCACTTCAGTCTTGAAATAAGCTCTGTCCCTGTCTGAAAAAAAACTGACTTCAACATGTTTCACCCCTATTTCTAATAAGGGTCCATCTGCCCTAAAGAAAATTAGTCCCCATGCCCACTTTTTAAATTAAAATATTCATAATTGTGATGCGGGCCCCTGAGCAGAAGTGCCCCAGTGCCAACATTGTTAATTTAATGATAATTACTGCCTTGCGAAGCTAGATGTCTCCTCTGAGCCTTGTTAACACATTAACTCCCCTCTCACACCATTGTCTCCCTCCCATTTCTCTGATTCCCAAATCAAGGTGTCTCCTCTGCCTCATTTTTCCCCTCTCTTAGGCCATTGCTCCGAGGCCCATAGCAACGCTGCCATAGCAAATATGCTCTGTGGATTTAAAGCAAGCAAGGAAGGAGAATAAAGCAGCTACAATTTTGCAACATCAGCTACCAGTGATAAACAATATCTCTGCAAAGCAGGCTGCCTGCTCTAATCGCTCCAAGGGGCCATTCCTGTAGGTCAGATTACCAAAGCAAACTTTCTGATGCTTTACATAGTAAGACAGCCATAACTTGGCTCTAGTGGCCACTCACTGAGGGCAGGGGGAGGTGATCCTTGCTGCGAAGCAGAGAAAGGCATAGAGAGCTAAAGAAGAAACATGCCTTTTCACCAGGGTGCCTGCTGCGTGAAAGAAATATAAATGTGTGCAGTTGGTTAAGCACCACATGTAAAGGCCGATTAAGTCCAGAGCTTAAATTCAAAATCAGATTGGATGGACAATACAAATAGAATTTCACTTTCAAGATTGTGATGAATCGTACTTTTTTTTTTTGCTGGGACTAGCTACTAAGTGCCTTTATTGAGCACAAGAGAGAGTGAGCCAAGGAGAGAGAAGCCTTTGCTACATCACAGTAAAACGTTCACATTCTCAATAACTAGACAGCTATATATTGTGAAGTTGTTCTGGGCATAAAAGCTTTGAAATTAATATTTTACTATCACAACTTTATCCTAGCATGCACTGTCATTGGGATAAGGTTAAAAATACACTCCCATTGGGAATGTATTAATGCATAAATAAAACTATGCAGCCCTCAAAAAGGCTATAATTGAAACATGGCCACAGGAAGGAACATTTGTTTTTAACTTGATGGACTGGTAGTGCAACACAAGTCAAATTCAGGATGTTAAAAAAATAAGGTATATTCATGTTATAGAGTGTACAAAACAAATCCAGTTTGAAGGCACTAACCAAATATCTTGTGCATATTCAATTTGTTAGCAGAGGGCTTGCACTGACCTATGCTGTATGACTGGCAAGTTTAGTATGCGTCGATTAAGAATTGGGCTAGATGGCATGGCCAGCAAAATGGCTGATTAACAGCTTTCCAGGCTGGCTCCTCTAGCTCGTTGTAGGAAGTTGGTCTCGTGTGTGGTTGACACCTATGGTGTAATCACCTTATGCCAGGTATCCCCTAGTATTGAAGTGTAGGCAGTGTCTAGGAAGCCAGAGCCCACTCAAGGTAGCTGCGGATGAGCAGCCAAGACTATTGTAGGAGACATGCAAAGCTTATTTAATACCACTATAGTCACAAAGCACCATATCACACACGAAAGAACCACACACTGTCACAAAAATAAAGGTACTTTATTATAGTAACACAACACTAGAATACTCATAGGCAGTTCCCCCCCTCCCCCCCACTGGAGGTAGTTACACACTATATATATATATATATATACACATACACAATAGCAATCAGTGAATAGCACAGAAACAGAAAGCATTAGCAATACTTGGTGAAAATACAAGGGTCCGTAGGGGAGGGGCCAAACCATATACTAAGAAAGTGGAATGCGAGATACAGTCCCCCACCCAAGGATGTGGAGTTTTTAGAGGGGAGCTGGAGGAACTAGGAACCCCAAGAGATGAATATCAGAGTGACCCCCCAGCGACCAGAAGAGCAGAGGTAAGTACCTGGGTTTCCCAAGAAATAACAGGAGGACTGACTTAGAAAAAGGATTGTACGAGAACAGGACCAAACAAGCAGGTTGGCGAGGGAAGAAGACCCGCTGTGAAGCCCAGGAACTGAAGAGGAGTCCTTGGAGCAGTGCAAATGGTGTCCCACGTTGGTTGTCGGGTCACAGATGGTCAGTGGTGTAGAAGAACCACCACTAAGCCTTGGCAAATGCAAGAGTAGCAAAATAAGAGTTGCAAGGCTGAAGAGGGGACTCGACCCAAGGAGGGGAGTCCGAGGTGACCACCAGCAGTCGGGAAAGCCAACAGAAGCAGTCACAGCCCCCACAAGCAACTCACTGGCAGCAGGTACAGTAAGTTGCAGTGAGGCCCAGTCAGCATACCTGAAGAGGAGTTGCTGGAGCAGCAGAGAGGAGTCAGTGCTTTGCAGGAAGAAGTGCTGGGGGCCTGGGCTACTGGGAGACTGAAGATCCCTTGGAGCAGGAGCCAACAAGCCTTGGTAGCTGCCAGAATCGTGCTGCACAGGGGAACTGTCCTGCAAGGGCTTACCATTTCCCAAGTTGGACAGCTGGCTGAGAGGACCAAGGGGACCACTCCAGACCACCACCTCTGATGCAGGATCCACGCAGTTCTAGAGGAGAGCAGATCCATACAGCCGGTCGCCATTGCAGTTGGTGCCTGCTGATGCAGGGGAGTGACTCCTTCACTCCAAGGAAGATTCCTTCTTGCTTCTTGGTGCAGGCTGAGTTCTTGCCGACCTCAGAGGATGCACAGCCAGGGAAGTGTTTTAATTGCTGAAAGGAGCCAGAGAAACAGTATTTCAAAGCGGAGTCATTGCTGAAGTCGCAGATTGTCGGTTCCTGAAGAGTCCAGTTGCGGTTCCAGTGGCCAGAAGATGAAGTAAATGATGCAGAGGAGTTCTGGTGAGTCTTGCACGTCACATCTGGAGACCCACACTGAAGGGAGTCCCTAAAAAACCCTAAAAGGGGCTTGGTCACCTAGTAAGGTGACCACCTATCATGAGGGGGCTGTTGCGTCACCTGCCTGACCTGGCCACTCCGATGCTTCTAGGGGCCTCTGCCCATCTCGGTTTCAAGATGGCAGAATGGAGTGTCCACCTGGAGGAGCTTTGGGCACGGCCCTTGAGGTGGTGATGGACAGGGGTTTGGTCGCTCCCCTTTCCTTTGTCTAGTTTTGTGCCAAAGCAGAGACCGGGGGTCCCTGGACTGGTGCAAATTGGTTTATGTAAGGAGGGCGCTAAATGTGCCCTTCAAAGCCAACAGGTGGCTTGGGGATGCTACCCCTCCCAAGTCTTGTGACACCTATTTCCAAGGGAGAGGGTGTTACCTCCCTCTACCATAGGAAATCCTTTGTTCTGCCTTCCTCTGCCTGAGCTGATCAAGTAGCAGGAGGGCAGAAACGTGTCTGAGGGCTGGCAGCAGCGCTGGCCCAGAAACCCCAGAAGACTGGTAGGAGCAATACTGGGGGTCCTCTAAGGAGCCCCCACAACACATGGAATCATACAACCAATACTGGCAACAGTATTGGGGTATGATTCAAACATGTTTGATACCAAACCTGCCCAGGTTCAGAGTTATCATTATGTAGCAGGACACAGGTAGTGACCTGTGTCCTATACACAGGTAAAATGGTTCCCTGCACTTAAGAAGTCCAGTGCAATGTTACTGGAATTCAAAGGGGCACCTCTGCTCTCACACAGGGACCTTCACCCTGCCCTCTGGGCTAGAAGGGCCTACCATAGGGGTGACTTACAGTGACCTGGTATAGTGACCTGTGGTGAAAGAGTGCTTGCACCTTTTCACGTAGGATGCAATGGCAGGCCTGCCAACACATTTTGCAGGGGCTCCCATGGGTGGCACAATACATGCTGCAGCCCTTAGGAAACCTCTGGTGCCCCAGTGCCCTCAGTACCTAAGTACCATATACTAGGGACTTATAAAGGGGCACCAGTATGCCAATTGTGGGGTGTGCAAAGTGCTAGGCAACCAAATTTAGAGGGAGAGAGCATAATCACTTGGGTCCTGGTTAGCAGTGAAAGTCTAAGCACACTGATCGCAGGAAAAAAGTGGGGGTAACCATGCCAAAAAGAGTGACTTTCAGTGGGTAAAACTGGACTGAAAACTCTCATACCAGGTTTAAAATACATACTGCACGTATCCCACTGGTCCAGCCGAGGCTCTCAAGATGGGGTAAAGGGCAGGGAACTTGGGGGTGTGAAGTGTGCATTGCCGAGACTCCCCACCCCTGACCACGAGCAGAACAGCAGACGATGCCCCCCCTCTCTTACCAACACAACATTGAGGCGAAGTCCCGGACCCTGACTTGAGCCTGCTGCAAGCCAAGGGAGGGCGGGGGTGAGTCCTCCATACACACTACAGGAGGCGAAGTGCTCCAGAACCCCTCCACTAGCTCCCCCGGTATACCACTTACCAGAAGTGAACAACCACAGCCCCAAAGCGGCATATGGAGGTGGCGGGCTGGCAGTGAGGTGCAGCATGATTAGACAAGAGCGGTGCATGTTCTGTGTCTCCCTTGCCATGACTGCTGCGCCAGGTCCTCAAACCGGGAGACAAGCCCTATTGCTGCAGAGGTGGAGACCACTGAAAGAACACCAACGGCGTGAATACCTATTCACGCGGCGGGATGGAGGGAAGTCGCGGCATGGTGGAGAGACCTGGGCGTTGGCAGTGAACACAGACTGGGAAGGACAGGAGCACCAGAGTTAAGTCCACAGTGCCATAGGAGGGGAACATGGGCTACAGATCAGATGGCTGATAACCCTTGCCTGCCCGAAGCCATCAGGGGAGAGCCGGCAATACAAGTACCTGGTGCAGAGAGGGCCCAGCGTGAACTCCCTCTACAACAGAGTAATCAGGCCATTGGCAGTGAAACCAGGTGAATTGCCAAGGGACTAACAACTAAGCCCACACAGCACAAAGCGGAGCTGTAGATCCCATACAGTGAAAGCAGCAACACAGGGACACAGGTGGCATAGACAACACTGTGATACAGAACATACTTGTTTGGTGAGTGATTCCTGATTCCCATCTTCCACGGCCTCGTCACTGGGCAATTGATGAAATCCTGGAGAGAAACTAACAGAACCCGGCAAGACAGACACAAATATCTGGCGAAGAGGAAGGGGACATTAAAGGGCAATTGAACACTGGGAAACGCACATAGAAACATGAAAGCCCCCCCACTGAAGTGGAAGATATGAAATGCAGGGTGCAGAGTGGGTGAACACGGACTCTATACACTCCAGCCCACCAATAGGGAAGACAGCCACATGTCATTTGCGGCAGAGATGAAGACGAGGAACTCAGCGAAAATAGTGGTCACATTGGGGGAATTGGGGCAGAAGACCATGCGTACCTCATAAATGGAAGAGACAGAGACATGGCAAGCCTGAACAATTTAGGGATACCTGAAGAATGCCGAACACAACATCCCAACTTGGGGTGGCAGGGAATACCAGACCACACACCAAAAACAAGAGAAGGCAAACCTTAATGACGTAGTGGTAGAAGTGACTTACCATAGGGAGCCAGACTGTACAGTGGCACTTTCTCTTCTGGGACCCATCCCCTCCCTCTGGGAATCTTTAGAGACTAAATCAACATGAAGAGACCCCTTACTGAGCATACACTGTGAACACTGACCCCCTGACATCCATCTGATATGGCCAAAGACCCCAAACAATTGAAACAAGGCAGAATGGACTGATGCACTAATGTGGTGGGGTGACAGGCCACCTCTGGGGAGGAGGTGCCGGGCATGGCCTCTACAGCAGAACTATTGGAGGCTATTCACACATGACACCCTAAAGGGGAAAAAAGGGGAGGTCAGTTCCGAAGTCGCCCTAATCCGACAAGACCTACGGATTGTTACAGAAAGACCCAAGCGGAAGGCAGAATATCAAAAGTGGAAGATGAGACGACTGCCCTAAGAGCCGAGGTCATAGAACTATGAGGGGCCTTGAAAAATATGGCCTGGAGGGTAGACAACACGGAAAACTGCGTGAGCAGGAACAACCTGCACTTCATTGGCTTTCCAGAGGGAGTTGAAAACCCCAGTGCAATATACTTTCTAGAAAGTGGCTAAAAGACTCTTTCCCAGTGACCTGGTTCTCCTCCTGCTTTGTCATCGAGTGAGCCCACAGAGCCCTGAATGCCAAACCACCGGTGGGTGCACCACCACCTCATTCTCTTATCGCCAGGTTTCTCAATTATCAGAACTGAGTCCTGATCCTCCAGGAGTACACAAAATGGGAGAAAACTGATATGACCAAACACAGATCATGATATTTCCGGACTAGTCCCGAGAGGTGCAAAAGCAAAGACGTACCTTTGAAGCACTCAAGTTGAAACTGACCGCAAAGAAAATCAAATCTATGTTGCTCTTCCATGCAAAGCTGAAAGTTCTATTTCATGGTAAATCCATATTTTTAATACACTGGAGGAGGCCTGGTCCTGGGTAGAGGAGCCCCACCACCTCCACGAGACACCCCAGAAGAAGGAAGAAAGCACAGAGCCCATCCTGAAGGGGCTAGCCCAAAAAAACTAAGTAGGGATTGTCCAACCGGTATGTCCAACAAGCAAAGATTGGGGACTCCCCTTCCGAGACAATGTCCCACTTCGAAGACCAATCATTCATCAGTCACAGAAGGAGGGACAGCCTTCAGCACCAAGAGGAACACGCAGAACAAGACCACGAGAGAAGTGGTCCAGACCTTTTTCCAGGTTTGTATGGGCAACTTCTCTCGTGGTCTTGTTTTGTGTGATTGGACTGACGAGCTGGGTGGAGCACGGGGAGACAAGATTGGGTCCCAGACATGCCCCACCCCTCCAAGGAACCCATGGTGACACAACATTCTTATACCTGTTTTGAGACTTCACAGGTACCAAAGTTGAGAGGTCTCAAAAGTTACAGGGAGGGATCTTGATCTGTGGGGGAGGGAGGGCAACATACCTCTTTCCTTCCTGCGGCATAGTTGTCATGTTGACTGAAAACAGTAAGTGTGGGGGTGGGGGGCGAAGGAGTGCGGGGCGAGGGAGTGGTTTGTTGTAGTAGTTGGGGGAAGAAATACATTTCAGACACAGGCACAAGGTTTCTGATGCAGAGAGCACACTGTAGGAGGTTGGCCTGGCTTGTAGTGGGTACCAGAGGTACTTACACCTTGTGCCAGGTCCAGTTATCCCTTATTAGTGTAGAAGAGGTGTTTCTAGCAGCTTAGGCTGATAGAAGGTAGCTAAGGCAAAGCAGCTTAGGCTGAACTAGGAGACATGTAAAGCTCCTACTATACCACTGGTGTCATATGCACAATATCATAAGAAAACACAATACACAGAATTACTAAAAATAAAGGTACTTTATTTTTATGACAATATGCCAAAAGTATATCAGTGAGTACCCTCAGTATGAGGATAAGTTATATACACAAGATATATGTACACAAACCAAAATTAACTAAGTAATAGCAAGAAAAGTAATGCAAACAGTGTAGAATTACAGTAGATTGCAATAGGAGCACATAGGAATAGGGGCAACACAAACCATATACTCCAAAAGTGGAATGCGAACCACGAATGGACCCCAAACCTATGTGAGCTTGTAGAGGGTCGCTGGGACTGTAAGAAAACAGTGAGGATTAGAAAAATAGCCCACCCCCAGACCCTGAAAGGTAGGTGTAAAGTGCACCTACTACCCCCAGAGAGCACAGAAGTCGTGATAGGGAGTTTCTGCAGGAAGAACAAACACCAGCAATGCAACAACAGTGGATTTCCGGACCTGAGTACCTGTAAGACAAGGGGACCAAGTCCAATAGTCGCAACAGTGTCAAGAGTGGACAGGAGCCCAGGAAATGCCAGCTGAGGGTGCAGGGAAGCTGCCACCAGATGGAAGAAGCTTGGAGTTCTGCAAAAAACAAGAGAGCTAGGGACTTCTCCTTTGGAAGACGGATGTCCCACGTCGCGATGAAGCTTGCAGAGGTGTTCCCAGGCAGAAAGACCACCAACAATCCTTGCTAGCTGCAAGGGTCGCGGTAGAGGTTTTTGGTTGCTGCTGTGGCCTAGGAGGGACCAGGATGTCGCCACTTGGAGGAGGAGACAGAGGGGGCACCCAGAGAAGCCCTCACAGAAGCAGGCAGCACCCACAGAAGTACCTGAACAGGCACTTGGAAGAAGAATGAACCGGAGTCCACGCAAAGTCACAAAAGGGAGTCCCACGACACCTTAGGACAACTCAGAAGGTTGTGCACTGCAGGAAGGAGTGTTGGGACCCAGGCTTGGCTGTGCACAAAGGAAATCCTGGAAGAGTGCACAGGAGCCGGAGCAGCTGCAAATCACGTGGTACCTGGCAATGCAGTCTAGCATGGGGAGGCAAGGACTTACCTCCACCAAACTTGGACTGAAGAGTCACTGGACTGTGGGAGTCACTTGGACAGAGTTGCTGAGTTCCAGGGACCACGCTCGTCAGGATGAGAGGGGACCCAGAGGACCAGTGTTGCAGTCTTTTGGTGCCTGCGTTAGCAGGGGGAAGATTCCGTCGACCCACAGGAGATTTCTTCGGAGCTTCTGGTGCAGGGTGAAGGCAGGCTACCCCTAGAGCATGTACCATCTGGAAACAGTCGAGAAAGCCAGCAGGATGAGGCGATACAATGTTGCTGGTAGTCATCCTGCTACTTTGTTGCGGTTTTGCAGGCGTCCTGAGCAGTCAGCGGTCGATCCTTTGGTAGAAGGTAAAGAGGGAGATGCAGAGGAACTCTGATGAGCTCTTGCATTCGTTATCTGAAGAATTCCCCAAAGCAGAGACCCTTAATAGCCATAAAAAGAGGTTTGGCTACCAGGTTAGGAGGATTGGCTACCAAGAGAGGTAAGAGCCTATCAAAAGGAGCCTCTGACGTCACTTGATGGCACTGGCCACTCAGAGCAGTCCAGTGTGCCCCAACACCTCTGTTTCCAAGATGGCAAAGATCTGGGACACACTGGAGGAGCTCTGGGCACCTCCCCTGGGTGGTGCAGGTCAGGGGAGTGGTCACTCCCCTTTCCTTTGTTCAGTTTTGCGCCAGAGCACTGCTGGGGGATCCCTAAACCGGTGTAGACTGGCTTATGCAGAGATGGGCACCATCTGTGCCCATCAAAGCATTTCCAGAGGCTGGGGGAGGCTACTCCTCCCCAGCCCTTTACCCCTATTTCCAAACGGAGAGGGTGTTACACCCTCTCTCAGAGGAAATCCTTTGTTTTGCCTTCCTGGGCCAGGGCTGACTGGACCCCAGGAGGGCAGAAACCTGTCTGAGGGGCTGGCAGCAGCTGCAGTGGAGACCCCGGAAAGGCAGTTTGGCCCGGGAGAACATGGAATTGTCCCCCCAATACCAGAATGGTATTGGGGTGACAATTCCATGATCTTAGACATGTTACATGGCCATGTTCGGAGTTACCATTGTGACGCTACACATAGGTAGTGACCTATGTGTAGTGCACACGTGTAATGGTGTCCCCGCACTCACAAAGTCCAGGGAATTTGCCCTGAACAATATGGGGGCACCTTGGCTAGTGCCAGGGTGCCCACACACTAAGTAACTTTGCACCCAACCTTCACCAGGTGAAGGTTAGTCATATAGGTGGCTTATAAGTTACTTAAGTGCAGTGGTAAATGGCTGTGAAATAACGTGGACGTTATTTCACGCAGGCTGCACTGGCAGGCCTGTGTAAGAATTGTCAGGTCTCCCTATGGGTGGCAAAAGAAATGCTGCAGCCCATAGGGATCTCCTGGAACCCCAATACCCTGGGTACCTCAGTACCATATACTAGGGAATTATATGGGTGTATCAGTATGCCAATGTGAATTGGTAAATTTAGTCACTAGCCTGTTAGTGACAAATTTGGAAAGCAGAGAGAGCGTAACCACTGAGGTTCTGGTTAGCAGAGCCTCAGTGAGACAGTTAGGCATCACACAGGGAACACATACAGGGCACATACTTATGAGCACTGGGGCCCTGCCTGGCAGGGTCCCAGTGACACATAGACTAAAACAACATATATACAGTGAAATATGGTGGTAACATGCCAGGCAAGGTGGTACTTTCCTACACAACCCCCCCCCCCCCCAAACAAAGGACAATAAGACTAGCCATGACCTGATGAGTCTTCATTGTCTAAGTGGAAATATCTGGATAGTCCATCTGCATTGGAGTGGTACTCCCAGGTCTATGTTCCACTGTATAGTCCATTCCCTGTAGAGATATGGACCACCTCAACAATTTAGGGTTTTCACCTTTCATTTGTTTTAGCCAAAGTAGAGGTTTGTGGTCTGTCTGAACAATAAAGTGAGTGCCAAACAGGTATGGCCTCAACTTTTTCAGTGCCCAGACCACAGCAAAGGCCTCCCTCTCTATGCAGACCAACGCTTTTCTCTAGGGGTCAACCTTCTGCTGATAAAAGCAACTGGTTGATCCTTGCCCTCAGAATTCAGTTGTGATAAGACTGCCCCTACCCCTAATTCAGATGCATCAGTTTGAACAATTAATTTCTTGGAGTAACATGGGCTTTTTAGGACAGGTGTAGAGCACATGGCCTGTTTGAGCTCCTCAAAACCTTTCTGACAGCTAGCTGTCCACGATACCTTTTTAGGCATCTTCTTACTTGTGAGATCATTAAGAGGGGCTGCTAATGAATCTCCTTTAATACCCAGTGAGGCCTAAGAAGGCTCTCACCTGGGTCTGTGTTGTAGGGGGAACCCAATCCATGATTGTCTGGATTTTCCCCTGCAGTGGTGCAATCTGTTCTCCACCTACCAGGTGTCCCAGATAAACCACCTTTCCCTGCCCTATTTGGCACTTTGAGTCCTTGATAGTGAGGCTTACCTTTTGCAGGGCCTCGAAAACTTTCCAAAGATGGACCAGGTGCTCATCCCAGGTGGAGCTAAAGACAGCAATATCATCTAGGTATGCTGCACTAAAAGCCTCCAACCCTTGCAGGACTGTGTTCACCAACCTCTGAAAAGCGGCAGGTGAATTCTTGAAACCAAAGGGCATCACTGTAAATTGGTAGTGCCCTCCTATAGTTGAAAATGTAGTTTTAGGTTTAGCATCCTCAGCCAATTTGACCTGCCAATACCCTGTAGTGAAATCAAAGGTGCTAAGATACTTGGCAGATGCCAGTGTATCAATGAGCGCATCTGCTTTGGGTATAGGGTGAGCATCAGTTTTTGTTACGTGATTGAGACCTCTATAGTCTACACAAAACCTCATCTCCCTTTTTCCATCTTTTGAGTGAGGCTTTGGTACAAGCACCACAGGACTCACCCATGGGCTTTCAGAAGGTTCAACCACTCCTAGATAAAGCATTTTCTGAACTTCTTGTTTTATGCAGTCTCTGACATGGTCAGGCTGCCTATAGATTTTACTTTTGACAGGCAAGCTGTCTCCAGTATCAATTGTGTGTTCACACCAGAATGTGGTGCCTGGCACAATTGAAAAGAGTTCAGAAAATTGTCCAAGGAGATTTATGCAGTTGTCTTTCTGTTCTGCAGTCAGACAATCTGCTAAAACTACTCCCTCCACTAAAGCATCACATTCAGTGGTGGAAAAGAGATCAGGGAGAGGGTCACTCACTTCTTCCTGTCCCTCATCTGTTGGCATGAGCAGGGTTATATCCGCCCTGTCATAGTAGGGTTTTAGGCGGTTGACATGAATCACCCTAAGGGGACTCCTGGCAGTGCCCAGGTCTACCAGATAGGTAACCTCACCCTTCTTTTCAACAATGAGATGGGGTCCACTCCATTTGTCCTGGAGTGCTCTTGGGGCCACAGACTCCAATACCCACACCTTCTGTCCTGGTTGGTACTGGATCAGAATAGCCTTCTGGTCATGCCATTGCTTCTGGAGCTCTTGGCTGGCCTGAAGGTTTTTACTGGCCTTTTTCATGTACTTGGCCATTCTGGATCTTAGGCCAAGTACATAGTCCACTATGTCCTGTTTGGGAGCTTTTAAAGGTTGTTCCCAACCCTCCTTCACAAGTGTTAGTGGTCCTCTTACAGGGTGTCCAAAGAGGAGTTAAAAGGGGCAAAAGCCCACTCCTTTCTGTGGTACCTCCCTGTAAGCAAAAAGGAGGCAAGGTAACAGGACATCCCATCTCCTCCTGAGTTTTTCAGGGAGTCCCATTATCATACCTTTGAGAGGTTTATTAAACCTCTCTACCAGTCCATTAGTCTGTGGATGATAAGGAGTGGTGAATTTGTAGGTTACACCACATTCCTTCCACATTGCTTTCAAGTATGCAGACATGAAGTTGCTAAACCTGTCTGATGCAACCTCTTTAGGTAAACCCACCCTGGAAAAGATTCCCAGGAGGGCCTTTGCCACTGCAGGAGCTGTAGTGGTCCTTAGAGGAATTGCTTCAGGATATCTTGTGGCATGGTCCACAACCACCAAGATAAACCTATTGCCTGAAGCAGTAGGAGGATCAAGGGGGCCAACTATGTCAACCCCTACCCTTTCAAAGGGGACCCCAACCACAGGTAGTGGAGTAAGGGGAGCCTTTGGTGTGCCACCAGTCTTGCCACTGGCTTGGCAGGTCACACAAGACTTGCAAAAATCTCTTGTGTCCCCTGACATCCTAGGCCAGTGAAACAGAGGGACAAGCCTTTCCCATGTTTTGATCTGGCCCAGATGCCTAGCCTAAGGAATGTCATGTGCCAGAGTTAGGAGGAACTCTCTGTACTGCAGAGGAATGACCAATCTCCTGGCTGTTCCAGGTTTTGGGTCCCTTGCCTCGGTGTAAAAGAGGTTGTCCTCCCAGTAAACTCTATGTGAGTCGCTGACATCCCCATTTTGCTGTTTGACAGCTTGCTGTCTGAGGCCCCCAAATGTGAGACAGGTTTGCTGTGCCACACTCAGCTCTTCCCTGGCAGGCCCCCCTCCACCCAAAAGCTCAGCAATGTCTGCTGCCAGCTCATCTGGTGAATGTTCTGCACAGGGAGGAAATTCTTCTTCCTCAGTAGGAGAATCATTTGTAGAGGGGAGGGCTAGTGGGTAGGGATTAACCCTTGCTACCCCTAGCTTAAGGGAGCACTTGGTCCATTGTTCCAGGATCCAAGTCACCCTGTCCTTTTTGCTTCTTGGCCTGAGCCCTTGTTAAAGCCAAAATATGCCCAGGAATGCCCAGCATTGCTGCATTGGCCTCCAACTCCACTTCTGCCCAAGCTGATGTCTCTAAATCGTTCCCTAGTAGACAGTCTACAGGTAAATCTGAGGCAACCACAACTTTCTTTGGACCAGTAACCCCCCCCAGTTGAGATTCACAACAGCCATGGGGTGGCTAAGATTGTTGTTATGGGCGTCTATCACTTGGTACTGCTGACCAAGTAGGTGTTGTTCAGAGTAGACCAGTTTCTCTATCACCATGTTAACACTGGCACCTGTGTCCCTGTAGGCCTGAACCTCAACACCATTTATTAGGGGAAGTTGCTTGTACTTCTCCATATTAAGGGGACAAGCAACCAAGGTGGCCAAATCAATGGCACCTTCTGAGACTAACACAGCCTCTGTGGTCTCCCTAACAAGACCAACCCCAACTACATTACCAATAGTGAGCCCAGCTACTCCCTTGGATTGGCTATTTGTAGGTTTGCTCCCACCACCACTGCTATGACTAGAGGCACTAGAATTTGCAGCAGGGCTTGTGGTAGTGGGAGGTTTGGTGTTTTTCTTTGGACAACTGGCATTAGTTGTCCAGTGGCCTTTGACTTTACACAAATAACACCAAGGCCTTTTAGGTTGATTATTGGAAGAGGATTTGGACCCACCACCCCACCAGAGGATTTTTGTGGGCCTGATGAAGACTCAGTTTTACTTTTGTCCCCACCCTTGTCAAAAGACTTACCATCCTTCTTCGTGCCATCCATGTCACCCCCTGTATGAACTTTTCTGTTCACTCTTGTTCTGACCCATTTGTCTGCCTTCTTTCCCAATTCTTGGGGAGAGGTCAGATCTGAGTCCACTAGATATTGGTGTAACAAGTCAGACACACAGTTATTCAGAATATGCTCTCTCAGAATAAGATTATACAGGCTTTCATAGCCAGAGACTCTACTGCCATGTAACCACCCCTCCAAGGCGTTCACTGAACAGTCTACAAAGTCTGTCCAGTCTTGTGAGGACTCTTTTCTGGTGTCTCTGAACTTAATCCTGTATTGTTCAGTGGTTAAGCCAAATCCATCCAAGAGTGCATCCTTCAAAACTGCAAAAGTGTTAGCATCACTTTCTCTAACAGTAAGGAGCCTATCCCTACCTTTTCCAATGAAAGCTAGCCACAATATAGCAGCCCACTGCCTTTGAGGGACCCCCTGTACCATACAGGCCCTCTCAAGTGCAGCAAACCACTTGTTGATGTCATCCCCCCTCCTTGTAAGGGGGGACTATCTTGTGCAGATTCCTGGAATCATGCTCTCTAACAGGATTATTATCAGGAATACTGCTGCTGCTGCCACCATGGGGTCCTAACCCCAACCTTTGTCTCTCCTTTTCAGTGTCTAGGGATTCCCTATCTAAGGCCAGCTGTTGCTGTTTAAGCTTCAGTCTGATCTCTTCAACCCTCAACTTTTTGAGTTCCCTTTCTAACAAGTTATCCTCAGGGTGGGTGGGTTGGGAATGCTTGGACACAGAAGACAAGTTTGAAACAACAGAGGGGGATCTGTCCCTAACTGACTAAACCCTAGCATCTTGGCCTCTAGGAATAAAGACTTCCCTTCTGTGATGGGAACCTCCATTACTACCAACATTACTGGGTGTCCTGCTAGGGGGCAGATCCTGTTCAGAACCCTCCCTCAAGGAGATCCCCTGAGTCAGATTGGGAACCTTCTATTAACCTCTCATTTGATGTGCCTGCTTGGGACTCATCATTTACAATAAGCATGTTAAATAGAAATTCTTTGGTAGGGTTCTTTCCTATCACTAAACCTCTATCTAAGCAGAGACACCTTAGGCTGTTGTAATTCAAATTGTCATAAGTAGTATTGACCATTTTAAGAGTAGAGTCTTCTATAGACATGATAGCAAAAGGTTTAGAGACAGTGAGAAGGGAAAAAATGTTTCAGTACTTTTTAAAGAACAGAGAAAAAACCTTTTCTAACTTTTAGAAAACTTTTAGGAGTTTAGAGAAACTTCTCAGAACTTTGTAAAAAGTTTAAGAGGACAAAAGCTAAACTTTTTGGTTAGGTGTACATACACTGAACTGTTTTGTATATTATTCCCTTATGAAAAGTACACAATGACAAAGTGGTAAGTAGTTACAAGTACTTATCCCACCGCTGCACAACCAATGTAGGAGGCTGGCCTGGCTTGTAGTGGGTACCAGAGATACTTACACCTTGTGCCAGGTCCAGTTATCCCTTATTAGTGTAGAAGAGGTGTTTCTAGCAGCTTAGGCTGATAGAAGGTAGCTATGGCAAATCAGCTTAGGCTGAACTAGGAGACATGTAAAGCTCCTACTATACCACTGGTTTTATATGCACAATATCATAAGAAAACACAATACACAGAATTACTAAAAATAAAGGTACTTTATTTTTATGACAATATGCCAAAAGTATATCAGTGAGTACCCTCAGTATGAGGATAAGTTATATACACAAGATATATGTACACAAACCAAAATTAGGTAAGTAATAGCAAGAAATGTAATGCAAACAGTGTAGAATTACAGTAGATTGCAATAGGAGCACATAGGTATAGGGGCAACACAAACCATATACTCCAAAAGTGGAATGCAAACCACGAATGGACCCCAAACCTATGTGAGCTTGTAGAGGGTCGCTGGGACTGTAAGAAAACAGGGAGCGTTAGAAAAATAGCCCACCCCAAGACCCTGAAAGGTAGGTGTAAAGTGCACCTGATACCCCCAGAGAGCACAGAAGTCGTGATAGGGGGTTTCTGCAGGAAGAACGAACACCAGCAATGCAACAACAGTGGATTTCCGGACCTGAGTACCTGTAAGACAAGGGGACCAAGTCCAATAGTCGCGACAGTGTCAAGAGTGGACAGGAGCCCAGGAAATGCCAGCTGAGGGTGCAAGGAAGCTGCCACCGGATGGAAGAAGCTTGGAGTTCTGCAAGAAAGAAGAGAGCTGGGAACTTCTCCTTTGGAAGACGGATGTCCCACGTCGCAATGAAGCTTGCAGAGGTATTCCCATGCAGAAAGACCGCCAACAAGCCCTGCTTGCTGCAAGGGTCGCGGTAGAGGTTTTTGGGTGCTGCTGTAGCCCCGGAGGGACCAGGATGTCGCCACTTGGAGGAGGAGACAAAGGGGGCGCCCAGCAATGCAGGGAGCCCTCACAGAAGCAGGCAGCACCCACAGAAGTACCTGAACAGGCATTTAGAAGAAGAGTGAACCAGAGTCCACGCAAAGTCACAAAAGGGAGTCCCACGATGCTGGAGGACAACTCAGAAGGTTGTGCACTGCAGGAAGGAGTGTCGGGGACCCAGGCTTGGCTGTGCACGAAGGAAATCCTGGAAGAGTGCACAGGAGCCAGAGCAGCTGCAAATCACGCGGTACCTAGCAATGCAGTCTAGCGTGGGGAAGCAAGGACTTACCTCCACCAAAGTTGGACTGAAGAGTCACTGGACTGTGGGATCACTTGCACAGAGTTGCTGAGTTCCAGGGACCACGCTCGTCAGGATGAGAGGGGAACCAGGGGACCAGTTTTGCAGTCTTTTGGTGCCTGCGTTAGCAGGGGAAAGATTCCGTCGACCCACAGGAGATTTCTTCGTAGCTTCTGGTGCAGGGTGAAGGGATGCTACCCCCAGAGCATGCACCACCTGGAAACAGTTGAGAAAGCCAGCAGGATGAGGCGCTACAATGTTGCTGGTAGTTGTCTTGCTACTTTGTTGCGGTTTTGCAGGCGTCCTGAGCAGTCAGCGGTCGATCCTTTGGTAGAAGGTGAAGAGGGAGATGCAGAGGAACTCTGATGAGCTCTTGCATTCATTATCGGAAGAATTCCTCAAAGCAGAGACCATAAATAGCCAGAAAAGGAGGTTTGGCTACCAGGTTAGGAGGATTGGCTACCAACAGAGGTAAGAGCCTATCAGAAGGAGCCTCTGACGTCACTTGATGGCACTGGCAACTCAGAGCAGTCCAGTGTGCACCCAACACCTGTTTCCAAGATGGCAGAGGCCTGGGACACACTGGAGGAGCTCTGGGCACCTCCCCTGGGAGTTGCAGGTCAGGGGAGTGGTCACTCTCCTTTCCTTTGTCTAGTTTCGCGCCAGAGCAGGGCTGGGGGATCCCTAAACCGGTGTAGACTGGCTTATGCAGAGATGGGCACCATCTGTGCCCATCAAAGCATTTCCAGAGGCTGGGGGAGGCTATTTCTCCCCAGCCCTTCACACCAATTTCCAAAGGGAGAGGGTGTAACACACTCGCTCAGAGGAAATCCTTTGTTCTGCCTTCCTGGGCCAGGGCTGCCTGGACCCCAGGAGGGCAGAAACCTGTCTGAGGGGTTGGCAGCAGCAGCAGCTGCAGTGGAGACCCCGGAAAGGCAGTTTGGCAGTCCCCGGGTGCTGTGCTAGAGACCCGGGGGATCATGGAATTGTCCCCCCAATACCAGAATGGTATTGGGATGACAATTCCATGATCTTAGACATGTTACATGGCCATGTTCAGAGTTACCATTGTGACGCTACACATAGGTAGTGACATATGTGTAGTGCAAACGTGTAATGCTGTCCCTGCACTCACAAAGTCCAGGGAATTTGCCCTGAACGATGTGAGGGCACCTTGGCTAGTGCCAGGGTGCCCACACACTAAGTAACTTTGCACCCAACCTTCACCAGGTGAAGGTTAGACATTTAGGTGACTTATAAGTTACTTAAGTGCAGTGGTAAATGGCTGTGAAATAACGTGGACGTTATTTCACTCAGGCCGCACTGGCAGGCCTGTGTAAGAATTGTCAGAGCTCCCTATGATTGGCAAAAGAAATGCTGGAGCCCATAGGGATCTCCTAGAACCCCAATTCCCTGGGTACCTCAGTACCATATACTAGGGAATGATATGGGTGTACCAGTATGCCAATGTGAATTGGTAAATTTAGTCACTAACCTGGTAATGACAAATTTAGAAAGCAGAGAGAGCATAACCACTGAGGTTCTGGTTAGCAGAGCCTCAGTGAGACAGTTAGTCATCACACAGGGAACACATACAGGGCACATACTTATGAGCACTGGGGCCCTGCCTGGCAGGGTCCCAGTGACACCTAGACTAAAACAACATATATACAGTGAAATATGTGGGTAACATGCCAGGCAAGATGGTACTTTCCTACACACACATACCACCACGTAGCATAGATGAATGTGATAGAAAGGTCTGATGACAGGAAATGTTAAAAAATGTCATGGAATGTAAAGAGCCTAGGGAATAAAATCAAAAGAGGATTAGTGAAAGGATACGTAAAGAGATTGAAACCAGATTTGGTCCTCCTCCAGGAGACGCACTTACATGGCACATGTGACTTTTTGGGAAGAGGGCCCTATAAGATGCTGGCACACGCTGGATTTACAACTGGAGCCCGGGGAGTTGCGACTCTTATCAAGAAAAAACCCACATTTAGAGTCATCATCATCAAAATACTTTATTCGATTTTTTGTCGCAATCATAAAAGCACATAAATATACAGAACAACACCAGTCAGCATCCACTTAATATAAATAAATAAAACTTCTAAAAGTTAAAACAGTACCATAAAATTTGCGACAAGAGTCTAGAATCAGTTACTCATTAAAAACAATAGTAACAGTAAGAACAATAAAAGCAACATTTTGGGAAATAAAAACTAATGACATTACTGAAATCATTTAAACATGGAAGACCTCCTATATTTACTCAAAAAATGTGATCAAGACTTCATAACTGCACACAGGTACGCTAGGGAATTACAAATTTGGACTGATGGAAGGGTCAGCAGATAAAAAAAAGCAGGTCGACACTGTGTAAATTGCAAAAATTTTAAGAGTGGTATAACAAACACTTTCCTTAAATCAGAGTATAATGTACAAAATAGAACAGTATGCATTGTACTTTGATCTGATTTAAAATCACAGTGACATTTTTCCAGCACTGGGCTCCAATCGTTGGTAAGGGGAAAGCTGATGAGTCGATGAAATGTCTCTAATCTTAAGCGTGTGAGGACATATCGATGCCTTGGGTTCAGAACATATTTTAAATATGGTTCCATGCTGTCTGATTGCTGAAGCAAAAGATTCCTCATCACACTTGATTTCTTCAACTCTATTGCCCACCTTCCCTCCGCCAAATAGGAGAGACACATTTTTTTCAGATCTTTCCTAGAAAGTATTTCCATTTTTTCTGGTGTGCAATAAAACTCTGGATATCCCAAGACCATAAAAAAGTTCCTTATATAATCCAGCCAAGGAATTTTCAACGAGTGGTTTAGTGATTGTGCATCTGCTATAATAGCCCTATTTAAGCCTGCGGATTCAGAGGTCCACACTTTATGTCAGAGTAAAATTGGTTGGATGCTTAATAAGTCTATAATATATGTTACCCCTATTTCTGAATGGCACACCATGGTTGAGGTAGATTTTGGAACACTTAGGATGGATTTTAAAAAATCGTTTTCTACTAACTGCAGGACATTACATTTCCTATATCCCCATAGGCCTGCCCCATACGTTGCAACAGAGACACATTTCGCGTTGTAAATTGTCAGCATATCTTTGGGAGTGGCCCTGCCAACTTTTTTGGAAACGTTTTTTTACAGCCATAATAGTTTTCGTGAAAAGTTATTTCCTGGAATTAATAGCTTGCCACCAAGTGCCTTTGTTATCAAACATAATTCCTAGGTATGAAAACGTTTCTGTATCATCTAATTTAGTGCCATTTAATGTAATGTGGGATTTTTTGCCAGAATTTATGCCGCAAGTCATCATGTAGGTTTTCGAGTGGTTAATTTTGAGGCCTAGGTCTTCCAGGTAGTTAGCAAAAATGTCCAATAATCGCTGCATGGCTAGTGGGGTGCGTGCCATGAGAACAGCGTCGTCAGCTTACATTAATGCTGGAATCTGTCAGGAGCCAAGTTGTGGGAGGTCTCTACATTCTGTGGACAAGACAGCCTCTAGTTCATTGATGTAAAGGGAAAACAGGAGAGGTGCAAGGACGCAACCTTGGCGTACCCCCTGATTTACAGGAAAAGAGGAAGTGCACTTCCCCTGAAACCCGAAGAGTACCCTAGCTGTTGCTCCGGAATATAGTTCCCTAATAAAGTGAACTATTGTGTTATCGACCCCCATGTGCTGCAAGATGGGCCAAAGTTTACTATGAATTACGCAATCAAATGCGGAGGTCAAATCTACAAATACAAGGTATAGGGCACCTGGCTTGGCCTTCGTGTATCTGCCAATCAACATATCTAAATTCAGGGCCTGTTCCACAGTCCCTATCCCAGATCTGTAGCCATATTGTAGGTCCGTTAATATGTTATTAGCTTCCGTCCACTCCCGCAGCCTGTTAAGCACAATACGACCTGCAATCTTTGCAAGGGTGTCAAGTAGTGAGATTGGTCTATAACAGGCTGGGTTATGTCGGTCGCCTTTTTTAAAAATTGGGACAATAATGGACTCCACCCAGCTCGGGATAAAGGCTGTGGTGCAACAGGCTCGTAAAACCTGTGTCAATAAGGGGCCCCAAAGTGATATGTTAGACTTAAAAATAACATTTAGAGTCAAAAAAACATGGTCAGACCCTAGTGAGACACATGTGGAGGTTAAGGGAATGTGGGGTAGGAGGGACACAACACTGATTTGCGTATATGCGCCCCAAGATTGCAGAAAACAACTTTGAATAAAGTGCCAGGGATACTACTGGAAACAGACTCTACTCGACACATCATACGAGGGAATTTTAATGGAGTAATGATCCCTCATTTAGATTGCACCAGTCAGGCTACGGGGAGCAGGGGAGAAACAACACTTTCAGGCTTCGTCACAACCCTAGTGCTGTCAGACTGTGTGCCACTGCCATCCCACTGATCAGGCTTATTCCTACTTCTTGTGGGCTCACAAAGTCTTCTCCAGGGTACATTACATCCTTCCACCGGCGGGGGAGGTGCAGGAAATAAAGAAGGCAGAATAAATGGGCAGGAATCTATCACACCACTCGCCACTATGGATCACAATTGAAGCACAAAACACCTGGGAACTCAGGGACAAGGTTATAGCCAGTGAAATTAAAGTGGACATGAAGCTCTATTTTAAAGAGAATGAAGAATCTGTGTCATCAGCCACCACACTATGGGAGCCATAAAAGGCAGTACTAAGAGGTGAACACAAATTAGTATAGCACACAAAAAGAAAAGGGAGGCAGAGGAAATAGAAAAGATTAAGACAAAACAGATAGAACTGGAGCAAAGACAGGAGCCACAATGGACTCATCTACGATGTGTGCCATTGAGATACTCTAAAGAATACCAGGCCCATGCACATCAACAGGCAAAAAAATTGTACCTTGCCACACAATGCAGCCTATATGATGTGGGCAATAAAGCAGTTTGATTCTTGGCATGGCTGAATAAGAGCGATACGGGGCACGGTGGATACAAGAAATTGTGGGGGAGGAATATAACCATTACACTACTGCGAGGGAGATGACTAATGAGTTTGTGCAGAACTATACAGAGTTTCTCGACTGTTTCATGGTGGTGCAAGCTCTGGGAGTAGCCTGCCTCCTTTCTGCATCAGGAGCTCTGAAGAAATCTCCTGTGGCTCGACGGAATCTTCCCCCTGCAACCGCAGGCAACAAAAGACTGCATCACCGGTCCTCTGGGTCCCCTCTCAGCACAACGAGCGTGGTCCCTGGAACTCAGCAACTCTGTCCAAGTGACTCCCACAGTCCAGTGACTCTTCAGTCCAAGTTTGTTGGAGGCAAGTCCTTGCCTCCCCACGCTAGACTGCATTGCTGGGTACCGCGTGATTTGCAACTGCTCCGGCTCCTGTGCACTCTTCCAGGATTTCCTTTGTGCACAGCCAAGCCTGGGTCCTCGACACTCTATCCTGCAGTGCACAACCTTCTGAGTTCTCCTCCGGCGTCGTGGGACTCCCTTTTGTGACTTCGGATGGACTCCGGTTCACTCCTCTTCTAAGTGCCTGTTCCGGTACTCCTGCGGGTGCTGCCTGCTTCTGTGAGGGCTCCCTGACTTGCTGGGCGCCCCCTCTGTCTCCTCCTCCAAGTGGCGACATCCTGGTCCCTCCTGGGCCACAGCAGCATCCAAAAACCCTAACTGTGACCCTTGCAGCTAGCAAGGCTTGTTTGTGGTCTTTCTGCGTGGGGACACCTCTGCAAGCTTCTTCACGACGTGGGACATCCATCCTCCAACAGGGAAGTTCCTAGTCCTCTTCGTTCTTGCAAAACACCAAGCTTCTCCCATCCGGTGGCAGCTTCCTTGCACCCTTAGCTGGCATTTCCTGGGCTCCTGCCCACTCTCGACACTGTTGCGACTCTTGGACTTGGTCCCCTTGTCTTACAGGTACTCAGGTCTGGAAATCCACTGTTGTTGCATTGCTGGTGTTGGTTTTCCTTGCAGAATCCCCCTATCACGACTTCTGTGCTCTCTGGGGGTTGTAGGTGCACTTTACACCTACCTTACAGGGTCTTGGGGTGGGCTATTTTTCTAGCCCTTCCTGTTTTCTTACAGTCCCAGCGACCCTCTACAAGCTCACATAGGTTTGGGGTCCATTTGTGGTTCGCATTCCACTTTTGGAGTATATGGTTTGTGTTGCCCCTATACCTATTTGCTCCTATTGAAATCTATTGTAACTTTACACTGCTTGCATTGCTTCCTTTTGCTATTACTGCATAATTTTGGTATTGTGTACATATATCTTGTGTATATTTGGTATCCTCATACTGAGGGTACTCACTGAGATACTTTTGGCATATTGTCATAAAAATAAAGTACCTTTATTTTTAGTATATCTGTGTATTGTGTTTTCTTATGATATTGTGCATATGACACAAGTGGTATAGTAGGAGTTTTACATGTCTCCTAGTTCAGCCTAAGCTGCTTTGCCATAGCTACCTTCTATCAGCCTAAGCTGCTAGAAACACCTCATTCTACACTAATAAGGGATAACTGGACCTGGCACAAGGTGTAAGTACCTCTGGTACCCACTACAAGCCAGGCCAGTCTCCTACATTGGTTGTGCAGCGGTGGGATAAGTACTTGTAACTACTTACCACTTTGTCATTTTGTACTTTTCATAAGAGAATAATATACAAAAAAAGTTCAGTGTATGTACACCTAACCAAAACGTTTTGCTTTTCTTCTCTTACACTGTCTGCTAAGTGCTGAAAAGTACTTCTAAACTTTTAAAAAGTTTCAAAAAGTTTGAAAACTGTTTTTTTTTTTTTGTTCTTTAAAAAGTCCTGAAACTTTTTCTCTCTTCTCACTGTCTCTAAACCTTCTTCTATCATGTCTGATGTAGGAACTTCTCTTAAAATGGTCAATACAACATATGACAATTTAAACTTTAAGAGCCTAAGGAGTCTCTGCATTGATAGAGGTTTAGTGATAGGAAAGAATCCTTCAATAGAATTTCTATTTAACCTGCTCATCGAGAATGATAAGTCCCTAGCTGGCACTTCAACTGAGAAGTTAGTAGATAGCTCACACTCTGACTCAGGGGAACCCCTTGAGGGAGGTGTGGAGGGTTCTATTCCAAATCTGCCCGTCAGCAGACCTCAGAGCAATGCTGGTAGTAATAGGAGCTCCCGTCATAGTAGGGATGTTTTTATTCCTGGAGGCCAGGTTGTCAGAATCCAAGCTGTTAGGGACAGATCTCCCTATGTTGGTTCCAATTTATCCTCAGTGTCCAAGCATTCCCAACCCACCCACCCTGAAGACAACATGTTAGAAAGGGAACTCAAAAAGTCGAGAGTGGAAGAGACCAGGCTGAAGCTTAAACAGCAACTGCTGGCTCTAGACAGGGAATCCCTAGACCTGCAGAAGGAGAGACAGAGATCGGGGTTTGGACCCCACGGTGGCAGCAATAGCAGTATTCCTGATAGTAATCCTGTTAGAGAGCATGATTCCAGGAATCTGCACAAGATAGTTCCCCCTTACAAGGAGGGGGATGACATTAACAAGTGGTTTGCTGCACTTGAGAGGACCTGTATGGTACAGGAGGTCCCTCAAAGGCAGTGGGCTGCTATATTGTGGCTATCTTTCAATGGAAAGGGTAGGGATAGGCTCCTTACTGTTAGAGAAAGTGATGCTAACAATTTTGCAGTTTTGAAGGATGCACTCTTGGATGGATTTGGCTTAACCACTGAACAATACAGGATTAAGTTCAGAGACACCAGAAAAGAGTCCTCACAAGACTGGATAGACTTTGTTGACTGTTCAGTGAAGTCCTTGGAGGGGTGTTTACATGGCAGTAAAGTTGCTGACTATGAAAGCCTGTATAATCTTATTCTGAGAGAGCATATTCTGAATAACTGTGTGTCTGACTTGTTACTCCAATATCTAGTGGACTCAGATCTGACCTCTCCCCAAGAATTGGGAAAGAAGGCAGACAAATGGGTCAGAATAAGAGTGGACAGAAAACTTCATACAGGGGGTGACAAGGATGGCAAGAAGAAGGATGGTAAGTCTTCTGACAAGGGTGGGGACAAAAGTAAAACTGAGTCTTCATCAGGCCCACAAAAACACTCTGGTGGGTCCAAATCCTCTTCAAATCAAGTAAAAAAGCCTTGATGTTATTTATGTAAAGTAAAAGGCCATTGGACAACTGATGCCAGTTGTCCAAAGAAAAACACCAAACCTCCCACTACCACAACCGCTACTGCAAACTCTAGTGCCCCTAGTAATAGCAGTGGTGGTGGGAGCAAACCTACTAATAGCAAATCCAAGTGAGTAGCTGGGCTCACTTTTGGTAATTTAGTTGGGGTTGGTCTTGTTAGGGAGACCACAAAGGCTGTGTTAGTCTCTGAAGGTGCCATTGATTTGGCCACCTTGGTTGCTTGTCCCCTTAATATGGATAAGTACAAGCAACTTCCCCTAATAAATGGTGTTGAGGTTCAGGCTTACAGGGACACAGGTGCCAGTGTTACCATGGTAATAGAGAAACTGGTACACCCTGAACAACACCTACTTGGTCACCAGTACCAAGCGACAGACGCTTATAACAACACTCTTAGCCACCCCATGCCTGTTGTGAATCTCAGTTGGGGGTGGGGGTTACCGGTCCAAAGAAAGTTGTGGTTGCTTCAGATTTACCTGTAGACTGTCTACTAGGAAATGATTTAGATGTCTCAACCAGGTAACAAAAACTGATGCTCACCCTATACCCAGGGCAGATGAGCTCATAGATACACTGGCATCTGCCAAGTATCTAAGAACCTTTGATTTGACTGCAAGGTATTGGCAGATCAAATTATCAGAGGATGCTAAAGCTAAAACTGCATTTTCAACTATAGGAGGGCACTACCAATTTACAGTGATGCCCTTTGGGTTAAAAAATGCACCTGCCACTTTTCAGAGGTTGGTGAATACAGTCCTGCAAGGGTTGGAGGCTTTTAGTGAGCATATCTAGATGATATAGCTGTCTTTACCTCCACCTGGGATGATCACCTGGTCCACCTTTGGAAAGTTTTGGAGTCCCTGCAAAAGGCAGGCCTCACTATCAAGGCTTCAAAGTGCCAGATAGGGCAGGGAAAGGTGGTTTATCTGGGACACCTGGTAGGTGGAGAACAGATTGCACCAC
Organism: Pleurodeles waltl; assembly: GCF_031143425.1. Lineage (NCBI taxonomy): Eukaryota > Metazoa > Chordata > Amphibia > Caudata > Salamandridae > Pleurodeles > Pleurodeles waltl. The sequence continues at coordinate 866,485,084 of NC_090444.1, read as the reverse complement.
TTCAGGGGAAAATCCAGACAATCATGGATTGGGTTCCCCCTACATGTTAGACCCAGGTGAGAGCCTTCCTAGGCCTCACTGGTTAGTACAGGAGATTCATTAAAAACGATGGCTCCATTGCAGCCCCACTTAATGATCTCACTAGCAAGAAGATGCCTAAAAGGTATTGTGGACAGCTAGCTGTCAGAAAGGTTTTGAGGAGCTCAAACAGGCCATGTGCACTGCACCTGTCCTAAAAAGCCCATGTTACTCCAAGAAATTCATTGTTCAAACTGATGCATCTGAATTAGGGGTAGGGGCAGTCTTATCACAACTTAACTCTGAGGGCCAGGATCAACCAGTTGCTTTTATCAGCAGAAGGTTGACCCCTAGAGAAAAGTGTTGGTCTGCCATTGAGAGGGAGGCCTTTGCTGTGGTCTGGGCACTGAAAAAGTTGAGGCCATACGTGTTTGGCACTCACTTAATTGTTCAGACAGACCACAAACCTCTACTTTGGCTAAAACAAATGAAAAGTGTAAACCCTAAATTGTTGAGGTGGTCCATATCTCTACAGGGGATGGACTATACAGTGGAACATAGACCTGGGAGTACCCACTCCAATGCAGATGGACTCTCCAGATATTTCCACTTAGACAATGAAGACTCATCAGGTCATGGCTAGTCTTATAGTCCTTCGTTTGGGGGGGGGTGTAGGAAAGTACCATCTTGCCTGGCATGTTACCCTCATATTTCACTGTATATATGTTGTTTTAGTCTATGTGTCACTTGGTCCCCTTGTTTTACAGGTACTCAGGTCCGGAAATCCACTTTTGTTGCATTGCTGGTGTTGGTTTTCCTTGCAGATTCCCCCTATCACGACTTCTGTGCTCTCTGGGGGTTGTAGGTGCACTTTACACCTACCTTACAGGGTCTTGGGGTGGGCTATTTTTCTAACCCTCACTGTTTTCTTACAGTCCCAGCGACCCTCTACAAGCTCACATAGGTTTGGGGTCCATTTGTGGTTCGCATTCTACTTTTGGAGTATATGGTTTGTGTTGCCCCTATACCTATGTGCTCCTATTGCAATCTATTGTACACTGCTTGCATTACTTCCTTTTGCTATTACTGCATAATTTTGGTATTGTGTACATATATCTTGTGTATATATCTGATCCTTATACTGAGAGTACTCATTGAGATACTTTTGGCATATTGTCATAAAAATAAAGTACCTTTATTTTTAGTACTTCTGTGTATTGTGTTTTCTTATGATATTGTGCATATGACACCAGTGGTATAGTAGGAGCTTTACATGTCTCCTAGTTCAGCCTAAGCTTCTCTGCCATAGCTACCTTCTATCAGCCGAAGCTGCTAGAAACACATCTTCTACACTAATAAGGGATAACTAGACCTGGCACAAGGTCTAAGTACCTCTGGTACCCACTATAAGCCAGGGCAGCCTCCTACACCATTCTACTACTTTAATCTCCTAAATAACTCTGCCTAAGCTCTTCCCTCCGATTCCACATCTAACTCACCAAACCTCACTCTACTATCATGACCTCCCAAACAACCCTACTAAATTCTCCCTCATTTATCTCACCCTGCTACTATGATCTCCCTAACCCTTCCACAGACTCTTCCCTTCTCCTCCTCAATGGATTTGGGATGAGTCAGAGTGGGAATGGAGGATAGGTAGATAGAGAAATGACATCTGATGATGGGTAGATAAGCGCGATAAGATGAGGGCAGGGATTCATAGATATCTAGTATAACAATCCACCCAGGAGCCATTCAATGACCCACGAACATGCCAAGCAACACACATATGCCCACATATATGTAGATACAATACATAATTAGAACCATGGGTAAATATACTTTGTCAAACAGATTTAAAGAGTGTGTGTGTATTTTATTGTTATGACATAGTAGCAATACATATTTTCGAAAGAACTATACGTAACTAGAAATAGACACATAATCAGAAAAAATATTTATCAACCTAGGCATATGCAGTCCATAGTTGTTTGAATATGGTGGTTATGAAGGAAAGAGCCAACTCTTGAGTAGTTTTCTGAAGACAAGAAAGTTATCTGTGGCTCTTATAGTTGGGAGTAATGAATTCCATAGTTTGGCTGCTTGAACGGAGAAGGATGTACCACCTATAGTCTTTTTCTTGTTTGTTGGTGTTCTACGGCGGGGAGCCAATCTTGAGCAGAGGTTTCTTTGTTGGATGTATTTGGTTATTTTGTTTCTGATAAAAAGCGGTCCTGTTCCATGTATAGCTTTGTGGGTGATACAAAGCAGCTTGAAAGTACGTCTTCTGGCAACGGGTAACCAGTGTAGTGCTCTCAAGGCAGGGAAGATGTGGGCTTGCGGTTTTACACGTAATAGTAGCCTGGCTGCGGAGTTCTGAATATGTTGTAGTTTTTTCGTAATAGATAGAGATGATTTATGGTAGAGGCCATTGGCATAATCCAGTTTGGATAGTACAAGCAAGATAGTAGCTTGCACCTTGTGTGGAAATACGAGCTGGGGGAAGATGCGTCGTAGAGTCTTCAAGGTGATGAAGCTTGTTCGTGCTAATTTGCCACTTGGGCATTCATAGTTAACTTGGAATCCTTGGTGATTCCAAAGTTTTTTACTTCCTTGGATAATTGAGGAGGTGGTGCGAGATCATCAGGCCAGACGCACAGAGGGTCATAACTTTTCCAGTCACCACAAATTATTATTTCTGTTTTGGAGGTATTTAGTTTGAGATGGCTGCAGGTCATCCACTGATCAACAACTCTGAGGCAACTGTAGATTTCTGAGTTTTCAATGTTTTTGGGGCATTCTAATTTAAGTGGTATATGTGTGTCATCTGCATAGTTGTAGCATGTGAGATAGAAATCATTGATCAGTTCTGGTAATGATATCATGTAGATGTTGAAAAGCAAAGGTGTGATGATTGATACTTGGGGTACCCCTGCTTTTGTGAGGTAGGGTTTGGACGAGAAGGGGGGCAAGTAGATGATATTAGGTCTTTTTTGAAGATAGGAAGTAATCCTGTCACGAGCAGTCCCTTGTATGCCGGCTTCGTGGAGTCTTTGAATTAGGGTGTCATGGTCAACCGTATCAAAGGAAGCCGAGAGGCCTAAGAGAAGTAGTGCAGCAACTCCATTGCGGTCAACTGTGTTTTTAAGATCATCCCAGATTGCTATGAGTGCCGATTCAGTGCCTCTTCCTGGGCGGAATCCAGTTTGGAAGTCTGAAAGTATAGAATTGTCTTCAATGAATTGTGACATCGGGGAGAATGCTGCTCTTTCTATCAGTTTGCCCAGGATAGGTCCATTTGTGATTGGTCTGTAGTTGTTGGGGTCTTGCGGATCTAGGTTTGTTTTCTTTAATAACGGTCGTATGTATGCCCTTTTCAGGTCTATAGGAAAAGTTCAAAGAGTTGTTGATGATTCTTCTTACAGGTGTGGCAGCAGAAGTAGATAGAAGAATGTTCTTGAAGATTTGTGGTGGGCAAGGGTCAGAAGGGCAACCGGAAGGTCTACTTGCTTTGACCAAATCCATAAATTCACCTTGAGATATTTGTTGGAAGGACTGTAGAGGCTAGGTTGGTTTATTCTTAGAAGGTATTTTAGGAAAGGGGTTGGTGCTGATGGTTTTCTTCTGTTTTAAATAGGAGTCCAATGTGTCTGCCTTGGTTGTGTAGTGAGTTGTCAATTTGTTTGTGAAATCTTGAGTAGTGGGATGACTTCCTTCCATGCATGTAGGTTTTCGAAATTCATTGAGAATTTTATAAAATTCCTTGGTTGTAGATTGAGCTTTTTGAATTCTGTCTGAGTAGTACCTTTGTTTAGCTTTTTTGATTGATGATTTGTATATTCGGTTAAGTTTGTGTAGCTGCAGTTTGTCTTGACTGTTGTTTGTGTTGAGCCAGGTGCGCTGCAACTTTGTGATTTGTTGCTTTATCTTTTTAAGTTCTGTGTTTCTCCAAGGTGTTGGTGTTCTTTTGTCTTGTTTAGTTTTGCTGAGTGGTATTAAGATATCAAAAGCTTCCTGTAGCCACTCATAAAGTTTTGGCACATAATTAATTGTATCTAGATCTGTGTTGGCTGTTAGTTGTGTTTCTAAGTCATCCAAATTGAGTTTGCTCCATGGTCGATAGGTGCATGTATGTAAGTAGTTGTGGGGTGTGTTGATTTGTGGAGTTTTATGTCGGAAAGTTATCAAATGGTGGTCTGACCAAGTGATTGGTGTGATGCTATGAACGGTAAGTAGTTCAGGCTTAGCAAAAATGACATCTAGGATGTGTCCAGCGATGTGTGTGGGATTGTGTACAATCTGATGTAGGTTCAATGCGACTAGGCCAGTGGTGATAGCTTTTGGAAGGGGCATATTGGGTTTGTCAAACCAAATGTTTAGATCTCCAAGAATGCATAGGTTGGAGTATAGTGTAATAAGGTTTGAGCATGTATCTAGAAAAGCATCTGGGAATGTGGAGTTGTTAGGTGGAGGTCTGTAAAGAAGGAGAAAGTAATAGGAGGAAGTTGGAGTAGGGTGGCATCTGGTGAGGAGGGCTTCACAATCTTGTATAGAAATGTTGTCTATTTTTCTGAGGTTTATTGCCTGTTTGAATATAATAGCTAGTCCACCTCCTCTCTTGCCTATACGGTTTTGTGTGATGGTTTGATAGCCCGGGGGAAGGGCTTCGTGCAACACTGGGGCCATGTCATCTCCCAACCAGGATTCCATTATGAATATTAAGTCAGGTTGTGTGTCTGTGAGCATGTCGTAGATGTGGTGCTTGTTTTTTTAGAGTGATTGAGCATTTATGAGCTGGCAGTTTAGAAAAGGTGTGTTAGTGGCAGTGTTGTTTTGTTTAGGAGAAGGGTAAGTAGTATCATATGAGCTTGAAACAGGAGTGTTGTTAGTTGTGATAACTGTGTGAGGCTCACCATAGTCTTGCTTTTCAATATAGTGTTCCTCTTCCAGAAGGTTAAGGAGGCAGTTTGTTAGGTCTGTGTGTGTGGGTGGTGGTCTTGGTGGCAGAGAGAGACATGAATAGTGTACTGTTTCTTGTAGGGTAGTCTTATTATATAATAGACAAGGGGATGCGAGGTTGTTCAGAGTGGCATGTTGTTTATTTTGTTTGCGGCTGTTTAGTTTGGATAGAGTATGGGTTGGGGTGGTTGAGGAGCATGTGGATCATGATGTAAGACTAAATTGTGCAATGGAGGAGAGGCGAGTGGATGAAAGTTGCTGGGTTGGGGTGCTTGTGGTAGGTGTTTGTGAAGAGTGAGAAAGTAGGGGTGAAGATAGGACGGGACTTGTATTATTTGGGTAGTCCTGAGGGTGGGAGGGGGTATGACGATAAGTGTAATGAAAGTTTGTGTTGATTGGATGTGCTGATGTGTGTGGTCTGTATTCTTTTTGTGGAATAGTGGGAGGGGATATTGATGTTGTTGTTCTTAGTGAGGGATTTGTATGTGAGATAGTGCTAGTGAGTGGAATTAGAGTGTTAGATGGGGTGTTGATGTGTTTTGGAGATGAATGTGCGAGGTGTGTAAGAGGCGATGGATGTGTGTCAGGGGAGTTAGTGTTGGTTGTGATGACTGGAAGAGGTAATATGTATGGTGGAGCGAAGTGTGGGGATTGTATGGTTGTGTGTAATTGGTGAAGGGAAGGGAAGGGTGTTTGTAGATGATGTGTTGGAAGGCTGGGTTTGGGCATTGTTATGATGAAAGGTGGTCTGTGTGGAGCAAACAGAGGATAGTGTTGTTGGTTAGTATGAACTGGGAGTGTGTATCTGGAAGGCTGAGACTGAGAGAAATGTATAGTGTGGTTTTGTGTTGTGTGGGTGTGTTTGTGGGAGTGGACAGAGTCGTGTTTGTTGTTAGAATGCAGGTGTTTGACTGTTGTAGTTGTGGAGGATATGTGTTGTATAATGGGTATTGTGTTGGGTGATGGGACATTGCAATCTGTCTGCGATCAGTTTGTGATGCATGAGTTGGATGTCTTTGCAGATAATGTGTTTGCATGTTGATGTATGTGTAGGGACTGAAATCAATCCTGGTCATTAGTGAATTGGGCAGCATTTCTGGCCTTAGTCCCAAACAGGCAACTGCCATTGTCCTCTCTGCCCTTCGCTGAGACGCCCGGGCTGAGACACCCTGAGCCCTACTGGCCAATAGGAACCCGATCCTAACTCTAACCAATCGAATTTCTAACCCTGATTCAAACAACTAATGGGAGACCCAGCCCTGTTCACCAATCGTAGCCCTAATCCTGACAACCAATCACAGCCCTAGCCCTAGAACCAGCAACCAAACATAATCTCAGCCCTATCCACCAATCACAGCCCTACAACCAACAGCCAATCAGATTCTCCGCCCTATCCACCAATCACAGCCCTAGAACCAACAGCCAATCAGATTCTCAGCCCTATCCACCAATCATAGCCCCAGCCCTGGAGCCAGCAACCAATGGAAAGACCAGCTCCCAACAGCCTATTACAACAACATATGCAACAACCAATAGGAACTTATATAAGGAGCAAGTTAACTGAAGTCCAGTCCCTGTGGCCAGAGAGGAGGCAGCTGCTGCTCTATTCAGAATCTCCCTGGATACAGACAGGCTGAATCCACACTTCCGAGCTAGCAGAGTCTACTTTCCAGGTAAGGGAGAGATTGTTTAAAACCAAACACTGGAATACCGCTGGTCGCACGCTCTGAAATGTGGCTTTTTTTAAGGCAAAAAAACAGGGGGAGCAGACAGTTTCTAAACACAATGTAAATCACAGAAACAGATTAAAACAGTCACCTAAAACACACTCTGCAAGATGTATGTAGCCTTTGTACTTAAAAAAAGACAGGGGTGGGGGGTTTATGAAGTCATGTGCCACAAACTAGCAAGTTAATTCACACAGTCACGGCAAAACGAATTTTAAAAATTCACCACTTTAAAAAGCCAGGTTGCCTGAAACACAGAGAGTCCACAGTAAAACAGGCACAGGTAGCTGAAATAAATGTGTGAACAAATAATACTACTTTCCCAGAAAATGGGTAATGCAACACAGTGTGGTTCCTTTCATGTGTGATAAGTTACTGTGTAACTACTGTGGTATTGCATGTGCTTCACACTACCCCTAGACAAGTTTTGGCTGCTCATCCACAGCTACCACTGTAGAGCCCTGGCTATCTAGACACTAACACTATCTAATAAGGGTTGCCTGGACCCAGTATAAGGTGTAACACCATATGTGTCCACCACACACTGGGCCAGACTCCTACACTGTAGTTCTACAGTAATGGTATCCTTCATAGATTCACATGCTTGAACCATTCCCAGCTGTCTTACTGGGAGTCCCACTGAACCTTAAGAAATATATATCACCATCACAGGCTATAATAGCAATGACAAGTCAGTGTATTAGCCTATCTCTGTCCTTTCATAAAAAGAGCCAAATTTGACCCATAACCAATCAGACAATAGCATCCTCAATAACACTCCCAAAAGAGGCTGATTCCCTACTATTTTCTACTGCATGTCGTGTGATGGAGAGTCTCCTTTAGCTCAGTTTCCTCACAGTTTTTTCAAAGGAATTTTCTTCTGAAAAAGCATTATTTCTTCTGCCTACTGATTTTTGACTGGACAGTAGCTCCCATATTTCCAAAAAAGGACTTTTCAGAGCCTGTGACACCTGCTGCAAGAAAAGACTCCATTCAGAGGACCCAAACAAGGCATGTATATATTGCCTCTATCCAGAGCATTAGGTGAGAGACTGCAAAATATGTTGCACCTTTTCTCCGAAAACTTTAAAGGACAGGGAAGGCAGACTTTTACTGTGGCTCCAAAGATAATGCCCATTATCGGAGGAGGAGAGTTATGATTCTTCACATACAGCATCTACCAGTAAAGTACCAAAAACTGGAGAATAACTTGCCTCAGAACCACCTGCAAAGGTCAGTATAAAAATCTGAATATACTGGCATTGGGCACGAAAAGAGGCACATGGACCCTCCTTCCACCTCTAGAAAAGATCAACCTTTGCCCCCAAAAGATTAGATCTGGAGAAATGCAATTTTTTGTGAGTCATCCACATGCACCCTTTTCTTCCCACAGGTCTTGCAGGGGCAGAAAAGGCCTTTAGAGTCAGACATAGTAGAAATATAAGCTTGAAATACCTTCTTGAAGAAGAAAAACTGAGCAGAACTCACTGAGACTCCCTTCACATACGACGTATGGTGAAAATCTGAGGGATTGTGTCTCTCCCACTTCGACAACAGGAAATTAATGTATTCAAACTCTTCAATCCATGAAAGATCCAATTCTGGATAATTGTAGGTTACTGTTCTGAAGTGTATACCAGTATATGTGTTTTGGACCAGCTATTCATAAGGCGCCTCGATTTTCTAAACCATTTAGGATTCACTTGTATCAGTATCTATGGCTGTTAAAAGTAAAAATAGCTCAATAACATAGCCACAAGTGCCACGTAATTTGCCTATTATCACATATACTGCACAGTTTGCCTCTATATGCCACGTAGGTCAGTCAGCTAGGAGAAAGATTGCTGTTCCACTGCTGAATAAAGATCCTTCCCAACAATACATTCTCCACTGGCCTTTCCCAGCAGCACCAACTAAATGACATGACATTTATTTGTAGCAGTCTCATGCTCAGAAGCACTCCACTCTGCCATCCACCATTCCTTCACAAATGTCCCTCCACACAAAACTCTTGTAGGGTACTTTCATAATATACAGCCATAGTAAATTTCAGCTGCTACCACTGCCAGATTCCAAAGAATACAACAGTATAAAACTTTCTAGCAATACCCAAACCAAAAACTGGTGTACTCTAACAAACCATGCAGCGCACCACGTTATCAAATCCTGCAATAAAATTACCCTTCACAACAACAGGAACCGATTATCTGTCTCACTATAAGCAATCTTCGGTAATATCCTAGGGCTCACGCCCACCGTTCACTATTCTGTTCATCCACAGATAGCTTTGTGTTAGAAACATCTTTAGCAGTTCATCTCCTGTTTACTCCATACCATCCTCACTTTCACAGCACACCAAGCAGGATCCTCTCCAGGCATTGCAGCCAAAACACCAGCTTTCTTACAAGTTGCGCATCATCTTGTGCTCTTTTGGAAACCATCATTTGTTTCTGGTAATGCCCCTCCATACTTGAGAAAGTGTTTCCATGAAAAACACAGAACATCAATGACCCAAACGTCTTATGGAAATTACTCTAGACAGGTTATCCAGCTTTGATTTCCAGGAACAAAGTGTGCATAACCAGCATAAAATCATCTCCTCACTATCAAAGGACTCATTACACTGCTAAGCAACTTATGAGTAAACAGTTCATATATCCACCCATTCTTTTATGCTTTACCTCAGGAAATCAAGATAACTCCCTCAAAATAAGAAAAAGTCAATGGGTTTGTAACCTGGTGCGGATTCCAGTAGTTGTCAAAGATGATGACTGTATCTGCAGACTGCAGGTTAAGGCCAAGTCCACCAGTGCAAGTACTTAGCAGGAAGACAAAATACTCAAAGGTGGGCTCGTTGAAGGTTTTCAGCAGCAAGCCACGGTCTTCTGCTTTAGTGGTCCCATCTAGTCGGAGGTGTTTGAAGCCATGGAATGCAAAGTAATCTTCCATGATGGTCATGAAAGATGTCATCTGACAGAAGAGGAGGACCTTGTGGTTTCTGGAGCGCAATGTGGGTAAAATCCGGTCTAGGACTGGGCTTGGATGATTCACATCTTGAGGGGGCTTTCCCTGGCTTGGCAATTAAAGTGATAGTTGCCTTCCTCCAAGAAGGAGGAAACAGTGCCCCCTCCTTAACCCCTTCGCTGCCAGGCCTTTTCCCCCTCCTGTACCAGGCCTTTTTTGCCTATTTGGAATAGTTCTCGCTTAGGCCCTCATAACTTTTTGTCCACATAAGCTACCCACGCCAAATTTGCGTCCTTTTTTTCCAACATCCTAGGGATTCTAGAGGTACCCAGACTCTGTGGGTTCCTTTGAAGGAGGCCAAGAAATTAGCCAAAATACAGTGAATATATATATATATTTTTTTTAAATGGTAAAAAGGGGCTGCAGAAGAAGGCTTGTGTTTTTTTCCTTGAAAATGGCATCAACAAAGGGTTTGCGGTGCTAAATTCACCAGCTTCCCGGCTTTCAGGAACAGGCAGACTTGAATCGGAAAACCCAATTTTTCAACACAATTTTGGCATTTTACTGGGACATACCCCATTTTTACCATTTTTTGTGCTTTCAGCCTCCTTCCAGTCAGTGACAGAAATGGGCGTGAAACCAATGCTGGATCCCAGAAACCTAAACATTTCTGAAAGGTAGACAAAATGCTGAATTCAGCAAGGGGTAATTTGTGTAGATCCTACAAGGGTTTCCTACAGAAAATAACAACTGAAAAAAAGAAATATTGAAATTGAGGTGAAAAAAACAGCAATTTTTCTCTACGTTTTACTCTGTAGCTTTTTCCTGCAATGTCAGATTTTTGAAAGCAATATACCGTTACGTCTGCTGGACTCTTTTGGTTGCGGGGATATATAGGGCTTGTAGGTTCATCAAGAACCCTAGGTACCCAGAGCCAATAAATGAGCTGCACCCTGCAGTGGGTTTTCATTCTATACCGGGTATACAGCAATTCATTTGCTGAAATATAAAGAGTGAAAAATAGGTTTTCTTGATAGCTTTGTATTTCCGAAATGGGCACAAGATAAGGTGTTGAGGAGCAGTGGTTATTTGCACATCTGTGAATTCCGGGGTGCCCATTTAAGCATGTGAATTACAGGGCATTTCTCAAATAGACGTCTTTTTTACACACTCTCTTATATTTGGAAGGAAAAAATGTAGAGAAAGACAACGGGCAATAACACTTGTTTTGCTATTCTATGTTCCCCCAAGTCTCCCGATAAAAATGATACCTCACTTGTGTGGGTAGGCCTTGCGCCCGCAGCAGGAAATGCCCCAAAACACAACGTGGACACATTCCATTTTTTGACAGAAAACAGAGGTTTTTTGCAAACTGCCTACCTGTAGATTTTGGCCTCTAGCTCAGCCGGCACCTAGGGAAACCTACCATCCCTGTGCATTTTTTAAAACTAGAGACCTAGGGGAATCCAAGATGGGGTGACTTGTGGGGCTCTGACCACATTCTGTTACCCGGAATCCTTTGCAAACCTCAAAATGTGGCAAAAAAACATGTTTTCCTCATATTCGGTGCCAGAAAGTTCTGGAATCTGAGAGGAGCCACAAATGTCCTTCCACCCAGCGTTCCCCCAAGTCTCCCGATAAAAATGATACCTCACTTGTGTGATTGGGCCAGGTGCCTGTAACAGAAAAAGGCCACAAACTTGTAGAGATTATGGGGATAGCACAGCGAATTGACAAGCACATATTCTTCTTTTATACATCTTTAGGCTGACTCTGCTTTGGGGACCCACACAAGTGAGGTGTCATTTTACTTGGGAGACTGAGGGGAATGCTGGGGAGTAGGAATTTTGTGTTGAAGCGGTGATCGTAGAAACGAAAGTCAGGAAAATTTAGCTTTTTTAAGCAAATTTTGAGGTTTGCAGAGGAGTCGGGGTAAGAAAATGTTGGGGGATCCACGCAAGCCACACCTCCCTGGACTCCTTGGGGTGTCTACTTTTAAAAAATGTCTGGGTTTGGTGCGTTTCCCTAGATGAAGGCCACACCCAGGACCAAAAACATAGGTGCCCCCTCCCCCACAAACAAAGGTAGTTTTGTAATATATCATTTTGATGTGTCCACATATGTCTGTGATGTGCCAAACACAAAAATTGTGAAAAGAAACGCACTTAGGTTATGTGAAAAAGACCCCTCACCCACCAACCAAGTTGGTGGCATGCTTCATCATCGGGGTCCCACCTGAGACACCTAGGGGGTTATTACAACTTTGGAGGAGGTGTTAATCCGTCCCAAAAGTGACGGTAAAGTTACGGATATACCACCAGCCGTATTTCCTATGGAACTCGTAATACGGCTGGTGGTATATCCGTCACTTTACTGTCACTTTTGGGACGGATTAACACCTCCTCCAAAGTTGTAATACCCCCCCTAGTGTGTCACCAGTGTGCTGCGACGCCTGATTACAGCAGAGCAGGTTTTTACATTTTTACCACACATACTGGTTGGATTTGGCACGAGGGTGAGTGATGGTTCAGTAGATAAAATTTTATTAACAAGAGATTTCACAAAAGTGAAATGCACTGGTAATAACTGAAAGGCCAAAAAACTGAACCAATGACTCACACAGCTCGTGAGCTGTAAAGCCACGTCAGGGCACCAACTGCTTTACAGTCCATTCACACACCTTTCATACATGACATGCACAAGACCATTCACGCCGCCAGCCACGGGCCCAGCACATTACAACACTCGCATCGACAGACAGCACCAGTCAAGGGCCCATCACTTTCATACGCCGACATGCCTGATACAGCAATCACACCAGCTGATGAGTGTGTGGACTGGCGTTTGGCTGGCACTGCCAGCCAAGCACCACCCCACCCATACCGCCAGCCAAGCGCCACCCCACCCATACCGCCAGCGAAGTGCCACCCCAAGCACACCTCCAGCCAAGCGCCACCCCAAGCACACCGCCAGCCAAGCGCCATCCCAAGCACACCGCCAGCCAAGCACCACCCCACGCACACCGCCAGCCAAGCGCCACCCCACGCACACCGCCAGCCAAGCGCCACCCCACGCACACCGCCAGCCAAGCACCACCTCACGCACACCACCAGCCAAGCGCCACCCCACGCACACCGCCATCACTTTTTTTCGTTGATAAACAACAAAGAAACCACTAACTAATTATTAAATAAGTACAAAACTACAAACACAAAAGCTCTAACTAAATACATTATAGTAATGCCAACAGTGAAACTGAACATATGAAAATATAAAACAGGTCAGTTTACGCTCATGGTATTACCCCAAAAAAATTCCTAGTGTGGTAACTTCTAAAACAGCCGGGCACACACAGCCCAGGCTTTGAAGGGCATTCGGGGCAGTACATCCGGCTCTCCCTCCGGATTGCTCTCCGGGCACATACTGTACATTTCTTTGTGGGCAAGTCTTTTTTGGGAGTGGGAGGAATGTGATCTTGAAAGTGGCGATCTTTCAATCTAGCCACTTCCTCCACCACTTCTACTCTAGGAACTCTTGCCCGTTCCACCACAATAAGGCTCTCTATCACTGACTCCTGAAATTTAACAAATGTCATCCTTGACTCAGGTAAACAATCTTTGAACATAATAAAAGCATTAAAAGTTGCCAAATGAAATAAATGTAGGGCCAACTTTTTATACCACACGTAAGACTTACGAAGAGCAGTGTAAGGTTCCAACCTCTGATCTGCTCTGTCAACACCACCCATGTGCCTATTGTAGACCAAAATGCACGCAGGTTTGCGCACTTCCGCAACCTGACCCCAAACAGTCACTGGGGAAGTACTCTCATCATGGATGGTAGATAGCATGTACACATCCCTCCTGTCTGAAAGTGTCAGAGCTAGCAGCTCATTATTCCGCAAGGCACTGCACTGTCCCCTCTCACGTTTTTTTTTCAGACAAGCTCCCTTGGATAGCCTTTCCGGTTAGAACGGATTGTGCCACAAGCAACAGTGTCCACTCTAAACAACTCCTTGAACAACTGCACTCCAGTGTAGAAATTATCTACGTACAAATAGTGACCTTTGTTAACAGTCTACCAAGTTCCCACACTATTTATTCGCTAACTCCAAAAGTGGCCGGACAACCAGAAATGTCAATACTGGAATCCCTACCAGTGTAGACCCAGAAATTATACACATATCCTGTACTGCTTTCTGTCAGCATATACAATTTAATCCCATACCGTGCCCTCTTACTAGGAATGTACTGCTTAAAAACTAAACGCCCCTTGAAAAGGACCAAAGACTCGTCCACACTTATCTCTTTGCCTGGAACATAGACCTCTGAAAACCGATCTACAAAATGATCAAGGACAGGTCTAATCTTAAAAAGACGGTCACAATCAGGGTGATCTCGTGGCAAGGCTAAAGCATTGTCTACAAAATGCAGCATACGAAGAAGAAGCAAATAGCGATTACGTGTCATAGTTGCAGGAAATATAGCCGTTGCCATCAAGGGACTAGTAGACCAATAAGAAGCCAGTGACGGCTTCCTGATCAACCCCATCAAAAAAGTCAAACCTAAAAACTTTTTCATCTCTTCCAGATATGTGGGAACCCACTGAGTAGGTCTAGACTGAGGCCTAAGTCTGGCAGCGTTGTCCCTCAAATATTGCTCTGCATACAACTTAGTCTGCTCCACAATCTTTTCCAAAAATACATCGTCCATAAACAAGTGAAAGAAATGGACAGGCAAAAAGTTTTCCGTACTGACTCTACACCCTGGGAGACCAGTAAATGCAGGTAACTGTGGCTGATCCATGTTTGGGGCAATCCAGGTGTCAGGTCTTCTAATGGGAAACCCTTCAGCCCCAGGCTGCTGCACTCTTGGCACATCAATGTCCTCATCTGCACTGAGTAGCTTCCTCATCAGAAGAATACTCTTGGACAGAAAACTCACTGCCAGAATCTCTCACTTCCTCCTCTGCCTCAGATGCAGAGTCAGTCTCGTAATCATGGTCTGAAGACGACTCAAAGAGCATGCCAACAACCTGCTGAGCAGTCAGTCTGTGGCTAGCCATGATCCTCACTAACAAATGGATTGCCAACAACAACTAGCACTAAAATAAGTAATAAACAAAGTGTAGCTTTATCAGAAAGAGTTATGTACTAAAAAACTATACCACTCACTTGCCTGAAAAAGCTACTCACCAGCAACTACTCATTCATGCATGTCAACAATACTCCTTTGGAGTAAATTGCTTTCACTTACCTAAAACATGCAACTATGCAAACCGCAGGACAACTGCTGCCAAAACCGCAAGGATCCACAGCAAAGGAAGCAAAAGCTTTGAACTAGAACAAAAAGAAGAAATAAACTGTTATAATCACAAATACAAATACTTCGCCAGTTGACAAACACCCCGCCACCAAGAACGTAGAAATTGTCCCCGGTGCCTAAGTGGCTTCTGCCCCATTAGGAGGCAGATGGGCCTAAATAAAAATAGGCTGATCTGCCCCCAAGTGGGGCAGAAATGGCCAACAGCTGTGTACCCTGTTTGGGGGTCGGCCCTTGCCAAAGGGGGCGAATGGGGGTGCACCCAGCACAAAAAAAACAAAGGGAACCAAAAAAAACTCTGACATCTTGGTGCCTTCTGCCGCCCTTGGGGGCAGATGGACCTAAACAAAAAAAATAGGCTGATCTGCCTCCAAGGTGGGCAGAAATGGCCATCACTAACGTGCCCTCTTTGGGGGGGGGACCCTTGCCAAAGGTGCCGCCCCCCACACACAAAACACACACACAGGATCCCTGGTGCCTAAGTGGATTCTGCCCCCCTTGGGGGCAGATGGACGTAAAAGAATTGGCTGATCTGCCCCCAAGGGGGCAGAAATGGCCAACAGCTCTGTGCCCCCTTTAGGGTGCGACCCTTGCAAAATGGGGCACCGCCAGCACTAAACAAAAAAAGGGGAACAAAAACAAAATCCCTGCCATATTGGTGATTTCTGCCTACAAAAATAGGCCCCTCTGCCCCCAAGGGGGGCAGAGATGGCCAATACGAAATGTCCCCCCTGTGGGGGGACGACCCTTGCCCAAGGGGTGCCCCAAACACACACACACACCACACAATCCCTGGTGCCTAGTGGGTTTTGACCCCCCCGGGTGCCAGATCGGCCAAAAACATGGGCGATCTAGCCCGGGGGGGGCGAAACATTTACAAAAATTATTGCCCCCGGGGCAGCGATCCTTGCCTAAGGGGTCACTGCCCAAAAACAAAGAAAATAATTTCCCTGGTGTCTAGTGGTTTTAGGCCCCCCCTGGGGGCAGATCGTCCGAAAAATCGGCCGATCTGCCCCCGGGGGGGCGGGGGGGGGGGCGAAATAGGAAAAAAAATTAGCCCCCAATGGGAGCGACCCTTGCCCAAGGGGTCGCTCCCAAAAAAACATGCCCAACATAATTTCCCTGGTCTCTAGTGGTTTTTGCCCCCCTCCCGGGGCAGATCGCCCGAAAAATTGGCTGATCTGCCCCCAGGGTGGGCCGAAATAGGAAAATAAATTAGACCCTTACCCAAGCGGTCGCTCCCAAAAAACATGCTGAAAATAGGCCGATCTGCCCCCAGGGGGTGCAGAAATAGGAAGATAATAGTCCCCAATGGGAGCGACCCTTGCCCAAGGTGTCGCTCCCAAAACCAACAATAAAAAGAAATCCCTGGTGCCTAGTGGGGATTCCTGGTCCACGAACGTGGGCCCTGCCCGCGATCATGGAGGAAAAATCCACTGAAAACAGGCATAGGGGGAAAGGAAAAACCCTTTCCTTTCCCCGTGTCTGTTCCCCACCCCCAAGCCCCCAAAGAGGGAAGGACTCACCTGCGAGTCCTCTCTCGCCGACGCGCTGGAAGCAAATGGCTTCCAGCGCATCCCTCGGCAATACTTGATGACGTCAGCACGCTGTGAACGTGCTGACTTCATCGGATTGCCGAGGGGGGGGGTCAGGGGTGGAAAGGGAAGGGATTCCCCTTCCATCCACGACCGGGGTTGTGGGGCCCACGGGGGAGCGCTAGTGCTCCCCCCATGGGCCGGGTGCAGGACAAGGTGATTTCGTCCAAGGAACCTTCCCGGTTAAAAATACCATCACACAATCCTACCAAAATGTCAGTTATACTATCTCCTAAAACCTTATACACTTCCAGAGGTAGTCCATCTGGGCCTGGCGCCTTCCCAGATTTCCCAGAGGCTATCACTCCTTCCATTTCCTCCCGCCTAATTCCTTCATTCAAGTTCCCTCTATCCTCGTCCTCATCACCCAGGGAAAAGAGATCTACACCCTGCAACCAGGCTTGGACCCACCCTGGAGGCGCCTTTAACTTTTCCCCATACAGATCCCGAAAGTACTTCCAGAATGCCTCCTCTATTCCCTTGTTCACTGTACAGGAAGATCCTCCGTTCCCCCCCTGAATCTCCACTACTCTATACCTCGTCTGCTTAGCTTTTGTTTGCCACGCTAGTATTTCTCCACAGTTTTCCCCGTATTTAAAGAGGGTCCTCTTGTTGACCTCACACCTCTCTTTGACTCTTCTGTCTAACTCAGCTATGAGTTTATTGCGGTGTTCTTGGATTGTCCTGGCTAATTGTTCCTTTTCTTCCTCCCGACCTTCTTTGCCTAATAGTTGTTCCTCTGCTATCTGTATAAGCTCTTCCAAACCTGTAATCTTATTTCTATATACTCTCCTTTTAACCTCTTCTGTGCCTTGGACGAGATGATCTCGTCCAAGGCTACAGTTCCCCTGTGCCTTGGACGAGATCATCTCGTCCATGGCACAGGGGAACTTGGGGGCGCGCTAGCGCGCCCCCCGTGCACCCCCCTTCCCCCCCCAAGTCGGGGATGGAAGGGGAAGACCTTCCCCTTCCACCCCCGACCCCCCCCCACCCCCCCCTGTGACGTCAGCGCGCGCGCGCGCGCTGATGTGTCACAGGGGCCTCCCTCGTCGCGCTGGAAGCTCTGCTTCCAGCGCGATTGAAAAAGAAATGCAAAAGCATTTCTTTTTCAATCACTTGGGAGGCCCGGAGGGGCTTCAAAGGGAAGGAAAAGTATTTCCTTCCCTTTGAAGTCCCTCCGAGGGTTTCAAAAGCCGGATTGCATGCAAACCGGCTTTTGAAACCCCACTAGACACCAGGGATTTTTTTTTTTTTCTTAGAAATTGACAAAAGGGAGCGACCCCTTGGGCAAGGGTCGCTCCCAGGGGGGGCATTTTTTTTAAAAGGCCTTTTCTGCCCCCAGGGGGGGCAGAAACCTCTAGGCACCAGGGACCATTTATTTTTATTTTTATTTTTCATTTTTTTTTATTGAGGTGGGGAGCGACCCCTTAGGCAAGGGTCGTTCCCCTTGGGGGAAAATTATATTTTGGCCATTTCTGCCCCCCTTGGGGGCAGATTGGCCTATTTTGATGAGGCCAATCTGCCCCCAAGGGGGGTAGAAACCACTAGACACCAGGGATTTTTTTTTTTTTTTTTTTTTTTATTGACAAAAGGGAGCGACCCCTTGGGCAAGGGTCGCTCCCAGGGGGGCATATTTTCGGGAAGGCCTTTTCTGCCCCCCCTGGGGGCAGATCGGCCTACTATTAGGCCGATCTGCCCCCAGGGGGGGCAGAAACCTCTAGGCACCAGGGACCCTTTTTTTTTTGTTTGTTTCATTTTTTTTTTTTTTGGTGGGGAGCGACCCCTTAGGCAAGGGTCGCTCCCCTTGGGGGAAAATTATATTTTGCCCATTTCTGCCCCCCTTGGGGGCAGATTGGCCTATTTTGATGAGGCCAATCTGCCCCCAAGGGGGGTAGAAACCACTAGACACCAGGGAGTTTTTTCTTTGCGTGAATTTCACGCAAAGGGAGCGACCACTTAGGCAAGGGTCGCTCCCTGGGGGGGAGGGGAATTTATTTTAGGCCATTTCTGCCCCCCCTGGGGGCAGATCGGCCTATTATTAGGCCGATCTGCCCCCAGGGGGGGAAGAAACCTCTAGGCGCCAGGGCAAATTTTTTTTTTTTTTCTTTTTTTTTTTTTTAGAGATGGGGAGCGACCCATCAGGCAAGGGTCGCTCCCCTGGGGGGCAAATTGTATTTAGACCATTTCTGCCCCCCTGGGGGCAGATTGGCCGATTTTAGGTCAATCTGCCCCCAAGGGGGCAGAAACCACTAGGCACCGGGGATTTGTTTTTTGGCGCCAATGTCACGCAGGGGGAGCGACCCCGTAGGCAAGGGTCGCTCCCGGGGGGGGGGGTGGGGGTTGGGGGGGCAAATTTATTTTAGGCCATTTCTGCCCCCCTGGGGGACAGATCGGCCTATTATTAGGCCGAACTGCCCCCGGGGGGGGGGCAGAACACTCTAGGCGCCAGGGCAATTTTTTTTTTGTGTTTTTTTTTTGTTGTTTCTTTTTTTAGAGATGGGGAGCGACCCATCAGGCAAGGGTCGCTCCCCTGGGGGGGCAAATTGTATTTAGACCATTTCTGCCCCCCTGGGGGCAGATTGGCCAATTTTAGGTCAATCTGCCCCCAAGGGGGCAGAAACCACTAGGCACCGGGGATTTGTTTTTTGGCGCCAATGTCACGCAGGGGGAGCGACCCCGTAGGCAAGGGTCGCTCCCGGGGGGGGGGGGGGGGGGGTTGAGGGGGGAAATTTATTTTAGGCCATTTCTGACCCCCCGGGGGACAGATCGGCCTATTATTAGGCCGAACTGCCCCCGGGGGGGGGGGCAGAACACTCTAGGCGCCAGGGCAATTTTTTTTTGTGTTTTTTTTTTTTGTTGTTTCTTTTTTTAGAGATGGGGAGCGACCCATCAGGCAAGGGTCGCTCCCCTGGGGGGGCAAATTGTATTTAGACCATTTCTGCCCCCCTGGGGGCAGATTGGCCAATTTTAGGTCAATCTGCCCCCAAGGGGGCAGAAATCACTAGGCACCGGGGATTTGTTTTTTGGCGCCAATGTCACGCAGGGGGAGCGACCCCGTAGGCAAGGGTCGCTCCCGGGGGGGGCTGGGGGTTGGGGGGGCAAATTTATTTTAGGCCATTTCTGCCCCCCCGGGGGACAGATCGGCCTATTATTAGGCCGAACTGCCCCCGGGGGGGGCAGAACACTCTAGGCGCCAGGGCAATTTTTTTTTGGTGTTTTTTTTTTTTTGTTGTTTCTTTTTTTAGAGATGGGGAGCGACCCATCAGGCAAGGGTCGCTCCCCTGGGGGGGCAAATTGTATTTAGACCATTTCTGCCCCCCTGGGGGCAGATTGGCCAATTTTAGGTCAATCTGCCCCCAAGGGGGCAGAAATCACTAGGCACTGGGGATTTGTTTTTTGGCGCCAATGTCACGCAGGGGGAGCGACCCCGTAGGCAAGGGTCGCTCCCGGGGGGGGGGTGGGGGTTGGGGGGGCAAATTTATTTTAGGCCATTTCTGCCCCCCCGGGGGACAGATCGGCCTATTATTAGGCCGAACTGCCCCCGGGGGGGGGCAGAACACTCTAGGCGCCAGGGCAATTTTTTTTTTGTGTTTTTTTTTTTTTGTTGTTTCTTTTTTTAGAGATGGGGAGCGACCCATCAGGCAAGGGTCGCTCCCCTGGGGGGGCAAATTGTATTTAGACCATTTCTGCCCCCCTGGGGGCAGATTGGCCAATTTTAGGTCAATCTGCCCCCAAGGGGGCAGAAACCACTAGGCACCGGGGATTTGTTTTTTGGCGCCAATGTCACGCAGGGGGAGCGACCCCGTAGGCAAGGGTCGCTCCGGGGGGGTGGTGGATGTTGGGGGGGCAAATTTATTTTAGGCCATTCCTGCCCCCCCGGGGGGCAGATCGGCCTATTATTAGGCCGAACTGCCCCCGGGGGGGGGGGGGGGCAGAACACTCTAGGCGCCAGGGCAATTTTTTTTTGTGTTTTTTTTTTTTTGTTGTTTCTTTTTTTTAGAGATGGGGAGCGACCCATCAGGCAAGGGTCGCTCCCCTGGGGGGGCAAATTGTATTTAGACCATTTCTGCCCCCCTGGGGGCAGATTGGCCAATTTTAGGTCAATCTGCCCCCAAGGGGGCAGAAACCACTAGGCACCGGGGATTTGTTTTTTGGCGCCAATGTCACGCAGGGGGAGCGACCCCGTAGGCAAGGGGCGCTCCCGGGGGGGGGGGGAAATTTATTTTAGGCCATTTCTGCCCCCCCCGGGGGCAGATCGGCCTATTATTAGGCCGATCTGCCCCTGGGGGGGGGGGGGGCAGAAACCTCTAGGCGCCAGGGGAATTTTTCTTTTTTTTCTTTGTTTTTTTTTTTAGAGATGGGGAGCGACCCATCAGGCAAAAGTCGCTCCCCTGGGGGACAAATTGTATTTAGGCCATTTCTGCCCCCCTTGGGGGCAGATTGGCTGAGTTTAGGTCAACCTGCCCCCAAGGGGGCAGAAACCACTAGGCACCGGGGATTTGTTTTTTGGTGCCAATGTCACGCAGGGGGAGCGACCCCGTAGGCAAGGGTCGCTCCCGGCGGGGGAGGGTGGGGGTTGGGGGGGGCAAATTTATTTTAGGGCATTTCTGCCCCCCCCCCTGGGGCCGGCTGAGCTACAGGCCAAACACCACAGGTAGGCACCTTGCAAAAAATACCTCTGTTTTCTGTGAAAAAATATGTTGTGTCCACGTTGTGTTTTGGGCCATTTCCTTTTGTGGGCGCTAGGCCTACCCACAGAAGTGATGTACCATTTTTATCGAGAGACTTAGGGGAACGCTGGGTGGAAGGAAATTTGTGGCTCCTCTCAGATTCCAGAACTTTCTGTCACCGAAATGAGAGGAAAAAGTGTTTTTTGGGCCAAATTTTGATGTTTGCAAAGGATTCTGGGTAACATAACCTGGTCAGAGCCCCGCAAGTCACCCCATCTTGGATTCCCCTGGGTTTCTAGTTTTCAAAAATGCACTGGTTTGCTAGGTTTCCTCAGGTGTCGGCTGAGCTACAGGCCAAAATCCACAGGTAGGCACTGCTTTTTATAAAAAAATGTGATGTGTCCACGTTGTGTTTTGGGCCCTTTCCTTTCGTGGGCGCTAGTCCTACCCACACAAGTGAGGTATCATTTTTATCGGGAGACTTGGGGGAACGCTGGGTAGAAGGAAATTTGTGGCTCCTCTCAGATTCCAGAACTTTCTGCCACAGAAATGTGAGTAACATGTGTATTTTTAGCCAAATTTTGAGGTTTGCAAAGGATTCTGGGTAACAGAACCAGGTCCGAGCCCCGCAAGTCACCCCTCCTTGGATTCCCCTAGGTCTCTAGTTTTCAGAAATGCACAGGTTTGGTAGGTTTCCCTAGGTGCCGGCTGAGCTAGAGGCCAAAATCTACAGGTAGGCACTTCGCAAAAAACACCTCTGTTTTTTTCCAAAATTTAGGATGTGTCCACGTTGCGCTTTGGGGTGTTTCCTGTCGCCGGCGCTAGGCCTACCCACGCAAGTGAGGTATCATTTTTATCGGGAGACTTGGGGGAACGCTGGGTGGAAGGAAATTTGTAGGTCCTCTCAGATTCCAGAACTTTCTGCCACAGAAATGTGAGGAACATGTGTTTTTTTAGCCAAATTTTGAGGTTTGCAAAGGATTCTGGGTAACAGAACCTGGTCCGAGCCACACAAGTCACCCCTCCTTGGATTCCCCTAGGTCTCTAGTTTTCAGAAATGCACAGGTTTGGTAGGTTTCCCTAGGTGGCGGCTGAGCTAGAGGCCAAAATCTACAGGTAGTCACTTTGCTAAAAACAGCTCTGTTTTCTGTGATATGTCCACGTTGTGTTTTGGGGCATATCCTGTCGCGGGCGCTAGGCCTACCCACACAAGTGAGGTATCATTTTTATCGGGAGACGTGGGGGAACGCTGGGTGGAAGGAAATTTGTGTCTCCTCTCAGATTCCAGAACTTTCTGCCACAGAAATGTGAGGAACATGTGTTTTTTAGCCAAATTTTGAGGTTTGCAAAGGATTCTGGGTAACAGAACCTGGTCCGAGCCACACAAGTCACCCCTCCTTGGATTCCCCTAGGTCTCTAGTTTTCAGAAATGCACAGGTTTGGTAGGTTTCCCTAGGTGGCGGTTGAGCTAGAGGCCAAAATCTACAGGTAGTCACTTTGCTAAAAACAGCTCTGTTTTCTGTGATATGTCCACGTTGTGTTTTGGGGCATATCCTGTCGCGGGCGCTAGGCCTACCCACACAAGTGAGGTATCATTTTTATCGGGAGACGTGGGGGAACGCTGGGTGGAAGGAAATTTGTGGCTCCTCTCAGATTCCAGAACTTTCTGCCACAGAAATGTGAGGAACATGTGTTTTTTTAGCCAAATTTTGAGGTTTGCAAAGGATTCTGGGTAACAGAACCTGGTCCGAGCCACACAAGTCACCCCTCCTTGGATTCCCCTAGGTCTCTAGTTTTCAGAAATGCATAGGTTTGGTAGGTTTCCCTAGGTGGCAGCTGAGCTAGAGGCCAAAATCTACAGGTAGTCACTTTGCTAAAAACAGCTCTGTTTTCTGTGATATGTTCACGTTGTGTTTTGGGGCATATCCTGTCGCGGGCGCTAGGCCGACCCACACAAGTGAGGTATCATTTTTATCGGGAGACGTGGGGGAACGCTGGGTTGAAGGAAATTTGTGGCTCCTCTCAGATTCCAGAACTTTCTGCCACAGAAATGTGAGGAACATGTGTTTTTTTAGCCAAATTTTGAGGTTTGCAAAGGATTCTGGGTAACAGAACCTGGTCCGAGCCACACAAGTCACCCCTCCTTGGATTCCCCTAGGTCTCTAGTTTTCAGAAATGCACAGGTTTGGTAGGTTTCCCTAGGTGGCGGCTGAGCTAGAGGCCAAAATCTACAGGTAGTCACTTTGCTAAAAACAGCTCTGTTTTCTGTGATGTGTCCACGTTGTGTTTTGGGGCATATCCTGTCGTGGGTGCTAGGCCTACCCAAACAAGTTAGGTATCATTTTTATCGGGAGACTTGGGGGAACATAGAATAGCAAAACAAGTGTTATTGCCCCTTGTCTTTCTCTACATTTATTCCTTCCAAATATAGGGGTGTGTGTAAAAAAGACATCTATTTGAGAAATTCCATGTAATTCACGTGCTACTATGGTCACCCCGGAATTCAGAGATGTGCAAATAACCACTGCTCCTCAACACCTTATCTTGTGCCCTTTTTGGAAATGCAAAGGTTTTCTTGATAGCTATTTTTTACTCCTTATATTTCAGCAAATGAATTACTGTATACCCGGTATAGAATGAAAACGCACTGCAGGGTGCAGCTCATTTATTGGCTCTGGGTTCCTCGGGTTCTTGATGAACCTACAAACCCTATATATCCCCGCAACCAGAGGAGTCCAGCAGACGTAACGGTATATTGCTTTCGATAATCTGACATTGCAGGGAAAAGTTACAGAGTAAAAAGTAGAGAAAAATTGATGTTTTTTTCACCTCAATTTCAATATTTTTCTTTTTCAGCTGTTATTTTCTGTAGGAAACCCTTGTAGGATCTACACAAATGACCCCTTGCTGAATTCAGAATTTTGTCTACTTTTCAGAAATGTTTAGGTTTCTGGGATCCAGCATTGGTTTCATGACCATTCCTGTCACTGACTGGAAGGAGGCTGAAAGCACAAAAAATTGCACAAATGGGGTATGCCCCAGTAAAATGCCAAAATTGTGTTGAAAAATTGGGTTTTCTGATTCAAGTCTGCCTGTTCCTGAAAGCTGGGAAGCTGCTGAGTTTAGCACCGCAAACCCTTTGTTGATGCCATTTTCAGGGGAAAAACCACAAGCCTTCTTCTGCAGCCACTTTTTCCAATTTTTTTGAAAAAAACGAAATTTTCACTGTATTTTGGCCAATTTCTTGGCCTCCTTCAGGGGAACCCACAAAGTCTGGGTACCTCTAGAATCCCTAGGATGTTGGAAAAAAAGGACGCAAATTTGGCTTGGTTAGCTTATGTGGACAAAAAGTTATGAGGGCCTAAGCGCGAACTGCCCCAAATAGGCAAAAAAAGGCCTGGCACAGGAGGGGGAAAAGGCCTGGCAGCGAAGGGGTTAAAGGAGGCTGCTCTCATCAATCTGCCTCACATAAATGCCTTATAGGCATCCCAAACCACCTCTGGTGCTGCTGAGCCTTCATTTAGCCTAAAATACTCTTCCGTGTCCTTCTTTAACTCTCCCACAATAGCTTAATCTAAGAGGAGAGTCCATCTACCGTCCACCTAAACTGCCTTACACGCCTGCCAAACTTGAAGTACAACCTCAATGCTGAGTGGTCCGACAAATGCACTCCCACATGCAGCACCTCTTCAACACAATCCTTTAGTCTTCCATCAACTAATACATAGTCAATCCTGGATTGATGTTTATACTTCTTGTTATTAAAAGTATAACCCTGCCTGGCTCCCATCCTCTCTCTCCAGATATCATGCAATCCAAAATGGGACATCATATTCATTACCTGAGATCTAATTTTCTCATTCATTTTCGCCCTGCTCGATTTAGACCGATCAAGGTCATAGTCCAAAACAGTATTAAAATCTCCTGCCCAAATTATTGGATCTGTAAATTGAAGCAGATGATAATATATTTCTCGCAAAGGCCGGACATCATCCCTATTTGGCACATAATATCCCACTATCGAGAGGGGCTGATTAAAAGCCAGTAACCTCGCTATTATCCACCTCCTGGCTCTGTCCGCTATTCCCCACTGAAAAGAGATCTTGCAATGGTTCTTTACTAATAGGGCCACTCCCTTGCTACCTCCCGCCTGGGAGGAGCATAAGATATGCTGAATCCAACCAAGTGGCTTAAACAACTTACTGCACTCACCCCCGGACAAATGTGTCTCTTGTAAAACTATCACTGTAGCTTGGGAGTCCCTGTAATATTGCAATAACCTCTGTTGTCTGGCCCTTACTCTCAAACCGTTTACGTTCCAAGAGAGAAGCCTTAATTCTTCATCCTTCATCCCAATATCCTCTCCTCACGCACACTGTCACCCTTGCCCTAGAATAGAGTAACCATTTCCTAACTGAATCAGGGCAAATGTTTTTTGTTTTTGTTTTCCCCACATGCTCCCCACCCTGTGCCATTCTCCAACCTCCCCAACCCCCATATCCCCCTAACCCCTCCATCCTTTTCCTGAGAGAACCCACCCTGTCTCCTGACACGGCTCCTTGCCGTTGGAAGGCTCCACTGGTCTGGAGATAACGAAGAAAAAAAATCGAACAACTAAATGCATACAGGTGCTCCTATCCCAAAGGCTGGTAGTCCTTATCCAGTGACTTAATCAGACCATCTACTTCTCGAATATCTTTAAATACATATATTTTGTTGTTTACCATCACCTTCAGGGCTGCAGGGAATTTCAACTGGGCCATAGCCCCCAATCGTTTCAGAACATCAATTCTCTTCCCCAGCTCCCATTGCCTGTTCAGAGTCGTAGTAGATAAATCTGATCTGATCTCAAAATCAGTACCCTCTGCAGATACAGTCTTATTCTTCAGCGCCATAGATAAAATCTGTTCTTTAATAGCATAAGTGTGAAGCATACCAAAATCTTCCTAGGTTTATCCCTATTAGTTGTTTTCCTAAAGGGGTCTCTGTGCACACGCTGAATATCCTTTAATAAGACTTCTTCCTCTTCTTCAATCTGGGTACCCTGCTTAATCAAGCGGACTCTTTTTCCAGTTTATCCGTGACTTTCAGCAGTCTCAAATTATTTCTCCTCATTCTGTTCTCCATTGTTTCCAACTTCACTTGCAGACTTTCTTCCCCCTGTTTCACCCGATGAATCGCCTCCCTGTTTTCTTCAGTTGCTCTCCTCAAATCAGAAACCTCGCATTCCAAAGCAGCCATCCGCTCAGCTAAATCATCCAATTTTTGCCAGAGAATTTCACACAAACCTCTAATCTCTTTTTGATTAGTATTTGAAATCTCAAAGCCTCCTCTCACTTCCCCTCCTAAGTCCCGTATCATCCCTGCAATAGAATTGCCTAGAAGTTCATCTCTTGGGGACTGGGTGGGAGCTACCTCAATGTTGTGCTGAACCACCTCCTCCCCTTGCTTATCTATTGGTCTCCCATCTTGCCACCTTCTAGGACCTTTAGCAGAGAGTCTAGGAGCTGCCTCTTGATCTGAGACCCTGCCACTAATTTCTCTGGTGTAAATCATGAGGTTGAAGCAACTGAAACCTATTAGGTGAGAGTTCAATGTGCAAGACCATACTGCCCCCACTGCACCTACCGGGCTGTCCTCAGGGGGCCCTAGACCTGCTTCCTCCATCCCTTTTTCTTTCTCCTGCGTGCCTGGGAGGATCTTAAAATATGTCCTGAGTGACTAGGTAATTTTGGTTTTTCTGGAGTCCGGGACAACATTTCTAGAATTCTGACGAGCCCCTCGTTGACTAGAGCTACTGGTCTTCCCAGGTGACTGCTCCCCAGCCACCCCCGATTCGCTAATTCTCCAGCCCCTTACAGGGGGCAGAGATACAACCTGAGGTACTAAACTTCTCTTTGTGCTTGAGTTTTTCTTATTACTTCTCAGGGAATAGCCCAAATCACTTCTCTTATTCCCACCTCCACCCCCTCCTCTCCTTCTACCTAGGATCACCCCTTTTGTGTTCTGCATCCTACCATTAGTAGGGGGACCCACTCCATACCGGAGAAATAACAGCTGTGGGGGTTTAAAACATATATATAACCCCCCCTGCAAAAGCAAAGTACCTCTATTCTGTGTAGTAGCTTGATGGAAGGGCAGAATCTTTCCTATGCTCCAAACGTCCTTATTTTCCGTCCTCGCAGTGTCCTCCGACCAAGAAACGGGAGTGCAGCTTGTGCTGACCCTACCCTTTTCTCCCCGAAGATGAATCTTTGCTACAACACGTCTTCCGCGGTGTAGTTCCTGGGTGGCCCGCATCCAAATAGCGGGGCGCAGCAAAGATGCAGTTTCTCTGTCCCTCGTTACCTCTGCTGTGGCCGCCGACCCCGAGAAACTGGGCGAGGGGTGGTGCATGCTCTGTATACGCGCCTCCAGGCCGGCCCAGGGCTCCGCGTCAGCCAGCCGCCATGTTCCCTCTCTAAGGCTCCCACATTCTTCAGTTGTTGTCCTGAGCTCCACTCATGACTATGTTGGTTCCATAGACAGAGTCTAAATACATCGAAGACAGTGTGCCAGGCATAATGCTTGCCTTATCTGAGCTCTTACTGCCTTTAAATTTCTGCAGGACACCTTGATGGCTACTTGAACAAAGCCATGCTCAACTCCTCTAGTCTGTCGCCTTGTTAGGTGGCTTTTTGTTCTTTTTTAAGTTGTTACTTTTACTGGTAAAATCACATGAAGCTGACCTGGCGCTAGGACTCGAACCTTGTTTCCCAGTTCCATAGTTGGCAGGTATGGCCATTAGGCCTGTCCCTGGTACCCTGACTTTCCTGATCAGCATCTGACTCCAGAATGATTTGTTGTACGAGCATCCACTAGCAAAGTTAACCCAAACACTCTCTCTTTTTGTCCATCAGATAGTGAGTCAAAACACATTGACTCATTCACCAAGAGAGTATACCAGTCAAGCCCCGAGTTCTCTTGTGGTCTGTCTTTTGGGCCACCGCATGCATGCACTTTGAGACATAGCCAGCGAGATTTCGCCAGCTGTCCATGAGGAGTTCAGAACAACCTTTGCCTAAATGAGTCTGGATGGACAAGTTGCCAACAAATCCTACTGGCTGATCTCGACACAATGGAGTATATTGTCTGCACCATAGGCACTTGTGTCATTGTAGGGAATAACCTCGGGAAGAGTGTGACTGGATTTGTGGTGATGGCCAGGTGCCCCTAATGGATGAATCCAGGCCCCTTTGGTTGGAAGCAAGTGTGGCACCAGAACTATTCATGGACAGCCACGTTATACCTCGCTCCCTAGGGTTACTTTAGCCAGCCCACCAGTTCCACCAGCAGTATAAAAAGTAGAGGGGTTATTCAAAGAGCTTAGCTTCCTGACAGCAGCAGCCCTTACCGCCAGTACAGTACAGTAACTAGCTCACACTTTTCACTTCTGAGTATGTGGTTGTGGCGGAGGACATGCACACCATCAATGACAGCAATATTCCACCCTCTCCTCACCTACCTCCGTGGCTTCCAATCCTCTCCAGTTTCCCCTTTTAGGATTGCAGCCGCCCGGTAGGAGCAGGATCCAGCTTTTCCTACCTGGCTGAAAATCCTTCACTTCATATCAGTGGATGCTAAAGATTGTTTAAAGAAGTTATGCCCTGCCATTTATTTCCTACCCACATCATATACAGCAGTCCACTTTCCCTTTCGCACCCAACCCTTAGAGTGTGACAGACTTGCCACTGCTGGAGTGTGGGAGGTCACCTGAGAGATGTGGAGATCAGAGGCTTCTGGTCACAGCTGGACAGCCAGCTCCACATCAGCCTCCTGATCTGGTGGGCATAGCACTTGGGCCTTCAGGGCGTTCAGTGATGGTAGGTGGGTGCCCACCTACCTCTTGGCAGGTCACTCTTGCTCTCCCCTTCACCAAGAACTAAGTGCCAAATGTACCAAACAGTTTTGCCCATTCTGTGTCTATGGGAAAATGTGTTTGTACAGATGGCCCTAAATGTATTTTCAAATGCATCATCGCTGTATTGGGAAAGCCACCTAGGAGAGGTGGTGATCATGGGTCTGTAGTCCCCAATGGAGTGGCATCAAGTGGGCCTCATCCCTTCAAATGCTTTCTTATGGAAGGGCAAATTCAAGATGCTTACGCTATCACATGCATTTTCTGCCATGGACCCAACCGACTGATGTCCTTGAACTTTCAAGAACATGCTTTAATTAACCATCCTGCAGTCCCACTGACACTACTTGCGGTTTGTGGTGTGGTTGGAGCATTTCCAGTTTGCTATCCTGCCCTTCAGCCTCACCTCTGCCCCTCAGGTATTCACATAAATTTTTAAATGGCCTGCGGTTAATTCCTTCTAATTTTATTCTTATGATAAATTTGCCTAGTTAAAATCGGTTGACTGCCATTTGTTGAAGCAGATAGTAGCTCCATTTACATCCAGCTCTGATTTTAATTAGCCAAAAGTTAGAAGGATTTGCCTGCAGGCCATTTTAAAACTTCAGATCCCTTGCGATAAACATGAAAGACTTCCTTCCAAAAGAAGGGTGGAGCCCACCCAGTAATATTAGATGTACCAGATGAAGGACTCGATGAGGAAGCAAGCCACACGTCGGTGTGGGTGAGAGTCCTTTTAAATAATTAGAACTATTTCTTAGGCAATAGGTATCATTAAGACTTTCCATAGAAGCCTCCTCTCAGTTATTTAAGCTGTTTTTGGGGAAGTTCAGGTGCCCTTTCATTAAATCTCCCCTCCCCTATTTTGAGTTAGTAGATCCAAAGAGAATTCAGCTTTTATATTGAGCACAGGAAGGAATACTGTGTAGACAGCCAGCTGTTTGTGACTTTGCTGCTTCTAAGGGAATGGCAGTACAGAAAAGGATGTTTTGTTTTAAGTTGTGGTGTGTTGTGGTCAAGAAGAAGCACTCCAAGGGATAACCTGTCCCTTCCACAAGAGTTAAGTCTACCACAATTGCTTTGGCATGGGTGTTCCTTCAATGATCATCCATCAGGCAGCTACATAGGCATCTGCGGCTGCACTAAACAAGCATTAATTCCTCAACAGTCAAGTCTGCAGAGAGCCATTTTGCTCACTCAGTTCTGCTGGATTTTTTGGTATGGGTCTATTTCTCGGACCGTCCACCTTTTAGGAGCTACTTTAGGAGACTGAGGGGGTCATTCCAACCCTGGCGGATGGCGGCGAACCGGCGGTCTTACCTTGGTATATGACCATGGCGGTTATCGCCATGGTCATCCGCCGGTTCTCCATCCCTCCCGCCAGGGCGGAGATGACCGCCGGGCTGGAGACCTGGGTCTCCAGCTCGGCGGCCGTCAGTATACCGCCAGTGGTATTTTGACCCGGCTTACCGCCGTGGATTTCCAGCGGTTTCAACCGCCATGAAATCCATGGCGGTAAGCAGTATCAGTGCCAGGGAATTCTTTCCCTGGCACTGATAGGGGCCTCCACCACCCCCCACCCCCACCCCCACTCCCTCCCCTACACCCCCCACCACCCCTGCCACCCCCCAAAGGTGGCAGGACCCCCCTCCCCACCCCGACCCCAACATCACATTACTCATGCACACAGGCACCACCAACACACATACACGCACACACACCAACATACATGCAAACATCCACACACACAGACATGCACACCCACATTCAAACATAACGCACACATCCATACAGACATACCCACAGACATACACGCACTCATTCCCATACACACAACACCCCCGCAAGCATACACGCACTCACACACCCCCTCTACATACACACACGCACACCCCCATGCACGCACACAACACACAACATCCCCCCCTCCCCCCTCCCCTAATGGATGATCGACTTACCTGGTCCGTCGATCCTCCGGGAGGGGACGGGAGCCATGGGGGCAGCTCCGCCAACACCACATCGCCAACAGAACACTGCCACGGCGAATCACAGGACGTGATGCGCTGGGGGGTGTTCTGTTGGTATGGCGGTGGAGGTGGAGCAAGCTCCACTTCCCCGCCACCCGCAAGTATGGCTGTTGGCGGCTCTCTGTCAGAATAACGACAGAGAGCAGTCATAATACGCTGAGCGGCAAACTGCCTGCACAGGCGGTCTTCCGTACGGCGGTCCCTCGGCGGTCTTGCAAAAAGACCGCCTAGGACGTAATGACCCCCGAGTGTCAATTCTTTAGGTGATGAGTCTGCAGTTAAAAGTACCCTCCAGAAGAACAAGTCACCTTCTGTAATGCTCTTTTTGGTGGATGCTCCTTCTAACCCTCAGATTCCTCACCATCATCCATATCCTGTAGAGTGGACTCTACAACTGTTTAAAAAGGTCCCTTGGTGGCATGTCCAAGCATGGAATATAAATACATGTCTCCTCTCTTTCCTCCAGGCCACTTTTAGTGTATTACAGGCATCTACAGCACCAGGATGGTGTCGCCGGACAGATACTTCTGCCAGGGCACCAACGATCCTCCCCTGCACCTGAGAGGGTATCCATGTTGCCCATAGCTGGCCGTCAAGATGAATGTGCTACACCTCTGCAACCGGGACCTGGTGAGGGCCCGCCTTTCAGTCTGAGGAGCCGTCCCTTGCTCCTCCAGGGATAAAAGAAACAAATCATATGACCCTGGGGTCAGTGACTGCCAGCCTACCTCTCGCCTGAGGACCCCGGGCGTGACTGCTTTAGCCTGCCACAGGTATCCAGAGGCACCCAGAAGAGGAACTCTGTGCTGCCGAGCTGCCATTTTAGAGTGTGGAGAACTGCAGCTGTCTGACCTGGCCCTGGAATGACAGAGAACCCTGCCGCTGGGACATGCAGAAGATTGCGGTTACAGTTCTTGCAAAGGGCAGAGTGACTGCACTGAGGCTTTATAGCTAAAGGGCCCTGAACAGACATTGAGTACAGGAGAGCCCACCTGCTAGTTTCCTCGGTGGGCACATACCAGGCCTGCTGACGCAGGCTTTCTCTTCTCCCCAGAACAAGCCGAGCCCTCAAAGGGAGGCCTTGGGCTGGCAGTGCAGACCCAGAGTGCATTGCTGCGGCACAGTGGTGGTGAGACTGCCAAACTTAGCTGCCGTACCCTGAAGAACAGCCTGTCTCGGCTAGGAGCCCCTGCAAGCCCGATCTGCTGGATGCCCTCTGAGGATGTTGGTGATCAACCTTGCCCAGCCGGACTCCTTTGATGCCAACAGTAGGGGGGTCACCTGTGACGAGTAGACACCCAGCAGCAGGGACTGCAGGACCCGCGTGCTGCAGCTAACATCTGGAACTCACCACTGGCGGGTCCCTGAGCGAACGTGGGCCTCTTGGTCTGCTCCTGGTGGGTTGCTGATGGACCCTCCTCTTGTTTGGCCTGTGGTCCTGCAGATGCTGTGGACCCTGAACACGGAGGCTGGCCTGGGCAGACGATTTACCTGAATGGTGGTGGCACTGGCATGGGAAAAGCTGTTCCTTAGGTCGTGCCTGTAGGGCAAGACTGTGGTGACACTGTAATCTGAGTGTTTGGCCTTCCCTGGCTCTCCCTTAGTCGTGGGAGCACTACATCCTTAGAAGGCAATGTGACCCAGTGCTACCCTGACTGCGTCTGCCTGGCCTGCGTGGGAACACTGGAACCTAGTTATTCTCTCCTCCAAGTGCCTCCTGCCCAACTTGTGCTAGCCCAGTCCAACTTTGCTCCTACCATATGCCACCACAACGCTCCGACACAAGGCTGCGCTCCAAAACATCTAAGGACACCCCAGTTACTGCCCTCTGGAGCAAGAACCCCACAGTGTATACGGAAATCCAGCACCTATCAACTGCACTCGTAGGGGGGACTCAACTGCACCTCCCCTCACAGAAGACTACCTGGATCACTTCCTGCAGGAGATTCGCATGGAAGTTGGCTTGCACAAGGTGGACTTAAAATCCTGTATTAAAGACATTCGGTGAGACGCTTCTGAAATCGGGGACATGTTGATGACTTGGGGCGAACAGTGGATGTCCGATCTGAAGATCAGTAAATGCTGTAGTGTTAGGTGGCTGCGCTAGAAGACCAACAACTTGAGCTTCAAGCTAAATAAGAGGATCTGGAAAACAGAAGCTAACAGACATATTTGCATCAGGGCTATCCCTCAAAGGCCTGAAGGATCTGACATCATGGCGTTCACCACGGAGCTCCGTCTTGCGCTTTGCAGGGACATTGAGAACCCTGGCCCCGGATAGGGCTCACCGTTTGGCTCTGCCTCCACCCCTGACATACTTGCACGTGTCAATTTTTTCACAGAAGAGGAGGCTATGCTGCGTACCTCCAGAGTAAAGGCTTACCTGTTGTTTTGGGGTCACACCATTCAGCTCTTCCTATGATCTTTCCCCTTCCACACTCCGCTGGCACCGTGATTTCAAGCCGATCACTGACAAGCTCTGGGAGATGGACATTTGATACCAGTGGGGTCATTCCTTTGCTATTCTCCTGGGATCTTTGTAAAGCCATGATCCTTGACTGTAGGGGCAAGGGCATCTCCTCACTGATCCCGTCAGACTCTGCAACCGCAAGCAGCAGGCTCCTCAACACGGGGGCCTGTAGGCTGCATTGACCAACCCCCTCAAGTTCAGAACTGAACTCTGTCCAAGATGGCCACACTTTCACGATTTGCACCCCAAGGCGGTGACTCCTCAAGTGGAGTTGAGCATTTCTGTGCTGATTCCCATGGGAAGGGGATATGTGTGTTGGATCCGGTTAGGTCTGTTATTGGTTATTACTGCTTGATTTTCTTTACTAGGTCGACTTCTGCGCAGGGCTCCTGCATACGTGTTTTACAGTCAGCACACAATATAACCACACTCCTCCGCTGGTAGGCACACTACCTACAGGACACCAACATGGACGTCTGGGGGGGACCTTGCACCAGGGAAACGGTACACTCTTTTTGGCACTAGAGCAGAGTGAAGTACAGCTCTTTGCTCCTGAGCCTCAACATGGCCCCTTGGCTCCTTCCACCCACCACAACTCTGTCCCTCGGACTTCACAGTCTGTACTGCTTCTAGATGACTCCAGCCATGGGAACTTACTTGCTCTCTCTCAATGTGTGGGGCCTCATCTTGCCTATCAAGCGCAGGTAGATATGGGGCTACATACTGCAACACGACACTGACATTCAGGGCTGACACTAGTCGGATGGCACACCCAAAGTATCCATTGCAATACTAGGCGTACACTTCTGCCGAGACTTTGGGCATGGGAATTCTCTTCAAGGCGGTCTTTTGCGCGGTTGTGGCTAAAGTTGTGAGGAATGGAGACAGACGCTTCCTAGCATTGCCATGTTCAAAGACACAACACCACTCACACTCCTTAATATTTATTTACTCAACCAAGCACAAGAACTGTAACTGAGATGGGTCCTACATGATCAACTGGTGGGAGTGGAAGGAGACATCATCGTCAGGGTTGACTTCAATTTAGTGTGGGACCCTGAATTAGATCGTAAGTCAACCACGTACCAAGGCACTGGGGCTATATCTACTCTGCTTAAAAGGGACATCACAGAGCTGGGACTGGATGACACTTGGCTCTATAAACACCCTGACGGTAAAGATTATTCATTCTTCATTCTACACCATTATCCATACATCCTATTCATGCATTGATTATATCTTTATAACACATTCCCTCTTGTGCAATATTGACACAGCACCCTTTAGAACATTTTAATTTCTGATCATGCCCACGTACAACTCGTCTGGTACACAGCAGCCCTGTGATTGCAAGATTGCGCTTACCCTAGCAGCACCTTCAAAATTAGGTCTATTGTGGCGGAGATACGCAAAGGCATTGTCACTTTCTGTGAGTTAAATGGCCTCCCTTGCACTTCACTGTACGTGCTTTAGGATGGCTTCAAGGCAACTATTGGGGGGAGGGCGTGTAATCTCCACTATAGCCATTACCAGAGCAAGAGAAACACAAATGGTGGAGACTAACCTGGCTGCGGAGATTAAGGTGCTGGACCAGCGTGACCACTCCACTCCCACTTGACGCAACAAGTGACAGCTTGCTGTGTTGCATGGTCAAATGAGTGCTCTTCTCACCAATAGAGCGGAACGCTTATTTTATCCCTTAAACCTATTATGAAGGGTGGGAATAAGTAGGCACAATGCTAGCTAGACGGCTCCATCGGGCATGGGCTAAAGCACAAATAGCTAAATTCTAACTGCACAACGGAGCCTGGGCAGTCACTGAGAGTGACAACCAAGGGGCGTTCTACGACTACTACCAGTCCCTAAAGCTGAGTGGTGAGATCTCTCCAGCCCTGATAGAGGAATATTTGGTTGCCTGCGACTGGGAACCCAACCACCCCCACCATGTGGAACTTCTTGAAGCACTGATCACCCTTTCAGAGCTCCGTAACATGATTCAAACTCTCCCCCTTGGTAAATCTCCAGGCCCTGACGGGCTACTGGTTATGCTTGCCTGAACATCAAGACCGTCTGCTCCAGCTGTTTAACTCCTTTATGGAGAAAATGGGCCCCACGCCCACTACAACAGCAGCGGAAATCTCCCTAAACTGGGGAAGGACCCTAACTACTGCAACCCCCTTCCCAATCACCCCATAGCGTTTCTTATCAAGTACACAAAGCTATTCACCAAACTCCTGGTGACTAGAATAGAGCCCCACTTGCCAGGCCTTATTGACCCCAACCAGGTGAGCTTTATGTGATTTGCAAGGAGCAGACAAAGTGCACTGGATTGTGCACCTGATTGAGAAATCACACTGCCTTCTCTCATAAATACAGAGAAGGCTTTCGATAGGGTGAAGTGGTCCTTCCTCAGGGCAGTTTTGGGCAAAATAAGCCTAGGACCAAAAATGACATCTAAGATTAAGGCATCCTATGTAGCCCCAAAACCTGTCATTTGAGTCTACAGGCATCACAAGAACCCTATTGGCATTCAAAGGGGCACACGTCAAGCATGCCCATTTTAGCGCCTTTTATTTGCCCTTGTGGTAAAGCCCTTAGCTATCACCATCTGCCACATGGCAGATGTGGTGGGCATCCCATTTGGGCGGCAGACACATAACATCAGCCTGTTTGCAGATGACCTTCTACTTCCTATCTTGCAGCCCGTGACCTCTCTGCCAGCGATTAGCATGTGCCTTACCAAATTTGAAGCAGTATCAGTCTTCAAAATTAATATGACTTAGTCCTACGTGCTTAATCTGACCATATCCCTGCAGGGCATACATGCACTACAGAGCCTAGTACCCTTCCAGTTGTCCCATGGCATCTGATATTTACAGCTCAATCTGACCCCAAATTTGTCTTCCTTAACGCAGGCCAACTGGCAGCAACTACGGAGATCCATCTTGGCAGATCTCCGGCAGTGGAAACCACTACACATCTGGCTGGGCCAGATCAATGTGGTAAAAATGAGCATACTTCCTGGAGCTTTATATGTTTTCCAGACCCTGTGAACTCCGATCCCCCAAGAGGATATCCTCTGTTTACAATGCAACATCCATTCTTTTATTTGGAATGGCAAGCGACCAAGGAATTCTACCTTTCTACTGATCCAGCCACGGAACAGGGGCATCCTAGCGTGCCCTAACCTTCTTCAATATTATTGCGCTGCCCTCTTACGATATATCTCGGAATGAGTGGAGTGCAAGAGTGATAAACACTGGTTCCACATGGACCGTGTGGTGGCCTGCCAGCCCTTGTGAGATCTGGATTGGTTACCTGGGCACGCTTAGCCTCACAGTGTATACCTGGCCATCCCCACTAAGATGGTGCTCGACATCTGGGATAAGCTAGTAACCAAAAGGGAACGCACCACCTTTCCATCCCCCAACACACCTAGTGTACGTAATCCTAATTTTACACCAGCACTGCTGCCTTAGTCTTTCAGTCTTTTCCTAGCTGTGGGGAGTGGGAATGTTGGACACTACGTGACCTGTTTGTAGGGCTATTCATCAAACGTTTTGAACAATGTAAAGCTGATTACCACATCCCAGAAATGGCGAGATTGCAGTACTGCCATTTAAGAGACTGGGAGCTTCATCCGTCCAACTACACAGGAGCAACTAGGCCATACATCCCCTTTGAAAAATTGGTAAGGGCATACACGGGCTCCCAGGGCCTGATACCCAAAACATACCAAACACAGCATCACTCAGCAGCACCTCAAAGCTATTCCTACCAATCGCACTGGCAGGGTGCAACTACAGAGGACATTTCGCCTAAGCAGTAGGATGTCCTTTGGCGAGAGATACCCAAGACCTATCAAAGCTTATCTCTTAGAGAGGATATATAAACACATGTGGTATTATACACCAACTCACCTCCACTACATACCCCTCCATGTCCTCCCTCTGCTGACGATGCGGCTTAGTAGTAGGAGACTTCTGTCATATTTGGTAGTCATGTAGCCTCATCACTACTTACTGAAAAAAAAAATCCTCAAACACATTAAAGCCACTATAGGATTTCCACTCCCTGCCTCTTATCTCTAGGCAGTTCTTGGTATACTTCCTCTCACACTAGCATCGATGACCGTAACTGGGTCGCTTATCAGTCACATCCTTCATGCGGCATAACAACTCCCTGCACTAATGTGGAATCAACGCTCCGCCCCTTTCATGGCTCAGTGGTTCACTCGTCTATGTCATGTCATGGCAATGGAGCAGCTGTCGCACTGCTTAGCACACACTGAGGCTAAATTTCAGTGTATCTGGCGTCTACTGATCCACTACTCAACCCGTTTGGAATATACATGCTTTACCCCACATATGCTGCAAGCCCTACATCTCTTTGACTAATTTCACTTTGAAACCTTCAGAGGGTGCTTTGGTTCACCCCTTTATCTATTGAGACCGCCACCTATACCCTAAGGAGGCATAACATCTTTATCCTCAAACCCATTTCACCATAACTGACCAGGAACTGTTATGCTTTGAGATTTGTTCTATTGTCCTTTCCCAACTTTCTGTATCTGTCTGTTTTGTTGTTAGACAGGCTAACATGTAGGTAACCTCAGAGTGCACCTGGGCACCTATTGTGTATCTTTTATTTTTCCAACAGCATCTTACCGGTGCCGCTGTATATACACTGCTTTTGTATTAATAGGTCCTATATTTCTCCATGTTGATCTATGGCAGACATGTCCTGTGTTGTTGTATTTACCCACAAATTTTCAACAAACTATAAGTAAAAAAAGGTCCTACGTTAAGTGTGACACACTGTCTTCTCTGATTTGTCATAATTGATCCGCGTCTTCGGGTACTGCTGTTTACAAGAAGTCAATGTGCAGGACTGGCACCTATATGTGACTCCACTCTGTCATTTCTGGGAGGCACAACGTTGTTGCCGTCTCTGATGGCACTACCTGTTGAGATCAGTTGATTTAAGAAATCAGGATCCAGTCTGGTGTCTGAAATTATTGGAAAGGTGAGGAATCTGAGGTTAGAGTGTCTACCAGAAAGAGTGTTAGTAAAGGAGAGAGAGACTTGTTCTTCTGATGGATACCTGTGGATTCCTCAACTTATGAATTCTCCCAATGCGCCAGCATTCGATGTAAAATCTTCTTCCCAGCTGTCCACGTTGACGAGGACGTCACAATTGCACGGTTCCGCACGCAACTCCGTCTGACGTTACCGTGACAATAAGAGGTCCTCGCCAGCGTGCTGACGTCAGTTCCCTTTTTTCCCTACCTTCGACGCTAACGGTTTTCTCCTAACTCTTGCTACAGTTTCAAAGGTGTTCCCTTTTGTCTCTAGTTACAAGTTCCTAGGAAGTCGGGGTTTAAACCTTGTCGAGAGTGTGGGGGACACATGTTGGTTACGGACCCTCACGATGATTGCCTTTGGTGCTAAAGTTCGGAGCATGACGTCGGAGTGTGTATCCTGCCAAAGCATGAATCCGAAGGCACTGAAGGAGAGAGAAGCCAAACTCTTTTTGGCTAAAGCGAAGAAAGGCCACAGAAGTCATCGTAGATCGTCTTCTCACACTTCTTTTCACGGCGTTGTTCGGCTCGAAGCCGATCAAGATCCAGGTCTCCATCTAGACAGCGCCGTTCGACGTGGAAGGTTAATCCTACGGTTACTCAGCAGCCGCAAAGCCCTCAGGCTTTTCCGGCACTATCGGTCTTCGAGGTGGTTGCACCTCAAGAGAGTCCTCGCTTTTTGCCTGGGGTGCAGGATTCTGATGCCTAGACGGCCGAGTGCTGCATGAAGATCAGCAGTATCCTGCCTTCCCAAATGCCATGTTTAACATGTTTAATGCTATGGCACCTGCTGGTGAGCCGGCTGGTCCCACTGTTCCTTTGGCATTTACATTGGGTTCCCCGGCCCCTTATAAGGCAGCGCCGTTCATGCTCTTGTATCCAGCTGAGGGTGCTGGTTCAGCACCAATGACTTCGCCTCAAAGGCCTCTGGTGCCGATGACATTGCCTTACAGACCTGCGTCGCCGATTACATCGCTTTATCAGTCGACGCCGATGACGGAGCCTCAGGTGTCCACAGCACCAATGGGATCAGCTCCGGCACCGGATGGATCCAGATTGGATCGTAGTGTCTCTTTCTTCTCCTGGTCCGCGTCTATCAGTCTTGAAGCCGGTGTCATCGACGTCGGCTAACTCTATGTTGACGCTGAGGTTGGAGGCCAGGTTGAGATCACGCAGAAGAGCACTGAGGAACAGGAGTATCAAAGACAGCTACCGGAAGAAGGAGAGATTGCTGAGCCCTTGGGGGAATATCAAGGCCTAGACTCAACCAGTGGGCTAGACATTTCCCCAGAGTGGGATCTTTCATCTCCAGCGGATTTTACAGAGAAAGCGGCCTCTTTCCATTCTGTGGTCAGGAAGGCAGCAAATTTCTTGGATCTTTCGTTGCCGGCTGCTAAGGTTAAAACAAATACCAAGGTCCTGCATCCTTCTATGGCTTCAGCAGAACCCCTGCTTCCATTTAATGATGCTCTTACGGAGCCTATTGTAGAGGTATGGAGGAAGCCTGTGTCATCCCCAGCTGTGAACAGATCTATGGCAAGTCAGTATAGGGTGGCTCCGGGAGATCCAGGACTTTTGTCAAAGCATCCCACTTTGGAGAGTTTGGTAGTTCAGGCCTCATGTTCCACACGTTCTGCACCAGGCTCCTTCCCTGTTATTCTTTCAGACAGGGAGTCCAAGAAAATGGAGCAGTCGGCCAGGAAGACTCGTTCTTCCTGCATTATGGCCCTGAAAGCAGCAAATGCTACTTGTGTGTTAGGGAGATAAGTCCACACCCTGATGGACTCGGCTAAAGCTATGGTTCCAGACTTGCTACAGGAGATGCAAGGAGAATTTGGTGAGCTCCGGTCATACGCTAAAGCTGCGGCTAAGCAGATTATCCAGTCTGGTCTGGATTCTACAGATTCAGTGGCCAGGGCGATGGGTACCTCAATCACTACCAGGAGGCATGCATGGTTGAGGTTCTCTGGCTTTTCTACGGATGTCCAGACCACTCTATTGGATCTGCCTTTCGATTGAGAAAAGCTGCTCGGAGCTAAAGTTGACTCTGCTGTAGACGCTTTAAGGACAGTGGGGCCACAGCGAAGTCTGGGTCTGCAGGCTTCCATTACTACCCCTTTCAGGTCCTTTCGGAGGTTCAGGGGGTTTGGGCGTGGAGCCGTTTACCCATGGGAGACCAGAGTCTGCATTCCAACAGCCTGCCAGCCTCCCATGTAGATCCACCCAGCAGCACCCTGCATCATCCTCTTGCTCTGGGGGACAACAACAAGGGAAGCAGCCCTAGTTTTTTGCACATTTTGGGCCACACTTCTCCTGTAGGGTGGAGGTTACGTCCTTTTCTCTGTGAGTGGTAGTTATCAGACTCCTGGGTTCTAAATATCGTGAGGAAAGGATATGCTCTTCCTTTTCAGGGGTTCCCCCCTACCATTCCTCCCCATCCCTCGTTTTGTCCAGAAGACCATCTCCTGTTGTTGCAGCAGGAGGTTCAAATCCTGTTATTCAAAGGTGTGGTGGAGTGGGTTCCAGAGCAGAAAAGGGATCAGGGTTGTTATTCAAGATATTTCCTGATCCCCAAGAAGGATGGTCGATTGAGACCTATCCTGGATCCGAGGATTTTGAATTGGTTCCTCAATCAGGAGAAATTCAAAATGCTGACTCCAGTGCAGGTACTTCTGGCTGTGAACAAAGAGGATTGGATGGTGTCTGTCAACTTGCAGGATGCTTACTTTCATATCCCTATTTTCAAGTCGCACAGGAAGTATCTCCGGTTTGTGGTGGGGTCGCAACACTACTAGTTTGCGGTCCTTCCGTTTGGTCTTACTTCAGCACCTCAAGTCTTCACGAAGGTGATGGCAGTGGTTGCAGCAAGTCTCAGAAGGAAGGGAATATCGATATTCCCTTACTTGGACGATTGGTTGATCAAAGCCAAGTCTCCAGAGCTTAAGCTGCATCACTTGCAGATGACAACTCAGTTGTTGTTCAGTCTGGGCTTTTCGATAAACTTGCCCAGGTCTCACCTGGAGCCCTCTCACCACCTCCTGTTCATAGGGGCAGTACTGGATACAACATTGAATCGTGACTATCCTCCGCCTCAGCAGATTCAGGACATTCAGGCGTTGATTCCAATGTTTCAAAATGGAGCGGTTGTTCCAGTCCTCAAGGTCCTGTGCCTGCTCCGTCTGTTCATTTCTTGCATTCTGTTGGTCACTCACGCATGTTGGCACATGAGGGCTCTCCAATGGTGCCTCCGCAGGCAGTGGTTTCAACACAAAGGGGCTCTCGAGGAGTCAATATCGATCTCCAGAGACACTGCAGCGGATCTACAATGCTGGGCAGTGGACGGCACCTTTCCCAAGGAAGGCCGTTTTCACTGCCGCCTGTGGTGGCCAGGGTCATAACTGATGCTTCCCCTCTAGGGTGAGGAGCTCATCTGGGGGATCTGGAGATCAAAGGTCTTTGGTCTCCAGTGGAACGGACTTTTCATATCAATCTGTTAGAATTGCGGGCAATATGTCTGGCTCTCAAGGCCTTCCTCCCGCCGCTTCGCGGTCAGTCAGTTCAAGTCTTGACGGACAACACTACTGCGATGTAGTATATCAACTAGCAGGGAGGAGTGGGGTCGTACCTTCTCTGCAGCGAGGCTCTGCGGCTCTGGTCCTGGGCTCAGGACCATCAGGTTTGCTTGGTAGAGAATCATCTGGCCGGAGTTCTCAACGTACGTGCGGACAGTCCCAGTCGGCTTTTCTCGGCCGATCACGAGTGGCGTCTTCATCTGGATCTGGTCCTTCACATCTTTTGTATGTGGGGTTCTCCGCAGATAGACCTGTTTGCCACTCTGGAGAACGCGCACTGCCTATTGTTCTGCAGCCTCCAGTATCCAGTGCAAGGAGCTTTGGGGGACGCGTTTCAGATGTCTTGGTGCGACCAGTTGCTTTACGTGTTTACCCCCATACCCTTGATTCCTCAGATTCTGAGGAAGATTTGTCAAGATCGGGTTCAAGTCCTTTTAATAGCTCTGGATTGGCCGAGAAGGCTATGGTACAGGGACCTTCTCCAACTCTCATTGTGCCCTCTGCTCCGTCTCCCTCTCAGGGCAGATCTCCTCTCGCAGTCACAGGGGCAGGTTCTACACCCCCACCTCCAGAGCCTGTACCTTCATGCCTGGAGATTGAACGGGTCAATCTGAGTTCTTTCTCTCTCCCACCAGCGGTAGTGGGTGTTATTTTATCGGCCAGGCGACACTCCACTAACACTGTTTATGCTGACAGGTGGGCAAAATTAGTGGCTTGGTGTGGAGGGAAACAAATTGATCCCTTGAGGGCCCATCTGTCTGATGTTCTGTTGTTTGCGTCAACTTTAGCACAGAAGGGTTGTGCAGTTGCGACTGTCAAAGGCTATTTGTCGGCACTGTCAGCCTTTCTTTGCCTTCCGGATCAACCTTCCTGTTTAAATCACCTACTGTTGTTAGATTCTTGAAAGGTTTAACAAATACATTTCTTCCCACTCCGTTTCTTATGCCTCAGTGGGATTTAAATCTGGTTTGGACTTTTTTAATGGGTTCACCGTTTGAACCCATGCATTCTTGTCCTTTAAGATTAGTCATTAAGACATTTTTCCTGATAGCTATTATGTCTGCTAGGTGTGTGAGTGAGCTTCAGGCCCTTAGTGTTAAACCTCCCTTTACTTAATTCTTTGCTGACAAAGTGGTGCTCAAAACCAGGGCGGCTTTTCTCCCTAAAGTTGTCACTCCTTTTCATATGGGCCAGTCTATTACCATTCCTTCTTTCTACCCTCCTCCTCATCCTCATCCTTCAAAGGAGGAAGAAAGACTCCATCGTTTGGACCCCAGAAGGGCTCTCAGTTTTTATATTGAGAGAACAAAGGACTTTCGGTTGGAGGACCAACTCTTCATTGGATATGTAGGAAAGATGAAGGGCGGAGCGGTCCATAAAAGAACCATATCCAGGTGGGTCATTCTTTGCATTAAGATCTGTTACTCGTTGGCAAAGAAGGTTCCTCCTGAGGGTATTAGAGCTCATTCTACCAGGGCTAAGTCTGCCACTTCGTCCCTGTTAGAGGTGTTCTGGTGGTGGATATTTGCAAGGAAGCATGTTCGGCTTCCCTCCACACTTTCGCAAAGCATTATTGTTTGGACTCGGAAGTTAGGAGGGACGGCCATTTTGCACATTCTGTGTTGCAGGATTTCTTGGTTTGAACGGTCAGGCACCCACCTCCGAGTGCAGTACTGCTTTGGGACTCTATTCATAAGGTGAGGAATCCACAGGTAGTTGTATCCATCAGAAGAACAAGTTACTTACCTTCT
Organism: Pleurodeles waltl; assembly: GCF_031143425.1. Lineage (NCBI taxonomy): Eukaryota > Metazoa > Chordata > Amphibia > Caudata > Salamandridae > Pleurodeles > Pleurodeles waltl. The sequence continues at coordinate 866,441,033 of NC_090444.1, read as the reverse complement.
GTAACGCTTTTTCTGGTGGATACACTAGCTACCTGTGGATTCCTCACAGTCCCACCCACCTCCCCATTGCCTGTCTGGTCATACCAAGACTTCTGTGTTACAGGTGTATATATGTTTCAATAATTTTATATATAAATGATTGTTGAAATTGTGTTACCATCAATATGGTATGTATGTATTAATTTGAGCTATCGTGAGGTCCATTTTCACCTGTTCGCCTCAAAGGTACGTAAAAAATGGGTGAAACTGACGTCAGCATGCCGGCGAGGACCTCTTATTGTCACGGTGATGTCAGACGGAGTCGCATGTGGAGCTGTGCAATTGTGATGTCCTTGTCGACGTGGAGAGCTGGGAAGGTTATCCGTCGAATGCTGGCGCATTGGGAGAATTCATAAGGTTGAGGGAGAAGGCATTCTTCTTATATTCTCCATTTTAGGTGTCATCATTTTACCTTTTAAATGACTCCTGTTGCCTAGCACCACTAAGACAAACCATAGATAGAAAAGGACATTTGGAACAAGTCCATTCGCTGCAATGCCTGCTCTGCCTCCCGTACCCTTGGAGGTACACTGGACGTACATTGGCACAGGGTAGAAAATATCTCCCCCACTGCATCCATTGTGCTTGCCCCCCACTTTTTCCAGCACAGCTGATAGCTGCTAACATCCTTCACCAGTTCAACAATTCAGCCTGATCCCCTCTCTCAAGCATGCAGTACTTCTTGAATACCCTTACCCGTGCAACTGCGATCCTATATCACCTCCACACTTCTACTTCATGCCCCCTTCTCGGCGTTCCCTTTCGGTACCCACTGTGTTTCAACATCCACTACAAGCCATGTAAGGCACTCATATTCACTTCTCCCTCCAAGAAATGCAGATTGAGAGCTGTGTTAGGGTAAGTAGAGAGGAGACCTGCCACCGGAACGGCATCAAGGGGCCAGAAGAAAGGTAAGTAACCAAAAAAGTATCTACACTGTGTGTGTGAGTGAGCGTCTGTGTATGTCTGTGTGCGATTTATATGCATATTCTTGTCTATGTGAAAGTGCGCATTGGTGTGTGCATTAATATGTTTGAATGAGTGTTTAGGTGAGAAGTGAGGTTTTTTTGCCCACTGCCTCCACACAAACTGCTGGACTTGACACAAAGGTTGTAATTCCTAACCATCTGCTGACCCTTGCAAATGAAGAATAACATGGCTTCCTGCAGACACTGATACAATGGTAGTTATTCGTGGAAACATGCAGGCCCTAATACAATGATGATAATCCTGACAGCATGCAGTCAAACAGTGGCTGTACTTTCTGATAAAATGTAGGCCATGGTAGAACAGTCGTATTTCTGGCAAGATGATGGCCTTGGCACACTGGATGTAATTCCAGTCAAAATTCTAGCCCCATTACAAAAACATCAAGGCAGGGGAATTAATCTCAGCCACTGGCCATCGTTCAGGGCCTCATTCCAGACCATTGTTTTTTTTGCCAACAATGCCATTCTTGACAAAGGCCTGTTGTATGCAAATCAGTCTTAATCCTGCTCTTACAGAACCGGTTCAACCTCCTTAGGTCTCGTTAGTGAGGTATAGTATGAGTCCTATGGCACAGTGAACATGGAAACCACACCCAAGAATACTGGCCTGGGGATTCTTGTGTTCCTACCTGGAGGGGACCTAGCCGTGCAGTTCGGGCTGGACTTTTCCTATTAGAGTAGGAACAAGACTGGTTTGTGAAAGGCGGGACTCTGCCTAGGGTGGCATAGTGGGCGAAAAACGATGGTCTAGACTACTAACCCATGCGATCACCTGTGGCAGAGTTTATTCAAGCATTCCTTTCATCGCTGTTGTTTTTACAGTAGGTGCCCTATATGCAATGGGTATGCCTAGACGTGGGTCCTGTACACTGTGCCATGGGATGCAAGCTATACCTCAGTTACGACAATTCGGTCCAAACCAGACATGGGTTGCTTGTGTTGCTTTATGGAGGGGAGACAGCCTGGCAGTTCGGACTAGACTGTTCTTTTTGGAGCAGGAACAAGACTGATTTGCATAGGATGGATCTCTGTCTAGAGTGGCCCAATAGGCAAAAACAAGTGGTTTGCAATTTTGCCCCAAGCAATAGCCTGTGGCAGAGATTAATGTAAACAATCCTTTCATTGCTTGTTTGTTTGTGTACTTAACATTCCAGTACAGTCGTGGTTATTCCTGGTAAAACGCTGGTATTACCTAGCAACTTGCAGACAAACACATTTGTGGTAATTTCTGGAAAAGTGAAGGCCCTATCACAGTGATCTTAATCCCTGGCATATTGGTGGCAATATCTGATAAAATACAGGCCATGGCACAACCATGGTATAATGTCTGGCACCATGCTTCCACTTAGAAAGTGGTGGTAATTCTTGGCGCCATACTGGCCGTGGCACAATGCTGGTAATTCCTGGCAAATTGCCAGTCCTGGCACAGTCTGCTAATTTCTGTTAAGATGCTGTCCCTAGCACAAAAGTCGGTATCCTGGGTAACTTTCAGAATGCACTAATGTTATATTCTGGATCCAGCGGGAACTTTTAATTTTTCATCACTCCTACGTATCCACAGCCAGCCCTAAACTTTAGCAATATTTGGTTAGTGATAGACGCAGGAAAAGATGAATAGGATGAGAGAGAAAACCAAGACAATGGATATCGCCACTCTGATTTTCATAAACATAGTATCTATGTAATCTGTTATTTCAGTATGATAAAAGATCACCCTCTTCACTAACAAGGGTAATTACCTTATATGTTTGGTGAGTACACACTCTCTGATTCTGATATACATTTAAGTTTTTTTTTTCGTAGAACAGTAATAAAACATTCATCAGCATTATATAGTTCACAATCATATCACTCACCCTTACATCACCACTGAGTTAAGCACAAGATATGGATTGTGGATATTTTAACAATCTTTGACAATGAAGCAGATCCTTTCAGTTTCCTCACATAATTAATGACTCCAAAAATGTGCTGCAAAAATATAGTTCAATGCCTATTCAAGGTAAACGTACACTCAGTATGTCAAACTATTTAACTTTTTCCAAAACACAACTTAAAATACTACACTGTATTCAGATTCTAAACATATGTTCAAGAGAAAAATAAACAATCTACAAGCATTTCTGCTAGCAAGGTCCTATTTGCAGCAACAAAGTATGTTGACTACGCAGCAAGGACTCTCTGAACCATTTGGAAACATAGGGCCCGATTCACAAAGGTAAACTTAAGGCCTAAGTCTAAGTTTAGACCTGAAGTCTGAGTTAAGACCTGAAGTCTAAACTTAGACTTCAAGCCTAAACTTGGACTTAAGGTCTAAAGTTGCCTTTGTGAATCGAGCCCTTACAATAGAAAACTTAAAAATGGTCGCCGTCATTTTTTAAACGATAAAAATGTGAGGAAAAGGGCAAGTTACCTGCAGTCTAAACTCCTCATCCTCACTGCCAGATGCACTGCCTAACATATGGAGAAACAGACAGATCATCAGAGAAGGGGTGAAAACAGGAGAAAATGAGATACAGACAACAGACCCGGGAAAATGGAGGGTTGAGGGGAGGAGGCAAAAGGAAATGGTGAAACTAATGAAGAACAGCATTTCACAGAAAGGGGGCTGAACAGAGGAAGTTAAAAAGGAAGAAGAAGTTGATGGGTGGAGAAGAAGGGGGTGGGAGCAAGAACAGCGGGTCAAAGAAACGATAAGGAAAACTGATGTGGGGCAGGGAGGGGAAGACCTCACACAGGGTAACAAAGCAGACCTAGTACAGCACAGGCTCAGACCAAGGAACAGATGAGGAGGTTGCCTCAACTGACTGCAAGGACGACGACAAGTGGTAGATGTTACTCATGGTTGCGAGAAAGCCCACCACTACTCAAGAGAGTTGTGGCAGACCAGGTGAGTGACTAGGACCTCTAAGTGCGAAGGAGAGCGAAATAAAGGAATGCACAATTTTGGTGTCTGGGCTGTGATTTTCACTCAATCGGGGGCTGGAAGGAGAGAAGCAGAAATGGGTGGAGCATGAGAGAAAGTGAAAGGAAGAAGTAACCACTCCACATTCTTTTTTTCCTAGCGACCCTTCCCTGGAGCCAGAGGGGATACAGGATCAAAGGAAGAAAAGTTTGTAATCTTGGTTTACTGGGAATACAGTGACATCATCTTTTGCAAATGCCTCTGAGTGCATGAGTACACTTGGTTTAAAGGGCTATAAGGGTTTTGCAGTGCAACTTTTTCTGGATTCACATGCTGTACATTATTTCACTATCTACTGGCTGGGTCCAGAAGCCTGCTTTGTTGTTTGGGGTCAACGGTCCCTACTAGCCTCCTCTGATGTCAGACGCCCTCCCTGGACGTCCTGACGCATGATCGCCATCCTCAGTTTTTTTTTTATGCCGTTGGGTCTGGAAGCATTGTGAATGTCTCCAATCACCGAGGGGAAGAAGAGGAAGTAAAACATGATTTTGTCAAAGAAAATGGAGAAGCATCATCTCCATAACGAAGTAAGGGAGATTTACTCAGATATTCCAGTTATTACATGGGAAAAATATTAAAAGAAGTGGAGCTTGCATCGCGATAAAAATGGGGAATGTGTGAACAGGGGCTCCCTGCTCTCCATCAAATGGAGAACACGTTATTTTGTTTCTACCCAGAGTGCCACCATAGGTTTTCCCAGAGGGACAACCACTAGGTGTGCAATCTCTGTCAGTAGACTACAAGACCAACTCCTGCGAGGCGTGCTACACAGAGTTCAAACCAAAAAATACTGCACACGAGAGAAACGAAGGATGGCACACCATGTCATGCAGGGGGCAGAAGGAAAGAACTTTACAAAAGAGATCTTAGACTGTCTAGCGAAAAAGAGGATAATGCTGCTGTTTAAGCAGAAGAAGGCTCTGATGCTTAAAAAGTTATCAACGATGTTGAAAAAGAGCACAAGAGACCAAAGGAGAAGTGCACACAGGTAACATTGAAAAAAAATGGGAGTGGTTAAGCTGAAAACTCCAGCCTCTAAACCACATAAGACTGCCTCAGTGCCAAAAATCTCACCAACCAAAGGAGTTGAGGCAGGAAAAAACCCTCAGGTCCCATACAAAGGATAACAGGTAGAAAAGCCTTTGAGAAGGAACCGGCATCGAAAGAGGATCAAGGTCAAGATAAAGATAGGAAGACGGTGGCACAGTCAACAGCAGCCAAAACATTGACGCAGAAGTAGAGAGCAGTGTCTACCCTAGACGCTGAAGAAGGTGCTCTCGAAATCAAGTGCAAGAAAAGATGACTCAAGCCCAAAATGGCTGCAAAGCCTTAAAAAAAGAAACAAAAAGATGCCTCCCTCCGGGGAATTTGTATACCATCAAAACCTTTGATGGAAAGCTCACAGGAAGAGAGACTTTTAGGAGCTGGAATGCCCTTTGATGCTTAAGATGCAAGTGGAGCCCTTCTATGAAGAGGAGCCTTTGACAGAACAGGGCCTTTATCAGGATGTCGAGGGGACAAAGGTGTCGAACAGTAGCAAGACCTCAAGGCAGATTCACCTGAGGAAGCCGTAGACACTTATCCATCGAGGCCATCACCCCAGATGACATTACCATAAATAAACAGCTGGTAAGAAGGCGAAGGAGATGAATAGAGTCCAACTGGACGAGGAGAAGTCAATTTCTTCCGATGCTCCCGAGCATCTTGGACCAGGGGAGAGAGGTGGTTAAAGAGACAGTATCCTGCAGGCCAGTGACAGCCATGCTTGAGAAAAACACGAAAGTTCCTTAAAGGACCCAGCATACATTTGCAGCAATGTGGTGGCAGACTCCATCTTTGTAGCCACCGTCTGGAAAAGAGCAAATATACCAACCACTTCCAGATAGAGAAAGTCAAAGGATAGAAATGGTGGGAAGAACATTTGAAAGGAACAGCAACACAGTGGCACCCAGCAAATTCCAACGCCCTGCTTAACAAGTATGCCCATCAGAACTGGGAGGAGATGGCTGAGTTAATGAAATTCCGACGCCACGTACACAGCAGCAAGACAACTGGTGAAATTAACGACCCTATGGCAAAATGCTTGACTACGAATATCTGGGTTCAAAAACGAGCTGTAGGCTAACATTATCAGCACCCCTTTCAACAGAGAACACCTGTTTGGTAATGCAGCAGATGATACACTGCAACAAATCAAAAAAGATAATGACACAGCCAAGTCGATGGGAGCCCTATAGCTTAGGGGCCAGCAGCAAAGGGGAGTGACCCCTATTAGAAGACCAACAGGAAGATGAGGTTTTCAAACTGTTGCATCACATCAAACCTTCCAACATATCGGCCAGGCGCAAACAACAGTGGCAATTTCAGGCTCCACAGAGACAGTCTTTTAGTAGATGAGGGAGAGGCAAAGGACAGCCGTCTTGAGGGGCGGCAACAGCAGACAGGTAACTCACTAGAACTGGACTTCCACCCATACACAACACCTGTTGTCGGAAGAATAGGAGGCTTCCACCAGGAGTGGAAGGTCACATTGGAAAAATTGATTCTCTGCACAATGCAACATGACAATTGGATAAACAAGGAAAAACTGACACCAACTGGACCCAAAGTACAATATCCACACAAAAGAAAAAAAGGTCTTTCTTTAAAATGAAGCAAAAGAACTGCTAAAACAGGCAATAGAAAAGGTACCCCCAAAAGAGATCAATCAAGGAATCTACGCGACATACTTCCTGACACTGAAACCAGACAAGTCACTATGACTCATTCTAGGCCTCTGCTTCTTAAACATGTTCATAAGAACACAAAGGTTCAGATGACAACTCTACGGGAGGCTCAACTCCAGTAAGGAGATTACATGGCAACCATAGACCTAAAGGATGTATATCTGCACATTCCAATGAATCATAGGCACAGGAAGTTCCTGCACTTCATAATAAACAAAAAACGTTACCAATTCAGAGTGCTGCCCTTTGGCATGTATCCGGCTCCCAGAGTATTCACAAAGTGTCTGGCAGCCGGAGCCACCCACCTGGGACGAATGGGAATACATGTGTGCCCCTACCTGAACAGCTGACTGGGGAGAGCAAGCTCCGCATACAAGCGCAGAGACTGATTAAATACAGAGATGAGGATGCTCCACAGATTGGGGTTCATAGTAAACATGGAGAAGTCTTCACCTACTCCAGAACAGGAGAAGCTCTTCTTGGGAGCAAAAATATGTACTGTGGAAACAAGGGCATTTCCGTGTGAGAAAAGAGTACTGGCCATAACACAAGAAGCTCTCTGTTACCAGAAGGATCAGTCTCTGACAGTGAGGACTGGTGGGATATTATTAGGAATGATGGCTTCCTGCATACTACTAACTCCACATGCGAGGCTACACATGAAACCAATCCAGGAAAGGGCCCAAAGCCAATGATCGCAAGCAACGGGGAGCTATAAAGATCTAGTGGTTGTCACGCAGAGGGCAGGAGGAAAAGAGATGGTAGAACAAGGTGAATGTAATGACAGGAAGACCCTTTATGACACCAGCTCAAACAGTGACCAGCACCAGGGAAGCTTCACATATGGTAGGGGGAGCTCCTACGGAGAAACTCAACATCAGAGGAGTATGAAAACCAAAGGAATCCGTACAACCCATAAATCCACTGAGGGGAGTGTACCTAACCTTAAAAGCCTTTAAGAAACAATTGTGGAACAAGTCAATACAAATTCAGACAGACAATATGACTACCCTTTGTCTGGCTTCCCGCCTTCGCTCCCGCCAAAAGGGGGGGTTTGGAAAGGGGGAAGCCTTCTGCTGCTAACAGCAGGCCTGGGGCTCGAGTTTCAGGAGCTGTAGCCCTTTGAAGCTCACCGCCAGGGTGTTGCACATTCCTGAGGGAGGGGGAGTTAGCTCCTCCACCCAGGAAGGGTATTGTTTTACAAACCAGAGAGCCAGGGCTCTCCCCCAGGTTTGTATATTGACTGTCTGGAGTGGCGGCTGGATGGAACCAGCCAGAAACTCTGCCAGTTAGGGTTAGCTTTTGCAGGGGGCACCTCTAAGGTGGCCCCTTAGTAAATTTAAGGTTAAATCTAACACTGGTATCAGTTTGGATTTAATATTCTGAGTTGTTTGATACCAAACAACCCAGGGTGCAGGGTGGCCGTTACGTAGCTGGGGAACACGTGCTTGACCAGTGCCCAGTACATACATTAAAATGGCTGCTCTGTTCAGTCACTATATCTCAGGTTTAGCAAGGAGACAGTGGGGGCATATTTCTCATGCAGCTATGCCATCACCTATAGTATGGTGCACTCTGCCTTAGGGCTGAAACGCCTGCTAAAGGGGTGACTTACCCATAACATATCCAGTGTATGGTGGGCAGGACACACAGAGTGTGCCATGTCGTGTTTAACCTTTCAGGGTTTCCCCAGTACACTCAGCCTGCATTGGCAAAGCTGGGTGCATCTGGGTGCAGGGCCCTTGGGGGTGGCACAATCCGTGCTGCTGCCCCCAGGGGCCTACTCCTCCTATCTCTTGCCCTGGGTACTGGAGTACCCATTTACTAGGGACATACAGGGGTATTTAAGAGTGTAATCAATTGTGCCAAGCATCACAAGTTTTAGGGAACGAGATCTGGCCCATGGAACCTGTTTAGCAGGGGCCCTGGGCACTACCAACTTCTAGAACACATCAACATCAGACAAAAAAGGTGGGGGCTAACCATGCAAAAAGAGGCCTCCTCTCACACCAAGGGCCTCTGTGCGACGGCATTGGCCTCGGTTCCATGATGAGACGAGGTCAATGCCGCCGCATGGTTTCCACTGGGCTGACTGGCGGAAATCTCAGTTTTCTGAGGTTTGCACCAGTCAGCCCAGTGAAAAACCTCGTAATGGGCCGGGGGGAGACCGCCCACACTGCAGCCATCTACTCTCCACGGCCTGCCAGCCTTGTAATGAGGCCCATTGAGTCTAATGGCATAGCTCCTGAAAACATAGAATTTGGTCACCTGGGACTTCCAGAGAAAGCATTGGTGGTCCTCAGAAAACAAGAAAAGCAACAACGAGGAAATGTTACACAGCCAAATGGTGCCAGAAATCTGGTCTGTTTCAGGAGGACACATGAAATGACTGTCTTCAGATAGCTTACACACCTGTTAGGGAAAAGCCTAACTTATGTGCCATTAAAAGTACACCTAGCAGCTATAGCAGCCTACACAATGGGATGCATAGGGAAAAGCTTCCTCACCTCCCCAGTAATCGAAAAGTTTCTAGAAGGGGCAAAAACAATAGCGCCACCAAGAAGTGCGCCTACACTCGCATGGAACCTTAACCAGAGCCTCCAGCTTTTCATGATTTCACGAATCGCTATTTTCCTGATTTTTTTTTTTGTTGCACTTTTTAAAAATGTCTGATTAAAGCTGTCTGCACAAAGGACACTGTAAGGTGCCCTCCCATGCATGTCTCTCTGGGACCAGCTGAAGACAACGTTCGTTTTAGCTACTTGGAGGAGCAGGGTGTCAAGAACGATGTCCATGCCTCATAGCACTTCTTGGTTCTTCCTACAGGTATGTATGGAGGCCTGACAGCGAGACGTGAACTCCTCCTCCCTCCACTCTGTTAAATTTTGTGAGGCCTTAACCTGTTTATTCTTATCTGTGCAGCATATCTTGGTGACTCCCTGTGACATGCTGCACAGATAGAGTAAATAGTTTGTTTTTCAGTCATGTTCACGGACTTTGGAGCAGTGCAGACAGCAAATAAAAAAGCACAGCAACTGCTCCTAAAACAATGGGAGGGATCAGTGAGTGTGGGAGCAGGACCACACGCTTAGATAAAAAAGAATAATGTATTCTATAACTAATTTGTTGCCTTTTCACCAGCAGCATGCTGTATATTATGCTGTATATTATGTGTAATGCCTACACCTAAGTCACAAAACAATTCAAGTTAATGTAACTATAAGAAATACTTTTCTTCAGCTGGGAAAGCTGAGGTGGTTAATACAATCACTCCAGACTTCTGTTTATATAGCATGAGGGTCAGTCATTTGAACTACAGTAGAGATTAGTGATATCTGTTTATAGTGTTATGAGGACCCAGCCTGTAACAGAAAGTGTTTGTCAGTATGTAGTCATGAGTTTAGCCAATGTACTACACTCAGTATGATACGCTGCCACATATGTATGTCTTTACAAAGCCATTACCATGCATGCTTGTACCATGCAGGTACCTTAAGCATGCATGACTTTACCATGCATGGCAAATGCAGGTAAGGTAAGTCTATGTATGATTATTTATGTGTGAGTGTGTATAAATATTTATATTTCAAATAACATAATTCTACATATATTTATATACATTTATTTATTTTTTGTGGGGGTAACCTCAAACCTACTTTTTAAATTTACTAATACCGCTTTCCTCTTCTGAGCCATAACATTGCCCATACCTCCTTTTACTACTTTCCTCCCTGAACCATAAATTTACCCTTTCCTTCCTTTAGCTCTACTCACCCCGTAAGCCCTAAAAATTACCTTTACCTTCTTTTACCACTACCCTTCCCTGAACCCTAAAATAACCTTTACCTCCCTCCTCGGCCCTACCCACCCGAAATCCGAAAATTACCTTCACCACGTTTTACCACTACCCACCGCTGAACTCTAGAATTATCTCCTTTTAAAAATTCCATTATTGAAAAAATATTCAGTATATGTATATTCTCTATATACAGACTTATAAATACACATATCTCACCTATTGCTACCATATGTGGCAGAGGCATGCATCGTAGCTTCATTTGCACGGCAAAGGCATGCATGCTAATGGAAACATGGGAAAAGGCTGTTTTTTCCTCTTCCACAAGTGCTGAATTTGAGCTGATGGCTGCATCTGGGGCCTCTTGCATTTTGGAGACTGCTCTTATTTTTCCTCATCAGAGTTTTAACCCAGAGCAAGCAAGAGAAAAACCCACTAGGGGGAAAGAAGGAGGGAAGGAGGGAGCGCAACAAGGGAAAACTATGACAAAGGGAGTATGCAGGAATGAAAAAGAACCTCCAACAGTAAGGAAAGTGGCAGGGTTTGTCTGGTGAGAGATTGAAGAGGTAGAGGGTAATCGAGACTACACAGCCTTGGTATTCAGTACCCTGAACTTCAGTGGCACTAGCTGGGAGCTTGTGAACAAAACAATGGGCCCTTGTAGATATTTATTTATTTATTTTTTAAACAAATGATGCACTGTCTGCCACATTTAAAAAAAAAAATTGCACACATTGTAAGATAGACTGAATGTTGGATACTATAGGCAGCCACAACTACTTAGTAAAGCTTGCACAAATGTGCAAAAAAAAACCAGCATTTCAATGAATACAATGTAGCCGAACATTACGGTGATCAAAGAAGATGGCGATGGCAGAGAAGTCTAACAAGCGAGGAGTGGAAGGCTAATGGCAGAGGGAGGTGAGAACAGAGTGGGACAATGACTGGTGTAAGGTAATAACAAAGGAGCATGAGGATGATGGCAGAGTGTAGGAAGGTAGCCTCTTTCTAGCCTTGTTACCCCCACTTTTAGCCTGTTTGTGAGTGTATGTAAGGGTGTTTTTACTGTCTCACTGGAATTCTGCTAGTCAGGGCCCAGTGCTCATAGTGAACACCCTATGTTGTCAGTGTGTTGGATATGTCACTGGGATCCTGCTAGACAGGACCCCAGAGCTAATATGTTTGTGGCCTATATGTGTTCCCTGTGTGGTGCCTAACTGTATCACTGAGGCTCTGCTAACCAGAACCTCAGTGATTATGCTCTCTCTGCTTTCTAAATTTGTCACTGCAGGGTAGGGACTAAATTTACCAATTCTCATTGGCACACTGGTACACCCATATAATCCCCTTGTATATGGTACTTAGGTACCCAGGGTATTGGGGTTCCAGGAGATCCCTATGGGCTGCAGCATTTCTTTAGCCACCCATAGGGAGCTCAGACAATTCTTACACAGGCCTGCCACTGCAGCCTGAGTGAAATAACATCCACGTTATTTCACAGCCATTTTTCACTGCACATAAGTAACTTATAAGTCACCTATATGTCTAACCCTCACTTAGTGAAGGTTAGGTGCCACATTACTTAGTGTGTGGGCACCCTGGCACTAGCCAAGGTGCCCACACATCGTTCAGGGCCAATTTCCCAAACTTTGTGAGTACGGAGACTCCACGGCTGACAGCACAAGCTGTAGACACTCATCACCATCTGTAGCCTCTTTGATTTCATCAATGGAAATAGGTAAGGGGCGAGATCTTTCTACCACCAGCCTCACATACTCCTCAACTTCATTTGCATCAGCAATCTCTTGAGGAGTAGCTGGTCGGGCATGTCTTGCAGGTAATCAGCTGGGTTAAGAGAGCCAGGCCTGTATACCACTTGAAAACGATAATCCTGCAACTGCAGAATCCACTTTTCTATTCGTGGTGGGGGTTTGGAAGAAGATCCATTAAACAGTGGTATTAATGGCTTATGATCAGTATGCACTATGAACGGCTGTCCGTATAGGTAGAGGTGGAAATGCCCGCAGCCCCAATGCACTGCAATGGCCTCCTTCTCAATTTGAGAATAACGCTGTTCAGTCTCTGTTGACGCATGGCTGGAATAAGCCACTGGATCCCACTCCCAATCTGATTGTCTCTGCGCCAAAACTGCTCCCAAACCAGTGGGATTGGCATCAACGGATAACTCCAACTCTTTATGGGGATCAAAATACACCAGTGTAGTGTGCTCTGACAAGGCTGACTTGGTGTAGGAAAGTACCATCTTGCCTGGCATGTTACCCCCAATTTTCACTGTATATATGTTGTTTTAGTTGTATGTGTCACTGGGACCCTGGTAACCCAGGGCCCCAGTGCTCATAAGTGTGCCTGAATGTGTTACCTGTGTAGTGACTAACTGTCTCACTGAGGCTCTGCTAATCAGAACCTCAGTGGTTATGCTCTCTCATTTCTTTCCAAATTGTCACTGACAGGCTAGTGACCATTTTTACCAATTTACATTGGCTTACTGGAACACCCTTATAATTCCCTAGTATATGGTACTGAGGTACCCAGGGTATTGGGGTTCCAGGAGATCCCTATGGGCTGCAGCATTTCTTTTGCCACCCATAGGGAGCTCTGACAATTCTTACACAGGCCTGCCACTGCAGCCTGAGTGAAATAACGTCCACGTTATTTCACAGCCATTTTACACTGCACTTAAGTAACTTATAAGTCACCTATATGTCTAACCTTTACCTGGTAAAGGTTAGGTGCAAAGTTACTTAGTGTGAGGGCACCCTGGCACTAGCCAAGGTGCCCCCACATTGTTCAGAGCCAATTCCCTGAACTTTGTGAGTGCGGGGACACCATTACACGCGTGCACTACATATAGGTCACTACCTATATGTAGCTTCACAATGGTAACTCCGAACATGACCATGTAACATGTCTAAGATCATGGAATTGTCACCCCAATACCATTCTGGTATTGGGGGGACAATTCCATGATTCCCCGGGTCTCTAGCACAGAACCTGGGTACTGCCAAACTGCCTTTCCGGGGTTTCCACTGCAGCTGCTGACAACCCCTCAGACAGGATTCTGCCCTCCTGGGGTCTGGGCAGCCCCGGCCCAGGAAGGCAGAACAAAGGATTTCCTCTGAGAGAGGGTGTTACACCCTCTCCCTTTAGAAATAGGTGTGAAGGGCTGGGGAGGAGTAGTCTCCCCCAGCCTCTGGAAATGCTTTGATGGGCACAGATGGTGCCCATCTCTGCATAAGCCAGTCTACACCGGTTCAGGGATCCCCCAGCCCTGCTCTGGCGCGAAACTGGACAAAGGAAATGGGAGTGACCACTTCCCTGACCAGTACCTCCCAGGGGACGTGCCCAGAGCTCCTCTAGTGTGTCCCAGACCTCTGCCATCTTGGATTCAGAGGTGTTGGGGGCACACTGGACTGCTCTGAGTGGCCAGATCCAGCAGGTGACGTCAGAGACCCCTCTGATAGGCTCTTACCTCTCTTGGTAGCCAAACCTCCTTTCTTGGTAGCCAAACCTCCTTTCTTGGTAGCCAAGCTTCCTTTTCTGGCTATTTAGGGTCTCTCCTCTGGGGTATTCTTCAGATAACGAATGCAAGAGCTCACCAGAGTTCCTCTGCACTTCCCTCTTCGACTTCTGCCAAGGATCGACCGCTGACTGCTCCAGGACACCTGCAGAACCGCAACAAAGTAGCAAGACAATTACCAGCAACATTGTAGTGCCTCATCTTTCCGGCTTTCTCGACTCTTTCCTGGTGGTGCATGCTCTGAGGGCTGTCTGCCTTCACCCTCGCACTGGAAGCCAATAAGAAATCTCCTGTGGGCCGACGGAATCTTCCCCCTGCTAACGCAGGCACCAAAAGACTGCATCACCGATCCTCTGGGTCCCCTCTCATCCTGACGAGCGTGGTCCCTAGAACACAGGAGCTGGATCCAAGTGACCCCCACAGTCCAGTGATCCTTCAGTCCAAGTTTGGTGGAGGTAAGTCCTTGCCTCCCCACACTAGACTGCAAACCTGTGTGCTGTGTGATTTGCAGCTGCTCCGGCTTCTGTGCACTTCTCCAAGGCTTCCTTTGTGCACAGCCTAGCCTGGGTCCCCAGCACTCCGTCCTGCAGTGCTCAACCCTCTGAGTTGGACTCCGACGTCATGGGACCCTCCTTTGTGACTCAGAGTCGACCGCTGTCCTCAGGTCTTCCAAGTGCCTCCTCCGGTACTTCTGCGGGTGCTGCCTGCTTCTGTGGGGGCTATCTGAGTTGCTGAGTGCCCCCTCTGTCTCCTCCTCCAAGGGGCGACATCCTGGTCCTTCCTGGTCCCCAGCAGCACCCCAAAAACCTCTACCACTACCCCTGCAGCTAGCAAGGCTTGTTTACGGTATTTCTGCGTGGAAACACTTCTGCAACATCCAGCACGCCGTGGGACATCTTCCATCCAAAGAAGAAGTTCCTAGCCCTTTACGTTGTTGCAGAATCTTTGGCTTCTTCCTCTCAGAGGCAGCCCTCTTGCACCTTCATCCGGGGTTTCCTGGACTCCTGCCCCCCCCGGACACTATCGCTACTCTTGGACTTGGTCCCCTTGCCTTGCAGGTCCTCAGGTCCAGGAATCCGTCTTCAGTGCTTTGCTGGTGTTTGTGGTTCTTGCAGAATCCCCTTATCACGACTATTGTGTCCTTTTGGGGTAGTAGGGGAACCTTACAGTCCCAGCGACCCTCTACAAGCTCCCATAGGTCTGGGGTCCATTCGTGATTTGCATTCCACTTTTGGAGTATATGGTTTGTGTTGCACCTGGACCTATGTTCACCTATTGCATTCTATTGTAATTCTACACTGTTTGCATTACTTTTCTTACTATTACTTACCTGTTTTGGGTTTGTGTACATATAACTTGTGTATATTACTTACCTTCTAACTGAGGGTACTCACTGAGATACTTGTGGCATATTGTCATAAAAATAAAGTACCTTAATTTTTAGTAACTCTGAGTATTGTGTTTTCTTATGATATTGTGCTATATGATATAAGTGGTATAGTAGGAGCTTTGCATGTCTCCTAGTTCAGCCTAAGGTGCTTTGCCATAGCTACCTTCTATCAGCCTATGCTGCTAGAAACACCTCCCTTCTACTAATAAGGGATAACTGGACCTGGCACAGGGTGTAAGTTCCTCAAGGTACCGACTATAAGCCAGGCCAGCCTCCTACACAGAGGAATGGAGGGATGCTTTAAGGCAGGGAGGTGACATTACAGTGATGGCATGAGGGTGGTGGGATGTGGGTACGTGGCGGGCCTGGGCATTTTATTTCATCAAGTTTTGAAATTAGGAGCCTACAGCCCAAGTGACAGTACAAAGGTGTGGGGTTTAGTTGTTTCAGGATACAGTGGAGGGGTTAGAGGCTAGTGTTTGGCATTAGGGACAGTGGTATGGTGGTGCCTGTTGGGGTAGAGTGCAGTGTTTTGGCAGACGCAGACACAGAAATGTTTCAGGGTAGGTGGCAGTGTGGCGGAGCTGTGGTTTTTAAGGGTTTTTAAGGGTAGTGTGGTGGGGTAGGGCGGCATTGAAAAGGGCTAGTCTACTCTAACTGTGTTGTTCTTTTGTAAAGTGTCAGAGGAAACAATCTGCTGGGGTTGTAGAACCATTAGGCTTTCTGGTAACTACACTATCTGCTTGCTGCTGCACAGCTCAGGTAATTCTTAGGTTCTGTACATTTCTTGGGAGATAAATAATGCATATACTAAAGCACAGAACCTTGAGGGATGGATCCATATTTGGAAGTCCTACTTTCAATGGATGGGAGGAACATGGGTGCCCCACACACTTTACATCATATCTATTCCAGATACTCCTCGCAAGTGTGGAATTGGGCCTCTTTTCACTTTCACAGGAGTAGCCCAACGTCTCAACTCATGAGTTTGAAGTGGAGTTTTGTGCAAACTTGTGTGTGTTTTGTTTGTTTGTTTTTAAAACAAATTACACTCTTTGGGGTTTTTAAATACATATGATGTATAGCATTTGACCAAAAAAGCAGTCCATATAATTTATTTTTATTTTTAAGGGGGCATTTTCTTTACATTTTGAGTTCTGATGCGTCCAATACATTCCTGTTTAAACTGTTTCTCTTTTTTTCTAATAACTGAAATTTACATTTTTTTTTTCTTCTCAGTGGGCTGTTCTGTTGTAAATCTGCATTGGTGGGTCTGTTCCGAGCTGTTCCATTTTTTTAATTCCTTGGAGCCTCAGACATTGCATAGTGCATGGGTTTCAGTGTTGTTGTTGAGCGTGGTTTGGAGCATCTTTTGGATATTCCATACACACCTTTACTCTGATTTTTACTTCAACTCTTTGGATTACTGTACAGCACTGCATCTTCCCCCTAAGCACTGTTGACAAATCTTATTCTTTTTTGCCTCTCGGACTGCAAGTGGCAGACATAAATGCTCCTATATTTAAACTCTACTTGTGCACGTTTGTTTCTTAAGGTTTTTGGACTTCTTTTGTGTCTGTATTTAAACTCCATATATGCAACTTTGCTTCAAAAGGTTTCAAGGTTCCCTTTCTTTGCAAATGACCATGCTGTTGTAACACTGTTTGCTCGACTACATTAGAGGACTGCCATTTTCCATTGTGGTTTTGTTTCAAAGAGTTTTCATTTTTTTCTCCTTTATTTTTTCCTTTTTTTCTTTATTTGCAAATGCTTTATTTGCAAGTGCATTTGTTTAATCACTGCTTCTCTAATTTTTTTGAACTTTCTGTTCAACAACGGTGTTGCCTTTTTATCTTTGGAGTACATGAAATAACACCAAATATATGTGCAGGCGAGTCAAGTGACTGTGCCACAACCCCTAAAGACAAATCATACTTGCCTAGTAGGCTAACAAGTGTGCCACCTCGCTGCAAGAACTTTTGGCTTCCTAGTGAGCAACGAGCTGCCACACCAAAAGTAGGATATATAACTTTTTGCAGCCTGTGAAGGCAGTTAAGAGTCAATCACATCTGCCTACCCAAATAACAGTAGCATATCGGGCCAGAGAGTACAGTGACATGATGGAAACTGACAGTGGAGTGCTGTTTTGCTGTGTGTGCAGTGTCGTGGTGGACCATGCAGGAAAGCACCCAGTAGATATGCCAGTGTGGTTCCAAAAACACGTGCTGCACAGATGCTTCAGACCCTCACTCTTCACAGAAACGTGCCTTTTAGATGGCTGTGAACTTGCTTTTCAAAAAGTGTACAGCTGCCTGTGCCTCTAATCAGGAAGTAATAAGCAAGTGGTTCAATGTCTGCAAGACACAGAACATACCACTGAGCAAAATTGACCCCCCCCCACCCCTGTATTGCATACGTTTTTCCATGAGCGAGTACAGAATGGTGGAGCGATACCTGGAAGTCATCAGCTTCTTCTGAAAAACAACTGCAAGATCAGAAGATCATTGTTATATTTGACTTAACACCTGATGTTCAAGGACAGTGTGTGTTGAATGTTTTATTTTAAGTGGTCTCTTTGCAGGCTGACCATCAAATCCACACCCACCTAGCAGACAGTGTTCCTCTCACGGTGCAACCATGAGACTGTAGCGCAAGCAGTTGTGAGGGTGCTCACAGATTACAACATAGCCGTTCAGGATGTTATTTATTTTAATACAGACAATACAGCATACATGCTCAAGGCATACAACACAGTGTTGAGAAGTCATTATGGAAATCCATATATATCAGCTGCTTGGCACACATTGTGAACCTTGTTGGGAAGTCATTCCAGAAGCCTTTTGTGGACCTAAATTCTATCCTGCTATACTTATCGCAAATATTCTACATGGCTGGTAGCAGAAAGTGAAGGTACCTGCAACACCTTGCTGAGAACCATGGGATGAAACCACAGATGGCACCTGACCCTTGCAGTACCCGCTGCCCAATACTACTGCAATCACTTTGATGCATTTGCTGGGTTTGAGTCTGAGATGTAACTCAGAAATGTTTCACCGAGATTCCCTTGAAAGTCTACAGATCATTCTGAACAGTGACAAAAAAACCAGTATTAAAATTCAATTGGACATAGTGGCAGAAAAATGTAAAAACATAAGTGTGATGGACTAATTCCAGAGTCGGACATCAGTGACAGTGAAGGTACATGATTTTCTAGAGGACCTCCACATGAACCTCACAAATAATTCAGATCTCACTCTGGAGTCACCACAATCATCCCTAGGGGACTACTGCAGGGGCTAAATTGTCTCTGGCACAGAAAAACAGGTAACAGCCAATTATGAAGCCTTTGAGAATTCTATTAAAACGGTGGACAGCTACATGAGGGAGGCCCAACCAGGCATTGGATTCTTGAAGCAAGTACGCTTTTTCAATCCTGCACGACTCTGCATCTTACAAAATGGCAAGAGTGCATATTCAGCCATCCCTGGTTTGAGCGAAGTTCCTGATCAGGAGCTTCTCCTCCACTTTGAACTTGTAGGTCCAGAAGCAGTACAGGTATTAGTTTCAGGTGTGGTTCACACTGACCTCTTTTGGCTTGGGGTGGCTGACCGTATTCCAGTCACTTCACAACTGGTATTTGTGTACATGGACTGTGTGACCAGTTCTGAAGATGCTGATAGAAGCAACAGTGTTTACAACATTATTTTGTAAGCCAGATGTTGGTACCTCTCAGAGCAATCCATATGGGCACTATTGTTTTTACATTATAGTCTGCAGTATGATATTGGGCTAGATTTGGGCTGCTCATAAGAATTTCAAATACACAGACAAGATTACAACCTAAAGAAACAAGCATATAGGTTATGTGGGTCTTATTAATTAACAGGGTTATGTCATACATGTAGACCTTGACCAAAAACAAATTGTCTCAATTGTGAATGAACAAAGCACACATAGGCCTTCTCATTGGAAAGAGTTACATTTTTTTTCTCCATAGATTATATACGAAGCCAAAAATGACAATTGCACAGTGCTCAAGGTGAAATTAATGTGAATATAAATACTACATGATACATACAGTATATAGACCTTGCAGCATAAATACAGTACACTTTGCCTTTGTGTAAACTTTCATGTTGTAATATACCTAACAAAAATAAGATGTCTCTGTTTGGTGCTGAAAGAATAGCAAAATAAAGTGCTGCAAAAATGTCACAAAATGTCCATATTTGTGCACAAAATGTCCATATCTGTGCCGGAAAATCCTGGGGGGGTCTGCATAACGTGGTGCTGACACAATTGATGAAAGAACCATTCAACCACTCCACAGGGCTACCTTGAAATTCACCACGCTGAAAAATGTATTCCTAATTGCCATGATGTCCCTCTGTAGAATAAGCGAGCTACAAGCACTCACAATACAGGAACATATATGCAAATACACAAGGACAGAGCTTTTTTTCACAAGCCAAATATTCAAGCAGAAAGAGCATTACACTCGCTGGACTCCTGCAGGGCAATAATGTATTATTTGTAAAAAAACAAACTCAATCAGGAAAGAAAAACAACTCTTCTTATCATTTGCAGACAATAGAAAAGGAGAACTGGTTACCAAGAACATCATCACAAGATAGATAGCTCAAATAATTCAAATGTGTCACAAGAGAGCTGGCATACAGTTAGAGACAAAACCTAGAGTGCATTTGACAAGGAAGAAAGGAGCAACAGTAGCCTTCCTGGCCAACGTTCCAATTAATGACATATGTACAGCAGCCACATGGTCTCAGTGCAAACGTTCACAAAACACTACAGCTTTGATGTACAGGTAAGCAGAGTGGCACAAGTGGGACAGAGAATACTGAAATATCTGTTTACAAGCTCAAACCCATCTCCAGCCCAGCCAACACAATGAATAAAACACTACAAAGTCAGTGCATAATATTTGAATCCAGAAATGATTCACACTGCAAAACGAAAGGGCTATTTACCTGTAGTAGTTTTGTAGCTTAAAGAATTTCTAGATTCACATACAACCCACCTGCCTCTCTAGGAAACGAGGCAAGACAAGTAAACAGGAATCATTAAGGAATGCAACCAGGGGAAGCCCACTAGATATTAATTTTACAAACATCATAAAAAAAAAAAATCGAAAGATGGAGATGACATGAGGGGCTTTCTGGGGAGGGCTTCTGACATCAGAGGAGGCTGGAAGAAGCACCAAATGGTGGGGGCCGTCAACGCTTCCCAAAATAAGAGAGAAAAGGAAGAAAGGACTACTGTATCAAAAGGAGGGTTCCAGATGACAGAATAATGTCCAGCATGTGAATCCGGAAAATTCTTCAAGCACCAAAACTACTACTACAGGTAAGTAACCATTCCATTATGAGAGTGAAACCTGCTCTAGCAACACAAGATACACATCTAAGTAAAAGACAGGGGATTCATATTCCTGACATATACTTACCTGGGTGTTCTGATCTTCTCCCAAGGGTGCTGGCAGCATCGGTATAGCAACATCCTAAAGAACGAGGACAAAAAGAAAAGAATCTCATTACTGCTATCAACCTGGAGGATTTGCATGGTGGACTTTCCCCAGACTACTAAAATAACCCAGAGTTTTTTTTCCTTTTTCCTCCTTATTGAAGTTTTTTTCTCTGTAAAATCCTTGCACTAAAATAATCATTCAAAAGTCTGACAAACCACTGATGCCATGTTTCCAACCATGGTGGCAGATGTGGGACATGAGCAAATGGAGGCTTTCGTAGCGAAACTGACAGATGGGCGAAAACAGTTGGAAAGGGCTACGGAAAACTTCATGGCCACTACCACTCAAGACAGAGTATGGATTAAAAAAAATATTCAAACTCAAGTGGAAAAATGAGGTAAGGTAGTCCAGGGCAGGATACTGCCACAGAAATTTGTCTAATGTTTTCGGGGCAACAACAATGACATATTACATTACCGTCCGTTGCATTGCAGAAATATACAGAAGGGGAGGACCCAGATTTTCTTTCTTTAAATTTTGAGAAAATTGCCCACTATGGTGCATGGCCGGAAGACCGTTGGTCAGAGTACCTGGGACTGGGAAGGGTTACTTTAAACGGCACTTCATGCTGTGAATCCCCAGGGGACCACCCCTTATACTGAAATCAAGAAAAGTGTGTTGGAAAGACTAGGAGTGGGTGAAGAAACCTATAGGGCCATTTGAAAGAAGGGCCTAGACATTATTCTTTAGAGTAAAGGATTTAACTGATAGATGGCTTAAACCTAGGACAGCAACAAAAGAGTAAATGTTTAAAATATTTTGAACAATTTCTAAATTTCCTCCATCCTCTGGTCCAACCTTGGGCGAAGTGACAGTTACCCTAGAAGTTGCTGTGGATACAGCCAGAGCATATGGTTGGGCCCAAGAGTCTAGGAGTATACAAGAGGAACCATCCCACAAGACTTGAGGGGTATCATTTGACAGAGGGAATAAATACTTAAACATAAACAAAGGCAATGAGGGGCCCTCCAACAGCAGAAGTATCACAACTATTATCCCCAGGCCTCAGTCATCAATGTAGAGAATGGGGCCATATAGCCCTGTTTTTCCCACAAAAGCTCAAACTCATGGAGATCAGAGTGTCTAAACCCATCCTGTATGAACAACAACAGGTTAACAGTCCTTATTATTGTTGCCAAAGGGTTAATGGGTACCTGGTGAGATCTCTCATAGATACAGAGTATAGACACATAGGTGGTCATTACAACCCTGGCGGACGGTGTAAAAGGTGCGGTAATACCGCAAACAGGCCGACGGACAAAAAAAGGGAATTATGACCCTGGCGGAAACCGCCAACAAAGACAGCCACTTTAACACACCGCCCGCCACGGCGGTACAGACAAGCAGCGCAGCGGTTACCGCCAACAGACAGGTGGAAGACAATGTACCGCCCACACCATTACAACCCGCCAATCCGCCACCTTTTCCGGGCGGATTCACCGTGGATAAAAACACGGCTGAAACAGCTTTTACTGTGGGAAAACGCTCACCTGAACACATCCCACGAGGAACGACGACTCCATGGACCCGGAACTCCAAATACTACCTGCTCTTGTCTTTCTGCTCCTTTACGACCAACAGATACCGGTGAGTACTGCATCTACGACACAGGGCTGGGGGGAGGCAAAAGTTAGGGGGACACCCACCAAACACCCCCACCCCCACCCTCGCATATTACAACATACACACCAATGCAGTCAAAAATATCACATTAACAACCCACAATCCCCCCGGAAGAATGCAAAGACAAAGCGAATTTCGGTCAAACTTTAAATGTGCCAATATACATGTCATACAAAAATATACAGATATATATCTCTAAATCACTCATAATTAAATATACAATACAAGAAGTAGTGCAGATATGTATACAACAATGTCCGTGCACCATACAGTCCAAAAATGCATGGGCGAGGCCCACAATAGATACCTGACCGAAATCGGAGAGAACACCGCCGGGGCATCAGATAGAAACACTACAGGCACCTCAGGGGGAAGGGAAGGGGGGGCACCTCAGCCAGATGAACGCGAAGCCAGATCCACGACGGGGCTACATGCCCATTGATGTATCCTGGGGAGTGCAAAGCCACAGTCTCTCAGGTCTCTGCAGTGGGTGGGTTGCCACTGTGCCATCCTGGGGAGTGCAAAGCCACAGTCTCTCAAGTCACTACAGTGGGTGGTTTACCCACTGTGCCATCCTGGAGAGTACAAAGCCACAGTCTCTCAAGTCTCTACAGTGGGTGGGTTGCCCACTGTGCCATCCTGGGGAGTGCAAAGCCACAGTCTCTCAGGTCACTACAGTGGGTGGTTTGCCCACTGTACCATCCTGGGGAGTGCAAAGCCACAGTCTCTCAAGTCACTACAGTGGGTGGTTTGCCCACTGTGCCATCCTGGGGAGTGCAAAGCCACAGTCTCTCAAGTCACTACAGTGGGTGGTTTGCTCACTGTGCCATCCTGGGGAGTGCAAAGCCACAGTCTCTCAAGTAGATGCAGGTCTCCACTGGTTCTGGAGGGTGACTGGTGCCCAGACTGGATGAGTCTCCCCGTGAAAGTTCATGTCCTGTCACTGTCCCAGCTGCACATGGGATAAGGATGCCTGATGTGGCGGTACATTCTTTCCTACACGGTCTTTGCCCTGTTCAGCGGTGCTTTGCCATGGCGGTCTTTGCCCTGTTCAGCGGTGCTTTGCCATGGCAGTTCAGGACTGTTCAGCAGTGCTTTGCCATGGCGGTCTTTGCCCTGTTCAGCGGTGCTTTGCCATGGCGGTCTTTACCTTGTTCAGCGGTGCTTTGCCATGGCGGTTCAGGATTGTTCAGCAGTGCTTTGCCATGGCGGTCTTTGCCCTGTTCAGCGGTGCTTTGCCATGGCGGTTCAGGACTGTTCAGCGGTGCTTTGCCATGGCGGTCTTTGACCTGTTCAACGGTGCTTTGCCATGGCGGTCTTTGCCCTGTTCAGCGGTGCTTTGCCATGGCGGTTCAGGACTGTTCAGCGGTGCTTTGCCATGGCAGTCTTTGCCCTGTTCAGCGGTGCTTTGCCATGGCGGTTCAGGACTGTTCAGTGGTGCTTTGCCATGGCGGTTCTGATACTGACATTGGTGTGTGGCATGATGATCTCCACACTGGACATTGGTGTGTGGCATGACGATCTCCATACTGGACATTGGTGTGTGGCATGACGATCTCCACACTGGACATTGGTGTGTGGCATGACGTTCCATCATTGGCCAGCGGGGCTGTGGCATCCTGTCCCATCCTGGGCTGTGACTCCGGCGGTGGTCTCTGGACCAGTGACGATACTTGTGCCCTCCTGGGCTGTGACTCTGGCGGTGGTCTCTGGACCAGTGACAATACTTGTGCTCTCCTGGGCTGTGACTCTGGCGGTGGTCTCATGACCAGTGACGATACTTGGGCCCTCCTGGGCTGTGACTCTGGCGGTGGTCTCTGGACCAGTGACGATACTTGGGCCCTCCTGGGCTGTGACTCTGGCGGTGGTCTCTGGACCAGTGGCAATACTTGGGCCCTCCTGGGCTGTGACTCCGGCGGTGGTCTCTGGACCAGTGACGACGGTGCTGGCGGTTGTGTCTGGACCGCCGGAAATGATGGCGCACTTGTCCGCCGTGACACTCACATCAGGCTGGGGAGACTTCCTCTGGACCTTCCCCACCTTTTTTGGAGTTACAGCTGACTCACCAATCGCCTTCGATCCCATTTCACTTGTTGTCCCACCAGGAGTCTTGACACGGTCTCGTCGTCCACTCTCCAATTTCAGAGCCTTTACAGGTGGGTGGGCTGCCAGTGCCTTGGCTCCGGGTCCTACTGCCTGCCCTGGTGGACGGTGCACTCCAAAAACCTGGAACACGCACCACTGGTACTGGAGGCTTTTTGGCTGAGGCGCTACGACGGGACTGATGAATTGGAGGGGGGGGGCAAAAAGGTCAATTTGACATAGGGACAGTTTCTGACAGACACTGGGATGGGTAGCTGGAGGGGGTCTGGGAGTGGAGGAAGAGGAGGTGGTTGTAGGAGGTGTCACTTTAGGTGTTTTGGGTGCAGGTGCAGGTACTGGAGGCTGTTGTGAGGTGGATGGATGTTGGGTGAGTGATTGCCGGTGTTTGTGTACTTTGGGAGGGGGCGTCACAGACACACTGGGAGAGGACACAGAGGACGTGTAAATGGCAGTGGAGGTGGTGAGTGCAGGTGAGCGGCTTGTGGTGCTGGGTGTCCTGGTGCGAGTCCTGTTGCCTGTAGATGTGGTGCATGCAGGTGTGTGTGTAGACGAGACAGAGAGGGAGGAGGGAGAAGAGGAGGAGGGGGACACAGTGGAGACAGTGGATGTTGCTGTATCTGTATGGGTGTGATGCTTGTGTGAGTGCCTGTGGTGTGTGTGGTGCCTACGTTTGCTTGAACCACTTGTGTGTGTTGACTTGTGTGCATGTTGGTCTGTAGGTGTGCTGTGGATGGGCTGGGGTACAGGGGATTGGGTCTGGGTGGAGGAAGTTGGAGGGGGGAGGCTAGACACAGGGACAATGGCTGCCATCAGTGCTGAGGCCAGAGATTGCAGGGTTCGCTGAAGGGCAGCCTGACCAGAATGAATGCCCTCCAGGAATGCATTACCGTGTTGCAACTCTCGTTCTACACCCTGGATGGCATTCACAATGGTAGACTGCCCAACAGTGAGTGACCTGAGGAGGTCAATGGCCTCCTCACTGAGGGCAGCAGGGGTGACTGGGGCAGGGCCTGAGGTGCCTGGGGTGAAGGTGATGCCCACCCTCCTGGGTGAGCGGGCACGGGGCGAACGCTGAGGTGCTGCTGGGAGGGCAGTGCTGGTAGGGGAGGTGGCGGCTGTACCTGTAGAAGTGGGGCGCACAGATGGTGCCGCCACCACAGGGGAGCTCCCATCGGCGGACGAGTCCGTGACGCTGGTTGGTGATCCGGTGGCCGACGTGAAGCTCCCCTCGCCCTCCGTCCCACTGGTGCATTCAGAGTCTGTGGTGTGGCCCTCCATGGCCATGTGGGATGCAGCTCCCTCGTGCTCCGGTGCCACTCTACCTCCGTCTGATGATGCTGATGTACAAAAGGACAGGGAGAGCAGGAAAGGGGGTGGGGGAGACAGAAAAAATAGAGTTTTAGTGCATGGCATACCGCTACCGTTGGCGGACAAGACAGATGCAGCAGCCCCATGCATAACGCCGTGCTCCTGGCCTCTGCACATGGAATTTCTGGGATATGGCCTACATGGCAATGGTGGAAATCTGCGCACATGGATGACAGGGGCAACTATACCTCAACTTGCCACTCTTCTGAGGTGGGGTAGAGTGCCACATGGCCTACATCACGGAGGGGCCTTGCCTACCTAACTCGCCCTGGCCTAGGGACACACAGAGCCCACCTCCCCAGCCAGACACCTCCACTGCACACAAAGTCCGCAGAATGAGGTTGTACTCACCCCCTTGTGTCTGCTGTGATGTCCTTAAGCACCCATCCAACTCCGGGTAGGCCACCGCCAGGATCAGGAACATCAGGGGGGTCATGGTGCGACGGGCACCCCTCCCACGTTGGGAGGCCATCCCCAGCTGAGCCTACGCCGTCTTCTTGCTGCAGCGGCGAATGTCCTCCCATCTCTTACGGCAGTGGGTGCCCCGTCTCTGGTGGGCCCCCAGGGTCCGGACCTCCTTGGCGATGGCACGCCAAATGTCCCTCTTCTGGTGGGCGCTGACCTACATGACATGCACAAGAGAAGAGGAACAGTCATTACCAACTGCACCATCAATGTGAGTGGCCCCCTCCCTACTCTGACCATGTGGCCCATTTATTCCCATGCTTTAATGTAGTATGAATTCTGCCCCTTCCCTCTTCCACCCAGCCCTGTCCACCCAGGCCTAGCCCATACAACGTGATCCCTGTGTACTAACCTGTTGGTCTGGAGGACCGTAGAGTAGCATGTAATGGGGGAGGACCCCATCCACAAGTTTTTCCAACTCCTGTGCAGTGAAGGCAGGGGCCCTTTCCCCAGACGCAGCAGCCATTGTCGCTTCCAGGCCGAGGTCACAGCAGCACTAGCAGTGTAGGTCCTCTCCTGTTGAAGGTCAGGTATCTAGTGATTGAACAGATAGAAAATGGCGGTGACGTCCGCGGCGGTGACGTCTGCGGCGGGGCGCATCATCACCGCCAACGCACCTGTTCATTGGCTCCTGGGACCCATAGGGTCCAATGTTAACCAATGCAGCATTGCGCCGCGGTCTACGACCGCCTGCCGCGACGGTGTGCAACGCCAGCGCTGTTACCCCACAATCCCATTGTCCCAGTTTAGAGGTCAGGCAGCCGCCATTTCAGGTGCCCACATGGATTCATTTTCAACTGCGTCACACATACCGAGGCCTACACTCAACACACATACAGGAAGGGTTTATTGTCTGGTGTAGTCTTGTGTGTGACTGTGGGTACATACCTGGAGGAATAGTGACTGTTTCTTCGCTGTTGTCCTTCTTAGGCACCGTCAGCTGGGACATATGAGAAGATGGCGGAATCCTCCGGTGTACCGACCGCTGGTGGACCTGTTGACAATGGAAGAGAGACATTTAATCGTCACCTACAGGTTTGACCGTGCCACAATCCAGGAACTATGTACCCAGTTGGAGCCAGACCTGATGTCACCAATCCGCCATCCGACTGGTATCCCCCCTGACGTGCAGGTGCTGTCAGTGCTCCATTTCCTTGCAAGTGGGTCTTTTCAGACAACAGTGGCCATGGCATCAGGGATGACCCAGCCTATGTTTTCCAACGTCTTGTCCAGAGTGTTATCTGCCCTGCTGAAACACGTAAGGAGATGCATAATTTTCCCTGAGGTGGAGGACTTGCCTACAGTGAAAGGTGACTTCTATGCCCTTGGACATATCCCCAACGTCATAGGTGCCATTGATGGGACCCATGTAGCTCTGGTCCCCCCGCAGGAGTGAACAGGTGTACAGGAACAGGAAGAGTTATAATTCGATGAATGTACAGATGGTCTGTTTGGCAGACCAGTACATCTCGCAGGTAAATGCAATGTTCCCTGGCTCTGTGCATGACGCCTACATCCTGTGGAATAGCAGCATCCCTGATATGATGGGTCAACTCCAGAGGCACCGTGTATGGCTATTGGGGGACTCTGGTTACCCCAACCTTTCCTGGCTATTGACCCCAGTGAGGAATCCTAGGACCAGGGCAGAGGAACGCTACAATGAGGCACATGGGCGGACTAGGAGGGTGATCGAACGCACCTTCGGCCTCCTTAAGGCCAGGTTCAGGTGCCTCCATATGACAGGTGGGTCCCTATTCTACTCACCGAAGAAGGTGTGCGACATCATCATCGCCTGCTCCATGCTCCATAATTTGGCATTGCGACGCCAGGTGCCTTTTCTGCAGGAGGATGATCCAGATGACGGTGTTGTAGCAGCTGTGGAGCCTGTGTACAGTGATGAGGATGCAGCTGAGGAAGAAGAAAACGACAACAGGGAGTCAGTCATAAAGCAATATTTCCAGTGAAACTCAGATGAGTACATTTTCTGGTTTAACATTACATTAACTTTCACACGTCTACCTCTATCCTGTCCCGACATTTCACTCACTATTTGTTAACTGAGTTGTCCCCTTCCATTTCAGTTTCACAAATGTGGTAACCTACGTGTCAACTGCTTGCATCCTTGAAGGGCTTGTGATGTGTGACATTGGTATGTTAGCCTTCCAAAGGGTAACCCATTATGACACTGTAATTGATAATACAAAATTACAAATCATAGACTGACTCCAGTTTTTTTAGTGTTTCAAGGGTGTTTATTTAAGTGCTAAAAAATGAAGGGGCGTTGTAAAATGGTGATGGGTGATGGTGGAGGAATGTCCATGGCAGAGTCCAGTCTATTAGTCTCACAGGTACATTGCACATCTGCCCATTGGAAGTGGAGCTGGGGCAGTTCCGATTTGGACAGGGTAACAAAGTGAGACAGTGGGGGGACAATCAGGGTGGTCTTATTTCCTGGCGGGGGTCTTGCCATCTTGCTCGGTCCTGTTCCTGGATCTCAGGGCCCGCTTGCGTGGTGGTTGTCCGTCTGCAGGGGATGGGGTGCTGGTGTGGTGGTCCTGTGGCGGGGCGTCCTGTCCACTAGCGCCGGCGGAGGTGGTGGGCAGTTCATCGTCGTGGCTAGTGTCAGGGGCCCCTTGGAGTGCCACAGTGTCCCTCAAGTTTTTTTGAATGTCCGTCAGCACCCCTACGATGGTGCCCAGGGCGGAGCCGATGGTCCTGAGCTCCTCCCTGAACCCCAAATACTGCTCCTCCTGCAGACGCAGGGTCTCCTGCAACTTGTCCAGGACCGTCGCCATCGTCTCCTGGGAGTGGTGGTATGCTCCCATGATGGAGGAGAGGGCCTTGTGGAGAGTTGGTTCCCTTGGCCTGTCCTCCCTCTGTCGCACAGCAGCCCTCCCAGTTCCCCTATGTTCCTGTGCCTCCGTCCCCTGGACCTTGTGCCCACTACCACTGCCCCCAGGTCCCTGTTGTTGTTGGGGTGGTGGGTTAGCCTGGGTGCCCTGTAGTGGTGGACACACCGCTGATTGACCTGTCCTGGGTAGGGAGGTTTGGGCCTGCTGGGTGGGTGCTGTGCTGGTGTTACCAGAGGGTGAAAGTTCGGTGTTGGGCTGTGGCTGGGCAAGGGGAACCGACTGTCCTGAGGCCCACGATGGTCCGGGCTGGTCATCAAGATCCAGTAGGGCAGAGCTGCTCTCGTCACTGTGGGCCTCTTCTGGGGGTGGATTGGTGTTGTCTGGACCCTCTGGTGTGGTGATGTTCCTTCGGGTTCCTGCGGGGGTATAAGTACATGATTATTGCATGTGTGTGTTTCATGGTGTGCAATGGTTGGGTGTGCGTGAACCCCAGTGCAGGCATTCCTGTGTGGGGGCTTGTGTGCTGATGTTTGGGGGGTGTTCTGGGTATGTGCAGTGGGCATGCTTTAGTGATGGGTGTCCATGCTTAGTTGTGTCATGCAGGTCTTGGGGTTGGGATGTGTAGTTGGTGTTATGAGTACATTAGTGAAGATTTGGAGTGATAGGGGAGGGTGTGAGGGTGGGGGTGTGTGATAGCATGCAGGTAGGGTGGGGAATATGGTAGTTAAGATTTGACTTACCAGTGTCCGTTCCTCCAACGACTCCTCCGAGGCCCTCAGGATGCAAGATGGTCAAGACTTGCTCCTCCCATGTTGTTAGTTGAAGGGGAGGAGGTGGGGGTCCGCCGCCAGTCCGCTGTACCGCGATGTGGTGCCTGGATACCGTGGAACGCACCTTCCCCCGTAGGTCGTTCCACCTCTTCCTGATGTCCTCCCTATTTCTTGGGTGCTGTCCCACTGCGTTGACCCTGTCCACTATTCTTTGCCATAGCTCCATCTTCCTGGCTATGGATGTGTGCTATACCTGTGAGCCAAATAGCTGTGGCTCTACCCTTAGGATTTCCTCCACCATGACCCTGAGCTCCTCCTCGGAGAAGCGGGGGTGTCTTTGGCGTGCCATGGGGTGGTGTGTGTGATGTGTGGAGTGGTGTATGTGGTGATGAGTGTGGTGTGTGTAGTGGTATGTGGTGTTTTGTGCTTGGATGTTGTGTGGGTGATGGTGTTGTGTGCCTCTGTGTGATGGGGTTGTCTATTCTGTGCTCTCTCTCTCGCCTTCTCTCAGAATTTTTGGTTGTAGGGGTTTGTGGGTGATGTGGGTGTGTGTTTTATATTGTGTTGGGTGTGTGGGAGTGGTGTTTGTATGTGTATCAGGTGTGTGTATTTGGAATTGTCCAATGTGGCTGTGTTTTGGAGATGTGTGTGTATTTTGAGCGCGGCGGTCTGTACCGCCAATAGAATACCGCAGTTGAAAGACCGCCGCATGGATTCGTGGGTCGTAATGGCATGGGCGTGTTTCTGTTGGCGTGGAGGATTTGTTTCCGCATGTTTATCGCTGACCTTTGGTGTGGCGGTATTGTGTGGGTGTCTGAATTTCGGCGGATTCCGTGATGTGTGTCATAATAGCTGTGGCGGACTGCCGCGGCGGTGTATTGGCGGTCTTCTGCACAGCGGTAGGCTCCTTATACCGCCAATGTTGTAATGACCCCCATAGTCATGAGGCCGCACCTCTTGGCTGTGGAAACCCCAACTCCATGAGGCAAAGTGACTATACAGTGTGTCCACAGAGATAAAAAAATCAGGTGGTGCGGGTGGAAGTAGAGGGAAAAGAGACATCTCCCATTCCGCTTACTGTAGGTTTGATTCCTCAGTAACTCAAGCCTCTAATTGTTTTCACAGACTATCCACAGTTGGACGCCCTTGCATAGGATACATGGAAAAATAAATGGTGGCTGGAAGAATCTTTTTCTGACATACAGTACTGAATTGGCCATTCCTAAAGTAAAATAAGAAACAAAAGTAGCAGGAGAAAAAAGAGGTATGCCTAGGTTTTCCCTGTTAAATAACAAAGCCTGTGGGAAACAGATAGGAGTTCAGGACAGACCAAAAGAATCCCCCGTTCTCAGAAGCCTGGGGAAGAGCGACAGAGGAGGAAGCCCAGAGGATGTATTTCCCCAGTTTTTCAAAAAAGGTGATCTGCTTTATAGAAAGTGAGGGAAAACCCAACCTGTACAGTTAGTCCCAGAACCATTTTCAGAGAAAAGGCTTTATCTAGCCCATATCCATTTATTAGAAGGGCATTTTGGACAGGGAAAGACAGGGAAAATCATTATAGGCCGTTTCTATTGGCCAGGGATATATAGTCAGGTAAAGAAATACTACAAAGAGTGCAACATCTGTCAAAAGATGAGTTGTTATCAACTCCCACAAGCCCCTTTGTATCCATTACCCATCATGGAGGAACCCCTCTCCAGGGTGGGAATGGGCATTATTGGTCTTCTTCTGCCCTTCCAGACTGGTCATAGATATGTAGTAGATATGGTTGACTATGCCACAAGGTATCCGTAAGCCATCCCTATATGCCAGCCCACTACAAATCAAAAAGCCGAAGCTGTTTTGGAGATCTTTTGGAGAGTAGGATTCTCAAAGTAAATACCAGCCGACCAGGGAAGTCATTGTACTTCTAAATTAATGTCACATATGTGTCAACAGTTATACATTGGTCAGATCAGGACTGCTGCCTACCACCCACAACCGATGGCCTTGTAGAAAGGTATAATGCTACCGTAAAACTCACATTAAAAAAAAATTGGAGTTAGAAAAGAGGAAATGGGACCTGATGTTACATGTAGCACTGTTTGCCATAAAGAACAAAAGTGTACAGGATTTTCCTCCATTTGAACTACTGCTCTGAAGGAAACCTTGAACTTTACTTGATATGGCCAACGAGGTTTGGGAACAAGAGAAATACAAATCTAAAAATACTCTGGAGTATGTCAGTCAGTTAAGGACACGATTAAGAGAAATGAGAGAAATTGTCAGGAACAATTTAGAAAGAAGCCAGCAGGGACAAAAAGCCGTATATGACAAAAAAGTAAAGCTACAGCAGTTGTGTTCAGGAAATTATGTTCCACAACAAAGAATACAAAGCTAAGTCAGAGGCAAGGACATTTTAAAGTGTTAGAAAAGGTAACTATGGTCACCTACAAACTAGAAATAAACCAAAGGAAAAAAGACAGCCAAATATACCACATAAACCTACTTAAAAAGTGGGAGGGACATGTTCCAGCCCGATATGACAACAACTGGAAAAATGCAGATGAGGAAGTACAATGTATCGATTTAGAAATTTCTCAGGAGAAAAAGAACTCCAGCAGTGTCTTAGTTCTTATCCTGGGATCTTTTCACTAATACCAGGACAAGCACATGTGATAAAACATTCAGTTATTAAAGAGTCCGAGAAAATCATACCTCTCAAACCCCACAGATCCCAGTATGAAGGCGTGTAGTAATAGAGGAGGAAATCCAAAATATGATCAGCTTATGGGTAATAGCACCTTCAGTAAGTGAGTGGAGCTCCCTAGTAGTCATAGTCCAAAGGCCTGATGGATCAATATGATTTTGCATGGATTTCAGAGACGTTAACAAAATATCAGCATTCGACTGCTACCCCATTCCCCAAGTAGATGAGATGATCATGAGATTTGGACAAGCCCAGTTTTTTAGCACATTAAACCTTTGTAAAGGATATTGGCAAATCCCATTAACTCTGCAAGATAAGGAGAAAAAGCCCCTTTCCATGCCAGGCAGGTTTCATCAATTTACAGTCTTTCCATTTGTTCTGCATGGGCACTTGCCACATTTCAAAGAATGACTAACAATCTATTGGGAAAACATGAAGAGTATGTGGTGGCGTACATTGATGAAATCATAATGCACAACAGGTCATGGGAGAAACATCTGATTCATTTGAAAGCAGTATTACAAACTTTAGTAGAGCGGGTTTAAAAATCAACTAAAAGTCCCTTAGCTGCAAGGCAAGTAAAATATCTGGGATACCTACTAGGCAAGGGGACCATTTATCTTCAAGAAGGAAAAATAGCAGTCATACTTCAAGTTCCATTCCCCCAAAATGAAAAGATATTTAGGAGCCTCATTAGGATTGGTAGGTTACTAGCAATGCTTCAATCCACACTTCGCACATTGAGCTACTCCCTTAACAGACCTCTTAACCAATAGTCCGGGAATGGACCTAAAACTAAAGTATCCTTTGAGAAGTTAAAAGCGGTATTGGCGTCTAATCCTGTACTGCCATCCCCAGATTTCTCAAAAAGGTTTATCTTCCAAACTGAATCTTGGATATGGAGTTGTAGAGAAAGAGGGCCTATCAATAAAATGGTCAATTGAAAATCTGGGGTATTACCTATAAGGAAAAAGATTTGACCTATATACTGGTTATTCACCTATGGAATAGATGGCCAAGGATAAGGAGAATAACTCTCTCCTGATACAGTGTTTTTTATCTCCGCAACCCTTTAAAATTCGCTAGTCAACATAAGAAAGGCCAGGCGCAGGCCAGTGCAGATTTCCTCTTGTTATACCCCCAAGACATGTTTGTTCCAAAGAAGAAAGCAAGGAAGGAGAGATGTGAGGAAAAGGGAAATCAAAAGAGAAACCGGTAGTTGAGACTCCTTCCTCTTTGCCACCGGATCCGCTTCCTCACCTATGGAGAAACAGTCAGATCGCAAGAGAATGGGTGGCGACAGGAACAAAGGAGATAAACAACAGAATCAGGAAAATGAAGGATTGATGGGAGAAGACACAAGGAAATGTTGAAACAAACAAAGGACAGCATTCCATACAAAGGGACAGAATGGAGGGGGTCAAAAAGGCAGAGGAATTTGATGAGGGGCAGAGAAGGAGGTAGGAACAAGCACACCAGGACAAAGAAACTGATGTGGAGAACTGCTGAGGGGCAAGAGAGGGAAGCCCTTACATAGGGTAACAATGCAGACGCAGTAAGGTACAAGGCCCAAACTGAGGAACAGAAGAGGAGGCCACCTCAACTGACGGCAAGGACAACAAAGAGTTGTGTGATGATTGCTGGATGCTGCCAGTGGTCACAAGAAATCAATCAATCAGTCTGATTTCTGTAGCATGGCTAATTACCCGTAGGGTCTCAAGGTGCTGTTTGAGGGCATGCTGCTCAGAGCAAGGTCTTAAGGTCCTTCCTGAATTGCTTAAGTGATGCGTTCTGCCTGAATTTGAGAGGTAGCATGTTCCATGTTCCATGTTCAGGCTGTGAGGTAGGAGAAGGACCTTCCTCCTGCTGCGCTTTTCCGGATCTGGGGAACCTTTGCGAGGGTGAACTTGGAAGAACGGAGTTGTCTGTTGGGTAAGTACAAGACGAGCCAGTGGTTGAGGTGTGCCGGTTCAGTGTTGTGTAGTACCTTGGAGCTGTGGATCAGGAGTTTGTATGTGATGCACTTGTTGACTGGGATACAGTGTAGGTCTCTGAGGTGGGAGGAGATGTGACTGGGTTGGGGATGTCCAGGATGAGTCTGGCTGCTGCATTCTGGATTCACTGTAGTCTTGATTGTAGTTTCTTGGTGATGCCGGCATAGTGTGTTGCCGTAGTCCAGTTTGCTAGTGATAACTGCGTGGGTGCCTGTCTTCCTCGTATCAGAGGGGATCCACTTGAAGATCCTTCGAAGGAGTCAGAGGGTGTGGAAGCAAGACGACAAGGTGGCATTGAGGTTTGGCAAGAAAGGCTGTCACACCTCAGGAGAGTTGTGGCAGACTGTGTAAGTGACCAGGACCTCTAAGCACCAAGGAGAGGGGAATAACGGGATGCACAATTTTGGTGCCTGGGCTGTAATTTTCACTATGTCAGGGGGCTGGAAGGAGGTAAGCAGGAACAGGTGGAGCCCAAGAGAAAGTGAAAGGAAGAAATAACCACCCTACATTCTTTTTTTCCCTAATGACGGTGAAGGGCTATAAGGTTTATGAAAGAGGGAAACCACTCTAGCAACGCAAAATAAACATCTAAGTAAAAGACAGAGGATTCATATGCCTGACATATACTTATGTGGGTGTTTGGGTCTTCTCCAGAGGGTGCTGGTGGTATTGGTATCCACATCCTAAAGAACTAAAAAAGAAATGGAACTCGTTACTCCTTTCAGACTGGAAGATATGCGTGGTTGACCTTTATCCGAATATTCAGATAACTGAGATCCCCCGCCTGCAGTTATTTTTTCCATTTCCTCCTTACTGAAGTTTTTTTCTCTGTAAAATCCTTGCATTAAAATAATCATTTGAAAATCTGGCAAGCTTTTGAAGCCATGTTTCCGACCATCCCTCTACAGAAAGTTCAGAGGACTTAAGGGAAATGTAGTTTGCATTTGGGCATCGATGCATAGCACATCTCCAGAGACATGAAGTCTTTTCCCCAGTGGTGCCAATGTTCCAGGAGCACTGCCAGCCTTTCATTCCCTGGAATGAGCTCATCGCCTTTGAGCTTGGAGTCCTTCTCATTGGTGGTAATCCTTGGCAACATCCTGGTCTTGGCACAATGATGGTAATTCCTTGTGAAATTATGGACTTTGCACAACAGTGGTAACGCTTGACAGAGTACTGGTGTACGTGGAGGTAATTTTTGACTATATATTAGCCGTGGCACAGTGATGACAATTCCTGATAAACTGCTTGACCTGGCACAGCAGTGATGATTCATGGTAAAATGCTGGCCCTAGTACAGTAATGTAGTCTCTGTTAACATGTTAGCCTTGCACATGGGTTTTAATATCTGCCAAACTACTGGTTGTGGCACTATGATGGCAACCTCTGGCAACCTGCTGGCACCAGCTGAATGCTGGTAATCCCTAGAAACATGCTGGCCCTGGCACATTGGTGGTAATTCCTGGTAAAATGCTGGCCTTGGGACAATGGAGGTGATCTTTAGAAACCTGCTTGCACTGACACATAGGTGGTGATTCCTGGGACTACAGATCGTGGTACAATCCGGATAATCCCTGGAAACAAGCAGGCTCTGACACAATTGTGGTGATCCACATTAACATCTGCACTGTAGCAAAATTATGGTGTGGTGATCCCCAGTGACATACTGAGTGTGGCACAATGGGTGTAGTTCCTGGTAAAACGTTAGCCCTGGTGCAGTGATGGTAATCTCTGGTAACATTCTGGCCCTGGCAAAATGGAGTGGAGATAATCCCCAACATGTGGGCCCTGGCAGAGTAGTGTTAATGTTTTGGTAAAATGCCGGCCTTTTCACAGTGTTGGTAATCTCCAACAACAATTGTGGTAATTCGTGTTAAAATGGTGGCCTTGACACAATGAGGATAATTTGTGATCTTCTCTGTGCAGCACTGATGCTGCTGCTTCATCTGTTGCAGGTGTCAACTGCAGCTTTTCGAGCAGTTTGAGAATCTGGAGAGGGAAAGCCTCAGGCCTCTCCATATAGCCGAAGAAAGGAGATTGGTATCGGCGGTCTGCAGGGAGCAGGGTGCAGATGTTCGCTCCTTGCTCCCTGTTGAGTTGGACTGGCGTGGTTCAGCTTTCACACTGTGGAAACCGGATCAAGAATCCCTGTTGCCAGACCTAGCTTACCTGTTAAAGAACGGGAAACACAACTTTAGAGAGATTTTTTGTGTCCGGTGCGTGAGAGAATACTCTCAAATAAGTAGGGAGGAAGGAGCAGCAGCCCACTCCGGCGAGCAGTGGTGTGTACAGCCGCCTTTATTATTTGAGAGGAGTTGGGACTTTCGGAGAGACGACTAAATGATTGATAGTCACCTTCCACCATTGAGAACCTGATAGGCTCTGTATAGCCAACAAATGATTTACAATGGATGGCTGGAACACAAGACGAATTCTGCATCTACCAATGTCTCCGACTATGGTCAAAAGATGACATAAGTAACAAAGAGAAATAGTTGGGCAAGTAAAAGGGATCGTCCACTACAGTCTGTCAGAGAAATACATAGTCATGAACTAAATGGTGTTACTCTGTACTGTGTATGTTTATAATATCAATGTCCAATATTTTGAATCTCCACTTGTAAAGCCCCTTCGTGTTGAGAAAACGTTCACGTTCCTCCACATTCAATATATTCAAAGATGGTTCATAGCCTGATTTTTTTCAGGGCTAGAAGAAACTTATAAAGAAGCATTATTCATTACCAACATTAATCTGCACGATATCAATTAAAGATAAGATACAATCCCAATGAACCTCCACAACCCCTGTTATATAATCTAATAATAAAAAGTATATAACTACAATAATGCATTATCCAGTCATTTCTGTCCCACAAATGGATTTTTTGTTGAGCATTTATAAAACAATCAGTTGGTTTTGCAATCCTGATACTGGAAATACAAAAAAGTAGTCAAACCTGTCATATCTTCACAAACAACTTCCAAAACTTTAAGGGCAGTATTATAGTCTAAACTTTATATTTTACAGTATACCTAAAGAAAAAGGACCATTTTGTACACATTTAGTCTCAATTTGGTATACTTCGATAAATGGTATACTTCAAAATGAATTCAAGTATATCGCCCCTGTAGCACCCCAAAAATCAGTCAATAAAATACTCATATTATTCCATAAAGTTGTAGTAATGATAATGCGTATACATCAAAAATGGAGCCCAAGAATTCAAGAATATCGCCTATGGCATACCAAAAAACTATCATTGAAATGCTTAACACCATTCAAAGCGGTATGATATTATTCTTTGACGTTGCAATAACGGGCATTATATTCGTCAAAAACAGGGGTCAAAACTAGAAACAGAAATTCATTTGTAACACTCTTAAACGTCCTCAATTATTAAAAACCCACGCAGAAATATGGATGCCCCAAAGTACGAGTCAACAATTAAAATAAGTCCTCCTAATTTGGGTCATTGTGCTCATGCTCACAATCCTTGTTCAAAGTGCCAATATCATGCCCGCAACTGTCACAATAATAAACGTTTCTCTATGATGCAAATGAGACGACGGCACCCCATATTTCCAACACTCGAGAGTGCCAGCTAATAGGACCTTTTTAAGAATATGACAGCCATCAGATGAGGCATTACCCCAAAGATACACAGCTCTTACCCATAATACAGCTGCAAGCAACAATGTGAGTTATGTGCTCTTGGCGTTTAACTTACGTGCAATCTTTTTATTTGTTTCGAAGAGATCCATGCTGATAAGAGTAAGAGCCGACAGATCAAATGAACAGAAATGGAACCCGAGCAAAATTGCCAATTCCAGGTTGGCAAAAGGCAGCCCGGCAAACCACCAAACATAAAATAAGTTCGGAATGTGGAACCATCAAAAAGAGCACAAAGCTGAAGAATCAGGCCTAAAAGGAACACTAAATGGTAATCTTCATGAAATGAAAATAGCAAAACATACAGGCAAGGGAAAAAGGAAGCCTAAGGTTGTGTTCAGAGAACTGGTGATACAGACTGATTTAAAGACAGAATCTAAGCCAAAAGAAATACCTTCCAGAAAGAAAGAGGGTCTCAAATTACTTTCAGGGATGTGGACAAATAACCTGTACTTCGACATTCTGAGAAAGGCTGTTTCTTCTCTGTACTCTAGCTACACTTTTAACCCTTTTGGAGCTACATTTTATCAACCATGTCTTGAGAGGAGATAGAAAAGGAAGCTGGAGGACGCAAAGGAAGAGTATTTGTTACATTATGCTTGTTAAATCCCTGATGTCTGATTATCAGGCCTGACGCAGTTACTGTAACAGTTTTGTCGGGCACATAATACACAGACAGCCGTAACGGGATACTGGCCACGAGGGACGCTCCCTTGGCCTCTTTATTACTGCCGGCTTACGTCACCTAAGAGACCATCTGATAAATAAAACAAAGGGGAGATTATAAGCATCTCCCTACACCAGTGTGCATCATGGCTGGCCCACGCCAAACATAACATTCCTCCTTTTCCCAAAATAAAGCACAAAAACATAATGAAACTTATACAATAATACAGTGTCACTACATGTAATGTATGGAAGAAACCCCCCACAGAGAATCAGTCTATTACAAAACTTCGCTACCTGGTTGACCTTGGTGGTCGAGGACGTAAATTGTAATGCTGCAAATCTTGCCTGGAAAGTACTGAGCTGACCGGCAGAGACCTAGACAGCCCCTGATCAGGACATTGGGTAACTTCCAAGCTCTTCATATCTGTACCTCCTCGATCAAACACCGGAGGGTCATCAAACACCATCCCAGGGCTCAGGAGCAGAGAATGACTGCTGCAACTACCCAGACTTCCTCCATCACCATCTTCACACAAACTGGGCGATGGC
This sequence comes from Pleurodeles waltl, assembly GCF_031143425.1. NCBI lineage: Eukaryota > Metazoa > Chordata > Amphibia > Caudata > Salamandridae > Pleurodeles > Pleurodeles waltl. The sequence continues at coordinate 866,401,293 of NC_090444.1, read as the reverse complement.
AAGTCTGGATCCATTTCCATTTCCCTACCAACCATGCAGAATGCTTAAAAAAATTAAATGTTTCTTGTGATGGTCTCCTGTTTCCTTTTTGCAGTAACCATAGTGCCCTTTACGGCACTCTCCACACATGGGTCTTTTTCAAAAGACAGCAGAAACTTGCTTCCGCTTCTTCTATTGTGCACAAGCACATAGGCCCCCACACGGATGTTCTGCTTCTTTGCTCTTCGCTTTCTTGACATCCTGTCATTTTTGCATTCCCGTTTGGACAGTGCCTCTTTTACTCGATCATGGATTTCAGAGGGTTCTTGCACATGAGTAACAGTGTCTCAAACTTGTCTATTCATGCACAACGAGCTAGGCGTCTTTTCCGTGGTGGCATGAGAAGTGAGATGATAGTCCCTCATAAAAATATATACTGTATAGCTCAGTCAATGTTATGACCACCAGCTACTGTAATCCGCAACACCTTGTTGAGAGTTCTCACGAAGCGTTCCACTTCTCCTTGGCGTGAGGCCAATGAGGAGTGATTTTTTTGTGAATTATTCCTCAAGGTCGTAAGTACTCACCAAACACTTGGTTAAAGAATTGTGGTCCATTATCTGTGCGTATTTCCTGGATCAGTCCATGGGTGGCCATGATCATTTCGAACCGAGGGATGACTGAGAAGCTGTAAGGGACTCTACAATTTCCACTTCCGGATATTTGGAGAAATCGTCAAGCACTACCAGCATGTGACGACCATCTGGCAAACTTCCAAAATCAGCGCTGGCCTGACACCATGGGACTGGATTTATGACCTCAGTGATGACCGGTGGAGGGCTCTCAGCGGGACCAACTGCTTGACACATCGCACATTGCCGAACTGCTCGTTCCGCTTGATCGTCAAGCCCAGGGAACCATACCTTGCTTCTCAACCTTGACTTCATCTTGACCATTTCTTGGTGCGATGAGTGCGCCAGCTTGTAGGAGGCTGGACTGGCTTGTAGTGGGTACCAAGAGGTACTTACACCAGGCCCAGGTATCCCTTATTAGTGCAGAGGGGTGTCTAGCAGCTTAGGCTGATAGAAAAGGTAGCTTAGCAGAGCAGCTTAGGCTGAACTAGGAGACGAGTGAAGCTCCTACAGTACCACTAGTGTCATATGCACAATATCATAAGAAAACACAATACACAGATATACTAAAAAATAAAGGTACTTTATTTTTATGACAATATGCCAAAGTATCTCAGTGAGTGCCCTCAGTATGAGGATAGCAAATATACACAAGATATATGTACACAATACCAAAATATGCAGTAATAGCAATAGAAAACAGTGCAAACAATGTATAGTCACAATAGAATGCAATGGGGGCACATAGGGATAGGGACAACACAAACCATATACTCTAGAAGTGGAATGCGAACCACGAATGGACCCCAAACCTATGTGACCTCGTAGAGGGTCACTGGGACTGTAAGGAAACAGTGAGGGTTAGAAAAATAGCCCACCCCAAGACCCTGAAAAGTGGGTGCAAAGTGCACCTAAGTTCCCCAAAGAGCACAGAAGTCGTGATAGGGAAATTCTGCCGGAAAGACCAACACCAGCAATGCAACAACAATGGATTTCCAGACGAGAGTACCTGTGGAACAAGGGGACCAAGTCCAAAAGTCACGATCAAGTCGGGAGTGGGCAGATGCCCAGGAAATGCCAGCTGTGGGTGCAAAGAAGCTGCCACCGGATGGTAGAAGCTGTGGATTCTGCAAGAACGACAAGGGCTAGAAACTTCCCCTTTGGAGGATGGATGTCCCACGTCGTGAAGAGTCGTGCAGAGGTATTTTCATGCAGAAAGACCGCCAACAAGCCTTGCTAGCTGCAAAGGTCGCGGTTAGGGTTTTTGGATGCTGCTGTGGCCCAGGAGGGACCAGGATGTCGCCAATTGCGTGAGAAGACAGAGGAGGCGTCCAGCAAGACAAAGAGCCCACTCAGAAGCAATCAGCACCTGCAGAAATGCCGGAACAGGCACTACGAAGTGGAGTGAACCGGAGCTCACCCGAAGTTGCAGAAGAGGGTCCCACGAAGCCGGAGGACAACTCAGGAGGTCCTGCAATGCAGGGTAGAGTGCCGGGGACCCAGGCTTGGCTGTGCACAAAGGAAATCCTGGGAGAGTGCACAGGAGCCGGAGTAGCTGCAAAACACGCGGTTCCCAGCAATGCAGTCTAGCGTGGGGAGGCAAGGACTTACCTCCACCAAACTTGGACTGAAGAGTCACTGGACTGTGGGAGTCACTTGGACAGAGTTGCTGAGTTCAAGGGACCTCGCTCGTCGTGCTGAGAGGAGACCCAGAGGACCGGTGATGCAGTTCTTTGGTGCCTGCGGTTGCAGGGGGAAGATTCCGTCGACCCACAGGAGATTTCTTCGGAGCTTCTAGTGCAGAGAGGAGACAGACTACCCCCACAGCATGCACCACCAGGAAAGGCGGCAGTATCAGCGTTACAAGGTCGCAGTAGTCGTCTTCGCTACTTTGTTGCAGTTTTGCAGGCTTCCAGCGTGGTCAGCAGTCAATTCCTTGGCAGAAGGTGAAGAGAGAGATGCAGAGGAACTCTGATGAGCTCTTGCATTCGTTATCTAAGGAATTCCCCAAAGCAGAGACCCTAAATCGCCAGAAAAGGAGGTTTGGCTACTTAGGAGAGAGGATAGGCTAGCAACACCTGAAGGAGCCTATCAGAAGGAGTCTCTGACGTCACCTGCTGGCACTGGCCACTCAGAGCAGTCCAGTGTGCCAGCAGCCCCTCTGTTTCCAAGATGGCAGATGTCTGGAGCACACTGGAGGAGCTCTGGGCACCTCCCAGGGGAGGTGCGGGTCAGGGGAGTGGTCACTCCCCTTTCCTTTGTCCAGTTTCGTGCCAGAGCAGGGCTGAGGGATCCCTGAACCGGTGCAGACTGGCTTATGCAGAGATGGGCACCATCTGTGCCCATCAAAGCATTTCCAGAGGCTGGGGGAGGCTACTCCTCCCCAGCCCTGACACCTTTTTCCAAAGGGAGAGGGTGTAACACCCTCTCTCTGAGGAAGTCCTTTGTTCTGCCTTCCTGGGCCAGGCCTGCCTGGACCCCAGGAGGGCAGAAACCTGTACTGACGGTTTGGCAGCAGCAGCAGCTGCAGTGAAACCCCAGGAAAGGTAGTTTGGCAGTACCCGGGTCTGAGCTAGAGACTCAGGGGATCATGGAATTGTCTCCCCAATGCCAGAATGGCATTGGGGTGACAATTCCATGATCTTAGACATGTTACATGGCCATGTTCGGAGTTACCATTGTGACGCTATGCATATGTCGTGACATATGTATAGTGCACATGTGTAATGGTGTCCCCGCACTCACAAAGTCCGGGGAATATGCCCTGAACAATGTGGGAGCACCTTGGCTAGTGCCAGGGTGCCCACACACTAAGTAACTTTGCACCCAACCTTTACCAGGTAAAGGTTAGACATATAGGTGACTTATAAGTTACTTAAGTTCAGTGGTAAATGGCTGTGAAATAACGTGGACGTTATTTCACTCAGGCTGCACTGGCAGGCCTGTGTAAGAATTGTCAGATCTCCCTATGGGTGGCACAAGAAATGCTGCAGCCCATAGGGATCTCCTGGAACCCCAATACCCTGGGTACCTCAGTACCATATACTAGGGAATTATAAGGGTGTTCCAGTATGCCAATGTAAATTGGTGAAATTGGTCACTAGCCTGTTAGTGACAATTTGGAAAGAAAATGAGAGAGCATAACCACTGAGCTTCTGATTAGCAGAGCCTCAGTGAGACAGTTAGGCATCACACAGGGAACACATACATATAGGTCACAAACCTATGAACACTGGGGTACTGACTAGCAGGGTCCCAGTGACACATAACAAACATACTGAAAACATAGGGTTTTCACTATGAGCACTGGGCCCTGGCTAGCAAGATCCCAGTGAGACAGTGAAAACACCGGACATATACTCACAAACAGGCCAAAAGTGGGGGTAACAAGGCTAGAAAGAGGCTACTTTCTCACACAGATCCACTACTGAATTCTGCAAAGAGACAGGGATTACCAATCTGGGGCCTCTCAACAAACATCCTTCGTGAGATATGGCCAGCTCAGTCCTGATTTTATGCAACGAGGACAACATCATTCGAGCCTCCGCTGTCCTAAGAGCCACATTTTGAAGAACACTGTGACACTTTCCAGACTCCACGGCTGACAGCACAAGCTGTAGACACTCATCACCATCTGTAGCCTCTTTGATTTCATCAATGGAAATAGGTAAGGGGCGAGATCTTTCTACCACCAGCCTCACATACTCCTCAACTTCATTTGCATCAGCAATCTCTTGAGGAGTAGCTGGTCGGGCATGTCTTGCAGGTAATCAGCTGGGTTAAGAGAGCCAGGCCTGTATACCACTTGAAAACGATAATCCTGCAACTGCAGAATCCACTTTTCTATTCGTGGTGGGGGTTTGGAAGAAGATCCATTAAACAGTGGTATTAATGGCTTATGATCAGTATGCACTATGAACGGCTGTCCGTATAGGTAGAGGTGGAAATGCCCGCAGCCCCAATGCACTGCAATGGCCTCCTTCTCAATTTGAGAATAACGCTGTTCAGTCTCTGTTGACGCATGGCTGGAATAAGCCACTGGATCCCACTCCCAATCTGATTGTCTCTGCGCCAAAACTGCTCCCAAACCAGTGGGATTGGCATCAACAGATAACTCCAACTCTTTATGGGGATCAAAATACACCAGTGTAGTGTGCTCTGACAAGGCTGACTTGGTGTAGGAAAGTACCATCTTGCCTGGCATGTTACCCCCAATTTTCACTGTATATATGTTGTTTTAGTTGTATGTGTCACTGGGACCCTGGTAACCCAGGGCCCCAGTGCTCATAAGTGTGCCTGAATGTGTTACCTGTGTAGTGACTAACTGTCTCACTGAGGCTCTGCTAATCAGAACCTCAGTGGTTATGCTCTCTCATTTCTTTCCAAATTGTCACTGACAGGCTAGTGACCATTTTTACCAATTTACATTGGCTTACTGGAACACCCTTATAATTCCCTAGTATATGGTACTGAGGTACCCAGGGTATTGGGGTTCCAGGAGATCCCTATGGGCTGCAGCATTTCTTTTGCCACCCATAGGGAGCTCTGACAATTCTTACACAGGCCTGCCACTGCAGCCTGAGTGAAATAACGTCCACGTTATTTCACAGCCATTTTACACTGCACTTAAGTAACTTATAAGTCACCTATATGTCTAACCTTTACCTGGTAAAGGTTAGGTGCAAAGTTACTTAGTGTGAGGGCACCCTGGCACTAGCCAAGGTGCCCCCACATTGTTCAGAGCCAATTCCCTGAACTTTGTGAGTGCGGGGACACCATTACACGCGTGCACTACATATAGGTCACTACCTATATGTAGCTTCACAATGGTAACTCCGAATATGGCCATGTAACATGTCTATGATCATGGAATTGCCCCCTCTATGCCATCCTGGCATAGTTGGCACAATCCCATGATCCCAGTGGTCTGTAGCACAGACCCTGGTACTGCCAAACTGCCCTTCCTGGGGTTTCACTGCAGCTGCTGCTGCTGCCAACCCCTCAGACAGGCATCTGCCCTCCTGGGGTCCAGCCAGGCCTGGCCCAGGATGGCAGAACAAAGAACTTCCTCTGAGAGAGGGTGTGACACCCTCTCCCTTTGGAAAATGGTGTGAAGGCAGGGGAGGAGTAGCCTCCCCCAGCCTCTGGAAATGCTTTGTTGGGCACAGATGTGCCCAATTCTGCATACGCCAGTCTACACCGGTTCAGGGGACCCCTTAGCCCTGCTCTGGCGCGAAACTGGACAAAGGAAAGGGGAGTGACCACTCCCCTGGGAGGTGTCCAGAGCTCCTCCAGTGTGCTCCAGACCTCTGCCATCTTGGAAACAGAGGTGCTGCTGGCACACTGGACTGCTCTGAGTGGCCAGTGCCACCAGGTGACGTCAGAGACTCCTTCTGATAGGCTCCTTCAGGTGTTAGTAGCCTATCCTCTCTCCTAGGTAGCCAAACCCTCTTTCTGGCTATTTAGGGTCTCTGTCTCTGGGGAAACTTGAGATAACGAATGCAAGAGCTCAGCCGAGTTCCTCTGCATCTCTCTCTTCACCTTCTGATAAGGAATCGACTGCTGACCGCGCTGGAAGCCTGCAAACCTGCAACATAGTAGCAAAGACGACTACTGCAACTCTGTAACGCTGATCCTGCCGCCTTCTCGACTGTTTTCCTGTCTGTGCATGCTGTGGGGGTAGTCTGCCTCCTCTCTGCACCAGAAGCTCCGAAGAAATCTCCCGTGGGTCGACGGAATCTTCCCCCTGCAACCGCAGGCACCAAAAAGCTGCATTACCGGTCCCTTGGGTCTCCTCTCAGCACGACGAGCGAGGTCCCTCGAATCCAGCGACTCTGTCCAAGTGACCCCCACAGTCCAGTGACTCTTCAGTCCAAGTTTGGTGGAGGTAAGTCCTTGCCTCACCTCGCTGGGCTCCATTGCTGGAAACCGCGACTTTTGCAGCTACTCCAGCCCCTGTGCACTTCCGGCGAAAATCCTTTGTGCACAGCCAAGCCTGGGTCCACGGCACTCTAACCTGCATTGCACGACTTTCTAAGTTGGTCTCCGGCGACGTGGGACTCCTTTGTGCAACTTCGGCGAGCACCGTTTCACGCATCCTTGTAGTGCCTGTTTCTGGCACTTCTCCGGGTGCTACTGGCTTCAGAGAGGGCTCCTTGTCTTGCTCGACGTCCCCTCTCTCTGCTGGTCCAATTTGCGACCTCCTGGTCCCTCCAGGGCCACAGCAGCGTCCAAAAACACTAACCACACGATTTGCAGCTAGCAAGGCTTGTTGGCATTCTTTCGGCGGGAAAACACTTCTGCACGACTCTCCACGGCGAGCGGAATACGTCCACCAAAGGGGAAGTCTCTAGCCCTTTTCGTTCCTGCAGAAACCTCAGCTTCTTCTGTCCTGTAGAAGCTTCTTTGCACCCGCAGCTGGCATTTCCTGGGCATTTGCCCATCTCCGACTTGCTTGTGACTTTTGGACTTGGTCCCCTTGTTCCACAGGTACCCTAGATTGGAAATCCACAGTTGTTGCATTGCTGGTTTGTGTCTTTCCTGCATTATTCCTCTAACCCGACTTCTTTGTCCTTAGGGGAACTTTAGTGCACTTTGCACTCACTTTTCAGGGTCTTGGGGAGGGTTATTTTTCTAACTCTCACTATTTTCTAATAGTCCCAGCGACCCTCTACAAGGTCACATAGGTTTGGGGTCCATTCGTGGTTCGCATTCCACTTTTGGAGTATATGGTTTGTGTTGCCCCTATCCCTATGTTTCCCCATTGCATCCTATTGTAACTATACATTGTTTGCACTGTTTTCTAAGACTATACTGCATATTTTTGCTATTGTGTATATATATCTTGTGTATATTTCCTATCCTCTCACTGAGGGTACACGCTAAGATACTTTGGCATATTGTCATAAAAATAAAGTACCTTTATTTTTAGTATAACTGTGTATTGTGTTTTCTTGTGATATTGTGCATATGACACTAAGTGGTACTGTAGTAGCTTCACACGTCTCCTAGTTCAGCCTAAGCTGCTCTGCTAAGCTACCATTATCTATCAGCCTAAGCTGCTAGACACCCTATACACTAATAAGGGATAACTGGGCCTGGTGCAAGGTGCAAGTACCCCTTGGTACTCACTACAAGCCAGTCCAGCCTCCTACATTGGTTGTGCAGCGGTGGGATAAGTGCTTTGAGACTACTTACCACTCTTGTCATTGTACTTTTCATAAGAGAAAAATATACAAAACAAGGTCAGTGTATATACACATAGCCAAAAAGTTTTGCATTTCCTCTTTTCACTCTTTTCCAAGTGCTGAAAAGTACTTCTAACTTTCTAAAAAGTTTTAAAAGTTTTTTTTCTCTGTCTTTCTAAAAGCTCTGACAAACTTTTTATCTTTTACTATCACTATAACTCTCTCTAAAAAATGTCTGGCACAGGCCAAAATGTTGATCTGTCCAAACTTGCATATGATCACCTTAGCTGGAAAGGAGCAAGGAATCTCTGCATAGAGAGAGGTTTGAGTGAAGGGAAGAATCCTTCCTTAGAACTGTTAATTAACATGCTTAGAGTACAGGATAAGGCCATAAGTGCCCAATCTGTTGAAAAAGTAGCTAATGGTTCTCAATCTGATCCAGGGACTCCCCCAGGAAAAGATTCAGGAAAGAAACTTCCTAGCCTGCCCATTACTAGACAGTCTAGCATAGTTGGTAATGATGATGAGCCACACCATATAAATAGTGTTGTCTCACATCATAGCAAAAGCATTTATTCTCACCATACTGGTAGTGATGTTTCTGTTAGCCAAGCTGTTAGGGTGGCTTCTGTAAGGGACAGGTCTCCTTCTGTCCATTCTCACCATACTTCTGTTTCAAGGCATGTCCCTCCCACCCACCCTGATGACAGATTGTTAGAAAGGGAGCTCAATAGATTGAGAGTGGAACAAACCAGACTGAAGCTCAAGAAGCAACAGCTGGATTTGGATAGACAGACTTTAGAAGTAGAGAAGGAGAGACAAAAACTGGGTTTAGAAACCCATGGTGGCAGCAGCAGTATTCCCCATAGTCATCCTGCAAAAGAGCATGATTCCAGGAATCTGCATAAGATAGTTCCCCCTTATAAGGAGGGGGATGACATTAACAAGTGGTTTGCTGCACTTGAGAGGGCCTGTGTTGTACAGGATGTCCCTCAAAGGCAGTGGGCTGCTATCCTATGGCTATCATTTAGTGGAAAAGGTAGGGATAGGCTCCTTACTGTGAAAGAAAATGATGCTAATAATTTCCAAGTTCTTAAGAATGCACTCCTGGATGGTTATGGCTTAACCACTGAACAGTACAGGATAAAGTTCAGAGAGACCAAAAAGGAGTCTTCACAAGACTGGGTTGATTTCATTGACCATTCAGTGAAGGCCTTGGAGGGGTGGTTACATGGCAGTAAAGTTACTGATTATGACAGCCTGTATAACTTGATCCTGAGAGAGCATATTCTTAATAATTGTGTGTCTGATTTGTTGCACCAGTACTTGGTGGACTCTGATCTGACCTCTCCCCAAGAATTGGGAAAGAAGGCAGACAAATGGGTCAGAACAAGAGTGAACAGAAAAGTTCATACAGGGGGTGACAAAGATGGCAACAAAAAGAAGGATGGTAAGTCTTCTGACAAGGGTGGGGACAAATCTAAAAATGAGTCTTCATCAGGCCCACAAAAACACTCTGGTGGGGGTGGTGGGCCCAAATCCTCTTTTAATCAGAACAAGGAAAAGAAACCATGGTGCTATTTATGTAAAATAAAAGGCCATTGGACAACAGATCCCAGTTGTCCAAAGAAAGGCACCAAGCCTCCTACCACTACAACCCCTACTGCTACACCTAGTGTCCCTACTAATAGCAGTGGTGGTGGGAGCAAACCTACTAATAGCCAATCCAAGGGAGTAGCTGGGCTCACTATTTGTAACTTAGTTGGGGTTGGCCTTGTTAGGGAGGCCACAGAGGCTGTGTTAGTCTCTGAGGGGGCTATTGATTTAGCCACCTTAGTTGCTTGTCCCCTTAATATGGATAAGTACAAGCAGCTACCCTTAATAAATGGTGTTGAGGTTCAGGCCTACAGGGACACTGGGGCCAGTGTGACTATGGTCATAGAGAAACTGGTCCACCCTGAACAACACCTACTTGGTCACCAGTACCAAGTAACCGATGCTCACAACAACACACTTAGCCACCCCATGGCTGTTGTAAATCTCAACTGGGGGGGGGTTACTGGTCCAAAGAAAGTTGTGGTAGCTTCAGATTTACCTGTAGACAGTCTATTAGGGAATGATTTGGAGACATCAGCTTGGTCAGATGTGGAGTTGGAGGCCCATGCAGCAATGCTGGGCATCCCAGGGCATATTTTTGCTTTGACAAGGGCTCAGGCCAAAAAGCAAAAAGGACAGGGAAGCTTGGATCCTGGAACAATGGACCAAGTGCTCCCTAAAGCTAGGGCTAGTAGAAGCAAACCACTTCCTACTATCCCTCCCTCTACAGTGGATTCAACTTCTGAGGAAGAAGAATTCCCTCCCTGTGCAGAACCTACACCAGAGGAGCTGGAAGCAGACACTGCTGAGCTTTTGGGTGAAGGGGGGCCTGCCAGAGAGGAGCTGAGTGTGGCACAGCAAACCTGTCCCACATTAGAGGGTCTCAGACAGCAAGCTGTCAAACAGGCTAATGGGGATGTCAGTGACTCTCACAGAGTTTACTGGGAGGACAACCTCTTGTACACTGAGCATAGGGATCCTAAACCTGGAGCTGCCAGGAGATTAGTGATTCCTCAGGAGTACAGAAAGTTCCTCCTAACCCTGGCACATGCCATTCCCCTAGCTGGACACCTGGGTCAAATGAAAACTTGGGACAGATTGGTTCCATTGTTTCATTGGCCTAGGATGTCTGAGGACACCAAGGAATTTTGTAAGTCCTGTGAAACCTGTCAAGCCAGTGGCAAGACAGGTGGCACCCCAAAGGCACCCCTTATTCCACTGCCTGTGGTTGGGGTTCCCTTTGAAAGGGTAGGGGTTGACATAGTTGGCCCCCTTGACCCTCCTACTGCTTCAGGCAATAGGTTTATCTTGGTGGTAGTGGACCATGCCACAAGATATCCTGAAGCTATTCCTTTAAGGACCACTACAGCACCTGCAGTGGCAAAGGCCCTCCTGGGAATATTTTCCAGGGTGGGCTTCCCAAAGGAAGTAGTATCAGACAGGGGAAGCAATTTCATGTCTGCATACTTAAAGGCCATGTGGAAGGAGTGTGGTGTAACGTACAAGTTCACAACACCCTATCATCCACAAACAAATGGACTGGTGGAGAGATTTAATAAAACTCTCAAAGGCATGATTATGGGTCTCCCTGAAAAACTCCGCAGGAGATGGGATATCCTTCTACCATGCCTCCTTTTTGCCTACAGGGAGGTACCCCAGAAAGGAGTGGGCTTCAGCCCCTTTGAACTTCTTTTTGGACACCCTGTTAGGGGTCCACTCACACTTGTAAAGGAGGGTTGGGAACAACCTTTAAAAGCTCCTAAGCAGGATATTGTGGATTATGTACTTGGCCTCAGATCAAGGATGGCTGAGTACATGAAAAAGGCCAGTAAAAACCTTCAGGCCAGCCAAGAGCTCCAGAAGCAATGGCATGATCAGAAGGCTGTTTTGGTTCAGTACCAACCAGGGCAGAAAGTGTGGGTCTTGGAGCCTGTGGCCCCAAGAGCACTCCAAGATAAATGGAGTGGTCCCCACACAATTGTTGAAAAGAAGGGAGAAGTCACCTATTTAGTTGACTTAGGCACTGCCAGGAGTCCCCTTAGGGTGCTCCATGTCAACCGCCTGAAACCCTACTATGACAGGGCTGATCTCACCCTGCTCATGGCAACAGATGAGGGACAGGAAGAAGACAGTGATCCTCTACCTGATCTCTTCTCTTCCACAGAACAAGATGCTCTTGTGGAAGGTGTAGTTTTGGCTGATTGTCTTACTGCTGAGCAGAAAGATAATTGCATAAATCTCCTAGATCAATTCTCTGAACTCTTCTCTACTGTGCCAGGTACCACTTCTTGGTGTGAGCACACTATAGATACTGGAGACAGTTTACCTGTCAAAAGTAAGATCTATAGGCAGCCCGACCATGTCAGGGACTGCATAAAGCAAGAGGTCCAGAAAATGTTAGAACTAGGAGTGGTTGAGCACTCTGACAGTCCATGGGCTTCTCCTGTGGTACTGGTACCAAAACCCCATTCCAAAGATGGAAAGAAGGAAATGCAGTTTTGTGTAGACTAGAGAGGTCTCAACTTGGTAACCAAAACTGATGCTCACCCTATACCCAGGGCAGATGAGCTCATAGATACACTGGCATCTGCCAAGTATCTAAGCACTTTTGACTTGACTGCAGGGTATTGGCAGATCAAATTGTCAGAAGATGCTAAACCTAAGACTGCATTTTCAACCATTGGAGGACATTACCAGTTTACTGTAAAGCCTTTTGGTTTGAAAAATGCACCTGCCACTTTTCAGAGGTTGGTGAACACAGTCCTGCAAGGGCTGGAAACTTTCAGTGCAGCATATTTGGACGATATAGCTGTCTTTAGCTCCAGCTGGGATGATCACCTGGTCCACCTATGGAAAGTTTTGGAGGCCCTGCAAAAGGCAGGCCTCACTATCAAGGCTTCAAAGTGCCAGATAGGGCAGGGTAAGGTGGTTTATCTGGGACACCTTGTTGGTGGGGAACAGATTGCACCACTACAGGGGAAAATCCAAACAATTATTGATTGGGTTCCCCCTACCACTCAGACTCAGGTGAGAGCCTTCCTAGGCCTCACTGGGTATTACAGGAGGTTCATTAAGAACTATGGCTCCATTGCAGCCCCTCTTAATGACCTCACATCCAAGAAAATGCCTAAAAAGGTATTATGGACAGCAAACTGTCAGAAAGCTTTTGAGGAGCTGAAGCAGGCCATGTGCTCTGCACCTGTCCTGAAAAGCCCTTGTTACTCTAAAAAATTCTATGTCCAAACTGATGCATCTGAATTAGGAGTAGGGGCAGTCCTATCACAACTTAATTCTGAGGGCCAGGATCAACCTGTTGCTTTTATTAGTAGGAGGTTGACCCCTAGAGAAAAGCGTTGGTCTGCCATTGAGAGGGAGGCCTTTGCTGTGGTCTGGGCTCTGAAGAAGTTGAGGCCATACCTGTTTGGCACTCACTTCATTGTTCAGACAGACCACAAACCTCTACTTTGGCTAAAACAAATGAAAGGTGAAAATCCTAAATTGTTGAGGTGGTCCATATCCCTACAGGGAATGGACTATACAGTGGAACATAGACCTGGGAGTAGCCACTCCAATGCAGATGGACTCTCCAGATATTTCCACTTAGACAATGAAGACTCATCAGGTCATGGCTAGTCTTATTGTCCTTCGTTTGGGGGGGGGGGGGTTGTGTAGGAAAGTACCATCTTGCCTGGCATGTTACCCCCAATTTCACTGTATATATGTTGTTTTAGTTGTATGTGTCACTGGGACCCTGGTAACCCAGGGCCCCAGTGCTCATAAGTGTGCCTGAATGTGTTACCTGTGTAGTGACTAACTGTCTCACTGAGGCTCTGCTAATCAGAACCTCAGTGGTTATGCTCTCTCATTTCTTTCCAAATTGTCACTGACAGGCTAGTGACCATTTTTACCAATTTACATTGGCTTACTGGAACACCCTTATAATTGTACTGAGGTACCCAGGGTATTGGGGTTCCAGGAGATCCCTATGGGCTGCAGCATTTCTTTTGCCACCCATAGGGAGCTCTGACAATTCTTACACAGGCCTGCCACTGAAGCCTGAGTGAAATAACGTCCACGTTATTTCACAGCCATTTTACACTGCACTTAAGTAACTTATAAGTCACCTATATGTCTAACCTTTACCTGGTAAAGGTTAGGTGCAAAGTTACTTAGTGTGAGGGCACCCTGGCACTAGCCAAGGTGCCCCCACATTGTTCAGAGCCAATTCCCTGAACTTTGTGAGTGCGGGGACACCATTACACGCGTGCACTACATATAGGTCACTACCTATATGTAGCTTCACAATGGTAACTCCGAATATGGCCATGTAACATGTCTATGATCATGGAATTGCCCCCTCTATGCCATCCTGGCATAGTTGGCACAATCCCATGATCCCAGTGGTCTGTAGCACAGACCCTGGTACTGCCAAACTGCCCTTCCTGGGGTTTCACTGCAGCTGCTGCTGCTGCCAACCCCTCAGACAGGCATCTGCCCTCCTGGGGTCCAGCCAGGCCTGGCCCAGGATGGCAGAACAAAGAACTTCCTCTGAGAGAGGGTGTGACACCCTCTCCCTTTGGAAAATGGTGTGAAGGCAGGGGAGGAGTAGCCTCCCCCAGCCTCTGGAAATGCTTTGTTGGGCACAGATGTGCCCAATTCTGCATAAGCCAGTCTACACCGGTTCAGGGGACCCCTTAGCCCTGCTCTGGCGCGAAACTGGACAAAGGAAAGGGGAGTGACCACTCCCCTGACCTGCACCTCCTCTGGGAGGTGTCCAGAGCTCCTCCAGTGTGCTCCAGACCTCTGCCATCTTGGAAACAGAGGTGCTGCTGGCACACTGGACTGCTCTGAGTGGCCAGTGCCACCAGGTGACGTCAGAGACTCCTTCTGATAGGCTCCTTCAGGTGTTATTAGCCTATCCTCTCTCCTAGGTAGCCAAACCCTCTTTTCTGGCTATTTAGGGTCTCTGTCTCTGGGGAAACTTGAGATAACGAATGCAAGAGCTCAGCCGAGTTCCCCTGCATCTCTCTCTTCACCTTCTGATAAGGAATCGACTGCTGACCGCGCTGGAAGCCTGCAAACCTGCAACATATTAGCAAAGACGACTACTGCAACTCTGTAACGCTGATCCTGCCGCCTTCTCGACTGTTTTCCTGTCTGTGCATGCTGTGGGGGTAGTCTGCCTCCTCTCTGCACCAGAAGCTCCGAAGAAACCTCCCGTGGGTCGACGGAATCTTCCCCCTGCAACCGCAGGCACCAAAAAGCTGCATTACCGGTCCCTTGGGTCTCCTCTCAGCACGACGAGCGAGGTCCCTCGAATCCAGCGACTCTGTCCAAGTGACCCCCACAGTCCAGTGACTCTTCAGTCCAAGTTTGGTGGAGGTAAGTCCTTGCCTCACCTCGCTGGGCTGCATTGCTGGGAACCGCGACTTTTGCAGCTACTCCGGGCCCTGTGCACTTCCGGCGGAAATCCTTTGTGCACAGCCAAGCCTGGGTCCACGGCACTCTAACCTGCATTGCACGACTTTCTAAGTTGGTCTCCGGCGACGTGGGACTCCTTTGTGCAACTTCGGCGAGCACCGTTTCATGCATCCTCGTAGTGCCTGTTTCTGGCACTTCTCTGGGTGCTACCGGCTTCAGAGAGGGCCCCTTGTCTTGCTCGACGTCCCCTCTCTCTGCTGGTCCAATTTGCGACCTCCTGGTCCCTCCAGGGCCACAGCAGCGTCCAAAAACGCTAACCCCACGATTTGCAGCTAGCAAGGCTTGTTGGCGTTCTTTTGGCGGAAAAACACTTCTGCACGACTCTCCACGGCGAGCGGGATCCGTCCACCAAAGGGGAAGTCTCTAGCCCTTATCGTTCCTGCAGAAACCTCAGCTTCTTCTGTCCAGTAGAAGCTTCTTTGCACCCGCAGCTGGCATTTCCTGGGCATTTGCCCATCTCCGACTTGCTTGTGACTTTTGGACTTGGTCCCCTTGTTCCACAGGTACCCTAGATTGGAAATCCACAGTTGTTGCATTGCTGGTTTGTGTCTTTCCTGCATTATTCCTCTAACACAACTTCTTTGTCCTTAGGGGAACTTTAGTGCACTTTGCACTCACTTTTCAGGGTCTTGGGGAGGGTTATTTTTCTAACTCTCACTATTTTCTAATAGTCCCAGCGACCCTCTACAAGGTCACATAGGTTTGGGGTCCATTCGTGGTTCGCATTCCACTTTTGGAGTATATGGTTTGTGTTGCCCCTATCCCTATGTTTCCCCATTGCATCCTATTGTAACTATACATTGTTTGCACTGTTTTCTAAGACTATACTGCATATTTTTGCTATTGTGTATATATATCTTGTGTATATTTCCTATCCTCTCACTGAGGGTACACGCTAAGATACTTTGGCATATAGTCATAAAAATAAAGTACCTTTATTTTTAGTATAACTGTGTATTGTGTTTTCTTATGATATTGTGCATATGACACTAAGTGGTACTGTAGTAGCTTCACACGTCTCCTAGTTCAGCCTAAGCTGCTCTGCTAAGCTACCATTATCTATCAGCCTAAGCTGCTAGACACCCTATACACTAATAAGGGATAACTGGGCCTGGTGCAAGGTGCAAGTACCCCTTGGTACTCACTACAAGCCAGTCCAGCCTCCTACACTTGGTGGCTTGGAACTAAGCATCTTGTTCAGGTTCCCACTCCCATACCGCATTGGCCTTTATTAGGTCTCCGAGAGGGGCTGTCCGGGCCGTAAAGTTTTTGATGAAACGTCCGCAATAGTTTATCATGCCCAAATAACTACGAATTCCAGAAACATTGGTGGGAGCTGCTGCAGATTGAATGTCTTTTACTTTAGCAGGGTCGGGCATAACTCCTTCCCCAGAGAAACGGTACTAAAGAATGCCACTTCAGTCTGTAAAAACGCATACTTGTCTCTGTGAAGTGTAAGACCATTTTCTTGAAGCCTGTGGAATGCCGCTCGAAGACGGTGCAGATGTAGTTCTATGGTGGGAGCGTGCACTAGAATGTCATCACTTACGTTGAAAACTCCAGGTAGACCAGCAAGCACCCTCCGAATAGTGTCCTGAAAAACTTGAGCTGCACTGGAGATCCCAAAACTCAAACGCTTGTACCTTCTCAGACCCACATGAGTGGAGAAAGTGGTTATGCCTCTAAAGTCAGGATGTAGCATAAGCTGATGGTATCCAGTGCGCAGATCCATCTTCGAGAACCATTGTGATCCTGCTACCTCTGCAACAATGCTATCCACGGTAGGTGTCAAATGACGTTCTTGCTTAATGGCGACATTCGGAGGCGCATGTCGACACAGATCCTCACCTCTCCTGGCTGTTTGGGCTTCCGCGCAATTACGATTGGTGACATCCAGGGTGTGGGACCATCAACCGTCTCAATTAAGTCGGCCTGCTCCAGCTTTCTGAGCTCTTCTTCCACCTTCGGACGCAGATGGAATGCCACACGGCGGTGTTTTAATGCCTCCGGCTGTATTGATTTATCAATATGCAACCGTATCACAGTCTTTCAGGCAACCAATCTCCTCAAAAAGATGCCCAAATTCAGTTAGTAAACTCTCCACCGTTCCGAGGTGAACACTAAATGCAAATGATACAAGGTTGAGTTGCTCAGCCATTCTGCAGCTCAGTAACATGTCAGATCCAGTCTTTGTCACAAACACTTTGGTGCACACTGAACTCTCTTCATGGGACAAGGTGGTGGTGAAAACTCCCGCTAATGGCAGCGTTTGCAACGACCCAAATGCATATACTTGAGTCAAGGTTGGCTGTAGCTGAGGTTGAATGGGAAGAGTTTTCAATAGTGACTGCGCCAGTATGAATTAGTGCCTGAATTTTATGACCTGCAAGAGAGACAGAACATCGTGGTATTCACTTTCGAGGAAACCCTCCAGGCTGCAGAGCATTTATCACATGGACAGTTGTAGGAAAGTACCATCTTGCCTGGCAAGTTACCCCCAGATTTCATTGTATGTATGTTGTTTTAGCCCTTCTGTCACTGGGATCCTGCCAGGCAGGACCCCAGTGCTCATAGTATGTGCCCTGTATGTGTTCCCTGTGTGGTGCCTAACTGTATCACTGAGGCTCTGCTAACCAGAACCTCAGTGTTTATGCTCTCTCTGCTTTCTAAATTTGTCACTGCAGTCTAGTGACTAAATTTACCAATTCTCATTGGCACACTGGTGTAGGAAAGTAGCCTCTTTCTAGGCTTGTTACCCCCACTTTTGGCCTGTTTGTGAGTCTATGTCAGGGTGTTTTCACTGTCTCACTGGGATCCTGCTAGCCAGGGCCCAGTGCTCATAGTGAAAACCGTATGTTGTAAGTATGTTTGTTATGTGTCACTGGGATCCTGCTAGCCAGGACCCCAGTGCTCATAGGTTTGTGGCCTATATGTGTTCCCTGTGTGGTGCCTAACTCTCTCACTGAGGCTCTGCTAACCAGAACCTCAGTGGTTATGCTCTCTCTGCTTTCCAAATTTGTCACTAACAGGCTAGTGACTAAACTTACCAATTCACATTGGCATACTGGTACACCCATATAATTCCCTTGTATATGGTACTGAGGTACCCAGGGAATTGGGGTTCCAGGAGATCCCAATGGGCTGCAGCATTTATTTTGCCACCCATAGGGAGCTCCAACAATTCTTACACAGGCCTGCCACTGCAGCCTGCGTGAAATAATGTCCATGTTATTTCACAGCCATTTACCACTGCACATAAGTAACTTATAAGTCACCTATATGTCTAACCTTCACCTGGTAAAGGTTGGGTGCAAAGTTACATAGTGTGTGGGTACCCTGGCACTAGCCAAGGTGCCCCCACATCGTTCAGGGCACATTCCCCGGACTTTGTGAGTGCGGGGACACCATTACACACGTGCATTATACATAGGTCAAAACCTATGTATAGCGTCACAATGGTAACTCAGAACATGGCCATGTAACATGTCTAAGATCATGGAATTGTCACCCTAATACCATTCTGGTATTGGGGGGACAATTCCATGATCCCCCGGGTCTCTAGCACAGAACCCAGGTACTGCCAAACTGCCTTTCCGGGGTCTCCACTGCAACTGCTGCTGCTGCCAACCCCTCAGACAGGTTTCTGCCCTCCTGGGGTCCAGGCAGCCCTGGCTCAGGAAGGCAGAACAAAGGATTTCCTCTGAGAGAGGGTATTACACCCTCTTCCTTTGGAAATAGGTGTGAAGGGCTGGGGAAGAGTAGCCTCCCCCAGCCTCTGGAAATGCTTTGATGGGCACAGATTGTGCCCATCTCTGCATAAGCCAGTCTACACCGGTTCAGGGATCTCCCAGCCCTGGTCTGGTGCGAAACTGGACAAAGGAAAGGGGAGTGACCACTTCCTTGACCAGTACCTCCCAGGGGAGGTGCCCAGAGCTCCTCCAGTGTGTCCCAGACCTCTGCCATCTTGGAAACAGAGGTGTTGGGGGCACACTGGACTACTCTGAGTGGCCAGTGCCAGCAGGTGACGTCAGAGGCTCCTTCTGATAGGCTCTTATCTCTCTTGGTAGCCAATCCTCCTAACCTTGTAGCCAAACCTCCTTTTCTGGCTATCTAGGGTCTCTGCTTTGGGGAATTCTTCAGATAACGAATGCAAGAGCTCACCAGAATTCCTCCTCATCTCCCTCTTCACTTTCTACCAAAGTATCGACCGCTGACTGCTCAGGACGCCTGCAAAACCGCAACAAAGTAGCAAGAATTCTACCAGCAACATTGTAGCGCCTAATCCTGTCGGCTTTCTCGACTGTATCCTGGTGGTGCATGCTCTAGGGGTAGCCTGCCTTCACCCTGCACCAGAAGCTCCGAAGAAATCTCCTGTGGGTCAATGGAATCTTCCCCCTTCTAACGCAGGCACCAAAAGACTGCAACACTGGTCCTCTGGGTCCCCTCTCATCCTGACGAGCGTGGTCTCTGGAACACAGCAACTATATCCAAGTGACTCCCACAGTCCAGTGACTCTTCAGTCCAAGTTTGGTGGAGGTAAGTCCTTGCCTCCCCAAGCTAGACTGCATTGCTGGGTACCGCGTGGTTTGCAGCTGCCCCGGCTCCTGTGCACTCTTCCAGGATTTCCTTCGTGCACAGCCAAGCCTGGGTCCCCGGCACTCCTTCCTGCAGTGCACAAACTTCTGAGTTGACCTCCGGCGTCGTGGGACTCCCTTTTGTGACTTCGCGTGGACTTCGGTTCACTTTTCTTCCAAGTGCCTGTTAGGGTACTTTTGCGGGTGCTGCCTGCTTCTGTGAGGCCTCCCTGGGTTGCTGGGTGCCCCTCTGTGTCCTCCTCCAAGTGATGACATCCTGGTCCCTCCTGGGCCACAGCAGCACCCAAAAACCTCTACCGCGACCCTTGCAGCTAGCAAGGCTTGTTTGCGGTCTTTCTGCATAGGAACACATCTGCAGGCTTCATCGCGACGTGGGACATCAGTCTTCCAAAGGAGAAGTCCCTAGTCCTCTTCTTTCTTGCAGAGCTCCAAGATTCTTCCAACTGGAGGCAGCTTCCTTGTATCTTCAGCTGGCATTTCCTGGCCTCCTGCCCACTCTCTACACCATCTCAACTATTGGACTTGGTCCCCTTGTCTTACAGGTACTCAGGTCCAGAAATCTACTGTTGTTGCATTGCTGGTGTTTGTTCTTCCTGCAGAATCCCCCTATCACAACTTCTGTGCTCTCTGGGGGTAGTAGGTGTACTTTACTCCTACTTTTCAGGGTCTTGGGGTGGGCTATTTTTCTAACCTTCACTGTTTTCTTACAGTCCCAGCGACCCTCTACAAGCTCACTTACGTCTGGGGTCCATTCGTGGTTCGCATTCCACTTTTGGAGTATATAGTTTGTGTTGCCCCTATACCTATGTGCTCCTATTGCAGTCTATTGTAATTCTACACTGTTTGCATCACTTTTCTTGCTATTACTTGCCTAATTTTGGTTTGTGTACATATATCTTGTGTATATAACTTATCCTCATACTGAGGGTACTCACTGATATACTTTTGGCATATTGTCATAAAAATAAAGTACCTTTATTTTTAGTAATTCTGTGTATTGTGTTTTCTTATGATATTGTGCATATGATATAAGTGGTATAGTAGGAGCTTTACATGTCTCCTAGTTCAGCCTAAGCTGCTTTGCCATAGCTACCTTCTATCAGTCTAAGCTGCTAGAAACACCTCTTCTACACTAATAAGGGATAACTGGACCTGGCACAAGGTGTATGTACCTCTAGGACCCACTACAAGCCAGGCCAGCCTCCTACAACTGGTACACCCATATAATCCCCTTGTATATGGTACTGAGGTACCCAGGGTATTGGGGTTCCAGGAGATCCCTATGGGCTGCAGCATTTCCTTTGCCACCCATAGGGAGCTCAGACAATTCTTACACAGGCCTGCCACTGCAGCCTGAGTGAAATAATGTCCACGTTATTTCACAGCCATTTTTCACTGCACATATATAACTTATAAGTCACTTATACGTCTAACCTTCACCTAGTGAAGGTTGAGTGCCAAGTTACTTAGTGTGTGGGCACCCTGGCACTAGCCAAGGTGCCCCCACATTGTTCAGGGCACATTCCCCGGACTTTGTGAGTGCGGAGACACCATTACACGCGTGCACTATACATAGGTCACTACCTATGTATAGCGACACAATGGTAACTCCGAACATGGCCATGTAACATGTCTAAGATCATGGAATTGTCACCCCAATGCCATTCTGGTATTAGGGGGACAATTCCATGATCCCCCGGGTCTCTAGCACAGAACCCGGGTACTGCCAAACTGCCTTTCTGGGTTTTCCACTGCAGCTGCTGCTGCTGCTGCCAACCCCTCAGACAGGATTCTGCCCTCCTGGGGTCCAGACAGCCCTGGCCCAGGAAGGCACAACAAAGGATTTCCTCTGAGAGAGGATGTTACACCCTCTCCCTTTGGAAATTGGTGTGAAGGGCTTGGGAGGAGTAGCCTCCCCCAGCCTCTGGAAATGCTTTGATGGGCACAGATGGTGCCCATCTCTGCATAAGCCAGTCTACACCGGTTCAGGGATCCCCCAGCCCTGCTCTGGCGTGAAACTGGACAAAGGAAAGGGGAGTGACCACTCCCCTGACCAGTACCTCCCAGGGGAGATGCCCAGAGCTCCTCCAGTGTGTCCCAGACCTCTGCCATCTTGGAAATAGAGGTGTTGGGGGCACACTGGATTGCTCTGAATGGCCAGTGCCAGCAGGTCATGTCAGAGTCCCCCTCTGATAGGCTCTTACCTTTCTTGGTAGCCAATCCTCCTTTCTTGGTAGCCAAGCCTCCTTTTCTGGCTATATAGGGTCCCTGCTTTGGGGAATTCTTCAGATAACGAATGCAAGAGCTCACCAGAGTTCCCCTGCATCTCCCTCTTCGACTTCTACCAAGGATCGACCGCTGACTGCTCAAGGACGCCTGCAAAACCGCAACAAAGTACCAAGATGACTACCAGCAACATTGTAGCGCCTCATCCTGCCGGCTTTCTCGACTGTTTCTTGGTGGTGCATGCTCTGGGGGTCACCTGCCTTCACCCTGCACCAGAAGTCAAGAAAAAATCTCCTGTGGGTCGACGGAATCTTCCCCCTGCTAACGCAGGCACCAAAAGACTGCATCACTGGTCCTCTGGGTCCCCTCTCATCCTGACGAGTGTGGTCCCTGGAACACAAGACCTCCATCCAAGAGACTCCCACAGTCCAGTGATCCTTCAGTCCAAGTTTGGTGGATGTAAGTCCTTGCCTCACCACGCTAGACTGCAAACCTGTGTACTGCGTGATTTGCAGCTGCTCCGGTTCCTGTGCAATCTTCCAGGATTTCCTTTGTGCACAGCCTACCCTAGCCTGGGTCCCCAGCACTCCGTCCTGCAGTGCTCAACCCTCTGAGTTGGCCTCCGGCGTTGTGGGACCCTCCTTTGTAACTCTGCATGGACTCCAGTTC
The DNA here is from genome assembly GCF_031143425.1 of Pleurodeles waltl. Lineage (NCBI taxonomy): Eukaryota > Metazoa > Chordata > Amphibia > Caudata > Salamandridae > Pleurodeles > Pleurodeles waltl. Next base: position 866,378,928 of record NC_090444.1, on the reverse strand, counting down.
ACAAATCTTCCAAGTGCCTGTTCGGGTACCTCTGCAGGTGCTGCCTACTTCTGTGGGGGCTCTCTGAGTTGCTGAGTGCCCCCTCTGTCTCCTCCTCTAAGGGGCGACATCCTGGTCTTTCCTGGTCCCCAGCAGCACCCAAAAACCTCTACCGTGCCCCTTGCAGCTAGCAAGGCTTGTTTGCAGTATTTCTGCGTGGGAACACTTCTGCAACCTTCATCGCAACGTGTGCCATCTTCCATCCAAAGGAGAAGTTCCTAGTCCTCTTCGTTGTTGCAGAATTCCAAGCTTCTTCCATCCGGAGGCAACTTCCTTGCACCTTCATCCTGGATTTTCTGGGCTCCTGCCCCCCCCAGACACTGTCGCGACTATTGTACTTGGTCCCCTTGCTTTGCAGGTCCTCAGGTCCAGGAATCCGTTTTCAGTGCACTGCTGGTGTTTTTTTTTTCTTGCAGAATCCTCCTATCACGACTATTGTGCTATTTGTGGGTAGTAGGTGTAGCTTACTCCTACTTTTCAGGGTCTTGGGGTGGGGTATCTTGGACACCCTGACTGTTTTCTTACAGTCCCAGCGACCCTCTACAAGCTCCCATAGGTCTGGGGTCCATTTGTGATTCGCATTCCACTTTTGGAGTATATGGTTTGTGTTGCCCCTAGACCTATGTCTACCTATTACAACCTATTGTAATTCTACACTGTTTGCATTATTTTTCTGACTCTTACTTACCTGTTTTGGGTTTGTGTACATATAACTTGTGTATATTACTTACCTTCTTACTGAGGGTAATCACTGAGATACTTGTGGCATATTGTCATAAAAATAAAGTAGAGTATTGTGTTTTCCTATGATATAGTACTAAGTGATATAGTAGGAGTTTTGCATGTCTCCTAGTTCAGCCTAAGCTTCTCTGCTATAGCTACCTCTATCAGCCTAAGCTGCTAGAACACCTCTAATCTACTAATAAGGGATAACTGGACCTGGCATAATGCGTAAGTACCACAAGGTACCCACTATAAGCCAGGCCACCCTCCTACATTGCTGGTGCAGCGGTGGGATAAGTACTGGCAACTGCTTTACCACTTTGTCATTTTGTACTTTTCATAAGAGAATCATATACCAAACAGTTCAGTGTATGTACACTTAACCCAAAATGTTTGCTTTTCAATCCTAAAACTTTTTACAAAGTTCTGAAAAGTTTCTTAAAACTTCTAAAATGTTTCTAACAGTTAGAAAAAGTATTTTCTCTGTGCTTTCAAAAATTCTAAATCTTTTTCTCTCTTCTCACTATCCTTAAACCTTATCTATCATGTCTGTTATAGATTCTACTCTCAAAACTGTTAATGCAACCTATGAGAGTTTGAACAACAAGAACTTAAGGAGTCTTATGTATAGGAAAGAACCCTACAAAAGAGTTTCTTTTTAACATGCTTGTTGTGGATGACCAGAACCAGTCTGGCCCATCAAATGAGAGGTTAGAAAATGTAGACGCTTCCCAGTCTGACTCAGGAGAGTTCCCTGAGAAGGGTGGGGAGGGTTCTTATCAGGGCATGCCCCCTAGCAGGGCACCTAGTGATGCTGATAGTGATAAGGGTCCCCATAACAGAAGGGCATCCTTTATCCCAAGAGGCCAGGTTACCAGGGTCGAGATAGTTAGGGACAGGTCCCCCTCTGAAGTTTCCAATTTGTCATCTGTGTCAAAGCATTCCCAACCCACCCACCCTGAGGATAACTTGTTAGAAAGGGAACTCAAAACGTTGAGGGTTGAAGAGACCAGACTGAAGCTTAAACAGCAACAGCTGGCCTTAGATAGGGAATCCCTAGACATAGAGAGGAAAGACAGAGGTTGGGGTTAGTTCCCCATGGTGGCAGCAGCAGTATTCCTGATAGCAATCCTGTTAGAAAGCAAGATTCCAGGAATCTGCACAAGATAGTCCCCCCTTACAAGGAGGGGGATGACATTAATAAGTGGTCTTGGAAGGGTTGTTACATGGCAGTAGGGTATATGATATGAAAGCCTGTATAGTCTTATTCTGGGAGAGCATATTCTGAACAACTGTGTGTCTGACTTGTTGCACCAATACCTATTGGACTCGGATCTGACCTCTCCCCAAGAATAGGGAAAGAAGGCAGACAAGTGGGTCAGAACAAGGGTAAACAGAAAAGTTCATACAGGGGGTGCAAGGATGGCAAGAAGAAGGATGTGAAGTCTTCTGAGAAGGGTGGGGACAAAAGTAAACATTCTGAGTCTTCATCAGGCCCACAGAAATCCTCTGAGGGTGGTGGGTCCAAATCCTCTTCTAATAATCAACCTAAAAGCCTTGGTGTTATTTGTGTAATGTCAAAGGCCATTGGGCAACTGATTCCAGTTGTCCAAAGAAAAACACCAAACCTCCCACCACCACAACCCCTGCTGCAAATTCTAGTGCCCCTAGTAATAGCAGTGGTGGTGGGAAATCTACTACTAATAGCCAATCCAAGGCAAGATAGGCTCACTATTGGCAATGTAGTTGGAGTTGGTCTTGTTAGGGAAACCACAGAGGCTGTTTTAGCCTCTGAAGGTGCCATTGATTTGGCCACCTTGGTTGCTTGTCCCCTTAATATGGATAAGTACAAGCAACTTCCCCTAATAAATGGTGTTGAGGTTCATGCCTACAGGGACACAGGAGCCAGTGTAACTATGGTGATAGAAAACTGGTCCACCCTGAACAACACCTACTTGGTCAGCAGTACCAAGTGACAGACGCTCATAACAACACTCTTAGCCACCCCATGGCTGTTGTGAATCTCAACTGGGGGGTGGGGGGGGGGGGGTTGGTTTACTGGTCCAAAGAAAGTTGGGTTTGCCTCAGATTTACCTGTAGACTGTCTACTAGGGAATGATTTAGAGACATCAGCTTGGGCAGAAGTGGAGTTGGAGGCTTATGCAGCAATGCTGGGCATTCCTGGGCATATTTTTGCTTTAACCAGGGCTCAGGCCAAAAAGCAAAAATGACAGGGTAACTTGGATCCTGGAACAATGGACCAAGTGCTCCCTAAAGCTAGGGGTAGCAAGGGTAAATCCCTACCCACTATCCCTCCCTTTACAGATGATTCCCCTTCTGAGGAAGAGGAATTTCTTCCCTGTGCAGAACCTACACCAGAGGAGCTGGCAGCAGACACTGCTGAGCTTTTGGGTGGAGGGGGGCCTGCCAGGGAAGAGCTGAGTGTGGCACAGCAAACCTGTCACACATTAGAAGGTCTCAGACAGCAAGCTGTCAAACAGCAAAATGGGGATGTCAGTGACAGCCATAGAGTATACTGGGAAGATAACCTCTTGTACAAAGAGTCAAGGGATCCAAAACCTGGAGCAGCCAGGAGATTGGTCATCCCCCTGCAGTACAGAGAGTTTCTTCTCACTCTAGCACATGACATTCCTTTGACTGGGCATTTGGGCCAGATAAAAACTTGGGAAAGACTTGTCCCCTTGTTTCATTGGCCTCGTATGTCAGAGGACATCAAATATTTTTGCAAGTTTTGTGTGACCTGCCATGCCAGTGGCAAGCCTGGTGGCACTCCAAAGACCCCTCTAATTCCACTTCCAGTGGTTGAGGTGCCCTTTCAATGGGTAGGGGTTGACATAGTTGGCCCCCTTGACCCTCCTACTGCTTCAGGCAATAGCTTTATCTTGGTGGTTGTGGACCATGCCACAAGATATACTGAAGCCATACCTTTAAGGACCACTACAGCTCTTGCAGTGGCAAAGGCCCTCCTGGGAATCTTTTCCAGGGAGGGTTTTCCTAAAGAGGTAGTATCAGGCAGAGGCAGCAACTTCATGTCTGCATACTTGAAAGCAATGTGGAAGGAGTGTGGGATTACCTACAAGTTCACCAGCCCTTACCATCTACAGACAAATGGACTGGTAGAGAGGTTTAATAAAACTCTCAAAGGTATGATAATGGGACTCCCTGAAAAACTCAGGAGGAGATGGGATGTCCTGTTACCTTGCCTCCTTTTTGCCTACAGGGAGGTACCCCAAAAAGGAGTGGCCTTCAGCCCCTTTGAACTCCTCTTTGGGCACCCTGTAAGAGGTCCACTCACTCTTGTGAGGGAGGGTTGGGAACAACCTTTAAAAGCTCCCAAACAGGACATAGTGGGTTATGTACTTGGCCTAAGATCCAGAATGGCTCAGTACATGAAAAAGGCCAGTAAAAACCTTCAGGCCAGCCAGGAGATGCAGTAGCAATGGCATGACCTGGAGGCTGTTCTGATCCAGTGCCAACCAGGACAGAAGGTGTGGGTATTGGAGCCTGTGGCACCAAGAGCACTCCAAGAGAAATGGAGTGGACGCCATCTAATTGTTGAAAAAAAGGGTGACAATACTATTTGGTAGACCCGGGCACTGCCAGGAGTCCCCTTAGGGTGATTAATGTCAACCGCCTAAAACCCTACTGTAGGAGGCTGTCCTGGCTTGTAGTGGGTACCAGAGGTACTTACACCTTGTGCCAGGTTCAGTTATCCCTTATTAGTGTAGAAGAGGTGTTTCTAGCAGCTTAGGCTGATAGAAGGTAGCTATGGCAAAGCAGCTTAGGCTGAACTAGGAGACATGTAAAGCTCCTACTATACCACTGGTGACATATGCACAATATCATAAGAAAACACAATACACAGAATTGCTAAAAATAAAGGTACTTTATTTTTTTATGACAATATGCCAAAAGTATATCAGTGAGTACCCTCAGTATGAGGATAAGTTATATATACACAAGATATATGTACACAAACCAAAATTAGGTAAGAAATAGCAAGAAAAGTAATGCAAGCAGTGTAGAATTACAGTGATTGCAATAGGAGCACATAGGTATAGGGGCAACACAAACCATATACTCCAAAAGTGGAATGCGAACCACGAATGGACCCCAAACCTATGTGAGCTTGTAGAGGGTCGCTGGGACTGTAAGAAAACAGGTGGGGTTAGAAAAATAGCCCACCCCAAGACCCTGAAAAGTAGGTGTAAAGTGCACCTATTACCACCAGAGAGCACAGAACTCGTGATGGGGGATTTTGCAGGAAGAACAAACACCAGCAATGCAACAACAGTGGATTTCCGGACCTGAGTACCTGTAAGACAAGGGGACCAAGTCCAATAGTCGCGACAGTGTCGAGAGTGGGCAGGAGCCCAGGAAATACCAGCTGAGGGTGCAAGGAAGCTGCCACCGGATGGAATAAGCTTGGAGTTCTGCCAGAAAGAAGAGAGCTAGGGACTTCTCCTTTGGAAGACGGATGTCCCACATCGCGATGAAGCTTACAGAGGTATTCCCACGCAGAAAGACTGCAAACAAGCCTTGCTAGCTGCAAGGGTCGCGGTAGATGTTTTTGGGTGCTGCTGTGGCCCAGGAGGGACCAGGATGTGGCCACTTGGATGAGGAAACAGAGGGGGCGCCCAGCAACCCAGGGAGCCCTCACAGTAGCAGGCAGCACCCGCAGAAGTACCTGAAATGGCACTTGGAAGAAGAGTGAACTGGAGTCCACGCAAAGTCACAAAAGGGAGTCCCACTACGCCGGAGGACAACTCAGAAGGTTGTGCACTGCAGGAAGGAGTGTCAGGGACCCAGGCTTGGCTGTGCACAAAGGAAATCCTGGAAGATTGCACAGGGGCCGGAGCAGCTGCAAATCACACGGTACCCAGCAATGCCGTCTAGCGTGGGGAGGCAAGGACTTACCTCCACCAAACTTGGACTGAAGAGTCACTGGACTGTGGGAATCACTTGGACAGAGTTGCTGAGTTCCAGGGACCACGCTCGTCAGGATGAGAGGGGACCCAGAGGACGAGTTTTGCGGTCTTTTGATGCCTGCGTTAGCAGGGGGAAGATTCCATCAACCCACGGGAGATTTCTTCAGAGATCCTGGTGCAGGGAGGAGGCAGGCTACTCCCAGAGCATGCACCACCTGGAAACGGTTGAGAAAGCCGGCAGGATGAGGCGATACAAGGTTGCTAGTAGTCGTCTTGCTACTTTGTTGCGGTTTTGCAGGCGTCCTGCGGTCGATCCTTTGGCAGAAGGTGAAGAGGGAGATGCAGAGGAACGCTGATGAGCTCTTGCATTCGTTATCTGGTGAGATCCCCAAAGCAGAGACCCTAAATAGCCAGAAAAGGAGGTGCCTATGATCTTAGACATGTTACATGGCCATGTTCGGAGTTACCATTGTGATGCCATACATAGGTAGTGACCTATGTATAGTGCACGTGTGTAATGGTGTCCCCGCACTCACAAAGCCCGGGGAATTTGCTCTGAAAGATGTGGGGGCGCCTTGGCTAGTGCCAGGGTGCCCACACACTAAGTAACTTGGCACCCAACCTTCACCAAGTGAGGGTTAGACATATAGGTGACTTATAAGTTACTTATGTGCAGTGTAAATGGCTTTGAAATAACATGGACGTTGTTTCACTCAGGCTGCAGTGGCAGGCCTGTGTAAGAATTGTCTGAGCTCCCTATGGGTGGCAAAAGAAATGCTGCAGCCCATAGGGATCTCCTGGAACCCCAATACCCTGGGTACCTAAGTACCATATACAAGGGAATTATATGGGTGTACCAGTGTGCCAATGAGAATTGGTAAATTTAGTCACTAGCCTGCAGTGACACATTTAGAAAGCAGAGAGAGCATAAACACGGAGGTTCTGGTTAGCAGAGCCTCAGTGATACAGTTAGGCATCACACAGGGAACACATACAGGGCCCATACTTATGAGCCCAGGCCCCAGGGGGGCAGAAACCTGTCTGAGGGGTTGGCAGCAGCAGTAGCTGCAGTAGAGACCCCGGAAAGTTAGTTTGGCAGTACCCAGGCTCTATGCTGGAGACCCGGGTATGCATGGAATTGTCCCCCCAATACCAGAATGGTATTGGGGTGACAATTCCATGATCCTAGACATGTTACATGGCCATGTTCGGAGTTACCATTGTTTCGCTACATATAGGTATTGACCTATATGTAGTGCACACATGTAATGGTGTCCCCGCACTCACAAAGTCCGGGGAATTTGCCCTGAACAATGTGGGGGCACCTTGGCTAGTGCCAGGGTGCCCACACACTAAGTAACTTGGCACCTAACCTTCACCAAGTGAGGGGTAGACATATAGGTGACTTATAAGTTACTTATGTGCAGTGAAAGATGGCTGTGAAATAACGTGGACGTTATTTCACTCAGGCTGCAGTGGCAGTCATGTGTAACAATTGTCTGAGCTCCCTATGGGTGGCAAAAGAAATGCTGCAGCCCATAGGGATCTCCTGGAACCCCAATACCCTGGGTACCTAGGTACCATATACAAGGGAATTATAAGGGTGTTCCAGTGTGCCAATGAGAACTGGTAAAATTAGTCACTAGCCTGCAGTGACGATTTTAAAAGCAAAGAGAGCATAAACACTGAGGTTCTGGTTAGCAGAGCCTCAGTGATACAGTTAGGCACCACACAGGGAACACATACAGAACATACTTTATGAGCACTGGGGTCCTGACTAGCAGGATCCCAGTGACACATAGGCAAAAACAAACATACATACAGTAAAAATGGGGGTAACATGCCAGGCAAGATGGTACTTTCCTACAACACCGCTGCCACAAGGGCTCAGCGCCTCCTTCCGTGAACGGAACAGCAGGCTAGGTCGTGAGGGAACAGGCACCCACTCGTCACAAATTAGTTGTATTCCTGATGTATGATTATCAGGCCTATCGCAGTTACTGTAATAGTATTGTCAAGCACATAATATACGACAGCTACAACGGGATACTGGCCACAGGGAAGCGACCTTGGCCTCTTTATTACTGCAGGTTTACATCACCGGACAGACATTCTGATTAATAAAACAAAGGGGAGGTTATAAGCATCCCCTTACACCAGTGTGCATCATGGGCTGGCCCACGCCAAACATAACAATGATGACCTATTTGGAAAAAAATAATTCCAGATTGCCGATAGCCAGAAAGAAAATATGGATGGGCATTCAGGTTATAAATAATGTTGTAGTGAGGCAGTGTACCATCGATGACCTAAGAAAGGGATGGTACGACCTTCTTTCATGGACCAAATAAAAGGTTGCGACTCGACTTGCAAAGAGGCCTGTAGAACAGGTGGTGGGGCCCGCAACCCAGGCACCTTGAGCACATCTCGAAGAAACGATTGAAAGCGCCTTTGAGCAAGAAAGTTCAGTTGGGCTTTCAGAAATTGATACCTCCACTCCACGTACTTCTTCCAAAGTCACATTAGTAAGACTTAAAATATTGTTTGCAAGTAGTAATAATACTTTTGTTTTTATAAAAATAAGTGGCATTTGAAGAAATACTCCTCATTCGTGCTTACTCTCCCCTCTATTATGCATTATGGGAAATATAGTACATAGAGCTTACAGTTTTCAAAGAATGTCCTGTTTAAAAACTATTAATTATAAATGAGATTTAGGGGCTCATTTACAAACCCCTTGCGCCACTGTAGCGTCTTTTTTTAATGATATGGCGGCGCAAAACATTTCCCCACCCCGCATTTACAAACTGGTGCAATATCACAATTGCACCAGATTGTAAAACCTTGAGCCACATTATACCTCTGCCAGGTGCATGCAAGGGAGGCATTCCCCGCAGGGAGGGCCAAAAAATGGTACAGTGAAATCTACAAGATTTCACTGTGCCATTCTAGCATCATTTTTGATGGGCAGGCATTAAACTGACGCTATGCTGTTTTCAATGGGTCTTTCCGTGCTTTGCTGGACTAGCGTAAATTGTGACACTATTACAGCAAAGCGCCACAACTGCTTCAAAGGTTTGACGCAGTTTTGCTAACGCCATGAACTATCACACATTGGGGGGTGGGGGGGGACTTAATCACCCAGTGTGCATTGCTCTAAGAGGTGCTTTAAATTGGACGCCATCTGCGAGGGATGCGCCTGGGCAAAAACAGGCCAGTCATAGACCGTTATAATCATTGTCTTTTGGACATTTTAAAGGTACGAAACAAATTTGGTGTGCCATTTGAGACTTGTTATTTCATTTTTACATCTACTCTGATACATTGCATCAAAGGCAAATGGGGAAAAAGAAAGGTCGATTTAGGTGCTACTACAAGTACTAGGGTTCAAACAGATTCCACTATGGATAATGTTTTGGTGCGAGCAGTTGATTTGGTCTCACATGAAGTTCAATTGGGTGAACAACGGCTATTGCTCGCATCTGAATCAATTACCTCTCCGATGCTAGTTATTCGGTCCCCTCAGAGATCTGAAGAACTGTCTGAAATTGTAGTGCAAGATAAAAACTCAACAGACCCAAATGGGGAGGGCCATACTGAAAATGCTAGGTGGGCAAGGAATAGCCCTGAAGTGGGATCAAATTTTGCAGTTAGTACTGGGATGATGTTTCTAATGATGTTTGTTCCTCCATTTTGGAGCTCGTGGTTAAGAGACGTAAAAATATTCAAAAATAAGGGCAGGCTAAACCCAAACAGAATTTGGTGGTAGCTGGGCTTGGTAATACAGACAGTTTGGGTGCCCCTACCGTGCATTTGTGGGATAGGCTGCATGAAGTGTTTAGTGGATTATTAGACGCTAAGCTGTGACCGGTTTATTAGATAATATCTGACATTGAGGACAAATTGAGGGTACGGTTTATTAGATAATATCTGACATTGAGGACAAATTGAGGGTATTGATGTCACTTTGTGGCATCAGTAACAATTCGAGACAAAACGTTTTAGAAACTAATTTATTGCCCACTAATGTATGCTCATTGCCAACCAATCGAAACCTTGCAGGTGCCAATACACAACCTATTATTCCAGCAGTGATTTTAAAACCGTGTATAAAACTTAGCTGTCGTAAGACGGGAGGGGGTGTGAATTTAGTACCGACTCCAGCTGGGGCACTAGGAGTGATTTAAATCTAGTGATCGGGTATTTATCTTGGCACCATTGGTGTAGTTACCCTTGTGTTTTTGCCTCTTCTTCCTATGTTACTGTGTGCTGGACTTTGTTTTTGCTGGTTTTTGATACTCTGGGCACTTTACCACTGCTGACCAGTGCTAAAGTGCAAGTGTTCTCTGTGTAAACTGTATGTGTAATTGGCTTTTCCATGATTGGCATATTTGATTTACTAGTAAGTCCCTAGTAAAGTGCACTAGAGGTGCCTAGGGCCTGTAAATCAAATGCTACTATTCGGCCTACAGCACTTATTGAGCCACCCACGAGTAGCCCTGTAAACATGGTTCAGACCTGCCTCTTCACTGTCTGTTTGTGCAGTTTTAAACTGCCAATTCTACCTGGCAAGGCCCAAACATTTACTTTCTGTACATGTAAGGCACCCCTAAGGTAGGCCCTAGGTATTCCCATGGGCAGGGTGCAGTGTATGTTAAAGGTAGGACATGTACTGATGTGTTTTACATGTCCTGAAAGTGAAATACTGCTAAATTTGTTTTTTACTGTTGCAAGGCCTATCTCTCCCATAGGTTAACATGGAGACTGCCTTTAAAATACATCTTTTGCTAAAGTTGGTTTTTAGATTGCCAGTTTGAAATGCCACTTCTAAAAAGTGGACATTTTCTCGCTTAACCATTCTGTGCCTCTGCCTGCTGTGTATTCCACATCTAGGTCAGACTGACTGTCGGGCTGTTGTGAATTCCCTCCAGACAGTGACACAAAGGGAGCTGGGGTGTGGCCTGCATATCCTGATGAGTCTCCTGGGCTAAAATGAGGAAGGAGGAGCTGACACACCTGAAAGGGCTGTACCTGTCCTCACACAATGCATTCTCCACCCCCCTGGTGTGTGTCTGGGGCCAGGCCTGGGGAAGGCAGGATCTTATGAACAACAGAGACTTTCCTTTGAAGTTTGCCTACTTCAAAGGCAGCAAGGACCCAAAACCGCAGACTTTTCAAACACTTCCTGATCAAGAGTAACCTCTGCCAAGGAGAAAAACTGAAGAGCTGGAGGAAGAGTACTGCCTGTTTGCTGTGTGTGCTTTGCTGGATTGGCCTGCAGTTGCTGCTTCTGCCTTAGAGAGGGCAAAGACTGGACTTTGCTGTGTATCCTGCTTGTGAAGTTTCTTCAATGGCTTGGACTGAGCTTGCTTCCTGTTAAGTCCCAGGGACAGCAAAGATTTCACCTACCAGCCTCTGGGTTCATTTGCTGTGGACTCTAACTCGCCAGGTGGTGCCTACTCCAGTTTCTGGGCCTTTGTGAGTGAAGGTTGGTGAAAAGCCAAGAAAAACTAAGTGCACCAACTTTGGACGACGCTCAAACTGACACTGCTGCCACATCCCTGTGACGCCGCCTGCAACTGAAGCCCTGGTCACCCCTGGAGTGCGATGACCCCGCAGGCCCAATGGCATCGCAGCCTCGCTGAAGTCCACAATTCAGTGAGTCCTGAAGTGCTGTGTCACCAACATCTGTGACACTTGACTCCTCCGTGGCGCCTGCAGCCTCGTGGCATGACCATGACATCGTGAGGTCACCCCACCAGGTCTTGACCGCCGGACATATACCCTACTGGAGCATTAGAAGCTAACACTTCGTACAGACACCGCCTCATCTCCACTGCTCCGCAGCAATGACTTGATGTCTCCACTCCTCTGCTCCTCAGCACCGAAACCGACACCGCACCGAATCCAGTGACGCCTCGATCCCCTACTCTGTGCACCAGCTTGTTTCCTCATTTTCACAAGGTACTGTACCTGGGCGTCCGTGCGACTCCGTGACCGGTGCTGTAGGCGTCAGATTGTTGGGAATGACTCCGTCATACAACTGTGATAACACCAAATTGAAGCATTTGTGTTTTTAAGCGCTATACTGAAGTTTAATCTATGACAGATCATAACTTTGCATGTGTTTGTTGAAGTTTTGCTGTTTTGGTCTTGTTGCCTATATTTCTAACTTGGTGTTGTGTCCCTTTTGTAGTGTTTTCACTGTGTTACTGTGTGTGTTGGTACAAATACCTTACACATTGTCTCTGTGATTAGCCTGACTGCTTGTACCAGGCTACCAAGGGGGTGAGCATGTGTTTCATAGTTGTGTATCTCCCTTACCCTGACTAGAGTGAGGGTCCCTGCTTGGACAGAGTACATACTGACTGCCAACCAGAGACCCCATTTATAACATCTGGGAGGTTGGGAGTTGTGTTCCTGAAGCTAGGCAACTTAAACCCTACTTTCCTAAAGCAGCTGTTTTTTCCTGTCATTGATCTGTCCCCTGTCTCTTGCCTGTGTTTAATTGTTTTAATTAATGTGCCCTGCTTACAGACTGGAGCAACTGAATCAATATGGACCCTTAAAAATAAGATCATTTACTGATTAAAAAATAATGTAGGTGGCAAATGGGATTTTTACAATGAGAGCATTTTTGTTCAAGGATGGGTGGAATAGGACATTTAATCAAGCTTAATTAGAATTTTGCCACTTGCATCTTTTTATAGGAATACAATACAGTCCACCATTAAGAGTATTAGGGCCTACGCTGAGGTCAGTACTTGGCTAGGCAACAAACACAGTTCAACCTTCATCTCCAAAACAGGTTCCGCACCCTTACAGGACTGGATGAGAATGATTGACAAGTTGTCCAAGACGGTGCACTTATGGATGCGGCATTTGATAGGGGAAGGAAGTCTGAGTCCGGAAGAATATCTGTGGGAATGGCTATCCCCTGGCCTTTAGGTCTTTGAGCTCCCCCTTGTGCCCCCTCAGAGCCTACACACTTAGATCTTGTTAATCTTGTAACATCAGGGCTGAGATGTGGAACGAGGTGGATTGATTCTTTGGACAACTGTGAAGTGATACAAGAACATGGTTGGGAAGGGGAATAGACAGCTGAGACATGTGCAGGAGACATGTACAATAGAGTACACCACACAAGTCTAATGATTAATTACTGTTGGAGGCTGGCCCACTATGTAGTGTAACAAAACCAAATACGCTATGCAGAGGGTCCGAACAACCACATGTTAGTTTTCAGTGGTAAAAATCAGACCACCTAATGCTCTAATTTTTAAGGTAGCTGGTCAAGGAGTTAGGCTAATCCAGGAGATATGCTAAGTATTTGCTGTACTCACAAATCTAATCATGCACCACACACACTCAATGAATAACTCAAGACCAGATTTTATAACAAATACTTCAGACTTTTATATAATTTTTAAGACCAAAATCTTTAGAATAGGTTAAGTACTTTTGGTGTTATGACTTTTAAAAGTTTTAGCAAAGTTAGGCTTTCTGTGCGTAATTACACACCATAGGAGTCAAAAGGCAGTCACTTTAAAAATCGTATGGTTGAGTTACCAGTCTCTTCTTTTGCAGGATGGTCGCAGAGGTTGCTGGGCACCTTGAGCCAGCTGGAGCGCTTTGGACAGCTCCCGGTTTCGGCGGGAGCAGCGTTGGCAAAGTTCTTTGCACAGGCACAGGGCCACCTGGATGGGCCACTTGGAAAAGGAGCTGGTTTGCAAATTCAAAGGGGTGCCTGGGGGTCCCCTTTGGCTGTCAAGGTCACAAGTGGTTGGGGACCCGGGGCACACAGCAGAACCCGTGATGCAAGCCCCAAGACGGCCAGGTGCAGGGAGTTTTGGAGGTCTTGGATTCTGTGCGCAACAGAGTCCTCTGGAGCTGGAGGTAAGTGTCTTTGGGGATCGCTTGCAGGACAACAGGGGCACTCTGGTCAGAGGTCCAGGGTGTTCCTTAAGTCCCTCGACTGGGGCTTCCTCCTGATCCTTTGTTAGCTCTGGGGGAGCTGGTTTTCTCCTGGTCTGACGTCAGCTGACCAGTACCCAGGGTATTGCTCTATCTCAGCCACTAAAGTCAGTACAGCTGGGGGGCACCTCTGGACTGTCATCTGTGTGTCGTTGGGTCTAGCTGTGACTTTCGGTCGCAGAGATATCAGCGATTCAGTGAAGTGTCCTTCACTGGTTTCTTGGTCTTTTGCAGTTTACTTGCTTTTCTTGAGTGATGCCTTCACTCAGAAGGGAGATCTGGGGTGATCCTTGAAGCCTGGAGGTCCCCTGGGATTCTTGAGGTCAGTCCAGTGTTCAGCTCCTCTGCTGTCGTGATTGTCGGGTCTCTGGTGCGGCAAGCAGGGGTCTTGGTGCCTCTTCTGGTGCAGCAGGTCCTCATTTCTCGTCCTGGCGGTTTCTTTGGTGCTGGTCTACTTTTCTTCTTGAAATCCTTTTCAAATCTAAAATCTTGGTCTTGGAGAACCCACTAAATACTGAATTTAGTGGGTGCTTTAGGAACCTGGTAGTGTCCAATGGGACACGTACCCTTGGGTGGCTACACCCACTATAATTACCACTTCCTGTGGGAAGGGTCACTTCCCTAAACCTCATGGACTGTTTTTCTCCATTCCAAGATGGAGAAAGCTAAATCAGAGGGTCCACTTCGCATGCGTGCCCCTAGGGGTGGTGCATGCTCAGTGAGGCCACTCCTCCTACCCTTTGTCTGGTTTCCCACCTTTGCTCCTGCCAAAAGTGGGGGTTTGCAAAGGGAGAAGCCCTCTGCTGGTAGCAGCAGGCCTGGAGTCTCGAGTTCAGCGGCAGTAGCCCTTTAAAGCTCACCGCCAGGGTGTTGGACATTCCTGAGGGAGGGGGAGTTAGCTCCTCCACCCAGGAAGGGCATTGTCTTACAAACCAGAGAGACAGGGCTCTCCCCCAGGTTTGTATATTGGCTGTCTGGAGTGACATCTGGATGGAACCAGCCAGCAACTCTGCCAGTTGCGGTTAGCTTTTGCAGTGGGCACCTCTAAGGTGGCCCCTGGGTACATTTAAGGTTAAATACAACACTGGTATCAGTTTGGATTTAATATTCTGAGTTGTTTGATACCAAACAACCCAGTGTACAGAGTGGTCATTATGTAACACGGGAACTCAGGTTTGACCAGTGCCCAGTACATACATTAAAATGGCTGCCCTGTTCACTCACTTTGTCCTAGGTTTAGCAAGGACACAGTGGGGGTATATTGCTCATGCAGCTATGCCCTCACATATAGTATGGTGCACCCTGCCTTAGGGCTGAAAAGCCTGCTAGAGGCGTGGCATACCTATAACATATGCAGTGTATGGTGGACAGGGCACACAGAGAGTGTGTCATGTCGAGTTTATCTTTTTAGGGTTGCCCCAGTACACTCAGCCTGCATTGGCAATGCTGGGTGCATCTGGGTGCAGGGCCCTTGGGGGTGGCACAATCAGTGCTGCTGCCCCCAGGGTCCTACTCTTAATATCTCTTGCCCTGGGTACTGGGGTACCCATTTACTAGGGACTCACAGGGGTATTTGAGAGTATAACCAATTGTGCCAAGCATCACAACAGTTTTAGGGAAAGAGATCTGGCCCAAGAAACCTGTTTAGCAGGGGCCCTGGGCACTACCAACTTCTAGAACACATCAACATCAGGCAAAAAGTGGGGGCCAACCAGGCAAAATGAGGCCTCCCTTCACAATTACTTCTTGCTGTTTGTTCTGTTGTGGTGTTAGATTGATCAATATCATAGTTCTAATTCCCCAGGACAGTGATCATAATGTGTTGGGCTTAACACTCAGGACCTTAATTGCAGTTTTGCAGTCAGATGCAAATTAACCCTTTGATAGATTGTTGGTGGTGACCCCATGCAAGTGGAGGTTACGTGGAGCACGTTGTCATCCTCGAAAGAACTAATTGGTGGTCTTGGAGGTGAGGAGGGAAATGTTGCCCTTGCATTTGCTTTACAGGTTCAGTGCACCAGGTGTGCCGAGGGCCTGTAAACCAAATGCTACTAGTGGGTGCTATCCACTTGAGTAGCCCTGCAAACAAGTCTCAGGCCTGCCATTGCACTGTCTGTGTGTGCAGTTTTAAACTGCCAGTTCAGCCTGACAAGTGCACTCACTTGCCAGGCCCAAACCTTTCCGTTTACTACATGTAAGTCACCTTAAAGTAGGCCCAAGGCAGGTCCATGGGCAGGGTGCAGTGCACTTAAAAGCTAGGGCATGTACTGGTGAGGTATACATGTCCTGATAGTGAGATATTGCTGAATTCAGTTTTCATTATTGCAAGGCCTATCTCTCCCATACGGTAACATGGGGATTGCCTTGACATATCTTTTAAGTGTAACTTCCCATTGAGAGCAGATATGGAGTTTGGGCCCCTGAACTCACAATTTAAAAATACATCTTTTGGTGAAGTTGGTTTTTGAACTGTGAATTTGAAAATGCCACTTTTAGAAAGTAGGCATTTTCTTGCTTATCCATTCTGTGCCTCACCTGTCTGCTGAATACACATCTGGGTCTGGATGACAGTTGGCATGTTTATTTATTCACTCTAGACAGTCACACAAAGGGAGCCCTTCATATCCTGATGGCCTATCACCAGGCTGATGGGTCTTCCTGAGCTAGAGTGGTGGGACGAGCTGATTATTACACCTGAATAGGGCTGTGCCTGTCCTTACAAAAAGCAGCCTCTAACCCCCTAAAGTGTGTCTGGGGCCAGGGCAGGAAGCGGCAGGGTCTTGTGCTCTACAAAGTCTTCGCTCTGAAGTTTTTCTACTTCAGAGACAGATATGGGTATAAGAACTGGACCTCTAACACTATATAGTTAGAATCCTTCTGGACCGAGGTGAGTCTGCCAGGAAGAAGAGCTGGATGCTCTAGGAGGGACTGCCCCTCTGCTTGCCACTTTGTTGTGCTGGCCTGCTGCTAGCTGCTTCTATCCTGGGAGTGATGGGACTTGACTTAGCTGTCTACATCCTGCTTCCAAAGGTTCTCCAAGGGCTTGGACTGAGCTTGCTGCCTGTTAAGAAGTCTCAGGGACATCAACGACTTCACCTGCCAGCACCTGGGCTCTTTTGCTGAGAGTCCTGACTTTCCAAGTGGTGCCAAATCCAGTTCCTGGGCCCTTGGGAGTGAGTTCTGGTGCAACAAGGAAGAAACTAGAACATCGACTTCAGAACCAGCAGCAGCTGCCTTCACCATAGCCGTGGCCCCGGCTGAGAAGGTGGAGCTGGACTGTTGGAAGCGACTCCGTCAAGCCATTGGGATCAGGAATGAAGACCCTACCTGTTATGTCCAGGGCCATGACTTTGAACACCACGTGCAGGATACCAGGCATAACATGGTATCCAGTTTCACTGACAGCTCGTTCCTGGAAATGTATTTGTTGCTTTGCCGGGAGTGAAACAGGTTTAGGATCTTGATAATATCCGACAAGACTGAATAACTCAGTTACAGTGGTAAATACCTCTAAGCATTTTCCAGACTAGCAGGTGTTCATCCACGGGATGACCTCCAAATGGGGCATGTTCTGCTGAGATTATTGATCTAAAGGTATTGACCTACCTATTTGCCATGCCATCCAAGGCTAAAATATTTAGGATATGGATAACCTCTGTCCCCACGGGATCAAGGTGTCTCTGCTGCCACCAACCCATCCATCTAGATGAGGCCAACTTATATACTTAACTCTGCAATCTGCCCATGCTCTAGATTTTGCAAGTGTGTGTGGTCCTTTGAAAGGTGGAAAGCCTTAAGCCATTGGACTGCCTGACAATGAAGGGGTCCTGGAAAAATGGCTTGAATCAATGACATGAGAAGCTCCACTATTCTTGCAATCTGGTGAAAAGAAGTAGACTGCCTGGTCAATGTTTCTGCAGCTCTTGTTTGATTTTGGCGATTTTCCCGAGAGGAGAGACTCAAAGTAGCCCAGAGTCCACTACGAACCCTGAGAAAATGAGATTCTGAATTGATTCATGAGGATGATAACATCCAGGTATACGATCAGCCACATACCCCTGGTCCTGACGTGTCCTATCACTGGTTTCAGAAACTTGGTAAAACATCAGGCCACTGAAGATAGTTCAAAAGGCAGTGTTGTGAACTCAAAGGTCTGGAGCCGCCCCTGAAATTGCAAAAACTGACAACAGGGCAGGTAAATAGGGATCATGAGGTAGGTATTATTTAGATCCAGATGTACTGTCCAATTGTTGGATCGCAAGAGGTCCCATAGCAGATGAATTCCCTCCATTTTGAAGAGGCAGAAAATCAAATACTTGTTGAACTCCCTAAGCGTTATGAATGGGTGCTGACCGTGTACCTTTTCTCCACTATGTGAGTGCTGATGTGACTGTGAGGGAGGAGGGGGAGGCAGGGGAGGCAGTGGCTGTTGTTGTGTGTGCCTTTGCGTGTTGGCAGTGTGTATGCTTTTGGTGGAATCTGTGGTGCTTGTGCTTGTGTTTGCGAGTCCCGTCTATTGTCTTGGGTGCAGAGAGCTCTGGGACCAGGTACAGGTAGTTGGAGGGGGGACAGAAGAACTAGGGACACTGGCTGCCATCAAAGAGGAGGCCAGAACCTGAAATGATCTCTGTGGGGCAGCCAAGCCACTGTGAATTCCCTCCAGGTAGGCACTGCATTGCTGCTTCTGGGATGCCAGTCCCTAGATGGCATTCACTATAGTTGACTGTAGGAGGCTGGCCTGGATTGTAGTGGGTACCTTGGGTACTTACACCTTACACCAGGTCCAGTTATCCCTTGTTAGTGAATGTAGTAGTGTTCTAGCAGCTTAGGCTGATAGAGGTAGCTATAGTAGAGCAGTTTAGGCTGAATTAGGAGACATGCAAAGCTCATGCAATACCACTTATAGTTACACAATACTTATACACAAGTAAAGACAATACTCAGTGTTACCAAAAATAAAGGTAGATAATTTGGCTGACATAGTACCAAAAATATCTTAGAGGCAATACTCCTTCTGGAGGTAAGTGTTCTACACAATATATACACTAGACACCAAAATAAGGTAAGTAATTAGACATAGGATAGTGCAAACAATAGGAAATGCTATAGAATGCAATGGGAGAAAATAGGTCTAGGGGCAACACAAACCATTTACTAAGAAAGTGGAATGCGATTCACAAATTCCCCCCTAGATAAGTGTAGTGTGTGCACATTCACTGGGAGAGTAAGAATACAGTAAAGGAAGTAAATTATGCCACCCTGGAGCCCAGTAAAGCAGGAGGAAAGTACTGCAAGTTTCCCTAGGACACAATTCACCTCGTGATTGGGATTTTGCAGTAACCAACCAAGTCTGCAAACAACAACTGCTGGATTCCTCAACCTGATGACCTGCAAAGGAAGGGGACCAAGTCCAGAAGTCGAAAGAAGTTCCAGGAAGGAAAGGAGCCCCTGCCAACCCAGAAGAGGGGGCAAAAGAAGATTCCCCTGTTGGACGAAGACTGCAGGAATGCACCCTAGGAAGATGCCAGTGGGTTCCGACAAATATGCGTTTTGCTTCAAAATGGTGCTGGCTGGACCCAGGGGTACCGTCGCTCTCAGAGAAGGCAAAGTCTTACATCCTCCAAATTGCGTCAGCAGAACCTCAGGCCAATCTATGTTGGGTCCACCATCTGTGTCCTTAAGAGCACGCTCGTCGCTGTGAGAGGAGTCCAAGGGTAACGGTCGTCGTTTTGGAAGGTGCCTGCGTGAGCAGGGGAGTGACTCTGTCACCCCACGGGTGATTTCTTTGGTCCTTCTGGTGCAGGATGAACCATGGAAACTGTTGCAGTTGCTGGCTGGAGCTGAAGTTGCAGAGGAAAAGTATCCTCTCTGGATTCTTTGTTGCTGTTACAGCAGTTCCTGGAGCAGACTGTGGTTGATCCAAGGTCAGAGGATGAAGTAATAGTTGCAGAGGATTCCTGAAGGAAACTTGCAAGCAGAATCTGAAGAGAATCCACAGAAGAGACCCTAAATATCCCTGAGAGGGGGATTGGCTACCTTGTCAGGTAAGGACTTATCAGGAGGGGTCTCTGACGTCACCTGCTGGCACTGGCTACTCAGAGCCCTCCAGAGTGCCCCCCCCCCCACAAAATGGCTGAAGTCTGGGACACATTGGAGGAGCTCTGGGCACCACCCCTAGGGTGGTGATTGACAGGGGAGTGGTCACTCCCATTTCCTTTGTCCAGTTTTGCGCGAGAGCAGGGGACAAGGGGTCCCTGAACCGGTGTAGACTGGTGTAGGAGGCTGGCCTGGCTTGTAGTGGGTACCAGAGTTACTTACACCTTGTGCCAGGTCCAGTTATTTCTTATTAGTGTAGAAGAGGTAGAGAGCTTAGGCTGATAGAAGGTAGCTATGGCAAAGCAGCTTAGGCTGAACTAGGAGACATGTAAAGCTCCTACTATACCACTGGTGTCATATGCACAATATCATAAGAAAACACAATACACAAAAGTACTAAAAATAAAGGTACTTACAATATGCCAAAAGTATCTCAGTGAGTACCCTCAGTATGAGGATGAGAAATATACACAAGATATATGTACACAAACCAAAATTATGCAAGTAATAGCAAAAGGAAGTAATGCAATCAATGTAAAGTTACAGTAGATTGCAATAGGAGCACATATGTATAGGGGCAACACAAACCATATACTCCAAAAGTGGAATGCGAACCACGAATGGACTCCAAACCTATGTGAGCTGGTAGAGGGTCACTGGGGCTGTAAGAAAACAGTGAGGGTTAGAAAAATAGCCCACCCCAAGACCCTGTAAGGTAGGTGTAAAGTGCACTTACAGCCCCCAGAGAGCACAGAAGTTGTGATAGGGGGATTCTGCAAGGAAAACCAACACCAGCAATGCAACAACAGTGGATTTCCGTACCTGAGTACCTGTAAGACAAGGGGACCAAGTCCAAGAGTCGCGACAGTATCGAGAGTGGGCAGGAGCCCAGGAAATGCCAGCTGAGGGTGCAAGGAAGCTGCCACCGGATGGAAGAAGCTTGGTGTTTTGCAAGAACGAAGAGGACTAGGAATTTCCCCTTTGAAGGATGGATGTCCCATGTCGTGAAGAAGCTTGCAGAGGTGTTCCCACGCAGAAAGACCGCAAAAAAGCCTTGCTAGCTGCAAGAGTCGCGTTAGGGTTTTTGGATGCTTCTGTGGCCCAGGAGGGACCAGGATGTCGCCACGTGGATGAGAAGACAGAGGGGGCACCCAGCAAGTCAGGGAGCCCTCACAGAAGCAGGCAGCACCTGCAGAAGCACCTGAACAGGCACTTGGAAGAAGAGTGAACCGGAGTCCACGCGAAGTCACAAAAGGGAGTCCCACGACGCCAGAGGACAACTCAGAAGGTTGTGCACTGCAGGTTAGAGTGAAATCCTGGAAGAGTACACAGGAGCCGGAGTAGCTGCAAATCACGCGGTACCCAGCAATGCAGTCTTGCGTGGGGAGGCAAGGACTTACCTCCACCAAACTTGGACTGAAGAGTCACTGGACTGTGGGAGTCACTTGGACAGAGTTGCTGAGTTCCAGGGACCACGCTCGTTGTGCTGAGAGGGGATCCAGAGGACCGGTGATGCAGTCTTTTGTTGCCTGCAGTTGCAGGGGGAAGATTCTGTCGACCCACGGGAGATTTCTTCAGAGCGCCTGGTGCAAGAAGGAGGCAGGCTACCCCCAGAGCATGCACCACCTGGAAACAGTCGAGAAACCCGGCAGGGTGAAGCGATACAAGGTTGCTAGTAGTCGTCTTGCTACTTTGATGTGGTTTTGCAGGCGTCCTGAGCAGTCAGCGGTCGATCCTTTGGCAGAAGGTGAAGAGGGAGATGCAGAGGAACTCTGGTGAGCTCTTGCATTCGTTATCTGGTGAGATCCCCAAAGCAGAGACCCTAAATAGCCAGAAAAGGAGGTTTGGCTACCTAGGAAGGAGGATTGGCTACCAAGAGAGGTAAGAGCCTATCAGAAGGAGCCTGTGACGTTACCTGCTGGCACTGGCCACTCAGAGCAGTCCAGTGTGCCACAAACACCTCTGTTTCCAAGATGGCAGAGGTCTGGGACACACTGGAGGAGCTCTGGGCACCTCCCCTGGGAGGTGCAGGTCAGGGGAGTGGTCACTCCCCTTTCCTTTGTCTAGGTTTGCGCCAGAGCAGGGCTGGGGGATCCCTGAACCGGTGTAGACTGGCTTATGCAGAGATGGGCACCATCTGTGCCCGTCAAAACATTTCTAGAGGCTTGGGGAGGCTACTCCTCCCCAGCCTTCACATCTGTTTCCAAAGGGAGAGGGTGTTACACCCTCTCTCAGAGGAAGTCCTTTGTTCTGCCTTCCTGGGCCAGGGCTGCCTGGACCCCAGGAGGGCAGAAACCTGTCTGAGGGGTTGGCAGCAGCTGCAGTGGAAACCCCGGAAAGGCAGTTTGGCAGTACCCGGGTTCTGTGCTAGAGACCCGGGGGATCATGGAATTGTCCCCCCAATGCCAGAATGGCATTGGGGTGACGATTCCATGATCTTAAACATGTTACATGGCCATGTTCGGAGTTACCATTGTGATGCTATACATAGGTAGTGACCTATGTATAGTGCACGCATGTAATGGTGTCCCTGCACTCACAAAGTCCGGGGAATTTGCCCTGAACAATGTGGGGGCACCTTGGCTAGTGCCAGGGTGCCCCCACACTAAGTAACTTTGCACCCAACCTTCACCAGGTGAAGGTTAGACATATAGGTGACTTATAAATTACTTAAGTGCAGTGGTAAATGGCTGTGAAATAACGTGGACGTTATTTCACTCAGGCTGCACTGGCAGGCCTGTGTAAGAATTGTCAGAGCTCCCTATGGGTGGGAAAAGAAATGCTGCAGCCCATAGGGATCTCCTGGAACCCCAATACCCTGGGTACCTCAGTACCATATACTAGGGAATTATATGGGTGTACCAGTATGCCAATGTAATTTGGTGAAATTGGTCACTAGCCTGTTACTGAAAATTTCAAAAGTAGAGCATAACCACTGAGGTTCTGGTTAGCAGAGTCTCAGTGAGACAGTTAGGCATCAAACAGGGAACACATACATATAGGCCACAAACGTATGAGCACTGGGGCCCTGGCTAGTAGGATCCCAGTGAGACAGTGAAAACACCCTGACATATACTCACAAACAGGCCAAAAGTGGGAGTAACAAGGCTAGAAAGAGGCTACCTTCTCACAGGAATCCCTAGACATTGAGAAGGTGTCCTAAAAAGCCCATGTTACTCTAAGAAATTCATTGTTCAAACTGATGCATCTGAATTAGGGGTAGGGGCAGTCTTATCACAACTGAATTCTGAGGGCCAGGATCAACCAGTTGCTTTTATCAGCAGAAGGTTGACCCCTAGAGAAAAGCGTTGGTCTGCCATTGAGAGGGAGGCCTTTGCTGTGGTCTGGGCACTGAAAAAGTTGAGGCCATACCTGTTTGGCACTCACTTCATTGTTCAGACAGACCACAAACCTCTACTTTGGCTAAAACAAATGAAAGGTGAAAATCCTAAATTGTTGAGGTGGTCCATATCTCTACAGGGGATGGACTATACAGTGGAACATAGACCTGGGAGTACCCCCTCCAATGCAGATGGACTCTCCAGATATTTCCACTTAGACAATGAAGACTCATCAGGTCATAGCTAGTCTTATTGTCCTTTTTTTGGGGGGGTTGTGTAGGAAAGTACCATCTTGCCTGGCATGTTACCCCCATGTTTCACTGTATATATGTTGTTTTAGTCTATGTGTCACTGGGACCCCGCCAGGCAGGGCCCCAGTGCTCATAAGTTTGTGCCCTGTATGTGTTCCCTGTGTGATGACTAACTGTCTCACTGAGGCTCTGCTAACCAGAACCTCAGTGGTTATGCTCTCTCTGCTTTCCATATTTGAAGTTGATGTCATCCCCCTCCTTGTAAGGGGGATCTATCTTGTGCAGATTCCTGGAATCATGCTCTCTAACAGGATTACTATCAGGAATACTGCTATTGCTGCCACCATGGGGTCCAAACCCCAATCTCTGTCTCTCCTTCGCCAGGTCTAGGGATTCCCTGTCTAGAGCCAGCTGTTGCTGTTTAAGCTTCAGTCTAGTCTCTTCTACTCTCAACTTTTTGAGTTCCCTTTCTAACATGTTGTCTTCAGGGTGGGTGGGTTGGGAATGCTTGGATACTGAGGACAAATTGGAAACAACAGAGGGAGATCTGTCCCTAACAGCTTGGACTCTAACAACCTGGCCTGCAGGAATAAAAACATCCCTACTATGATGGGAGCTCCTATTACTACCAGCATTGCTATGTGGTCTGCTGAGGGGCAGATTTGGAATAGAACCCTCCCCACCTCCCTCAAGGGGTTCCCCTGAGTCAGAATGGGAGGTATCTACTAACTTCTCATTTGAAGGGCCAGCTAGGGACTCATCATTCACAATGAGCATGTTATACAGAAATTCTCTTGTAGGGTTCTTTCCTATCACTAAACCCCTATCTAAGCAGAGACTCCTTAGGCTCTTGAAATTTTAATTGTCATAGGTAGTATTGACCATTTTAAGAGCAGACTCTACAGCAGACATGATAAAAGAAGGTTTAGAGACAGTGAGAAGAAAGAAAAAGTTTCAGAACTTTTTAAAGAACAAAAAAAAACTTTTTCAAACTTTTAGAAACTTTTTAGAAGTTTTGGAGTACTTTTCAGCACTTAGTAGAAAGTGTAAGAGGAGAAAAGCACATTTTTTGGTTAAGTGTACATACCCTGAACTTGTTTGGATATTATTCTCTTATGAAAAGTACACAATGACAAAGTGGTAAGCAGTTACAAGTACTTATCCCAACGCTGCACAACCAATGTAGGAGGCTGGCCTGGCTTGTAGTGGGTACCAGAGGTACTTACACCTTGTGCCAGGTCCAGTTATCCCTTATTAGTGTAGAAGAGGTGTTTCTAGCAGCTTAAGCTGATAGAAGGTAGCTATGGCAAAGCAGCTTAGGCTGAACTAGGAGACATGTAAAGCTCCTACTATACCACTTGTGTCATATGCACAATATCATAAGAAAACACAATACACGGAAGTACTAAAAATAAAGGTAATTTATTGTTATGACAATATGCCAAAAGTACCTCTGTGAGTACCCTCAGTATGAGGATGCCAAATATACACAAGATATATGTACACAAACCAAAATTATGCAAGTAATAGCAAAAGGAAGTAATGCAAGCAATGTAAAGTTACAGTAGATAGCAATAGGAGCACATAGGTATAGGGGCAACACAAACCATATACTCCAACAGTGGAATGCGAACCACGAATGGACCCCAAACCTATGTGAGCTGGTAGAGGGTCGCTGGGACTGTAAGAAAACAGTGAGGGTTCGAAAAATAGCCCACCCCAAGACCCTGTAAGGTAGGTGTAAAGTGCACCTTCAACCCCCAGAGAGCACAGAAGTCGTGATAGGGGGATTCTGCAAGGAAAACCAACACCAGCAATGCAACAACAGTGGATTTCCGTACCTGAGTACCTGTAAGACAAGGGGACCAAGTCCAAGAGTCGCAACAGTATCGAGAGTGGGCAGGAGCCCAGGAAATGCCAGCTGAGGGTGCAAGGAAGCTGCCACCGGATGGAAGAAGCTTGGTGTTTTGCAAGAACGAAGAGGACTAGGAACTTCCCCTTTAGAGGATGGATGTCCCACGTCGTGAAGAAGCTTGCAGAGGTGTTCCCACACAGAAAGACCGCAAACAAGCCTTGCTAGCTGCAAGAGTCATGTTAGGGTTTTTGGAGGCTGCTGTGGCCCAGGAGGGACCAGGATGTCGCCACTTGGAGGAGGAGACAGAGGGGGCGCCCAGCAAGTCAGGGAGCCCTCACAGAAGCAGGCAGCACCTGCAGAAGCACCTGAACAGGCACTTGGAAGAAGAGTGAACCGGAGTCCACGCGAAGTCACAAAAGGGAGTCGCACGACGCCGGAGGACAACTCAGACTGTTGTGCACTGCAGGTTAGAGTGTCGGGGACCCAGGCTTGGCTGTGCACAAAGGAAATCCTGGAAGAGTACACAGAAGCCGGAGCAGCTGCAAATCACGCGGTACCCAGCAATGCAGTCTAGCGTGGGGAGGCAAGGACTTACCTCCACCAAACTTGGACTGAAGAGTCACTGGACTGTGGGAGTCACTTGGACAGAGTTGCTGAGTTCCAGGGACCACGCTCGTCATGCTGAGAGGCGACCCAGAGGACCGGTGATGCAGTCTTTTGTTGCCTGCGGTTGCAGGGGGAAGATTCCGTCGACCCACGGGAGATTTCTTCAGAGCTCCTGGTGCAAGAAGGAGGCAGGCTACCCCCAGAGCATGCACCACCTGGAAACAGTCGAGAAAGCCGGCAGGGTAAAGCGATACAAGGTTGCTAGTAGTCGTCTTGCTACTTTGTTGCAGTTTTGCAGGCGTCCTGAGCAGTCAGCGGTCGATCTAGTGAGCTCTTACATTCGTTATCTGGTGAGATCCCCAAAGTAGAGACCCTAAATAGCCAGAAAAGGAGGTTTGGCTACCTAGGAAGGAGGATTGGCTACCAAGAGAGGTAAGGGCCTATCAGAAGGAGCCTCTGACGTCACCTGCTGGCACTGGCCACTCAGAGCAGTCCAGTGTGCCACAAACACCTCTGTTTCCAAGATGGCAAAGGTCTGGGACACACTGGAGGAGCTCTGGGCACCTCCCCTGGGAGGTGCAGGTCAGGGGAGTGGTCACTCCCCTTTCCTTTGTCTAGTTTCGTGCCAGAGCAGGGCTGGGGGATCCCTGAACCGGTGTAGACTGGCTTATGCAGAGATGGGCACCGTCAAAGCATTTCTAGAGGCTTGGGGAGGCTACTTCTCCCCAGCCTTCACACCTATTTCCAAAGGGAGAGGGTGTTACACCCTCTCTCAGAGGAAGTCCTTTGTTCTGCCTTCCTGGGCCAGGGCTGCCTGGACCCCAGGAGGGCAGAAACCTGTCTGAGGGGTTGGCAGCAGCAGTAGCTGCAGTGGAAACCCCGGAAAGGCAGTTTGGCAGTACCCGGGTTCTGTGCTAGAGGCCCGGGGGATCATCGAATTGTCCCCCCCAATGCCAGAATGGCATTGGGGTGACGATTCCATGATCTTAGACATGTTACATGGCCATGTTCGGAGTTACCATTGTGACGCTATACATAGGTAGTGATCTATGTATAGTGCACGCGTGTAATGGTGTCCCCGCACTCACAAAGTCCGGGGAATTTGCCCTGAACAATGTGGGGGCACCTTGGCTAGTGCCAGGGTGCCCCCACACTAAGTAACTTTGCACCCAACCTTCACCAGGTGAAGGGTAGACATATAGGTGAATTATAAGTTACTTAAGTGCAGTGGTAAATGGCTGTGATATAACATGGACGTTATTTCACTCAGGCTGCACTGGCAGGCCTGTGTAAGAATTATCAGAGCTCCCTATGGGTGGGAAAAGAAACCCTGGGTACCTCAGTACCATATACTAGGGAATTATATGGGTGTACCAGTATGCCAATGTAAATTGGTGAAATTGGTCACTAGCCTGTTAGTGACAAATTTGGAAAGCAGAGAGAGCATAACCACTGAGGTTCTTGTTAGAAGAGCCTCAGTGAGACAGTTAGTCATCACACAGGGAACACATACAGGGCACATACTTATGAGCACTGGGGCCCTGCCTGGCCCTCCCCAGCCTGTAACACCTATTTCCAAAGGGAGAGGGTGTAACACCCTGCTCTCAGAGGAAATGCTTTGTTCTGCCTTCCTGGGACTGAGCTGCTCAGACCCCAGGGGGGCAGAACCCTGTCTGTGAGGTGGCAGCAGCTGTAGCTGCAGTGCAAGCCTCAGAGACCTGATTTGACAGTACTGGGGGTCCATAGTGGAGCCCCCAGGATGCATGGAATTGGCTCCCCAATACCAGATTTGGAATGGGGGGACAATTCCATGATCTTAGACATGTTACATGACCATATTTGGAGTTACGATTGTGAAGCTACATATAGGTATTGACCTATATGTAGGGTATGCTTGTAATGGCATCCCCGCACTCACAAAGTCCTGGGAAATGGCCCTCACACTTAGTAACTTTGCACCTAACCTTCAGCAAGTGAAGGTTAGACATATAGGTGACTTATAAGTTACTTAAATGCAGTGAAAATGGCTGTGAAATAATGTGTGCGTTATTTCACGCAGGTTGCAATGGCAATGGCAGGCCTGTGCAAGGGTTTGTCTGAGCTCTCTATGGGTGGCAAAAAAAAGCTGCAGCTGGATCTCCTAGAACCCCAACGCCTTGGGTACCTAGGTACCATATACTAGGGACTTAAAAGGAGGGTCCAGTGTGCCAATTAAAATTGGTAAATGAAGTCACTAGCCTACAGTGACAAATTTAAAAGCAGAGAGAGCATAAGCACTGAGGTTCTGATTAGACGAGCCTCAGTGACACAGTCAAGCACTATACAGACACACACATTAGGCCATAAACTATGAACACTGTGGTCCTGACCAGCAGGATACCAGTGAGACAGGCAAAAACATACTGACATACAGGTAACAATGTGGGTAACATGCCAAGGAAGATGGTACTTTCCTACAGATTGTGATAAAGCTTATTCTTTCAATGCAATGTATCAGCTGGTTTTGCAGTTTCAAATACATGCCCATGTCACACTGTGTCATCATTCCATACAGTACTTTGGTGCTGGGAATGTTGTGTGAGTTACAGTGTGCTTACACAACCGCTCTGTGACTTCATTGTCCCTCACAGTTTGGCCTGGACTAGGTGGTCCAGAAGAGGGAATTGGCATACTGACAATATGGCATAGCTAAAACTGTGGTATCTTGTCTGAGGCCCTTACATAAGTTGTTTCTCGTCAATTCTGGTGTTTGGAGTTAATTGCAGTGCAAAATTTTGAGTTGATGTGACCAGATGAATGTAAGCTGTTATGTTACAGGGGCTCAGTTGCTTTACTTCTTTTAACTTCTCATTTGAATGTCACTAATGTTTTCCCTTTTAACAGATGTTGGTGTGGTCACTACTGTGAACTCATGAAATGCCTACAGATTGCTTTCACACAGTGGATGGTGACTTGTGGCATGCTCTTACACTGGTAATGTGTACCCCAAGCTGACTGTACATTGGATGGATTTACACTTTACATGACATTTGCATAGGATAATGAAGGTAAAGTCACTGCATATTGATGAAATAAAAGCACAAATCCTTCAGTTGTGTTTATGTGTTGTAGAAAAGTACCATCTTGCCTGGCATGTTACCCCCATATTTCACTGTATATATGTTTTAGTCTATGTGTCACTGGGACCCTGCCAGGCAGGGCCCCAGTGCTCATGTGTATGTGCCCTGTATGATGCCTAACTGTCTCACTCAGGCTCTGCTAACCAGAACCTCAGTGGTTATGCTCTCACTGCTTTCCAAATTTGTCACTAACAGGCTAGTGGCTAAATTTACCAATTCACATTGGCATACTGGTACACCCATATAATTCCCTAGTATATGGTACTGAGGTACCCAGGGTATTGGGGTTCCAGGAGATCCCTATGGGCTGCAGCATTTATTTTGCCACCCATAGGGAGCTCTGACAATTCTTACACAGGCCTGCCAGTGCAGCCTGAGTGAAATAACGTCCACGTTATTTCACAGCCATTTACCACTGCACTTAAGTAACTTATAAGTCACCTATATGTCTAACCTTCACCTGGTGAAGGTTGGGTGCAAAGTTACTTAGTGTTTGGGCACCCTGGCACTAGCCAAGGTGCCCACACATCATTCAGGGCAAATTGCCCGGACTTTGTGAGTGCGGGGACACCATTACACGCGTGCACTGTACATAGGTCACTACCTATGTACAGCGTCACAATGGTAACTCCGAACATGGCCATGTAACATGTCTAAGATCATGGAATTGTCACCCCAATGCCATTCTGGCATTGGGGGGACAATTCCATGATCCCCCGGGTCTCTAGCACAGAACCCGGGTACTGCCAAACTGCCTTTCCGGGGTCTCCACTGCAGCTGCTGCTGCTGCCAACCCCTCAGACAGGTTTCCGCCCTCCTGGGGCCCAGGCAGACCTGGCCCAGGAAGGCAGAACAAAGGACTTCTTCTGAGAGAGGGTGTAACACCCTCTCCTTTTGGAAATAGGTGTGAAGGCTGGGGAGGAGTAGCCTCCCCCAGCCTCTGGAAATGTTTTGATGGGCACAGATGGTGCCCATCTCTGCATAAGCCAGTCTACACTGGTTCAGGGATTCCCCAGCCCTGCTCTGGTGCAAAACTGGACAAAGGAAAGGGGAATGACCACTCCCCTGACCTGCACCTCCCAGGGGAGGTGCCCAGAGCTCCTCCAGTGTGTCCCAGACCTCTGCCATCTTGGAAACAGAGGTGTTTCTGGCACACTGGACTGCTCTGAGTGGCCAGTGCCAGCAGGTGGCGTCAGAGGCTCCTTCTGATAGGCTCTTACCTCTCTTGGTAGCCAATCCTCCTTCCTAGGTAGCCAAACCTCCTTTTCTGGCTATTTAGGGTCTCTGCTTTGGGGATCTCACCAGATAACGAATGCAAGAGCTCACCAGAGTTTCTCTGCATCTCCCTCTTCACCTTCTGCCAAAGGATCGACCGCTGACTGCTCAGGACGCCTGCAAAACCGCAACAAAGTAGCAAGACGACTACTAGCAACCTTGTATCGCTACACCCTGCCCGCCTTCTCAACTGTTTCCAGGTGGTGCATTCTCTGGGGGTAGCCTGCCTCCTTCTTGCACCAGGAGCTCTGAAGAAATCTCCTGTGGGTCGACTGAATCTTCGCCCTGAAACCGCAGGCAACAAAAGACTGTATCACCGGTCCTCTGGGTCCCCTCTCAGCACAGCGAGCGTGGTCCCTGGAACTCAGCAACTCTGTCCAAGTGACTCCCACAGTTAGTGGAGAAGTGTGGCTCAATGGTTAGAGCGGCAGACCCTGAAGCAGAAATCTGGCTCAAGACCAGGGTTCAAGTCCCGCTTCGGCAGGTCTTGGGCTCAATTCCCCTTGACCAGATAATTCTCGCCTCAGTGCCTTATCTAATTCATGGGTCCCACTCTGCAACTCTGGGCAATAGCTTGCTTAATCTCCACAACGGCTCCAACAGCGCTTGGATGCCTGGCTTCACCCTGGGGGTGCTCAGGAGTGGGCGCCTCACAGGGAAAAGCCAGGAGGGGTTCCATAGCGGTATGAGTACAGCGCCTTGAGACCCTAACGGGTGAGTAGTGCGCTATACAAGTGCTAATTTTTTACAGTCCAGTGACTCTTCAGTCCAAGTTTGGTGGAGGTAAGTTTTTGCCTCCCCACGCTAGACTGCATTGCTGGGTACCGCCTGATTTGCAGCTGCTCCGGCTCCTGTGCACTCTTACAGGAGTTCCTTTGTGCACAGCCAAGCCTGGGTCCCCGACACTCTAACCTGCAGTGCACAACCTTCTGAGTTGTCCTCCGCCGTTGTGGGGCTCCCTTTTGTGACTTCGGGTGGACTCCGGTTCACTTTTCTTCTAAGTGCCTGTTCAGGTACTTCTGCGGATGCTGCCTGCTTCTGTGAGTGCTCCCTGACTTGCTGGGCGCACCCTCTGTCTCCTCATCCAAGTGGCGACATCCTGGTCCCTCCTGGGCCACAGCAGCATCCAAAAACCCTAACCGCGACCCTTGCAGCTAGCAAAGCTTGTTTGCAGTCTTTCTGTGTGGGAACACCTCTGCAAGCTTCTTCACGACGTGGGACATCCATCCTCCAATGGGAAAGTTCCTAGTCCTCTTCGTTCTTGCAGAACACCAAGCTTCTTCCAACAGGTGGCAGCTTCCTTGCACCCTCAGCTGGCATTTCTTGTGCTCCTGCCCACTCTCAACACTGTTGCGACTCTTGGACGTGGTCCCCTTGTCCTACAGATACTCAGGTCCGGAAATCCACTGTTGTTGCATTGCTGGTGTTTGTTCTTCCTGCAGAATCCCCCTATCACGACTTCTGTGCTCTCTGGGGGTAGTAGGTGCACTTTACACCTACCTTTCAGGGTCTTGGGGTGGGCTATTTTTCTAACCCTCACTGTTTTCTTACAGTCCCAGCGACCCTCTACAAGCTCACATAGGTTTGGGGTCCATTCGTGGTGTGCATTCCACTTTTGGAGTATATGGTTTGTGTTGCCCCTATACCTATGTGCTCCTACTGCAATCTACTGTAATTTTACACTGTTTGTGTACATATATCTTGTGTATATATATTATCCTCCTACTGAGGGTACTCACTGAGATACTTTTGGCATATTGTCATAAAAATAAAGTACCTTTATTTTTAGTACTTCTGTGTATTGTGTGTTCTTATGATATTGTGCATAAGACACCAGTGGTATAGTAGGAGCTTTACATGTCTTCTAGTTCAGCCTTAGCTGCTTTGCCATAGCTACCTTCTATCAGCCTAAGCTGCTAGAAACACCTCTTCTACACTAATAAGGGATAACTGGACCTGGCACAAGGTGTAAGTACCTCTGGTACCCACTACAAGCCAAGGCAGCCTCCTACATTGGTTGTGCAGCGGTGGGATAAGTACTTGTAACTACTTACCACTTTGTCATTGTGCGCTTTTCATAAGAGAATAATATACAAAATAGTTCAGTGTATGTACACCTAACCAAAAAGTTTTGCTTTTCTTCTCTCAAACTTTTCACAAAGTGCTGAAAAGTATTCTAAAACTTCTAAAAGTTTTCTAAAAAGTTAGAAAAAGTTTTTTCTCTGTTCTTTAAAAAGTTCTGAAACTTTTTCTTCCTTCTCACTATTTCTAAACCTTTTACTATCATGTCTGTAGAAGACTCTACTCTTAAAATGGTCAATGCTACTTATGACAATTTGAATTACAAGAGCCTAAGGAGTCTCTGCTTAGATAGAGGTTTAGTGATAGGAAAGAACCGTACAAAAGAGTTTCTATTTAACATGCTTATTGTGAATGAGTCCCTAACAGGCACTTCAAATGAGAGGTTAAATAGAAGGTTCCCATTCTGACTCAGGGGATCTCCTTGAGGGAGGTGGGGAGGGTTCTGTACCAGATCTGCCCCCTAGCAGGACACCTAGTAATGTTGGTAGTAATGGAGGTTCCCATCATAGTAGGGGAGTCTTTATTCCTGGATGGCAAGTTGTTAGGGTTCAGTCAGTTAGCTTACAATTTATCTTCTGTGTCCAAGCATTCCCAACCCACCCACCCTGAAGACAACATGTTAGAAAGGGAACTCAAAAAGTTGAGGGTTGAAGAGACCAGACTGAAGCTTAAACAGCAACGGCTGGCCTTAGATAGGGAATCACTAGACCTGGAGAAGGAGAGACAGATATTGGGGTTAGGACCACATGGTGGCAGCAGCAGTATTCCTGATAGTAATCCTGTTAGAGAGTATGATTCCAGGAATCTGCACAAGATAGTCCCCCCTGACAAGGAGGGGGGATGACATCAACAAGTGGTTTGCTGCGCTTGAGAGGGCCTGTATGGTACAGGGGGTCCCTCAAAGGCAGTGGGCTGCTATTTTGTGGCTATCTTTCAATGGAAAGGGTAGGGATAGGCTCCTTACTGTTAGAGAAAGTAATACTAACAATTTTTCAGTTTTTTGGATGCACTCTTGGATGGATTTGGCTTAACCACTGAACAATACAGGATTACGTTCAGAGACACCAGAAAAGAGTCCTCACAAGACTGGATAGACTTTGTTGACTGTTCAGTGAAGGCCTTGGAGGGGTGGTTACATGTCAGTAAAGTTTATGACTATCAAAGCCTGTATAATCTTATTCTGAGAGAGCATATTCTGAATAACTGTGTGTCTGACTTGTTACATCAATATCTAGTGGACTCAGATCTGACCTCTCCCCAAGAATTGGGAAAGAAGGCAGACAAATGGGTCAGAACTGGAGTGAACAGAAAAGTTCATATAGGGGGTGACAAGGATGGCAAGAAGAAGGATGGTAAGTCTTCTGACACGGGTGGGGACAAAAGTAAAGCTGAGTCTTCATCAGGCCCACAAAAATCCTCTGGTGGGGGTGGTGGGTCCAAATCCTCTTCCAATAATCAACATAAAAAGCCTTGGTGTTATTTGTGTTAAGTCAAAGGCCATTGGACAACTGATGCCAGTTGTCCAAAGAAAAACACCAACCCTCCCACTACCACAACCCCTACTGCAAATTCTAGTGCCCCTAGTAATAGCAGTGGTGGTGGGAGCAAACCTACTAATAGCCAATCCAAGGGAGTAGCTGGACTCACTTTTGATAATTTAGTTGGGGTTGGGGTTGGTCTTGTTAGGGAGACCACAGAGCCTGTGTTAGTCTCTGAAGGTGCCATTGATTTTGCCACCTTGACTGCTTGTTCCCTTAATATGGATAAGTAGAAGCAACTTCCCCTAATAAATGGTTTTGAGATTCAGGCCTACAGGGACACAGGTGCCAGTGTCACCATGGTGATAGAGAAACTGGTGCACCCTGAACAACACCTACTTGGTCAGCAGTACCAAGTGACAGACGCTCATAACAACACTCTTAGCCACCCCATGGCTGTTGTGAATCTCAACTGGGGGGGGTTACTGGTCCAAACAAAGTTGTGGTTGCCTCAGATTTACCTGTAGACACTCTACTAGGGAACGATTTAGAGACATCAGCTTGGGCAGAAGTGGAGTTGGAGGCTCATGCAGCAATGCTGGGCATACCTGGGCATATTTTTGCTTTGACGAGGGCTCAGGCCAAAAAGCAAAAAGGACAGATTAACTTGGATCCTGGAACAATGGACCAAGTGCTCCCTAAAGCTAGGGGTACCAAGGGTAAATCCCTACCCACTATCCCTCCCTCTACAGATGATTCTCCTTCTGAAGAAGAAGAATTTCCTCCCTGTGCAGAACCTTTACCAGATGAGCTGGCAGCAGACACTGGTGAGCTTTTGGGTGGAGGGGGCCTGCCAGGGAAGAGCTGAGTGTGGCACAGCAAACCTGTCCCACATTAGAGGGTCTCAGACAGTAAGCTGTCAAATAGCAAAATGGGGATGTCAGTGACTCATATAGAGTTTCCTCGGAATACAACCTCTTGTACACCGAAGCAAGGGGCCCAAAACCTGGAGCAGCCAGGAGATTGGTAATTCCCCTGCAGTACAGAGAGTTCCTCCTAACTCTTGCACATGACATTCCTTTGGCTGGGCATTTGGGCCAGATCAAAACATGAGAAAGGCTTCTCCCCCTGTTTCACTAGCCTAGGATGTCAGAGGACACAAAAGATTTTGCAAGTCTTGTGTAACCTGCCAAGCCAGTGGCAAGACTGGTGCCACACCAAAAGCTCCCCTTATTACACTACATGTGGTTGGGGTCCCCTTTGAAAGGGTAGGGGTTGACATAGTTGGCCCCCTTGACCCTCCTACTGCTTCAGGCAATAGGTTTATCTTGGTGGTTGTGGACCATGCCACAGGATATCCTGAATCAATTCCTCTAAGGACCACTACAGCTCCTGCAGTGGCAAAGGCCCTCCTGGGAATCTTTTCCAGGGTGGGTTTCCCTAAAGAGGTTGTATCAGACAGGGGTAGCAACTTTATGTCTGCATACTTGAAAGCAATGTGGAAGGAATGTGGTGTAACCTACAAATTCACCACTTCTTATCATCCACAGACTAATGGACTGGTACAGAGGTTTAATAAAACTCTCAAATGAATGATAATGGGACTCCCTGAAACATTCACGAGGCGATGGGATATCCTGTTACCTTGCCTCCTTTTTGCTTACAGGGAAGTACCCCAGAAGGGAGTGGGCTTCAGCCCCTTTTAACTCCTCTTTGGACACCCTGTAAGAGGTCCACTAACACTTGTGAAGGAGAGATGGGAACAACCTTTAAAAGCTCCCAAACAGGACATAGTGGACTATGTACTTGGCCTAAGATCCAGAATGGCTGAGTACATGAAAAAGGCCAGTAAAAACCTTCAGGCCAGCCAAGAGCTCCAGAAGCAATGACATGACCAGAAGGCTGTTCTGATCCAGTACCAACCAGGACAGAAGGTGTGGGTATTGGAACCTGTGGCCCCAAGAGCTCACCAGGACAAATGCAGTAGACCCCATCTAATTGTTGAGAAAAAAGGGTGCGGTTACCTATCTGGTAGACCTGGGCACTGCCAGGAGTCCCCTTAGGGTGATTCAGGTCAACCACCTAAAACCCTACTATGACAGGGCTGATCACACCCTGCTCATGGCAACAGATGAGGGACAGGAAGAAGAGAGTGACCCTCTCCCTGATCTCTTTTCCACCACTGAAAATTATGCTTTAGTGGAGGGAGTAGTTTTGGCAGATTGTCTGACTGCAGATCAGAAAGACAACTGCATAAATCTCCTTGGACAATTTTCTGAACTCTTTTCAACTGTGCCAGGCACCACATCTTGATGTGAACACACAATTGATACTGGAGACAACTTGCCTGTCAAAAGTAAAATCTATAGGCAGCCTGACCATGTCAGAGACTGCATAAAACAAGAGGTTCAGAAAATGCTTGATCTAGGAGTGGTTGAACCTTCTGAAAGCCCATGGGCGAGTCCTGTGGTGCTTGTACCAAAGCCTCACTCAAAAGATGGAAAAAGGGAGATGAGGTTTTGTGTAGACTACAGAGGTCTCAATCAGGTAACAAAAACTGATGCTCACCCTATACCCAGGGCAGATGAGCTCATAGCTACACTGGCATCTGCCAAGTATCTAAGCACCTTTGATTTGGCTGCAGGGTATTGGCAGATCAAATTGGTTGAGGATGCTAAACCTAAAACTGCATTTTCAACTATAGGAGGGCACTACCAATTTACAGTGATGCCCTTTGGTTTGAAAGATGCACCTGCCATTTTTCAGAGGTTGGTGAACACAGTCCTGCAAGGGTTGGAGGCTTTTAGTGCAGTATATCTAGATGACATAGCTGTCTTTAGCTCCACCTGGGCTGAGCACCTGGTCCACCTTTGGAAAGTTTTGGAGGCCCTGCAAAAGGCAGGCCTCACTATCAAGGTCTCAAAGTGCCAGATAGGGCAGGGAAAGGTGGTTTATCTGGGACACCTGTAGGTGGAGAACAGATTGCACCACTTCAGGGGGAAATCCAGACTATCATGGATTGGGGTCCCCCTACAACACAGACCCAGGTGAGAGCCTCCTTAGGCCTCACTGTGTATTACAGGAGATTCATTAAAAACTATGGCTCCATAGCAGCCCCTCTTAATGATCTCACAAGTAAGAAGATGCCTAAAAAGGTATTGTGGACAGCTAGCTGTCAGAAAGCTTTTGAGGAGCTCAAACAGGCCATGTGCTCTGCACCTGTCCTAAGAAGCCCATGTTACTCCAAGAAATTCATTGTTCAAACTGATGCATCTGAATTAGGGGTAGGGGCAGTCTTATCACAACTGAATTCTGAGGGCCAGGATCAACCAGTTGCTTTTATCAGCAGAAGGTTAACCCCTAGAGAAAAGCGTTGGTCTGCCATACAGAGGGATGCCTTTGCTGTGGTCTGGGCACTGAAGAAGTTGAGACCATATCTGTTTGGCACTCACTTTATTGTTCAGACAGACCACAAACCTCTACTTTGGCTAAAACAAATGAAAGGTGAAAACCCTAAATCGTTGAGGTGGTCCATATCCCTACAGGGGTTGGACTATACAGTGGAACATAGACCTGGAAGGACCCACTCCAATGCAGATGGACTCTCCAGATATTTCCACTTAGACAATGAAGACTCATCAGGTCATGGCTAGTCTTATTGTCCTTCATTTGGGGGGGGGGGGGTTGTGTAGGAAAGTACCATCTTCCCTGGCATGTTACCCGATATTTCACTGTATATATGTTGTTTTAGCCTATGTGTCACTGGGACTCTGCCAGGCAGGGCCCAAGTGCTCATAAGTATATGCCCTGTATGTGTTCCCTGTGTGATGCCTAACTGTCTCACTGAGGCTCTGCTAACCAGAACCTCAGTGGTTATGCTCTCTCTGCTTTCCAAATTTGTCACTAACAGGCTAGTGACCAAATTTACCAATTCACATTGGCATACTGGTACACCCATATAATTCCCTAGTATATGGTACTGAGGTACCCAGGGTATTGGGGTTTCAGGAGATCCCTATGGGCTGCAGCATTTCTTTTGCCACCCATAGGGAGCTCTGACAATTCTTACACAGGCCTGCCACTGCAGCCTGCATGAAATAACGTCCACGTTATTTCACAGCCATTTACCACTGCACTTAAGTAACTTATAAGTCACCTATATGTCTAACCTTCACCTGGTGAAGGTTGGGTGCAAAGTTACTTAGTGTGGGGGCACCCTGGCACTAGCCAAGGTGCCCCCAAATCGTTCAGGGCAAATTCCCCGGGCTTTGTGAGTGTGGGGACACCATTACACGCGTGCACTGTACATAGGTCACTACCTATGTACAGCGTCACAATGGTAACTCCGAACATGGCCATGTAACATGTCTAAGATCATGGAATTGGCACCCCAATGCCATTCTGGCATTGGGGGGACAATTCCATGATCCCCCGGGTCTCTAGCATAGTACCCGGGTACTGCCAAACTGCCTTTCCGGGGTCTCTGCTGAAGCTGCTGCTGCTGCCAACCCCTCAGACAGGTTTCTGCCCTCCTGGGGTCCAGGCAGCCCTGGCCCAGGAAGGCAGAACAAAGGACTTCCTCTGAGAGATGGTGTAACACCCTTTCCCTTTGGAAATAGGTGTGAAGGTTGGGGAGGAGTAGCCTCCCCTAGCCTCTGGAAATGCTTTGATGGGCACAGATGGTGCCCATCTCTGCATAAGCCAGTCTACACCGGTTCAGGGATCCCCCAGCCCTGCTCTGGCGCGAAACTGGACACAGGAAAGGGGAGTGACCGCTCCCATGACCTGCACCTCCCAGGCGAGGTGCCCAGAGCTCCTTCAGTGTGTCCCAGACCTCTGCCATCTTGGAAACAGAGTTGTCTCTGGCCAACTGGACTGCTCTGCGTGGCTAGTGCCAGCAGGTGACGTCAGAGGCTCCGTCTGATAGGCTCTTACCTCTCTTGGTAGCCAATCCTCCTTCCTAGGTAGCCAAACCTCCTTTTCTGGCTAGTTAGGGTCTCTGCTTTGGGGATCTCACCAGATAACGAATGCAAGAGCTCACCAGAGTTCCTCTGCATCTCCCTCTTCACCTTCTACCCAAGGATCGACCGCTGACTGCTCAGGACGCCTGCAAAACCGCAACAAAGGAGCAAGATGACTACTAGCAACCTTGTATCGCTTCATCCTGCCAGCTTTCTCGACTGTTTCCAGGTGGTGCATGCTCTAGGGGTAGCCTGCCTCCTCCCTGCACCAGGAGCTCTGAAGAAATCTCCCATGGGTCGACGGAATCTTCCCCCTGCAACCGCAGGCACCAAAAGACTGCATCACTGGTCCTCTGGGTCCCCTCTCAGCACAACGAGCCTGGTCCCTGCAACTCAGCAGCTCTGTCCAAGTGACTCCCACAGTCCAGTGGCCCTTCAGTCCAAATTTGGTGGAGGTGAGTCCTTGCCTCCCCACGCTAGACTGCATTGCTGGGTACCACGTGATTTGCAGCTGCTCCGGCTCCTGTGCACTCTTCCAGGATTTCCTTCGTGCACAGCCAACCCTGGGTCCCCGACACTCCTTCCGGCAGTGCACAACCTTCTGAGTTGTCCTACGGCGTTGTGGGACTCCCTTTTGTGAGTTCGGGTGGACTCCGGTTCACTTTTCTTCCAAGTGCCTGTTCAGGTACTTCTGCGGGTGCTGCCTGCTTCTGTGAGGGCTCCCTGACATGCAGGGCATCCCCTCTGTCTCCTCCTCCAAGTGGCGACATCCTGGTCCCTCCTGGGCCACAGCAGCACCAAAAAACCTCTATCACGACCCTTGCAGCTAGCAAGGCTTGTTTGTGGTCTTTCTGCGTGGGAACACCTCTGCAAGCTTCACCGCAATGTGGGACATCGTTCTTCCAAAGGAGAAGTCCCTAGCTCTCTTCTTTCTTGCAGAACTCCAAGCTTCTTCCAACCCGTGGCAACTTCCTTGCACCCTCAGCTGGCATTTCCTGGGCTCCTACCCACTCTCGACACTGTCACGACTATTGGACTTGGTCCCCTTGTCTTACTGGTACTCAGGCCTGGAAATCCACTGTTGTTGCATTGCTGGTGTTTGTTCTTCCTGCAGAATCCCGCTATCACGACTTCTGTGCTCTCTGGGGGTAGTAGGTGCACTTTACACCTACCTTTCAGGGTCTTGGGGTGGGCTATTTTTCTAATCCTCACTGTTTTCTTACAGTCCCAGCCCAGACTCTCTACAAGCTCACATAGGTTTGTGGTCCATTCGTGGTTCGCATTCCACTTTTGGAGTATATGGTTTGTGTTGCCCCTATACCTATGTGCTCATATTGCAATCTGCTGTAATTTTACACTGCTTGCATTACTTTTCTGGCTATTACCTGCATAAGTTTGGTTTGTGTACATATATCTTGTGTGTATATATTATCCTCATACTGAGGGTACTCACTGAGATACTTATGGCATATTGTCATAAAAATAAAGTACCTTTATTTTTAGTACTTCTGTGTATTGTGTTTTCTTATGATATTGTGCATATGACACCAGTGGTATAGTAGGAGGTTTACGTGTCTCCTAGTTCAGCCTAAGCTGCTTTGCCATAGCTACCTTCTATCAGCCTGAGCTGCTAGAAACACCTCTTCTACACTAATAAGGGATAACTGGACCTGGCACAAGGTGTAAGTACCTCTGGTACCCACTACAAGCCAGGCCAGCCTCCTACATTGGTTGTGCAGCGGTGGGATAAGTACTTGTAACTACTTACCACTTTGTCATTTTGTACTTTTCATAAGAGAATAATATACAAGACAGTTCAGTGTATGTACACCTAACCAAAAAGTTTTGCTTTTCTTCTCTCAAACTTTTTGCAAAGTGCTGAAAAGTATTCTAAAACTTCTAAAAGTTTTCTAAAACGTTACAAAAAGTTTTTTCTCTGTTCTTTAAAAAGTTCTGAAACTTTTCCTTCTCCTCACTATTTCTAAACCTTTTACTATCATGTCTGAAGAAGACTCTACTCTTAAAATGGTCAATGCTACTTATGACAATTTGAATTACAAGAGCTCAAGGAGTCTCTGCTTAGATAGAGGTTTAGTGATAGGAAAGAACCGTACAAAAGAGTTTCTATTTAACTTGCTTATTGTGAATGATGAGTCCCTAGGAGACACTTCAAATGAGAGGTTAATAGAAGGGTCCCATTCTGACTCAGGGGATCTCCTTGAAGGAGGTGGGGAGGGTTCTGTACCAGATCTGTCCCCTAGCAGGACACCTAGTAATGTTGGTAGTAATGGAGGTTCCCATCATAGTAGGGGAGTCTTTATTCCTGGATGGCAAGTTGTTAGGGTTCAGTCAGTTAGGGACAGATCCCCCTCTGTTGTTTCCAATTTATCTTCCGTGTCCAAGCATTCCCAACCCACCCACCCTGAAGACAACATGTTAGAAAGGGAACTCAAAAAGTTGAGAGTTGAAGAGACCAGACTGAAGTTTAAACAGCAACGGCTGGCCTTAGATAGGGAATCACTAGACCTGGAGAAGGAGAGACAGATATTGGGGTTAGGACGCCATGGTGGCAGCAGCAGAATTCCTGATAGTAATCCTGTTAGAGAGCATGATTCCAGGAATCTGCATAAGATAGTCCCCCCTTACAAGGAGGGGGGTGACATCAACAAGTGGTTTGCTGCACTTGAGGGGGCCTGTATGGTACAGGGGGTCCCTCAAAGGCAGTGGGCTGCTATATTGTTGCTATCTTTCAATGGAAAGGGTAGGGATAGGCTCCTTACTATTAGAGAAAGTAATGCTAACAATTTTGCAGTTTTGAAGGATGCACTCTTGGATGGATTTGGCTTAACCACTGAACAATACAGGATTAAGTTCAGAGACACCAGAAAAGAGTCCTCACAAGACTGGATAGACTTTGTTGACTGTTCATTGAAGGCCTTGGAGGGGTAGTTACATGGCAGTAAAGTATATCACTATCAAAGCCTATATAATCTTATTCTGAGAGAGCATATTCTGAATAACTGTGTGTCCGACTTGTTACACCAATATCTAGTGGACTCAGATCTGACCTCTCCCCAAGAATTGGGAAAGAAGGCAGACAAATGGGTCAGAACTGGAGTGAACAGAAAAGTTCATACAGGGGGTGACAAGGATGGCAAGAAGAAGGATGCTAAGTCTTCTGACACAAGTGGGGAAAAAAGTAAAACTGAGTCTTCATCAGGCCCACAAAAATCCTCTGGTGGGGGTGGTGGGTCCAAATCCTCTTCCAATAATCAACATAAAAAGCCTTGGTGTTATTTGTGTAAAGTCAAAGGCCATTGGACAACTGATGCCAGTTGTCCAAAGAAAAACACCAAATCTCCCACTACCACAACCCCTACTGCAAATTCTAGTGCCCCTAGTAATAGCAGTGGTGGTGGGAGCAAACCTACTAATAGCCAATCCAAGGGAGTAGCTGGACTCACTTTTGGTAATTTAGTTGGGGTTGGTCTTGTTAGGGAGACCACAGAGACTGTGCTAGTCTCTGAGGGTGCCAATGATTTGGCCACTTTGGTTGCTTGTCCCCTTAATATGGATAAGTACAAGCAGCTTCCCCTAATAAATGGTGTTGAGGTTAAGGCCTACAGGGACACAGGTGCCAGTGTCACCATGGTGATAGAGAAAGTAGTACACCCTGAACAACACCTACTTGGTCAGCAGTACCAAGTGACAGACACTCATAACAACACTCTTAGCCACCCCATGGCTGTTGGGAATCTCAACTGGGGGGGGGGGTGGGGTTACTGGTCCAAAGAAAGTTGTGGTTGCCTCAGATTTACCTGTAGACTGTCTACTAGGGAACGATTTAGAGACATCAGCATAGGCGGATGTGGAGTTGGAGGCTCATGCAGCAATGCTGGGCATTCCTGGGCATATTTTTGCTTTGACAAGGGCTCAGGCCAAAAAGCAAAAAGGACAGGTTAACTTGGATCTTGGAACAATGGACCAAGTGCTCCCTAAAGCTAGGGGTAGCAAGGGTAAATCCCTACCCAATATCCCTCCCTCTACAGATGATTCTCCTTCTGAGGAAGAAGAATTTCCTCCCTGTGCAGAACCTTCACCAGATGAGCTGGCAGCAGACACTGCTGAGCTTTTGGGTGGAGGGGGGGCTGCCAGGGAAGAGCTGAGTGTGGCACAGCAAACCTGTCCCACATTAGAGGGTCTCAGACAGTAAGCTGTCAAACAGCAAAATGGGGATGTCACTGACTCACATAGAGTTTACTGGGAGGACAACCTCTTGTACACCGAAGCAAGGGACCCAAAACTTGGAGCAGCCAGGAGATTGGTCATTCCCCTGCAGTACAGAGAGTTCCTCCTAACTCTTGCACATGACATTCCTTTGGCTGGGCATTTGGGCCAGATTAAAACATGAGAAAGGCTTCTCCCCCTGTTTCACTAGCCTAGGATGTCAGAGGACACAAAAGATTTTGCAAGTCTTGTGTAACCTGCCAAGCCAGTGGCAAGACTGGTGCCACACCAAAAGCTCCCCTTATTACACTACATGTGGTTGGGGTCTCCTTTGAAAGGGTAGGGGTTGACATAGTTGGCCCCCTTGACCCTCCTACTGCTTCAGGCAATAGGTTTATCTTGGTGGTTGTGGACCATGCCACAGGATATCCTGAATCAATTC
Organism: Pleurodeles waltl; assembly: GCF_031143425.1. Taxonomy (NCBI): domain Eukaryota; kingdom Metazoa; phylum Chordata; class Amphibia; order Caudata; family Salamandridae; genus Pleurodeles; species Pleurodeles waltl. The sequence goes on along the minus strand of NC_090444.1, from coordinate 866,335,510 downwards.
CTCTAAGGACCACTACAGCTCCTGCAGTGGCAAAGGCCCTCCTGGGAATCTTTTCCAGGGTGGGTTTCCCTAAAGAGGTTGTATCAGACAGGGGTAGCAACTTTATGTCTGCATACTTGAAAGCAATGTGGAAGGAATGTGGTATAACCTACAAATTCACCACTCCTTATCATCCACAGACTAATGGACTGGTAGAGAGGTTTAATAAAACTCTCAAAGATATGATAATGGGACTCCCTGAAAAACTCAGGAGGAGATGGGATATCCTGTTACCTTGCCTCCTTTTTGCTTACAGGGAGGTACCCCAGAAGGGAGTGGGCTTCAGCCCCTTTGAACTCCTCTTTGGACACCCTGTAAGAGGTCCACTAACACTTGTGAAGGAGGGTTGGGAACAACCTTTAAAAGCTCCCAAACAGGACACAGTGGACTATGTACTTGGCCTAAGATCCAGAATGGCTGAGTACATGAAAAAGGCCAGTAAAAACTTTCAGGCCAGCCAAGAGCTCCAGAAGCAATGGCATGACCAGAAGGCTGTTCTGATCCGGTACCAACCAGGACAGAAGGTGTGGGTATTGGAACCTGTGGCCCAAAGAGCACACCAGGACAAATGGAGTAGACCCCATCTAATTGTTGAGAAAAAGGGTGAGGTTACCTATCTGGTAGACCTGGGCACTGCCAGGAGTCCCCTTAGGGTGATTCATGTCAACAGCCTAAAACCCTACTATGACAGGGCTGATCTCACCCTGCTCATGGCAACAGATGAGGGACAGGAAGAAGAGAGTGACCCTCTCCCTGATCTCTTTTCCACCACTGAAAATGATGCTTTAGTGGAGGGAGTAGTTTTGGCAGATTGTCTGAATGCAGATCAGAAAGACAACTGCATAAATCTCCTTGGACAATTTTCTGAACTCTTTTCAACTGTGCCAGGCACCACATCTTGGTGTGAACACACAATTGATACTGGAGACAGCTTGCCTGTCAAAAGTAAAATCTATAGGCAGCCTGACCATGTTAGGGACTGCATAAAACAAGAGGTTCAGAAAATGCTTGATCTAGGAGTGGTTGAACCTTCTGAAAGCCCAGGGGCGAGTCCTGTGGTGCTTGTACCAAATCCTCAGCTAAAAGATGGAAAAAGGGAGATGAGGTTTTGTGTAGACTGCAGAGATCTCAACCAGGTAACAAAAACTGATGCTCACCCTATACCCAGTGCAGATGAGCTCATAGATACACTGGCATCTGCCAAGTATCTAAGCACCTTTGATTTGACTGCAGGGTATTGGCAGATCAAATTGGCTGAGGATGCTAAACCTAAAACTGCATTTTCAACTATAGGAGGGCACTACCAATTTACAGTGATGCCCTTTGGTTTGAAAAATGCACCTGCCACTTTTCAGAGGTTGGTGAACACAGTCCTGCAAGGGTTGGAGGCTTTTAGTGCAGTATATCTAGATGATATAGCTGTCTTTAGCTCCACCTTGGATGAGCACCTGGTCCACCTTTGGAATGTTTTGGAGGCCCTGCAAAAGGCAGGCCTCACTATGAAGGCTTCAAAGTCCCAGATAGGGCAGGGGAAAGTGGTTTATCTGGGACACCTGGGAGGTGGAGAACAGATTGCACCACTTCAGGGGAAAATCCAGACAATCATGGATTGGGTTCCCCCTACAACACAGACCCAGGTGAGAGCCTTCTTAGGCCTCACTGGGTATTACAGGAGATTCATTAAAAAACATGGCTCCATAGCAGCCCCTCTTAATGATCTCACAAGTAAGAAGATGCCTAAAAAGGTATTGTGGACAGCTAGCTGTCAGAAAGCTTTTGAGGAGCTCAAACAGGCCATGTACTCTGCACCTGTCCTAAAAAGCCTATGTTACTCCAAGAAATTCATTGTTCAAACTGATGCATCTGAATTAGGGGTAGGGGCAGTCTTATCACAACTGAATTCTGAGGGCCAAGATCAACCAGTTGCTTTTATTAGCAGAAGGTTGACCCCTAGAGAAAAGCGTTGGTCTGCCATAGAGAGGGAGGCCTTTGCTGTGGTCTGGGCACTGAAGAAGTTGAGGCCATATCTGTTTGGCACTCACTTTATTGTTCAGACAGACCACAAACCTCTACTTTGGCTAAAACAAATGAAAGGTGAAAACCCTAAATTGTTGAGGTGGTCCATATCCCTACAGGGAATGGACTATACAGTGGAACATTGACCTGGGAGTACCCACTCCGATGCAGATGGACTCTCCAGATATTTCCACTTAGACAATGAAGAGTCATCAGGTCATGGCTAGTCTTATTGTCCTTCGTTTGGGGGGAGGGGGGTTGTGTAGGAAAGTACAATCTTGCCTGGCATGTTACCCAATATTTCACTGTATATATGTTGTTTTAGGCTATGTGCCCATAAGTATATGCCTTGCATGTGTTCCCTGTGTGATGCCTAACTGTCTCACTGAGGCTCTGCTAACCAGGACCTCAGTGGTTATGCTCTCTTTGCTTTCCAAATTTGTCACTAACAGGCTAGTGACTAAATTTACCAATTCACATTGGCATACTGGTACACCCACATAATTCCCTAGTATATGGTACTGAGGTACCCAGGGTATTGGGGTTGAGCATAGTACCCGGGTACTGCCAAACTGCCTTTCCGGGGTCTCTGCTGCAGCTGCTGCTGCTGCCAACCCCTCAGACAGGTTTCTGCCCTCCTGGGGTCCAGGCAGCCCTGGCCCAGGAAGGCAGAACAAAGGACTTCCACTGAGAGATGGTGTAACACCCTCTCCCTTTGGAAATAGCTGTGAAGGCTGGGGAGGAGTAGCCTCCCCTAGCCTCTGGAAATGCTTTGATGGGTACAGATGGTGCCCATCTCTGCATAAGCCAGTCTACACCGGTTCAGGGATCCCCCAGCTCTGCTCTGGCGCGAAAGTGGAGAAAGGAAAGGGGAGTGACCACTCCCCTGACCTGCACCTCCCAGGGGAGGTGCCCAGAGCTCCTCCAGTGTGTCCCAGACCTCAGCCATCTTGGAAACAGAGGTGTCTGTGGCCTACAGGACTGCTCTGAGTGGCCAGTGCCAGCAGGTGACATCAGAGGCTCCGTCTGATAGGCTGTTACCTCTCTTTGTAGCCAATCCTCCTTCCTAGGTAGCCAAACCTCCTTTTCTGGCTAGTTAGGGTCTCTGCTTTGGGGATCTCACCAGATAACGAATGCAAGAGCTCACCAGAGTTCCTCTGCATCTCCCTCTTCACCTTCTACCAGAGGATCGACCGCTGATTGCTCAGGATGCCTGCAAAACCGCAACAAAGTAGCAAGACGACTACTAGCAACCTTGTATCGCTTCATCCTGCCGGCTTTCTCGACTGTTTCCAGGTGGTGCATGCTCTGGGGGTAGCGTGCCTCCTCCCTGCACCAGGAGCTCTGAAGAAATCTCCTGTGGGTCGACGGAATCTTCCCCCTGCAACCGCAGGCACCAAAAGACTGCATCACTGATCCTCTGGGTCCCCTCTCAGCACAACGAGCGTGGTCCCTGGAACTCAGCAGCTCTGTCCAAGAGACTCCCACAGTCCAGTGACTCTTCAGTCCAAATTTGGTGGAGGTAAGTCCTTGTCTCCCCACGCTAGACTGCATTGTTGGGTACCACGTGATTTGCAGCTGCTCCGGCTCCTGTGCACTCTTCCAGGATTTCCTTTGTGCACAGCCAAGCCTGGGTCCCCGAAAATCCTTCCTGCAGTGCACAACCTTCTGAGTTATCCTCCGGCATTGTGGGACTCCCTTTTGTGACTTCGGGTGGACTCCAGTTCACTTTTTTTCCAAGTGCCTGTTCCGGTACTTCTGCGGGTGCTGCCTGCTTCTGTGTGGACTCCCTGACTTGCTGGGGGCCCCCTCTGTCTCCTCCTCCAAGTGGCGACATCCTGTTCCCTCCTGGGCCACAGCAGCACCCAAAAACCTCTACCGTGACCTTTGCAGCTAGCAAGGCTTGTTTGTGGTCTTTCTACATGGGAACACCTCTGCAGGCTTCATCGTGACATGGGACATTCGTCTTCCAAAGGAGAAGTCCCTAGCTCTCTTCTTTCTTGCAGAACTCCAAGCTTCTTCCAACCGGTGGCAGCTTCCTTGCACTCTCAGCTGGCATTTCCTGGGCTCCTGCCCACTCTCGACACTGTTGCGACTCTTGGACTTGGTTCGCTTGTCTTACAGGTACTCAGGTCCGGAAATCCACTATTGTTGCAATGCTGGTGTTTGTTCTTCCTGCAGAGTCCCCCTATCAGGACTTCTGTGCTCTCTGGGGGTAGTAGGTGCACTTTACACCTACCTTTCAGGATCTTGGGGTGGGCTATTTTTCTAACCCTCACTGGACTGCTGAGTGGCCAGTGCCAGCAGGTGACGTCAGAGACCCCCTCTGATAGGCTCTTACCTCTCTTGCTAGCCAATCCTCCTTTCTTGGTAGCCAAACCTCAGTTTCTGGCTATTTAGGGTCTCTCCTCTGGGGTATTCTTTAGATAACAAATGGAAGAGCTCACCAGAGTTCCTCTGCACTTCCCTCTTCGACTTCTGCCAAGGTTCGACCGCTGACTGCTCCAGGACACCTGCAAAACCACAACAAAGTAGGAAGACGACTACCAGCAATATTGTAGCACCTCATCCTGCCGGCTGTCTCTACTGTTTCCTGGTGGTGCATGCCCTGGGGGCTGCCTGCCTTCACCCTGCACTGGAAGCCAAGAAGAAATCTCCTGTGGGTTGACGAAATCTTCCCCCTGCTAATGCAGGCACCAAAAGACTGCATCACCGGTCCTCTGGGTCCCCTGATCTCGACAAGCGTGGTCCCTGGAACACAGGAGCTATATCCAAGTGACCCCCACAGTCCAGTGATCCTTCAGTCCAAGTTTGGTGGAGGTAAGTCCTTGCCTCCCCATGCTAGACTGCAAACCTGTGTACTGCATGATTTGCAGCTGTTCTGGCTTCTGTGCACTTCTCCAAGGATTCCTTTGTGCACATCCTAGCCTGGGTCCCCAACACTCCATCCTGTAGTGCAAAACCCTCTGAGTTGGACTCCGACGTTGTGGAACCCTCCTTTGTGACTCTGAGCCAGCTCCGGTTCACAAATCTTGTAAGTGCCTGATCCGGTACTTTTGCGGGTGCTGCCTGCTTCTGTGGGGGCTCTCTGAGTTGCTGAGCACCCCCTCTGTCTCCTCCTCCAAGGGGCGACATCCTGGTCCTTCCTAGTCCCCGGCAGCACTCAAAAATCTCTACCGGTACCCTTGCAGCTAGCAAGGCTTGTTTGCAGTACTTCTGCGTGGAAACACTTCTGCAACCTTCAGCATGCCGTGGGACATCTTCCATCCAAAGAAGAAGTTCCTAGCTCTCTTCGTTGTTGGAGAATCCTAAGCTTCTTCCATCCGGAGGCAGCCTGCTTGCACCTTCATCCGGATTTCCTGGGCTCCTCCGCCCCCTGGACACTATTGCGACTCTTGGACTTGGTCCCCTTGCCTTGCAGGTCCTCAGGTCCAGGAATCCGTCTTCAGTGCTTGTAGGAAAGTACCATCTTGCCTGGTATGTAACCCCCATTTTTCACTGTATGTATGTTGTTTTAGCCCTTGTGTCACTTGGATCGTGCCAGGCAGGACCCCAGTGCTCATAGTATGTGCCCTGTATGTGTTCCCTGTGTGGTGCCTAACTGTATCACTGAGGCTCTGCTAACCAGAACCTCAGTGTTTATGCTCTCTCTGCTTTCCAAATTTGTCACTGCAGGCTAGTGAATAAATTTACCAAATCTCATTGGCACACTGGTACACCCATATAGTTCCCTTTTATATGGTGCTTGGGTACCCAGGGTGTTGGGGTTCCAGGAGATCTCTATGGGCTGCAGCATTTCTTTTGCCACCCATAAGGAGCTCGAGCAATTCTTACACAGGCCTGCTACTGCAGCCTGCGTGAAATAACGTCCACGTTATTTCACAGCCATTTTACCCTGCACATAAGTAACTTATAAGTCACCTATATGTCTAACCTTCACTTAGTGAAGGTTGGGTGCCAAGTTACTTAGTGTGTGGGCACCCTGGCACTAGCCAAGGTGCCCCCACATCGTTCAGGGCAAATTCCCCGGACTTTGTGATTGCGGGGACACCATTACATGCGTGCACTATACTTAGGTCACTGTCTATGTATAGCGTCACAATGGTAACTCCGAACATGGCCATGTAACATGTCTAAGATCATGGAATTGTCACCCCAATGCCATTCTGGTATTGGGGGGACAATTCCATGATCCCCCGGGTCTCCAGCACAGAACCCGGGTACTGCCAAACTGCCTTTCCAGGGTTTCCACTGCAGCTGCTGCCAACCCCTCAGACAGGATTCTGCCCTCCTGGGGTCCGGGCAGCCCTGGCCTAGGAAGGCAGAACAAAGGATTTCTTTTGAGAGAGGGTGTTACACCCTCTCCCTTTGGAAATAGGTATGAAGGGCTGGGGAGGAGTAGCCTCCCCCAGCCTCTGGAAATGCTTTGATGGGCACAGATGGTGCCCATCTCTGCATAAGCCAGTCTACACCGGTTCAGGGATCCCCCAGCACTGCTCTGGCGTGAAACTGGGCAAAGGAAAGGTGAGTGACCACTCCCCTGACCAGTACCTCCCAGGGGAGGTGCCCAGAGCTCCTCCAGTGTGTCCCAGACCTCTGCCATCTTGGAAACAGAGGTGTTGGGGGAACACTGGACTGCTCTGAGTGGCCAGTGCCAGCAGGTGACGTCAGAGACCCCCTCTGAAAGGCTCTTACCTTTCTTGGTAGCCAATCCTCCTTTCTTGGTAGCCAAACCTCCTTTTCTGGCTATTTAGGGTCTCTGCTTTGGGGAATTCTTCAGATAACGAATGCAAGAGCTCACCAGAGTTCCATTGCATCTCCCTCTTCTACTTCTACCAAGGATCGACCGCTGACTGCTCCAGGATGCCTGCAAAACCGCAACAAAGTAGCAAGACTACTACCAGCAACATTGTAGCGCCTAATCCTGCTGACTTTCTTGACTGTTTCCTGGTGGTGCATGCTCTGGGGGTCGCCTGCCTTCACCCTGCACTAGAAGCCAAGAAGAAATCTCCAGTGGGTCGACGGAATCTTCCTCCTGCTAACGCAGGCACCAAAAGACTGCATCACCAGTCCTCTGGGTCCCCTCTCATCCTGACGAGCGTGGTCCCTGGAACACAGGAACTCTATCCATGTGACTCCCACAGTCCAGTGATCCTTCAGTCCAAGTTTGGTGGAGGTAAGTCCTTGCCTTCCCACGCTAGACTGCAAACCTGTGTACTGCGTGATTTGCAGCTGCTTGGCTTCTGTGCCCTCTTCCAGGATTTCCTTTGTGCACAGCCTTGCCTGGGTCCCCAGCACTCCATTCTGTAGTGCTGAACCCGCTGAGTTGGCCTCCGACGTCGTGGGACCCTCTTTTGTAACTCAGCGTGGACTCCAGTTCACAAATCTTCCAAGTGCCTGTTCAGGTACTTCTGCGGGGGCTGACTGCTTCTTTGAGGGCTGTCTGAGTTGCTGAGCCCCCCCTCTGTCTCCTCCTCCAAGGGGCAACATCCTGGTCCTTCCTGGTCCCTAGAAGCACCCAAAAACCTCTACCGCGCCCCTTGCAGCTAGCAAGGCTTGTTTGCGGTATTTCTGCATGGGAACACTTCTGCAACCTTCATCGCGACGTGGGACATCTTCCATCCAAAGGAGAAGTTCCTAGTCCTCTTCGTTCTTGCAGAATTCCAAGCTTCTTCCATCCAGAGGCAGCTTCCTTGCCCCTTCATCCGGGGTTTTCTGGGCTCCTGCCCCCCCTGGACACTGTCACGACTATTGGACTTGGTCTCCTTGCTTTGCAGGTCCTCAGTTCCAGGAATCCGTTTTCAGTGCACTGCTGGTGTTTGTTGTTCTTGCAGAATCCCCCTATCATGACTATTGTGCTCTTTTGGGATAGTAGGTGTCCTTTACTCCTCCTTTTCAGGGACTTGGGGTGGGGTATCTTGGACACCCTGACTGTTTTCTTACAGTCCTGTGACCCTCTACAAGCTCCCATAGGTCTGGGGTCCATTTGTGATTCGCATTCCACTTTTGGAGTATATGGTTTGTGTTGCCCCTAGACCTATGCTTGCCTATTGCAACCTATTGTAATTCTACACTGTTTGCATTACTTTTCTGACTCTTACTTACCTGTTTTGGGTTTGTGTACATATAACTTGTGTATATCACTACCTTCTTGCTGAGGGTACTCATTGAGATACTTGTGGCATATTGTCATAAAAATAAAGTATCTTTATCTTTAGTAACTTTGAGTATTGTGTTTTCTTATGATATTGTGCATATCATTCATTACTTTATTTGGTACAAAAACAATATAAAAGACATCAAATAAATAGAACATACAAATTTCTCAATCATAAAATTGCTAAAGAACGTTATTAGTACATTTTCCGAATACCATGAGCAGCATATATAAAATTGAACAAAGACTGAATTATGTCTATGTTTCCCAAATTATGTAAGTGAGAATAAGCAAGCTGGCTAGTTCTAATACTTTTAGACAAAAATAACGGACGTAAAAACCTTTTTCTCGGAACAGCATATAAAGTGCAAAAAAGCATAAAGTGCAATGTAGTCTGTGATGTCTTTCCATCACAGCGAGAAGGAGGAAGGTTCTTGAACCAGGTTCCACATACTGGAAATGCTACCAGGTAGTGTAAGGTATTTAAACGTAGCCTCGTAAGTAAAAACCTTTGTCGCTCGTGATTGATAATAGTCAAATATAGCTTTGGTTGAAGTTGTTGTGTCTCATGCCTCGTCCATGATCTGATTACACCCGAGGCTAGCTCCATGGCCTGGTTTTTCTGCCAGAATATGTCTTTAACCTTCTTAATGTCCTGTCTTGTTAAAGTATCCGGTTTAAGGAAAAATTCTCCTAATCCTAATGATAGGAGGGAGAGATAGACATATCTAAGCCAGGGTATAGCTAGAAATCGTGATAAGAGGAGACAATCCTGTATCACCTTTCTACATAAAAAACGCTTCTGGCTTAGTCCAGATTTTTACCGACAATAATACAGGTTGAAGCTTTATATAGCTAGATATGTGTCACAATCCTACTTCTTTATGACAAAACATTACTGGTGTAGATTGGGGGACTGCTAATATTCTTCTTAAACAAAAAAAAATCTGCACTCTGGAGTCCTGTACATTCTGCATGCCCCCAAACCCCGGCTCCAAATGTCGCAATAGAAAGACACTTAGAGGAGAAAACAGTCATCATTTCTTTAACAGGTTTATGTCGGAGTCTTTTTGCAAACCTAAAAACTGCTTCTATGGCTTTTTGGAATTGTATTGAACGTATATTAACTAACAATTTCCAATTAAAATCTACATCAATGGGGACCCCCAGATACGTAAAATGTGGGACCTTGAGTATCTCATGCCCATCTAGAACAATTTTTTTTGTTTTTGCTAATTTGGGTCCGGTCTTCATCACAAATGACCTAGTTCTGTTAATTTTAAGACCGAGGTTCCTCATAAAAGTATTAAAAGCATTTAATAAAATCTGGAGGCCATTTGCTGTCCTTGAGATGAGTACAGCATCGTCCGCATACAAGAGTACAGGGATTGGGAAATTATTGATGACTGGGGAATCCTTCCCTGATTCACAAATAAATTTCTCTAACCCATTTATATACAAAAGAAAAAGAAAAGGGGCAAGGACACAACCCTGTCTAACCCCCTTTAGTGAGGGAAATTTCTCTGTCAAACCTCCCTCCCGGGAATAGCGGACCCGAGCCTCTGTACAGGTGTGAAGTTTACTAAGTAAAATGACTATATCTTTATCCACGCCCATATCAAGCATTACCATCCACAGTTTCTCCCTGTTAACTGTATCAAAGGCACAGGACAGATCCATGAATGCTAGATGTATACACCCCCTTTTGACTTTGGTATATTTCTGGACTATGAGGGTGAAGTAAAGAGATTGTTCTACTGTGCCCACACCTGGCCGAAAGCCAAATTGTATTTCTGAAAGGGAGTGAGATTCAGTCGCCCATTTTTCTAGCTTATTTAAGATCACTCGACCTAGAATTTTGACTGAACTATCCAATAAAGAGATTGGGCGATAGCACAAAGGATCTGCCCTGTCTCCCTTCTTGAAAATCAGGACGATGATCGCCTCTTTCCAAGAATCTACTAAAGGGCCTGCCACAGCCGATCTCAAGACATTGGTAAGCAGTGGTCTCCAGAAATCTGGAAGCGCTTTATATAAATCGGCAGGAATTCTGTCTGGGCCAGGGGCTTTCTCAGAGGGGCAGTCTTGAATGGCTTGTTTGACATCGTCCACGCTTATAATATTGCTAAAGGCCAGACTTAACTGATCATTTCCTATAAGCTTCAAACAGTTTGACATTTCTAATTGAACATTTGTCTCGGTAGCAAAAGTTTTTTTGAAATAATCCACCCAAGTCTTGGCTGGAATGACAGTATCCATGGACATCTCATGTTTATCATTCAGCAGTGAAGAGTTAACCACACGCCAGAATGCAGTTGTATCTTTAATTTTACTTGCTTCCATCAATTCATCCCACGCAGACTCACTTAGTTCGGCTTTCCTCTTGTCAAGTGCTTCCTTATAATTTTTCCTAGCAGTTTTAATTGCTTGTCGATCTTGAGGAGATGCACTGATTATTTTCTTTAGCTTGCTTAAGGATGTGGTGCATGCGTGGTTAAACCATCTTGAGCCATAAACTTTGTGCATATGATATAAGTGGTAAGGTAGGAGCTTTGCATGTCTCCTAGTTCAGCCTAAGCTGCTTTGCCATAGCTACCTTCTATCAGCCTATGCTGCTAGAAACACCTATTCTACTAATAAGGGATAACTGGACCTGGTACAAGGTGTAAGTACCTTTGTGACCCACTACAATCCAGGCCAGCCTCCTACAGTGCTTTGCGGATGTTTGTGGTTCTTGCAGAATCCCCCTATTATGACTATTGTGCTCTCTTGAGGTAGTAGGTGTACTTTACTCCTACTTTTCAGGGTCTTTAGGTGGAGTATCTTGGACACCCTGACTGTTTTCTTACAGTCCCAGTGACCCTCTACAAGCTCCCATAGGTCTGGGGTCCATTCGTGATTCGCATTCCACTTTTGGAGTACATGGATTGTGTTGCCCCTAGACCTATGTTCACCTATTGTATGCTATTGTAATCCTACACTGTTTGCATTACTTTACTTACTATTACTTACCTGTTTTGGGTTTGTGTACATATGACTTGTTTATATTACTTACCTTCTAACTGAGGGTACTCACTGAGATACTTGTGGCAGATTGTCATAAAAATAAAGTACCTTTATTTTTAGTAACTCTGAGTATTGTGTTTTCTTATGATATTGTGCTATATGATATAAGTGGTATAGTAGAAGTTTTGCATGTCTCCTAGTTCAGCCTAAGCTGCTCTGCTATACCTACCTCTATCAGCTAAGCAGCTAGAACACTACTAATCTACTAATAAGGGATAACTGGACCTGGCACAAGGTGTAAGTACCATCAGGTGCCCACTATAAGCCAGGCCAGCCTCCTACATTGGTGGTGCAGCGTTGGGATAAGTACTTGTAACTGCTTTACCACTTTGTCATTGGTGCTTTTCATAAGAAAAACATACACCAAATACTTAAAAATATACACAGTTACCTAAACAGTTTAGCTTTCTTTCTATAAACTTTCTAAAGTTTCTAAAAAGTTTCCAAAAGTTTTGAAAAGTTTGAAAAGATTTTCTCTCTTCTTTAAAAGTTTCTAAAAACGTTTTTCTCTCTGTCCTAAACCCTTTCTAAACATGTCTGCAGTAGAAAGTACTCCCACATTTGTCCAGGCAACCTATGGTAGTTTAAACTGTAGAGGTTTGAGGGGTCTCTGCATGGAAAGAGGTTTGAACATTGGTAAGAAACCTACCAAAGATCTTCTCCTTAGCCTTCTCTTAGAAAGTGACCAGAACCAATCTGGCCCATCCCACGATCAAGAGTTAGAGGAGGGGGTTACCCAGTAAGAATCAGGGTAGAGCCCGAGGACTCTGGAGAGGGTTCATCCAATGACCTGCCAGCTAACAAGCTTCCTAGTGACACTGGTAGTGGAAGGGGATTGGGCACCTTTCACTCCAAAAGGCCAGGTTACTAGAGTCCAGCCAGTTAGAGAAAGGTCCACTTCTGCCAATTCCCACATCTCCTCTGTGTCTCAGAATTTCCAAGCCTCCCACCCTGAGGATAACACTATGGAAAGGGAAATCGGAAAGCTAAGGTTGGAAAAGACCAGACTGAAGCTGAGACAGCAGCAGTTGGCCTTAGACAGGGAATCTCTAGATGTAGAGAGGGAAAGGCAGAGGCTGGGGTTAGTTCTCCATGGTGACAGCAGCAGTGTTTTTGATGGTAATCCTGTAAGAGAACAAGATTCCAGAAACCTGCATAAGATAGTCCCCCCTTACAAGGAGGGGGATGACATTAACAAGTGGTTTGCTGCACTTGAGAGAGCTTGTACGGTACAGTTGGTCCCTCAATGGCAATGGGCTGCTATCTTGTGGCTATCTTTCACTGATAAGGGTAGGGATAGGCTCCTTACTGTCAGAGAAAGTGATGCTAATAATTACAACATTTTGAAGGATGCACTCTGAGATGGATTTAGCTTAACCACTGAACAATATAGGATAAAGTTCAGAGGTACCAGAAAATATTCCTCTTAAGACTATACAGACTTTGTAGACTGTTCAGTGAAGGCCTTGGAGGTTTCGTTACATGGCAGTAAGGTTACTGACTATGAAAGCCTGTATAATCTAATCCTGAGAGAGCATATTTTGAATAATTGTGTGTCTGACTTGTTGCACCTGTACTTGGTAGACTCAGATCTGACCTCTCCCCAAGAACTGGGAGAGAAGGCAGACAAATGGGTCAGAACAAGAGTGAGCAGAAAAGCTCATACAGGGGGTGAGAAGGAAGGCAAGAAGAAAGATGGTGAGAAATCTTAGGATAAGCATGGGGATAAAGGTAAAAACAAAGATCCTTCTTCACATCCTAAACACTCTTCAGGGGGTGGGGATAAATCATCTTCTTCCGCTTCCTCACAATCCACACACACTAAAAAGCCTTGGTGCTATGTGTGTAAAAATAAAAGCCATTGGCCAGGGGATAAGTCTTGCCCAGGTAAAGCCCCTGAGCCTATCACCACTATTACATCAAACTCTAGTGCCCCTACCAGTAGTAGTAATAGTGGTGGGACTGCTGGCAACAGTCAAAATAAGGGTGTAGTTGGGTTCCTTTTGGGTCCATCATAGAAACTGGGGTAGTCAGTCCCAAGACAGTTTCTGTCACACCTGGTGACACTGGCTTTGCCACACTGGCTGCTTGTCCCCTTACAATGGATACGTACAGGCAGTCAGTTGTAATAAATGGTGTTGAGGCCCAGGCCTACAGGGTCACAGGTGCCAGTATCACTTTGGTGACTGAAAACCTGGTGTCTCCTGAACAGCACCTCATTGGACAACAGTACAAGATTATTGATGTCCATAACTCCACACAGTTCCTCCCCTTAGCTATAGTTCAGTTTAGTTGGGGTGGAGTTACTGGCCCTAAGCAGGTGGTAGTATCACCTAGCTTACCTGTAGACTGTCTCTTAGGTAATGGCCTAGAGACCTCAGGTTGGGCTGAGGTAGAGGTTAGGACCCATGCTTCCATACTGGGTATCCCTGAGGAATTGCTTCCTATCATTTCAGCTGAAATGAAAAAGCAAAGGAGAGAAAAAGGCCTGACATCTCAGGATTATTTTCCAAGAACAGGTTAAAAGGGCATCAAGGTATCCCGTACCCACCCTGCCATTAAGGATACCATTCCTGTGGTGGGAGAACCCTCTCCTGGGGTGGAACCCGTACCAAGGGAACCATCAGCTACCACAGCTGTACTCCTTGAGGTGAAAGTACCTCTCTGGGATAATTAATACTAGTGAGAAAATTGCACCATTTTAGTTAACATGGAGCATCCCTCCAACCCTCCCAGAGAAACTTTAGTGCCGCAGCCCTGCACTGCTTCACAACACTTAGGACAGCAGCCCTGCACTACTGTGGAGCATAGAGGACAGCATCCCTGCCCTGCTCCAACTCAAGAGAAACAGCAACCCTGCTCTCTCTTACACCCATATGGACAAACGTTTTGCCCAGCTATGGCCTTATTGAGACAGCATCCCTGTCTGGAATTCTCATCACTTGAAATAGGCCCAGTGGATCAATAAAACATGCTAATAGGAACTCTGAGAATATAACTTCACATTGTTGGCTAGTTACATAACTCCAAACAGGGTGGTTCACATCCCCACAGGAAAGTAGCCATACAGTGGATGATAAAGGGAGTAACCAAGGCAGACAAATGGGTCAGAACAAGAGTGAACAGAAAGGTTCATACAGGGGGTGACAAGGATGGCAAGAAGAAGGATGGTAAGTCTTCTGACAAGGGTGGGGACAAAAGTAAAACTGAATCTTCATCAGGCCCACAAAAACACTCTGGTGGGGGTGGTGGGTCCAAATACTCTTCAAATCAAGTAAAAAAGCCTTGGTGTTATTTATGTAAAGTAAAAGGCCTTGGACAACTGATGCCAGTTGTCCAAAGAAAAACACCAAACCTCCCACTACCACAACCCCTACTGCAAACTCTAGTGCCCCTAGTAATAGCAGTGGTGGTGGGAGCAAACCTACTAATAGCCAATCCAAGGGAGTAGCTGGGCTCACTTTTGGTAATTTAGTTGGGGTTGGTCTTGTTAGGGAGACCACAGAGGCTGTGCTAGTCTCTGAAGGTGCCATTGATTTGGCCACCTTGGTTGCTTGTCCCCTTAATATGGATACGTACAAGCAACTTCCCCTAATCAATTGTGTTGAGGTTCAGGCCTACAGGGACACAGGTGCCAGTGTTACCATGGTAATAGAGAAACTGGTACACCCTGAACAACACCTACTTGGTCACCAGTACCAATTGACAGACGCTCATAACAACACTCTTAGCCACCCCATGGCTGTTGTGAATCTCAACTGGGGGGGAGGGGGCGGTACTGGTCCAAAGAAAGTTGTGGTTGCTTCAGATTTACCTGTAGACTGTCTACTAGGAAATGATTTAGAGACATCAGCTTGGGCAGAAGTGGAGTTGGAGGCTCATGCAGCAATGCTGGGCATTCCTGGGCATATTTTTGCTTTGACAGGGGCTCAGGCCAAAAAGCAAAAAGGACATGGTGACTTGGATCCTGGAACAATGGACCAAGTGCTCCCTAATGCTAGGGGTAGCAAGGGTAAATCCCTACCCACTATCCCTCCCTCTACAGATGATTCTCCTTCTGAGGAAGAATAATTTCCTCCCTGTGCAGAACCTTCACCAGATGAGCTGGCAGCAGACACTGCTGAGCTTTTGGGTGGAGGGGGGCCTGCCAGGGAAGAGCTGAGTGTGGCACAGCAATCCTGTCCCACATTAGAGGGTCTTAGACAGCAAGCTGTCAAGCAGCAAAATGGGGATGTCAGTGACTGTAGGAGGCTGGCCTGGCTTGTAGTGGGTACCAGAGGTACTTACACCTTGTGCCAGGTCCAGTTATCCCTTATTAGTGTAGAAGAGGTGTTTCTAGCAGCTAAGGCTGATAGAAGGTAGCTATGGCAAAGCAGCTTAGGCTTAACTAGGAGACATGTAAAGCTCCTACTATACCACTGGTGTCATAGGCACAATATCATAAGAAAACACAATACACAGATATACTAAAAATAAAGGTACTTTATTTTTATGACAATATGCCAAAAGTATCTCAGTGAGTACCCTCAGTATGAGGATGCCAAATATACACAAGATATATGTACACAATACCAAAATTATGCAGTAATAGGAAAAGGAAGTAATGCAAGCAGCGTAAAGTTAAAATAGATTGCAATAGGAGCACATAGGTATAGGGGCAACACAAACCATATACTCCAAAAGTGGAATGCGAACCACGAATGGACCCCAAACCTATGTGAGCTTGTAGAGGGTCGCTGGGACTGTAAGAAAACACGGAGGGTTAGAAAAATAGCCCACCCCAAGACCCTGAAAGATAGGTGTAAAGTGCACCTACAACCCCCAGAGAGCACAGAAGTCGTGATAGGGGGATTCTGCAAGGAAAACCAACACCAGCAATGCAACAACAGTGGATTTCTGGACCTGAGTACCTGTAAGACAAGGGGACCAAGTCCAAGAGTGGCAACAGTGTCGAGAGTGGGCAGGAGCCCAGGAAATGCCAGCTGAGGGTGCAAGGAAGCTGCCACCGGATGGAAGAAGCTTGGTGTTTTACAAGAATAAAGAGGACTAGGAACTTCCCCTTTGGACGATGGTTGTCCCACGTCGTGAAGAAGCTTGCAGAGGTGTTCCCATGCAGAAAGACCGCCAACAAGCCTTGCTAGCTGCAAGGGTCGCGGTTAGGGTTTTTGGATGCTGCTGTGGCCCAGGAGGGACCAGGATGTCGCCACTTGGATGAGGAGACAGAGGTAGCGCCCAGCAAGTCAGGGAGCCCCCACAGAAGCAGGCAGCACCCGCAGAAGTACCGGAACAGGCACTTAGAAGAAGAGTGAACTGGAGTCCATGTGAAGTCACAAAAGGGAGTCCCAAGACGCCGGAGGACAACTCAGATGGTTGTACACTGCAGGTTAGAGTGTCGGGGACCCAGGCTTGGCTATGCACGAAGGAAATCCTGGAAGAGTGCACAGGAGCCGGAACAGCTGCAAATCACGCGGTACCCAGCAATGCAGTCTAGCGTGGGGAGGCAAGGACTTACCTCCACCAAACTTGGACTGAAGAGTCACTGGACTGTGGGAGTCACTTGGACAGAGTTGCTGAGTTCCAGGGACCACGCTCGTCGTGCTGAGAGGGGACCCAGAGGACCAGTGATGCAGAGTTTTGGATACCTAGGAAGGAGGATTGGCTACTAAGAGAGGTAAGAGCCTATCAGAAGGAGTCTCTGACTTCACCTGCTGGCACTGGCCACTCAGAGCAGTCCAGTGTGCCAGCAACACCTTTGTTTCCAAGATGGCAGAGGTCTGGGGCACACTGGAGGAGCTCTGGGCACCTCCCCTGGGAGGTGCAGGTCAGGGGAGTGGTCACTCCCCTTTCCTTTGTCCAGTTTCGTGTCAGAGCAGGGCTGGGGGATACCAGAACCGGTGTAGACTGGCTTATGCAGAGATGGGCAGCATCTGTGCCCATCAAAGCATTTCCAGAGGCTGGGGGAGGCTACTCCTCCCAAGCCATCACACCTATTTCCAAACGGAGAGGGTGTTACACCCTCTCTCAGAGGAATTCCTTTGTTCTGCCTTCCTGGGCCAGGGCTGCCTGGACCCCAGGAGGGCAGAAACCTGTCTGAGGGGTTGGCAGCAGCTGCAGTGGAGACCCCGGAAAGGCAGTTTGGCAGTACCCGGGTTCTGTGCTAGAGACCCGGGGGATCATGGAATTGTCTCCCCAATGCCAGAATGGCATTGGGGTGACAATTCCTTGATCTTAGACATGTTACATGGCCATGTTCGGAGTTACCATTGTGACGCTATACATAGGTAGTGACCTATGTATAGTGCACAGGTGCAATGGTGTCCCCGCACTCACAAATTCCAGGGAATTTGCCCTGAACAATGTGGGGGCACCTTGGCTAGTGCCAGGGTGCCCACACACTAAGTAACTTTGCACCCAACCTTCACCAGGTGAAGGTTAGACATATAGGTGACTTATAAGTTACTTAAGTGCAGTGGTAAATGGCTGTGAAATAACGTGGACGTTATTTCACTCAGGCTGCACTGGCAGGCCTGTGTAAGAATTGTCAGAGCTCCCTGTGGGTGGCAAAAGAAATGCTGCAGCCCATAGGGATCTCCTGGAACCCCAATTCCCTGGGTACCTCAGTACCATATACTAGGGAATTATATGGGTGTACCAGTTTGCCAATGTGAACTGGTAAATGTAGTCACCAGCCTGTTAGTGACAAATTTGGAAAGCAGAGAGAGCATAACCACTGAGGTTCTGGTTAGCAGAGCCTCAGTGTGACAGTTAGGCATCACACAGGGAATGCACAGGTTGACGGAATCTTCCCCCTGCAACCACAAGCACCAAAAGACTGCATCATTGGTCCTCTGGGTCCCCTCTCAGCACGACAAGTGTGGTCCCTGGAACTCAGCAACTCTGTCTAAATGACTCCCACAGTCCAGTTACTCTTCAGTCCAAGTTTGGCGGAGGTAAGTCTTTGCCTCCCCACGCTAGACTGCATTGCTGGGTACCGCATGATTTGCAGCTGCTCCGGCTCCTGTGCACTCTTCCAGGATTTCCTTTGTCCACAGCCAAGCCTGGGTCCCCGACACTCCCTCCTGCAGTGCACAACCTTCTGAGTTGTCCTCTGGGTTGTGGGACTCCCTTTTGTGACTTCGGGTGGACTCCAGTTCACTTTTCTTCCAAGTGCCTGTTCAGGTACTTCTGCGGGTGCTGCCTTCTTCTGTGAGGGCTGTCTGACCTGCTGGGCACCCCCTCTGTCTTCTCCTCCAAGTGGCGACATCCTGGTCCCTCCTGGGCCACAGCAGCACCCAAAAACCTGTACTGTGACCCTTGCAGCTAGCAAGGCTTGTTTGCGGTCTTTCTGCGTGGGAACACCTCTGCAAGCTTCATCGCGACGTGGGACATCCATCATCCGAAGGAGAAGATCCTAGCCTTCTTCTTTCTTGCAGAACTCCAAGCTTCTTCCAACAGGTGGCAGCTTCCTTGCCCTCTCAGCTGGCATTTCCTGGGCTCCTGGCCACTCTCGACACTGTCTCGACTATTGGACTTGGTCTCCTTGTCTTACAGGTACTCAGGTCCGGAAATCCACTGTTGTTGCATTGCTGGTGTTTGTCCTTCCTGCAGAATCCCCCTATCATGACTTCTGTGCTCTCTGGGGGTAGTAGGTGCACTTTACACCTATCTTTCAGGGTCTTGGGTTGGGATATTTTTCTAACCCTCACTGTTTTCTTACAGTCCCAGCGACCCTCTACAAGCTCACATAGGTTTGGGGTCCATTTGTGGTTCGCATTCCACTTTTGGAGTATATGGTTTGTGTTGCCCCTATACCTATGTGCTCCTATTGCAATCTATCTTAACTTTACACTGCTTGCATTACTTCCTTTTCCTATTACTGCATAATTTTGGTATTGTGTACATATATCTTGTGTATATTTGGCATCCTCATACTGAGGGTACTCACTGAGATACTTTTGGCATATTGTCATAAAAATAAAGTACCTTTATTTTTAGTACTTCTGTGTATTGTGTTTTCTTATGATATTGTGCATATGGGACCAGTGGTATAGTAGGAGCTCTACATGTCTCCTAGTTCAGCCTAAGCTGCTTTGCCATAGCTACCTTCTATCAGTCTAAGCTGCTAGAAACACCTCTTCTACACTAATAAGGGATAACTGGACCTGGCACAAGGTGTAAGTACCTCTGGTACCCACTACAAGCCAGGCCAGCCTCCTACATTGGTTGTGCAGCGGTGGGATAAGTACTTGTAACTACTTACCACTTTGTCATTGTGTACTTTTCATAAGAGAATAATATACAAAACAGTTCAGTGTATGTACACCTAACCAAAAAGTTTTGCTTTTCTCCTCTTAAACGTTTTACAAAGTTCTGAAAAGTTTCTCTAAGCTTCTAAAAGTTTCTAAAAAGTTAGAAAACGTTTTTTCTCTGTTCTTTAAAAAGTTCTGAAACTTTTTCTTCCTTCTCACTATTTCTAAACCTTTTACTATCATGTCTACAGAAGATTCTACTCTTAAAATGGTCAATACTACTTATGACAATTTGAATTATAAGAGCCTAAGGAGTCTCTGCTAAGAGAGAGGTGTAGTGATAGGAAAGAACCCTACCAAAGAATTTCTATTTACCATGCGTATTGTGAATGATGTGTCTCAAGCAGGCACTTCAAATGAGAGGTTAATAGAAGGTTCCCAATCTGACTGTGGGGATCTCCTTGAGGGAGGTTGGGAGGGTTCTGATCAGGATTTGCCCTCTAACAAGAAACACAGTAATGTTGGTAGTAATGGAGGTTCCCATCACAGTAGGGAAGTCTTTATTCCTAGAGGCCAAGTTGCTAGGGTTCAGTCAGTTAGGGACAGATCCCCCTCTGTGGTTTCCAATTTATCTTCTGTGTCCAAGCATTCCCAACCCACCCACACCCTGAAGACAACTTGTTAGAAAGGGAACTCAAAAAGTTGAGAGTTGAAGAGACCAGACTGAAGCTTAAACAGCAACAGCTGGCCTTAGATAGGGAATCCTTAGACCTGGAGAAGGAGAGACAGAGATTGGGGTTTGGACCCCATGGTGGTAGCAGCAGTGTTCTTGATAGTAATCCTGTTAGAGAGTATGATTACAGGAATCAGCACAAGATAGTCCCCCCTTACAAGGAGGGGGATGACATTAACAAGTGGTTTGCTGCACTTTAGAGGGCCTGTATGGTACAGGGGGTCATTCAAAGGCAGTGAATTAGGCAATATTGAAGTACGATTGACGGTGCTTCTGCTCCTGATAGGGAAGTGTAAAGTAATAGTGATCCTCTGGTACTGGAGTAGTGGCAACAAAAAACTCACGAGCAGGAGCCTTCTTTTCAACAAACCAAGTGATTATTGCTATAATCACCAAAACAACAACAAACCCCATAGTACTAATGATCAGTTTGTTATTCATTTTAGCAACAGTGATAATCGACCCTTTTAGAAATGAATTAAAAACAGTCGTTGGAGCTCTTATCCTTGGGCAGCCGCTGATTTCTTCACCACGGGCCAAGACGGGTGTCACTACTCTAATGCATGGCTGATCCCCACCCCTTGCCACATTGGCTCTCCGTTTCACTAACCCAGGGCGGTAGCTCAACCAGTTTTTTTCAAAATAATGTCAGATTCTTTCCTCGGTCTCAAATTATATCGCGACACTCCAGAAGTCGTATGGTCCTTGAAGACCTCTGCAGATTCGTCAGGTGATATAGCACGGCCTTTCTCCATAGTCAAAATCTCTTGATGATCGGTCAGCACAACAGGTTCCACCAAGGTAGGTAGCACTCTCTTTCAGTGAGTAGTGTGGACCCAATTCTTTTGGTTCGTCACTCGAACTGCTGTCCTTGTCGCAAGGAGCACCTGTTCTGGGCCTCGCCACCTTGGTTCCAAGCTGCTTGATCTTTCAAAGGACTTAATCATCACCTGGTCACCAGGTCGGAGTTCATGGCCTTCACCTGTAGATCTGTCAGGAAGTGCTTCTCGAACCTGTTGATGAATAGAAACCAAATTGTCGGTTAACTGTGCCAAATAATCATTCATCAGGACACAAGGTACATCATATACAGATTTTGGCTTAGGAACTCCCCAAATATTCATTGGCCTCCCGAAAACCACTTCGTATGGGCTAAGGCCGAGTCGAGAGTGTGGCACTGAACTAATAGACAATAATGCCAACGGTAATGCATCCGGCCAAGTTAAGGATGTGGAAGCCTGTATCTTCGCTAACTTCAGCTTCAAAGTAGCATTATAGCTTTCCAACAACCCTGCTGATTGTGGGTGGAAAACAGCATGGAACTTCTGTTTGATCCCTAATCCCTTCAGGACATACTTAATAACTTCCCCAACAAAAGGAGGTCTGTTATCATTCCATAAAAGTCTGCAAACACCAAACCTAGGGAAAAATTATTTCAAAAGCACCTTCGCTGTGGTAATGGCAGTATTATCCTTTGTGGGGTACGCCTCTATTCATTTACTGAAGGCACATACTTTAAATTGTTGCAGCGTTCAAGCTGAATATAATCCATTTGTAGAACTTCAAAAGGTGCAGTTGGTGTAGCAAACCCTCCCGCAGGAGTACGTGTCCCTTTTCCAGGATTGTATTGTAAACAGATCAAAGAAGACTGTACTACTCTCTTAGCTGTACTGGAAATTTCTGGATGCTCCCAAACTTGCGTAAGCAACTTCGTTATTGTTGAAGCTCCAACATGTTACAGCCCATGTGCCATCTGAACCATAGGTTGTACAAAAGCTATAGGCAATTTCCATTTATCCATCTGCTTATTCCGCCAACAGCCCTCATCATCCAATTCTCCTTCTTCAGACCATTGCTCACGTTCTTTCACAGAAGCAGATTTCTGTATATCTAATACGTCTTGTCTAGCATTATGCCAACGTTCAGCTTGTGACTTCACTACATACATAGAAGTAGTACTTCGCTGCATCGCAGTCTCACGTGCTACGCAGTCCACAAGAGCATTACCTTGCCCTATCTTATCGGTCACTTTCTTGTGTGCACTACATTTCACAATAGCTAGTTTCTTTGGATATGTCAATGCAGTCAAGAGGTTATGCACTAATTCTTTGTGCATTATCTGCATCCCGTGGGATGTGAGAAAGCCTCTCTCCTTCCAAAGCAAACCAAAATCATGAGCCACTCCAAAAGCATAGCGGCTGTCTGTATAAATATTCACACATAAGTCAGTACTAAGCTCACATGCTCGTGTCAAAGCTATTATTTCAGCTGCTTGAGCTGACTTCTGTGGTATACGAGCTGTCTCCACTACCGTGTGTATTGTGGTGATTGCATATGCAGCTGAGGTCTTACCGTCTGGCAACTTCAAACAAGACCAATCAACCCACAATTCCCCGTCTACATCTGGAAGGGGCGTATCTTGTAAATCAATACGACCCTTTGTCTGTTCTTCGGTAAGGAATATACAATCATGTGTTTCTTGTGACTGAGGCTGAGTCACCGGATTTGGCAACAAAGTGGCTGGATTTAGTGGTGCGCATCTCTTCAGTGTAATGTGAGGAGCCAGCAATGTCAACTCATATCCTGTTATACGAGCGCTAGTTAAATGTTGTGTCTTTGTTTGATTTAAAAGAGCATCAACCGCATGGGGTACTAACACCAACAGCTTATGTGACAAAACTATCCCTTCACTCTGACGTATTGACACAGCTGTTGCGGCAACTGAACGAAAACACCCAGGCAACGCTCGAGCGACAGGATCAAGTACTGCTGAAAAATATGCACAGGGACGCTGCTTATCGCCATGTGTCTGCACTAAAACTGACAATGCACATCCATCTTTCTCATGTACGTAAAGTGCAAAAGGCTTCATGTAATCTGGAGTACCTAACACTGGTGCTGAACAAAGGGCTTGTCGCAGCTGCCTGAAAGCAATCTCACATTCATCTGTCCATGGGAGGGGCATTGGAGTATCTTTAGTCAAAAGTGCTAGCAAAGGTTTGACAATGTGTGAAAACCCTAATATCCATTGCCTACAAAAAGAAGTAAGACCAAGGAATGCACGAACATCTTTCTGAGTAGATGGTACTGGTGTGTCTAAAATTGCTTGAATACGATCTGATGTAAGTGCACGGCCCTCCTTAGACAAAAGGTGACCTAAATAGGTTACCTTTGGTCTACAATATTGCAATTTCTTTTGTGACACTTTATGATGGTGTGAAGCAAGAAAAGAAAGTAAGGACAAAGTGCACTTTTCACATTGCTCAGGGGTATCAGCCGCCAACAAAATATCATCGACATATTGTATGAGAGCCACACCTTCAGGCAAAACAAAAGTATCAAGTTGTCGTTTTAACGCTTGACTATAAATACTTGGACTCTCCGTATAGCCTTGAGGAACTCTGCAAAATCTATATGATCGTTTATTCAAAGTAAAACCAAACAAATATCGGCTGTCAGGATGAATAGGGATCGAAAAGAAAGCATTCTTCAAATCTATCACAGAGAACGTAGTTGCTGTCGGGGGAACCAAAGTAAGAAGTGTTGTGATGTCAGATACCACAGGATATTGTGGTATCACAATCTTATTGACTTCTCGTAAATCAATAATGAATCGGTAATTCCTGGTATCAGTATCCTTTTTCAGAATAGGAAGAATCGGACTGTTACAAACATTATACAGAACTTCCTCAACAACTCCAACTGCAATAAGATCATGCACAATTCGTGTGAGTGCTTCTTCGCCCTCCTGTGAAATTTTGTATTGAGGCAAACGTGGCAATACAGCTCCCTCCTTGACACTAATATGTACCGGTGGAATAATCATTTGTCCCACATCAGTATCTGAAGTAGCCCACAAAGTACTAGGGAGTGAAGCTAATGCAATATCCTCTTTAACAAGACAAACTCTTTCCATCACAGGATGATTATCATTTAAAATAACACGCACCCCTTCAGGAGAGCATCATATTGTAGCCCTGAAATACTTGAGCATATCAAGACCCACAATATTGTCTGGTGTATTTGGAGAAAGCAAACATGGACATGGAGCAGTAAATTTATCAACATGGAATGCAAGTGGTTGTGACAATGGGCTAGGGGAAGGTGTTCCATCGAAACCTATCGATGTAATGGTTAAGCCAGACAGGGGAGCTCTTGGAATCAATTGTTTAGACAAGGCGCTACGAGTAGCTCCTGTATCAACCAGAAACTGATCAGTAGAACCCAAAACATGTGCTGTAACATAGGGACCCCTCTGATCTACTGGAACTTCAACTGATTCCTTACCCCATCCTAGGCAATCCTATGCATAAGCAGAATCTTGGAAATCAGGCTGCACATGGTTAGACATCTGGTATTGGTTCCGTCTATCAAAAGTGTTAAACCCATCCTGCCCTCGTACATTAGAATCAACCCTAGCATGATCATTCATGCTTCTTCTAGGTCCTGAATATCCTGAGCGATTTCTCATTTGTCTCCGACCACGTGAACACTGCTGAACACGTAGTGCTGGACAATCGGCAGCCCAATGCCCAAATTTCTTACAATACGTACACTGATCAACAGACAAATTCGAACGAGTGTAAGAAGAACCATAAGATCCACGTCCACCTCTATCACTACCTCTAAAAGGCGAACCATAAGCTTGAGCCAACATAACCTTTGTCTTTAATTCTTTAATTTTTTTATCCTCGCTAACTTTTGCTTCTAATTCCTGATGTTCATAATACTGAGCCATAGTCAAAAGAGAAACCGGAGTAGAGGTAGTCCATGAACTTTCACTAGCTTTTAGATGACTAGCTATTCCTGGTAACAGATTTGTGACATATTTATCGACAAACAAATGTCTGCCCGTATCATCTGACAATAACTGACCGCTAAAATCATGAAATGCTTCTTCAAAGCCTGTAAAGAAATCAGAGACCGATTCATCTGCCTTTTGCTTACAAGACGCTAAAACAGTCCAATCTATCTTTTTAGGGGGAATAATCGTTTTTAACTTAACTAATATGGCTGCAGGAAGATCTAGAATCAACTGATATGGCTTTTTTGCAGTTTCCCTATCCCCGTCCATCTGTTCTAATTCTTTCCATGACGCCCCAGAAACTGCACAATCATCAATTTTACGAACAGTTCTCCACATATCTGGCGGTAATATCAATCCGAAAAATAAATCAATGTCAGCCAAAGTCATAGTACAAGAACTAATTGCTCCCTCAACTTCCTCATAAAAGGCGGCTGGATTTTTCCGCGGGTCAGGTAATGCTGTTTTAAGTGCCATTACATCTGCCCTATTCCAAGGAGTATACACCCAATTATAAATAAAATAACCCTTAGCATCAACGGAAGTTTTATCATCACTTGTACCCAATCCTTTAGGAGGAACATACAAAGGCAAGGCCTCCCGCATTGGTTTCGCGTGAACTATCATAGTCTTATCTGTTCCGAAGATGGAAGCTTGCACCCCATCGGTCTGAGATGTCCGTGCAACTACGTCCACAGCCCTTTTCTCCTCTTGCAAGCGGACTGCCGTAATACATAATTTCACCAAACGCCTGATTGCATCAGCCACCTGGGAGAAAACAAAAAGACCATCACGCATTTGCTTATGATCAGCTGCTACATCATCGGGCTCTAACTCATCAGAATATTTCCGATATAGTTCAATAACTTCTGAGCCAAATGCCTCAGTAAAATATAGCTGCTCCTTTTCCGTCCACCCTTTCATGTTGTCTAAAAGTTCAGAAGCAGAGACAACGCTACAAATTGTTTTACAAGCAATAGATCTAAGCTCAGACGCACGGTTAGCAGGCAACATAGAGCGACTGTCTCGCATCTTCTGTTGCTCCGAACTGGAGACATTAGCTAACTCATGAGGGGCAGAAGGAACGACATACGAAGGTGGAGGGTGATCTAATAACAATAAATCATCTTGTGGTTTATTAAGGATAGGATAGAGAGGTTGCCTAATGGTGTATTGGCCAGTTACCTGTAATTTACATTCTTTCTCTTATAGCTCCTTTAAGTCATTTATTTCTTTCTTTCTCATTTCCAATGCTTTCACATATACATTCTTCCGCTGCTCTTTCTCAAGCAAGGCTTTCTCACGCTTCACTCGTCCACGCACTTCTTTCTCCCACATTCGTACACAGTCAAACATCTCTTGCCTAGACTTTCGTTTACACATACATTGTTCCACATACTCAATCTTTTGCAAATCAAATGACCCATGCATAGGCCAACGTAACTCAGGATCCGTACGAGTGTATTTATTCCATAATGTGCTGTACATTATAGAAGAAAGACCATGTTTAACATACATATCTCTATTTGGTGTCCCCTCTGGGGGTGCCGGTTGCGATTCTTCCAGTCTCAAATTGGTACCATTACAAAAGCAACACATCCTACGAAGTGCGCTAAAAACAGGCATGCCAAAAATAGTGCAGAATATGCATTATAATCAAAGTAGCACTTAAGGTGCTGTTCAAATCACAATTAAATTGGAGAAAATTCTCCTCATTACCTGCCTATATAAATTGCAATTTATATATCAATTCAAAGGACACAAATTGACTAGTCACCCAAAACACGAGAGCCACAGTAAGTAGTGCTAAACTACATTACCAAACAAAGGCATCAAAACCCACAGCAAGTGCCGTAAAACGGCTCTTAGCAATCACAGGGTGTCCAGGTTCCAACTGCCAAGTTCTAAAATCAACCAAATGGTCACTGCATGACAAATGAACAAAAAGGATCTCAGTCGAGGACCGGCGCCACCTGGATGGTCAAATCAGAAAGAAGGGAAAAACGCCGTGGTTGCCAAGACTCAGGTCTCCTCAGGCATTGATCGTCCGCGGCGAAATCCCAATCCTTCATCACGACCAATCCGTTGGGCATCCGAGTCACCGATGAGTCCCTGTTCGGGCGCCAATTTGTTGAAGTAAGCCTCAGCAAGGCCTACTAGTGCAAGGGGTTCACCTTTCTCTGCACAAAGTCCTCAGACCATGTAGGAAGAAGTTGGCACAGAAACTGAAATAAAAGACAAAGTTTATTAACCTCATGAGGTGGTACTACAGTTCAAACAGCACCCTTCGGTAATGTTTTAAGTAGCACACTGAACTGAGAGAGCATGGTCCTTTTATACCCACGCAGGGGCTAAAAGGAGGTGGTACAATTATAGAAGCAAGACTTGCATACATGTAAGGTCATGTGGAAATGCACAGTCGACAGATAGGAGGGGCTGACAGTTTTCAACGACTAACAGCTGCAGACCTTACTGAGCATGTGCGAAAGTGGGAGATGCACCGACAAGGGCTCAGGACAAAAAGCAAAAAGGACAGGGTAACTTGGATCCTGGAACAATGGACCAAGTGCTCCCTAAAGCTAGGGGTAGCAAGGGTAAATCCCTACCCACTATCCCTCCCTCTACAGATGATTCTCCTTCTGAGGAAGAAGAATTTCCTCCCTGTGCAGAACCTTCACCAGATGAGCTGGCAGCAGACACTGCTGAGCTTTTGGGTGGAGGGGGGCCTGCCAGGGAAGAGCTGAGTGTGGCACAGCAAACCTGTCCCACATTAGAGGGTCTCAGACAGCAAGCTGTCAAGCAGCAAAATGGGGATGTCAGTGACTTACATAGAGTTTACTGGGAGGACAACCTCTTGTACACCAAGGCAAGGGACCCAAAACCGGGAGCAGCCAGGAGATTGGTCACTCCCCTACAGTACAGAGTTCCTCCTAACTCTTGCACATGACATTCCTTTGGCTGGGCATTTGGGCCAGATCAAAAAATCGGAAAGGCTTGTCCCCCTGTTTCACTGGCCTAGGATGTCAGAGGACACAAAAGATTTTTGTAAGTCTTGTGTGTCAAGACTGGTGGCACACCAAAGGCTCCCCTTATACCACTACCTGTGGTTGGGATCCCCTTTGAAAGGATAGGGGTTGACATTGTTGGCCCCCTTGACTCTCCTACTGCTTCAGGCAATAGGTTTATGTTGGTGGTTGTGGACCATGCCACAAGATATCCTGAAGCATTTCCTCTAAGGACCACTACAGCTCCTGCAGTGGCAAAGGCCCTCCTGGGAATCTTTCCCAGGGTGGGGTTCCCAAAAGAGGTGGTATCCGACAGGGGTAGCAACTTTATGTCTGCATACTTGAAAGCTATGTGAAAGGAATG
The DNA here is from genome assembly GCF_031143425.1 of Pleurodeles waltl. Taxonomy (NCBI): domain Eukaryota; kingdom Metazoa; phylum Chordata; class Amphibia; order Caudata; family Salamandridae; genus Pleurodeles; species Pleurodeles waltl. Next base: position 866,307,077 of record NC_090444.1, on the reverse strand, counting down.
TGGTGTAACCTACAAATTCACCACTCCTTATCATCCACAGACTAATGGACTGGTAGAGAGGTTTAATAAAACTCTCAAAGGTATCATAATGGGACTCCCTGAAAAACTCAGGAGGAGATGGGATGTCCTGTTGCCTTGCCTCCTTTTTGCTTACAGGGAGGTACCCCAGAAAGGAGTGGGCTTCAGCCCCTTTGAACTCCTCTTTCGACACCCTGTAAGAGGTCCACTAACACTTGTGAAGGAGGGTAGGGAACAACCTTTAAAAGCTCCCAAACAGGACATAGTGGACTGTGTACTTGGCCTAAGATCCAGAATGGCTGAGTACATGAAAAAGGCCAGTAAATGCCTTCAGGCCAGCCAAGAGCTCCAGAAGCAAAGGCATGACCAGAGAAGGCTGTTCTGATCCAGTACCAACCAGGACAGAAGGTGTGGGTGTTGGAGCCTGTGGCCCCAAGAGCACTCCAGGACAAATGGAGTGGACCCCATCTAATTGTTGACAAAAAGGGTGAGGTTACCTATTTGGTAGACCTGGGCACTGCCAGGAGTCCCCTTAGGGTGATTCATGTCAACCGCCTAAAACCCTACTATGACAGGGCTGATCTCACCCTGCTCATGGCAACAGATGAGGGACAGGAAGAAGAGAGTGACCCTCTCCCTGATCTCTTTTCCACCACTGAAAATGATGCTTTAGTGGAGGGAGTAGTTTTGGCAGATTGTCTGACTGCAGAACAGAAAGACAATTGCATAAATCTCCTTGGACAATTTTCTGAACTCTTTTTAACTGTGCCAGGCACCACATCTTGGTGTGAACACACAATTGATACTGGAGACAGCTTGCCTGTCAAAAGTAAAATCTATAGGCAGCCTGACCATGTCAGGGATTGCATAAAACAAGAGGTTCGGAAAATGCTTGATCGAGGAGTGGTTGAACCTTCTGAAAGCCCATGGGCGAGTCTTGTGGTGCTTGTACCAAAGCCTCACTCAAAAGATGGAAAAAGGGAGATGAGGTTTTGTGTAGACTACAGAGGTCTCAATCAGGTAACAAAAACTGATGCTCACCCTATACCCAGGGCAGATGAGCTCACAGATACATTGGCATCTGCCAAGTATCTAAGCACCTTTGATTTGATTGGAGGGTATTGGCAGATCAAATTGGCTGAGGATGCTAAACCTGAAACTGCATTTTCAACTATAGGAGGGCACTACCAATTTACAGTGATGCCCTTTGGTTTGAAGAATGCACCTGCCACTTTTCAGAGGTTGGTGAACACAGTCCTGCAAGGGTTGGAGGCTTTTAGTGCAGCATATCTAGATGATATAGCTGTCTTTAGCTCCACCTGGGATGAGAACCTGGTCCACCTTTGGAAAGTTTTGGAGGCCCTGCAAAAGGCAGGCCTCACTATCAAGGCCTCAAAGTGTCAGATAGGGCAGGGAAAGGTGGTTTATCTGGGACACCTGGTAGGTGGAGAACAGATTGCACCACTGCAGGGGAAAATCCAGACAATCATGGATTGGGTTCTCCCTACAACTCAGACCCAGGCGAGAGCCTTACTAGGCCTCACTTGGTATTACAGGAGATTCATTAAAAGCTATGGCTCCATAGCAGCCCCTTTTAATGATCTCACTAGTAAGAAGATGCCTAAAAAGGTATTGTGGACAGCTAGCTGTCAGAAAGCTTTTGAGGAGCTCAAACAGGCCATGTGCTCTGCACCTGTCCTAAAAAGCCCATGTTACTCCAAGAAATTCATTGTTCAAACTGATGCATCTGAATTAGGGGTAGGGGCAGTCTTATCACAACTGAAGTCTGAGGGCCAGGATCAACCAGTTGCTTTTATCAGCAGAAGGTTGACCCCTAGAGAAAAGCGTTGGTCTGCCATAGAGAGGGAGGCCTTTGCTGTGGTTTGGGCAGTGAAGAAGTTGAGGCCATACCTGTTTGGCACTCACTTCATTGTTCAGGCAGACCACAAACCTCTACTTTGGCTAAAACAAATGAAAGGTGAAAACCCTAAATTGTTGAGGTGTTCCATATCTCTACAGGGAATGGACTATACAGTGGAACATAGACCTGGGAGTACCCATTCCAATGCAGATGGACTCTCCAGATATTTCCACTTAGACAATGAAGACTCATCAGGTCATGGCTAGTATTATTGTCCTTCGTTTGGGGGGGCGGTGTAGGAAAGTACCATCTTGCCTGGAATGTTACCCCCATATTTCATTGTATATATGTTGTTTTAGTCTATGTTTCACTTGGACCCCGCCAGGCAGGGCCCCAGTGCTCATAAGTATGTGCCCTGTATGTGTTCCCTGTGTGATGCCTAACTGTCTCACTGAGGCTCTGCTAACCAGAACCTCAGTGGTTATGCTCTCTCTGCTTTCCAAATTTGGCACTAACAGGCTAGTGACAAAATTTACCAATTCACATTGGCATAGTGGTGCACCCATATAATTCCCTAGTATATGGTACTGAGGTACCCAGGCTATTGGGGTTCCAGGAGATCCCTATGGGCTGCAGCATTTCTTTTGCCACCCACAGGGAGCTCTGACAATTCTTACACAGGCCTGCCATTGCAGCCTGCGTGAAATAACGTCCACGTTATTTCCCAGACATTTACCACTGCACTTAAGTAACTTATAAGTCACCTATATGTCTAACCTTCACCTGGTGAAGGTTGGGTGCAAAGTTACTTAGTGTGTGGGCATCCTGACACTAGCCAAAGTGCACCCACATCGTTCAGGGCAAATTCCCCTGACTTTGTGAGTGCGGGGACACCATTACACGTGTGCACTATACATAGGTCACTACCTATGTATAGCGTCACAATGGTAACTCCGAACATGGCCATGTAACATGTGTAAGATCATGGAATTGTCACCCCAATGCCATTATGGCATTGGGGGGACAATTCCATGACCCCCCCAGTCTCTAGCATAGTACTGAGTACTGCCAAACTGCTTTTTCGGGGTCTCCACTGCAGCTGCTGCTGCTGCCAACCCCTCAGACAGGTTTCTGCCCTCCTGGGGTCCAGGCAGCCCTGGCCCAGGAAGGCAGAACAAAGGACTTCCTCTGAGAGAGGGTGAAACACCCTCTCCCTTTGGAAATAGGTGTGAAGGCTGGGGAGGAGTAGCCTCCCCAACCTCTGGAAATGCTTTGATGGGCACAGATGGTGCCCATCTCTGCATAAGCCAGTCTACACCGGTTCAGGAATTCCCCAGCCCTGCTCTGGTGCGAAACTGGACAAAGGAAAGGGGAGTGACCACTCCCCTGACCTGCATCTCCCAGGGGAGGTGCCCAGAGCTCCTCCAGTGTGTCCCAGACCTCTGCCATCTTGGAAACAGAGGTGTCTGTGGCACACTGGACTGCTCTGAGTGGCCATTGCCAGTAGGTGACATCAGAGGCTCCTTCTGATGGGCTCTTACCTCTCTTGGTAGCCAATCCTCCCTCCTAGGTAGCCAAACCTCCTTTTCTGGCTATTTAGGGTCTCTGCTTTGGGGATCTCACCAGATAACGAATGCAAGAGCTCATCAGAGTTCCTCTGCATCTCCCTCTTCACCTTCTACCAAAGGATCGACCGCTGACTGCCCAGGACGCCTGCAAAACCCCAACAAAGTAGCAAGATGACTACTAGCAACCTTGAATCGCTTCATCCTGCCGGCTTTCTCGACTGTTTCCAGGTGGTGCATGCTCTGGGGGTAGCCTGCCTCCTCTCTGCACCAGGAGCGCTGAAGAAATCTTGCATGGGTCAACGGAATCTTCCCCCTGCAACCGCAGGCAACAAAAGACTGCATCACTGGTCCTCTGGGTCCCCTCTCAGCATGACGAGTGTGGTCCCTGGAACTCAGCAACTCTGCCCAAGTGACTCCCACAGTCCAGTGACTCTTCAGTCCAAGTTTGGTGGAGGTAAGTCCTTGCCTCCCCACGCTAGACTGCATTGCTGGGTACCATGTTATTTGCAGCTGCTCTGGCTCCTGTGCACTCTTCCAGGATTTCCTTTGTGCACAGCCAAGCCTGGGTCCCCGACACTCAAACCTGCAGTGGACAACCTTCTGATTTGTTCTCCGGCGTCGTGGGACTCCCTTTTGTGACTTTGCATGGACTCCGGTTCACTCTTCTTCCAAGTACATATTCAGGTACTTTTGCGGGTGCTGCCTTCTTCTGTGAGGGCTGCCTGACCTGCTGGGCACCCCCTCTGTCTTCTCCTCCAAGTGGCGACATCCTGGTCCCTCCTGGGCCACAGCAGCGCCCAAAAACCTCTACTGCAACCCTTGCAGCTAGCAAGGCTTGTTTGCGGTCTTTCTGTGTGGGAACACCTCTGCAAGCTTCATCGCGACGTGGGACATCCATCATCCGAAGGAGAAGTTCCTAGCTCTCTTCTTTCTTGCAGAACTCCAAGCTTCTTCCAACAGGTGGCAGCTTCCTTGCACCCTCAGCTGGCATTTCCTGGGCTCCTGCCCACTCTCGACACTGTCGTGACTATTGGACTTGGTTTCCTTGTCTTACAGGTACTCAGGTCTGGAAATCCACTGTTGTTGCATTGCTGGTGTTTGATCTCCCTGCAGAAACCCCCTATCACGACTTCTGTGCTCTCTGGGGGTAGTAGGTGCACTTTACACCTACCTTTCAGGGTCTTGGGGTGGGCTATTTTTCTAATCCTCACTGTTTTCTTACAGTCCCAGCGACCCTCTACAAGCTCACATAGGTTTGGGGTCCATTCATGGATCGCATTCCACTTTTGGAGAATATGGTTTGTGTTGCCCCTATACCTATGTGCTCCTATTGCAATCTACTGTAATTTTACACTGCTTGCATTACTTTTCTTGCTATTACCTGCATAATTTTGGTTTGTGTACATATATCTTGTGTATATAATTTAGCCTCATACTGAGGGTACTCACTGAGATACTTTTGGCATATTGTCATAAAGTACCTTTATTTTTAGTACTTCTGTGTATTGTGTTTTGTTATGATATTGTGCATATGAGACCAGTGGTATAGTAGGAGCTTTACATGTCTCCTAGTTCAGCCTAAGCTGCTTTGCCATAGCTACCTTCAATCAGCCTAAGCTGCTAGAAACACCTCTTCTACACTAATAAGGGATAACTGGACCTGGCACAAGGTGTAAGTACCTCTGGTACCCACTACAAGCCAGGCCAGCCTCCTACACCCACTACAAGCCAGGCCAGCCTCCTACAGTCAGCATTCAGCTCATTACACAGTCCAACTATTGGTGGCGCTACCCATACTGGGTCCCCTGAAAATATCAGCGTTGATTAACTGTAGGCAAATACATACAAGGTACAACCAGGATATTCATGTACATGAGAACTACAGCATAGATGCACACACGTATCACATGGGTGTGGGTTGAGTTTATGTGCATCAAGGTAACATTCCAAACTGACTTGTATGGGCAGACACTGGGATATGTATAGGGTCACATAGTATTGCGAGACGTGTCCAACAGGCCTGTCTGAAGGGAGGATAGCTAGTCACCCTCCATCTATGTTTCAACCCTATGCTGCTTGAAACACCTCGGGGAGTAGCTTGGTTGACTATGTCATGTCTACCATTTCTTGTGTACACAACAGCACATTTACAAATCTGTCTTAGTAATATTAAGTCTATATCTAAAGTTTTTACTCGAGTACCTGTGCATTATTACATTCAGAGAAGTGTATGTACCTAAGAGTCTTTGTCATGTTTACATTACAAGATGTTTTTTTTTTCAGGACATGCCACATGTGATGCTTTTGTTGACTAAAGCCTGATGTTGATTAAAACATGTACAGGTTCAATTTTGTCTGATCCATGTTTTCATTTTTCCCTACAGACAACATGACGCCAGCCAAGGAAAAGGTCTATGGGATCTGGCTTGAAAGGTACCGCCACCTCAGGCATGTGTCACAGGCATACCAAAGGATGGGCCAAACGTATGTTGATGAAAAGGCAGCCAGGACATGGAGCTTAGGTCCTCAGGGGCTCCAAGGAGCTGCCAAGGCAGGACCCAGTCCCTCAGCCAATGTTCCCATGATGGGGAAGGTGCACTAGGTCCTGGACCATCTTCAGGTCCAGCCACACTTGCACCACAGGACAACCACCAACATCAGGACAGCCATCTGCCCTTGAACAGCAGGCCCTTGCCGAACTTAGAAAATGTGTTGCAGACATGGAGCAGCAGACGGCATGGTCATGAGGACTATGAACACTTCTGCAGCAGTCTGTGGTCAGATTGCTGCCCAAATCTAGGACTCACGTTTTCTTCCTCCCCTTCCCCTGTTTTTATCATTTAGTTTTTTAGATTTCTACAGTAACATAGGTTAGGTTAGTCATTAGCAAAAGGATAGGTTAGTATAGTTTAGTGATAGTATTTTTATATATTTTATTGGTGTTTTCGTGTTAGGTGGGGTTTTATATATATATATATATATATATATATATATATATATATATATATATGTGTAAATATATATGTTTAGCTTTTAATGTTTAGTTTGTGTATAGGAATATTTCATGTTATTGTGTGACAATGTGTTTATAGAGGGGTGGGGGGTTGATGTTTAACATGTATGTTGTGACATATGTGTAGAGTATTATAAAGTATGGTTAGGTAGGTTAAGGTAGTTTTTATGTACGTTAGTGTAGGTTAGCTAGCATAGGTTAGTTTAGGTATAGGTAAGCTAAGGCAGTGTAGTAGGTTTACATTTTATAGGTTTTACTTAGATATGAATAAAGTATGTTTTCTACTTTCACAACTGCTTTGTGATTAACTGTGTAGGAGTTGACATAAATTGTTGGGTGGTGTTAGGCACATTCTGTGGGATTTCCATGCAGTGTTTGTGTACATGTGTGAGTAGGTGAAACACCTACAGAGAAGATCCTGTCAAGTTTGCAATGGATTTGCTTAAGGGCTCCTCACACACGATTGTACAATGTAAGTGTCACTCTCCATACTGTTGCAGTGTGTGTGTGTGTGAGTGTGAGTTGTGCTACATGTGTTATGTGGATGATAATGTCAAACAATTGTCAATATTCAAGGCGACTTTGGCTCACACACTGTTGCCAGCCACTTACACACTCACACTGGCGTCATTTTATCCATGGATGTGCTCCCCATCTGTGCTGTGCCATTCACCCTTAACATTGGCTGAATGCTAGTTGTTCGCACTTCAAGCTTGTGACCTTGAGTAACTACTTGCTAGTCTAGATGCACAAAGGGTTCACATAAACGATTACCCGTGGACTGTGTAGATTTGTACATGGCTCTATGAAACACATTTCCCTTTGGGTAGTAGATAGTGTCTTTGGGGTCCTGAAGATCCAACATGGTCTACTTAGTTCAATCATCAACAGAAATACAACACACAGGATGAAGTCAGTGCATTTTTTTACATGTGTGTAAATATGTAGGATCACAGTCGCTGCTATTTCAGCAACAGCCCCAACATTGTTTTAGAGCTTTTGGATGTCCAGACAGAGTCCATAGGGGATACATTTTCTGAGACGTATGTAGGAGCGGAGTATTCCTGTGAGGAGATCCAAATTGACATTAGAGAAGGGAGGCCACATTAACAGTCAACAAATGCATATGAGCAACAGTTGGACAATTACAAAGTAGACATTGTCAGATGACAGGGGTGATGGCATGTTACTCAACACAGGTCCAATGGTAAACTGGCAAAGGGCCACAGGCAAATGTTACTGGGAATTTCTCCACCTGAAAGTGGGGAAATCCACGTATTCCTCCACTGATGTGTGGTGTGCCTCCCATAGGCTTTGTGCTTGAGGCATCTGAGACACACACACATCAGGGGCTGAAGATGTGACGCCCCTGTACCGAGCAGGATTTGGCTGTGCCAATAAGGAAGCCAGCACAGCGCTCAGAAGAAGTCCTTTTTCCACTCCATGGATTGTAGGATGGTACGTATGGCCCCCAGCTGGGTAGCAACCGCACTGGTGTCAAATTGGCAGGGCTTTTGTTGCCTCTGCCTCGTGACACCAGCGACGCCAGTCAGGGACTGTTCCAATCTCTGGAGCGGAACGCAGGTGCTTCTAATTGCATCAGAGGTGTTCCTATTTGGACGGAGGCACTGATGGACTCCCTCTAGGGTCCCCACAATGGTCTCCATCCCTACCCGCACATCATCCAGCATCTGCCACTGGACTGCCACAGGACTCCAACCGATTGGTGTTAAAATACAACCTGTGCGTCCTCGGAGTCCAGAGCTGACATGGGACTTACTGATGGGGCATGTTGGGTTGTAGGAGGTTCCTCTGACGACCCAAGGACCCTGTCAGCCCCTCCCACTCCTGGAGACGGTGAGACAATGTAATCCAGGATTTGTTGGAAGGTGCCATCGTCCATGGGGTGCAGGATGTCATAGACAGCAGGTTGACCTTCCTGGACAGGCACCTGATCAGGAAGAATCACTCTTCAATAAAAATGGATATGTGTCACTATTGCTCAGTGCTGGATGCTGACAGTAGTCATCTGGCTGACATACAGTATTTAAACTCATTCACTTTCAACTCATCATTGATGTATGGTACCTATGTGACTGTATATATTAAAGGGAAATGACAATGTATTTGCCTTTCAGATGGCAGTGTCTGTGCATTGTTCACATGCCACCGTGTGACAAGGGTGTTTGTTTGTGTTGTACCACACATTACAACACAGTTACCCAGCTTGCTGGCCTGCTCTGCAAGTGCGGATATGTTGAGTTGAGGTACACATTCAGCTTGCTGATTGGCACTTTTTTTCATGATGGCTATGTCTAACATTGTTTCATGCATTCACAGCACTATTATGCACATTGCACCGACATTGTCTCAGCTCACCAGGGTACCTAGAATTTCCTGTGGCCACTACTTAAGCCACAGCGCCTGTAAAAGTGAACAGTGTTTGTTATTGTATTCAATTTGATTCTGTTGTCAGCCTTAACCATGCTACATCATGGCAGTCTGCCTTGTTGTGCTGTCTGGCATGCACATTGGGAATTCATGTGTGGAAGGTTCATATTCGTGATGCTAGCAATTTGCTACACTGCAGGAATGTGTAAGTGCAAGTACTTGCCGAGGGTGTGATATCTGTGTAAATATTGGCCAGTGTCTGCTAACTCTGATGGGATATACACAGTAAAACTAGGTAGATAGTTAACATTGAGGATCAGCCCATTTAATTGTTGCCAGAGTTGATTATCTGCTGAGTATCACCCATTGTTAGACTCATCCACACTCATTTGAACGTGTACATGACTCCTCATTTAGGCTCAGTGACTCTACTAACTGTCACACACAGATGGAAGACTGATCATACATTGACTCACGTGTGACACCAAATCCTACATTGACATTTACCACTTCCAATTGCCTAACATAGCTGAGTGTATTTTTGAGCTATGTATCAGTCTGGTCACACACATGCTAGTATTTTTTATAATGCATTATACGTATCTACCCTGGTTTGACATACAACTTTACCCATGCTTCACAGCATGAAAACATCACAGATTCATGCCTATAGTAATGGCAACCTAGCTCATCCTGTCACTTATGAATACACTGTTTGCCTCCTCCTGCTTTGATACATGTATTATGATATGATTTTTCTTCTTCCTTCCCCTTCCTGGCACATGCTACATCTTCCCCCTGGTGCATATCACATGTTGGATGTAGTGCACCTAGGCCCTCTTCTATGACATCCCCTCCCAGCTGCAAAAGATGTGTGACAATATTAAATACAGCAATGTGTGTTTATAGCTCAGGCTCTCTTGCATTACACACACCACTTCTCACCTCCTGTAGGACGCTGGCCTGGCTTTTAGTGGGTACCTTGTGGTACTTACACCTTGTGCCAGGTCAAGTTATCCCTTATTAGTATAATAGAGGTGTTTCTAGCAGTTTAGGCTGATAGAAGGTAGCTATGGCAAAGCAGCTTAGGCTGAACTAGGACACATGCAAAGCTCCTACTATACCCCTTATATCATATAGCTCAATATCATAAGAAAACACAAAGTTACTAAAAATAAAGGTACTTTATTTTAGTGACAATATGCCAAAAGTATCTCAGAGGATACCCTCACTTAGGAGGTAAGTAATATACACAAATTATATGTACACAAACCTAAAACAGGTAAGTAACAGTAAGAAAAGTAGTGCAAACAATTTAGAATCACAATAGGATGCAATAGGTAAACATAGGTCTAGGGGCAACACAAACCATATACTCCAAAAGTGGAATGCGAATCATGAATGGACCCCAGACCTATGGGAGGTTGTAGAGGGTCGCTGGGACTGTAAGGAAACAGTGAGGAGGTCCAAAATACCCTACCCCAAGACCCTGAAAAGTAGGAGTAAAGTTACCCTACTACCCCAGAAAGACACAATAGTGGTAATAGGGGATTCTGCAAGAACCACAAGCACCAGCAAAACACTGCAGACAGATTCCTGGACCTGAGGACCTGTAAAGGAAGGGGACCAAGTCCAAGAGTCACGATACTGTACGGGGGGCAGGAGCCAAGAAAACCCAAGATGAAGGTACAAAAGAGCTGCCTCAGGGTGGAAAAAGCCAAAGATTCTGCAACAACTAAAAGGGCTAGGAACTTCTCCTTTGGATGGAAGATGTCCCATGGCGTGCTGAAGGTCGCAGAAGTGTATCCAGGCAGAAATACCGCAAACAAGTCTTGCTAGCTGCAAGAGTCGCTGTTGAGGATTTTGGGTGCTGCTGGGGACCAGGAAGGACCAGGATGTCGCCCCTTGGAGGAGGAAACAGAGGGGGCGCTCAGCACCTCAGAGAGCCCCCACAGAAGCAGGCAGCAGAACTACCAGAGCAGGCACTTGGAAGATCTGAGGACAGCGGTCAACTCAGAGTCACAAAGGAGGGTCCCACGACGTCAGAGTCCAACTCAGCGGATTGAGCACTGCAGGACGGAGTGCTGGGGATCCAGGCTAGGCTGTGCACAAAGGAATCCTTGGAGAAGTGCACAGAAGCCGGAGCAGCTGCAGATCACGCAGTACACAGGTTTGCTGTCTGGTATGGGGAGACAAGGACTTAACTCCACCAAATTTGGACAGAAGGGCCACTGGACTGTGGGAGACACTTGACCCGGCTCCTGTGTTCCAGAAACCACGCTCGTCAGGATGAGATGGGACCCAGAGGACCGGTGATGCATAAGTTTTGTGCCTGCGTTAGCAGGGGGAAGATTCTGTCGACCCACTGGAGATTTCTTCTTGGCTTCCAGTGCAGGGTGAAGGCAGACAGCCCCCAGAGCATGCACCACCAGGAAACAGTTAAGAAAGCCAGCAGGATGAGGCGCTACAATGTTGCTGGTAGTTGTCTTGCTACTTTGTTTCAGTTTTGCAGGTGTCCTGGAGCAGTCAGTGGTCGATCCTTGGCAGAAGTTGAAGAGGGGAGTGCAGAGGAACTCTGGTGAGCTCTTGCATTCGTTATCTGAGGAATAGCCCAGAGGAGAGACCCTAAATAGGCAAAAAAGGAGGTTTGGCTACTAAGAAAGGAGGCTTGGCTACTGAAAGAGGTAAGCACCTATCAGGAGGGGTCTCTGACGTCACCTGCTGGCACTGGCCACTCAGAGCAGTCCAGTGTACCCCCATCACCTCTGTTTCCAAGACGCAGAGGTCTGGGACACACTGGAGGAGCTCTGGGCACCTCCCCTGGGAGGTGCAGGTCAGGGGAGTGGTCACTCCCCTTTCCTTTGTCCAGTTTCGCGCCAGAGCAGGGCTGGGGGACCCCTGAACTGGTGTAGACTGGCTTATGCAGAGATGGGTACCATCTGTGCCCATCAAAGCATTTCCAGAGGCTGGGGGAGGCTACTCCTCCCCAGCCCTTCACACCTATTTTCAAAGGGAGAGGGTGTAACACCCTTTGTCAGAGGAAATCCTTTATTTTGCCTTCCTGGACCAGGGCTGCCCAGGCTCCAGGAGGGCAGAAACCTGTCTGAGGGGTTGGCAGCAGCTGCAGTGGAAACCCCAGAATGGCAGTTTGGCAGTACCCGGGTTCTGTGCTAGAGACCCGGGGGATCATGAAATTGTCCCCCCAATACCAGAATGGTATTGGGGGGACAATTCCATGATCTTAGACATGTTACATGGCCATGTTCGGAGTTACCATTGTGACGCTACACATAGGTGGTGACCTATGTGTAGTGCACGCGTGTAATGGTGCTCCCGCACTCACAAAGTTTGGGGAATTTGCCTTGAACAATGTGGGGGCACCTTGGCTAGTGCCAGGGTGCCCACTCACTAAGTAACATGACACCTAACCTTCACCAAGTGAGGGTTAGACTTATAGGTGACTTATAAGTTACTTATGTGCAGTGAAAAATGGCTGTGAAATAACATGGACGTTATTTCACTTAGGTTGCAATGGCAGTCCTGCGTAAGAATTGTCTGAGCTCCCTATGGGTGGCAAAAGAAATGCTGCAGCCCATAGGGATCTCCTGGAACCACAATACCCTGGGTAACTAGGTACCATATACAAGGGAATTATATGGATGTTCCAGTGTGCCAATGAGACTTGGTAAAATCAGTCACTAGCCTGCAGTGACAATTTTAGAAAGCAGAGAGAGCATAAACACTGAGGTTCTGGTTAACAGAGCCTCAATGATACAGTTAGGCATCACACAGGGAACACATATAGGCCACAAACGTATGAGCACTGGGGACCTGACTAGCAGGATCCCAGTTACACATATCAAACACACTGACAACATAGGGTTTTCACTACGAGCACTGGGCCCTGGCCAGCAGGATCCCAGTAAAACAGTAAATACACCCTGACATATACTCACAAACAGGTTAAAAGTGGGGGTAACAAGGCTAGAAAGAGGACACCTTCCTACATAACCCCCCCCCCCCAAAACGAAGGACAGTAAGGCTAACCTTGGCCAGTTGAGTCTTTATTGTCTAAATGGTGATAAGTGGAGAGCTCTGCAATAGATTGGTTACTCCCTTTATCATTCACTATATGGTTACTTCCCTGTGGGGATGTAGACCACCCTGTTTTTAGCCAGCCAACAATGTGAAGTTACATTCTCAGAGTTCCTATTAGTAAGTTTTAGTTTAGAGCAGTGGTAATTGTCAACTGGACCTATATCAAGTGATGAGAATGCCGGACAGGGATGCTGTCTCAGTAAAGCCATAGCTGGGCAAAAACTTTGTTGAAATGGCTGTAAGAGAGAACAGGGTTGCTGTTTCTGTTGAGTTGGAGCAGGGCAGGGATGCTGTCCTTTGAGCTCCACACTAGGGCAGGGCTGCTGTCCAAAGTGTTTTGAGGCAGTGCAGGGTTGCTGCACTGAAGTTTCTCTAGGAGGATTGGAGGGGTGCTCCATGTTAACTAAAATGGTGCACTTTTTCTCACCAATATTAGTTATCCCACAGCGAGGTACTTCTACCTCAGGGAGTACAGCTGAGCCAGCTGATGGTTCCCTTGGTACAGGTGCCACCCCAGGAGAGGTTTCTCCTAACACAAGAATGGTATCCTGAATGGCAGGGTGGGTAGGGGATACTTTGATGCCCTTTTCACCTGTTGTCGGAGAAGGATGCTGAGTTTTCAGGCCTTTTTCTCTCCTTTGCTTTTTCATTTCAGCAGAAATGAGAGGAAGCAATTCCTCAGGGATACCCGGCATGGCTGATTGGGTATTAAACTCTACCTCAGCCCAACCTGAGGCCTCTAGGTTATTACCTAAGAGACAGTCTACAGGTAAGCTAGGTGATACTACCACCTGCTTAGGGCCAGTAACTCCACCCCAACTAAACTGAATTATAGCTAAGGGAAGAAACTTAGTGGAGTTATGGACATCAGTATTCTTGTACTGTTGTCCAATGATGTGTTGTTCAGGAGACACTAGGTTTTCAGTCACCAAAGTGATACTGGCACCTGTGTCCCTGTAGGCCTGTGCCTCAACGCCATTTATTGAAACTGTCTGCCTGTACTTATCCATTGTAAGGGGACAAGCAGCCAGTGTAGCAAGGCCAATGCCACTAGGTGTGACAGAAACTGTCTTGGGACTGACTTCCCCAGTTTCTATGATGGACCCATAAGTGAACCCAACTACCCCCTTATTTTGACTGTTGCCAGCAGTCCCACCACTATTACCAGTACTGCTAGGGGCACTAGAGTTTGATGTATTAGTGGTGGTAGGCTCAGGCGGTTTACCTGGGCAGGACTTATCCCCTGGCCTGTGGCCTTTATTTTTACACACAATGCACCAAGGCTTTTTAATGTGTGTGGGTTGTGAAGAAGAGGAAGAAGATGATTTATCCCCACCCCCTGAAGAGTGTTTAGGATTTGAAGAAGGATCTTTAGTTTTACCCTTACCCCCATGCTTATCCTGAGATTTTTCACCATCTTTCTTCTTGTCATCCTTGTCACCTCCTGTATGAACTTTTCTGTTCACTCTTGTTCTGACCCATTTGTCTGCCTTCTTTCCCAATTCTTGGGGAGAGGTCAGATCTGAGTCGGCCAAGTACTGGTGCAACAAATCAGACACATACTTGTTAAGAATATGGTCTCTCAGGATCAGATTATACAGGCTTTCATAGTCAGATACCTTACTGCCTTGCAACCAACCCTCCAAGGCCTTCACTGAACAGTCAACAAAATCTGTCCAGTCTTGAGAGGACTATTTTCTGGTGTCTCTGAATTTAATCCTGTATTGTTCAGTGGTTAAGCCAAATCCATCCAAGAGTGCATCCTTCAAAACTTCGTTATTATTGGCATCACTTTATGTGACAGTAAGGAGCCTATCCCTACCCTTTCCAGTGAAAGATAGCCACAAGACAGCAGCCCACTGCCTTTGAGGGACCAACTGTACCATACAGGCCCTTTCAAGTGCAGCAAACCACTTATTAATGTCATCTCCCTCCTTGTAAGGGGGACTATCTTATGCAGATTCCTGGAATCTTGCTCTCTAACAGGATTGCTATCAGAAATACTGCTGCTGCCCCCATGGGGAACTAACCCCAATCTCTGTCTTTCCCTCGCGATGTCTAGGGATTCCCTGTCTAAGGCCAGCTGCTGCTGTTTAAGCTTCAGTCTGGTCTGTTCCAACCTCAGCTTTCTGAGTTCCCTTTCCATTAAGTTATCCTCAGGGTGGGAGGGTTGGGAATGTTTGGACACAGAGGAGATTTGGGAATTTGCAGAGAGAGACCTGTCCCTAACTGTCTGGACCCTAGTAACCTGCCTCTAGGAGTGAAAGATGCCCTACTAATGTGTGACCCTCTAACACTACCAGTGTCACTAGGTGGCCTGCTATGGGGCAGGACTTTGTAAGAACCCTCACCAGCATCTTCAGGGAATTCCTCTGAGTGTGACTGGGAAGCCTCCCCTTTTTCTACCCTCTCCTGAGATAGGCCAGACTGGTTCTGGTCATCCTCAATGAGCAGGTTAAAGAGAAACTCTTTTGTTGGATTCTTACCTAGACCCCTCAAACCTTTATAGTTTAAACTCTCATATGTTGCATTAACAGTTTTGGAAGTGGGCTCTACTGAAGACATGATAGAAAAGGGTTAAGGACAGTGGGAGAAAAAGTTTTAGAACTTTAGGAAGCAGAGAGAAATTTTTTTATTCAAACTTTTGGAAAACTTTTAGAAGTTTTAAAAACTTTTCAGAAACTCAGTTAAAGGTTTTAGAGTAGAAAAGTAAACTCTTTTGGTTCAATGTACATATACTGAACTATTTGGTATATGATTTTCTTATGAAAAGCACCAAATGAGAAAGTGGTAAGCAGTTACAAGTACTTATCCCACTGCTGCACCACCAATGTAGGAGGCTGGCCTGGCTTATAGTGGGTACCTTGTGGTACTTCCACCTTGTGCCAGGTCCAGTTATCCCTTATTAGTAGAATAGAGGTGTTTCTAGCAGCTTAGGCTGATAGAAGGTAGCTATGGCAATGCAGCTTAGGCTGAACTAGGAGACATGCAAAGCTCCTACTATACCACTTATATTATATAGCACAATATCATAAGAAAACACAATACTCAAAGTTACTAAAAATAAAGATACTTTATTTTAGTGACAATATGCCAAAAGTATCTCAGAGGATACCCTCACTTAGGAGGTAAGTAATATACACAAATTATATGCACACAAACCCAAAACAAGTAAGTACCAGTAAGAAAAGTAGTACAAACAATGTAGAATCACAATAGGATGCAATAGGTAAACATAGGTCTAGGGGCAACACAAACCATATACTCCAAAAGTGGACTGCGAATCATGAATGGACCCCAGACCTATGGGAGGTTGTAGAGGCTCGCTGGGACTGTAGGAAAACAGTAAGGGTGTCTAAAATACCCCACCCCAAGACCCTGAAAAGTAGGAGTAAAGTTACCCTACTACCCCAGAAAGACAGAATAGTCGTGATAGAGGATTCTGAAAGAACCACAAGCACCAGCAAAACACTAAAGATGGATTCCTGGACCTGAGCACCTGTAAAGGAAGGGGACCAAGTCCAAGAGTCACGATAGTGTCCAGGGGGGCCAGGAGCCAAGAAAACCCCGGATGACGGTGCAAAAGAGCTGCCTCTGGGTGGAAGAAGCCAAAGATTCTGCAGCAATGAACAGGGCTAGGAACTTCTCCTTTGGATGGAAGATGTCCCACGGCGTGCTGGAAGCTGCAGAAGTGTTTCAGGTAGAAATACCGCAAACACGCCTTGCTAGCTGCAAGAGTCTTGGTTGAGGATTGTGGGTGCTGCTGGGGACCAGGAAGGACCAGGATGTCGTCCCTTGGAGGAGGGGACAGAGGGGGCGCTCAGCAACTCAGAGAGCCCCCACAGAAGCAGGCAGCACCCGCAGAAGTACCAGAGCAGGCATTTGGAAGATCTGATGACAGCGGTCGACTCAAAGTCACAAAGGAGGGTCTCACGACGTCGGAGTCCAACTCAGCGGGTTGAGCACAGCAGGATGGAGTGCTGGGGACCCAGGCTAGGCTGTGCACAAAGGAATCCTTGGAGAAGTGCACAGAAGCCGGAACAGCTGCAAATCACGCAGTACATGGGTTTGCTGTCTGGCGTGGGGAGGCAACGACTTACCTCCACCAAATTTAGACAGAGGTCCACTGGACTGTGGGAGACACTTGGACCCAGCTCCTGTGTTCCAGGGACCACGCTCGTCAGGATGAGAGGGGACCAAGAGGACCGGTGATGCAGAAGTTTGGTGAATGCGTTAGCAGGGGAAAGATTCCGTCGACCCACAGGAGATTTCTTCTTGGCTTCCAGTGCAGGGTGAAGGCAGACAGCCCTCAGAGCATGCACCACCAGGAAACAGTTGAGAAAGCCGGCAGGATGAGGCACTACAATGTTGCTGGTAGTCGTCTTGCTATTTTGTTGCGGTTTTGCAGGCGTCCTGGAGCAGTCAGCGGTCGATCCTTGGCAGAAGTCGAAGAGGGAAGTGCAGAGGAACTCTGGTGAGTTCCTGCATTTGTTATCTGAGAAATAGCCCAGAGGAGAGACTCTAAATAGCCAAAAAAGGAGGTTTGGCTACCAAGAAAGGAGGCTTGGCTACTGAAAGAGGTAAGCACCTATCAGGAGGGGTCTCTTACGTCACCTGCTGGCACTGGCCACTCAGAGCAGGTCCATGTTGCCCAACACCTCTGAGTCCAAGATGGCAGAGGTCTGGGACACACTGGAGGAGCTCTGGACATCTCCCCTGGGAAGTACTGGTCAGGGGAGTGGTCACTCCCCTTTCCTTTGTCCAGTTTCGCGCCTGAGCAGGGCTGGGGGACCCCTGAACTGGTGTAGACTGGCTTATGCAGAGATGGGCACCATCTGTGCCCATCAAAGCATTTCCAGAGGCTGGGGGAGGCTACTCCTCCCCAGCCCTTCACACCTATTTCCAAAGGGAGAGGGTGTAACACCCTTTGTCAGAGGAAATCCTTTGTTTTGCCTTCCTGGACCAGGGCTGCCCAGGCTCCAGGAGGGCAGAAACCTGTCTGAGGGGTTGGCAGCAGCTGCAGTGGAAACCCCAGAAAGGCAGTTTGGCAGTACCCGGGTTCTGTGCTAGAGACCCCGAGGATCATGGAATTGTCCCCCCAATGCCAGAATGGTATTGGGCGGACAATTCCATGATCTTAGACATGATACATGGCCATGTTCGGAGTTACCATTGTGACGCTATACATAGGTAGTGACCTATGTATAGTGCACGCGTGTAATGGTGTCCCCGCACTCACAAAGTCCAGGGAATTTGCCCTGAACGATGTGGGGGCACCTTGGCTAGTGCCAGCAGGTGACGCCAGAGGCTCCTTCTGACTTGGTAGCCAATCCTCCTTCCTTGGTAGCCAAACCTCCTTTTCTGGCTTTTTAGGGTCTCTGCTTTGGGGAATTCTTCAGATAACGAATGCAAGAGCTCACCAGAGTTCCTCTGCATCTCCCTCTTCATCTTCTACCAAGGATCGACCGCTGACTGCTCCAGGGCGCCTGCAAAACCGCAACAAAGTAGCAAGACGACTACCAGCAACATTGTAGTGCCTAATCCTGCTGGATTCTCAACTGTTTCCTGGTGGTGCATGCTCTGGGGGTAGCCTGCCTTCATCCTGCACCAGAAGCTCAGAAGAAATCTCCTGTTGGTTGGCGGAATCTTCCCCCTGCTATCGCAGGCACCAAAAGACTGCATCACCAGTCCTCTGGATCCCCTCTCATCCTGACGAGCGTGGTCCCTGGAACACAGCAACTCTGTCCAAGTGACTCCCACAGTCCAGTGACTCTTCAGTACAAGTTTGGTGGAGGTAAGTCCTTGCATCCCCACGCTAGACTGCAAAGCTGTGTACTGTGTGATTTGCAGCTGCTCCGGCTCCTGTGCACTCTCCAGGATTTCCTTCGTGCACAGCCTAACCTGGGTTCCCAGTACTCCGTCCTGCAGTGCACAACCCTCTTAGTTGGCCTCTGACGTCATGGGACCCTCTTTTGTAACTTCACATGGACTCCAGTTCACTTTTCTTCTAAGTGCCTGTTGGGGTACTTCTGCGGGTGCTGCCTGTTTCTGTGAGGGCTTTCTGAGTTGCTGGGAGCCCCCTCTGTCTCCTCCTCCAAAAGGCGACATCCTGGTCCTTCCTGGTCCTCAGCAGCACCCAAGAACCTCTACTGCGACCCATGCAACTTGCAAGGCTTGTTTGCGATATTTCTGTGTGGGAACACCTCTGCAAGCTTCATCGTGACGTGGGACATCTGTCTTCCAAAGGAGAAGTTCCTAGTCCTATTCTTTCTTGCAGAACTCCAAGCTTCTTCCATCCGGAGGCAGCTTCCTTGCACCTTCATCCGGGATTTCCTGGGCTCCTGCCCCCGTGGACACTGTCGTGACTATTGGACTTGGTCCCCTTGCCTTGCAGGTCCTCAGGTCCAGAAATCCGTTGTCAGTGCACTGCTGGTGTTTGTTGTTCTTGCAGAATCCCCCTATCACAACTATTGTGCTCTTTGGGGTTAGTAGGTGCACTTTACTCCTACTTTTAGGGTCTTGGGTGGGGTATTTTGGTAACCCTCACTGTTTTCTTACAGTCCCAGCGACCCTCTACAAGCTCCCATAGGTCTGGGGTCCATTCGTGGTTCGCATTCCACTTTTGGAGTATATGGTTTGTGTAGGAGGCTGGCCTTGCTTGTAGTGGGTATCTGAGGTACTTACACATTGTGCCAGGTCTAGTTATCCCTTATTAGTGTAGAAGAGGTGTTTCTAGCAGCTTAGACTGATAGAAGGTAGCTATGGCAAAGCAGCTTAGGCTGAACTAGGAGACATGTAAAGATCCTACTATACCCCTGGTGTCATATGCACAATATCATAAGAAAACACAATGCACAGAAGTACTAAAAATAAAGGTACTTTATTTTTATGACAATATGCCAAAAGTATCTCAGTGAGTACCCTCAGTACGAGGGTAAGATATATACACAAGATATATGTACACCAACCAAAATTATGCAGTTAATAGCAAGAAAAGTAATGCAAGCAGTGTAAAATTACAGTAGATTGCATTAGGAGCACATAGGTATAGGGGCAACACAAACCATATACTCCAAAAGTAGAATGCGTACCACGAATGGACCCCAAACCTATGTGAGCTGTAGAGGGTCGCTGGGGCTGTAAGAAAACAGTGAGGGTTAGAAAAATAGCCCACCCCAAGACCCTGAAAAGTAGGTGTAAAGTGCACCTACTACTCCCAGAGAGCACAGAAGTCGTGATAGGGGGATTCTGCAGGAAGAACAAACACCAGCAATGCAACAACAGTGGAGTTCCGGACCTGAGTACCTACCTTTCCCATGCAGAAAGACTGCAAACAAGCCTTGCTAGCTGCAAGGGTTGAGGTAGAGGGTTTTTGGGTAATGCTGTGGCCCAGGAGGGACCAGGATGTGGCCACTTGGAGGGGGAGACAGAGGGGAAGCCTAGCAACTCAGGGAGTTGTCACAGAAGCAGGCAGCACCCGCAGAAGTACCTGAACAGGCACTTGGAAGAAAAGTGAACCAGAGTCCCCCCGAAGTCACAAAAGGGAGTCCGACGACGCTGGAGGACAACTCAGAAGGTTGTGCACTGCAGGAAGGAGTGTTGGGGACCCAGGCTTGGCTGTGCACAAAGGAAATCCTGGAAGAGTGCACAGGTGATGGAGCAGTTGCAAATCATGCGGTACCCAGCAATGCAGTCTAGCGCGGGGAGGCAAGGACTTACCTCCACCAAACTTGGACTGAAGAGTCACTGGACTGTGGGAGTCACTTGGACAGAGTTGCTGAGTTCCAGGGACCACACTCGTCGTGCTGAGAGGGGACCCAGAGGACCAGTGATGCCTTCTTTTGGTGCCTGCGGTTGCAGGGGGAAGATTCCATCAACCCACAGGAGATTTCTTCAGAGCTCATGGTGCAGAGAGGAGGCAGGCTACACCGAGAGCATGCACCACCTGGAAACAGTTGAGAAAGCCTGCAGGATGAAGCGATACAGGGCCTGTATGATACAGGGGGTCCCTCAAAGGCAGTGGGTTGCTATATTTTGGCTATCTTTCACTGGAAAGGGTAGGGATAGGCTCCTTACTGTTAGAGAAAGTGATGCTAACAATTTTGCAGTTTTGAAGGATGCACTCTTGGATGGATTTGGCGTAACCACTGAACAATACAGGATTAAGTTCAGAGACACCAGAAAAGAGTCCTCCCAAGACTGGATAGACTTTGTTGACTGTTCAGTGAAGGCCTTGGAGGGGTGGTTACATGGCAGTAAAGTATCTGACTATGAAAGCCTGTATAATCTTATTATGAGAGAGCATATTCTGAATAACTGTGTGTCTGACTTGATACACCAATATCTAGTGGACTCAGATCTGACCTCTCCCCAAGAACTGGGAAAGAAGGCAGACAAATGGGTCAGAACAAGAATGAACAGAAAAGTTCATACAGGGGGTGACAAGGATGGCAAGAAGAAGGATGGTAAGTCTTCTGACAAGGGTGGGGACAAAAGTAAAAATGAGTCCTTATCAGGCCCACAAAAATCAACCTAAAAAGTCTTGGTGTTATTTGTGTAAAGTCAAAGGCCATTGTACAACTGATGCCAGTTGTCCAAAGAAAAACACCAAACCTCCCACTACCACAACCCCTACTGCAAATTCTAGTGCCCCTAGTAACAGCAGTGGTGGTGGGAGCAAACCTACTAATAGCCAATCCAAGGGAGTAGCTGGGCTCACTTTTGGTAACTTAGTTGGGGTTGGTCTTGTTAGGGAGACCACAGAGGCTGTGTTATTCTCTGAAGGTGCCGTTGATTCGGCCACCTTGGTTGCTTGTCCCCTTGTAGTGTAGCCATTTTTAATGTAGCGTTTTGCGCGTATTAGGCCTCTGCACACTTTGCCCTAGATGCATTTTATTTAGCCTCGCACTGTTATTTTACAATAACCAGTTTCACGGTCTTGTTTTATTTTCCTCTGTCACACTGTTTAGCTTACTTCAGCACTGAAGTTCTCAAACAATACATTCCTGCTCGCTCTGGGCTTCAGTCAAGGATACAGTCTGGTACATTGCCGATAGACGTGGTAGAAGTTTAGGGTTCGTAGAAAGTACCCATTCTTACGTAGGGGCGTTTCTTAGAACACCGGCGTGTTAGTTATAAAAACACTTCCTAGTCCTGGTACACGTAAGAGGGAGATTCCGACCAGTAACCCACAACTAGACACTGACTGCCCTGTTGCAGATGCTGATCCCGATCACAGGCCTTTGCTCAGGTATGAGGGTCGATGTCCTCCTGGGGGAACCTGAAAGGCAGGCTTAGAGCTTAACATGCTGTGCTCAAAATAGAACTTAGAAGAGAGAACGTAATCTAGTTGCACTATGATAGCGTTATTCTTATGTTTCACTCTTCTCGTTACTATTTCAATCCTACTGTGTTGTATGGTTCTGGTTATTGCGGCTCACGCCTTGTTATCTAAAATGCAGTCGTGTTATTAAACCAATCTTGAAAACTCAAACTGCCTTTGTCATTTATATAAGAGACCACATTGTGTATGAGAGAACTGGTTGGGATCTGAGTGACCATGACTTCCCTGGGAAGCACTAAGATGTCATGCGCTCGGCTGCCCAATTGTCTCTTCCCTTTGGGAGAGATGAGGCACTGCTAGTTAGCCTGAGCTCAACCTGGATTTGGGGTGACAAGGGTCCTTCGCCGTGGGTTAGACTTAGTCCCCCACACTGTGAACGATCTTGCCACCCAAAAATCCAGTAGTCTCATTAGGATAATGAGAGCCTACGCGTCATGGTGCCGTCAATGATTGGTCTGGCTCTAATTTTCGGGTCCACCAGTCTCTCTCGGTCTCATATATTATAATGATCCCTCAGTTCCTTTAACGGAGACGTCCGTGGCACTGAGGACTTCCACCACCGCGATATAAGTAACCCTAGATATATCAGATGGTTGTTCAAGCTTGAACCTTAAAAGGAAAGACCCCGTTTTGGTGTACCTTCTCTGAACCATTGCTGTTTTTCTAATGGCGAATCCCCAGGTAATACAAATAGTTCTTAATATGAGACAGCCGCTCACAGCACATTTGCTTGCACATGGTCTTACGATCCAGGGTGGTCCAGTCACATTTGTGGTGGCCGCCCATGCAGCCTATAGAACAGAACTTTTCTACTCCTGGGTCACATTTCCAGCAGTTGATGGGAGTACAAATACATTTCACACATATACAGTTGCGAACGCGCCTGGCCAGTACAGGACGTACGCATACCTAAAGATGCCTCTATCTTATCAAGAACATAATAATTGGCTTGATGGCGCCCTACCCCATACAACATTGCCAGTAAGGTTAGGTCCACTGAGTAATGATGGTCTGACCTGGTTGCAAACATGCCGGTGGCTGAAGTTCGTCATTTATATACAGACGTAACGGCTAGATATAGACGCTTAGGGCCATATTTATACTTTTCGACGCACAACTGCGCCAACACAGTTGTGCGTCAAAAAATGTAACGCCGGCTAACGCCATTCTGAAGCACCATGCGGGCGCCGTATTTATTCAATGATGTTAGCCGGCGGAGCTGCCTGGTGTGCGTCAAAAAAAATGACTTACACCAGGCAGCGCCGGCGTAGGGGAATATGGAGCTTGGGCGTCAAAAAATGGGGCAAGTCAGGCTGAGGCAAAATTTTCGCCTCAACCCGATTTGCGCCGTTTTTTTTTACTGCCAACCCCCATTGAAATGACTCCTGTCTTAGCAAAGACAGGAGTCATGCCCCCTTGCCCGATGGCCATGCCCAGGGGACTTATGTCCCCTGGGCATGGTCATTGGGCATAGTGGCATGTAGGGGGGCACAAATCAGGCCCCCCTATGCCACAAAAAAAAAATACTTACCTGAACTTACCTTAACTTCCCTGCGATGGGTCCCTCTATCCTTGGGCGTCCTCCTGGGGTGGGCAAGGGTGGCAGGGGGTGTCTCTGGGGGCATGGGAGGGCACCTCTGGGCTCCTTCCGAGCCCACAGGTCCCTTAACGCCTGCCCTGAGCAGGCGTTAGAAAATGACGCTAACGAGGGTAGACGTCATTTTTTTTGACCCGCCCACTCCCGGGCGTCATTTTTG
Source organism: Pleurodeles waltl (assembly GCF_031143425.1). Classification (NCBI taxonomy): domain Eukaryota; kingdom Metazoa; phylum Chordata; class Amphibia; order Caudata; family Salamandridae; genus Pleurodeles; species Pleurodeles waltl. The sequence continues at coordinate 866,283,028 of NC_090444.1, read as the reverse complement.
CCCGGGAGTATAAATGCGACGCACATGCCTCGGAGTCATTTTTTAGTAGGGAACGCCTACCTTGCATATCATTAACGCAAGGAAGGTGTCCACGCTAAAAAATGACGCAAACTCCATGAACTTTGACGCTAGACGTGTCTAACGCCAGAGTATAAATATGGAGTTCGTTTTGCGTCGGATTTGCGTAAAAAAAAATGACGCAAATCCGGCGCAAACAGAGTATAAATATGGCCCTTAGTACAATTTGTGATGCAGACACTAAATAAAAACACAGCGCGTGCTGCTCCAGCACAACAACATGAAGTAGCTCCAGGAATAAACCCGGCGACTGTACACTCTATCATGGGTAAAGTTCCAGCAAAACGGGAGGAGACTCCATTTTGGCTGGCACAAAAAAATAATATGCTGGAGGCGGTATTTCCCCATATGTGACCTCAGGACAAACATAGAATATTAACTATGTGTTTACCATTTGGCATGGTTCCCACAGAGGAACATTGTAATACATGGGGCATGGTGTTTGCCGCGCTCTATACAACGGCACACGGTACACCGAACTTGGCCAACCTACCGGAAGTGCTTAAACAGATTCAGGATGAATACGGGGCTGCCCCAGCCTTAGTTTTAGGAATGCAACTGATAGGCAATTTTGCCATGGTCTCTTCAATAATACTAAGTAATCTTAAAGAAGAGGCAGTTGCACTTGCGGTGCGTATGCGTCTTCGTTACGTCCCACAACTAGATCAGGAACGGGAACTGCCTAAAATAATAGCAGAAACATATTCCAGTATCAGTCGAGATAGCCTAGGGGCTAGACCGCAAAAACCACAGTTACAAGGAAAAATTAGTAAAGACAATGCTAAACAGCAACCTAAGGGTATTAAGAAGCAGTGGGAGAAAAAACAACAGACACCTAAAAAAGAAAGGGGAGAATCTCCGCGTACGGAGACCCCGCAGAATAGGTATAATCTCAGAAATAGGGATAGTCTGAAGACGCCTGATAGATATCAATACACTGATACATGCCAATCTCGTTCCTTTCAGGACTCATCGGAAAAGAGAAATGAGAGAGGTGGGCGGTCAGAGTGGAGAACAGAGTATGTGAAACCAAGACAGGAATCACAACGCTCTTCGGAGGTTTCTGTCAAGAAGGAAGAGAAACCGATACAACAAAAACAACAGTTTAAAAAGAAAAGGTGGCGGCAGTCTCAGTTAGACAAGCCACACAGGAAGAGAGTTCCCTTGAAGAACAAGACATGGGCACTAGCATTGCTAGACAGCGCGGCAGAGGTCACAATAGTTCGCCGGAATCTTCTAGAGCATCTGGAGATGAAAGCAACTGATGACTTCATACAAGTTGAAACAGCCGATATGCGTGTCTCTGAACCTAATAGGGTGTATACAGTGACTTTACAATTGGAAGGAGACATTGAACGCACTATAAACGCAATCTTTTGGGATCGTGTAGTCAAGATATATGACATTTTGCTCGCTGAACAGGATTGGCCGCCTGACTTTGTTTGCACCTGCCTAGTTGGGGAGGAGGTTATTAAACATTCGTTCTCACCACTTGTTCGCAGAGTCCTATTGCATCAAATGAGCTCTAGCACAAGCACCTGCCTTATATAGAAATTGCGTAGGGTGGGATAGGGATTCTCCATATCATGTAATTCCGATTAAAGGTGAACCTCAGCCACAACCGCAGTATCCAATAAAACATGAAGCAAGGACACCGGTGAGGGAAATACTTACACAAGTAGAATACCAGGGAGTAATTGAACTCTGTGTCTCACCGATGAGTAATCCCTTATTCCCTGTAGCTAAACAGGACCATTCATATAGAATAGTGTTACACTACAGACATTTGAACGTACATACACGTACATATGCTATACAAAATTCACATAGCGCCGCACTGATGAACAACATTGTGCGAAAAAAATATAAAACGACTTTAGACATCTTGAATGGATTCTTCTGCCAGAATATAGCACCCAAAAGCAGGGATCTCACAAGCTTTAGTGCTTTAGGCTCCCAGAAAAAAGTTCAGTTGTTTGCCTCAGGGGTATAAGAATAGCCCAGGACTGTTTGCGGATCGTGTGACTGCAATTTTACACGAGTTGGACCATGAAGCATTGTCATATGTAGACGATATATATCTCACGGATGATGAGTTACTACAACAATTAAGACGGGTAGCCCGCATTGTTGTAGGGTTCGCCAAAATTAGCTACAAATTTAACTTAAAAAAATCTAAAATTGCCTTCCTCAGCGTCATATTCCTGGGATATGAGCTGTCGAATGAAGGTAAGAGCCTAGCGCCACAATTTTCAGAAAAATTTGCACAATTGCAACAACCTAATACGATTAAGAAACTACAATCATTGTTGGGCTTTCTAAATTTTGGCAGAACATACATTCCTGATTATGCTACACGCATAAAACCTTTATACAAATTAATACGTCCTGATTTTTCAAGCAAATTCTGGACAATTGTACATACACATACTCTTCGGGAGTTACAAGCAGATCTCCTAGCTGCAAAACATTTACATACACAAGACAATAAGACGCATTTGGTCATCAGGGTGATAGCTGGGGCCATTGGGTTTACGTATGTCACATTTAACGAAGGTGAGACAGTCCCGATTGGTTACAAGTCCCACTTGTATTCGGCTGCTGAACAACGATTCGCACCAACAGAGAAAATTCTCACTGCTGTTCAGATGGCTGTTATTAAGGAACGACCTCTAGCCCAGGGTAAACGCATTATAGTTGTTTCCCCTATTCCGGCCCTAGAGGCTGTTACAAAAGCAAACGTTCCTAACGCAAAAGCACTACACCCGCGATGGATACAATGGGCTACGTCTTTAACAGCCAATGATGTAGATTACATTTTTGACCCAAAGTTACAAACTCAGGAATTTCTGCAATATGAAGTTGAATATCCAGTTCCCGCTGACACCTTGCCTATTGATCAATATCAAGTAGTCATGTACACCGATGGCTCTGCGCAACCGGCGGTGGGGACAAAACACCAAAATTCTGCTGCATGTGCAGTAGTGAGCGGCCATATGGAGGGAGAGAAATTCTGCCCCCAACATACTTATACACAAACTTTAGGGGATTGTACGGCACAGTTGGCTGAGCTGAAAGCTCTATTGATGGCATTAGAACATACCGATCCGACACAGTTCACACTGATTGTTTGTGATTCGTATTATTGTGTCCAGTCTTTTAATGAATACCTACATTACTGGCGCTTGAATGGGTTCAGAAATTCAAAAGGTAACACCATAAAACACAGACTGCTGTAGGGGAAGGTAGCGGACCTGAAGGAGACGCTACCGAAAGTCCATGTTGTACATACTCTGGGACATCAGCGCGTTGAAATACACGTTGCTGGGAATACTTTGGCTGATGAAGCCACAAAGTCGGCATTGGCAGTTGCCACTGTAGCCGCAGTGACTCGTTTGAGTTCCAAACCAGACACAGAGATTGTGGCTGCCATAAAAGCTACGGTTGATGGCACGCCTTATCCTAAAGGATTTCCTAATAAATACCAATACTTTATGGGAAGTATGCTGAACGCTGAGGTTAAAATTCCAGACGTAGGCGTACGCGAGATCCCCAATAAAGTTGTAAGACCACAGTTGATTAATGCAGCGCATGAGGGAGTGGCATCTGCACATGCTGGCGTGGCTGCCACAATTTCACTATTACAGGCCCGTTACTGGTGGCCTGGTGTCTATAAAGAGACTAAGCAGTATGTCCTTTGTTGTGACATCTGTCAACAAAGTAAAGTTTCAACAGCTAAGCGCCCGCCGCAGACAACCCTCTTAATATCCAACAGACCATTACAATGTGTGTACTTGGATCATTGCGGTCCACTCACACCGGATAGTGCGTACAAATATATACTAGTCGCTGTTGATTCTTGCTCCAGATTTGTGTGGGTGTGGCCACAGCGCTCGGCTGACGCTCAAATTGTTATTAAAGATTTGCGTGTCTTTGTCGGTACATATGCAGTTGCGGCATTCCATTCGGACCAGGGCCCTGCTTTTGCCTCAAGGGCATTCAAGGACACCATGGCTTCATTGGGGGTCCAGCTCCAATTCTCGTCTTCATTTCATCCTGAGGGAAATTCTGTTGTGGAATGATTAAACTGAGATTTAAACCAATCCTTAACAGCAAGAGTATTAGGTATGGGTCGTAGTTGGCTAACCCACCTGTATGGAGTTCAGAGAGCACTGAATAATCTGCCTAGAAGGTCCCTGGGGGGTCGTACTTCATATGAGTGCCTGTTCAGAACACAAATGTTTGTCCTGGATCTTGATGGTCCTGGTGTGGAGGCGGCGGAAACGCGCTTTGACATAAATGATCGTGTCACTGTTTTGCAGGAATTACAACAGTTCCGTGAAGATAACTCTTCTAAACGTGCTGTCTCCACAGGAATTAAGGATGTGCCAGTAACACCTACTGGTTGGATTCCCAGAGTAGGGGATCTTGTGCGTGAAAAGGTCGCAGTGAAAAAATAATTTGGCCCTTCCTATCGAGCACAAGTCCCTGTGTTGGGGATACACGGAACGATAACTGTTATTTTACCACCGTTGCCAGGGGCCAAAGAAAATCGCTTTGTTTCTATTGACAATGTCAAGTTACAACATGTGGCCGATTCTGCACAGCAGACCAAGAGGAACGTCCAGTAGTTCCCGAATCCCTCACTACTGGGGAAGATGTTCCGCTTCAAGCTATCTATACCAACAATGTTGCCTCTCCGAGCTTGGGGAGGGTGGATGATGATCTCGCTTTAGTTGCACTGACAACAAATAACTTAGAAACATTTAATTGAGTCACCATGACTACTGACGTTGCGGATGGTGCTATCTACAGTGTACCACCGCGAGAAACACCAACTCCTCCTTTGAATACGACAACACCTTTTGCACGAACTGCCTCTGGGTACTTTGCCTACAACAATGATGGTCTATCGGACTCGTTTGCCTCTTCAACTACTGACCTAGGTCCACGTAAGCTGATGTGTTGGCTTAAAGATACGTATTTTGTTTTTCCTTGGAACTATCTGTGGCTTTTATTGACTATGTCAGCATTTTTTCTCAGGATAGGGTTTGTCGTTACCTTTTTTCTGTTGATACATGGTCATTTTCTTCCTGAGAGATCAGCGGTTGAACAGGTGGAGAAGGTGTTGAAGCCACATTTTTCATCACATAAGGTTCGAAAAGACTTGTCCTTTGTGAAAATTTCTGCAGTGCCAATTCCGGATGGGATTGTGTGGGATAAAGTAATGTTTGATATATACGGTCCCACTGAGATAATTCAAATCCCGTATGTCCTAAAGTTATCTATGAATGATATTGTAATACCAGGCATTGTATCTGATGATTGGGATGTGAAGACAGTTGATTCCATGATGACTGAATTACAATATTATACTGTCTATGAAAATTAAGATGTTTATCAGTTTAAAGATAATTATGGTGACATGTTTTGCTATAATTATTATGGGCACCATTTTATACATAAAGCAAGTAGTCCAAAAACGATATTTGACTATACGCAATGGGAGCATTGCCCAACTCCCCCGCAAGGGTGTTCCAAAACTTATTCTGACAAATTTACGTATTTTTCTGGGCATCATCAAATGAATGCTAAGTCATATTATTTTAAGTTAACTTCGTCTAAAGATAAGAAAATGTTGTTGACTAATACAAAATTCATATACTCAGATTCTTTGTGTTTCCCGACTGTCGATTGAAGGTTACGAATATTGGTCAAATAATGTTGATTTGAAAAGTGTTTGGGGAACAAAACATTGGCAGACAAAGGGTAGAGAAACATTGTTTAGAGCATGTCTCATACCTGTCCAAATGATTTTTTTAAATGAAACAGTACAACAGACTAGCTGTTTGGGCTTAGCAACGATTAGAGAATTGAACATGCCTAGTATACCTGTCCCTGCAAAGATTAATAACTGGCAGAAATACATAAATGCCACTTTTAGTGAACTTACAGACTGGGTCCAGAATGGTACATTTAACACTTCATTGACACGTCCGGGCGGGTGGTTATTGTGGCCTATAGACACCAATGGATGTCATCAACGTTTTGTCATCTCCTCGGGGGGCTTCAGGACGAGTCGGGCAGACCCTCGCTATATATCACCAGAACATGCTGAAATTATTACTACATATAGTGTGGGAAAACTGTGCCTACAATGGTTAAAATCATCCTCACTAGATGCAGTCAAGACACATCTCACTCTCCTGTCTAATAACACTGACTTGCAGGATTTTTTGTCAGGCCCGAAGACACCACGTAGGAAGCGTTTCTTGTACGAAGTGTACAATAAAATATGGAAACTTTCCCAGCAGGAGGCTGCAGCCCGCTTAAGGCAGATAGATCAGGAAAATTTGAAAAAGGCATTAGCTGTTGTGGATAATGGAATTCACACCTTGTCTGACTGAATATATACGATTAACAACATTGTTTCTTCTGCTATAGACATTATACGATCTGATATGTCTTCTTTGTATCATGGACAAAGTCAGACCCGGTCCATTATGCAGTTGGGTTGGACACTTCAGACATTGAAGGCGGGTCGCGTTCCGTGGCAGCATATCAGTGCCAGGGAGATATTTTTTTCCTTTAATTTAACGCAACAACAACAACTAATGGCTAAGAAGGAGGCAACTTATGTCATGCTCAATATTGAAAAATTAGAAAGATTGCCTTTTACCATGGCCGAGATTCCCTCAGCAGAGTGGTTGATACACAGGGTTATTAATCTGCCTATTTCTACATTACAATTCACTTCTTGTTTGAAACATGTTCCGGTAGGCAGATATGAAAAGTTGTGAGATAGTTACATCCATGAGGTGTGGGAGCTTCCCTTCTTGTACAAATGCCTCAAGGGCATGAAAGAGGTCTTTCTTAGCGGCAGTGAATGTGAGACTTCAGTCAGCCGTTCGATGATTTGTAAGCAGTTGTCCTTGCATTGGGCATGTAATGCCTCGGTTGCGAATTTGGCTTGCTATCTGAAGGGAGTTCCAGTCCCCTTGATCAAAAACACGTTCCAGGTGCTTTCAAACGGCAGTTACGTCCTCCTCAATAGTGAAGACTGTTGTGGTATGTGGGCCGGAATAGTTACGTTGTTTCGGTCACCAAGGTCGTTACTTGCTGCGGGAATGTGTTGTTCCCCCCCACTAAATTAAGGGAGGTAGCAGATATCTGGCCTCACATTGCTACTTCTGAGGTGAATTTCGACAAGTTAAGTAGACTAAAGGCTTTATTGTTTCAAAAGCATGTGGCCCTTACATCTGCACGCGAGACCTACGCACTTCAGGTGGCAAGGTCATCAGCAGAAATACAGTCCCTGATAAATACCAACTTTCCGAGCCAATTTGGTGAACTCGTGGGACATATATTTAATGCGTCCAGCACAGCTGGATTGGCACATTTTTTCAAAGCCGTTGGTGTTGGTTTCGTTCACACCTTCTCTTCCATATTCGGTTTAATACCTTCGGCTATTCATTCAATTTTCGGAAGCATTTTGGGGGGATTTTCGATAACCATCATTTTGCTGTTGCTATTGTATTTTCGCAATGGCTCTCCCGCCGCAACAAGGATGAATGTGGGCACTCCCATCAGCGCAGCTGTGTCGTGACCGCATGATGCAGCACTTTGGAGCAACACTCCTGGAACATTTGGAGTGTAACTGGTCTCTGTCATTCAGACCGGTTTTGGATTGTGTGCAGCCCGTGTTTCGGTGCCGCTGGTGCTCTTTTGAACATGCACTAGATGTCTGTCTCTCACAGCAATGCCCCCCAGTGGTTGATGCTGATCTATTGATGTTCCCGATGAGGGCTCATTACCAGACATGCGCGCTGCGGCTGCGTTTGCTTCGTGAGGCTGATTACGAGATACCCTTCCTGGAGGAAGTTGATATTAACTCGTTTACGGAGTCTGTACGGGATGCCGCCTTAGTTGACACTGGGGCTTTGGAACACACCTGCTCCTTGATAGTCTTTGGCGTGGATTTTCCGGTCTTGTCATCTGCCGAAGTGGAGAACTTCCTGCTTTCCATGACCACTGTTTGAATTGGATCTGGTCTAAATTGACACTGTTACATGAATTTGGCTCTTAGCAGCATGCTTATTTTTAAATTGAAGATTAGTGTGCTTTGGTGTCCTCTTGACTTGTTGAAATTCTATAGGGTTTTAATTATCTTTTAGCTTAGGGCATTTTTTAGCTTCAGTTTAAACCACTTTCTACCTACAAGGGGAGGGTGTAGTGTAGCCATTTTTAATGTAGCTTTTTGCTCGTTTGCTTAAAGTATTAGGCCTCTGTGCACTTTGTCCTAGATGCATTTTATTTAGCCTCGCACTGTTATTTTACAATAACCAGTTTCACAGTCTTGTTTTATTTTCTTCTATCACACTGTTTAGCTTACTTCAGCACTGAAGTTCTCAAACAATACATTCTTGCTCGCTCTGTGCTTCAGTCAAGGATACAGTCTGGTACATTGCCGATAGACGTGTAGAAGTTTAGGGGGTCATTCTAACCCTTGCGGTCGGCGACCGCCAGGGCTAAAATGACGGAAGCACCGCCAACAGGCTGGCGGTGCTTCCGTGGCCATTCTGACCGCAGTCAGAAAAGGGCAACCGGCGGGAAACCGCCGGTTTACCACTGGCCCAGGGAATCCTCCATGGCGGCGCTGCTTGCAGCGCCGCCATGGGGATTCTGACCCCCTTACCGCCATCCTGTTCCTGGCGGTTTTCACCGCCAGGAACAGGATGGCGGTAACGGGTGTTGTGGGGCCCCTGGGGGCCCCTGCAGTGCCCATGCCACTGGCATGGGCACTGCAGGGGCCCCCTAACAGGGCCCCACTAAGATTTTCAGTGTCTGCAAAGCAGACACTGAAAATCGCGACGGGTGCCACTGCACCCGTCGCACCCCTTCCACTCCGCCGGCTCCATTCGGAGCCGGCATCCTCGAAGAAGGGGGTTTCCCGCTGGGCCGGTGGGCGGCCTTCTGGCGGTCGCCCGTCGGCCCAGCAGGAAAGCCAGAATGGCCGCCGCGGTCTTTTGACCGCGGTGCGGTCATTCGGCGGTTCCCGCTTGGCGGGCGGCGATTGCCGCCCGCCAATGTAGGAATGACCCCCTTAGTCTTTAGGGTTCGTAGAAAGTACACATTCTTACGTAGTGACGTTTCTTAGAGCACCGGCGTGTTAGTTATAAAAACACTTCCTAGTCCTGGTACACGTAAGAGAGAGATTCTGACCAGGAACCCGCAACTAGACGCTGACTGCCCTGTTTCAAATGCTGATCCCGATCACAGGCCTTTGCTCAGGTATGAGGGTCGATGTCCTCCCGGGGAACCTGAAAGGCAGGCTTAGAGCTTAACATGCTGTGCTCAAAATAGAACTTAGAAGAGAGAACGTAATCCAGTTGCACTATGATAGCTTTATTCTTATGTTTCACTCTTCTCGTTACTATTTCAATCCTACTGTGTTGTATGGTTCTGGTTATTGCGGCTCACGCCTTGTTATCCAAAATGCAGTTGTTTTATTAAACCAATCTTTAAAACTCAAACTGCCTTTGTCATTTATATATGAGACCACATTGTGTATGAGAGAACTGGTTGGGATCTGAGTGACCACGACTTCCCTGGGAAGCACTAAGATGTCATGCGCTCGGCTGCCCAATTGTCTCTTCCCTTTGGGAGAGATGAGGCACTGCTAGTTAGCCAGAGCTCAACCCAGATTTGGGATGACAAGGGTCCTTCGCCGTGGGTTAGACTTAGTCCCCCACACTGTGAACGATCTTGCCGCCCAAAAATCCAGTAGTCTCATTAGGTTAATGAGAGTCTACGCGACACCCTTAATATGGATAAGTACAAGCAACTTCCCCTAATAAATGGTGTTGAGGTTCATGCCTACAGGGACACAGGTGCCAGTGTTACCATGGTAATGAAGAAACTGGTACACCCTGAACAACACCTACTTGGTCAGCAGTACCAAGTGACAGACGCTCATAACAACACTCTTAGCCACCCCATGGCTGTTGTGAATCTCAACTGGGGGGGTTACTGGTCCAAAGAAAGGTGTGGTTGCCTCAGATTTACTTGTAGACTGTCTACTAGGGAAGGATTTAGAGACATCAGCTTGGGCAGAAGTGGAGTTGGAGGCCCATGCAGCAATGCTGGGCATTCCTGGGCATATTTTTGCTTTGACAAGGGCTCAGGCCAAAAAGCAAAAAGGACAGGGTAACTTGGATCCTGGAACAATGGACCAAGTGCTCCCTAAAGCTACGGGTAGCAAGGGTAAATCCCTACCCACTATCCCTCCCTCTACAGATGATTCTCCTTCTGTGGAAGAAGAATTTCCTCCCTGTGCAGAACCTTCACCAGATGATCTGGCAGCAGACACTGCTGAGCTTTTGGGTGGAGGGGGGATTGCCAGGAAAGAGCTGAATGTGGCACAGCAATCATGTCCCACATTAGAGGGTCTCAGACAGCAAGCTGTCAAGCAGCAAAATGGGGATGTCAGTGACTCACATAGAGTTTACTTGGAGGACAACCTCTTGTACACCAAGGCAAGGGACCCAAAACCTGGAGCAGCCAGGAGATTGGTCATTCCCCTGCAGTACAGAGAGTTCCTCCTAACTCTGGCACATTACATTCCTTAGGCTGGGCATTTGGGCCAGATCAAAACATGGGAAAGGCTTGTCCCCTGTTTCACTGGCCTAGGATGTCAGAGGACACTAAAGATTTTTGCAAGTCTTGTGTGACCTGCCAAGCCAGTGGCAAGACTGGTGGCACACCAAAGGCTCCCCTTATTTCACTACCTGTGGTTGGGGTCCCCTTTCAAAGGGTAGGGGTTGACATAGTTGGCCCCCTTGACACTCCTACTGCTTCAGGCAATAGGTTTATCTTGGTGGTTGTGGATCATGCCACAAAATATCCTGAAGCAATTCCTCTAAGGACCACTACAGCACCTGCAGTGGCAAAAGCCCTCCTGGGAAACTTTTCCAGGGTGGGTTTCCCAAAAGAGGTTGTATCAGACAGGGGTAGCAACTTTATGTCTGCATACTTGAAAGCAATGTGGAAGGAATGTGGTGTAACCTACAAATTCACCACTCCTTATCATCCACAGACTAATGGACTGGTAGAGAGGTTTAATAAAACTCTCAAAGGTATGATAATGGGACTCCCTGAAAAACTCAGGAGGCGATGGGATGTCCTGTTACCTTGCCTCCTTTTTGCTTACAGGGAGTTACCCCAAAAACGAGTGGGCTTCAGCCCCTTTGAACTCCTCTTTGGACACCCTGTAAGAGGTCCACTAACACTTGTGAAGGAGGGTTGGGAACAACCTTTAAAAGCTCCCAAACAGGATATAGTGGACTATGTACTTGGCCTAAGATCCAGAATGGCCGAGTACATGAAAAAGGCCAGTAAAAACCTTCAGGCCAGCCAAGAGCGCCAGAAGCAACGGCATGACCAGAAGGCTGTTCTGATCCAGTACCAACCAGGACAGAAGGTGTGGGTATTGAAGCCTGTGGCCCCAAGAGCACACCAGGACAAATGGAGTAGACCCCATCTAATTGTTGAGAAAAAAGGGTGAGGTTACCTCTCTGGTAGACCTGGGCACTGCCTGGAGTCCCCTTAGGGTGATTCATGTCAACCGCCTAAAACCCTACTATGACAGGGCTGATCTCCCTCTACTCATGGCATCAGATGAGGGACAGGACGAAGAGAGTGACCCTCTCCCTGATCTCTTTTCCACCACTGAAAATGATGCTTTAGTGGAGGGAGTAGTTCTGGCAGATTGTCTGACTGCAGAACAGAAAGACAACTGCATTAATCTCCTTGGACAATTTTCTGAACTCTTTTCAACTGTGCCAGGCACCACATCTTGGTGTGAACACACAATTGATACTGGAGACAGCTTGCCTGTCAAAAGTAAAATCTATAGGCAGCCTGACCATGTCAGGGACTGCATAAAACAAGAGGTTCACAAAATGCTAGATCTAGGAGTGGTTGAACCTTCTGAAAGCCCATGGGCGAGTCCTGTGGTGCTTGTACCAAAGCCTCACTCAAAAGATGGAAAAAGGGAGATGAGGTTTTGTGTAGACTACAGAGGTCTCAATCAGGTAACAAAAACTGATGCTCACCCTATACCCAGGGCAGATGAGCTTATAGATACACTGGCTTCTGCCAAGTATCTAAGCACCTTTGATTTGACTGCAGGGTATTGGCAGATCAAATTGGCTGAGGATGCTAAACCTAAAACTGCATTTTCAACTATAGGAGGGCGCTACCAATTTACAGTGATGCCCTTTGGTTTGAAGAATGCACCTCCCGCTTTTCAGAGGTTGGTGAACACAGTCCTGCAAGGGTTGGAGGCTTTTAGTGCAGCATATCTAGATGATAAAGCTGTCTTTAGCTCCACCTGGGATGAGCACCTGGTCCACCTTTGAAAAGTGTTGGAGGCCTTGCAAAAGGCAGGCCTCACTATCAAGGCCTCAAAGTGCCAGATAGGGCAGGGAAAGGTGGTTTATCTGGGACACCTGGTAGGTGGAGAACAGTTTGCACCACTGCAGGGGAAAATCCAGACAATCATGGATTGGGTTCCCCCTACAACACAGACCCAAGTGAGAGCCTTCTTAGGCCTCACTGGGTATTACAGGAGATTAATTGCAAACTATGGCTCCATAGCAGCCCCTCTTAATGATCTCACTAGTAAGAAGATGCCTAAAAAGGTATTATGGACAGCTAGCTGTCAGAAAGCTTTTGAGGAGCTCAAACAGACCATGTGCTCTGCACCTGTCCTAAAAAGCCCATGTTACTCCAAGAAATTCATTGTACAGACCATGTGCTCTGCACCTGTCCTAAAAAACCCATGTTACTCCAAGAAATTAATTGGTCAAACTGATGCATCTGAATTAGGGGTAGGGGCAGTCTAATCACAACTGAATTCTGAGGGCCAGGATCAACCAGTTGCTTTTATCAGCAGAAGGTTGGCTCCTAGAGAAAAGCGTTGGTCTGCCATAGAGAGGGAGGCCTTTGCTGTGGTCTGGGCACTGAAGATGTTGAGGCCATACCTGTTTGGCACTCACTTCATTGTTCAGACAGACCACAAACCTCTACTTTGGCTAAAACAAATGAAAGGTGAAAACCCTAAATTGTTGAGGTGGTCCAAATCTTTACAGGGAATGGACTATACAGTGGAACGTAGACCTGGGAGTACCCACTCCAATGCAGATGGACTCTCCAGATATTTCCACTTATACAATGAACACTCATCTGGGCAAGGTTAGCCTTATTGTCCCTCGTTTGGGGGGGGGAGTTGTGTAAGAAAGTACCATCTTGCCTGGCATGTTACCCCCATTTTTACTGTATGTATGTTTGTTTTTGCCTGTGTCACTGGGATCCTGCTAGCCAGGACCCCAGTGCTCACAAAGTGTACCCTGTATGTGTTCCCTGTGTGGTGCCTATCAGTGAGGCTTTGCTAATAAGAACCTCAGTGTTTATGCTCTTTCTTCTTTTAAAATTGTCACTGCAGGCTAGTGACTAATTTTACCAATTTTTATTGGCACACTGGAGCACCCTTATAATTCCGTAGTATATGGTACCTAGGTACCCAGGGTATTCGGGTTCCAGGAGATCCCCATGGGCAGTAGCCTCTCCTGGCCTCTGGAAATGCTTTGAAGGGCACAGATGGTGCCCTCCTTGCATAAGCCAGTCTACATCGGTTCAGGGATCCCCCCAGCCCTGCTCTGGCGTGAAACTGGACAAAGGAAAGGGGAGTGACCACTCCCTTGACCAGCACCTCCCAAGGGGAGGTACCCAGAGCTCCTCCAGTGTGTCTTAGACCTCTGCCATCTTGGATGCAGAGGTGTGAGGGCACAATGGACACCTCTGAGTGGCCAGTGCTAGCATGTGACATCAGAGACCCCTCGCGATAGGTGCTTACCTTTCTCTGTAGCCACTCCTCCTCTGAGGGCTATCTAGGGTCTCTCCTGTGGGTTTCTCGTCAGATAATAAATGCAAGAGCTCACCAGATTTCCTCTGCACTTCTCTCTTTGTTTTCTGCCAAGGATCGTCCTCTGACTACTCCAGTACGCTTGCAAAACCGCAACAAAGTAGCAAGGAGACTACCAGCAACATTGTAGCGCCTCATCCTGCCGGCTTTCTCGACTGTTTCCTGGTGGTGCATGCTCTGAGGGCTGACTGCCTTCACCCTGCACTGGAAGCCAAGAAGAAACGATGGAATCTTCCCCCTGTCAATGCAGGCACCAAACTTCTGCATCACCGGTCCTCTGGGTCCCCTTTCCTGTTGACGAGTGTGGTCCCTGGAACACAGGAGCTGGATCCAAGTGTCCCCGACAGTCCAGTGGCCCTTCTGTCCAAATTTGGTGGAGGTATGTCCTTGCCTTCCCACGCCAGGCAGTAATCCTGTGTACTGCGTGAACTGCAGCTGGTAGGGCTTCTGTGCACTTTTGCGAGACTTCCTTTGTGCACAGCCTAGCCCAGGACCCCAGCATTCCGTCCTGCATTGCCCACCTCGCTGAGTTGGACTCCGACTTCGTGGGACCCTCTTTTGTTGTGCTGAGTCAACCGCCATGCTCAGATCTTCTGAACGCCTGTTCAGGTGCTTCTGCGGGTGCTGCCTGCTTCTGCGTGGGCTCTCTGTGTTGCTGAGTGCCCCCTCTGTCTCCTCCTCCAAGGGGCGACCTCCTGGTCCTTCCTGGGCCCTGGCAGCACCCAAAACCTTCAACCGCAAATCTTGCAGTTAGCAAGGCTTCTTTGTGGTCTTTCTGCGTGGAAACAACTCTGCATCCTCTGACCAAAGGAGAAGTTCCTTGCATCTTCCGTTGTTGCAAAATCTTCGGCTTCTTCCACCCGGAGGCAGCCCTTTTGCACCTTCATCCGGGCTTTAGTGGGCTCCTGCCCCCCCTGGACACTTGCGTGACTCTTGGACTTGGTCCCCTTCCTTTGCAGGTTCTCAAGTCCAGGAATCCATCTTCAGTGCTTTGCAGTCAGTTGTTGTCTTTGCAGAATCCCCTATCTCGACTTTACTGTCTTTCTGGGGTAGTAGGGTAACTTTACTCCTACTTTTCAGGGTTTTGGGGTGGGGTATCGTGGACACCCTTAGTGTTTTCATACACTCCCAGCGACCCTCTACACACTACCCTAGCCTGAGGTCCATTTGTGGTTCGCATTCCACTTTTGGAGTATATGGTTTGTGTTGCCCCTAGGCCTATTTTCTCCTATTGCATTCTATTGTGTTCTACAGTGTTTGCACTACTTTTCTAAGTGTTTTAGTTACCTGATTTTGGTTTGTGTGTATATTACTTACCTCCTAAGGGAGTATATCCTCTGAGATACTTTTGGCACATTGTCACTAAAATAAAGTACCTTTATTTTTGGTAACTCTGAGTATTGTGTTTTCTTATGATATAGTGCTAAGTGATGTAAGTGGTATAGCAGGAGCTTTGCATGTCTCCTAGTTCAGCCTAAGCTGCTCTGCTATAGCTACCTCTATCAGCCTAAGCTGCTAGAACACTTCTTATCTACGAATAAGGGATAACTGGACCTGGCACAAGGTGTAATTACCACAAGGTACCCACTATAAGCCAGGCCAGTCTCCTACATGTAACACCCTCTCTCAGAGGAAATTCTTTGATTTGTCTTCCTGGGGCTGGGCTGCCCAGGAGGGCAGAAGCCTGGGTGTGGGTTGGCAGCAGCGGTAGCTGCAGTGAAAACCCCAGAAAGCTGGTTTGGCAGTACCCGGGGTCCATGCTGGAGCCCCGGGGATGCATGGGATTGGAACCCCAATACCAGATTTGGCATGGGAGGACAATTCCATGATCTTAGACATGTCACATGGCCATATTCGGAGTTACCATTGTGAAGTTACATATAGGTATTGACCTATATTTAGTGCACAAGTGTAATGGTGTCGCCACACTCAAAAAGTTCGGGGAAATTGCCCTGAACAATGTGGGGGCACCTTGGCTAGTGCCAGGGTGCCCTCACACTTAGTAACTTTGCACCTAACCTTCACTAGGTGAGGGTTAGACATATAGGTGACTTATAAGTTACTTAAGTGCAGTGTAAACTGGCTGTGAAATAACGCGGACGTTATTTCACTCAGGCTTCAGTGGCAGTCCTGTGTAAGCTCCCTATGGGTGTTACAACCTCTCTCAGAGGAAATCCTTTGTTCTGCCTTCCTGCCTGGACCCCAGGAGGGCAGAAACCTGTCTGAGGGGTTGGCAGCAGCTGCAGTGCAGACCCCGGAAAGGCAGTTTGGCAGTACCCGGGTTCTGTGCTAGAGACCCGGGGGATCATGGAATTGTCTCCCCAATGCCAGAATGGCATTGGGGTGACAATTCCATGATCTTAGACATGTTACATGGCCATGTTCGGAGTTACCATTGTGACGCTATACATAGGTAGTGACCTATGTATAGTGCACGCGTGTAATGGTGTACCCGCACTCACAAAGTCCGGGGAATTTGCCCTGAACAATGTGGGGGCACCTTGGCTAGTGCCAGGGTGCCCACACACTAAGTAACTTTGCACCCAACCTTCACCAGGTGAAGGTTAGACATATAGGTGACTTATAAGTTACTTAAGTGCAGTGGTAAATGGCTGTGAAATAACGTGGACGTTATTTCACCTAGGCTGCACTGGCAGGCCTGTGTAAGAATTGTCAGATCTCCCTATGGGTGGCAAAAGAAATGCTGCAGCCCATAGGGATCTCCTGGAACCCCAATACCCTGGGTACCTAGGTACCATATACTAGGGAATTATAAGGGTGTTCCAGTGTGCCAATCAGAAATGGTAAAAATGGTCACTAGCCTGCAGTGACAATTTTAAAGACAGAGAGAGCATAAGCACTGAGGTTCTGGTTAGCAGAGCCTCCGTGACACAGTTAGGCACCACACAGGGAACACAGTCAGGCCACAAACTATGAACACTGGGGTCCTGGCTAGCAGGATCCCAGTGAGACAGTAAAAACACCCTGACATATACTCACAAACAGGCCGAAAGTGGGGGTAACAAGGCTAGAAAGAGGCTACCTTCCTACAGTGCACAAGACCCCGCCTCTTCTTTGCCCTGCCCCAGACACACTCTAGGGGGTAGGAGACGATATTGTTTGAGGGCAGGCCCAGCCCTCTTAAGTGCAGGTGTCAGCTCCTCCGTCCCACTGTAGCCCAGGAAGACTCATCAGGATATGCAGGAAACACTTCAGCTCTTTCTGTGTCACTGTCTAGAGTGAATTCACAAACAGGCCACCTGTCATTCTGACCCAGACATGTATTCAGCAGCCAAGAAAAGGCACAGAATGGCTAAGCAAAAAAAATCATACTTTCTAAAAGTGGCATTTTCTAACAGACAATCTAAAAAACAACTTTACCAAAGATGTATTTTGAAATTGTGAGTTCAGAGATCCCAAACTCCAGATCTGTATCTGCTCCCAATGCAAAACGGAACTTAAATGATATTTACAGGCAATCCCATGATAACCTATGGCAGAGACAGGACTTGCAATAGTGAAAAATTAATTTAGCAGTATTTCTCTATTAGGATATGTAAAACACACTAGTACATGTCCTACCTTTTAAATATACTACACACTGCCCATTGGGCTGCCTTGGGCCTACCTTAGGGGTAGTACAAGGGAAGGTTTGGGCCTGGCAAGTAGGTGCACTTGCCAGGCTGACTTTCTAGCACAAACCTCTACACACAAACACTGAAGTGGCAGGTCCAAGGCATGTTTACAGGGCTACTCATGTGGGTGGCACAATCAGTGCTGCAGGCCCACTAGCAGCATTTGATTTACAGGTCCTGGGCAAACATACTGTCCTAAAACCAGCAAAAATAGGAGGAAGGAGGGTTTGACCTGTAAAAAGAGCCAGGTCCAACACCAGCTTTGTGTCCTTGGAAGCCTAGAGGATAAGTGCTGACAGGACTGCCCCCTCCTGATCCTCAGGGGGCCCCAGGATACCCCTGGCTCCACAGTCTTTAACAGCTCCTGGTGTCTTTGCATATTTGTCAATCTTCCCCTGGATAGTGATGATGGGTCCAGCCCCTCATTGGCTCCAAAGTAATTATTGCTCTACAAGGATCTTCAGTTCCCAGAGCCAGGTACTGATATGGGGGGCCCCCGGGACACCCTGCTACCCTCCAGCTTCTTGTTGAGATGGTGATGGCAGGCCGCTGCCTCCAACAACAAAAGGGTGTTTGGCAATGGTGTGAGATTCAGGGTATAAGCAGCAGCAGGTGGAGTTCACAAACTTGCAGGGGAAAGAGGAAAGTTCAAGTCTGGAGTTCCTCTAGTGCCAGGGGCAGTGTGCTATGCTACACTGGGCACATGGGCATGGAATGAAGGATGCGCCTCTGCCTGTGGTGCGCCCAGGATTGAATAAGGGAGCACCGCATGGCCAACAGCTATAGTCTACAGGGCGGTATAGCAAAGCCCACTGAAGTGCCGCCCCAGTCACTGAGCCATTCCGTCGGTGGTCTCCAATAGGCGCAGCCTCCCTTGACACTCTCTCCACCTCTGGCCTCTCCTTGTCTTAAGCCAATTAGAGTAGAGATAAAACAGTGCAGACCACTGTGGGGTCCACACCACGTCTGCCCCAGCCGAGAACCAATTGGCAGGTGCAGCTGTAGAGCAAGCCTACAGCCACGGGGACCGGCTCAGGAACCTCTCCACTCAATCCCACAGAAGAGCAGGGAAGGGTCACCAAAAAGTGAGCTGCCAACAGGATTTTTAAGGATTGAGTGAACTATGCGGTGCAGAGCTCCAGAGTCTTGCATCCATAATCTTGGGCTACCAAGCCCCGTCCCCCAACCCCATGCAAATCTATACATGGCATGAGTGTGATAGTTTGAAAACTACTGATAAGGGGCCAGGATTGAAGTGTTCAGAGGTGGTATCGGAAGATGTTTTCATAAACATTTTTCTAGTAGAGCTAGTGATATCCAGATTTGCCTTAGTGAGGGTTCAATGAGGAAAGAGATTCTTAGTGGGGATATCTGTCAGGGTGGGAGATCTTGTGACAGTACCATGCTATTCCTCCCCTATATCCTTTCAGTGGTTTGATGGCAATGGCTGAAGGACCCATCAGGACCAGCAAAAGGCTCTTAAGATGCTTCCAAGAAAAGTGAATTGGTCTCTATCTGTCGGCATAGATATAAATCTGAGGTCAAGTATCAGAAAAAACTTTTTGAAAGAGGGGGCTTGGGATCAATTGCTTCAAACTAGCTGCCTCTTAAACAACTCTTTATTCTGGGAAGTCATTAACTGGCTTGTTTGCTCAACCTGATGAAGCGTTCCTTTGTTCTTCCATTCCTTCTGATTTCTGGGTGAAGCACTTTTTTCAGCCATTTTTATTGAAACCTTGCAGGTTGTCTCCTCAGGTATTACGACCCCATCTGATGGAGTTTCTAATACTACCTTTTTATAAGAGGAAGTAAACAGTGCTATCTTGTAACTGACTAAAAATAAAGCCTCAGGTCCTTACTGGATACCTCCTGACAGATATTTCTGAATCTCAGGCATGGACTCCTTTGCATTCCTAAATTATAAATGCAATCCCACTATTATGTTCTCAATCCATTATAATCCCAGCGGCATATTTATGAGCCCCTCCTGCCCCCGGAGCATCACTTTTTGTGACACTCTGGCAGCACATACTACAAACTCATATCTATGAGGCCACGCAAAGCCACATTGTGTGGTTTTGAATGGCCTCATAGATATGAAGTAAGGCAAAGCAGAGCAAATGGCTACGTTGCTTACTCTGCGCTCGGGAGGCATTCCAAGGGCGCTGCAGTGTGTGTTACTGTGCAGCACCAATTGACTTTGACGCTTCCCCAGATTTACAAAATCATTTAAACCTGGGGTGCACCAAAACCTTGCACCTCCAGAGGTGAGGCGTAGCGAGGAGAAATAACTTAATTTCTCCTCATTTGTTCCTCTTTCCTTGTGTGCTGCATTCTGTGCCCCTTCCTGCACAAAAACACAGGCTCCCCTGCGGTGCCAGCACTAGGCTGCGGAAACTGCACAGCATGGGGGAAAGGACAGGAATGCACCTTATTGCATAAATATGGTGCATTCCTGCCCTTTCACTTTGGCGTAGGTCAGTGCAGCAAGACTGCCCTACACCAAATCCCCATAAATGAGGGCCCCAGTCGTTAGGAAGGGGGATAGGAGCAATCCTAGTTGCTATAGACCTAGTTCCCTTACTGACTCTGTGGTAAAGATCACAGATCGGGTAATCTTGAATAGGCTAATGACCTGGGCAGATGAAAATCATATTTTTTCTGACTTGCAATATCTGTTTAGGCCGGGGCTGGGCACCAATGACCAGTGCCTTAATTTGCATCTCCTAATTAACAGATATATTGTGGTTAAATCCAGATCCTTTCATTTAGCCTTTATGAACCTTACCTCAGCATTTGATAGAGTGAACCAGGAGAAACTTTACAAGATCTTATTGGATTTGGGAGTTGATGTAGATATTGTCAGTATTTTCTGTGACATCCATACTAACATGTCTGCTATAGTAAATACAACAATGGTTCCTGTTGTGAGATTTTTCTGCTAAAACTAGGTGTGAGACAAGGTTGTATCCATGCTCCTCTTTTATTTACTCTTTACATAAACAATTTGGAATCAGTTTTATTGTCTGATGGTTTGAGAAAACAGGGTTAATTGCAGAGGCCCCCTAACATTTTGCCCCCATTTTTCTGATTGTGCCCTGGGTACTGCTAACCAGCCACAGGGCCTGTGCTCTGTATGAAATAAGTTTCAAATTAGGCTAATTATAATTGGCAATTGTCAACATACCTATAAGTCCCTAGTATATGGTTGGGCTTGTAGGTTTAGGGACCCCAGAATAGGTTGTGCACCTATAGGCGCACTGCTGAGGTGCCCTGGGTCCTTTTAAAGGCAGGTCAGCCTTGCTGGGTACTTTTGAATTAAAGTTAAATGCAAGTTCGACTTTGGAATTAAAAGTAGTTCCAAAGTCCTAAACTACCTTATTTCTACATATAAGTCACCTCTAAGGTGTGCCCTATGTGCTCCTAGGTTTGGACGCCATGTAACTATAAGCAAGGACCTTATAGAAATGGTTCTATAAGCCCTGCTTAGGAAAAATAGCCAAATTAGTTTTTCCCTCACTGTAGTGAATGGCCTCTGTAGGCTAGAATGGGGAGACTTTATTTTAGTTAACAAAGTCCCCTCAAGTATCAGATACTTCGAGTTTGGTATCAAATTAATTGTTATAATAAATCCCACAATTTACAATTGTTGCATTTAATATAACTAGTACAGGTAAAGAGTTTTAAACTCTACCTAAAAAGTTGTCAACTTCAGCTCTGTAGTGCCCTTCTCTGATTGGCCAGCCTTTGGCAGTCTGGCCAGGCTGCCTTCATGAGGTGTGAAGTGGCCGGGGCTGAATATAAAGGATGTGCCTGGGGGAAGAGAACTATCTCATCAGATGGAGAAGACGGAAGGGGGAGGGCTGTCAAACCTGTCTTCAAATGCAGGTAAGGACATTTGGAGCAACCCAGCACCCCCAGACAATTAGGTGCCCTCTTAATTAAATTAGGAGAGGGGTGATTTTAGAATTTTTAGCAACACCAGTGGGTGGGCTCATCCAGATGTAACCTCCAAAAATCAGTTTCAGCCATGATCGATTTTTGAAAAATGTTGCTCCTTGGGATTGATTTTTGCATACTTCCCAGGAAGTGGTCATCACAGGGGAAGTGTCCTGCATCTGATTGGATAACCAGGACCCCCCTGTGTTTCACCCAGGATCAAGGATAAATATTGCAGAGCTGCACCCACACCGCAGATCCCTACCAGATCCCCACAAGGAACAAGACAAAAAAGAAGGACTGCCCTACTGGACCCCTGACCTGCACCTGGACACTGCACTCTGAAGGACTGCACCAGCTGCACACTTGGGCTACACCACTAAAAGGACCTTGTTTGTCTTCTACTGCTTCAAGAAGGGACTCCCTGTTTGCTACAGGTACAAAGGAGCGCCCCGAGTACCCTGCATCAAGTCCTGCAAGTAGAGCCCAGCTGACCAGCGTCCACTGGCCATTTGAAGATTCTAACCAGGTATATTCTGGGAATTGTCTTCCCGACTCCCAAACTCAGAGCTCCTGGAACCTTGGATCAAGTTGTGAACACTTCAAGGACCCAAAAAGGACCTTTGGAAGAAGATCCAGATGTTTGAAGACATTTGGAGCAACTCCATAAGTTGAAGAGGTGCATTGTGGGAGTTGTAGTCCCAGACCCCAAGAGGCAAATCCGAGCCTCTGAACCCTTGGCTGATGCTGTGGATCACTTTCCTGAATCAAGAAACACTTCTGAAAGTAAGTGTGACAGTGTTACCTCATGGGTGGCCTGAACTCTGGACTTTGTCCCTTTTCAGTGTAACCTTTTTTTAACCCTTTGGGAGCTAGTTGCTTCTATGCACTAGAAAACATTAAGGCCCTCATTACAACCCTGGCGGTCAGTGATAAAGTGGCAGTAATGCCGCCAACAGGCTTGCGGTAATAACTTTGAAATTATGACCACAGCGGGAACCGCTCAGACAGGCAGCCACTTGAACACACCGATCGCCAGGGCGAAATCAACAGGCAACACAGCGGTAATCTCCTACAGCCAGGCGGAAGATAATGTTCTGCCCACTGTATTATGAGACACCAATCCGCCACCTTTTCCGGGGCGGTACCAACAACATCAAAAGCCTGGCTGAAACACTGCACAGAAGGGAAATGACTCACCTGTGGAGACTCTGGGAAGAACCACAGCGCCATGGAGCCCGAGTTGCATGTCTTCCCCATGCTTTTCTACGTGCTACTCCACTATGAACACCAACGCCGGCGAAGACGACCACAGTGAGTACTGCTGCCTAGCACACGGGGGGAAGGAAAAAGAGAGTGACACACACACATGCAACACGCAACACCCCCACCCCCAACACCATCCATACAAGCAGATGCAGTAACATAACATATTCACCCCGTACCCCAAGGAATAATGCAAGGACAACTACAATAGAGTAAAAAGAGTATAATAAGATAAATATGGTAGGAATACGTGCATCCAAATAAAAAAGTATATACATATTCACAAATCAAGGGACACTGCCCAGTCCTCACTGTTCATGTGCCACAGTGCCACATAACAAAGTCCAAGGCCCCCCCAGGGGCATCAGGTCGAAAATAGCCAGGTACCTCAGGGGGACAGGGAATGGGGGGCACCTCAGCCGGAAGATGGTACAATGCCACTGGTCCTAGAGGGGTGCAAGGACACAGTCTCTCAAGTGGGTGACTTGCCCACATGCTCTGGAGGGGGCAACATGCCCAGTGAGCTTCATCCTGGGGAGGATGGGGTGAGTGGATGGCTTCTCCACTGGTTGAGGTCACATCTCTCAGCTGCATGTCAGACCCACAAGATTTGCAGGGGCCAGGGCGCACAACAGCCCATGGAGACAGGACTACACACTATCTGCTGGCGGTGACGGCTGCTCAGTGGTGGCAGTGGTAGTGCTGCTGGTGGATTGGTGGTGGGGGCTCCGACTGAGTCCCAGCACCTGGCTCCCTGTCTCTACTGCCTGCTGCTGCAGGCCCCTTGCCCTTTCTTCCAGCAGCTGGGGCTGGCTCCTTTCCCTTCCTTCCAGCAGCTGGGGCTGGCTCCTTGCCCTTCCTTCCTGCAACTGGGGCTGGCTCCTTGATCCTCCTTGAAGCACCTGGGGCAGGCACACTTTCCATCTGGCTGGCAGGTAGCCGGGATCCTTTCCTACCTGGAGTTGCTGGGGATCTACTGTGCCCATGGACTGGGTGGCTGAGGTGCTTGCCTGGGATTTGACTATCCTGGCCTGACATGAGGGACAGGGGGGGCTAGGGAAGAGGTCAATAGTGGTGAGGAAAAGCTTCTTAGGGACATTGGGGCGGGAAAAGGGAGATGGTTTTGGAGTGGAGGTAGAGGGAATGCTGGTAGGAAGTGTCAGTCTGCTGTGTCTGGGTGCAGGTGCATGGGCTGGATGCTGTTGTGAGGTGGATGACTGTTGGGTGTCTGGGTGCTTGCGTTTGTGTACTTTGGGAGGAGGGTGCACAGACACAGTGGGAGAGGACACAGGGAATGTGTGCATGGATGTGTTGGTAGTGACTGCCAGTGAGGGGTGTGTACTGATAGGTGTGCTGGTGATGGTGGTAATGGATGAGGATGTAGTGCATACAGGTGTGAGTGGAGATGCAACTGGGAGGGAGGTGGAGGAGGAAGAGGGGGACACAGTGGAGGCAGTGGATGTTGGTATGTCTGCTTCTTGATGTTGTTTGTGTAAGTGCCAGTGGGATGAAGTGTGGTGCTTGTGTTTGCCATGTCCACTCTTGGGTGTTGTCCTGGGTGCTTGCTCGTCTGACTGTGTGCTCGGGATAGGTTGGGGTTGAGGGGAATAGGATTGGAAAGAGGAAGTTGGAGGGTGGAAACAGGGACAATGGCCGCCATCAGAGAGGAGGCCAGAGCCTGGATTGATCCTGTTGGGCTGCCAAGCCAGTGTGAATGCCCTCTAGAAATGCATTAGTCTGTTGCATTTGGGCTGCCAGCCCATGGATGGCATTTACAATGGTAACCTGCCCAACAGAGGTGGATCGCAGGAGGTCAACAGCCTCCTCACTCAGGGCAGCAGGGCTAACTGGGGCAGGGATGAGGTGGCTTGGGCGAAGGAGATGCCCACCCTCCTGGGTTAGCAGGCACAGGAAACTTGCTGAGGGGCTGCTGGGAGGGCAGTGCTGGTATGTGGTGGCGGCTGTACCTGGGGTGGGCACAGAGGTGTCCGCCACCATCAGGGAGCTTCCATCGGAGGAGGTATCTGTGTCCGAACTGTCCCCTCCAGTCTCTGCCGTGGTGCTCCCCTCGCCCTCTGTCCCACTGGTGCCCTCACAGTTGGCGGATTCAGCCTTCTAGGTCCTATGGGATGCAGCTCCCTCCGTCGCTGGTGCATCTGCTCCTCCACCAGCTGATGCTAATGCACATAAGGACAGGGTGACACAACAAAAAGGGGGGGGAGAGACAAAGGATACTCTGGGTCAATGGCGGCAACAACACCACTGTTGGTGTAGATTGGAGGATTGGCTACCAAGACAGGTAAGAGCCTATCAGAAGGAGTCTCTGACGTCACCTTCTGGCACTGGCCACTCAGAGCAGTCCAGTGTGCCCCCAACACCTCTGTTTCCAAGATGGCAGAGGTCTGGGACACACTGGAGGAGCTCCGGGCACCTCCCGTGGGAGGTACTGGTCAGGGGAGTGGTCACTTCCCTTTCCTTTGTCCAGTTTCGCGCCTGAGCAGGGCTAGGCGATCCCTGAACCAGTGTGGACTGGCTTATGCAGAGATGGGCACCATCTGTGCCCATCAAAGCATTTCCAGAGGCTGGGGGAGGCTACTCCTCCCCAGCCCTTCACACCTATTTCCAAAGAGAGAGGGTGTAACACCCTCTCTCAGAGGAAATCCTTTGTTCTGCCTTCCTGGGCCAGGGCTGCCTGAAACCAAGGAGGGCAGAATCCTGTCTGAGGGGTTGGCAGCAGCAGCAGTTGCAGTGGAAACCCCGGAAAGGCAGTTTGGCAGTACCCGGGTTCTGTGCTAGAGACCCAGGGGACCATGGAATTGTCCCCCCAACACCATAATGACATTGGGGTGACCATTCCATGATCTTAGACATGTTACATGGCCATGTTCGGAGTTACCATTGTGATGCTATACATAGGTAGTGACCTATGTATAGTGCACGTGTGTAATGGTGTTCCCGCACTCACAAAGTCTGGGGAATTTGCCCTGAACAATGTGGGGGCACCTTGGCTAGTGCCAGGGTGCCCACACACTAAGTAACTTGGCACCCAACCTTCACTAAGTGAAGGTTAGACATATAGGTGACTTATAAGTTACTTATGTGCAGTGGTAAATGGCTGTTAACTAACGTGAACGTTATTTCACTCAGGCTGCAGTGGCAGGCCTGTGTAAGAATTGTCAGAGCTCCCTATGGGTGGCAAATGAAATGCTGCAGCTCATAGGGATCTCCTGGAACCCCAATACCCAGGGTACCTCAGTACCATATACTAGGGAATTATATGGGTGTACCAGTATGCCAATGTGAATTGGTAAATTTAGTCACTAGCCTGTAGTGATAAATTTGGAAAGCAGAGAGAGCATAAACACTGAGGTTCTGGTTAGCAGATCCTCAGTGATACAGTTAGGCACCACACAGGGAACACATACAGGGCACATACTATGAGCACTGGGGCCCTGCCTAGCTGGGTCCCAGTGACGCAAGGGCTAAAACAACATACAAACAGTGAAATATGGGGGTAACATGCCAGGCAAGATGGTACTTTCCTACAGCCGCCCTCCCCATAACTGAGAGAGGCAGTTTATTCCAAAACGACACGGAGCGCTCCAGCCCGATCACAACCCACTCAACATTATGCTTCACATGTGCCGCCACCGTATGAGTGACCCAGGTACCTAAAACTTTCGATCTCCCACCTGAGCCCCACCCCCAGCAAATCCTCCAATGGGGCACCCCATAATGACCCTAAAGGAAACAGTAGTGACTTCTTCCTATTTACCCAAAGACCAGACATAGCCCCGAATTCCTCCAGTAACTGCAAGTACAAAGACACCGAAACACGTGGCTCTCGTAGGTATATCAACGCATCATCAGCGTATAGAGAGACAATATGAGTAACTTGTCCCACCTGAACGCCCCAGGACGCCAACTCCTCACGAAGCCAGACTGCCAGTGGCTCCACTGCCAAAGCAAAAAGAAGCGGTGATAGAGGACATCCCTGCCTGGTACCCCTACCTATTGCCCAGGAGTCTGAGAGCTCCTCGCCTTCCTGAATGCGCGCAGAGGGTGCAGTGTACAGCAAACGAACCCAAGAACAAAAATAGGGGCCAAATCCCATTCCCCGCAACACCGCTAGTAAATATCCCCACTCCACCGTGTCAAACGCCTTCTCTAGGTTCAATGACACCAGCACCAATTAGTTCTCTACACCCATAGTTTCATGCAAAACATGGGCCAAACGACGTAGATTATATGTTGTGCCACGA
This sequence comes from Pleurodeles waltl, assembly GCF_031143425.1. Classification (NCBI taxonomy): domain Eukaryota; kingdom Metazoa; phylum Chordata; class Amphibia; order Caudata; family Salamandridae; genus Pleurodeles; species Pleurodeles waltl. The sequence goes on along the minus strand of NC_090444.1, from coordinate 866,255,864 downwards.
CCAGGTATAAAACCACATTGATCATTGTGCACCAAACCCCGAATCACTCTGCTTAGCCAAGTGGCCAGTATTTTACATAGAATCTTGATTTTGCTACTCAGCATAGTGAGCGTGCGATAAGAAGAGGGGTCACAGGGATCCCCACCAGACTTAAGCATTAAGCAGATAATGCCTTGACCCATGGTTTCTGGAAGTATACCCCGAACCCGGGCTTTCTCAAACACCTCCAACAGCCTCTGTCTCAAATGAAAAGAAAATGTTTGGTACAGCTCAATCAGGAATCCATCCACGCCCGGCGATTTAGCTTTCGATAATGCCTCCACTGCTGCAGTCACTTCCTTTACTGTTATCTTGGCATCTAGACGCATCTGCTGCAGAAACCCTTCTAAATCAGAATCCGGTGCTCCAGCGCTGGACACGGCCCGTAAGTGCTCCACTAAAACCCGAAAGATATCCCTCCGATTAGTGATCTACGCACCGTCAGCATTCCTAACACATAAAATGGTAGGAGATTCAACTTCCCGCTTGAGGACCCACGCTTGTAATTTACCAGACTTATCTCCCTCCCTATGAAGACGCTGCCTATATGATCTAAGTGTGACCTTATCTAGCATTTCCCAGCAGTTACTAACCTTCTTATACAATCGGAGCTCCTCTTGTTCTACCTCCCTTGTTATTGGCATTTGGTGCTGCATCCCCTCCAACACCCCCTCCGACTCAGTAAGTTCTTGTTCCATTTGCTTGCGCACCCCACAGGCAGTGCCTATACAAACCCCTCTCAATACAGCCTTCAAGGCTTCTCACTCCACTCCCCGGGAATCTGTCACACCCCAATGTAAGTCCATATAGTCTCTAAAAGCCACCGCCATTTTATCATGACAGCTAGCATCCGTCAGGAAATTCATGGGCATGTGCCAACTGTGTCACCTTAGTATCCCATCCCCACAGCACTTGCAGCAACACCGGTGCATGATCAGACAAAAACCTCCCTAGATGCTTGATATCCATCACCTGTGAGCATACAATCGACCCAGGAAGAAACAGTCCAGACGACTATATGTAATATGCGTCTTAGAATGACAAGTATACTCCCTGCTCTCGGGGTGCAGTTCCCTCCATCCATCCCAGAGCCCTAAATTATGCATAACCTCTGTGAGAGATCTCACCATCAATGGTTGGGTGCCCAATTTAGTCAGATAATGGTCCTTTTCACCATCCAATATGCAATTATAATCTCCCGCCCATATTAGAGACTCGTCAACCCCCTCCCCCAACATTTCAGGTATATTGTCAAAAAAGGCTTGTTCGTCTATGATAGGTGCATAAGTGTTAAGAATAGTAAGTGGTAGTCCATCCAATGTGCCCTGTAGAAGTATATATCTACCATCCACATCCGCTTTGCTATAGATATGTGTAAATGGGACATCTGGCGCAATCCATATCATCACACCCCTTGCATAAGAGGAGAAGGACGAGAAGAACACCTGACCCCACCACTTCTTAGCCAGTCTTTGCAATTCCTCCTCTGTCATGTGCGTCTCCTGGAGACAGGCTATATGAATCTTATGTTGCTTTAGAAAAGAGAGCACCCTATAACGCACAGTATAGCTCTTCAACCCCCTGACATTCCACGTCATCTGTCTTCCCATGTTAGAGGTTCAAATACTCCATCCCCCTTGCACCTCCTTCCCCCACCTCCCTCTAGCAAAGAGAAAGCAATACAAGACCGTACTTCATATCCCGTACACAAACATGCACTGCTGATATAAACAAGTAACATATGCAACCATGCACAAACTAAACAACCCCAACCCCCTAAACCCACCCCAGATAAACAGTAAAACAGACACATCAAAACATACTGTAGATCCATGTGTATGTTTGCTGCCAGGACAACAGCCTAATACCTAACTCCCCCATCCCTACCACCACAGTGGTAGTAACCACCCCCATCCCGTAAACAGAGTTTGCTGTGCCTATAACCCTTTTATAATCTAGGAAAAGTACATCCCCCCCATCATATTGATCAGATTCATAAAGTGCCCCCTGGAATCCATATCCATTACAGTCCCTGGAGCCCCATACAATGCAGGGCGCGCGCTTCAGACATGAACTCCGGCCCCCCAGTAATTTCCACAAGGGCCGCACAAACCAGGGGCCAACAATATTAAGTGTCAACAAAAATCAATGCCACTCAGATGGCTCAACGATTTCGACAGACAGCTCAGGGACCACAACAGCCATAGTACCATCTTGTTAAATTTCAACTCTGCTCTTGGAGTTGTCACCCCTTTGCGTAGAGATCTGCATCTGGCTCTCCCTGCGCCTCCTCCAATCCGTGTCATCCACACCAGAGGTACGAGCAGCCCCCGTGCTAGACCGCCAAGATCGTCCCGGGCCAACTTTGTCCCATAACTCCAACCATCTCCATACCTCCTCAAGATGTTTGAAAAAGTGCGACTTACCCCCGAGACCACCTTCAGACGTGCCGGATATAATAACATATATCTGAGGTTCATGGCCCGTAACTTAACCTTCACCTACAAAAAGCCCTTTCTAGAAGTCTGGACTTTGTTCGCATAGTCCGGATAAATGGAGATTTTGCAATTCTCAAACACAGCCCTATCGGTTTCTCGAGCAGTCCGTAGAATACAGTCCCTATCTTTATAGTTCAAGAGGCATGCAATGACTGCCCTTGGAGGTGCTCCAGGCCTAGGAGGGGCAACCAAAGCCCTGTGCGCTTGCTCCACCACAAACACCCTGGACAACCCCTCAGGTTGCCATACATCTCTAATCCACTGCTCCACGAAACCTTCCGTTGTGGGGCCTTCCACACGTTCCGGAAACCTAAGGAGGCGCACGTTGTTTCTGCGGGATCTGCCCTCTGAGTTCTCCAATCTCATCTCCAACATCCCAACCGTGGAAGTGACCTGTGCCATCTGCTTGCGCAAAGTGCTTACCTCCGTCTGTAAATCCACAATAGACCCCTCCGCCACCTTGACCTTATCAGAGACTTTACGACGCTCCGTCCGGAGAAGGTTCACCTCCACAGCCACCGCTTCTATCTTCCCCTCCAGGGCCAGCCTGGAGCCCTGTATTGCAGCTAGTAGTTCAGCGTGTGAAGGTTCTTCCGCAGTAGCGAGCGTTTCCTGAACCTCTCCAGGTCCCCCATACGAGTTTGGCGCTGTAGCAACTGGGCAGGCATAGTATATTGCTCCATAGTATTCCCTTGCGACACAGTGGTTTGCCGATGCCGCCCCATCTCACCATCCAGTTAAAAGTAATAGGATGTAGTACCACTGTACCTGACTCAGAGGGTGGTAATAAAGCATGTTGAGGTGTGACACTCTTGAGTAAAGCAAACCAATAGTCTGACCCCTTAACATCCACAACAAGTGACCATATAGCTGTATTGCACAGAGAGCCCCAGGTTCAGACGATCCAACTGCCCCAAAAAAGCTCCACGGAGCAGGGCCAATACTTCTACACCCCAATGGGCCCGCGGTCAGGCCAAGAACCATGCACCTCCAGGCCAGTTCCCCAACGAGGAGCACCAGCCCTCCTCCTCTGTGCCGCAACGCAATCCACCCAGCCGATCCCCGGCCACTCCTCCACAGTCGCCAGCTGTAGGAAAGTACCATCTTGCCTGGCATGTTACCCCTATATTTCACTGTATATATGTTGTTTTAGTCTATGTGTCACTGGGACCCTGCCAGGCAGACTGTGTGTCTGACTTGTTACACCAATATGTAGTGGACTCAAATCTGACCTCTCCCTAAGAATTGGGAAAGAAGGCAGACAAATGGGTCAGAACAAGAGTGAACAGAACGCGCACAACTTCTTTCCTGGGCGGGAGCCCTTTAAACTTTGCCGGAGGCAGCCTCAGCTGCTGATAGGGCGGGAAGCCCTTCTTTAATCCACAGCGCGCCCGCAACCGCGGGACGCGCACAACTTCTTTCCTGGGCGGGAGCCCTTTAAACTTTGCCGGAGGCAGCCTCAGCTGCTGATAGGGCGGGAAGCCCTTCTTTAATCCACAGCGCGCCCGCAACCGCGGGACGCGCACAACTTCTTTCCTGGGCGGGAGCCCTTTAAACTTTGCCGGAGGCAGCCTCAGCTGCTGATAGGGCGGGAAGCCCTTCTTTAATCCACAGCGCGCCCGCAACCGCGGGACGCGCACAACTTCTTTCCTGGGCGGGAGCCCTTTAAACTTTGCCGGAGGCAGCCTCAGCTGCTGATAGGGCGGGAAGCCCTTCTTTAATCCACAGCGCGCCCGCAACCGCGGGACGCGCACAACTTCTTTCCTGGGCGGGAGCCCTTTAAACTTTGCCGGAGGCAGCCTCAGCTGCTGATAGGGCGGGAAGCCCTTCTTTAATACACAGCGCGCCCGCAACCGCGGGACGCGCACAACTTCTTTCCTGGGCGGGAGCCCTTTAAACTTTGCCGGAGGCAGCCTCAGCTGCTGATAGGGCGGGAAGCCCTTCTTTAATACACAGCGCGCCCGCAACCGCGGGACGCGCACAACTTCTTTCCTGGGCGGGAGCCCTTTAAACTTTGCCGGAGGCAGCCTCAGCTGCTGATAGGGCGGGAAGCCCTTCTTTAATACACAGCGCGCCCGCAACCGCGGGACGCGCACAACTTCTTTCCTGGGCGGGAGCCCTTTAAACTTTGCCGGAGGCAGCCTCAGCTGCTGATAGGGCGGGAAGCCCTTCTTTAATACACAGCGCGCCCGCAACCGCGGGACGCGCACAACTTCTTTCCTGGGCGGGAGCCCTTTAAACTTTGCCGGAGGCAGCCTCAGCTGCTGATAGGGCGGGAAGCCCTTCTTTAATACACAGCGCGCCCGCAACCGCGGGACGCGCACAACTTCTTTCCTGGGCGGGAGCCCTTTAAACTTTGCCGGAGGCAGCCTCAGCTGCTGATAGGGCGGGAAGCCCTTCTTTAATCCACAGCGCGCCCGCAACCGCGGGACGCGCACAACTTCTTTCCTGGGCGGGAGCCCTTTAAACTTTGCCGGAGGCAGCCTCAGCTGCTGATAGGGCGGGAAGCCCTTCTTTAATACACAGCGCGCCCGCAACCGCGGGACGCGCACAACTTCTTTCCTGGGCGGGAGCCCTTTAAACTTTGCCGGAGGCAGCCTCAGCTGCTGATAGGGCGGGAAGCCCTTCTTTAATACACAGCGCGCCCGCAACCGCGGGACGCGCACAACTTCTTTCCTGGGCGGGAGCCCTTTAAACTTTGCCGGAGGCAGCCTCAGCTGCTGATAGGGCGGGAAGCCCTTCTTTAATACACAGCGCGCCCGCAACCGCGGGACGCGCACAACTTCTTTCCTGGGCGGGAGCCCTTTAAACTTTGCCGGAGGCAGCCTCAGCTGCTGATAGGGCGGGAAGCCCTTCTTTAATACACAGCGCGCCCGCAACCGCGGGACGCGCACAACTTCTTTCCTGGGCGGGAGCCCTTTAAACTTTGCCGGAGGCAGCCTCAGCTGCTGATAGGGCGGGAAGCCCTTCTTTAATACACAGCGCGCCCGCAACCGCGGGACGCGCACAACTTCTTTCCTGGGCGGGAGCCCTTTAAACTTTGCCGGAGGCAGCCTCAGCTGCTGATAGGGCGGGAAGCCCTTCTTTAATACACAGTGCGCCCGCAACCGCGGGACGCGCACAACTTCTTTCCTGGGCGGGAGCCCTTTAAACTTTGCCGGAGGCAGCCTCAGCTGCTGATAGGGCGGGAAGCCCTTCTTTAATACACAGCGCGCCCGCAACCGCGGGACGCGCACAACTTCTTTCCTGGGCGGGAGCCCTTTAAACTTTGCCGGAGGCAGCCTCAGCTGCTGATAGGGCGGGAAGCCCTTCTTTAATACACAGCGCGCCCGCAACCGCGGGACGCGCACAACTTCTTTCCTGGGCGGGAGCCCTTTAAACTTTGCCGGAGGCAGCCTCAGCTGCTGATAGGGCGGGAAGCCCTTCTTTAATACACAGCGCGCCCGCAACCGCGGGACGCGCGCGGGCGGCGCCCGGGCGAAGCCCGGGCAAAGGGCGGGCCCGTCCTTCGCCCGTCATCGACCGGAAGAGGCCGGGCTGGGCCCCCCCTCTAACGCCTTCTCCTCTCTACAGTGTCATTTATACTTGTGTGCTGCGCCAGGTACAGTGCGATCTCTTATTAAATATGGGGAAAAGGAAAATTAATGTTCAAAAGGGGATAGGTGGGTCCAGCTCCCTCCAGTCCTCCATTACCAGTTATTTATCCTCTGTAATGGGGGCCATTGAGTCTGAACTAGAACATGTAGAAGAAAGGATTGGGGCTGTCCAAAGTACTGTCCAATATCCTCCGCTGGAACCTTCTCTGGAACTTATCAGCCATGCTCCTACCTCCTTAAGTACTGGTCTTTCACCACTGCCCTTAATAACAAACTCCATCCAGTTGAAAGAAGACAAAATTCCTACTTTTGATCGTACTACTTCTTCTCCCCTTTTAGTTACTCCTCCTTCTGAGGGTTCTCAGACTGTTTCTCCACCTACAAAGAAGAGGCGAGCCGGGAAAAAGCCAAAAAATGTAAAAAAGGTCACAGGTTTTAAAAAGAACTTACCTACCCATTTGACCCAAAGTAACAAACCTTCAGCCCCCTTGGTTTTTACCTCTGAATGTCTTCCAAGTACGATCATTTCTGAAGATGGCTCTAATAGATTTGACTCGACACTTAAATTATTTTGTGCAACTTTAGAGGCTAAAATTACAACTTTGATTACCGAGAAGCTTGATTGTTTTTTTAATGATGTAACTAGGCTTTTATCTAGTTTCTCTAAACCTGGACCACTTAGCCCGGGAATTCTCCCTGGCCCCGAATCAGTTCATTTACCTACTCCTCCCCCTACATTGGCACCCCAAGGAGCCGGTAACTATTTGTCTGATCTACAAGTTGTCCCTGGCCAAGGAACCCTTGTGGATAACCCTGTATTATGTCCAGCAAGGAAGGCTCACTCCTCTAGGTTGCAAGACAATGGCTCCAACTTATTCACTAATCATGCAGACTTTTTACATTTACCTCCGGACTGTAATCCGTACGTTTTGGTTCTTTCTAACGTTCCTCCTTTGGAGTGCCGCAAACTAGAAGATACCCACTCTTTAATTAGGAAAGCCGGCCATTGGTTGAATTCTAAATTTAAACCAAATTCTTCAGGCTTCCGTAATGATAAGATTCTTATGGCCCGAAGGGTGAAGAGGGTTGGCTTCTCAAAAGAATTGAAGGAGGGCGATTATGTTATTTTAAACTTTGCCAATCCTCAGTCAGTAGATTATTTTTTGACTAAATCGGCCTATTGTAATATGTTAAATAACAAGATTCAAATCCATTCCCTGCACCATTTTTATGACCCTGTGCTTTTACCAAATCGTCCTATTACTAATTTAAGCGTGCACAGCCAAGAGCCAGATAGGTCTCTCTTACAGGTCAACGTTCCAACTAGCAATAGATTCTCAACCCTTAGTCACTTTGATGAGAATGATTGACTATCGGTGACCCACCACTGTTCTTCTAATTTAGAGAGACGGATGGTTGGGACCGTCCAATCCAAGCGTATCATGGGCACAGGAATGTGTACTACAGATTTACAAACTCATCTAAATACCAAAGTCTCATCATTATGTTCTGCATTTAGACCACTAACCCTGCTCAGTTGGAATGTAGCAGGGTTGCGATCTAAAACTAACAATTCGGACTGGAAGAGTTTCATTTCTTCTTATGATATAATTTGTCTACAGGAAACTTGGTCTAAAGATATGTTTTTCTTGAATGGCTTTACTTCTTTTTGCCAGCCGGCACGGAGTTCTCACATGGGGAGAGCTAGTGGTGGCCTTTTAGTACTTGTTTCTGTAAATCTTCCGCTTTTAAATGTGTCCCTAATTTGGTCTTCCCCTTATTTTATGGTTGTTCTCGTCTCTATAAGCGGGCAAAAGGATATTCTAATTTTAAACTTTTATAATAATATCCCTCGGGGCTTCCTTATGACCCATCTGGAAGAGGTAATGGATTTTATAGATTCCTCACATGCTTTACAGTTTAGTGATTTAACTATTTTCTGGGTGGGTGATTTTAACATTCCCTTATGCTGTAAAGAACACACGGACTTGTGTGCCTTCCCTGTTGAGGGTAGAGAGTCACCAATTCATTTTAATCATACCTCTGAAGGAGATGCCTTAAATTCTTTTATTTGTAAATTTGATCTGGTTCACGTTACAGAGAAATTGGCCCCTGATGCCCGTAATACGCCCACTTACACCGGGAATTTGAAGGGGAGTACCATTGATTTTATACTTATCAGCTCTTCTGATTTTTATCTAATTAGAAATTTTAAGATTACGCCTCATTGTGCAAGTGATCACAACCCTCTTAGTATTACACTGGACCTAAAAGTAAATCAGGCACCCTTGAACAAAAATTTGTGTGCTGCTACAGTTTATAATTTAAATAGTGGCATTCGTTTAAAATGGGATAAAATTGACCCTAAAAAGTTTAACCAAGAAATTGTAAGAAGTAGGTCTGATACGATTTATACGTGTTTGTCTCAGCAATCAGACTCTGACTGTATTGTGCGAGAATTCGAATCCTTAAGTAGTGATATTTCACGCGCCCTGGTGATGGACAGGCCCGGGAAGGGGCCGGTGGTCCATAGATGGTTTGATTCTGCGTGTTCTTTAGCCCATAAAAAACTTAAAGAAGCTCTTAAAGCAGTTCCTCCCGCACGTCAATTAGTAAAATCAGCGAGGACTGACTATAAGGTTGCCCTTGATAAACGGAAATCCGAAATTAGGTCCAGGGCTTGGAGCGATCTTTTGGCCGCATCTGAATTTAAGGACACTTCCAAATTCTGGAAAGTGATAAATCACCCTTACTTTTCTGATAAGAACTCTTTGGCCAATGAATGTTTTATTACTGAGGATGTCTGGATAAATCATTTTAGGAAAGTTTTCTGCTCTGAAACTTATGAGAATTCGCATGTGGCAGTTACTCCTGCTACACATTTTACTCCAGATTTTAACTTTAAGGCCCTAAATATTATTTTTGATCTCCATGAGGTCAAAGGTGCCATTGATAGATCAAGGCAGGGAAAGGCCCCTGGACCCGATGGGGTTCCTGTCGACCTTTTTAAATCAGAAATTGAGCTCTGGGGCCCTTTGGTTACAAATGTGTTGAACAACGTGGTAACTAGTAATGTGCCCTCTTCATGGAAATCGGCTATTATTGTTCCCATCTTTAAAAAAGGTAATAGACAAGACCCCTCTTGTTACAGACCAATCTCCCTTATTGATTCAACGGCAAAGATTTTAGGTAGTGTGATCTTGTCCCGTTTAGAAGATTGGGTAACAGATGCCCAGATTTTATCTCCCATCCAATTTGGTTTTAGACCCGGTGTGGGCACAGTTGAGCAAGTTTTAAACTTACAATTGATACTTAATAAATATGTGTCTGTTAAGAAAGAGTCCATCCACATGGCTTTTATCGATCTAACCAGTGCCTTTGATTTGGTTAACAGATCCAAGTTATGGCAAATCCTAGAAGTTCTAGGGTGTGACCCGGCTCTATTGGAGCTTATTAAACGTCTACATACAGACCTAACGGTCTCTGTTCAGGTCGGCTCATCTGGGCAGAGAACCCCTCCTATTCCGTCAACCAGGGGCGTAAGGCAAGGATGTATTTTAGCCCCTTTTCTTTTCTTGATTTATATAAATGGGCTCTATGATTTTTTGGTTAAACAAGCAAAGGATGTACCGAAGATGGGCCAAAGATTACTTCCAGTTTTATTATATGCGGATGATGCAGTTTTAATTGCTCGTACTGCAAATGGCTTACAGGGCTTATTGGACATGTTTTATGAGTTTATGTCGAGCCTCGATTTGAAGGTCAATTACCCCAAGACTTTTGTCATGACCTGTGGCCCACGTAACACAAAATCCAAACAATTTACTATGGGAGGGCATTCTCTTATTAAGGTCAAAGATTTTTGTTACCTAGGCATGCATTTGAGTTCCTCTCTGTCCTGGAAGACTCATATTAATTTTAAGCTCCAACAGCTGATAAGGAACACCGAAGCGATCTTTCGCTTCTCTAATAAACTAGGCCATAGACCCCCCGCACATATGAAAACTCTGTATAATTCTAAGTGTACCGCAGCTGTGCTCTACGGAGCAGGCGTCTGGGGCTGTGTAAAGGTACCATCTCTCCAGAGGGTCGAAAATAAATTTTTGCGAAGATTACTGTTGGTTCCAAAATGTACTGCAAATATCATCTGCCACGAAGAACTTGGTCAGTGTTTTTTGGAGGATAGGGTTTTTTTGGCGCCATTATTGCTTTGGATTAGATGTTGGCTAAACCCAATGGCAAAATTGGTCCAAGATTGTATTTCCGAATGCTTACAATTGGAAAATTCAAATAGGATCCCCTGGCTTATGTTTCTACGAAACTCTTTTGAGAATTTAGGTCTTAGATATATGTTTGATGAACCTCACCTATTAACTATAAATTCTAGGTCCGTTCTGAAGGCTACTTACTCCGAGTACATATCAGACCTGAGATTTTACAGTTCTCTGAAATTAAAATCCTTTGATTCCTATTCTCAGGTTGTGACAGCCCCATGCCTTGAACCTTATCTGACCTGGTTTTCCAGTTTTAAGATACTTTCTTTTTTAACACTTTTTAGACTTAATTTAATTCATTTTAAAGTAGCGTTTCCTGAACCATGTTTTTGGAAAAGGGATTTACCTCTTTGTCCCTGTGATTCTAGATCAACCCAGAGTACTTTGCACTTTTTTCTCTTTTGCCCTTTTTATGCTGCTCCTAGAGGGGTTTGCATTTTACCCACTTTACGTTCTGTTAGACCCATCCATTACAAGGAAGCTTTAATATATTTTCAGAGATTGCCAGATAGACAAATTTGTCATTTTGTATTAGATTTTGTTACAGCTTCTTTAAGCATTAGGAAAAGGCTCATTTCATTTTAAATGTATATGTATGTATAGTTTAATATTGTAAGTTAATCTTTGTATTCTGTTATTGTGATTTTTCTTATGTTATGAGTTTTATTTGTTTCTTTTATGAGATTTTAGACCGGATGTTTACGTAATGTTTTAGATATGGTACTATTTTATTCTTCTATCTATTTACTGTAACGTAATTATTGTGTGGTATTTGTGTTTTTGTCTGTACTTTTATGGCATTTGCCGAATAAAGTTTTGTGACTGACTGACTGAGTGAACAGAAACGTTCATACAGGGGGTGACAAGGATGGCAAGAAGAAGGATGGTAAGTCTTCTGACAAGGGTGGGGACAAAAGTAAAACTGAATCTTCATCAGGCCCACAAAAATCCTCTGGTGGGGGTGGTGGGTCCAAATCCTCTTCCAATAATCAACCTAAAAAGCCTTGGTGTTATTTGTGTAAAGTCAAAGGCCATTGGACAACTGATGCCAGTTGTCCAAAGAAAAACACCAAACCTCCCACTATCACAACCCCTATTGCAAATTCTAGTGCCCCTAGTAATAGCAGTGGTGGTGGGAGCAAACCTACAAATAGCCAATCCCAGAGAGTAGCTGGGCTCACTATTGGTAATGTATTTGGGGTTGGTCTTGTTAGGGAGACCACAGAGGCTGTGTTAGTCTCTGAAGGTGCCATTGATTTGGCCACCTTGGTTGCTTGTCCTCTTAATATGGATAAATACAAGCAACTTCCCCTAATAAATGGTGTCGAGGTTCAGGCCTACAGGGACACAGGTGCCAGTGTTACCATGGTAATAGATAAACTGGTCCACCCTGAACAACACTTACTTGGTCAGCAGTTCCAAGTGACAGACGCTCATAACACCACTCTTAGCCACCCAATGGCTGTTGTGAATCTCAACTGGGGGGGGGTTTCTGGTCCAAAGAAAGTTGTGATTGCCTCAGATTTATCTGTAGACTGTCTACTAGGAAATGATTTAGAGACATCAGCTTGGGCAGAAGTGGAGTTGGAGGCTCATGCAGCAATGCTGGGCATTTCTGGGCATATTGTTGCTTTGACAAGGGCTCAGGCCAAAAAGCAAAAAGGACAGGGTAACTTGGATCCTGGAACAATGGACCAAGTGCTCCCTAAAGCTGGGGGTAGGAAGGGTAAATCCCTACCCACTATCCCTCCCTCTACAGATGATTCTCCTTCTGAGGAAGAAGAATTTCCTCCCTGTGCAGAACCTTCACCAGATGAGCTGGCAGCAGACACTGCTGAGCTTTTGGGTGGAGGGGGGCCCCTTGACCCTCCTACTGCTTCAGGCAATAGGTTTATCTTGGTGGTTGTGGACCATGCCACAAGATATCCTGAAGCAATTTCTCTAAGGACCACTACAGCTCCAGCAGTGGCAAAGGCCCTCCTGGGAATCTTTTCCAGGGTGGGGTTCCCTAAAGAGGTTGTATCAGACAGGGGTAGCAACTTCATGTCTGCATACTTGAAAGCAATGTGGAAGGAGTGTGGTGTAACCTACAAATTCACCACTCCTTATCATCCACAGACTAATGGACTGGTAGTGAGGGTTAATAAAACTCTCAAAGGTATGATAATGGGACTCCCTGAAAAACTCAGGAGGCGATGGGATGTCCTGTTACCTTGCCTCCTTTTTGCTTACAGGGAGGTACCCCAGAAAGGAGTGGGCTTCAGCCCCTTTGAACTCCTCTTTGGACACCCTGTAAGAGGTCCACTAACACTTGTAAAGGAGGGTTGGGAACAACCTTTATAAGCTCCCAAACAGGACATAGTGGACTACGTACTTGGCCTAAGATCCAGAATGGCCAAGTACATGAAAAAGGCCAGTAAAAACCTTCAGGCCAGCCAAGAGCTCCAGAAGCAATGGCATGACCAGAAGGCTGTTCTGATTCAGTACCAACCAGGACAGAAGGTGTGGGTATTGGAGCCTGTGGCCCCAAGAGCGCTCCAGGACAAATGGAGTGGACCCCATCTCATTGTTGAAAAGAAGGGTGAGGTTACCTATCTGGTAGACCTGGGCACTGGCAGGAATCCCCTTAGGGGGATTTATGTCAACTGCCTAAAACCCTACTATGACAGGGCTGATCTCACCCTGCTCATGGCAACAGATGAGGGACAGGGAGAAGAGAGTGACCCTCTCCCTGATCTCTTTTCCACCACTGAATTTGATGCTTTAGTGGAGGGAGTAGTTTGGGCAGATTGTCTGACTGCAGAACAGAAAGACAACTGCATAAATCTCCTTGGACAGTTTTCTGAACTCTTTTCAACTGTGCCAGGCACCACATCTTGGTATGAACACACAATTGATACTGGAGAAAGCTTGCCTGTCAAAAGTAAAATCTATAGGCAGCCTGACCATGTCAGGGACTGCATAAAACAAGAGGTTCAGAAAATGCTTGATCTAGGAGTGGTTGAACCTTCTGAAAGGCCATGGGCAAGTCCTGTGGTGCTTGTACCAAAGCCTCACTCAAAAGATGGAAAAAGGCAGATGAGGTTTTGTGTAGACTACAGAGGTCTCAATCAGGTAACAAAAACTGATGCTCACCCTATACTCAGGGCAGATGAGCTCATAGATACACTGGCATCTGCCAAGTATCTAAGCACCTTTGATTTGACTGCAGGGTATTGGCAGATCAAATTGGCTGAGGATGGCCACACAGTCTAGTGACTCTTCAGTCCAAGTTTGGTGGAGGTAAGTGTAGGAAAGTACCATCTTGCCTGGCATGTTACCCCCATTTTTCACTGTATATATGTTGTTTTAGTTGTATGTGTCACTGGGACCCTGGTAACCCAGGACCCCAGTGCTCATAAGGGTGCCTGAATGTGTTACCTGTGTAGTGACTAACTGTCTCACTGAGGCTCTGCTAATCAGAACCTCAGTGGTTATGCTCTCTCATTTCTTTCCAAATTGTCACTAACAGGCTAGTGACCATTTTTACCAATTTACATTGGCTTACTGGAACACCCTTATAATTCCCTAGTATATGGTACTGAGGTACCCAGGGTATTGGGGTTCCAGGAGATCCCTATGGGCTGCAGCATTTCTTTTGCCACCCATAGGGAGCTCTGACAATTCTTACACAGGCCTGCCACTGCAGCCTGAGTGAAATAACGTCCACGTTATTTCACAGCCATTTTACACTGCACTTAAGTAACTTATAAGTCACCTATATGTCTAACCTTTACCTGGTAAAGGTTAGGTGCAAAGTTACTTAGTGTGAGGGCACCCTGGCACTAGCCAAGGTGCCCCCACATTGTTCAGAGCCAATTCCCTGAACTTTGTGAGTGCGGGGACACCATTACACGCGTGCACTACATATAGGTCACTACCTATATGTAGCTTCACCATGGTAACTCCGAATATGGCCATGTAACATGTCTATGATCATGGAATTGCCCCCTCTATGCCATCCTGGCATAGTTGGCACAATCCCATGATCCCAGTGGTCTGTAGCACAGACCCTGGTACTGCCAAACTGCCCTTCCTGGGGTTTCACTGCAGCTGCTGCTGCTGCCAACCCCTCAGACAGGCAGCTGCCCTCCTGGGGTCCAGCCAGGCCTGGCCCAGGATGGCAGAACAAAGAACTTCCTCTGAGAGAGGGTGTGACACCCTCTCCCTTTGGAAAATGGTGTGAAGGCAGGGGAGGAGAAGCCTCCCCCAGCCTCTGGAAATGCTTTGTTGGGCACAGAGGTGCCCAATTCTGCATAAGCCAGTCTACACCGGTTCAGGGACCCCTTAGCCCCTGCTCTGGCGCGAAACTGGACAAAGGAAAGGGGAGTGACCACTCCCCTGACCTGCTCCTCCCCTGGGAGGTGTCCAGAGCTCCTCCAGTGTGCTCCAGACGTCTGCCATCTTGGAAACAGAGGTGCTGCTGGCACACTGGACTGCTCTGAGTGGCCAGTGCCACCAGGTGACGTCAGAGACTCCTGCTGATAGGCTCCTTCAGGTGTTAGTAGCCTATCCTCTCTCCTAGGTAGCCAAACCCTCTTTTCTGGCTATTTAGGGTCTCTGTCTCTGGGGAAACTTTAGATAACGAATGCATGAGCTCAGCCGAGTTCCTCTGCATCTCTCTCTTCACCTTCTGATAAGGAATCGACCGCTGACCGCGCTGGAAGCCTGCAAACCTGCAACATAGTAGCAAAGACTACTACTGCAACTCTGTAACGCTGATCCTGCGGCCTTCTCGACTGTTTTCCTGCTTGTGCATGCTGTGGGGGTAGCCTGCCTCCTCTCTGCACCAGAAGCTCCGAAGAAATCTCCCGTGGGTCGACGGAATCTTCCCCCTGCAACCGCAGGCACCAAAAAGCTGCATTACCGGTCCCTTGGGTCTCCTCTCAGCACGACGAGCGAGGTCCCTCGAATCCAGCAACTCCGTCCAAGTGACCCCCACAGTCCAGTGACTCTTCAGCCCAAGTTTGGTGGAGGTAAGTCCTTGCCTCACCTCGCTGGGCTGCATTGCTGGGAACCGCGACTTTGCAGCTACTCCGGCCCCTGTGGACTTCCGGCGGAAATCCTTTGTGCACAGCCAAGCCTGAGTCCACGGCACTCTAACCTGCATTGCACGACTTTCTAAGTTGGTCTCCAGCGACGTGGGACTCCTTTGAGCAACTGCGGCGAGCACCGTTTCACGCATCCTCGTAGTGCCTGTTTCTGGCACTTCTCCAGATGCTACCTGCTTCAGAGAGGGCTCTTTGTCTTGCTCGACGTCTCCTCTCTCTTCAGGTCCAATTTGCGACCTCCTGGTCCCTCCTGGGCCCCAGCAGCGTCCAAAAACGCCAAACGCACGATTTGCGGCTAGCAAGGCTTGTTGGCGTTCTTTCGGCGGGAAAACACTTCTGCATAACTCTCCAAGGCGAGAGGGATCCGTCCACCAAAGCGGAAGTCTCTAGCCCTTTTCGTTCCTGCAGAAACCTCAGCTTCTTCTGTCCAGTCGAAGCTTCTTTGCACCCGCAGCTGGCATTTCCTGGGCATCTGCCCATCTCCGACTTGCTTGTGACTTTTGGACTTGGTCCCCTTGTTCCACAGGTACCCTAGATTGGAAATCCACAGTTGTTGCATTGCTGGTTTGTGTCTTTCCTGCATTATTCCTCTAACACGACTACTTTGTCCTTAGGGGAACTTTAGTGCACTTTGCACTCACTTTTCAGGGTCTTGGGGAGGGTTATTTTTCTAACTCTCACTATTTTCTAATAGTCCCAGCGACCCTCTACAAGGTCACATAGGTTTGGGGTCCATTCGTGGTTCGCATTCCACTTTTGGAGTATATGGTTTGTGTTGCCCCTATCCCTATTTTTCCCCATTGCATCCTATTGTAACTATACATTGTTTGCACTGTTTTCTAAGACTATACTGCATATTTTTGCTATTGTGTATATATATCTTGTGTATATTTCCTATCCTCTCACTGAGGGTACACTCTAAGATACTTTGGCATATTGTCATAAAAAATAAAGTACCTTTATTTTTAGTATAACTGTGTATTGTGTTTTCTTATGATATTGTGCATATGACACTAGGTGGTACTGTAGTAGCTTCACACGTCTCCTAGTTCAGCCTAAGCTGCTCTGCTAAGCTACCATTATCTATCAGCCTAAGCTGCTAGACACCCTATACACTAATAAGGGATAACTGGGCCTGGTGCAAGGTGCAAGTACCCCTTGGTACTCACTACAAGCCAGTCCAGCCTCCTACATTGGTTGTGCAGCGGTGGGATAAGTGCTTTGAGACTACTTACCACTCTTGTCATTGTACTTTTCATAAGAGAAAAATATACAAAACAAGGTCAGTGTATATACACATAGCCAAAAAGTTTTGCATTTCCTCTTTTCACTCTTTTCTAAGTGCTGAAAAGTACTTCTAACTTTCTAAAAAGTTCTAAAAAAGTTTTTAAAGTTTTTTTTCTCTGTCTTTCTAAAAGCTCTGACAAACTTTTTATCTTTTACTATCACTTTAACTCTCTCTAAAAAATGTCTGGCACAGGCCAAAGTGTTGATCTGTCCAAACTTGCATATGACAACCTTAGCTGGAAAAGAGCAAGGAGTCTCTGTATAGAGAGAGGTTTGAGTGTAGGGAAGAATCCTTCCTTGGAACTGTTACTTAACATGCTTAGAGAACAGGATAAGGCCATAGGTGCCCCATCTGTTGAAAAAGTACCTAATAGTTCCCAATCTGATTCAGGGACTCCCCCAGGAAAAGATTCAGGAAAGAAACTTCCTAGCCTGCCCATTACTAGACAATCTAGCATAGATGGTAATGATGATGAGCCACACCAAATAAATAGTGTTGTCTCACATCATAGCAAAAGCATTTATTCTCACCATACTGGTAGTAATGTTTCTGTAAACCAAGCTGTTAGGGTGGCTTCTGTAAGGGACAGGTCTCCTTCTGTTCATTCCCATCATAGCTCTGTTTCTAGAAATGTCCCTCCCACCAACCCTGATGACCGAATGTTAGAGAGGGAACTCAATAAGTTGAGGGTGGAACAAACCAGACTGAAGCTTAAAAAGCAACAGCTAGATTTGGATAGACAGTCTTTTGAATTAGAGAAGGAAAGACAGAAGTTGGGTTTAGATACCCATGGTGGCAGCAGCAGTATTCCCCATAGTCATCCTGCAAAAGAGCATGATTCCAGGAATCTGCACAAGATAGTTCCCCCTTATAAGGAGGGGGATGACATTAACAAGTGGTTTGCTGCACTTGAGAGGGCCTGTGTTGTACAGGATGTCCCTCAAAGGCAGTGGGCTGCTATCCTATGGCTATCATTTAGTGGAAAAGGTAGGGATAGGCTCCTTACTGTGAAAGAAAATGATGCTAATAATTTCCAAGTTCTTAAGAATGCACTCCTGGATGGTTATGGCTTAACCACTGAACAATACAGGATAAAGTTCAGAGAGACCAAAAAGGAGTCTTCACAAGACTGGGTTGATTTCATTGACCAGGCAGTGAAGGCCTTGGAGGGGTGGTTACATGGCAGTAAAGTTACTGATTATGACAGCCTGTATAACTTAATCCTGAGAGAGCATATTCTTAATAATTGTGTGTCTGATTTGTTGCACCAGTACTTGGTGGACTCTGATCTGACCTCTCCCCAAGAATTGGGAAAGAAGGCAGACAAATGGGTCAGAACAAGAGTGAACAGAAAAGTTCATACAGGGGGTGACAAAGATGGCAACAAAAAGAAGGATGGTAAGTCTTCTGACAAGGGTGGGGACAAATCTAAAAATGAGTCTTCATCAGGCCCACAAAAACACTCTGGTGGGGGTGGTGGGTCCAAATCCTCCTTTAATCAGAACAAGGAAAAGAAACCATGGTGCTATTTATGTAAAATAAAAGGCCATTGGACAACAGATCCCAGTTGTCCAAAGAAAGGCACCACAGCTCCTACCACTACAACCCCTACTGCTACACCTAGTGTCCCTACTAATAGCAGTAGTGGTGGGAGCAAACCTACTAATAGCCAATCCAAGGGAGTAGCTGGGCTCACTTTTGGTAATTTAGTTGGGGTTGGTCTGATTAGGGAGACCACAGAGGCTACTTTAGTCTCTGAAGGGGATATTGATTTAGCCACTTTGGTTGCTTGCCCCCATCACTTGGAGAAGTACAAGCAACTAACCCTAATAAATGGTGTTGAGGTCCAGGCCTACAGGGACACAGGTGCCAGTGTCACAATGGTGATTGAGAAACTGGTGCACCCTGAACAACACATACTTGGACACCAGTACCAAGTAACCGATGCTCACAACATAACACAAAGCCACCCCATGGCTGTTGTAAATCTCAACTGGGGGGGGGTAACTGGTCCAAAGAATGTTGTGGTAGCTTCAGATTTACCTGTAGACTGTCTATTAGGGAATGATTTGGAGACATCAGCTTGGTCAGATGTGGAGTTGGAGGCCCATGCAGCAATGCTGGGCATCCCAGGGCATATTTTTGCTTTGACAAGGGCTCAGGCCAAAAAGCAAAAAGGACAGGGAAGCTTGGATCCTGGAACAATGGACCAAGTGCTCCCTAAAGCTAGGGCTAGTAGAAGCAAACCACTTCCTACTATCCCTCCCTCTACAGTGGATTCTACTTCTGAGGAAGAAGAATTCCCTCCCTGTGCAGAACCTACACCAGAGGAGCTGGAAGCAGACACTGCTGAGCTTTTGGGTGAAGGGGGGCCTGCCAGAGAGGAGCTGAGTGTGGCACAGCAAACCTGTCCCACATTAGAGGGTCTCAGACAGCAAGCTGTCAAACAGGCTAATGGGGATGTCAGTGACTCTCACAGAGTTTACTGGGAGGACAACCTCTTGTACACTGAGCATAGGGATCCTAAACCTGGAGCTGCCAGGAGATTAGTGATTCCTCAGGAGTACAGAAAGTTCCTCCTAACACTGGCACATGACATTCCCTTAGCTGGGCACCTAGGACAAATGAAAACTTGGGACAGGCTTGTTCCCCTGTTTCATTGGCCTAGGATGTCTGAGGACACAAAGGAATTTTGTAAGTCCTGTGAAACCTGTCAAGCCAGTGGCAAGACAGGTGGCACCCCAAAGGCACCCCTTATCCCACTGCCTGTGGTTGGGGTTCCCTTTGAAAGGGTAGGGGTTGACATAGTTGGCCCCCTTGACCCTCCTACTGCTTCAGGCAATAGGTTTATCTTGGTGGTAGTGGACCATGCCACAAGATATCCTGAAGCTATTCCTTTAAGGACCACTACAGCACCTGCAGTGGCAAAGGCCCTCCTGGGAATATTTTCCAGGGTGGGCTTCCCAAAGGAAGTGGTATCAGACAGAGGAAGCAATTTCATGTCTGCATACTTAAAGGCCATGTGGAAGGAGTGTGGTGTAACGTACAAGTTCACAACACCCTATCATCCACAAACAAATGGACTGGTGGAGAGATTTAATAAAACTCTCAAAGGCATGATTATGGGTCTCCCTGAAAAACTCCGCAGGAGATGGGATATCCTTCTACCATGCCTCCTTTTTGCCTACAGGGAGGTACCCCAGAAAGGAGTGGGCTTCAGCCCCTTTGAACTTCTTTTTGGACACCCTGTTAGGGGTCCACTCACACTTGTAAAGGAGGGTTGGGAACAACCTTTAAAAGCTCCTAAGCAGGATATTGTGGATTATGTACTTGGCCTCAGATCAAGGATGGCTGAGTACATGAAAAAGGCCAGTAAAAACCTTCAGGCCAGCCAAGAGCTCCAGAAGCAATGGCATGATCAGAAGGCTGTTTTGGTTCAGTACCAACCAGGGCAGAAAGTGTGGGTCTTGGAGCCTGTGGCCCCAAGAGCACTCCAAGATAAATGGAGTGGGCCCCACACAATTGTTGAAAAGAAGGGTGAAGTCACCTACTTGGTTGACTTAGGCACTGCCAGGAGTCCCCTTAGGGTGCTCCATGTCAACCGCCTGAAACCCTACTATGACAGGGCTGATCTCACCCTGCTCATGGCAACAGATGAGGGACAGGAAGAAGACAGTGATCCTCTACCTGATCTCTTCTCTTCCACAGATCAAGATGCTCTTGTGGAAGGTGTAGTTTTGGCTGATTGTCTTACTGCTGAGCAGAAAGACAATTGCATATATCTCCTAGGACAATTTTCAGAACTCTTCTCTACTGTGCCAGGCACCACTTCTTGGTGTGAGCACACTATAGATACTGGAGACAGTTTACCTGTCAAAAGTAAGATCTATAGGCAGCCTGACCATGTCAGGGACTGCATAAAGCAAGAAGTTCAGAAAATGTTGGAACTAGGAGTGGTTGAGCACTCTGACAATTCATGGGCTTCTCCTGTGGTACTGGTACCAAAACCCAATTCTAAAGATGGAAAGAAGGAAATGCGGTTTTGTGTAGACTATAGAGGTCTCAACTTGGTAACCAAAACTGATGCTCACCCTATACCCAGGGCAGATGAGCTCATAGATACACTGGCATCTGCCAAGTATCTAAGCACTTTTGATTTGACTGCAGGGTATTGGCAGATCAAATTGTCAGAAGATGCTAAACCTAAGACTGCATTTTCTACCATTGGAGGACACTACCAGTTTACTGTAATGCCTTTCGGTTTGAAAAATGCACCTGCCACTTTTCAGAGGTTGGTGAACACAGTCCTGCAAGGTCTGGAAGCTTTCAGTGCAGCATATTTGGACGATATAGCTGTCTTTAGCTCCAGCTGGGATGATCACCTGGTCCACCTATGGAAAGTTTTGGAGGCCCTGCAAAAGGCAGGCCTCACTATCAAGGCTTCAAAGTGCCAGATAGGGCAGGGTAAGGTGGTTTATCTGGGACACCTTGTTGGTGGGGAACAGATTGCACCACTTCAGGGGAAAATCCAAACAATTATTGATTGGGTTCCCCCTACCACTCAGACTCAGGTGAGAGCCTTCCTAGGCCTCACTGGGTATTACAGGAGGTTCATTAAGAACTATGGCTCCATTGCAGCCCCTCTTAATGACCTCACATCCAAGAAAATGCCTAAAAAGGTATTATGGACAGCAAACTGTCAGAAAGCTTTTGAGGAGCTGAAGCAGGCCATGTGCTCTGCACCTGTCCTGAAAAGCCCTTGTTACTCTAAAAAATTCTATGTCCAAACTGATGCATCTGAATTAGGAGTAGGGGCAGTCCTATCACAACTTAATTCTGAGGGCCAGGATCAACCTGTTGCTTTTATTAGTAGGAGGTTGACCCCTAGAGAAAAGCGTTGGTCTGCCATTGAGAGGGAGGCCTTTGCTGCGGTCTGGGCTCTGAAGAAGTTGAGGCCATACCTGTTTGGCACTCACTTCATTGTTCAGACAGACCACAAACCTCTACTTTGGCTAAAACAAATGAAAGGTGAAAATCCTAAATTGTTGAGGTGGTCCATATCCCTACAGGGAATGGACTATACAGTGGAACATAGACCTGGGAGTAGCCACTCCAATGCAGATGGACTCTCCAGATATTTCCACTTAGACAATGAAGACTCATCAGGTCAAGGCTAGTCTTATTGTCCTTCGTTTGGGGGGGGGTTGTGTAGGAAAGTACCATCTTGCCTGGCATGTTACCCCCATTTTTCACTGTATATATGTTGTTTTAGTTGTATGTGTCACTGGGACCCTGGTAACCCAGGGCCCCAGTGCTCATAAGTGTGCCTGAATGTGTTACCTGTGTAGTGACTAACTGTCTCACTGAGGCTCTGCTAATCAGAACCTCAGTGGTTATGCTCTCTCATTTCTTTCCAAATTGTCACTAGCAGGCTAGTGACCATTTTTACCAATTTACATTGGCTTACTGGAACACCCTTATAATTCCCTAGTATATGGTACTGAGGTACCCAGGGTATTGGGGTTCCAGGAGATCCCTATGGGCTGCAGCATTTCTTTTGCCACCCATAGGGAGCTCTGACAATTCTTACACAGGCTTGCCACTGCAGCCTGAGTGAAATAACGTCCACGTTATTTCACAGCCATTTTACACTGCACTTAAGTAACTTATAAGTCACCTATATGTCTAACCTTTACCTGGTAAAGGTTAGGTGCAAAGTTACTTAGTGTGAGGGCACCCTGGCACTAGCCAAGGTGCCCCCACATTGTTCAGAGCCAATTCCCTGAACTTTGTGAGTGCGGGGACACCATTACACGCGTGCACTACATATAGGTCACTACCTATATGTAGCTTCACCATGGTAACTCCGAATATGGCCATGTAACATGTCTATGATCATGGAATTGCCCCCTCTATGCCATCCTGGCATAGTTGGCACAATCCCATGATCCCAGTGGTCTGTAGCACAGACCCTGGTACTGCCAAACTGCCCTTCCTGGGGTTTCACTGCAGCTGCTGCTGCTGCCAACCCCTCAGACAGGCAGCTGCCCTCCTGGGGTCCAGCCAGGCCTGGCCCAGGATGGCAGAACAAAGAACTTCCTCTGAGAGAGGGTGTGACACCCTCTCCCTTTGGAAAATGGTGTGAAGGGCTGGGGAGGAGTAGCCTCCCCCAGCCTCTGGAAATGCTTTGTTGGGCACAGAGGTGCCCAATTCTGCATAAGCCAGTCTACACCGGTTCAGGGACCCCTTAGCCCCTGCTCTGGCGCGAAACTGGACAAAGGAAAGGGGAGTGACCACTCCCCTGACCTGCACCTCCCCTGGGAGGTGTCCAGAGCTCCTCCAGTGTGCTGCAGACGTCTGCCATCTTGGAAACAGAGGTGCTGCTGGCACACTGGACTGCTCTGAGTGGCCAGTGCCACCAGGTGACGTCAGAGACTCCTGCTGATAGGCTCCTTCAGGTGTTAGTAGCCTATCCTCTCTCCTAGGTAGCCAAACCCTCTTTTCTGGCTATTTAGGGTCTCTGTCTCTGGGGAAACTTTAGATAACGAATGCATGAGCTCAGCCGAGTTCCTCTGCATCTCTCTCTTCACCTTCTGATAAGGAATCGACCGCTGACCGCGCTGGAAGCCTGCAAACCTGCAACATAGTAGCAAAGACGACTACTGCAACTCTGTAACGCTGATCCTGCCGCCTTCTCGACTGTTTTCCTGCTTGTGCATGCTGTGGGGGTAGCCTGCCTCCTCTCTGCACCAGAAGCTCCGAAGAAATCTCCCGTGGGTCGACGGAATCTTCCCCCTGCAACCGCAGGCACCAAAAAGCTGCATTACCGGTCCCTTGGGTCTCCTCTCAGCACGACGAGCGAGGTCCCTCGAATCTAGCGACTCCGTCCAAGTGACCCCCACAGTCCAGTGACTCTTCAGCCCAAGTTTGGTGGAGGTAAGTCCTTGCCTCACCTCGCTGGGCTGCATTGCTGGGAACCGCGACTTTGCAGCTACTCCGGCCCCTGTGCACTTCCGGCGGAAATCCTTTGTGCACAGCCAAGCCTGGGTCCACGGCACTCTAACCTGCATTGCACGACTTTCTAAGTTGGTCTCCGGCGACGTGGGACTCCTTTGTGCAACTGCGGCGAGCACTGTTTCACGCATCCTCGTAGTGCCTGTTTCTGGCATTTCTCCGGGTGCTACCTGCTTCAGTGAGGGCTCTTTGTCTTGCTCGACGTCCCCTCTCTCTTCAGGTCCAATTTGCGACCTCCTGGTCTCTCCTGGGCCCCAGCAGCGTCCAAAAACACCAAATACATGATTTGCGGCTAGCAAGGCTTGTTGGCGTTCTTTCGGCGGGAAAACACTTCTGCACGACTCTCCAAGGCGAGAGGGATCCGTCTTCCAAAGGGAAAGTCTCTAGCCCTTTTCGTTCCTGCAGAAACCTCAGCTTCTTCTGTCCAGTCGAAGCTTCTTTGCACCCGCAGCTGGCATTTCCTGGGCATCTGCCCATCTCCGACTTGCTTGTGACTTTTGGACTTGGTCCCCTTGTTCCACAGGTACCCTAGATTGGAAATCCACAGTTGTTGCATTGCTGGTTTGTGTCTTTCCTGCATTATTCCTCTAACACGACTACTTTGTCCTTAGGGGAACTTTAGTGCACTTTGCACTCACTTTTCAGGGTCTTGGGGAGGGTTATTTTTCTAACTCTCACTATTTTCTAATAGTCCCAGCGACCCTCTACAAGGTCACATAGGTTTGGGGTCCATTCGTGGTTCGCATTCCACTTTTGGAGTATATGGTTTGTGTTGCCCCTATCCCTATGTTTCCCCATTTCATCCTATTGTAACTATACATTGTTTGCACTGTTTTCTAAGACTATACTGCATATTTTTGCTATTGTGTATATATATCTTGTGTATATTTCCTATCCTCTCACTGAGGGTACACTCTAAGATACTTTGGCATATTGTCATAAAAAATAAAGTACCTTTATTTTTAGTATAACTGTGTATTGTGTTTTCTTATGATATTGTGCATATGACACTAGGTGGTACTGTAGTAGCTTCACACGTCTCCTAGTTCAGCCTAAGCTGCTCTGCTAAGCTACCATTATCTATCAGCCTAAGCTGCTAGACACCCTATACACTAATAAGGGATAACTGGGCCTGGTGCAAGGTGCAAGTACCCCTTGGTACTCACTACAAGCCAGTCCAGCCTCCTACAGTAAGTCCTTGCCTCCCCATGGTAGACTGCATTGCTGGGTACCGCGTGATTTGCAGCTGCTCCGGCTCCTGTGCACTCTTCCAGGATTTCCTTCGTGCACAGCCAAGCCTGGGTCACCGACACTCCTTCCTGCAGTGCACAACCTTCTGAGTTGTCCTCCGGCGTCATGGGACTCCCTTTTGTGACTTCGGGTGGACTCCAGTTAACTTTTCTTCCAAGTGCCTGTTCAGGTACTTCTGCGGGTGCTGCCTGCTTCTGTGAGGGCTCCCTACGTTGCTGGGCGCCCCCTCTGTCTCCTCCTCCAAGTGGCGACATCCTGGTCCCTCCTGGGCCACAGCAGCACGCAAAAACCTCTACAGCGACCCTTGCAGCTAGCAAGGCTTGTTTGCGGACTTTCTGCGTGGGAATTCCTCTACAAGCTTCATCGCGACGTGGGACATCCATCTTCCAAAGGGGAAGTCCCTAGCTCTCTTCGTTCTTGCAGAACTCCAAGCTTCTTCCATCCGGTGGCAGCTTCCTTGCACCCTTAGCTGGCATTTCCTGGGTTCCTGCCCACTCTCGACACTGTCGTGACTATTGGACTCTGGTCCCCTTGTCTTACAGGTACTCAGGCCCGGAATACCACTGTTGTTGCATTGCTGGTGTTTGTTCTTCCTGCAGAAACCCCCTATCACGGCTTCTGTGCTCTGTGGGGGTAGTAGGTGCACTTTACACCTACCGTTCAGGGTCTTGGGGTGGGCTATTTTTCTAACCCTCACTGTTTTCTTACAGCCCCAGCGACCCTCTACAAGCTCACATAGGTTTGGGGTCCATTCGTGGTTCACATTCCACTTTTGGAGTATATGGTTTGTGTTGCCCCTATACCTATGTGCTTCTATTGCAATCTACTGTAATTCTACACTGCTTGCATTACTTTTCTTGCTATTAACTGCATAATTTTGGTTTGTGTACACCTATCTTGTGTATATATCTTATCCTCATACTGAGGGTACTCACTGAGATACTTTTGGCATATTGTCATAAAAATAAAGTACCTTTATTTTTAGTACTTCTGTGTATTGTGTTTTCCTATGATATTGTGCATATGAGACCAGTGGTATAGTAGGAGCTTTACATGTCTCCTAGTTCAGCCTAAGCTGCTTTGCCATAGCTACCTTCTATCAGCCTAAGCTGCTAGAAACACCTCTTCTACACTAATAAGGGATAACTGGACCTGGCACAAGGTGTAAGTACCTCTGGTACCCACTACAAGCCAGGCCAGCCTCCTACAGGTATGATAATGGGACTCCCTGAAGAACTCAGAAGGAGATGGGATGTCCTGTTTCCTTGCCTCCTTTTTGCTTACAGGGAGTACCCTAAAAAGGAGTGGGCTTTAACCCCTTTGAACTCTTCTTTGAGCACCCTGTGAGAGGTCGCCTTGCACTTGTTAAGGAGGGTTGGGAACAACCTTTAAAAGCTCCTAAACAGGACATTGTGGATTATGTACTTGGCCTAAGATCAAGAATGGCTGAGTACATGAAAAAGGCCAGTAAAAACCTTCAGACCAGCCAGGAGCTGCAAAACCAATGGCATGACAAGAAGGCTGTCCTGACCCAGTACCACCCAGGACAGAAGGTGTGGGTATTGGAGCCTGTGGCCCCAAGAGCACTCCATGACAAGTGGAGTGGACCCCATCTAATTGTTGAGAAAAAGGGTGAGGTTACTTACCTGGTAGACCTAGGCACAGCCAGGAGTCCCCTTAGGATGTTCCATGTCAACCGCCTGAAACCCTACTATGACAGGGCTGATCTCACCCTGCTCATGGCAACTGATGAGGGACAGGAAGAAGAGAGTGACCCTATCCCTGATCTCTTCTTCACCACTGAAGCTGATAGCTTAGTGAAGGGAGTAGTACCTGCAGATTGTCTTACTGCTGAGCAGAAAGATAACTGTGTAAATCTTTTAAGTCAGTTTTCGGAACTCTTCTCACTAAAACCAGGTACCACTACTTGGTGTGAGCATACAATCAATACTGGAGACAGTTTACCTGTCAAAAGTAAGATTTATAGGCAGCCTGACCATGTCAGGAACTGCATCAAACAAGAGGTTCAGAAAATATTGGACTTAGGCGTGAGTGAGCCTTTAGAAAGCTCATGGGCCAGCCCAGTGGTGCTGGTTCCAAGACCTCACAGTAAGGATGGTAAAAAAGAGATGAGGTTTTGTGTTGACTATAGAGGGCTCAACCAAGTAACCAAGACAGATGCTCACACTATACCCAGGGTAGATGAGGGGATAGATACACTGGCTTCTGCCAAGTATCTAAGAACTTTTGACTTAACTGCAGGGTATTGGCAGATTAAGTTATCAGAGGATGCAAAACCTAAAACTGCATTCTCAGCCATTAGAGGGCACTAACAATTCACTGGGATGCCCTTTGGTCTAAAGAATACACCTGCCACTTTTCAAAGGTTGGTGAACACAGTCCTGCAAGGGTTGGAGGCTTTTAGTGCAGCATATCTAGATGATATAGCTGTCTTTAACTCCACCTGGGATGATCACCTGGTCCACCTGTGGAAAGTTTTAGAGGCCCTTCAAAAGGCAGGCCTCACTATCAAGACCTCAAAGTGCCATATAGGGCAGGGGAAAGTAGTTTATATGGGCCACCCGGTAGGTGGGGAACAGATTGCACCACTGCAGGGGAAGATCCAGACTGTTATGGAAGGGGCTCCCCCTACAACTCAAACCAAGGTGGGAGCCTTTTTAGGCCTCAGAGGGTACTATAGGAGGTTTATTAAGAATTATGGCTCCAATGCAGCTCTTCTTAATGACCTCACTAGTAAAAAGATGCCTAAAAAGGTATTGTGGACAGCCAGCTGTCAAAAAGCTTTTGATGAGCTCAAACAGGCCATGTGGTCTGCACCTGTCCTAAAAAGCCCTTGCTACTCCAAAACGTTCATAGTCCAGACTGATGCTTCAGAATTGGGGGTTGGGGCAGAGCTATCACAGCTTAATACTGAGGGCCAGGATAAACCTGATGCTTTTATCAGCAGGAGGTTGACCCCTAGAGAAAAGCGTTGGTCTGCCATAGAGAGGGAGGCCTTTGCTGTGGTTCGGGCACTGAAAAAGTTGAGACCATACCTGTTTGGTACTCGCTTTATTGTTCAGACAGACCACAAAAACCTCTACTTTGGCTAAAACAAATGAAAGGTGAAAACCCTAAATTGTTGAGGTGGTCCATATCCCTACAGGATATGGACTATACAGTGGAACATAGACATGGGAGTACCCACTCCAATGCAGATGGACTATTAAGACTCATCTGGGCAAGGTTAGCCTTATTGTCCCTCGTTTTGGGGGTGGGGAGTTGTGTAAGAAAGTACCATCTTGCCTGGCATGTTACCCCCATTTTTTACTGTATGTATGTTTGTTTTTGCCTGTGTCACTGGGATCCTGCTAGCCAGGACCCCAGTGCTCATAAAGTGTACCCTGTATGTGTTCCCTGTGTGGTGCCTAACTGTATCACTGAGGTTTTGCTAATCAGAACCTCAGTGTTTATACTCTTTCTGCTTTTAAAATTGTCACTGCAGGCTAGTGACTAATTTTACCAATTCTTATTGGCACACTGGAGCACCCTTATAATTCCGTAGTATATGGTACCTAGGTACCCAGGGTATTGGGGTTCCAGGAGATCCCTATGAGCTGCAGCATTTCTTTTGCCACCCATAGGGAGCTCAGACAATACTTACACATGACTGCCACTGCAGCCTGAGTGAAATAACGTCCACGTTATTTCACAGCCATTTTACACTGCACTTAAGTAACTTACAAGTCACCTATTTGTCTAACCCTCACTTAGTGAAGGTTAGGTGCAAAGTTATTTAGCGTGAGGGCACCCTGGCACTAGCGAAGGTGACCCCACATTGTGCAGGGCAAATTCCCCGGACTTTGTGAGTGCGGGGACCCCATTACACGTGTGCACTACATATAGGTCAATACCTATATGTAGTGTCACAATGGTAACTCCGAACATGGGCAGGTAACATGTCTAGGATCATGGAAATGTCACCCCAATACCAGAATGGTATTGGAGGGACAATTCCATGCATCCCCGGGGCTCCAGCATAGAGCCCGGGTACTGCCAAACGAACTCTCTGGGGTTTTCTCTGCAGCTACCGCTGCTGCCAACCCTCAGACAGGTTTCTGCCCCCCCTGGGGCCTGGGCAGCCCAGTCACTGGAAGGCAGAACAAAGGATTTCCTCTGAGAGAGGGTGTTACACCCTCTCCCTTTGGAAATAGGTGTGAAGGGCCTGAGAGGAGTAGCCTCTCCTGGCCTCTGGAAATGATTTGAAGGGCACAGATGGTGCCCTCCTTGCATAAGCCAGTCTACACCGGTTCAGGGATCCCCCAAGCCCTGCTCTGGCGCGAAACTGGACAAAGGAAAGGGGAGTGACCACTCCCCTGACCAGCATCTCCCAAGGGGAGGTGCCCAGAGCTCCTCCAGTGTGTCCCAGACCTCCGCCATCTTGGATGCAGAGGTGTGAGGGCACAATGGACACCTCTGAGTGGCCAGTGCTAGCAGGTGACATCAGAGACCCCTCGTGATAGGTGCTTACCTTTCTCTGTAGCCAATCCTCCTCTGAGGGCTATTTAGGGTCTCTCCTGTGGGTTTCTCGTCAGATAATGAATGCAAGAGCTCACCAGAGTTCCTCTGCACTTCTCTCTTTGACTTCTGCCAAGGATCGACCGCTGACTGCTCCAGTACGCCTGCAAAACCACAACAAAGTAGCAAGAAGACTACCAGCAACATTGTAGCACCTCATCCTGCCGGCTTTCTCGACTATTTCCTGGTGGTGCATGCTCTAAGGGCTGACTGCCTTCACCCTGCACTGGAAGCCAAGAAGAAATCTCCTGTGGGTCGCCAGAATCTTCCCCCTGCCAATGCAGGCACCAAACTTCTGCATCCCCTGTCCTCTGGGTCCCCTCTCCTGTTGACGAGCGTGGTCCCTGGAACACAGGAGCTGGATCCAAGTGTCCCCGACAGTCCAGTTGCCCTTCTGTCCAAGGAGGTATGTCCTTGCATTCCCACACCAGACAGTAATCCTGTGTACTGCGTGAACTGCAGCTGCTAGGGCTTCTGTGCACTTTTGCAAGACTTCCTTTGTGCACCACCTAGCCCAGGTCCCCAGCACTCCGTCCTGCATTGCCCACCCCGACTTCGTGGGACCCTCTTTTGTTGTGCTGAGTCAACCGCCGTGCTCAGATCTTCTGAACGCCTGTTCAGGTGCTTCTGCGGGTGCTGCCGGCTTCTGTGTGGGCTCTCTGTATTGCTGAGTGCCCCCTCTGTCTCCTCCTCCAAGGGGCGACCTCCTGGTCCTTCCTGTGCCTTGGCAGCACCCAAAACCTTCAACCGCAACTCTTGCAGTTAGCAAGCTTGTTTGTGGTCTTTCTGCGTGGAAACAACTCTGTATCCCCCAGCACGCCGTGGGACATCTTCTGACCAATGGAGAAGTTCCTCGCATCTCCCGTTGTTGCAGAAATCTTCGGCTTCTTCCACCCGGAGCCCTTTTGCACCTTCATCCGGGCTTTAGTGGGCTCCTGCCGCCCCTGGACACTTGCGTGACTCTTGGACTTGGTCCCCTTCCTTTGCAGGTCCTCAGGTCCAGGAATCC
Organism: Pleurodeles waltl; assembly: GCF_031143425.1. Classification (NCBI taxonomy): domain Eukaryota; kingdom Metazoa; phylum Chordata; class Amphibia; order Caudata; family Salamandridae; genus Pleurodeles; species Pleurodeles waltl. The sequence continues at coordinate 866,225,227 of NC_090444.1, read as the reverse complement.
ATCTTCAGTGCTTTGCAGTCAGTTGTTGTCTTTGCAGAATCCCCTATCTTGACTTTACTGTCTTTCTGGGGTAGAAGGGTAACTTTACTCCTACTTTTCAGGGTCTTGGGGTGGGGTATCGTGGACACCCTTAGTGTTTTCTTACACTCCCAGCGACCCTCTACACACTACCCTAGCCTGGGGTCCATTCGTGGTTCGCATTCCACTTTTGAAGTATATGGTTTGTGTTGCCCCTAGGCCTATTTTCTCCTATTGCATTCTATTGTGTTCTACAGTGTTTGCACTACTTTTCTAAGTGTTTTACTTACCTGATTTTGGTTTGTGTGTATATGTTGTGTATATTACTTACCTCCTAAGGGATTATATCCTCTGAGATACTTTTGGCACATTGTCACTAAAATAAAGTACCTTTATTTTTGGTAACTCTGAGTATTGTGTTTTCTTATGATATAGTGCTAAGTGATATAAGTGGTATAGTAGGAGCTTTGCATGTCTCCTAGTTCAGCCTAAGCTGCTCTTCTATAGCTACCTCTATCAGCCTAAGCTGCTAGAACACTTCTAATCTACTAATAAGGGATAACTGGACCTGGCACAAGGTGTAAGTACCACAAGGTACCCACTATAAGCCAGGCCAGCCTCCTACATGTAACACCCTCTCTCAGAGGAAATTCTTTGATCTGCGTTCCTGGGACTGGGCTGCCCAGATCCCAGGAGGGCAGAAGCCTGTGTGTTGGCAGCACCGGTAGCTGCAGTGAAAACCCCAGAGAGCTGGTTTGGCAGTACCCGGGGTCCATGCTGGAGCCCCGAGTATGCATGGGATTGGCACCCCAATACCATATTTGGCATGGGGGGACAATTCCATGATCTTAGATATGTCACATGGCCATATTCGGTGTTACCATTGTGAAGTTACATATAGGTATTGACCTATATGTAGTGCACAAGTGTAATGGTGTCCCCACACTCACAAAGTTCGGGGAAATTGCCCTGAACAATGTGGGGGCACATCGGCTAGTGCCAGGGTGCCCTCACACTTAGTAACTTTGCACCTAACCTTCACTAGGTGAGGGTTAGACATATAGGTGACTTATAAGTTACTTAAGTGCAGTGTAAAATGGCTGTGAAATAACGCAGATGTTATTTCACTCAAGCTGCAGTGGCAGTCCTGTGTAAGAATTATCTGAGCTCCCTATGGATGGCAAAAGAAATTCTGAAACCCATAGGGATCTCCTGGAACCCCAATACCCTGGGTACCTAGGTACCATATACTAGGGAATTATAAGGGTGTTCCAGTGTGCCAATCAGAATTGGTAAAAATGGTCACTAGCCTGCAGTGACAATTTTAAAGACAGAGAGAGCATAAGCACTGAGGTTCTAGTTAGCAGAGCCTCCGTGACACAGTTAGTCACCACACAGGGAACACATTCAGGCCACAAACTATGAGCACAGTAGCCAAGAAAAGGCACAGAATGGCTAAGCAAAAAAATCCTACTTTCTAAAAGTGGCATTTTAAAACAGACAATCTAAAAACCAACTTTACCAGAAGATGTATTTTGAAATTGTGAGTTCAGAGATACCAAACTCCAAATATCTATCTGTTCCCAATGAAAAACTGAACTTAAATGATATTTACAGGCAATCCCATGATAACCTATGGCAGAGACAGGACTTGCAATAGTGAAAAATGAATTTAGCAGTATTTCTCTATCAGGATATGTAAAACACACTAGTACATGTCCTACCTTTTAAATATACTGCACACTGCCCATTGGGCTGCCTTGGGCCTACCTTAGGGGTAGTACAAGGGAAGGTTTGGGCCTGGCAAGTGGGTGCACTTGTCAGGCCGACTTGTTAGCACAAAACTCTACACACAAACACTGAAGTTGCAGGTCCAAGGCATGTTTACAGGGCTACTCATGTGGGTGGCACAATCAGTGCTGCAGGCCCACTAGCAGCATTTGATTTACAGGTCCTGGGCAAACATACTGTCCTAAAACCAACAAAAATAGGAGGAAGGAGGGCTTGACCTGCAAAAAGAGCCAGGTCCAACACCAGCTTTGTGTCCTTGGAAGCTTAGAGGATAAGTGCTGACATGAATGCCCCCTCCTGATCCTCAGGGGGCCCCAGGATACCCTGGCTCCACAGTCTTTAACAGCTCCTGGTGTCTTCGCATATTTGTCAATCTTCCCCTGGATAGTGATGATGGGTCCAGCCCCTCATTGGCTCCAAAGTAATTTCTGCTCTACAAGGATCTTCAGTTCCCAGAGCCAGGTACTGATATGGGGGGCCCCCGGGACACCCTGTTAGCCTCCAGCTTCCTGTTGAAACGGAGATGGCAGACAGCTGCCTCCAACGACAAAAGGGTGTTTGGCAATGGTGGGGGATTCAGGGTATAAGCAGCAGCAGGTGGAGTTCACAAACTTGCAGGGAAAAGAGGATAGTTCAAGTTTGGAGTTCCTCTAGTGCCAGGGACAGTGTGCTATGCTACAGTGGGCACATGGCCATGGAATGAAGGATGCGCCTCTGCCTGTGGTGTGCCCAGAATTGAATAAGGGAGCACCGCCTGGCCAACAGCTATAGTCTACAGGGCGGTATAGCAAAGCCCACTGAAGTGCCGCCCCAGTCACTGAGCCATTCCGTCGGCGGTCTCCAATAGGCGCAGCCTCCCTTACCACTCTCCACCTCTGGCCTCTCCTTGTCTTAAGCCAATTAGAGTAGAGGTAAAACAGTGCAGACCACTGTGGGGGCCACACCATGTCTGCCCCGGCCGAGAACCAATTGCCAGGCCCAGCTGTAGAGCAAGCCTACAGCCACGGGGACCGGCTCAGGAACCTCTCCACTCAATCCCACAGAAGAGCAGGGAAGGGTCACCAAAAAGTGAGCTGCCAACAGGATTTTTAAGGATTGAGTGAACTATGCGGTGCAGAGCTCCAGAGTCTTGCATCCATAATCTTGGGCTACCAAGCCCCGTCCCCCAACCCCATGCAAATTTCTACTTGGCATGAGTGTGATTGTTTGAAAACTACTGATAGGGAGCCACGATTGAAGTGTTCAGAGGTGGTACCGGAAGATGTTTTCATAAACATTTTTCTATTAGAGCTAGTGATATCCAGATTTGCCTTACTGAGGGTTCAATGAGGAAAGAGATTCTTAGTGGGGATATCTGTCAGGGTGGGATATCTTGTGACAGTACCATGCTATTCCTACCCTATATCCTCTCAGTGGTTTGATGGCAATGGCTGAAGGACCCATCAGGAACAGCAAAAGGCTCTTAAGATGCTTCCAAGAAAAGTGAATTGGTCTCTATCTGTCGGCATAGATATAAATCTGAGGTCAAGTATCAGAAAAAACTTTTTGAAAGAGGGGGCTTGGGATCAATTGCTTCAAACTAGCTGCCTCTTAAACAACTCTTTATTCTGGGAAGTCATTAACTGGCTCGTTTGCTCAACCTGATGAAGTGTTCCTTTGTTCTTCCATTCCTTCTGATTTCTGGGTGAAGCACTTTTGAGCCATTTTTATTGAAACCTTGCAGGTTGTCTCTTCAGGTATTACGACCCCGTCTGATGGAGTTTCTAATACTACCCTTTTATAAGAGGAAGTAAACAGTGCTATCTTGTAGCTGACTAAAAATAAAGCCTCAGGTCCTTACTGGATACCTCCTGACAGATATTTCTGAATCTCAGGCATGGACTCCTTTGCATTCCTAAATTATAAATGCAATCCCACCATTATGTTCTCAATCCATTATTATCCCAGCGACATATTTATGAGCCCCTCCTGCCCCCGGAGCATCACTTTTTGTGACACTCTGGCAGCACATACTACAAACTCATATCTATGAGGCCACGCAAAGCCACTTTGTGTGGTTTTGAATGGCCTCATAGATATGAAGTAAGGCAAAGCAGAGCAAATGGCTACGTTGCTTACTCTGTGCTCGGGAGGCATTCCATGGGCGCTGCAGTGTGTGTTACTGTGCAGCACCAATTGATTTTGACATTTCTCCAGATTTACAAAATCATTTAAATCTGGGGATGCACCAAAACCTTGCACCTCCAGAGGTGAGGCGTAGCGAGGAGAAATAACTTAATTTTTCCTCATTTTTTCCTCTTTCCTTGTGTGCTGCATTCTGTGCCCCTTCCTGCACAAAAACACAGGCTCCCCTGCGGTGCCAGCACTAGGCTGCGGAAACGGCACAGCATGGGGGAAAGGACAGGAATGCACCTTTTTGCATAAATATGGTGCATTCCTGCCCTTTCACTTTGGCGTAGGGCTGTGCAGCCAGACTGCCCTACACCAAATCCCCATAAATGAGGGCCCAAGTCTTTAGGAAGGGGGATAGGAGCAATCCTAGTTGATATAGACCTAGTTCCCTTACTGACTCTGTGGTAAAGATCACAGATCGGGTAATCTTGAATAGGCTAATGACCTGGGCAGATGAAAATCATATTTTTTCTGACTTGCAATATCTGTTTAGGCCGGGGCTGGGCACCAATGACCAGTGCCTTAATTTGCATCTCCTAATTAACAGATATATTGTGGTTAAATCCAGATCCTTTCATTTAGCCTTTATGAACCTTACCTCAGCATTTGATAGAGTGAACCAGGAGAAACTTTACAAGATCTTATTGGATTTGGGAGTTGATGTAGATATTGTCAGTATTTTCTGTGACATCCATACTAACATGTCTGCTATAGTAAATACAACAATGGTTCCTGTTGTGAGATTATTCTGCTCAAACAAGGTGTGAGACAAGGTTGTATCCATGCTCCTCTTTTATTTACTCTTTACATAAACAATTTGGAATCAGTTTTATTGTCTGATGGTTTGAGAAAACAGGTCTAATTGCAGAGGCCCCCTAACATTTTGCCCCCATTTTTCTGATGGCGCCCTGGGTACTGCTACCAAGCCCCAGGGCCTGTGCTCTGTATGAAATAAGTTTCAAATTAGGCTAATTATAGTTGTCAATTGTCAACATACCTATACGTCCCTAGTATATGGTAGGGCATGTAGGTTTAGGGACCCCAGAATAGGTAGTGCACCTGTAGGCGCACTGCTGAGGTGCCCTGGGTCATTTTGAAGGCAGGTCTGCCTTGCTGGGTGCTTTTTAAATTAAATGCAAGTTCGACTTTGGAATTAAAAGTAGTTCCAAAGTCCTAAACTACCTTATTTCTACATATAAGTCACCTCTAAGGTGTGCCCTATGTGCTCCTAGGTTTGGGCGCCATGTAACTATAAGGAAGGACCTTATAAAAATTGTTCTATAAGCCCTGCTTAGGAAAAATAGCCAAATTCGTTTTTCCCTCACTGTAGTGAATGGCCTCCGTAGGCTAGAATGGGGAGACTTTATTTTAGTTAACAAAGTCCCCTCAAGTGTCAGATACCTCGAGTTTGGTATCAAATTAATTGTTATAATAAATCCCACAACTTACAATTGTTGCATTTAATATAACTAGTACAGGTAAAGAGTTTTAAACTCTACCTAACAAGTTGTCAACTTCAGCTCTGTAGTGCCCGTCTCTGATTGGCCAGCCTCTGGCAGTCTGGCCAGGCTGCCTTCATGAAGTGTGAAGTGGCCGGACTGAACATAAAGGATGTGCCCTGGGGAAGAGAACTACCTCATCAGATGGGGAAGCAGGAAGGGGGAGTGCTGTCAAACCTGTCTTCAAAGGCAGGGAAGGACATTTGGGGCTACCCAGCACCCCCAGACAATTAGGTGCCCTTTTGATTAAATCAGGAGAGGGGTGATTTTAGAATTTTTAGCAACACCAGTGGGTGGGCTCAGCCAGATGTAACCTCCAAAAATCTGTTTCAGCCATGATCGATTTTTGAAAAATGTTGCTCCTTGGGATTGATTTTTGCCATACTTCCCAGGACGTGGTCATCACAGGGGAAGTGCCCTGCATCTGATTGGAGAACCAGGACCCCCCTGTGTTTCACCCAGGATCAAGGATAAATATTGCAGAGCTGCACCCACACCTCAGATCCCTACCAGATCCCCACAAGGAACAAGACAAAGAAGAAGAAGGACTGCCCTGCTGGACCCCTGACCTGCACCTGGACAGTACACTCTGAAGGACTGCACCAGCTGCACACTTGGGCTACACCACTAAAAGGACCTTGCCTGTCTTCTACTGCTTCAGGAAGGGACTCCATGTTTGCTACAGGTACAAAGGAGCTGCCCAGAGTACCCTGCATCAAGTCCTGCAAGCAGAGCCCAGCTGACCAGCGTCCACTGGCCATTTGAGGATTCTGACCAGGTATATTCTGGGAATTGTCTTCCCTACTCCCAAGGAGCAACTCAGAGCTCCTGGAACCTTGGATCAAGTTGTGAACATTTCAAGGACCCAAAAAGGACCCTTGGAAGAAGATCCAGATGTTTGGAGACATTTGGAGCAACTCCATAAGTTGAAGAGGTGCATTGTGGGAGTTGTAGTCCCAGCCCCCAAGAGGCAAATCAGAGCCTCTGAACCCTTGGCTGATGCTGTGTACCACTTTCCTGAATCAAGAAACACTTCTGAAAGTAAGTGTGACAGTGTTACCTCATGGGTGGCCAGAGCTCTGGACTTTGTCCCTTTTCAGTGTAACCTTTTTTTAACCCTTTGGGAGCTAGTTCTAGCTTCTATGCACTAGAAAACATTAAGGCCCTCATTACAATCCTGGCGGTCAGTAATAAAGTGGCAGTAATGCCGCCAACAGGCTTGCGGTAATAACTTTCAAATTATGACCACGGCGGAAACCGCTCAGACAGAAAGCCACTTGAACACACCGAACGCCAGGGCGAAATCAACAGGCACCACGGCGGTAATTTCCTACAGCCAGGCGGAAGATAATGTTCTGCCCACTGTATTATGAGACACCAATCCGCCACCTTTTCCGGGGCGGTACCAATGACATCAAAAGCCTGGCTGAAACACTGCACAGAAGGGAAACGACTCACCTGTGGAGACTCTGGGAAGAACCACCCTGCCATGGAGCCCGAGTTGCATGTCTTCCCCATGCTCTTCTACGTGCTACTCCACTATGAATACCAACGCCGGCGAAGACGACCACAGTGAGTACTGCTGCCTAGCACAAAGGTGGGGGAAGGAAAAAGAGAGTGATACACACACATGCAACACGCAACACCCCCACCCCCAACACCATCCACACAAGCAGATGCAGTAACATAACATAACATATTCACCCTGTACCCCAAGGAATAATGCAAGGACAACTACAATAGAGTAAAAAGAGTGTAATAAGATAAATATAGTAGTAATACGTGCATCCAAATCAAAAAGTATATACATATTCACAAATCAAGGGACACTGCCCAGTCTTCACTGTTCACGGAACACAGTGCCACATAACAAAGTCCAAGGCCCCCCCTCACTCCTGCAACAACACCATTGGGTCGAAAATAGCCAGGTACCTCAGGGGGACAGGGAATGGGGTGGCACCTCAGCCGGAAGATGGTACAATGCCACTGTTCCTAGAGGGGTGCAAGGTCACAGTCTCTCAAGTGGATGACTTGCCCACTGACTTGTCCTGGGGAGTGCAAGGCCACAGTCTCTCAAGTGGGTGACTTGCCCACTGACTTGTCCTGGGGAGTGCAAGGCCATAGTCTCTCAAGTGGGTGACTTGCCCACTGACTTGTCCTGGGGAGTGCAAGGCCACAGTCTCTCAAGTGGGTGACTTGCCCACATGCTCTGCAGGGGGCAACATGCCCAGTGAGCTTCATCCTGGGGAGGATGGGGTGAGTGGATGGCTTCTCCATTGGTTCTGGAGGGGGCATCGTGCCCAGTGAGCTTCATCCTGGGGAGGATGGGGTGAGTGGATGGCTTCTTCACTGGTTCTGGAGGGGGCATTGTGCCCTGTGATGCAGATCTTGGGGAGTGCAGGGTCACATCTCTCAGCTGGGTGTCAGACCCACACGATTTGCAGGGGCCAGGCCACACAACAGCCCATGGAGACAGGACTACACACTATCTGCCGGCGGTGACAGCTGCTCAGCGGTGGCAGTGGTGGTGCTGCTGGTGGATCTGGTAGTGGTGGGGGGAGGCTCCAGCCCATCCCCTGCAGCCTTGGACGGCTGCCCTACTGGGGCTTCTGGTGCTGGTGACGGTTCTGGCAGTGGTGGGGTGAGGCTCCAGCCCCTCCTCTGCAGCCTCGGAGGGCTGCCCACTGGGGTTGCTGGTGGCAGTGTTGGTGTTGGAGCTGGTAGTGGTGGGGGGAGGCTCCAGCCCATCCCCTGTAGCCTTGGTGGCTGCACCACCATGATTGGGGGTGGGAGCTCCGACTGAGTCCCAGCACCTGTCTCCTTGTCTCTTCTGCCTGCTGTTGCAGGCCCCTTGCCCTTTCTTCCAGCAGCTGGGGCTGGCTCCTTTCCCTTCCTCCCAGCAGCTAGGGCTGTCTCCTTGCCCATCCTTCCAGCAGCTGGGGCTGGCTCCTTGCTCTTCCTTCCAGCAGCTGGGGCTGGCTACTTGCCCTTCCTTCCTGCAGCTGGGGCTGGCTCCTTGATCCTCCTTGAAGCACCTGGGGCAGGCACACTTTCCATCTGGCTGGCAGGTAACCGGGATCCTTTCCTACCTGGAGTTGCTGGGGATCTACTGTGCCAGTGAACTGGGTGGCTGAGGTGCTTGCCTGGGTTTTGACCATCCTGGCCTGATGTGAGGGATGGGGGGGGGCTAGGGAAGAGGTCAATAGTGGTGAGGAAAAGCTTCTTAGGGACATTGGGGCGGGAAAAGGGAGATGGTTTTGGAGTGGCAGTAGAGGGAATGCTGGTAGGAAGTGTCAGTCTGCTGTGTCTGGGTGCAGGTGCACAGGCTGGATGCTGTTGTGAGGTGGATGACTGTTGGGTTTCTGAGTGCTTGCGTTTGTGTACTTTGGGAGGAGGGTGCACAGACACAGTGGGAGAGGACACAGGGAATGTGTTCATGGATGTGTGGGTAGTGACTGCCAGTGAGGGGTGTGTACTGATAGGTGTGCTGGTGATGGTGGTAATGGATGAGGATGTAGTGCATACAGGTGTGAGTGGAGATGCAACTGGGAGGGAGATGGAGGAGGAAGAGGGGGACACAGTGGAGGCAGTGGATGTTGGTACGTCTGCTTCTTGATGTTGTTTGTGTGAGTGACTGTGGGATGAAGTGTGGCGCTTGTGTTTGCCATGTCCACTCTTGGGTGTTGTCCTGGGTGCTTGCTCGCCTGACTGTGTGCTTGGGATAGGTTGGGGTTGAGGGGAATAGGATTGGAAAGAGGAAGTTGGAGGGTGGAAACAGGGACAATGGCTGCCAGCAGAGAGGAGGCCAGAGCCTGGATTGATCTCTGTTGGGCCGCCAAGCCAGTGTGAATGCCCTCTAGAAATGCATTAGTCTGTTGCATTTGGGCTGCCAGCCCATGGATGGCATTTACAATGGTAACCTGCCCAACAGAGGTGGATTGCAGGAGGTCAATAGCCTCTTAACTCAGGGAAGCAGGGCTAACTGGGGCAGGGATGAGGTGGCTGGGGTGAAGGAGATGCCCACCCTCCTGGGTGAGCAGGCACAGGAAACTCGCTGAGGGGCTGCTGGGAGGGCGGTGCTGGTATGGGGTGGCGGCTGTAGCTGTAGCTGGGGTGGGCATAGAGGTGTCCGCCACCATCAGGGAGCTTCCATCGGGGAGGTATCTGTGTCCGAACTGTCCCCTCCAGTCTCTGCTGTGGTGCTCGCCCTCTGTCTCACTGGTGCCCTCACCGTTGGCGGATTCGGCCTCCTAGGTCCTATGGGATGCAGCTCCCTCCGTCGCTGGTGCATCTGCTCCTCCACCAGATGATGCTAATGCACATAAGGACAGGTTGACAAAACAAAAAGGGGGGGAAGAGACAAAGGATACTCTGGGTCAATGGCGGCAACAACACCACTGTTGGTGTACACAACACAGTCACACACAGGGAACAGCCCTACGCATTAGGCAATGCACTACCAGTCACAATGCTAGTCACCAGCCCATGGATAGGGACACCTAATGCATATTGTAGCATACCTGAGACCCACAGACCCCTGCCCAGTAGTGGATGCCTACTAGCTTGGTTGGAGGACTTTCACATCAGAACCCTGCCCAACATGGGACCTATTCTGCAAACCCAGGCCTGTCCTTGGAGCACACACAGGGCCCCCCCCCACCCGAATGCCACCCCACCAGGTGTAAGTTGTTAATTAGGGCACTGTACTCACCCCCTTGTTGCTGCTGTGATGCCCTCAAGCGCCCATCTAGCTCCAGATAGGCCACCGCCAGTATGCAGGCCATCAGGGTGGCCAGGGTTCAAAGGGGCACCCCTTCCTCGTTGGGAGGCCATCCCCAGTTGGGCCTCTGCCATCTTCTGTGCCCAGCGTTTCAGGTCCTACCACCGTTTCCGACAGTGGGTGCTCCGCCTGCCGTAGATCCCAGGGCCCGCACGTCCTTGGCGATGGCATGCCATATACCCTTCTTTTGATGGGCGCTGACCTGCAGGGATATAGACACAGGGAAAGGTATTAGTCCGAACGTCCTGCCTGTTACACTTATGGCCCACCATGCCCCTTCTCATCCCCATTAGCACGGACATGGCCCAGCATACATGCTGCACTCTGCCCAGGGCCCATACACCAACCCCCCATACAGGAGGCCTTCACACACAGCACTCCATGCATTCACGCCGCATGCATCGTACTCACTGTGTACTCACCTGTTGGTCTGGAGGCCCATACAGCAGTCGGTACTGGGGTAGGACCCCATCCACCAGTCAGTCCAACTCTGCTGAGGTGAAGGTAGGGGCCCTTTCCCCAGTAACACGAGCCATGGTCAGTTCCAGACACAGGTCACAGCAGCACTTGCAGTGTAGGTCCTCTCCTGTTGAAGGTCAGGTAGCAAGTGAGTGAACAGTTAGAAAATGGTGGTCACATCCACGGCAGTGCGTACCGTCACCAGTGGTGTACATCATTGTGAGAAGGCCCAATGATAACCCTAAATAGCCAGAAAAGGAGGTTTGGCTACCAAGAAAGGAGGATTGGCTACCAAGACAGGTAAGAGCCTATCAGAAGGAGTCTCTGACGCCACCTTCTGGCACTGGCCACTCAGAGCAGTCCAGTGTGCCCCCAACACCTCTGTTTCCAAGATGGCAGAGGTCTGGGACACACTGGAGGAGCTCCGGGCACCTCCTGTGGGAGGTACTGGTCAGGGGAGTGGTCACTTCCCTTTCCTTTGTCCAGTTTCGTGCCAGAGCAGGGCTAGGTGATCCCTGAACCAGTGTGGACTGGCTTATGCAGAGATGGGCACCATCTGTGCCCATCAAAGCATTTCCAGAGGCTGGGGGAGGCTACTCCTCCCCAGCCCTTCACACCTATTTCCAAAGGGAGAGGGTGTAACACCCTCTCTCAGAGGAAATCCTTTGTTCTGCCTTCCTGGGCCAGGGCTGCCTGAAACCAAGGAGGGCAGAATCCTGTCTGAGGGGTTGGCAGCAGCAGCAGCTGCAGTGGAAACCCCGAAAAGGCAGTTTGGCAGTACCCGGGTTCTGTGCAAGAGACCCGGGGGATCATGGAATTGTCCCCCCAACACCAGAATGGCATTGGGGTGACAATTCCATGATCTTAGACATGTTACATGGCCATGTTCGAAGTTACCATTGTGACGCTATACATAGGTAGTGACATATGTATAGTGCACGCGTGTAATGGTATCCCCGCACTCACAAAGTCCGGGGAATTTGCCCTGAACGATGTGGGGCCACCTTGGCTAGTGCCAGGGTGCCCACACACTAAGTAACTTTGCACCCATCCTTCACCAGGTGAAGGTTAGACATATAGGTGACTTATAAGTTACTTATGTGCAGTGGTAAATGGCTGTGAACTAACGTGGACATTATTTCACTTAGGCTGCAGTGGCAGGCCTGTGTAAGAATTGTCAGAGCTCCCTATGGGTGGCAAATGAAATGCTGCAGCCCATAGGGATCTCCTGGAACCCCAATACCCTGGGTATCTCAGTACCATATACAAGGGAATTATATGGGTGTAACAGTATGCCAATGTGAATTGGTTAATTTAGTCACTAGCCTGTAGTGACAAATTTGGAAAGCAGAGAGAGCATAAACACTGAGGTTCTGGTTAGCAGAGCCTCAGTGATACAGTTAGGAACCACACAGGGAACACGTACAGGGCACATACTATGAGCACTGGGGCCCTGCCTGGCTGGGTCCCAGTGACGCAAGGGCTAAAACAACATACATACAGTGAAATATGGGGGTAACATGCCAGGCAAGATGGTACTTTCCTACAGCTGCCCTCCCCATAACTGAGAGAGGCAGTTTATTCCAAAACGACACGGAGCGCTCCAGCCCTGTCACAACCCACACAACATTATGCTTCACATGCGCCGCCACCGTATGAGTGACCCAGATACACAGGTACCTAAAACTTTCAATCTTCTACCTGAGCCCCAACCCCAGCAAATCCTCCAATGGGGCACAGTAGCGACTTCTTCCTATTTACCCAAAGACAAGACATAGCCCCGAATTCCTCCAGTAAACACAACAACAAAGACACCGAAACACGTGGCTCTCGTAGGTATACCAACGCATCATCAGCGTATAGAGAGACAATACGAGTAACTTGTCCCACCTGAACGCCTCAGGACGCCAACTCCTCACGAAGCCAGACTGCCAGTGGCTCCACCGCCAAAGCAAAAAGAAGCGGTGATAGAGGGCATCCCTGCCTGGTACCCATACCTATTGCCCAGGAGTCTGAGAGCTCCCTGCCTACCCGAACGCGCGCAGAGGGTGCAGTGTACAGAAAACGAACCCAAGAACAAAAATGGGGGCCAAATCCCATTCCCGCAACACCGCTAGTAAATATCCCCACTCCACCATGTCAAACGCCTTCTCTAGGTCCAATGACACCAGCACCAATTAGTTCTCTGCACCCATAGTTTCATACAAAACATGGGCCAAACGACGTAGATTATATGTTGTGCTACGACCAGGTATAAAACCACATTGATCATCGTGCACCAAACCCCGAATCACTCTGCTTAGCCAAGTGGCCAGTATTTTACATAGAATCTTGATATTGCCATTCAGCATAGTGAGCGGGCAATAAGAAGAGGGGTCACAGGGATCCCCACCAGACTTAAGTATTAAGCAGATAATGCCTTGACCCATGGTTTCCGGAAGTATACCCCGAACCCGGGCTTTCTCAAACACCCCCAACAGCCTCTGTCTCAAATGAAAAGAAAATGTTTGGTACAGCTCAATCGGGAATCCATCCACGCCCGGCGATTTAGCTTCCGATAATGCCTCCACTGCTGCAGTCACTTCCTTTACTGGTATCTTGGCATCTAGACGCATCTGCCGCAGAAACCCTTCTAAATCAGAATATGAGACCGGTGCTCCAGCGCTGGACACGGCCCGTAACTGCTCCACTAATACCCGAAAGATATCCCTCCGATTAGTGATCTACACACTGTCAGCATTCCTAACACGTAAAATGGTAGGAGATTCAACTTCCCGCTTGAGGACCCACGCTAGTAATTTACCAGACTTATATCCCTCCCTATGAAGATGCTGCCTATACGATCTAAGCGTGACCTTATCTAGCGTTTCCCAGCAGCTACTAACCTTCTTATACAATCGGAGCTCCTCTTGTTCTACCTCCTTTGTTATTGGCATTTGGTGCTGCATCCCCTCCAACACCCCCTCCGACTCAGTAAGTTCTTGTTCCATTTGCTTGCGCACCCCACAGGCAGTGCCTATACAAACCCCTCTCAATACAGCCTTCAAGGCTTCTCACTCCACTCCCCGGGAATCTGTCACACCCCAATTTAAGTCCATATAGTCTCTAAAAGCCACCGCCATTTTATCATGACAGCTAGCATCCATCAGGAAATTCGTGGGCATGTGCCAACTGTGTCACCTTAGTATCCGATCCCCACAGCACTTGCAGCAACACCGGTGCATGATCAGACAAAAACCTCCCTAGATGCTTGATATCCATCACCTGTGAGCATACAAACAACCCAGGAAGAAACAGTCCAAACGACTATATGTAATATGCGTCTTAGAATGACAAGTATACTCCCTGCTCTCGGGTGCAGTTCCCTCCATCCATCCCAGAGCCCTAAATTATGCATACCCTCTGGGAGAGATCTCACCATCAATGATTGGGTGCCCAATTTAGTCGGATAATGGTCCTTTTCGCCATCCAATATGCAATTATAATCTCCTGCCCATATTAGAGGCTCGTCAACCCCCTCCCCCAACATTTCAGGTATATTGTCAAAAAAGGCTTGGTCGTCTATGGTAGGTGCATAAGTGTTAAGAATAGTAAGTGGTAGTCCATCCAATGTGCCCTGTAGAAGTATATATCTCCCATTCACATCCACTTTGCTATAGATATGTGTAAATGGGACATCCGGCGCAATCCATATCATCACACCCCTTGCATAAGAGGAGAAGGACGAGAAGAACACCTGACCCCGCCACTTCTTAGCCAGTCTTTGCAATTCCTCCTCTGTCATGTGCGTCTCCTGGAGACAGGCTATATGAATCTTATGTCGCTTTAGAAAAGAGAGCACCCTATAACGCACAGTATAGCTCTTCAACCCCCTGACATTCCACGTCAGTGTGTTAATCTGTCTTCCCATGTTAGAGGTTCAAATACTCCATCCCCCTTGCACCTCCTTCCCCCACCTCCCTCTTGCAAAGAGAAAGCAATACAAGACCGTACTTCATATCACGTACAAAAACATGCACTGCTGATATAAACAAGTAACATATGCAACCATGCACGAACTAAACAACCCCAACCCCCTAAACCCACCCCAGATAAACAGTAAAACAGACACATCAAAACATACTGTAGATCCATGTGTATGTATGCTGCCAGGACAACAGCCTAATACCTAACTCCCCCCTCCCTACCACCACAGTGGAAGTAACCACCCCCATCCCGTAAACAGAGTTTGCTGTGCCTATAACCCTTTTATAATCTAGGAAAAGTACATCCCCGCCATCATATTGATCAGATTCATAAAGTGCCCCCTGGAATCCATATCCATTACAGTCCCTGGAGCCCCATACTATGCATGGCGCGCGCTTCAGACATGAACTCCGGCCCCCCAGTACTTTCCACAAGGGCCGCACCAACCAGGGGCCAACAATATTAAGTGTCAACAAAAATCAATGCCACTCGCTTATCAGATGGCTCAACGATTTCGAAAGACAGCTCAGGGACCACAACAGCCATAGTACCATCTTGTTAAATTTCAACTCTGCTGTTAGAGTTGTCACCCCTTTGTGTAGAGATCTGCATCTTGCTCTCCCTGCGCCTCCTCCAGTCCGTGTCATCCACACCAGAAGTACGAGCAGCCCCCGTGCTAGACAGCCAAATCGTCCAGGGCCAACTTTGTCCCATAACTCCAACCACCTCCATACCTCCTCAGGATGTTCGAAAAAGTGCGACTTACCCCCGAGACCACCTTCAGACGTGCCAGATATAATAACATATATCTGATGTTCATGGCGCGTAACTTAGCCTTCATCTCCAAAAAGCCCTTTCTAGAACTCTGGACTTTGTTCGCATAGTCCGGATAAATGGAGATTTTGCAATTCTTAAACACAGCCCTATCGGTTTCTCGAGCAGTCCGTAGAATACAGTCCCTATCTTTATAGTTCAAGAGGCATGCAATGACGGCCCTTGGAGGTGCTCCAGGCCTAGAAGGGGCGACCAAAGCCCTGTGTGCTTGCTCCACCGCAAACACCCTGGACAACCCCTCAGGTTGCCATACATCTCTAATCCACTGCTCCACTAAACCTTCCGTTGTGGGGCTTCCGCACGTTCCGGAAACCAAAGGAGGCGCACGTTGTTTCTGCGGGATCTGCCCTCTGAGTTCTCCAATCTCACCTCCAACATCCCAACTGTGGAAGTGACCTGTGCCATCTGCTTGCGCAAAGTGCTTACCTCCGTCTGTAAATCCATAATAGACCCCTCCGCCACCTTGACCTTATCAGAGACTTTACGACGGTCCGTCCGGAGAAGGTTCACCTCCACAGCCACCGCTTCTATCTTCCCATCCAGGGCCAGCCTGGAGCCCTGTATTGCAGCTAGTAGTTCAGCGTGTTAAGGTTCTTCTGCAGTAGCCAGCGTTTCCTGAACCTCTCCAGGTCCCACCATACGAGTTTGGCGCTGAAGCAACTGGGCAGGCATAGTATATTGCTCCATAGTATTCCCTTGCGATACACTGGTTTGCCGATGCCGCCCCATCTCACCATCCAGTTAAAAGTAATAGGATGTAGTACCACTGTACCTGACTCAGAGGGTGGCAATAAAGCACGTTGAGGTGCGACACTCTTGAGTAAACCAAACCAATAGTCTGACCCCTTAACATCCACAACAAGTGACCATATAGCCGTATTGCACAGACAGCCCCAGGTTCAGACGATCCAACTGCCCCAAAAAAGCTCCACGGAGCAGCGCCAATACTTCTACACCCCAATGGGCCCGCGGTCAGGACAAGAACCATGCACCTCCAGGCCAGCTCTCCAATGAGGAGCACCAGCCCTCCTCCTCTGTGCCGCAACACAATCCATCCAGCCGATCCCCGGCCGCTCCTCCACAGTCGCCAGCTGTAGGAAAGTACCATCTTGCCTGGAATGTTACCCCCATATTTCACTGTATATATTTTGTTTTAGTCTATGTGTCACTGGGACCCTCTGCTAACCAGAACCTCAGTGGTTATGCTCTCTCTGCTTTCCAAATTTGTCACTAACAGGCTAGTGACTAAATTTACCAATTCACATTGGCATACTGGTACACCAATATAATTCCCTAACTTATAAGTCACCTATATGTCTAACCTTCACCTGGTGAAGGTTGGGTGCAAAGTTACTTAGGGCCATATTTATACTTTTGGACGCAAAGCTGCGCCGGCGCAGCTTTGCGTAAATTTTTTTACCGCCGGCTAAAGCCATTTCGATGCGCCGTGCGGGCGTCAAATTTATACTTTGACGCACGGCGGCGCAACCAACAGGTGAGAGTCATTATTTTGTGACGCACACAGCGGCGTCAAGTCGTAAAGAAAACCAACGTTTACGCGACGCACATCACTGTGGGTCGATTTACGACAGCGCAACCCGGAAAGCGCTGTTTTTTTTGACGCAATAGCGTCAAATTTACCCACGAACACTGCCCTTTCAGCAGCGGAGAGCCAAAATGGATCCCAGAGGCCACAACAGACCCCAGGAAGATGACAGCAGACGAGGAACCAGCCAGGAGGACCCATACCGGAACCAGGACATTTTCAGAAAAAAAAGAAAGTGTCGCTTCAGTGCAGAGGAGCAGGAAATCCTGGTTAAAGAGGTGACGGAACACCAGCACCAATTGTTCATCACCTCTAAATTGCCAATCAGTAGGAGAGAGGCCATATGGCAAAAAATTGTGGACAAGATCAACAGTGTGGCTGAAGAACGCAGAACAGTCACTGAGTGTAAGAAACGCTGGCATGACTGCAAACGTAGGACAAAAAGAAAAAATGGCCAGGAACAGGAAGGCAGCACTGCAGACTCGAGGGGGGAGTCCAGCACACCAGGAGGCCCTGGACCACATGGAGGAGATGGTCGCAGCCGTCATCCCTGAGGAGATCGTCACAGGGATTCAAGGACAGGACAGCGCAGACTATCACGACACAACGCACATGCAGGGTAAGTCGCATGGGGAATTAAAATGCAATAATGATACATGCAACCGGGGGGGGAATACCTACTACACAATGCATGTAACTCAGCATATATATGAAGTGGCATGGGTAAAGGGGCACGGCCAGCACAGACTGAAACTGGGGCACGACAAAATACAGCACCATCAACAGTCCCATGGGCCCATACTGTAATTACAACAATAGAGCCAAGGGAAAGCAGCGACAGGTGGGAAGGCCACTACGTCAAACTCACATCCAGGCACTCATCAGTCAAAATGTATCCTACATCAACTAGGTCCCTATCAGTAATCCAGTAGCCAAAACAACAACTGCAATGTAACTGCGACAACAGTTGACAATAACACCTCTGATCTCTGTGCAGCTATAGTAGCAAATGGCAGGAACCTCCCCATGGAACATACATACCTAAATTAGGGGGTGAGGATGACATCTGCAACTATTTATAGAAATAAGACAAAGGCACCAGTACACTCAAATGCCAATGCCCATACTTGACACATACATCAGCCAAAGTAAACAGCAATAGGAGCCAAACAGTACTAAGGACACACACATGCTGCATACGTCAGGGTCCCTCACGTGCCTGGCTAACAAGGCTACATCACTAATGTCATACTGCTCAGACAACAACATTGAGGAGGGGACACATGCAACTGGTCACTGAAACACACCTGCACAGTCTGACAACCAAATAGGACTTTGATACGATAAACAGGGCAATCCAATTAAACACACATTACCCAACATCATCTAGAAACATCAACAATGTTTACATCCATACCACATCCTAACATTGCCATGCATAGGATATGCCACATTACATGTACATTTAGGTCAATGTGAATAAAAAGTGTTTGGGGCAGGTCCTGAGAGGCAAGTGTGCTGCCAGGGCATTCACAACACCCACAGCCAGTCAAAGTGTAGTGTGGTAAGTTTTACGTATACTTTGTGCATTAGCTTCAGGCTTTAGGCCTTTGTGCACCTTGCCCTGAATGTACTTTTACTTATTTGCTTACATCTAAGAGCCTCTGAGCACTTTGCACTAAATGCTTTTTATTAGGCTTCGTATCAGTTAATTTTGCAAATAGCCAGTTCTTGTGTTGTTTATTAGTCAAATCACACTGTTTTGCCTACTTCAGCACTGGAGTTCACCAGAACATATTCACTCTGTGCCCCAGTCAAGGATACAGTCTGGTACATTGCCGATAGACGTGGTAGGAGTTAAGATTTGGCATTCCTGCGTAGGGACACTTTGTCATCACGATGACATGTTACTTATAAAATCACTTCCTTGTCCCAAGACACGCAAGAGGGAGTTTCCGAACAGAGAACCACAACTAGACGCTGCCTGCCTTGCTGCAGATGCTGGACCAGATCACAGGCCATTGCTCTGATATGAGGGATGATGTCTCCCCAGTGATTCAGACAGGCAAGCTCGAAGCTTAACATGCTGTGCTCTAAATAGAACAAGCAGAGGGATAGTAGAAACAGTTAGACACCATGATAGCTTTGTTCAAATGTTTTACTCTCCTGTTGACTATTTCAATTCTACCATGTTGTATTGTTTGGGTTATTGTGGCTCACACCTAATTATCTACAAGTCAGTTGTTCAATGAAATCATCATATAAAACAAATAGGGGGTGATTCCGACCCTGGAGGTAAAAACCGCCAGGGTCGGGGTCCGCGGGAGCACCGCCAACAGGCTGGCGGTGCTCCTTTGGGCATTCTGATAGAGGCGGTACAGCCGCGGCCAGAAACGGAAAGTCAGCGGTGTACCGCCGACTTTCCGCTGCCCATGGGAATCCTCCTGCGCCGCCATGGGGATTCCGACCCCCATACCGCCATCCTGTTCCTGGCGGTTTCGGCCGCCAGGAACAGGATGGTGGTATGGGGTGTCGTGGGGCCCCTGGGGGCCCCACTTTGAATTTCAGTGTCTGCTTAGCAGACACTGAAATTCGCGATGGGTGCTACTGCACCCGTCGCACCCCTTCCACTCCGCCGGCTCCATTCGGAGCCGGCTTCATCGTGGAAGGGTGTTTCCCACTGGGCTGGCGGGCGGCCTTTTGGCGGTCGCCCGCCAGCCCAGTGGGAAACCCAGAATGACCCCCGCGGTCTTTTGACCGCGGTACGGTCTTCTGGCGGTTCCCGCTTGGCGGGCGGCGGGAATGACCCCCATAGTGTCTTTGTCATTTGTGTATTTGGAAAAGAGAGAATTGGTTTGGATCTGAGTGACCACGACTTCCCTGAGAAGTTCCAAAGATGTCATGCGCTCGGATGTCTAATCATTTCTTTGCCGTGGGAGACATGAGGCACTGCTAGCTAGCCAGAGCAAAAAGAAAGAATCAGGGTGACAGAGTTATTTACAAGTGGGTCAGACTCAGTCCCCCACACCATTAGCTATCCTGCTGCCTAGAAAGCCAGTAATCTCATGTAGGATAATGAGAGCCCACGCAACAAAATGTCTCTCCATAAGAATAGATATACACGGAGGGACGAGTAGGACAAAAAGATGGCTATTCCCAAATTGGTACAAAGCAACACCTAGAGGCAATTAGGCAGGCAAGTCTGATAACTCTATATCATACATGTGACACAGGTGGGCCATAGGCCTATAACAATGCCCAAATGAAGGACAGCAGATACCAAGACAAAAACAGAGCACAAAGTTAAGGCATCCAAAGGCTTGCATCTTATTGCAAAATTGTCACAACACAGACACACTAATTGTACCCTGTTTCATTGCAGAGGAACATGGATCTCCTGCCGATATGCCTGTCCCTGATTTCCCTGATGACATGGATGACGAGCCCATAAACATTCCACAGGAGACCATCCAAAAGGTCCTTGAAACCCTCCAGACCCCACCTTCAGTCACAAGGAGGAGCACAGAAGAAGCAGCCATCACAGTAGAACCACCCACCACCCCAATTCTAAGACCTGCCAGCTCCAACACAGCTGAGGACTCTGACGACACTGGCACCAGCTTTGAAAGAACTGTAGTTGGGGTACAGCGGGAGCTGGCCAAGGAGGTGCGGGTGGGGATGCAAAACATGGCAGCCAGCCTTGAGGGGGTGCGTTCGTGCATGACGTCATTTGCAGATCAGGCAGCTGCTATGCAAGCCCTAACATCTCTCTTGCAGGAACTTGCCAAAACACAGAAGGAAATCAGCACAGCTGTCATCCAGTTGACACAACACCTACAACTGCAATCCAGTCAACATGTGCACGAATGCAACATTGAACCCCTCAGGGCCGACCTGGCTGCCTACCATCGTGATGTGGCTGCCATTCTCAAAAACCAGCAGGCCCTCCTTGCTGCAGTACTGCCCTTAATAACTCCACAGGGAGCAGCCCCCGGGATGTCTACCTCCACGTCTTCTAACACTGAGGTGTGTGTTGCCCCTTTACAACCAACAACAACAAGGACAAACCAGGCAACACACACATCAGAAGAAGAAGACATGGAACAGATCACATTCTCACGGAAGAGTACCCGGAAGCACTAGTCCCTGCACCATGGCCTACTTTGACCAAGGTCCAACGTTTTGTCAAATGCCAGTCTCACTACAACTACACTCAATGACTGTTCTGCAATCCACTGTATGACTTGTCACCATTGCCAGTGAATGTCTCCCTCCTACTATTTGCCAATTCCTGTCCCTCTGCACTGTCTGTGACATCACCCCAGCATGTCTGGAGCATCATCCACACCCCTTCTGTAGGATCACCATGTAAGAATGCACCAGAACGGACCCAGCAAACATGGACAATGGACATTTTGCACTACAGCACCTATAAATAAATAGCACTTGCACACCTATTATGTCTCTGTGTTATTTCACACTTCAACTGCGCAGTACATAACTCCAAAGTGCCTGTGTGGCAACCATGTAGATTGTCAATACAACTGTCCTGACATCATGTAGTCTGAAACATCTGTGCAGTGGTCAGGATTGCATCATAGCCTTACCATACTGAGGAGAATAACTGATGAAGGGACTAACCACACACAATCATGCTGTGTTGGACAGAATGATGCACCATCTATAGCAATTCTAGTCAACTAATGGTGGCTGAGAAATGTAGGCACCATGCAATACTAAAACATGAAATTATGCTGCAAAATGTAAGCAAACATAAACAAATAACACTGCATCAATCACCCTTTCTGAGTATACTTCCATGAAGGAAAGTCATGCAGAATTAGTACACACATGATGTAGGTCAGCAATGAAGGCAACAAGACAAGAGTGTTAACAACTCCTCATCTACAAAGATCTCCCTGAACTTCACACTGCAGTCCGACCTATGAAATTACCCACAATAACAAGTCTGGAAGCACACTTTGTGAAGTAGAATACATACTCACCAACACAAAACCTTGGTGATCAATGCAAACTACCAATGGTGGGTCTCCCAAATGGTGGATACTTACCAAGTTATCACACGGGTAGCTGGCATGTTAAACCTCCATTTCCTGGGGATGGCGAGCATAGGACACTAATGTCATACAAAAACATTCACCTACACTGATGTCAAGGCCATGATAAAGTAGCACCTAACGCATCATGTAAAGGGTTAACTATATATTTATTACTATTTATTAACACAAGAGGCAACTAAGGGAAAAGTAATACCTACACTAATCTAACCTGACTACTACTAACCCACAACTGTCCCTAACTAACCTAAGCTAAACTTACTCTACACATGTAACGAAACGATCTAAACATCAACCCCCCACCCACCATTATGAGACAGGACAACACTTACTAACCTACACACATACTATACTATCCTAAACAATCATATATATTATTATTATTTTTTTTTTTTAACAAACAGGAATCCCAACATTGACCCCCACCCACCCACCCACCACACAAAAATAAAGATAGAAAGAATAAGGACCCCCCACCCTCTTCCCTAACACTAACTAAGCTAATTACCTATACTAACCTAATACTAATCCCCAAAACCCAACTATCAGTACAAAATAGGAAAGAGGAGAGAGGGGAGGGGTAAAAGTTCAACACGGCAAATGTCCTAGAGGTTGGCCCTCCGTAGGGTCCGCCTGATGGAGCGAACCCTTTTTTTGGCTCAGCTTGTCCACATTATTGAACACCTTGTCCAATTTACGGTTCAATGCCAGAAATGCGGCTGGGTCCACAGGAGGGGCTGATGCTGTTTGTGTGCTGGCCGAGGTGAAGCTTGTGCCAGCAGTTGAATGCCCACTGGACTGTCCTGGTTGTAGAACATGGCTGGGTCCAGGTCTTGAGGATGAGCCAGGGTCTACTGTTCCCGACGTTGCTGGGGCCACTTGGGGAGACCTGGTGGATGTGGTGTTGGTGGCTGTTGTGGGCAATGTAGGCCCACCCTGTGGTGAGGCCCACCATGCCCCGGAGGCCCGATCGGATTGATATTTTCGGGCCATCCTCCGGTACCCCGACTGCACCTGCAGGATGTGCCTGTATCGCATGGCACGCCTCTCAAATTGGTGTGTATCTGCGGCACTCATGTTTGCAGCTGTGAAGAGAAATGGTAAATAGTTACCTTTGGAATTGCATTGGGTGGAATAGCACAATGGGTTATTTGTACATTACTTGTAATGTATTTGTTGCAGCAATTGTCACAACATAGTTCACTTAAAGGCTCAGAGGAAGTACATGTGAAGCCTGCGTACATAAGGGCATCTCACACCTAGCATATCCATGTCTCTACATGATGGATGACATCACCCTAAACTACTCATCCAAATAATGCCTAATGCATCTGACATTATGGCTGAACCTCTTCCGTATACTGACTTCACTACATATGTCCCTCTATGTGCTAACTATCACAACCCTCACTCAATGCCATTTTTAATTTGTTGTTTGCTAATATTGAACCCATGGGCCATAACCGAATGTGTACACTAGGGGCCAGATGTAGGAAGACGGAAAATTGCGACTTGCAATTTGCTATGCAGAACGGTGTCTCCGACACCGTCTGCGAGTCGCTATGGGGTCGCAAAGACCCACCTCATTAACATTAATGAGGTGGGTCCCAATTTGCGCCCCCTTAGCGACTATGGGCACTCACGGGGATGGAGGCCAGCTGGGAACAGCAGACCTCCATGTCCGTGACTGCTTTTAAATAAAGCAGGTTTATTTTTCCCAAGTGTAGCCCGTTTACCTTAAAGGAAAACGAGCTGCACTCGTTCCTATTTGCGAGTCGAAAATGCATTTAGCGAGTCGGTTCCGAATCACAAAATAGATTTCTGCATAGCAAACAGACGTTTGCGACTCACAAAGGGCAATTTATGCCGTTTGCAACTTGAAAACTGTTTGCTACATCTGGCCCTAGGTTCTAAACAAAGTTGCAAAAGGTCACAAGTACGTGTAACATACTGGTTGCTACAGTCCTAGGTACCCTATTCCCAATCACATGGCAGTCTTTGAGGGTGGGGTGGGAAGAACAACCAACAATCCCATGTTCAATGCACACCCAGGAGTGTATAGAAAGGTCTGCATCCTGTGCACTCCTGTACGTGGAAAAATTATGACGCCCATGCTGTATGCGTGGAAATGTGACGCAACATGGACAATATGGTGGACATGTCATGTACCTTATTAATTTTTTAATTTTCATATCATATTTTTTGACTCTGCATTCTGTGCACTCCTGTACGTGGAAAAATTATGACGCCCATGCTGTATGCGTGGAAATTTGACGCATTATTAAATTCTGTCTTCATTTTTTAAAGTTGGGGAAGGAAATTTGTCATGGCCAAACGGTGCTATGTGATACACATTTGTGGTTAGCTATGACACATGTCCCTTATTGGATGTATAGAAGGCATTCACACTGTAATAATTATGATACCTTCAAAAAATTTATTAACCATATTTGTACACATATTTTGGGTAATTGCTGATGGCTATTTTGAAATGATGAATGGGATACCATGATGTATTCCTTCTCAAAAATGTGTCCACAATTATCATGGTAATGCATTTATCTATATTCCAAACAGGGAGTGCAATAGTCACTTACAGTTTTTATGGGGCTAACCATGTCCTATTATGATTTTGTGTATCTGATTTGTGTTTGACTTTTGACATGTAGGCCACACATGCGCCTTATGCATGTGTTTAGTTCACAAGTACATGATTCTTGTATATTTGGGGGGCGGTAGAGGTGGACTTAGGCCCCCAGCACCCTAAGCATTGCCCTTCCAGATTTGCTAATTTATCCATGGCTTTCATTTATTCTGTTATGCAAAACCTGCAGCAGCAGGCTAATGTAAGGCCATAGGGTATGAATCACTATTAGCCATTCATTCATCTCATTTGCCCATTTGACGTTTGCACTATTGTTGATTTGGAGCAATCTGACATACCATTTTGCAATGACTATGTTTGCAAAATCTCAGCGTTCCTCATGTGCTGATGACAAATAGGTTGTTTATGTATGTGGCCCTTTATGCATTACCTGGTTTAGTGGCATGTTACAATTTGCCTGCTAGGTTCGAACTGGGACACTACTGTGATGGGCAGCTTGCAAATATTTGGTTGATTGGATGACATATGTTTATATGTGTGTGCGAATGTGGATCCACTATCACCTGTCTGGGTGTATGTTGTCACTGTAACTTCAAGGTCACCTCATGGGTTAGTGGCAGCTAATGTTGTTCCAATTGGGTATTGTTTATATCAAAAACTTGAGAGAAGCCATTGAGGACATGGTCACGTACACATGGATGGTCCCACCCTGTCACTGAACACATGTAATGAGACTTTCAAATGATCTACATTTTTGGTCTGAGTGAGAGACTGTCTCAGGTGTCTGGATCAGGCATGTGTAATTGCCACATTTGTACTCCTGTTGGCCTCGGTGGATGGTAATGTATCATGTAACATCCTACCCTCTGTGCAGACATTTGTGATGTTTTCTTTTTTGTGTGATGAGTGTTATGCCATTATTGCTCAATGAGACAACATTCTTCTTCAGCAATTTCGAACTAAAGGTGGGCAGAAATGAATAGGCCAAAGCATGATGTGGTGTTTGTTATCTGTGTTTATTTACAATTGTGCAATAAGTGTTGATATAAGAAATTATGAAAAAAAATTATTGACAAGCTGTTGGCGCCTACGCACTCCTGCTGCCGTGTTTGGTTGTTCCCCCTCCTGTTGCAGGCCAGCATCCTCCTCTTCGTCATCTTCAGGCATGTCTGGGTTTGGTTCAAGGAGGGGAATGTTCCTTTTTGTCTGAAACGAGCCACTTGCCAGCAGGTGAAGTACGGCAAGCAGCTTTGTTTCTGTTGGTATGGTGCGGGGTGTCACCAAAGTGGGGGCCAACTGCTGTTCGATATTTCTCAACCGGTACCTCTGGATGATGTCGTGTTCCCTGAGGCCATGCAGGGTTGTTCTTGGGCAGAATATCCTCTCCTGCCTTCTGCGCTGTCTTTGGGGTCCCTGCTGTTGTTGTTGTGGCTGCTGTTGTTGCTGCAGGGCTCTGCGTCTACGTGCACGCTGAAGAAAAATCACCTCCATGTCTCTCTGTTGCTGCTCTGCTGCTCTGCTGCTCTGCTGTTTGTTCTGAGTGTTCTGATTAAATACAGGTGTGTTTGCCCCATTTTAACGCCTGCCCTGACCCAGGCGTTAAATTTTGACGCACATCGGGTTTTGCGTCATTTTTTTGCTCCGCCTACCGGACGGGAGTCCTTTTTGCCCGGAAGCATAAATACGACGCGCGGCCGTGTGCGTCGTTTTTTGGACGGGAACGCCTACCCTGCATATCATTAACGCAGGGCGGGGTGCCGCTTCCAGAAAACGGCGCACACTGCGAATTTTTCGCGTGCGCGGCCTCAGGTGTCAGGGTTTAAATATGGGGCAACGTTTGCGCTGATTGTGCGTCAAAGTTTTTGACGCACATTCGGCGCAAACGGAGTATAAATATGCCTCTTAGTATGTGGGCACCCTGGCACTAGCCAAGGTGTCCACACATCGTTCAGGGCAAATTCCCCGAATTTTGTGAGTGCGGGGACACCATTACACGCGTGCACTACACATAGGTCCCTACCTATGTGTAGCGTCACAATGGTAACTCCGAACATGGCCATGTAACATGTCTAAGATCATGGAATTGTCACCCCAATACCATTCTGGTATTGGGGGGACAGTTCCATGATCCCCCGGGTCTCTACTGCCAAACTGCCTTTCTGGGGTCTCCACTGCAGCTGCTGCCAACCCCTCAGACAGGTTTCTGCCCTCCTGGGGTCCAGGCAGCCCTGGCCCAGGAAGGCAGAACAAAGGATTCCCTCTGAGAGAGGGTGTTACACCCTCTCCCTTTGGAAATAGGTGTGAAGGGCTGGGGAGGAGTAGCCTCCCCGAGCCTCTGGAAATGCTTTGACGGGGCACAGATGGTGCCCATCTCTGCATAAGCCAGTCTACACCGGTTCAGGGATCCCCCAGCCCTGCTCTGGCGCGAAACTGGACAAAGGAAAGGGGAGTGACCACTCCCCTGACCTGCACATCCCAGGGGAGGTGCCCAGAGCTCCTCCAGTGTGTCCCAGACCATCTTGGAAACAGAGGTGTTGGGGGCACACTGGACTGCTCTGAGTGGCCAGTACCAGCAGGTGACGTCAGAGGCTCCTTCTGATAGGCTCTTACCTCTCTTGGTAGCCAATCCTCCTAACCTGGTAGCCAAACCTCCTTTTCTGGCTATTTAGGGTCTCTGCTTTGGGGAATTCTTCAGATAACGAATGGAAGAGCTCACCAGAGTTCCTCTGCATCTCCCCCTTCACCTTCTACCAAAGGATCGACCGCTGACTGCTCAGGACGCCTGCAAAACCACAACAAAGTAGCCAGACGACTACCAGCAACATTGTAGCACCTAATCCTGCCGGCTTTCTCGACTGTTTCCAGGTGGTTCATGCTCTGGGGGCAGCCTGCCTTCACCCTGCACCAGAAGCTCTGAAGAAATCTCCCGTTGGTCGACGGAATCTTCCCCCTGCTAACGCAGGCACCAAAAGACTGCAACACTGGTCCTCTGGGTCCCCACTTATCCTGACGAGCGTGGTCCCTGGAACTCAGTGACTCCCACAGTCCAGTGACTCTTCATCCAAGTATGGTGGAGGTAAGTCCTTGCCTCCTCACTCTAGACTGCATTGCTGGATAGTGCGTTATTTGCAGCTGCTCCGGCTCCTGTGCACTCTTCCCTGATTTCCTTCGTGCACAGCCAAGCCTGGGTCCCCGGCACGCCTCCCTGCAGTGCACAACCTTCTGAGTTGTCCTCTGGCATCGTGGGACTCCCTTTTGTGACTTCCCGTAGACTCCGGTTCACTTTCCTTCCAAGTGCCTGTTCAGGTACTTTTGCGGGTGCTGCCTGCTTCTGTGAGGGCTCCCTGAGTTGCTGAGCGCCCCCTCTGTCTCCTCTTCCAAGCGGTGACATCCTGGTCCCTCCTGGGCCACAGCAGCACCCAAAAACCCCTACCGCGACCCTTGCAGCTATCAAGGCTTGTTTGCGGTCTTTCTGCTTGAGAACACCTCTGCAAGCTTCATCGCGACGTGGGACATCCTAGTCCTCTTCTTTCTTGCAGAACTCCAAGCTTCTTCCAACCTGTGGCAGCTTCCTTGCACCCTCAGCTGGCATTTCCTGGGCTCCTGTCCACTCTCGACAATGTTGTGACTATTGGACTTGGTCCCCTTGTCTTACAGCTACTCAGGTCCGGAAATCCACTGTTGTTGCATTGCTGGTGTTTGTTCTTCCTGCAGAAACCCCCTATCACGACTTCTGTGCTCTCTGGGGGTAGTAGGTGCACTTTACACCTACCTTTCAGGGTCTTGGGGTGGGCTATTTTTCTAGCCCTCACTGTTTTCTTCCAGTCCCAGCGACCCTCTACAAGTTCACATAGGTTTGGGGTCCATTCGTGGTTCGCATTCCACTTTTGGAGTATATAGTGTTTGTGTTGCCCCTATACCTATGTGCTCCTATTGCAATCTATTGTAATTCTACACTGTTTGCATTACTTTTCTTGCTATTACTTACCTAATTTTGATTTGTGTACATATATCGTGTGTATATAACTTATCCTCATACTGAGGGTACTCACTGAGATACTTTTGGCATATTGTCATAAAAATAAAGTACCTTTATTTTTAGTACTTCTGTGTATTGTGTTTTTTTATGATATTGTGCATATGACACCAGTGGTATAGTAGGAGCTTTACATGTCTCCTAGTTCAGCCTAAGCTGCTTTGCCATAGCGACCTTCTATCAGCCTAAGCTGCTAGAAACACCTCTTTTACACTAATAAGGGATAACTGGACCTGGCACAAGTTGTAAGTACCTCTGGTAACCACTACAAGCCAGGCTAGCCTCCTACACCAGCCAAGCACCCTCTCTTCACCGCCGATCTGCACCGGCCCCAGGGGCGGTTCTGACCGCCAACCGCAGAAAAACCTTGTGGTTCGGATTCCTCTTCAAGACTGTAGCGGGCCGATACAAGCACCGCCATTGCACCAGCCCAAGCGATAGAGTCAAGCACACCACAGGGCCAGGAGTTGAGTGCGTGTATGTGGTGCTTGGGGGAGTGAATGTATGTATGCACTGGGGAAGAGAGGTGTGAATGGATGTATGCGCTGGGGGAGGAGGGGGGTGAATTTATGTATGCGCTGAGGGGGAGGAGGGTGTGAATTTATGTATACGCTGGGGGGAGTGAATGCGTGCATGAGTGCGGTGTTTGTGTATGTATGTTAGTGTGAATGGGGGTGTATGACGTGAGTGTGTGGGGGGGTGTTTGTGTGTGAGAGTATGTGGGTGCATGTGTGCAGGTATGTGGACATGTGTGTGAGTGTATTCTGCCGACAGGAATGCTTAATCCTGTAGAAAGGATGCAAGACCCCCAGCTTTTTTTGGCAGTGTGACCACCAGAAAAATGCTGGTGGTCTCCCGCCTGGTAATACCGCTAGCGGTATCACGGCGTCCACCGTGCTGGAGGTGCTCACCCCCAGCTTGGCAGACCGTAGAAAAGAGGCGGGATGGGAAGAGTATCTGCAGTTTGGCTTCGGCCAAACAGCTGAACTCGTAATTTGGTGGTCTTCCCCGCCTGCCCATCGGCAGTGAGACCGCCACTGCGGCCCTATAACTACATTACCATAATGAAGTCAATTATGGCATTTCTGCATACCCATATATTTAGAAACTTGTTCATGTGAGCCAGCTGAAAGCAAATCACTGAGATTCCTCGAGCATTTATGCTCAAAAAGTTGTTTCTGACTAAATCAGGTTCCTTTTGAAGTAAATCCCAAAACGTATAAATACTATGTTTGATTACTTCTGACTTGGTTGAAAACTTCATGACAAATACTTAGTATGGAGATTTTGCTAAGTAGTGCAGCCCTGTCCATCATGTTAATATGTTGTAACACTAAATCCAGTATATCATTCGGACACCCACGCAGTTTAAACTGGGATCGATATATGTTCAAGATGGACTCACACATACATTCACCTGATGTAATTGACTTAATCCGGATAAACTGTGAAAAAGGTAAATGTCTTTTTAATGATCGAGGATTAAAACCATTGAACGGTAAGGTGTTGTTTCTATCCATAGCCTTTCTGCATACCGGAGTTGATATGCCTGCAGCAGACAATTCAAGGAACACATCAAGAAAAGTAATCGGTGAATCACTGATGTTATGTGTGAATTGGCTACATGGATTATATGCATTCAAATGGGGGATATTCTGTTCCAGCTGTGTTTTAGTGCCTTTCCAAATGAGAAATATATCATCTATGTATCCAACATCCATGGTGAGATTATCTGACCAGTGGGTGCTTCCAAAAATGAATTGTTGTCCAAATTTAACCATGAAGATGTTAGCATAGCACGAAGCTCCAGAAAATTCCATGGATGTGCCTGTTCTTTGTAGAAAAAAATGGGGCTTTCCAAGTGAAATAACAGTGAAACAGGTAAAAATGTAGCAATTTCAAGATGAATACTTAAATCTCTTTGATATCATGATGTTGTAACAAAGCCCATTCCACTGCCTCAATGCCCTCTGCATGTGGAATTGAAGTATATAAAGAGATGACATCTATAGTACACAGCCAACAGGATTTAAAGTTGCTACTTGACAAGACAGATATCTGGTTCAAAAGAACAGTTGTGTCTCTGATGTAAGATCACCACAATTTACTATTGGTTGCAAAACGTTATCTAGATATTTGCCTAAGCGTTCATGCAATGACCCAACCAGACACTGTAGGTCGGCATGGGGATCCAATGAATTTTTATGAATTTTAGGGAGCGTGTAAAACGAGGCCTGCCTGGATAATCAGTCAACAAAAAACGTAACCTTGAGTGTTGCAATGAGTTGCATGGTGGGATCCTTGTTCAAGGGAATGTACGTTTCCTGATCCCTTACATAGACTGAAACCTTGTTTTCATAATAAGTCGTGTTCATAACCACCAGGGATCTTCCCTTAACGTCAAATTTTGATTACGACTCAGTTTCAACATTATCATCTGTTCCTGCCAGGTCATATTGTACCCTCGACCAAGACTTTAAAAATATCCAAAGTTTTATGTGATACTGGAGGCATGAACCTACTCTTAGGTTTAAACTCCTGATATTCTCCTTCTGTTGTTTGAGTATCGGTCACCAGAAGGTTATCAAAAGAATATCGTAATCTCAAGTAGCACATGAATTTGAAGAGCGCTATTTCACATTCTGAGTGGTTGCTGTGATAAGCGGGCACAAATAAAATACCTTTACTCAGAGCCGCTCTTTCTACAGGAGTCCATTTTATGGATGTTATGTTGATTTCTAAATCCTAGTGCTCCTCAAAATACGGTGATCTTTTCCGTTTTTTTCCCTCTATGGGTTTTGGGATGCCCCGCTTGGTGGAAGTTTCCGGCGGTTGATTCGCTGCTTGGCTGGCCAACAAAAAATACATTTTAGATTCAATTGAATCCATAGTAACAGCCGTTTATGAATCCAAAGATATTGGTGACCTGGTGAATTCCGTATCAGTATCAGTAGCTATACTCTCTTCAGATGATGTTGTATTAGGTTTCTTGCATGCCCATCGTTGGGCATAAACGTCTGCCCAGGTGTAAACTTCATCCCGTTTGTAATGGTATCAATGGTATCACGTTTGAATTTGCGGAGTTAAAGTTCATGAATTTCTATGGCAAGTGAATCAAGTTTACCAATAAGCTCATCCAACGTAATTTGTCAAGTATCTGCACCTATCTGGGTTTCCAATGTGGTTTTGATATTGTGAATTTCCACGGCTAAATCTCTCAAGATCTGTGAATAATGTTGATTTATATTCAAGAAACAATGTCAGTTTATGAGTTTATGTATTGAAATGAATCAACCAGGTGTGTGTGTATATATATATATATATATATATATATATATATATATATATATATATATACAGTATATATAGGTTTCTTTGTTTGCTGATTTATTCACTAAGACCTAGTCTATCCTTAATTTGATTCTATCAATGATTTCATTTATGTATTTTTACATAAAATGTAACGGGCATTTTCACACAATATGTAACATTGAATCATTTAATTGTATAGAATGTATTGTGGTGTTACTTGCCACTGTATTAGGTTGCTTTGATTTCCAATTTGGGGGTTCGCTGTATTTTATTTGAATTTGCAAAGGCATACTATTGTGGTACTACAATAACGATCCTTACCTCAGTCGTTACAGTACAATAAGTGTCTTTTTTCCATTTTCATTCTCACTGAGTACTCCGTCGTGGTTAAAAGCACACATGGTGAAATACGGTTTCTTTTGCCGGAATTGAAAGGAGACACTTTTCAGAGAAGCATTTTGGACAGGTAGAAAGGATTTTTGCGTCTGCCTTTTGTTCATTGTATCTGTGTGTACTGATTTGTAATCAGCATATTTATACTTTAGGTATGCTTGGGAGTATTGGTGTGTTTTATTTGGGAGGATGTCGCAGCCTCGTTCGATTGTTTACTAAGTGACTGGGGAGGCATTCTTATGTGCTTGATGGTGAGTAACATTGGACACCAACATGGATTTGACCCGTTTCTTTAAGAACAACACATATAAGGGTTTTAATATTGTTTTCCCATGTTCAATACTCTAGCACTTCCTTTTCCTGTTTCTGGATCGCAGCATATGGTGGTCATTACAGCAAAGCAGAGTAAGGAAAAAGATGCATGCTGGGTGTTGTAGTCACTTTTGCATAATACTTGGAAGTACTTGGCTCACGTGCTGTCTGAGCACTAACAATGCGGGTTTAAGAGTCACACTGTAGACCATGTTTTTGCTTGCTTATCATAAGGGTAGTGGTCACAGTGAGTTTTTTTCCCGCACACATGGGATATTGAAACACCATTGTTTCAGACTTTGCAGTCATTTACAAGTGCACCTATTTGGCTGTATTCATTGCTTCTATGGGAGTTTGGAGAATGGCTTCTTTGTTGTGGAAGCATGCAGATGTCAAATATCAGCACCTTTAACTGTTAGCTTTTTGTTAAGTCAGGAGTGTCTGTCTTCAAGTTTATTGCAGTAATATATTGTTGGTTAAGACAATATTTTATTTGTTTATTTTAGCTACCCCTGTTAAAGGGTGATACCACCCGAAATGCATTGGGTTTCTTCAAAAGGACTGTGTTGCTGACTGTTTATGTTCAGTTGCTTATTGATGTTAAATTACATGTGTAATAACATAGCGTTTAATGTCAACCAGTGGAACACTGGATGCAATTGTTTACGAAGTTATGAATACATTCTATATAATGGCAGATAAATATTGTTGAATTGTTAAAAAGATGATCTTTCAATCTAGCCACATCCACTACCACTCAGACTCTAGGAACACTTGCCTGCTCCACTGCAACAAGGCTGCCAATGACAGACTGCTGAAAGTGTAAAAAAATCATCTTAGATTCTGGAGAATGATCTTTCAAAAAAACATAAGCATTGGAGCATGCTAAATGAAATAGATGAACAGCCTCCTTTTTTTTTAACCAGATATAGCACTTTCAAGCAGCGTTGCAATGCTCTAAACCTTTGATCTGCTCAATCTACACCTCCCATATGATTGTTGTAGCCAAGAATGCACACTTGTTTGTGCACTTCTGCAACCTGATCCCCATCATTCACAGGTGCACTACTTTCGTCAGGAATAGCTGTCAGCGTGTGGACATCTCCTCTGTCTGAAAATTACATAGCAAAGTGTTCATTACTACTCAAAGCACTGTTCAGTCCCTTTTCAAGGTGTTTACACACCAGCTCTTTAGGGTAACTTTTACAGTTCGAATGGATTGTCCCACATGACACACTGCCCATGTTGAACAATTCTTTAAATAATTGCACACCTGTGTAGAAACGGTCCACATTTAAATGGTGATACTTGTGAAAAAGTAATGTCAAGTTCCCACACAATTTTCTCACTGACTCCAAAGTAGAAGGACAAAGAAGGGTGATCCACAGAACAATCCCTACCAGTGTACACCCTGAAAATATATGCATATTCAGTGGCACTTCACACAGCATATACAGCTTAATGCCATTACATGCTTTCTTGCTGGGAATGTATTGCCTGAAAAACAAACGCCCACTGAACAAAGACCAGACACCCATCCATAGATATATCTTTCACTGGCAGACACTCATCTATAGATACATCTTTCACTTGCATCCATAGATGTATTTTTCACTGGAACACTGATCGTTGAGGAACGATCTACTAAATGGTCAACGACATGCCAAATCCTGAAGAGACGGTCACAATCAGGGTGATCTTGTGACAATGATGTAGCATTATCCACAAAATGCAGCAGCTGCTGCAAAAGCAAATATTAGTAGCAATTTCATGCTTTCAGTGACTCAGTTGCTGGAAATATTGCAGCTGCCATCAAGAGTCTAGTATACCAAGAAAAAGACAGTAATGGCTTCCTTATCAATTCCATCTGGAAAGTTAAACCCCAGAACTGCTTATATTCATAGAGAGTTGTAGGAGTCCACTGGGTAGCTGCACAAGGGTCTTAAGTGTGGCACTGTTGTCTCTCAAAAACTATTATGCATACAAATTAGTCTGCTCAGCAATAGCATCCAAAAACACATCAATAAACAGTCCTCTGAAAGAGGCACTTCATCAGCGCTAATATTGGATTCATCATCAGATGATACCTCTCAAACAGAAATTCACCTCCAGAATCTTCAGTGTGGTCCTCTACCTCAGATGCTGAGACAGTCTCAGAGCTGAGGTTCAGAGGCAGATTTAAAGAGCAAACCATAATGCTTACTTATGAAACAAACACAACAAACAAGACCCCAATGAACAACACTGTGTCAAAATAGAACTCAACAAATTCAGCTGTATCAAACAGTAAATATAACTATTGACATGATCTGGAAAACAAACTATCAATACAATTCACACAATTAACTTGATAGTCTAAAAGGACACCTCTCACTTGCCACAGACAGCTAGACTAAGGATCAACAGCACCTACTGTGCGCAGGCACAGCAAGAGCCAAAGATATCCCACTAGAAAGTACAATACATACCTTGCACAAATCTAAACATAAATTAAAAAACATTAAAAAAGACATAAGCTAAATATGGTACAATTATTGCAACCATTACAATAACAAAACATTCAAGCAGGACAATGATACTCACCTGAAGTAACCATTACAAAAATGTTGCACAAACTGCAGATCTACCAGTGCCCTAATTGCAAGCAGGAATTACCACCAAGGAAATCAAAAGCTTTACACTTCAATAAAAAGGAGAAATAAAACATTAAGATGAGAAATGCAAATTATGACAATAAATAAAACAGTTAACATGATATCAAATACTATGAATCATGCCCATAGGCACCAACTGGCATCACAAACATCCAACCTGCCCCCAATAAGGAGCACAATGCAAAGGCAATAAATTGGCACCCCTGAGGGGAATAACACTTAACCCAGCCACTAGCCAAACATAGGTCAACACCAGTTCACATAAGCCACCATTCAAACGTGAGCCACACAGATTGCCAGCCAGAAACCAGTCCATATACAGTGCCAACAAAAACCACAGTTGAAACACAACATCAGCCTAACGCCAGCCACCACCAGTCCACACACACTGCTAGCCAAACAACAGCACATGCACACTGCCAGCCAAACACCAGTTCACACACACACACACATACACACATGTATTCCCTGGTCTCTAGTGCTCTTCTGCCTTCCTCCCATGGACAGACTAGCCTAAGATAGGTCTGGCTTGCCTGAGGCAGAGCAGAAAACAAAGGACATGCATGAGCAATCCTGGATTGCAGAACTTGATTAAGGGGCTGCACAGTCAACATATATAAAAATATAATTCCTGGTGATGAGTAGTTGTCTTCCCCTTGGGGACTGATCAGCCAAAAAAATTTCCCTGAGTTGTGTGGGGGGGGGAAAGCGGGCAAAACAGCTCCACAAAAATGGGGAGCTTGCCTAAAGGGCCGCTTCCTGGCATACACAAACGATAACATCCCCTGTATCTAGTGGTTTTCTGCCCCCTGGAGGGCAGACTGGCCTAAAAAATGGCCAGTTTCTCCCCCACCCCCGGGGGGGTGGGGCGGGCAGAAACAGCCAAAACAAATACCCAACTATATTGGGGAGCTCATTGACATGCAGAAATGTGAAATCACTTGTTGATTAGTTCAAACCCCAGGGTCTGTTCAGCCTAAAAAATGGCCCATGGGGGGGGGGTCTCAATAAAAGGAAAATTGTGTCTCTACAGGGAAGTGACCCTTGCCCAAGCAGTCGCTCCCCTTAAAATATATAGCTACCACAATCCCTGATGTCTAGTTGCAGTCCACCCCACAAACTCAAGGGGTAGAATAGGCTAAAAACATGGGAGTTGAAACATCCAAAATATTTTGGGGAGAGACTCTTGCCTAAGGGGCTGCTCCCTGCACCAATAAGATATCCCTGATGTCTAGTTAGTGTATTCCTCCTGCACGATCGCAGTCCATGCCGCAATCCTGCAGTAGGAGTGCATTGAAGAGAAACACCGGGGGAAAGGAAAACTCTTTCCTCCGGTGTGTCTCTTCAACCTCAGTCCCTCTCTCAGCAACCTCACCTACCGCAGGAAAGGTCCTGGACCCACATCACACTAGAAGCAAATGACTTCTAGCACATCCTGGCTCCTTATGGTGATGTAGGTGCGCCGTGCATGTGCTGACATCATCTTTGCGCTGAGGGAGGTGGAGGGTGTGGCAGCGAAATTGCTTCTCCTACCACTCTGGCAGGGGCATGTGGCACGGGGTCCCACAGGGGGATCTCAAGCACTTTCCACCATGGGTTGGTGCTAGTACGTGTTGGAAATGTCCTCAGTGCCCGAGGGCCGGTGCTGAGAATTTCCAGCACATCCTTATCACCTCAGGAGTTAATTGCTTGATCGTTTTGCCAGACTAACTTTCATCCTCTTGAAGTCAATAAACTCTAGGCTATTATTATGCTAATCATTATAACCAAATGAAAAATAGGAGTAGGTCCTATCTTTGTCAGAGGTGCTAGTTGCAAGTGTAGGAAAGTGCCATCTTGCCTGGCATGTTACCTCCATTTTCACTGTATGTATGTTTGTTTTAGCCCTTGTGTCACTGGGATCCTGCCAGGCAGGACCCCAGTGCTCATAGTATGTGTCCTGTTTGTGTTCCCTGTGTGGTGCCTAACTGTATCACTGAGACTCTGTTAACCAGAACCTCAGTGTTTATGCTCTCGCTGCTTTCTAAATTTGTCACTGCAGGCTAGTGATTACATTTACCAATTCTCATTGGCACACTTGTACCCCCATATAATTCCCTTGTATATGGTACTGAGGTATCCAGGGTATTGGGGTTCCAGGAGATCCCTATGGGCTGCAGCATTTCTTTTGCCACCCATAGGGAGCTCAGACAATTCTTACACAGGCCTGCCACTGCAGCCTGAGTGAAATAACGTCCACGTTATTTCACAGGCATTTTTCACTGCACATAAGTAACTTATAAGTCACCTATATGTCTAACCCTCGCTTAGTGAAGGTTGGGTGCCAAGTTACTTAATGTGTGGGCATCCTGGCACTAGCCAAGGTGCCCCCACATCGTTCAGGGCAAATTCCCCGAACTTTGTGAGTGCGCAGACACCATTACACGTGTGCACTATATATAGGTCACTACCTATGTATAGCGTCACAATGGTAACTCCGAACATGGCCATGTAACATGTCTAAGATCATGGAATTGTACCATTCTGGTATTGGGGGGACAATTCCATGATCCCCCGGGTCTCTAGCACAGAACCCAGGTGCTGCCAAACTGCCTTTTTTAGGGTTTCCACTGCAGCTGGTGCTGCCAACCCCTCAGACAGGATTCTGCCCTCCTGGGGTCTGGGCAGCCCCAGCCCAGGAAGGCAGAACAAAGGATTTCCTCTGAGAGAGGGTGTTACACCCTCTCCCTTTAGAAACAGGTGTGAAGGGCGGGGGAGGAGTAGCCTCCCCCAGCCTCTGGAAATGCTTTGATGGGCACAGATGGTGCCCATCTTTGCATAAGCCAGTCTACACCGGTTCAGGGATCCCCCAGCCCTGCTCTGGCGCGAAACTGAACAAAGGAAAGGGGAGTGACCACTCCCCTGACCAGTACCTCCCAGGGGATGTGCCCAGAGCTCCTCCATTGTGTCCCAGACCTCTGCCATCTTGGAAGCAGAGGTGTTGTGGGCACACTGGACTGCTGAGTGGCCAGTGCCAGCAGGTGACGTCAGAGACCCCCCTCTGATAGGCTCTTACCTTTCTGGGTAGCCAATCCTCTTTTCTTGGTAGCCAAACCTCCTTTTCTGGCTATTTAGGGCCTCTCCTCTGGGGAATTCTTCAGATAACGAATGCAAGAGCTCACCAGAGTTCCTTTGCACTTCCCTCTTCGACTTCTGCCAAGGATCGACCCCTGACTGCTCCAGGACGCCTGCAAAACCACAACAAAGCAGCAAGACGACTACCAGCAACATTGTAGCGCCTCATCCTGCCAGCTTTCTCGACTGTTTCCTGATGGTGCATGCTCTGGGGGTCATCTGTCTTCACCCTGCACTGGAAGCCAAGAAGAAATCTCCCGTGGGTCAACGGAATCTTCCCCCTGCTAACGCAGGCACCAAAAGGCTGCATCACCGGTCCTCTGGGTCCCCTGTCATCCTGGCGAGCGTGGTCCCTGGAACACAGGAACTCTATCCAAGTGACTCCCACAGTCCAGTGATCCTTCAATCCGAGTTTGATGGAGGTAGGTCCTTGCCTCCCCATGCTAGACTGCAAACCTGTGCACTGTGTGATTTGCAACTGCTCCGGCTTCTGTGCACTTCTCCAAAGATTCCTTTGTGCACCGCCTAGCCTGGGTCCCCAGCACTCCTTTCCTGCAGTGCTCAACCCTCTGAGTTGGACTCCGACTTTGTGGGACCCTCCTTTGTGACTCTGCGTGGACTCCGGTTCACAAATCTTCGAAATGCCTGCTCTGGTACTTCTGCGGGTGCTGCCTGCTTCTGTGGGGACTCTCTGAGTTGCTGAGTGCCCCCTCTGTCTCCTCCTCCAAGGGGCGACATCCTGGTCCTTCCTGGACCCAAGCAGCACCCAAAAACCTCTACTGCGATCCTTGCATCTAGCAAGGCTTGTTTGCGGTATTTCTGCGTGGGAACACTTCTGCAACCTTCAGCATGACGTAGGACATCTTCCATCCGAAGGATGAGTTCCTAGTCCTCTTCGTTGTTGCAGAATCCTAGGTTTCTTCCATCCGGAGGCAGCCTTTTTGCACCTTCATCCGGGGTTTCCTGGGCTCCTGCCCCCCCGGACACTATCACGACTCTTGGACTTGGTCCCCTTGCCTTGCAGGTCCTCGGGTCCAGGAATCCGTCTTCAGTGCTTTGCTGGTGTTTGTGGTTCTTGCAGAATCCCCCTATCACAACTATTGTGTCCTTTTGGGATAGTAGGGGTACTTTACTCCTACTTTTCAGGGTCTTGGAGTGGGGTATCTTGGACACCCTGACTGTTTTCTTACAGTCCCAGCGACCCTCTACAAGCTCTCATAGGTCTGGGGTCCATTCGTGATTCGCATTCTACTTTTGGAGTACATGGTTTGTGTTGCCCCTAGACCTATGTTCACTTATTGCATCCTATTGTAATTCTACACTGTTTGCATTACTTTTCTTACTATTACCTGTTTTGGGTTTGTGTACACATGACTTGTGTATATTACTTACCTTCTAACTGAGGGTACTCCCTGAGATACTTTTGGCATATTGTCATAAAAATAAAGTACCTTTATTTTTAGTAACTCTGTGTATTGTGTTTTCTTATGATATTGTACATATGCATGTCTCCTAGTTCAGCCTAAGCTGCTTTGCCATAGCTACCTTCTATCATTGTAAGCTGCTAGAAACACCTCTATTCTACTAATAAGGGATAACTGGACCTGGCACAAGGTGTAAGTACCACAAGGTACCCACTATAAGCCAGGCCAGCCTCCTACAGCAAGTTAGAGTATGTGAGTGTTAGAGCAAGAAAGCAGGAGGTGTATGGCATGCACACGATGCTGGTGTAAACCCTGCACTTTGCGTCATCACTTGCAGCTAAAAGTACATAGAAGATGGAAGGTAAGGGAGTTCTTCAAATCAGGCCTTAAAATGTGTGAGTTTGGTGGTCACTCAGTTTTCAAATATCAAGTTTGCAGTGAATGAAAATGAAGAAAGAAAGTGTATTTATCAGACACAATGTATGTATTAACTTGCTAGCTCTGCTTCACAAAACGGGGCAAGATGGCGTAGTGGCAAATTCCTTTGCCACTACTATCTAGGATTCATGTGCTAACAAATCTGATTTAACAATCAGATTTAATGCTGCAAATATAAATGCTCAGCATCGCCATGGCAATTGTGCACTCCACACCATCTCATACCTTGTGAAAAGAGTTAACACATCACCGGGTTCAGCGTCTACCCGCCTGGATTGGGCTTGGATGAGAGTTTATTTATAATAATGTGATAAGAGCCTTTGTATATCCAGAAATCCTTTCATGCGATTACCTGAAGCACAAAATTAGCCAAGCTGCCTTTAGCTTTGGTGTGTTACATAGCTGAGAGATATCTTGACAGAAGTATGTATTATCTCATTATCCAAAGTTTTTCTTTGCCTTGTTCCACTACTTAGGCTGAGCTATCCCCAAACGCAAAGATCTTCCATTTCTAGTTTTCCTATCTCTACCAACAGTGTTCTTCCTGTAGTATCACCACATGTGATCTTGGACATATAAATAAATGCCTAAGTGCTATGCAACACATCGCACTACCAGCATTATTCCATCTCCAAGTGTTTTTCGCTCATGCCAGATTTGGCGACACCAGCCTCAGTCGGCCAGGATAACCACTGCCATCTCATCTCCCTGTCTGTGCACTGCCTCCAGAGCCATTGCACCAATCTGGTGCACCTCTGTGGTGGGTACTGAGTAGAGGTGGGGAAGCCACTTGCAGCTCGAACCAGAGGCCTGGCTCAGCTTGAGGGCCTATAGGACCACGAGCTGAGCTATAATGTGCCTTCTGCTTGTCATCCCTGCTCTACCATTATGTGACAAGAAATACAAATATAGCATAAACCTTTGGTGTCGGAAA
This sequence comes from Pleurodeles waltl, assembly GCF_031143425.1. Lineage (NCBI taxonomy): Eukaryota > Metazoa > Chordata > Amphibia > Caudata > Salamandridae > Pleurodeles > Pleurodeles waltl. The sequence continues at coordinate 866,183,862 of NC_090444.1, read as the reverse complement.
AGAGTGATAAAGTTAGCCATCTAGTTGGTGAATTGCATAATGTGAAACCAGAAAACCTGGGACCAGTCCTGGCTTCCATGATTGACCATATTGTATGATCCTCAGCAAATGTTCTATTTTACAGAGGCTAATTTTTCTTTGTCATCACATGAAAGTGGACCTTCCAATACGTGGGTTCAGGCTGTGTGCCGTGCAATAGTAATCCGAGGAATTATAGTGAAAAGTTTCTGCATGTTAAAAAAAAACAAAAAAAACGTTTTTTTATTATTTTAAAGAGCTTATCATACTTTTATATGACGTTTGTTGCATGATTTAGATGCCAACAATGTTCTGGGCTCGGCTCATGCAAGGGTTCTCAGAGCCTGGCCATATGCTTGGCTCGGCTCAGCTGCCCTTTAGTTTGTTGATTCGCCTGCCTCTTGTACTGAGGATGTGTCACTAAAGTTGGTCCGGTCCTGACCCTTTAGAGTCCATGCATACACTATTTAGCAGCAGTGAATCTGCACCCAGAATGGATCCAACCTTCAATTAACCAGAAAGTAAGGGACCCATTGTGTGATATGGTGGACTCTGGGCTGTTTAAATGGGCAGGGCAGCATTGCCCAGCTGTAGGTAGAAATCAAAACCGCTTACCAAATAAAATTGGAAAATGCTCACTAAACAAGTGCCAGTAATATCACTTTGCAGCAGCAGTCACAGAGCCAGTGTCAGCTCACTAAAAGCCTGAGATTACAAGAATGATTGGGAGGGGTGTGGGCAATTAGGTAAAGGGCTATTCTACTCAGTAACAGAACAGACAGCCAGGGCCATTTCTTGTAAAAAAAACAAAAAAATGCTGTCAGCATTGAGACCACCTGTGGAACTGACAGACAGGGGTGTAGCTTAGTCAGTGTAGTCTGGGGGGTATGAATCTCAAATTTCCCAACTGAAAAAGCAGTGGTCTACAGTGGGGAGGGGTGAGATGACTAAGAATCAGGGTGGACTTTTTCCATGAGGACAAAGTTCAGCACTGATTGGAATTAGGTGGGCCTCTGTTCAGCACTGATTGGCATTAGGTAGGCATCTGTATAGACTGGCACAGTGGGCAAGAAATGGGTTGGAATGCTACCCTGATCGATTGACACTGGGTAGACTATTTACAAGCATCCATCCCATCACCTTTTGGTTGTCTAAATGCCATTGGTATGCCTGGAAACTGAGACTGACTCAACTTTCCAAGCCTACATCTGCCAATGCTTATAAACTCCAAAAAGTAATACATTTGAACTCATTCAAGGAGCGTGAGAAAGTAGCCTCTTTCTAGCTTGGCTACCCTCACTTTTGGCCTGTTTGTGAGTGTGTGTCAGTGTGTTTTTACTGTGTCACTGGAATCTTGCTAGCCAGGACCCCAGTGCTCATAGTGAAAATCCTATATGTCAGTGTGTTTTGCCTGTCTCACTGCTAGCCAGGACACCAGTGCTCATAGTTTGTGTCCTAATGTGTGTGTTGCCAGTAGTGCTTAACTGTGTCACTGAGGCTCTGCTAAACAGAACTACATGTGCTTATGCTCTCTCTGCTTCTAAATGTGTCACTATAGGCTAGTGACTTCATTTACCAATTCCAATTGGCACACTGGACCCCCCCCTTATAAGTCCCTAGTATATGGTAGCTAGGTACCCAGGGTATTGGGGTTCCAAGAGATCCATATTGGCTGCAGCTTTTCTTTTGTCACCCATAAGGAGCTCTGACAAACACTTTCACAGGACTGCCACTGCTGCCTGCGTGAAATAATGCACACACTATTTCACAGCCATTTTCACTGCACTTTAGTAACTTATAAGTCAGCTATATGTCTAACCTTCATTTACTGAAGGCTAGGTGCAAAGTTACTAAATGTGAAGGCACCCCTGCACTAGCAAAGATGTCCCCACGCTGTCCAGGGCCAAGTCCCCGGACTTCGTGAGCGTGAGGACACCATTACACAAGTGCACTACATATAGGTCAATATCTATATGTAGCTTCACAATGGTAACTCCGAATATGGCCATGTAAGGTGTCTAAGATCATGGAATTGTCCCCCATTCCAAATCTGGTATTGGGAAGCCAATTCCATGCATCCTGGGGGCTCCACCATGGACCCCCAGTACTGCCAAACCAGCTCTCTGAGGCTTGCACTGCAGCTACAACTACTGCCACACCACAGACAGGGTTCTGCCTTCCTGGGGTCTCAGCAGCTCAGTCCCAGGAAGGCAGAACAAAGCATTTCCTTTGGGAGGAGGGTGTTACACCCTCTCCCTTTGGAAGTAGGTGTTACAGGCTAGGGAGGGGTAGCCTCCCAGAGCCTCTGGAAATGCTTTGAAGGGCACAGATGGTGCCCTCCTTGCATAAGCCAGTCTACACTGGTTCAGGGACCCCCAGTCCCTGCTTTGACATGAAACTGGAACATCACCACCCCTGGGGTGGTGCCCAGAGCTCCTCCTGTGTGTCCCAGACTTCAGCCATCTTGTTCTCCAAGGTGTGGGGACACTCTGAAGGCCTCTGAGTGGCCAGTGCCAGCAGGTGACATTGGAGACCCCTCCTGATATGTGCATACCTGATTAGGTATCCAATCCCCCTCTCAGGGCTATTTATGGTCTCTCCTGTGGGTTTCTCTTCAGATTCTGCTTGCAAGTTTCCATCAGGAATCCTCTACAACTACTACTTCATCCTCTGACTTCAACTCAATCGCAGACTGCTCTAGGAACCGCTGTAACTGCAAGAAAGAATCCAGAAGGGCTACTTCAACTCTGCAACTTAAGCTCCAGACAGCAACTGCAACAGTTTCCACATTGTGACAGCACAGGGGACTCCCTGTCTTCATCCTGCACTAGAAGGACCAAAGAAATCTCCTGTGGAGTAACGGAGTCACTTCTCTGCTCCAGCAGGCAGCTTCTAAGATGACGACCGGTTCTCTTGGACTCCTCTCCTGGCAACGAGCATGCTCCTTGGAACACAAGTGGTGGACCCCTTCAACAGAGTGTCCTAAGGTCCTGCTGTCCAAATTGGAGGAGGTAAGAGCTTACCTTCTCCGTTTACGACAGTACCCCTGTGCACTGCATCATTGTCACCTCCTGAGACCTCTGTGCACTATTTGCAAGAGTCCTTTGTGCACAGCCTGGCCCAGGTCCCCAGCACTCTATCCTGTGACGCTCAACTCACTGAGTTGTTCTCCGGCAGCGTGGGACCTTCTTTTGTAGTGCTGAAACAACCGCAATTTGCACCTTCTTTGTCCCCATGTCCTGGGACCTCCGAGGGTGCTTCCTGGTCATCTGTTGGTTCCCTCTAGTGTTTGGAGCCCCCTCTGCCTCCTCTGTCTGAGTTGAGGCCTCCAGGTCCCTCCTGGGTCCAGGCAGAGCCACTTTGACGCAATCTGCGACATTGCTTGAACCAAGGCTTGTTGGATGAATCCAACACTGAAACTCGCCTGCATCTAACATCTCCACGTGGGACATCCATTGCATCATGCAGGAACCCGCAGCAATCTTCCTTGCTCTTCTGCAGTCTTCTTCCAACCGGAGACTCCTCTTTTGCACCATCTTCTAGGTTGACAGGGGCTCCTGTCCTTCCTGGACTTGGTCTCCTCTCTTTACAGGTCTTCAGGTCCAGGAATCCACCATTTGTTGTTTTGTCTTGCTTGGTTCTTGCAATAACTCTAATCACGACTTGTAGTGTGTCCTAAGGAAACTTGCAGTACTTTACTCCTACTTTCCAGGGCTCTGGGGTGGGGTATTTTACTCATCTTTGTGATATTCTTACTCTCCTAGCGATTCTCTACACACTACACTTGTCTAGGGGGGAATTTGTGATTTGCATTCCACTTTCTTAGTATATGGTTTGTGTTGCCCCTAGACTTATTTTCTCATTTTGCATTCTATAGCATTTCCTATTGTTTGAACTATCCTATGTCTAATTATTTACCTTATTTTGGCATCTAGTGTATATATCATGTATAATACCTCCAGAAGGAGTATTGTCTCTAATATTATTTTTGGCCTTGTGTCACTAAAATAAACTACCTTTATTTTTGATAACACTGAGTGTTGTCTTTACTTGTGTATAAGTACTGTGTAACTATAGTGATATTGCAGGAGCTTTGCATGCCTCATAGTTCAGCATAAGCTGCTCTGCTACAGCTACCTCTATCAGCCTAAGCTGCTAGAACACTTCTACATTTCAGTAATAAGGGATAACTGGACCTGGTGTAAGTTCCTTCAGTACCCACTACAAACCAGGCCAGCCTCCTACAAGGAGTACATCTATGGGTGCAGATGTACTATAATTTTGATAAACCAGTCACTATATACATTTAAGTTTCAGCTCCAAAAAGAACAAGTTAAAAGCTGTTAGCAAAATCAGAGCGACAAGAAAAATGGCAACAGGCATAGCAAAAATTACTTGGGGGGGGAAGGGGGTGCTCAGGCCCAGCATCAACCCGGGAATCCATTTGGAGGGTGTTGAACCCCAAGTACCCCTCTGAAACTATGACCTTGCCGATCCATCCTGGGCATGGTAGTTCACCCTGGGAACTCATGATTGCGGTCACAGACAACAAAACGACTTGGAGTCCCTTTCCTGGGATCACTTATTTTAAATGTTCAATGCATGCATTCCTCTTGTCTCTACCATGAGGAGCTTGATGGTAAAGTTTTCAAATCTGTGTATGTATGCAGGGATCCATGTTTCCAGTCCTTGCCTTTTCCAAATCATTTTATCAAGTGACTGAAGTCCCCAAGGACTAAGACCAAGTTGTAAATAGAGGTGGGTGCACCAGCAAATTAATAGGGTGAGGTGATCAAGATCCGAGTCAAGGGTCTGGCTTGCAGGTAAGAGTCCAAGCATGACCAAAGCCATGACATCGTATGGCATGCAAAACGTATATATTACAAATATGATGCAGTCTCCTCAAAATTAAAAAGGTGTATTTCTTTAAAATGCAAAAGTGTTTCACCTTAGTACATCAGATTATACTGCATAGACAGACATTTATTAAATGTGATTGTTTTTAGAACCATTATTGGCTCTCCTCAGACAATGCCATTAGTGAACTAAGAAGAAAGTCAGTAGTCACGTCAATCCTAAACATGGCCTAGATTCCTACTATAGATGGAGCAACATTATAGTCTACTAAATCAAGCATGTTAGGTACTTACATAGCGCACATCCTAAACTCGAGTATTAAAATGCTCTCTTTTGTGATAATAAATAAAATTGAGGTTCTGTGAAATCAGGGTGCATATTTATACTTGTGATGAAAAACTGCACTAACGCAGTTTTGCATCAAAAAGTCGTACGCCATTCTACAGCGCCAGCCGGGCGCCATATTTAAGGACGGGCGCAAGCCAGTACTAATCTTGGGCTAGTGTTAAAAAAAAAAAGACGCTAGCCGGGTGGGGGTGGCAGTATGGGAAAAGGAGGTTGTGCAACAGAAAATGGCGCTAGGCTGGGTAGCGGCAAAAAAAAAAAATGCCACTAACCAGCCTTGCGTCATTTCCAGATGCACAACCATCCAAAAACATGACTCCTGAGTATAAATATGCCCCAAAATGTTTGTCAGGGATCACACAATGTATGCAAGCATATAATCCGGTGTTGATTCCAGGTTATCTGGTTTTACATTGTGAAAATCAGCCAGCAGATGTATATCTCTTTCTCTTTCGTTTTACAACAACGGTCCCTGATTTGTCTTTTATGTACTTGGTGCACAAATAGAAATTCCAACACAAATACTGCACACCCGACTCAGGATCCCTCAGACCCAACCACCAAGCTTAGACTCCATTTATCTGGAGGGTGTCACACCCCAAACAGCCCCCACCCAAGCTACGCTCCTGCTGACAAAAGTCCCAGTCCCCAGATAAAGGTAGCTGGGGTACCCACAACTCAAACATTCCTCCCCTCGCGAACCTTTTCCCCTGCTGACGGAAGTTCCAGTCCCCAAATAAAGGTAGCTGGGGTGCCCACAGTCGCTCATTATCTACTGGAGCTGGCTCACACTGAGAAAAACGAACTGAATGGGAGTGCACATAATATAAATCTCTGCAGTGTGCACTCTTTACGAAAGCGAATAATAAAATGCTTCGTAGTATGCACTAATTTCCAGCGCATGTTCACACTCCGTGGTTGCACAATCAGTGCGCAGAGGGCTGCAGGAAACTAGATTCGCGGCACACAGTCATCTTTAGTTTTCTTTTTGTATTTAGGTATGTTATTTTTATGAATTTATAAAGCAAAATTTGAGACAACAAAAGTGGTGGCGGCGACCCTCCGCCCACATGGGGGAACCATTGCCGCCCATTCGGTTTTTGATCTCTGCACATTTGGCAGTCATCCCATGAGCGCACTGCGAGGTTAATGTATGCCAGCTGGCACTATGACCTGTGAGGCACCCCTTCCAATCTGTTTTGTCTGAAACGACCACTTGAAGCCTGTTGGGAGTAGACAGAGTCAAGACTTATTCTATACTTGTTAGAGTGAACGTGTGGTGTCTTCTAAGCTGCACATCTCTACCCAGCCTTCTCACCTCTTACTTTTTTTAAGAATAGAGATGACGAAGTGTTATTTTGAAGTGTTGAGCGGAAGGAGTAAAGAGGGCTCTTTTGTGTTTTTGTGTATACCACACCTGTTGAATCCCAACTCAGAATAAAAGAGGGAGCTAATGTGCTCTCTGCAACAAATACATCTGCCAATGGACACTCGCTTTTCTCCAACTGGCACTGGAGTCCAAGAAGATCTGGCATTGTTTTTACAACTATCTGGCATACAGTCCAGCAGCCCACTGTCCTGGGAAGCCACCGTTTTCATTCCATCTTTAAGATGCTTTTTTCCTCTTCAAAACTCAAACTGTGATCTCAGAGGGACTTGTGAATGACACCACTCTATATAACCATCTCTTTAGACCCACACCCATGAGACAGAACTGGTATGCCTTTAATAAGGGCAAGGGTATTAAGGACCAGGTTGTGAGTGCCCTGCTTAGATAAAAGACTACTCAAATCTGCTTTTACATTGGAATCTTAACCCTGTGGTTGGCCACTTTGGCTGCGAACACTGCAAGGCATGTTTCCTCACATTGGCACTTAAGGATTTCATGCACAATGGTCGAAACTACTCCTTGAAAAGCCACATTAATTACAACAGCATGGACAAAATGTATGTCATCAAGTGTCCATTCGATCAGTGGTATGTGGGACAAACACTGCAGAAAGTCAAGGCTAGGATTTTTTAACACTGTAGCAGGATATAGTGTAAGGTAAAAGGCGTCCCTTTAATGGAGCATTTTGTTGCCTTTAACCATCCTCTGGACAGCCTAAAGTGGTTTGTTGTGGATATTACTGTGGACCAACATGGTGGGGATGTTCCAAGTATTCTAAACATGCGAGAGTGTAAATGGATTCACCTTCTAGACACAATTGCTAATGGGCTGAATGAGTTTGAGGAGAGTGCGAGACAGGTGGCCACATTGGCCACATTGAATCTGGGTCACTACTGGTACCTGAACATTGTCAGGAGGATTTTTTATTGATCCTTCTACAAGAAAGGAACTTTTGATTCAGCATCCTGAAAGTTTTCTGGCATTCCATTCTAAATTATCTAGGGGTATTCTATAAAGTTAACACAAATCAGACCAATTGTATTTCAGGATTTGGGCAACTTGTGAAAGCCCTAGCTCAGATGTTTGTACTTACTGCAACACCGCTGGATACATTGACATCTAATACTGTTTCACATTATGATGTGAAAGGTCCAGTACACGTATGTATGTTGCCACTTTATCCCAATACTGATGTTGTATATATTTGGATATAAGTAATGTTTCTCATTATTTTTTCATGTGCATAATTTTTAATGTCTGTTAAGTAATATGGAAATTAATTTAGTATGTAATTCATTGTTATTGATGAGGTTAAGTGTGAGAAAGTAGCCTCTTTCTAGCCTTGTTACCCCCACTTTTGGCCTGTTTGTGAGTGTATGTCAGGGTGTTTTCACTGTCTCACTGGGATCCTGCTAGCCAGGGCCCAGTGCTCATAGTGAAAACCCTATGTTGTCAGTATGTTTATGTGTCACTGGGACACTGCTAGCCAGGACCCCAGTGCTCATAAGTTTGTGGCCTATATGTATGTGTTCCCTGTATGATGCCTAACTGTCTCACTGAGGCTCTGCTAATCAGAACTTCAGTGGTTATGCTCTCTCTGCTTTACAAATTGTCACTGACAGGCTAGTGACCAATTTTACCAATTCACATTGGCATACTGGATCACCCTTATAATTCCCTAGTATATGGTACTGAGGTACCCAGGGTATTGGGGTTCCAGGAGATCCCTGTGGTCTGCAGCATTTCTTTTGCCACCCATAGGGAGCTCTGACAATTCTTACACAGGCCTGCCAGTGCAGCCTGAGTGAAATAACGTCCACGTTATTTCACAGCCATTTACCACTGCACTTAAGTAACTTATAAGTCACCTATATGTCTAACCTTCACCTGGTGAAGGTTGGGTGCAATGTTACTTAGTGTGTGGGCACCCTGGCACTAGCCAAGGTGCCCCCACATTGTTCAGGGCAAATTCCCCGAACTTTGTGAGTGCGGGGACACCATTTCATGCGTGCACTATACATAGGTCACTACCTATGTATAGCGTCACAATGGTAACTCCGAACATGGCCATGTAACATGTCTAAGATCATGGAATTGTCACCCCAATGCCATTCTGGTATTGGGGAGACAATTCCATGATCCCCCAGGTCTCTAGCACAGAACCCGGGTACTGCCAAACTTCCTTTCTGGGGTCTCCACTGCAGCTGCTGCTGCTGCCAACCCCTCAGACAGGTTTCTGCCCTCCTGGGGTCCAGGCAGCCCTGGCCCAGGAAGGCAGAACAAAGGATTTCCTCTGAGAGAGAGTGTGACACCCTCTCCCTTTGGAAATAGGTGTGATGGCTGGGGAGGAGTAGCCTCCCCCAGCCTCTGGAAATGCTTTGATGGGCACAGATGCTGCCCATATCTGCATAAGCCAGTCTACACCGGTTTAAGGATCCCCCAGCCCTGCTCTGGCACGAAACTGGACAAAGGAAAGGGGAGTGACCACTCCCCTGACCTGTACCTCCCAGGGGAGGTGCCCAGAGATCCTCCATTGTGTCCCAGACCTCTGCCATCTTGGAAACAGAGGTGTTTGTGGCACACTGGACTGCTCTGAGTGGCCACTGCCAGCAGGTGACGTCAGAGGCTCCTTCTGATAGGCTCTTACCTCTCTTGGTAGACAATCCTCCTTCCTAGGTAGCCAAACCTCCTTTTCTGGCTATTTAGAGTCTCTGCTTTGGGGAATTCTTCACATACTGAATGCAAGAGCTCACCAGAGTTCCTCTGCATCTCCCTCTTCACCTTCTGCCAAAGGATCGACCGCTGACTGCTCAGGACGCCTGCAAAACCGCAACAAAGTAGCAAAGACACCTACTGCAACCTTGGGGCTTTCTCAACTGTTTCCTGGTGGTGCATGCTCTGGGGGTAGCCTGCCTCCTTCTTGGACCAGTAGCTCTGAAGAAATCTCCTGTGGGTCGACAGAATCTTCCCCCTGCAACAGCAGGCAACAAAAGACTGCATCACCGGTCCTCTGGGTCCCCTCAGCACGACGAGCGTGGTCCCTTGAACTCAGCAACTCTGTCCAAGTGACTCCCACAGTCCAGTGACTCTTCAGTCCAAGTTTGGTGGAGGTAAGTCCTTGCCTCCCCACGCTAGACTGCATTGCTGGGTACCGCGTGATTTGCAGCTGCCCCGGCTCCTGTGCACTCTTCCAGGATTTCCTTCGTGCACAGCCAAGCCTGGGTCCCCGACACTCTAACCTGCAGTGCACAACCTTCTGGGTTGTCCTCCGGCGTCGTGGGGCTCCCTTTTCTGACTTCGGGTGGACTCCAGTTCACTCCTCTTCTAAGTGCCTGATCCGGTACTTCTGCGGGTGTTGCCTGCTTCTGTGAGGGCTCCCTGACTTGCTGGGCGCCCCCGCTGTCTCCTCAGCCAAGTGGCGACATCCTGGGCCACAGCAGCATCCAAAAACCCTACCCGCGACCCTTGCAGCTAGCAAGGCTTGGTTGCGGTCTTTCTGCATGGGAACACCTCTGCAAGCTTCTTCACGACGTGGGACATTCATCCTCCAAAGGGGAAGTTCCTAGTCCTCTTCGTTCTTGCAAAACACCAAGCTTCTTCCATCCGGTGGCAGCTTCCTTGCACCCTCAGCTGGTATTTCCTGGGCATCTGCCCACTCGACACTGTCGCGACTCTTGGACTTGGTCCCCTTGTCTTACAGGTCCGGAAATCCACTGTTGTTGCATTGCTGGTGTTGGTCTTCCTTGCAGAATCCCCCTATCACGACTTCTGTGCTCTCTGGGGGTTGTAGGTGCACTTTACACCTACCTTACAGGGTCTTGGGGTGGGCTATTTTTCTAACCCTCACTGTTTTCTTACAGTCCCAGCGACCCTCTACAATCTCACATAACTTTTGGGTCCATTCGTGGTTCGCATTCCACTTTTGGAGTATATGGTTTGTGTTGCCCCTATACCTATATGATCCTATTGCAATTTATTGTAACTTTACACTGCTTGCATTACTTCCTTTTGCTATTACTGCATATTTTTGGTATTGTGTACATATATCTTGTGTATATTTCTCATCCTCATACTGAGGGTACTCACTGAGATACTTTTGGCATATTGTCATAAAAATAAAGTACCTTTATTTTTAGTATATTTGTGTATTGTGTTTTCTTATGATATTGTGCATATGACACCAGTGGTATAGTAGGAGCTTTGCATGTCTCCTAGTTCAGCCTAAGCTGCTCTGCTATAGCTACCTTCTATCAGCCTAAGCTGCTAGAAACACCTCTTCTACAATAATAAGGGATAACTGGACCTGGCACAAGGTGTAAGTACCTCTGGTACCCACTACAAGCCAGGCCAGCCTCCTACATTAAGTGTGTGCATTTTTCACACACTTTAGGGTTTATGTCCCTATGTTTGTGTTTAATGATGAAGTCCGTTGAGGATAGGGGTTAGTAATGGATCAATTTGTGCAAAGACTTTAAATGAAAACTACTAGTTGCCCTTCTAAGTCCCTGAACGGGCACTGGATTTGTACATACTACAATCGTACAAAAGAGCTAAACCGCCCACTGGTGGTTTGCCATCTTGAGAGTAGAAAACTCTCCCTTGCGCTAAACGTGCACATTTACACTGTGCTGAGAGCTTTTTTGTTCCATTTTGGAGAAGGCTTTGGCTGGTGAGTGCTTTTCTTCATTTCCCTGCTCGCTGTGCTATCTTTTGCCTCTTTTTGAAATATGCTTGATGGCCACTTGTTAAATTACATGCCTATCCCTATATTTATTTGCAGCCCATTCATTTGAATACTGTAGTAAGAGGGACACTGCATAAAGAAAGTAGTGGTGAGAGTTTCTCTGCTCTTATCACTTTTGTTGCATCATTATGTTGTTTTCATGTGGACACATGTTCTCAGTCTTGATTTTATCCCCATTTCAGAGATTACCTTTGCCATTCCATGGAAAGGCTTTTTCAACTACCTGTGGAACCTGAGTTGGTGTGCACTTAGGCAGGTGGGCCATTGGCTTTTTGTACCATGTATATTTTTTGTGTTGGTAGTCATATACTAAGTCATAACATTTTTGCAAACAGATAGTGTTGCGAGGTGCAGGTTTGCCATCCTATAGCTTCCCACTGGACTTGGCCTTCGAGGTTTCATGCAACGCAGGGTGTGGTTTGATTGAATAAGACATCAGCTTTTTAAACTCACGCCAGATCTAGGTCACCATTTTAACGCTCTTTGTATCTTAATTAAAGCTTTTATTCCCCCATTGGACTTCAAATAGATCCTTCTAGTTGCCCTTTGCAAGTTGGATAGACTGGTACCTGACAGACAGCTTGAGCACTGCCTTTGTATTCTACTTATTCTTTGTATTTTTTTATATATCTGGTCACTACTTGTCACGCTGTCTTTTCACAAGCACTTCTTTCACAATTCTGCACATGTTGGAGCAACCTCGATTTGGCAAGTACATAGATAATTGCATGTACCTTTGCCATAATACATATGTGCAGTCATTTCTTTCATTTTCTTTATTCTTTCTGATATGTTAAATCATGCATGGGTTTGGCCTAAAGAACTGTTGGTTTGCCTAAGATTTTCTGTTACCAACAGAACCACTGGTGAATGTACTAATTGATACCCGGGTCTTGAGGTTCATCGAGTCACCCCCATTAGATTGTAAAGAACTGATATCACGGCACAACTATTGTGTATGGGCTATCTGACAAGTACAGTCCATAAAAGTGAACTAGCCTGGAACACGCTTTTAAGACCACATAACCCAAATTGCTTCAGGTTTTCTTATCAATGAGGGCTTGTAAACACAAAGTGTACCTTGCACAGTACGCTAAGGATATTATCAATTTCCATGCTGATTTTTGAAAGATCCTAGGACCTTCTTATTATTAAAAAAAGCAACAAGACCGACCCCACAAAATCTTACAACCTATTGCACTCATCTGAGGGTACATTTCTAGAAAAAGAACCTTCAGAATATGTAGGAATTGGGAAAATAACTAAAAACGAAGGGATGAGGCTCAGTCTTAATGTTTTACTAAAGGAGGGAAACCATGACGCATCCAACAGGCGTCATTTGGGAGGAGTGGTCTAGTTTCTCCAGTGGAAGGCGGGGAATTAATTTCTGTAGCCTTTTCTTCAGCGTTTGCTATTATTTTCAAGGTTGCTCCATAATTGAATGATAAGCTTATTTGGCTCATTTTTGTTATCAGGCTGCCATACTTTCTGCATATTTGCATTTGTTGATATCATTAATTAGATCAATAGGGCCCTTAAACTAATTTCATGTATGTCATATGTAGTCAATTTCAGTGTGGCATGACTGTCATTTTGTTCTCTGTCTCTCTGCATTACTCATTGCTGGGTAATACAAATTTCTTATTTTTACATCTGTCTTCCCACCTGTTAGACTGTCTCTTATCATTACTCCTATACTGGTATTGATCTACTATTCCCTAGCTCATTATCTATCATCAGTGTGATCTATGATGTTATCTAGTGGCTAGGATGTATACTTTGGTACCAGGAGATCAGTGTCTTCAGCACGGGCCAAAAATTGTACGATTATTTGCAAATCACTCAATTGCTGTGTAGGGAAATGCCTCCCTTGTTATGGTTACCCCCTAACTTTTTGCCTTTTATTGATGCTAGTTATGATTGAAAGTGTGCTGGATCCTGCTAACCAGGCCCCAGAACCAGTGTTCTTTCCCTAAGCTGTACCTTTGTTTCCACAATTGGCACAGTACTGGAATACAGATAAGTCCCTTGTAACTGGTACCCCTGGTATCAAGGGCCCTGTGGCCAGGGAAGGTCTCTAAGGGCTGCAGCATGTATTATGCCACCCTGGGGACCCCTCACTCAGCACATGCACACTGCCTCACAGCTTGTGTGTGCTGGTGGGGAGAAAATGACTAAGGTGACATGGCGCTCCCCTCAGAGTGCCATGCCCTCAACCCACTGCCTGTGGCATAGGTAAGTCACCCCTCTAGTAGGCCACACAATACACACAGAGGGCATCTTAGAGATGCCCCTGTATACCAGTCCAATTCCTAGTGTTAGTCTGACCAGTTCCTGCCAGCCTGCCACAACCAGACGAGTTTCAGCCACATGGAGTGAGTGCCTTTGTCACTCTGTGGCCAGGAACAAAGCCTGCACTGGGTGGAGGTGCTCCTCACCTCCCCCAGCAGGGAATCTAACACCTGGCAGTGAGCCTCAAAGGCTCATGCCTGTTACAGTGCCCCAGGGGATCCCAGCTAGTGGAGATGCCCGCCCCTCCAGAAACAGCCCCCACTTTTGGCGGCAAGTCCGGAGGAGATAATGAGAAAAACAAGGAGGAGTCACCCACCAGTCAGGACAGCCCCAAAGGTGTCCTGAGCTGAGGTGGCCCCTGCCTTAAGAAATCCTCCATCTTGGTTTTGGAGGATTAACCCAATAGGATTAGGGATGTGCACCCCTCCTCCACAGGGCGGAGGCACAAAGAGGGTGTAGCCACCCTCCAGGACAATAGCCATTGGTTACTGCTTCCTAGACCTAAACACACCCTTAAATTCAGTATTCCTGAACCCAGGAAATCAGATTCCTGCAACCTACAACAAGGACTGCTGACCTGAAAGCCCACCAGAGACGACGGAGATGACAACTGACTTGGCCCCAGCCCTACCAGCCTGTCTCCAGACTCAAAGAATCTGCACAGCGACGCATCCAGCAGGACCAGCGACCTCTGAGGGCTCAAAAGACAGCCCTGCACCTAAAGGACAAAGAACCTCCAGAGGACCGTGGCTCTGTCCCGAAACAACTACAAAACAAGCAACTTTAAAGAGACTATAACTTCCCACCTGAAGCGTGAGTCTTCACACTCTGACACGACGCCCCCGGCTCGAGTTCGGAGAAACCAACAATGCAGAGAGGACTCCCAGGTGACTCCAATGACCTGGACACCCCGACTCGACCCCCTGCATCCCCACAGCGACGCCTGCAGAGAAGATCCAGAGGGTCCTCTGACCGCGACTGCCTGGTAACAAAGAAACCTGAGGCCTGGACCAAGCACTGCACCCGCAGCCCCCAGGACCGAGAGAAACCACCTACCAGTGCAGGAGTAACCAGCAGGCGACCCTCATCATAGCCCAGTTGGTGGCTGGCCCGAGAAGCCCCCCTGTGCCCTGCCTGCATCGCCAGAGTGACCCCCCCGGGTCCCTCCATTGTTTTCAATAAAAAAAACGATGCCTACTTTGCACACTGCACTCGGCCGCCCGTGTGCTGCTGAGGGTGTGTTTTGTGTGCTTGTGTGAGACAGTTCCTCCCCCACCCCCCGCAACCCCCTACCCCCAGTGCTCTACAAAATCCCCCTGGTCTGCTCCCTGAGGACGCAGGTACTTACCTGCTAGCAGACTGAAACTGGAGCACCCCTGTTCTCCATAGGCGCCTATGTTTTTAGGGCCCTCCTTTGACCTCTGCACCTGACTGGACCTGGGTTGCTGGTGCTGTGGCTTTGGGGTTGCGTTGAACCCCCAGTAGTGGGCTGCCTATGCCCAGGAGACTGACTTTGTAAGTGCTTTACTTACCTGAGATACTAACCAATACTTACCTCCCCAGGAACTGTTGATTTTTGCACTGTGTCCACTTTTAAAATAGCTTATTGCCAGCTTAACCAAAACTGTGTGTACTACTATTTTAAATCAAAGTTCTATACTTACCTGTGTGAAGTACCTTACAATTTATGTACTTACCTAAATTTTGAATCTTCTGGTTCTAAAAATAAATTAAGAAAAGAAGTTTTCTATATAATAAAAACCTATTGGCCTGGAGTTAAGTCTTTGAGTGTGTGTTCTCATTTATTGCCTGTGTGTGTACAACAAATGCTTAACACTACCCTCTGATAAGCCTACTACTCGACCACACTTCCACAAACTATAGTATTAGTATTATCTAATTTTGCCACTATCAACCTCTAAGGGGACCCCTTGCACACTCTCTGTCACTTTGAGATAGTATATACAGAGCCAACGTCCTACACGCTCGTTGTCTCAAATTGCAACTATGCATATCATAAAATGATGCTCATTTAGATAGGGAAAATTCTACTTGATACACATATTTATGAGTTAGATTCCAATGCCCTTCCACCAAAGAGTGCTTCATTGCTCTCTAGTGTGTGCTATGAAATATAAGCATGTATACCCACAGAAGACCAAATTTTCAGTTTTATACTTCATTGTTCTGCAAATAACAGGTTACTGTAGGCCCCCTAAATCTTCCTTTGTGTCAACCTTGATGGAATGAACGGCTTACTCAACCTTCAACATTCTCATTTAAGCCAGTTGACTACAGCTAAAAGGACAATACTGCAAGGACAAACTGATCTACAACACGCGTAACCCCGTAAAAGTATCTCCTGAAATTCAGTGACTGCAGAAGCAGTTACACCCATCATGGGTAAATTTGGTAGATTTTTACAGCAAGGCAGTAGATGATTTGGCAAAGCACAGCAAAGTAAAAGATTATGATGGGCTGTATAGTTGAGTTACAAAGGAGCACATTTTAAGTAAATATGTTACTGGGCTGTGGTAGGCACATAGGTTTACTGTGCCCAGAGTGCTTGAGAAGCAAGATGACCTCTGGATTATCACCAGAGTGTTAAAGATGGCACTTGAGACTTGCCAAAGGAAGGGTGGTTTAGGTTCCCCTCTCCAGAGGGAGGGGCAAAGCCAGCATAATACAGAGACGTTTCCCATGAGGCCATGAAAGAAATTTTAAGTGGAAGGAATCTCAGACCTTTCCGGAGCACACAAGTGGGGTTTTTGATGGGCAGAAGCCCCAGAGCCCTTTGGTGTTATGAATGTCTCCTGTCAGGGCATAAGAAGGAGGACTCAATGTCCCAGAAAGCCTCCCACAAGTGGGACTTCACAGGGGTGGCCAATGCAGGTAATTCCCAAGAGAAGACAGAGTATGCCCTAATGACCCTCATTTAAGAGGTGAAAGCAGAAGGTAAAGTGTGACCCCAGAGGGTGGGAGCCATCACTTCCAAAAGGTCACAGTGGATGGGACAGAACAGTTCCTGCCAGGACAGGTCTGAAGTGTGACCGAAGCCCATAGTCAGGACTTTTTCTGGTCTTCAAAAGGGAGGGGTACTTGCCCAGAGGAGGGTCATTGGCAGTCCCCAGATGTCCACTGACAGCATCCTTGGCAATGATTTACCACTGGTGAGAGAAGAGCTGAGAGAGGCCGTCGCCCAGTGTGCCCAAAAACAGATGTCTAGGGGTATTGTGCCTTAATGAAGGGTACAGTAGACCATACAAAGAGTGTGGGGTACTAGGTGGAAATCATCCACAGTGTGAGGACCAATAAGTCAGGGTTTACCTACTCCGAGAAAAGACACTCTAAGACTCACCCTGGTGAGGCCACTTCTGACCTGACTGTGCTGTCTGCACTGTCACAAAGACAGATGACAAGAGACCTGCACCAAGCAGACCTCTACATGACACAGAATGTGTCACCCTCGAGAGGGAGTCCCCCTAGAAATCATAAACTGCCAGGCACTT
The DNA here is from genome assembly GCF_031143425.1 of Pleurodeles waltl. NCBI lineage: Eukaryota > Metazoa > Chordata > Amphibia > Caudata > Salamandridae > Pleurodeles > Pleurodeles waltl. The sequence continues at coordinate 866,166,707 of NC_090444.1, read as the reverse complement.
GTTCAGTCATATGATGCAGACCGTGAACTGAAAGAACATCTACAGAATTACACTCCTGGGACGGTGAAAGAAAGAGTTCAAGTAGGGTATCTCACACCTGAGTGTGCAACCCTTCCTCTCTGATAAACCAGAGGCCAGAGAGACCTCAGAAGCAAATAAGGGAGTCTTTGCCAGCCTAATAGCTGGAATTGAGGCTTATCCAAAGTCCCAGACTCTAGCATCTATCTGGCAGTGGATGGCCAGTTGCCTGGTGCCTAACATTGACAGCTGTCAATGGCCTCTGTTGGTTGTTGCCTCTTGGGCATACCTTGCCCAGGGATGGGGGCTGAAGAGGGATTGACTTACATTCAGTAATGCCTTATCTGGTAAAGACCCTATTTAGCCACAGAGTCCTTAATTTAGGATTTTTTCCAGGTGTCAGACCAGGTCCTGAAATTCTCAAACATTACCTCTGTGTGCCGTTAGGTGGCATTGCTCTGCTACATGCTGGCATCGTCCGCAACGTCCGCGCCATAACTGCGCCTATATAAATGGCATCCAGGCGTACTGCCATCAGTTTCTTTTTGCAACCTTCTCAAGCCAAAAGTTCAGAGCTCAGAAGAATTCTGATAAACTGGTGTGCATTATTACGGGCCTTAAGAAGGTGATCCTATTCAGAAATCTGTTTACAGAGTGAGGAGAATGGGATGGTCAGGAAGGAATCGGCAGCTAGATAGAATCTCTACCAGATAAGGCATTACCAAAGGTAACTTGTTCATCTGATAGAGAGTTAGCAGCATATACCTTACCTTATAATAGATACCAAGCAATACCTCCCCAGAGGTGGATCTGCAAACAGATTAGACCAAATATTCCTGCAGGACCAGATGGGCAAAATGCCCATCACAACAGACATGACTGCCAGGCAGTAGTGCTTAGTGAATGTGAGGCCAACACTGCTGCCTGACAGATGTCCAGGACAGGGACTCTGCGAACTAACAGTGGTCTCAGCCTTAGCTCTTGTGGAATGAGCACACAAACCCTCAGGGGGTTGCTTTTTGATTAATGTATTGCAGACCTTTATACAGAGCACTATCCATGGTGTGATGGTCTGCCTCTACACAGACTTCCCTTTCTTAGCCCCGACATGCCAAATGAACAGTTGATTGTCTACCTGGAACTCTCTAGTGCATGATCAATGTAGAATGACAAAGCTCTTTTTGGGTCCAGACAGTGGAGTCTCTCCTCTTCTTTTGAAGAGCGAGGTGCAGCAAATAAATTAGGCATGGTGATATTTTGGCCTACATGGATAGGTGTCACCACCTTCAGAAGGAAGCATGCATTCTCAGAACCAGTTTGTCTGGATAGAATGTCATGAAGGGCGGGAGCACAGATAGTGCTCGCAGTTCTCTGACCCACATGGTCGTTGTTGTTATGGCCACAAGAGAAGTGTTTTTACGCTTAGGAAGCGGAGTGTAAGGTTGTACATTGGGTCAAAGGGCACATGCATGAGAAAGATTAAGATCAGGTTGAGGACCCATTGAGGCAAGAATGAATAGCATGTAGGAAACAAGTGTTATAGACCCTTGAGGAAGAAGTCACCAGGTGATTTGAATAAAGAAGTTTGGTCCGGCAACTCCAAGAAAGCCGATGTGGCTCACAAGTAACCCTTAACAGTGCCCAGAGCAGATCCCTGCTGTGCGAGAGAAAGAACAAATAAAAAAATGTGGGATAAGTGTGCACAAAGACGATCAATGCTTTTGTGTGCACACTACGTGACAGACTTTTCCCAATTGCAGGAGTATATAGTCGTCCTGCCAAAATATCGTAAGTCTTGGGGGGGGGGGGGCGGCGGTTGCTTGAAAGTTGTCAACTCTTGCTGCTCAATCTCCAAACATGAAGGCAGAGGGTGTGCAGGTTTGGGTGCAAGAACCTGTCCTGCTGCTGCGACAGAAGATCCTCCCAAAGCGCCAGCCTGATGGGAGGACTGATGCTCGTATTAAGGAGCTTGGGATACCAAACTCTCCTTGCCCAATCTGGAGACACAAAAAAGATTTAGCCCAGTCAATCCTAATTTTCTTGAACTCTAAGCAGCAGTAGACTCTGTGGAAAGGACACCTGAGCTCCGCTTGAGATGAAAAGCATCTCTGAGCGACAACTGCCTCGTTAACTCCACCATGTAGAACTGCTGACACTGCGCATTATCAGCTATGGTGAACAGATCTTACCAAGGTTCTCCCCAACCTCGAAAGAGACCTTGTACCACTTCTATATGGACACGCCATTCATGATCTGCTAGGTATCAATGGCTGAGTTAGTCTGCTGTGGCGTTCAGAGAGCCTGCCAAGTGGTGAAATACTAGTCAAATAACCTGGAGTTCCAGCTATGTCCACAGACACAGGGCCTCTTGGCTCAGGGTCTACAACCCCACACCACCCTGTTTGCTGCAGTACCACACAGCGGTGGTGTTGTCCGTGTACGCATGATCTAGCCTTCCCAAGGTAGAATTTTTTTATGGTAGTGGGATCACCTGCAGCTCCAGCAGTTTGATGTGGAGCTGGGACTCCACTGGAGCCCAGAGCACCTGAGACCAGAGTCCTCTGATCTTCACCTCTCGCAGATGGCCTCCTCAACCCATGAGTGATGCATCTGTCACTACAGTCATCTCTAAGTGGGTAAGGGAGAGGGGTCTGCTGCAGACTCAACCGTGGTTTTTCAGTCACCACTGCAGGTCTTTTTCAGTTCCCTCCGAGTTCTGGACCATGTCAGAGAAATTCCTCTGATGTGGACCCACTGGAGCTTAAAGTCACACTGCAGAGCCCTCATATGCTAATGGCATTCTACCAGCAGGATACAGGAGGCCATGAGTCCCAACAGGCTCAGAGTCAGTCCCACAAAAAATAAAAAAGGTTAGCAACTGAAACACCGTAATCCTAGCCTGAATATCCTGGACTCGCCAATCAGAAGAATAGGCCAGAAACTGCACTCTGTCCAGAAAGGCTCTGATGAAAGGGAGTGTCTGACAGGGAGTCATGTGAAACTTTGACACAGTGATAGTGAACCCCAGCAAGTGCAGGTGATACGCCATAGACTGGAGGCGGGAGTCGACTGCCTGAGGCAAGCCTGCATTCAACAGGTAAGGCGTTGAACCTATGACCTCCGCTGATGTGCTCAACCACCACCACCACCTTGGTGAATACCCGAGGGGTGCTGGGAAGACCAAAGGGGAGCACAGCGAACCTAAAGTGATAGTGGCCAACTGTGAACCACAAGTAATGCAGGCAGGCTGGGGATGTGGAAATATTCGTCCTGCAAGTCCAGTGCTGCTATCCAGTCTGCTGGGTTAAGAGCAGAGAGGACCTGAGTTAACATAAGCATGCTGAACTTCTTCAGGAAGAGTTGAAAAGGCACAGGTATAGAATAAGACGGAGGCCTCCGTCCTTTTTGGGCACGAAAAAGAAGCAGGCATACCAACCTCAACCTACTTCTGAGGGTGGCTCCTTCTCATGGGCTTCTTTAGCCAAAAGAGTGAGCACTTCCAGAAGCAGCAAGAAGAGATGGTCCTTCGTCAGCCCATCGTGAGGCGGTAGCATCGGTTTCCAGACAGAGGATGGAGTAGCTCCTCTGGACGATCTGAATAAATCTTTTCAGATGGAATGGACTTCCAGTGGGGCAGATGATGGCGAATCCTGCCTCCCACTGGGTGCCCATACTGCTATGAGGGCAAACTAAAGGGTTGTTTGGGGGTGGTGATGGCCATTGGTGGGCTGGCCCAACTGCTGGCTGGCAGTCCCACATGGTTTGTGGGAGCCATGCCCGTAGTCACAGAAAGGCTGCAGGAAAGGACGCAGGAAAGGACGCAGGAAAGGACGCAGTTGCTGGCCTCTACAGTAGCCACGGAAGGTCCTAAAGACCGACTGTGGTTAGAGGGGGGCATTATTTTTGACATTAATGTGAAATCCTGCTTGACAGGTCTGAGAAGCTTACACATAACATGTTGGGACACAATTCAAAGACAGATAACAGGATGCCAAGATAATTCTTGTGTATCCACTGTCTGGCTGCTGAAGGACCTGCTTTGTCCTACCCAACTTCTGTCTCTGGATTTTTACATGCAACACTGGGGGCGCATTTCAAAGGAAATGGGATGAGAAAACAATGCCACTGTCAGTTTGCTGGAACACTCTGCTTATATTTTACCAGGCTTGTCTCTGGGTTTATTGTAGATATGGTGGCTGCCCCAAACTGGATTTTATTGTTGGATGTGGAAGGACACTAGGATTACCATAGTAAACTCAACCACACACAACACTCAGAGCCCAAGTTTAGTGTGACCAAAGACTGTCATCTTGAAAATGCCCATAGTGGTATGAGCCACTGGAATGTTTACCCAACTGATTAGGGCACACCCAAGAGTCACTCTCACCCACTAGCTTGTGCTAGGCATGAATGTGGCATTCTCGGACACCCTTGTCAGAACACACCTGAACCTGAGAAAGAACACAAGAGACAATCTGCTATCTGTGACCTGAGGAGCAGCCCTGGAGGACTGAACCTTCTCCCTCTTGTACCAAGGACAGACGTGGATTCCAAGGTTCATAAAGCTGACCTCCTGTACAGCTACAAGGATACAGCAATATACCAGAGGCCTTTCCTGACACTGCGCAGGTGACCAGTGGCAACTGGCCCTGGACTGGACACTGATGTTGGCCTCCCTGTCTCCCGTGAGTTTCTAAGTGTCTTCCCTAAAATTCTGGAGGATTTAGAAGGGGACTCCGGGATTGGATTAGTTCTTTCAGGAATAAAGACAGAAGGTAAATTCTTTGACCAGGATAAACCTGTTTGGTGTATGCACGGTCAGTATCAAATTGTACTTAGGTCTGGGTCTACCGCAACCACTATCATTGACTCTTTGTGCTTCTTGGCATCATTCCTACGTAAAACGTTACCAATTCATATTTCTAGTTATCTATATTGGACTTGTGTTGTTTTGGTGTCATTTTGTTTATTACATTTTACTCTATTTTTCTAATTCAATATTGTTTTGCTTTTCAATATCATTACTGTTGTGGTACTGCATGAATATTTTGCACATTGCGTCTAAGTTAAGACTGTCTGTTCTGAGGGGCAGAGCTTGACTGCCAGCTAACATTGCCACTTAGGACACGAGCTCCGTGCATCGTTGGACAGACTTCCTAACAGCGGAGCCGTATCAATTAACAATTTTCCTCATGACTTGCTGAATGTACCTTGGAACTGCAGGTTGAGCAAAATAGCACTTTTGGCTGCCAGTGTGCACTTTTTAAAATCTGCAGTCATGCCCATTCATATCTGCCTCACAGCAGCGGCCATCTTAAGTTCAATGAGAGTCTCTTGAGCAGTGCCTTGCGCTCTCCCTAACTCCTAACATCTATATCCTCAAGAAGTTTCTTTATATATTAGGAGGTTTATTGGTCAGTTTTAAAAGATGTTGTTCTCCTACTTTAAATCTTGACTTTGTCACATTTTCTCACTGCTGCTCATTCAGTATGTAAGCCTTCCTCAAGAATCTCTGTGGCCTTTTTTGGAAGTAATTTTACTTGGTTTCCGAAATTCCTCTGATATTCTGATTGGATACATACATATTTGCCACTTCATGGCTTTTGCTGAGTTGATACCTCAAACAAACATTTGCTTTGTTTGGGCAGAATAAGGAAATATAAAACTCCTTTTCAACAATTGATGCCATCTGCTAAGACATTTTCACCCCTTTCCAAATTAGACAATTACCCAATTATAAATACTTCTGCTGCGTGAAAGATGTCCTCTTCACCCTCATCATTTCCCAAAACTGTTAATGCCATGGCTACATCCACACACAAGAGCCAAACAGGACCCGCCACCTCCAGTCAAATCGACTTCACCTACCTACCTTGAGCTCGTATTGGATGAAATATGAGCATTACTTCCAATGATTGTTTATTGAAAATGGTCCCAAATGGAAAGAAGAGTGTCAATGCTTGAACAGCGCATCAGTGACGTACAAGATGAAGCAAGTATAATCTCTGCTTTGGAGAAAGAATGGCAATTTTAAAAGCCCATTCTGAATACTTGGAAAATAGGAATAGGCGTAATCTTCGCATTTACGGTTCATCAAAGGGTCTTGAAGGCGATAATCCAGTCTAATTTTTTGCTCCATTCTGGGCTTGCCATCTTCTACAGTTCTAAATATCCAGAGGGCTAATCGAATAGGACAGCGTCTGCATCACCCTACTCTCTCATCTAAACCCGGAGGAGTGATTATCATTTTTCTTGAATTTACTTGACTTACTAAAAGTCCTCAACGCAGAAAAGTAAAACAAAACAACTTTTATTGCAGGGAAGCAAAATCTTAATTTCACACGATGTCTCAAAAGCTACAGCAGCCAAACGTAAAGAATGTTGGATCTTCTTTGGGTGCTCGCTTTGGTCTGTTCCATCCTTGTCTTCTCAAAGTGACTTCAGAACAACATGTCTTCTTATATTCTCCCACTGATCTTCAAGACTTTTTTCATCTGCATTCTACCAGCCCCATGGATACTACTGGTCCTTCTACATAATGACTAAACCGCATATTTTTCCTAATTGTTTTAACAATTACTCCTAATGATTGACATACCTTGAACAAGTTTTTCTTATATTTTCTTGATGTGATTGCCTGGATCTTTGCATGCATTAATAAACCTCTTTCGTTTTTACAGGTTCATGTTGATTACTGTATTGTTGCCTATTTACGTATCCCTCGTCCATTGATGTGTTCCCCATCCTTGCTTCGCCATCTTCACCCTGTGCTGTGACCGACCCCACCCTATTTTGTCCATCCACATCAGGTATGTTTTTACAGTCATCAATGTTGACATGTACTGTCTTTACTTTTCTGATTTTATTTATTTCAGTTTTCCTTCCTATTTATTCATATCTTTTCTGATCTTTTTACCTTTTCTATTCTTTCCTTCCCATTTACATTTCCCACTTCTGATAGTCTGTTAATTTAGAAGACCTTCTCTTTGTTGATATTATTGTTGTTTCCTGTACCATTCAGAGTTTTTACTTGAAATGTCAAGGAGTTTATTAACCCAATAAAAAGGCAGAGAATCTTGTCTCATTTAATTAAATATAATCCTGCATTTGTCCTCCTCCAAGAGACCCACGTTTCTGAACCTAAAGCACTGAAACTTAAGCGTGGATGGGTAGGTTCTGTTTTTGTGTCTCCTGCACTAGCAAAAAAGGATGGTCTCATACTCCTATGTCATAAGAAACTAAGGCCCATATTTATACTTTTTGACGCTAAACTGCGCTAACGCAGTTTAGCGTCAAAAAATTTAGCGCCGTCTAACGCCATTCTGAAGCGCCATGCGGGCGCCGTATTTATGGAATCGCGTTAGCCGGCGCTAGCAGACCGGCGCTGCCTGGTGTGCGTGGAAAAAAAACACGTAGACCAGGCAGCGCCGGCGTAGGGGGAAAATGGCGTTAGGGCGTCTTAAAATGGGGCAAGTCAGGTTGAGGCAAAAAAATCGCCTCAACCCGATTTGTGCCATTTTTTTCGACGCCCAGACGCCATTTAAATGACTCCTGTCTTAGTAAAGACAGGAGTCATGCCCCCTTGCCCAATGGCCATGCCCAGGGGACATGTCCCCTGGGCATGGTCATTGGGCATAGTGGCATGTAGGGGGGCACAAATAAGGCCCCCCTATGCCACCAAAAAAAATTAAAAAATATAAAAAATTATACTTACCTGAACTTACCTGAATGTCCCTGGGGTGGGTCCCTCCATCCTTGGGTGTCCTCCTGGGGTGGGCAGGGGTGGCAGGGGGGGTCCCTGGGGGCAGGGGAGGGCACCTGTGGGCTCATTTTAAGCCCACAGGCCCCTTAACGCCTACCCTGACCCAGGCGTTAAAAAGTGGCGCAAATGCGGTGTTTTTTGACCCGCCAACTCCCGGGCGTGATTTTTGCCCGGGAGTATAAATACGACGCATTTGCGTCGCCGTCATTTTTTTAGACGGGAACGCCTTCCTTGCATCTCATTAACGCAAGGAAGGCGTTCACACAAAAAAATGACGCTATTTGCCCATACTTTGGCGCTAAACGCGTCTAACGCCAAAGTATAAATATGGCGTTAGTTTTGCGCCGAATTTGCGTCGAAAAAAACGACGCTAATTCGGCGCAAACGGAGTATAAATATGCCCCTAAGATTGAATGTCATGATTCCAAAGGCAGATGGCTATTTATTCAATTAACTGTTAATGATATTCCGTTGACAGTTGGTAACATTTATGGCCCTACTCAATCAGATTACTCATTTTGTCCTAACATTACAACAAAATGTTTGAAATATGATGATGATTTTTTCACTTTAGGGGGGCTGCAGCCGAATATTTGATCCTTTTATAGATCACCAATCTCCAGTCAGATGTATTCACCATAAAATGCACACTTTCCTTTTACACTCCGCCTCATGGATCCCTATCTAGACTTGATCAGATTTATATTTCTAAGCTTCTCCCCAAAACCTAATTTCTTCCACTATTGAACCAATTGTGATTTCTGATCATGCCACAATTATTACAGACTTTGATGTGCTCCTGGGGCATTCCAAATCCAATAGATGGAGATGTAATAACTCACTATTGCTTGATACTGATTTTTCATCATTCTTCAATGCTTTTGCTGTAGAATTCTTTAATATCCATGCGTTTTCTGATATTTCCCCTCAATTATTGTGGGATACTTTTAGAGCTGCTGCTCGTGTGCAGATTTTTTATTTTATTTCCAAAAAGAAAAAAATCATATAACAAACATTATCAAACTTTATCAAATATCAAACGCCTAGAACATCAATATTATGCTCTTCAATACCAGGCTTGCAAGAACTTATCAGCGCAAAATTGCATTTTAATAAACTTTCTACATTTAGGGCTTCCTCTGTTTTTCTTCGTAGTAGTGCTCCATAATACGTTGGTCACAATACAATGGGGAAGCTTCCTGCTAATTATCTAAAATACGTAAACATCATACAATACAATATATCACAAATGAAACAGGTAGCTCTATGTTTAAATATCATGAGTTTCTGGTTGAGTTTGTTAAATATTACCGATCTCTTTACAACCCTAAATCACAAGCTTTTCCTTCTCAGATAGATGCCTATTAAAGCGCAACAAAGAACCCTAATCATAGGGTCTCTGATTTTTCTCCACTAGAAGCTGATATATCTTTGCCTGAAATTCTTCATGTTCTTCAATCCCTTAAGAAGGGGAAGACTCCAGAAGCAGATGGCTTCACAGTTGAATTTTTCCTGCACTGTTCCAACATTTTGCTTCCCAGATTATTACACCTTTTTCAATTCTTCTAAAACTCTGGTTCTGACAGTAGAACCTTTCAGGAAGCCACTATTTGTCTAATACATAAAGAGGGTAAAGATACAGCTCTCTGTAAAGCCTATAGACTGATTACAACGTAGATTATAAATTCTTTGCCAGACTATTATCTTTACATCTTGACCTCCCCCGTGCCTTGAATAATAGGTAAACAGCAGTCTGGATTTGTCAAAGGTAGATTTGCATCTGATACATCCATGCTATTTTTTAATATACTCAACAAAACTTCTTCTCTTTCCTATTCTTTAGCTGCTATCTACATGGATGCAGAGAAAACCTTTGATCATATAGATTGGTCCTTCTTATTAAAATCTTTATCTTGGCATGGATTAGGGCCTTGCTTCATCTGTTTTATATCCCTACTTTATAACTTCCCAGAGGCATCTGTTCTAGTCAAAGGAAAAATATCAACTATTTTTCATTACGAAGGGGTGTTCATCAAGTTTGTCCATTATCGCCACTTTTGTTTATACCGGCTCTAGAACCCTTTTTATCCCATATTAGAAATAACACTGCAATTGAGGGATTCCATTATGGTGAACAACATTTAAAGCTTTCTGCTTGTGCTGATGATATACTCCTTTTAATTTCTAATCCAAAATAATGTGTACCTGCCTTACTTCAAGAAATTGCTGATTTTTCTTCAGGTTCAGGATATAAAATGAATTCAGACAAAACTGAAATTCTTCCCCTCACTAAATTTTGTCTCAGACAACCATTTCTAGTTACGGTTTTTCACTACAATACAACCAAGATTAAATACTTAGCATTTGGTTTACTCCTTTCATTAAAGGATCTACCACTGTAAATATAACTGATTGTCTAGTGAAGGTAGATAAACTCCTTTTGTCACAGAACCCTTTATATCTCTTCTGGTGGGGCCGTCTTGATTACATTGAAATGATGATTTCCCCAGTTATTTTATATATTTTATCCATAATTCCAGTTTGTTTACCTGCTTCATTTAAAAAAATGGATTCAAGAGTATCTGTTTCTCTGCAATAACAAAAAAAAGTCTAGAATTTATTTGTCTTATCTTCGGAAATCTAATAAGAAAGGGGGGGGGGTAATTTTCCACATTTTCGTCTATACCATAAAGCTTTCTGTTTAAAGCAAGCGTCTAGAAGGATTTCTCTGACACAATCTCTGTTTACCCCATTGGTGGTTGCATATTGAATACTATTTCCTTTTCTCCTACTGAAATATTGTCCTTTTCATCTAAAATTTCCATCATATCTTGTCCGCTTTTTAATTATACGTATTTCTCATTAAAACCTTATTTTCAATCACAAACCATTACTCATAAATCTTTTCTACAATCCTCTTTGGTACAATAATCTCATCACTATTAACAATATATCCTTGTTTTGGTAATCCTGGAGACAAAAATGGAATAACATGGGTCAAGGACCTAATTTCAAAAGCTAATCGTCTTTCTTTCTCACAAGTCCAAAAAATGTTTAAATGTCCCAATTCTTTTTTACCTAAATATCTTATCCTTGTAAATAAACTCCTAGACGTTCTATATTCCTTACCACCTTTTTCATCTTCTTTGTCACCAGAATCCTCTTTTTGTTCCATTATCACTTCTTTCCCAAAGGCATCTTTTATTCTACAAACTTAATCACACTTTCACTATGATTAGTCGTAAATCTAAAATAGAAGTTCATTGGGGATTGGATGTGGACTGTACCTTTTCTAATCTTCTTTGGAACAAGACATGGGATAGAATACATAAGCTTTCTAGACCAGAAAGGGGCGTGGCCGGCAGCCGATGAGGCTGCACGCTTAGAGCGGAGCTCCGGGGCGGCAAACGGGGCCCGGCTAGCTCTATCACACTGAAAAAACCCAGAATTGAGAATAAACCAGAACAATCGATATCGGAAAGCGGGTAGCGTTCAAGTGAACCGCTTCTGATAAAATCTCGTTGGGACTGCTGGTAGAAACGAACAAACATCTCCGGTGACTGCAGAGGAACAAAATGGCAGCCATGTACGATCGGCTCCTCACTTAAAGAAAAGTATGGAGTCAGGGAGTAGGAACCCCAGCATCAATGGCGAACAGACCCCCAGTCTCTTGAGGAGCCCACCCGCTTCGTTTGGACCCCTTATGGCACCCGGAGGGGACCGGTGAGTGAGAGATCGCAGCAGCCGAGAACAACCCGGGGAGCCTCTCGAGTGCGTGGCAGCGCGGAGTGTGTGCGCTGTGTGGTGGTTGGCTCAGGGGGACCCCAGCGGTAATACCAAGGCTGGGGGGGGCGCGAAGGGACCCTCACTGAACCGCTGACTGAGAGCGCCCCCCGGTGAAGACATTGTCCGGCTCAATAGCCCTGAAAAGGAATATCTGACGGTGCACCCGACCTGGTCCCTCCATAAACGGGCTGGGTCGCGGGACCCCTTCTGACGGCCCTGGGACCGAAGGCAGAATATACTGGGGAGCGAGGGGACCTTTAACCGATCCCCGGTGTTGAGACCTGTTAGGCAGTGGACCCAGGAGAGCGGGATCCTCCGGCCCTCGCCAGCGGGGGAGAGCCCCCGAATTGGATGATCGCTCTGGCAATCCGAAGGAGAACGACGGGTCAAAGAGAAGAGAACAGGGAGGGGGCCGGATCGCGAGGAAGAACCTTTTATATGCCCATCGAGCACTCACCCAAGCACAGCGGATATCTTGAGCATTTAATGACTGTATGAATCTCAGAGAGTGCGATCACAGGCAGTTTGCATACTAGGGACTTAGACACATCCTTCAAACAAGTAACACAGGAAGCCCTGCGCCCGGAGGCAGAGACGCACCCTTCACACCCTACTCACCCTGAACAGGGCAAGAAATCAAGGACACCCTCGACCCTCTTCGCCTCAGAAAAGGGAAAAAGAACCAAGGATTGCTGGAGAGACCCTCTAGGCTGAAACTACTTAATCGCACTCCCCCCAACAAAGCGGAAGAGTCACTCTATCTCCCAATCAAATAACTGTATTAAATATGGGGAAACCTAAAAAATGCGAAGAACAAAGCCAAACTGAGTCCACAATTGCGAAACCCCCTAACCAACCTACAAATCCATCCTCCATAGAAAACCTACTGCTTCAGGAAACAACACTAGACACAATCCTTCTAGCCATTAAGGAATCCCGTGAAGCACTAGAACAAAAAATCAACAATTTATCAACGGACCTCTCATTACTAAGAGATGATCATCGCAAACTAAAAGATAGAGTGGGTACGAACGAAAAAGCCCTCGCAACTGTTACCCTCTCACAGCAATCTGCATCTACAGTACTGACGGATCTTACCACCCGGATTAAAACCTTGGAAACCAGAGCAGAAGATGCGGAAAGTGGAGCACGCAGGAGCAATCTCAGACTGATTGGAGTACCGGAAGGCTCAGATTCATCAGCAATCAACATGGAATCATTTCTGGAAGACTGGATCAGAAACACAATAGCCACGGAAGGCCTCTCGTCTTTTTTTGCGATAGAAAAAGCCCATAGGGTACCCAACAGGATACCACCTCCAGGAGCTAGACCCCGGCCAATTGTGGCAAAGCTGCTGCATTATAAAGACAGAGACTATATTCTTTCACAATCACGCCAACTTGGCGACACCACGTGCAATAATCGAGTTATGATTTTCCCAGCCTTCACCAAAGAGACACAGGCACAAAGGGCCACCTTCAACGAATCCAAACGTACACTGCGCGAGAACGGTATAAAATATGCGATGCTCTTCCCCGCCAAACTTGGAGTGGAATATGAGGGCAAAGCGCAGTTCTTCTTATCACCACAGCTGGTGGAGGAATGGCTGGAAACCCTGAATCTCACCAATTTAACCCCCTCCTCCAGAACCCTCCGCAAGCCGGGCAGGAAGCGCAGCAGATCCTTCAAGCGAGTCACAGAGGCAGCCCCCCAAGACAACAATCCCCCCAAGAAAGACGAGACGCAGTGGACGCGGCTGCAGCACTGAGTGGGGGGAAACGCCCTCAATCCCGGACCTCCGGCAGTGTATCAGACCCTGACTCTAATTGCGGTGATTCGTTGATATCCTCGCAGGACACTGCCATTAGCCTTCCTAAAATAACGCCAGGAACGTCATAAGAAATTATCTGACCCCTTTGCGAGCAGTTTGAACTGTCCGTGAGTACTTAAAGCAAACCTAATGTCACCGACCGTATATCCAGCAAAGTCCCCTTCTACCAGCTGACAAAATTGTAGTACAAGCAGAACTTAGAGGGACCTAACCACAATGCAGCCGGGCCCCGGGAGCAGCTCGGGCGGGAGCTCTCGGTCTCTGACACGCCACCCACCTATAGGTTATTCGATTAGAAATGTTAATGGTTTGGACGGGGAGAGTTCTAGTTAACGGTCCTGGGGAGTGGGAGCTGGGATTTAAGTTCGTTCACGTAGGTTTAAGGGGAATTCGTGCACTAGTCCTAAAAACAATGAGTAACTCTGGATCCAGATCCTTAACAGATAAATATAATCCCAGTATACAACAACAGTATCTCCCCACCCACAGTCTACAACTTGAATATCACAAACTATGGCTTCAAAATATAAAATAATAACCTGGAATGTTAGAGGTCTAAATAACAACATGTCCAAGCGATATAAGGTATATAACTATCTCAAATGCAGGGGAGTACACATAGCACTACTGCAAGAAACACATCTTCTTGAACAAGAGGTTACAGCACTAAAAAAAGATGGAGAGGCCAAACGTTCGCCACTAGTTATTCAGCGTTTGCCAGGGGAGTACTGATGTGGATCCGCCCCAGAGTACCATTCCAAGCACTGCACACAATCATAGATAAAGATGGGAGGTATGTCATGGTCACTGGAAGACTAGATGGAAGGGAAATAACCATCAGTGGCCTGTATGCCCCAAATTTAGAACAAAGTAAATTCTTTGATAGATTATCTCGGGAATTAGGTCCAATCCTGGCAGGTCCAAAGATAATTGGTGGAGACTTCAATTGCATAGCTGATATTAACATGGATAGGTCACACCTTCCCCTATTACAATCACAAACTGTAAAAACCGCTAAAACATTTGCTGAATGGCAACAACACTGGCAAGTAGGGGACTGTTGGAGACAACTTAACCCACACAGCAGGGACTATTCTTATTGCTCAGTAGTACATGACCTACACGTTAGATTAGACACTGTATTAATTTCCCCAGAAATACAAACCACGGTGATAGCAGCCGAATACCTGAGCCGCACTATATCAGACCATAATCCCCTATTAGTTTTATTAACATGGAGTAGAGAGAGACCACTGATCCCTACTTGGCGTCTTAGAGCGGAGGCTCTCGGAGACGAAGCATTCAAACATCTACTATACAAAAACATTGAAGAATACTTTAAGCAAAACTCCGGAACAGCTACCTCCTAGAGCACTCGAATGGGAAGCTTTCAAGATAGTAACCAGGGGTAACTGTATCGGTGAGAGTATTGGGGTCCGAAAATCAATTGAATCCGAAATAAAAAGGCTTGAAGACTCCCTCAGAGACATTGAGCGCAGACACCCCGCACACCCTGAGCTAACCCCCCTATTTAACGAACCTAAAACAAAAATATCTGAAGAGAACTCTAGGATTTCTCGCTTTGACTATAAGCAGTACCTAAGCAGACAACATGCTGAAGGGGACAAAGCTGGCACCCTTTTAGCATGGCTTGCCAAACCCCCTACGCAACAAACAATCATAGTCGAAATTGAGAGACTTCCAGGTGACAGAGCGCTTGGCTAAAAAGAAATAAACACTTGCTTCTTTGAATATTATTATTCAACATTATATGCACCCCCTAGTGAGATCATCAGTAACACCCAGATCATGGAGCTGGAGGCTCTCGCTCTGCCCAAGTTGGGAACTGTAGAATGCGAGTCCATGGCTGCCCCTATAACAATTATAGAAATCAAAACTGCAATACAAGGCATGGCGAGGTGTAAAGTCCCAGGAGCAGATGGACTCCCTATGGAGTTTCATCTACTATTTCAGGACATACTAGCGCCAAGGCTCTGTGAATTATATACAGAGGCTTGGCATAATAATAGATTGCCCCAGTCAACCAACGAGGCCATAATGATCCCTTTATTGAAACCAGATAAATCACCCACTGATGTCCGCTCCTACCGCCCTCTGTCCATGTTAAACCTAGATTATAAAATAATAAGCCGGATCTTAGCTAACAGACTCTTACCCTTCATGTCCTCACTGATCCCCCAAGACCAATCGGGATTTATTCCTCCGCGCAGCACAACGCAGAACATTAGACGCCTGATTTCGGTTCTGCACTCGATGCCCTCATCTATGCCTCATGCAGCAATAGTATCAATAGACATAGAAAAAGCCTGTGATAGCCTTAGATGGGACTATCTAGAACGGGTCATGTTAAAACTTGGACTGGGCGAAGGCTTCACCCGATGGACAAAGCTTTTATATACCAATCCCACAACTAGAGTGCGCACAGGAATCACAATATCTGACCCTTTTTCAGTGGGTAGGGGGACCAGGCAAGGCTGTCCATTATCCCTTCTCCTGTTTGCGTTAGCAGTGGAGCCTCTTGCTCAAACAGCTAGATCCAAAAAATACTTTGAGGGTATCCCAATTAATAGTTGGACACATTATATCGCCCTTTACGCAGACGACATGCTCCTTTTTCTTAAGAACCTAGAAACTGATCTACCTGGAGTAATAGATATGCTAGAAAATTTCGGATCAGCCTCAGGACTTCGAATCAATTGGAGAAAATCTTCCATATTCCCATTGATAAAAGGTACTCCAGTTCCCACAGATACTAGAGGTCTACCCTGGTCTCCAAATTTTAAATATTTAGGAATTATCATTTACCACGAGATGGATGACCTATTAGAGGGGAATATTCATCGAACAATCAGGGGAATAAGGGCCAGTATGCACTTCTGGAGCACCCTGCCCCTAACGGTCTTTGGGAGGATTGCCCTACTTAAAATGATAGCATTACCAAGACTACTATACTGTTTCTCCACTATCCCACTTAAAATCCCGAAAGCAGTGTTAAAAAATATAGAGTCTTTAACCGCGAGTTTCATTTGGGGACCTAGCAGGCACAGAATAGCACTCCGAACTCTTCAAAGACCCACCACAGAAGGAGGCCTAGCTGTCCCAGACCTAGAAATGTACTACTGGGCGGGGCAATTGCAATGGTTAGCAAAATTAATTACTAGTACCCCAGTCACAAGACTTGCAAATACCACTAAACTGCCCCTTAGGAAAAATCCTTAGTATTCTAGTGAACCCCAGAAAATCAAAACCACTATTCCCGATAGAGTGGGAAGCAACGAGACACTTCTGGGAACAGTGCCTAAAACGCACCTACACTAAGACCCCTTACGTGGCCGAAGTTCCCCTGATTTCCTTAAACCACCTTCTTAAGAGCCCTATCGCTATGCACACTAACAAATTAATAGCATGTAATATCACGAATCTAGGAGACTTAATTAATGACGGAAAACTTAGCTCCTATGAAGAAATACAAGGTAAATTCACCCTCCCTGCTGGCATGTTTCTCACCCACTGTGCCTTAATTAGAACTATTCAAAAACCATGGGGCACAAAATCATGCGAACCGCCTACTCACAGAAGCTGCAGCCTCATATGCTCAATAGGGGATCAAAAGGGGTTGATCTCAGGAATATATAAGTACAGAATAGCACATGTTTACCACTGAACAAACTCAAATCCAAATGGCAGGCAGACCTGGACAGTATCCTGGACGACAACTAATGGACTAGGATTACCTCACTCGTTTACTCCGTATCTAGAAACGCAAGACTCAAACTGATAAATAGGCTCTATGAAAAATATATATATTTAACACCCCAAGTAATATCCAAACATACAACACTAACAACTCCAGCTGCCCCTGATGTGCTAAAATAGCAGCGGACTTAATGCACATGTTGTGGAACTGCCCACACATCAATCCATATTGGGCAGAAGTATTCAGGAAGATATCTACCTGCACGGACAGATCATTCTCACCAACCCCATTAATGGCAATCCTGGGGGACTTCCCCCGCCCCTCAGCTCATAAAATATCGAGTAGGTTCACAGACTTGGCACTGATACTAGCAAAGAGAGAGATAACTTCGCACTGGAAAGACCCGGGGGGGTACCCAGGTGAGCAGGTGGCAAGGTGCACTCCTGAAATGGGCCAAATCTGAGAGCACAGTGTTACTGAAAGAAGCTCTACAGGGACAAAGACCTAGAGACAATGCCACACAATGGGATTCAGTGTTGGAAAACCTAAGAACCATAGACTCTCCCTCCTCAGAGGACGATACTTCTACCACTGACTCAGACTCTGAACAGACAACCACAAACACCACATAAAATAACATGGGACTGCGAATCGCTTTCTGGTCACAGTGATCGGTACTAAGTGCACGACGGGGGGAGGGGGGATTAAGCATTTTTGTTGGGGTCCATTTTCGTATTTCAATTGATATTTGTTATAAATGCAATAAAAGGTATTAAAAAAAAATAATTCTAGACCAGCCTCTACTTCAGTCACTATTGTTTTGATATCACAGACTTTAGTTTACCCCCGCAGCATTGCTAAATTTTCCAAGACCTCGGATACGAAATGCTGGTCATGCAATCACCCTAAAGCAGATCTCATGCATTTACTATTTCATTGCCCTCCTACTGCTTCTTTTAGGGAAAAGGTTTGGTCCCAACTCACCTCAATCTCATTTTGATTCTCCACTATCTCCATTGATACCCTTTCCTGGAAGCTTATCTGAAAATGTTAACTCGAACTTTGATAATCTGAAGTTGTTAGATCTCATGTTAATTTTAGCCTTTCAACAAATTACACTTAATTGGAAATGTTTATCCAATATCTTATAAAGCATGGTGGTATAAAGTATGTCATTATCATAGGTTAGATACTGCTTTTGCTTCAATATAGTGTCGTTCTATTAATAGAGATATTTATTGGTTATCATTAACTTCATTTTTAGATGCTGCTGCTCATAAATATGCTAACTGTAACGTGTCTGAAAACTTTAAACCTCCATAAGTTATTTTTATTTCTCGCTTGTTTTTTACAGTGTTAATATTTATTACTCATCTTTTGTATTTTAAATTTTACCCTTTATCATATATTGTATTCTGATTATTTATCATGGTCTTCCTTCTACTATTCTCCATCCTCCTTTTCCTCCCTTCACTTTTCCCCCCAATTACTCTAAAAATGTTAAACAGCGTCTTCGAGATTTACATACTTAAGTTTATCCCCGTTATACAATTATCATTGTGTTGTTAAAAGTTGTTAATTCTAAATAAAACTGATTTGTCTTAAAAACACTGTCCGCTCTGTGCCATAGGTATCAGAAGGTTGATCACAAGCTTATTCAGACTTTAGTGGTTTAACTTGGCAAGGGTTGTGTTTATTCCTTGCGATGGGTAGTCACCACACCACTTAATAAACCAATTTCTTATAAATGTTTTGCACCATGCACTATTGGAGAATTTAAGACTAATTATAATAATTCTCACAGATAGTTAATGCAACAGTATGTCTTGATTCAGTGTATAATCGTTAATAGTTTGACAATGGTTAAAAAATAAAGTAGTAGAACATTAGTTTTATCCAATTCTCCGTTTTGAGGGCACAGTCTTGAGGCCTTCACACCTGTCATAACTATTTTACTTATTGCTCTCTCTGTTTATAAGATCAAAAGGTTTACAAATGACAACAGAGATGTAAAAGAATCATGGTTGCATTAGCTATATACAATGGTGTACAACATAGGTCCAGTTAGGCTGAATCCAGAATTTCAGAATAACTACAAAAATACATCTGCATGCATTTCATATAAATAGACATAAAACCTCATAGTTAGTGTTTATCCTACATTAGATACCCCTGCTCTATAACATCACAGGGGTGTGGTGTTTGAACTTGCTTTTAAACTGAGAAAGGTGGGTTCATATCTATATGCATTGTTTGGTGTTTGATAGGATGTTTCTTGACAATAAATGTTTTCTCGCATTTAGTACACTGAAAAGGCCTTTCACCCATGTGCATTCTTAAATCAATATTAAAATGGCCCCTCTGGCAGAAACTCTTGCAGCACACACAACACTGAAAAGGTTTTTCGTGTAGAAAGACTAGAATCATGAGCAAAAAGTTTCACGCATAAGGGGCATGCATGGGGTTTTTCACCTGTGTGTAATCGTTTGTAGACATTACAATGATTTGCCTGGGTAAAATCTTTACCACATGTGTTGTATGTATATGGCTTCCCCCCCACTGAGTGTATTCTCAGTTGTCTTTTAAAATTTGAATTATCATTGAAACCTTTTCCACATTTCGTGCAAGCATTTAGGCCCGTATTTATACTTTTTTTAGCGCCGCATTTGCGCCGATTTTAGACGCAAAACGGCGCAAACCTACAAAATACAATGGCATTTTGCAAGTTTGTGCCGTTTTTGCGTCAAAAAACGACGCAAATGCGGCGCAAAAATAGTATAAATACGGGCCTTAGTGCCAATCCTCTGGGTGTCTGCGGATTTCTTATATTTTTCAGTGCCTGCATGCAGGACTGATCTACGTGTGTTCCAGGTTGTGCACTTGTAGGAAAGTACCATCTTGCCTGGCATGTTACCCCCATAATTCACTGTATATATGTTGTTTTAGTCTGTGTCACTGGGACCCTGCCAGGCAGGGCCCCAGTGCTCATAAGTATGTGCCCTGTATGTGTTCCCTGTGTGATGCCTAACTGTCTCACTGAGGCTCTGCTAACCAGAACCTCGGGGTTATGCTCTCTCTTTCCTTTCCAAATTTGTCACTAAAAGGCTAGTGACTAAATTTACCAATTCACATTGGCATACTGGTACACCCATATAATTCCCTAGTATATGGTACTGAGGTACCCAGGGTATTGGGGTTCCAGGAGATCCCTATGGGCTGCAGCATTTCTTTTGCCACCCATAGGGAGCTCTGACAATTCTTACACAGGCCTGCCATTGCAGCCTGCGTGAAACAACGTCCACGTTATTTCACAGCCATTTACCACTGCACATAAGTAACTTATAAGTCACCTATATGTCTAACCTTCACCTGGTGAAGGTTGGGTGCAAAGTTACTTAGTGTGTGGGCACCCTGGCACTAGCCAAGGTGCCCCCACATTGTTCAGGGCAAATTCCCCAGACTTTGTGAGTGCGGGGACACCATTACATATGTGCACTATACATAGGACACTATCTATGTATAGCGTCACAATGGTAACCCCGAACATGGCCATGTAACATGTCTAAGATCATGGAATTGTCACCCCAATACCATTCTGGTATTGGGGGGGACAATTCCATGATCCCCTGGGTCTCTAGCACAGAACCCGGGCACTGCCAAACTGCCTTTCCCGGGGTTTCACTGCAGCTGCTGCCAACCCCTCAGACAGGTTTCTGACTTCCTGGGGTCCAGGCAGCCCTGGCCCAGGATGGCAGAACAAATGATTTCCTCTGAGAGAGGGTGTAACACCCTCTCCCTTTGGAAATAGGTGTGAAGGGCTGGGGAGGAGTAGCCTCCCCCAGCCTCTGGAAATGCTTTGATGGGCACAGATGGTGCCCATCTCTGCATAAGCCAGTCTACACCAGTTCAGGGATCCTCCAGCCCTGCTCTGGCGTGAAACTGGACAAAGGAAAGGGGAGTGACCACTCCCCTGACCAGTACCTCCCAGGGGAGGTGCCCAGAGCTCCTCCAGTGTGTCCCAGACCTCTGCCATCTTGGAAACAGAGGTGTTGGGGGCACACTTGGCTGCTCTGAGTGGCCAGTGCCAGCAGGTGACGTCAGAGGCTCCTTCTGATAGGCTCTTAGCTCTCTTGGTAGCCAATCCTCCTAACTTGGTAGCCAAACCTCCTTTTCTGGCTATTTAGGGTCTCTGCGTTGGGGAATTCTTCAGATAACGAATGCAAGAGCTCACCAGAGTTCCTCTGCATCTCCCTCTTCACCTTCTACCAAGGATCGACCGCTGACTGCTCCAGGACGCCTGCAAAACCGCAACAAAGTAGCAAGACGACTACCAGCAACATTGTAGCGCCTAATCCTGCCGTCTTTCTCGACTGTTTCCTGGTGGTGCATGCTCTGGGGGTAGCCTGCCTTCACCCTGCACCAGAAGCTCCGAAGAAATCTCCTGTGGGTCGACGGAATCTTTCCCCTGCTAACACAGGCACCAAAAGACTGCAACACTTGTCCTCTGGGTCCCCTCTCATCCTGACGAGCGTGGTCCCTGGAACACAGCAACTCTGTCCAAGTGACTCCCACAGTCCAGTGACTCTTCAGTCCAAGTTTGGTGGAGGTAAGTCCTTGCCTCCCCACGTTAGACTGCAAAGCTGTGTACCGTGTGATTTGCAGCTGCTCCGGCTCCTGTGCACTCTTCCAGGATTTCCTTCGTACACAGCCAAGCCTGGGTCCCCGGCACTCCATCCTGCAGTGCACAACCTTTTGAGTTGTCCTCCGGCATCGTGGGTTCGTGTGCACTCTGGTTCACTTTTCTTCTAAGTGCTTGTTGGGGTACTTCTGTGGGTGCTGCCTGCTTCTGTGAGGGCTCTCTAAGTTGCTGAGCGCCCCCTCTGTCTCCTCCTCCAAGTGGCGACATCCTGGTCCCTCCTGGGCCACAGCAGAACCCACAAACCTCTACCGTGACCCTTGCAGCTAGCAAGGCTTGTTTGTGGTCTTTCTGCGTGGGAACACCTCTGCAAGCTTTATCGCGACGTGGGACATCCGTCTCCCAAAGGAGAAGTTCCTAGTCCTCTTCTTTCTTGCGGAACTCCAAGCTTCTTCCAACGGGTGGCAGCTTCCTTGCACCCTCAGCTGGCATTTCCTGGGCTCCTGCCCCCTCTCGACGCTGTTGCGACTATTGGACTTGGTCCCCTTGTCTTACAGGTACTCAGGTCTGGAAATCCGTTGTCAGTGCATTGCTGGTGTTTGTTCTTCCTGTAGAATCCCCCTATCACGACTTCTGTGTTCTCTGGGGGTAGTAGGTGTACTTTACTCCTATTTTTCAGGGTCTTGGGGTGGGGTATTTTTCTAACCCTCACTGTTTTCTTACAGTCCCAGCGACCCTCTACAAGCTCACATAGGTCTGGGGTCCATTTGTGGTTCGCATTCCACTTTTGGAGTATATGGTTTGTGTTGCCCCTATACCTATGTGCTCCTATTGCAATCTATTGTAATTCTACACTGTTTGCATTACTTTTCTTGCTCCTACTTACCTAATTTTGGTTTGTGTACATATAATTTGTGTATATATCTTATCTTCTTACTGAGGATCCTTACTGAGATACTTTAGGCATATTGTCATACAAATAAAGTACCTTTATTTTTAATAACTCTGTGTATTGTGTTTTCTTATGATATTGTGCATATGATATAAGTGGTATAGTAGGAGCTTTACAAGTCTCCTAGTTCAGCCTAAGCTGCTTTGCCATAGCTACCTTCTATCAGCCTAAGCTGCTAGAAACACCCCTTCTACGTTAATAAGGGATAACTGGACCTGGCACAAGGTGTAAGTACCTTTGGTACCCACTACAAGCCAGGCCAGCCTCCTACAGGACTCTCATTCATTTTATTGATAACTTGTTCAGACGTTATTTGGAGTTTGTAGGTGAATCATCCGTTTCACTTCAAATCTATGCAGAGTCCTACTGATTTCACTTTCCTCCAAATGGGCAGAGTCATAATTTTTGGCATTTCCTGATAAAGGATGATGTTCCGG
Organism: Pleurodeles waltl; assembly: GCF_031143425.1. Taxonomy (NCBI): domain Eukaryota; kingdom Metazoa; phylum Chordata; class Amphibia; order Caudata; family Salamandridae; genus Pleurodeles; species Pleurodeles waltl. The sequence goes on along the minus strand of NC_090444.1, from coordinate 866,143,567 downwards.
CGTTTCAGGATTCCACTCATACAGCCTTTTCAATTCTGAGTCTGTTGGTTGGAAATAGATTACACAGTAATGTCACATAACCACATAAGGAATGACTGAAATTCTCAAGAAATTCAGTACAATGCAGCGAGTGCCCTACTTTTAATTCATATTTTAAACCAGGTATACACATCAGTAGTTGGCACTTCAGTGCTTAGCGGTGTTGGCTAAAAAAATACAGGAAGAAAACATTATTTGCACTCAGAACTAATAGCAGTTGATACATATTTATTATACCATACAGTGCTTAATTTGTGCTTGTTGTTTCCGGTGCTGAGCACCGGCACTTATTTGTGAGGACCGGGACTTAGTCTTCTGCCTCAAGCATTTGCTGCGAACAAAAGACACATATGTGAAAGACGTAAGAAGGGAAAACTAAAAAGGGTCATAAAGGGAGAAAGTAGAAAGTTGCAGGATGAGCTGAAGGGGCAGGGGTGGCCGTAAATGGTTTGAAGAGGCCCGAGATGGCTTCAGGCTTACGCTGCCTTAGTATTCTGTGCTGGCAGATTTAATTACAGCAGCCTTGTGTTTAAGAAGGACTTTGAGCACCGGCACCTCTTAATTTACAAATTAAGCACTGATACCATACATAGACAAAAGAGGCTAAGTCATCAACATACATTCATAAGGACCTCATTTACAAAGCAGTGGTTTAATCCAGCAATAGTTTTTAAGGTTACTCTGACGTAGTTAGACCCTTGCTCTAGGCAAGACTGCTGGTTTAGGGATGACAGTACTTTTCTTTGTAGGCGAGTAGGCCAATGCTACAACAAGTCAGAACTGTTGTCCCAACTCTCCGAGCTCACTAGCAGTACCCCACCAAAAACCCAAACAGAAAGATGATTTTTGCCAGCTTTTACGCATGGACTCTAGAGTGCGACATCTCAGGGGAGTCCTGATTAAACGGAGATTACCCTTTTCTCACTTGGGCAACAAGTCTCAGTCACACACAGGCAATGAAGGAGATGCAGTAAAGTTTTCAATAGGTTTTATTAACAAGATTGCAATCTACTGTAAAATTCATGAGCTGCAATGATTGGATAATGAACAATGCAAGAAGCAGAACTAAAAAAACGAGAGTGGTGAATATAAAGATCCCCACCATCTTGCAATAATTGAGATGTGAAATAGGCCCTAATACTCTATCAAGGAGAACCTAATCTCTAATCTAAAGAGAGCTAGGTGTGACACTGAATCTGCCAGTACCATGTCCATGAGAAGAGCCCCCAGCCCTCGTTACCTTGGAATGAGGTCTCAAGATCAGACTCCATGGGGGCCCGAAGGCTGGGTCTGCATCAAGACGACGTGTAGCTTAAATAGCATTGATGGCATCTGGTAGGAATCTCTCTAACAACTTTGCGTGAGATGTAGTTATACAGATCCTCTAGGACCCCTGACACAGGTATGTGCCCAAACAATAGATAAGAAGGCATGCTTGGGGTGGCAATTATATAAACAATTCCCTCCAAAAGTACATTATGTTCCTGTTACACATACGTGGGAAAGGGACATGGGAATACCCACGTATATCACTTGTCTTTGACGCTGATAGTGATGCCTTCACAGAGTGGCACTGTTAACGTGAATTCAAAACATCTTCCTAACTATAAACATAGCAGCTATCTTGGAAGAAATAATTAAACAAATGTGCTAAAACAGAGCAGGCTAAGTAGGTTAAAAGTCCCTAGGTGTGACGGGGGCACAGGCCTGTAAGCCAGAAAGCTAAGCAAACTCCTGATTCCCAATAAAACTGAATAGGATCCACCACAACTCTTATGTAGCCAGGGACTTCCCGATACTTTTATTAGGATTATGGGCAGACTGCTCTTGAATCACACATTCGTCTGAGGATTGGCCTGGCCATGTATCTACTCAGGTCCCGTAACTCACCATTCAGCAGTTACAGGACCTGAAAAGGTGGACTGTCAGGTCAGTCCTCTGACGAGTGTGAGACACAAGGGTCACCTGCCTCAATCTCCTAATAGGAACCATATACTTAGCTAAATTACAGGAAAGTGGCAACGCTAAAGGTGGTAATTCTAAAGTACAAACTAAATACAACAGATGGGACTAGGAAGGTCCTGATGACAGTTAATAGACCATTTTTGGCTAGGAATACATCTGAAAAATGTTGACTGATTGACAAAAGGACTACTGACACTCCCTTTTCATCCCAGCTATTGTGGCTTTCAATCTGCCCAAGGAGTCTTATTAGTGATATAAATTGAAGAGATTTAATTCAGACACCTTAGGGCATTTCACTGTTCCATGTTCAACATCCAAAAAAGATCAGAGCTTCCCCCAAGAGCTGGGTTGAGCCCACCTGGTGATAGATCATCTGACCAGGTGAGGACTCGATGATGAAGCATGCCGTATAAAAATATGAGGGTGAGTGACCTTTTGGAAAAAAACAGGAGGACCCTTCCCTCTTTATGGGTATTTAACCCCATGTGGGAGTATGCCTCCCTCTTGTTCATGTAGGATTTAGTATTGGGAAAATGAGTGAACACTCTAACCTAATTATTCTCTCTCCACCTTGTATGTACATCGAAGGCAATAGGTGCCATTTGTTCTAGGAACACCATCCAAACCTACTCAAATAATGCCAGGAGAATATCACTTAAGGACAGCAATTTGTATTTGTCCTGATGAAGTTCAAGAGCATCAAGTACAGAATGGACTGATCTTTCTTGGAGACCAAGAAGTACAGTAAATGAAATCTTGTACTCCTTTCCTACATAGGCATCACTTCAGCAAAGTCCAGACTTCTGCTTTGAAGATCAAGGTGTAGGCTTGGGTGCATTTCTTGAAAGACCGCAGACATGCCTCAGGAGGGGGTGAGAACAAGGAGAAACTCTTGTGGATCAACAGGAGCAACCAGCAATGCATGACAGATAGAAATGGGAGTCTCTAGTTGGCAGTAGCTTGCACCCTGTCGAAGTAGGGACTCTTTTTCCTAGAAAGAAGTTGATAGCTCCATCTGGGGGTATCACGGCATTGTGGACAACAAATCCAATAGTTCAGGCCGACCGCGAGGTTGCGGGCCACCAACAGTGTCGGGAAGACCCACAAGCAGTACCTTGGAAATGCAGATTGCGATTGAGGTCTGAAGTGCGGTGTTGCTTCTGGAGGTCGGTGCAGGGGTTGTTGGGCCCCTGAAATCACATGCCTTACAGATTGAACTCCATGCTGATGACGAAGTCAGGAGCACTGGTGTTGATGGCGTCAGGGCTGCGGTGCGAAGCAGGACAATGCAACGTGCTGTGCCCACAGGTCCCGGTGCAGGCATCAGCTCGGTGATGGTGAACTGCGGTGTTGGTGAGACCAGGGCTACCGTGTAAAGTGGGGCTATGCGACTTGGGGTGTCTCCAGGTCACTGGGCAGGCTGCAGCATCACTGTCGCTGTAGTGCTGTTGCCAGTAGGCCCAAGGCTGTGGTGTGACACGGGGCAGGCTATGTGCGGTGGTAGTGGTGCAAGCCGTGGTGTCTGTTGATGATGCTGGAGATGATGGCGCTGGCGTTGGTGGACAAGAGCTGCGGTATGTGACGGTGCAATGCTTTGTGTACCTCACGAGCGGGGCCCACAGGCCATTGCGCAGGCAGCGGCTTCAGTGTCAGCATAGAGCGTTGTCAGGTATACCAGGGCTGCGGTTTGAAGTGAGTTGATGTGACGTGCGGGGTTCACAGTTCACATTGCAGGCAGTGGCTCGGTGACACCGTCAGGTGCCGTTGTCGGTGAGACCAGGGTTGTGGGGCAAGGCTCTGTGCTGTGCCATCAGTTCACAGTGCAGCCAGCAGCGTAGATGATGGCACTGTGGTGGTTTTTCTTCTGTTGCAGCGCAAAACACCCATTTCCAGTACTGTAGCCATATGAACTTGGAAGTCTTTGGTGTCCCTGAGACTTCCAACAGGAGACAAGCTCTACTTCAAGCCCTTGGAAAAACTTCACATGCAGGATATACAGAAAACTCTAGTCTTTGCACTCTCCACAGCAGAAGCAGCAACTGCAGGCCAACCCAGCACAGCAAACAGAGCAAATAAGCAGTACTCCTCCTCACAGCTCTTCAGCTCTTCTCCTTGACAGAGGTTTCTCTTGATCCGAAGTGTCCTAAATTTGCAGGGTCAGTAGTCCATTACTTATACACATTTCTGCCATTGAAGTAGGCAAATTTCAAAGGAAAGTCTCTTTGGTTCCCAAGATCCTGTCTTGCCCAGGCCTGTCTCAAGACACACTTCAGGGGGTCGGAGACTGCATTGTGCGAGTACAGTCACAGCACTTTCAGGTACAGGTGTCAGCTCCTCCCTCCCACTCTAGCCCAAGAAGACCCCTCATGATATGCAGGACACACCTCAGCTCTTTGTGTCATCGTCTAGAGTGTATTCACAAACAGCCCAACTGTCAGTCTGACCCAGACGTGTATTGAGCACCTAAGCAGAGGCACAGAATGGTTAACAAAGACAATGCCCACTTTCTAAAAGTGGCATTTTCAAACAGACAATCTAAAAACCAACTTTACTAAATTATGTATTTTTCAATTGTCAGTTTAGAGACCCCAAACTCTACATCTGTATCTGCTCCCAGTGGGAAACTGCGTCCCCGTTTAAATGCAATCCCCATGTTAACCCCTGAGAGAGAGAGGCCTTCCAATAGTGAAAAACAAATTTGGCAGTATTTCACTATCAGGACATGTAAAACACACTAACACGTCTTACCTTTTAAATACACTGCACCCTACCCCTGGGTCTGCCTTGGGCCTACCTGAAGGAAAGTACCATCTTTCTTGGCATGTTACCCCCATTTTTACCTGCATGTCAGTATGTTTTTGCCTGTCTCACTGGGATCCTGCTGGTCAGGACACCAGTGCTCACAATTTATGGCTGAATGTGTATGTTATGTATAGTGCTTAACTGTGTCACTGAGGCTCTGCTAATCAGAACCTCAGTGCTTATGCTCTCTCTGCTTTTAAATTTGTCACTGTAGGCTAGTGACTTCATTTACCAATTTCAACTGGCACACTGGACCCCCCTTATAAGTCCCTAGTATATGGCACCTACGTACCCAGGGCATTGGGGTTCCAAGAGATCCATATGGGCTACAGCATTTCTTTTGCCACCCATAAGGAGCTCAGACAAACCCTTTCACAGGACTGCCACTGCAGCCTGCGTGAAATAACACACACATTATTTCACAGCCATTTTCACTGCACTTAAGTAACTTATAAGTCAACTATATGTCTAACCTTCACTTGCTTAAGGTTAGGTGCAAAGTTACTAAGTGTTAGGGCACCCTTGCATTAGCAAAGGTGCCCCCACATAGTTCAGGGCCATTTCTCGGGACTTTGTGAGTGCAGGGATGCCATTACACACATGCACTACATATAGGTCAATACCTATATGTAGCTTCCTAATGGTAACTTCGAATATGGCCATGTAAAGTGTCTAAGATCATGGAATTGTCCAACCATTCCAAATGTGGCATTGGGAAGCCAATTCCATGCATCCTGGTGGCTCCATTATGGACCCCCAGTACTGCCAAACCAGCTCTCTGAGGCTTGCACTGCAGCTACAGCTGTTGCCACCTCACAGAGGGTTCTGCCCTCCTGGGGTCTGAGCAGCTCAGTCCAAGGAAGGCAGAACAAAGCATTTCCTTTGAGAGCAGGGTGTTATACCCTCTCCCTTTGGAAATAGGTGTTACAAGTTGGGGAGGGGTAGCCTCCCCCAGCCTCTGGAAATGCTTTGAAGGCACAGATGGTGCCCTCCCTGCATAAGCCAGTCTGCATCGGTTCAGGGACCCCTTGTCCCCTGCTCTGGCATGAAACTGGACAAGGGAAAGGGGAGTGGCAACTCCCCTGTCCATCACCACCCTAGGAGTGGTGCCCAGAGCTCCTCCAGTGTGCCCCAGGCTTCAGCCATCTTGCTTTGCAAGGTGTGGGGGCACTCGATGGCTCTGAGTGGCCAGTGCCAGCAGGTGATGTCGGAGACCCCTCCTGATAGGTCCTTACCTGATAAGGTAGCCAATCCTCCTCTCGGGGCTATTTAGGGTCTCTCCTGTGGGTTCTCTTCAGATTCTAATTGCAAGTTTCCAGCAGGAATCCTCTGCAACTACTACTTCATCCTCTGACCTCGGATCAACTGCAGCCTTCTCCACGAACCGCTGTAACAGCAAAAAAGTATCCACAAAGGATACTTTTCTTCTGCAACTTCAGCTCCAGTCACCAACTGCAACAGTCTCCACGGTGTGCACGCTCTGAGGACTCCCTGTCTTCATCCTCCACCAGAAGGACCGAAGAAATCTCCAGTGGAGTGACTGAGTCACTCCTCTGCTCACACAGGCACCTTCCAAGTCGATGACCGGTACTCCTGGACTCCTCTCACACTCCTAGAAACACAGAGAGTGGACCCCATCGACAGACTGTCCTGAGGTCCTGCTGACGCAATTTGGAGGAGGTAAGACCTTGCTTTCCCTGAGAGCGACAGTACCCCTGTGCACTGCATCTTCACCTCCTGAGACCTCTGTGCACTATTTGCAAAAAAAAATCCTTTGTGCGCAGCCTGACCCAGGTCCCAAGCACTCAATCCTGTGACAGTCAACTAGCTGAGTTGACCTCCGGCGACATTGGACCCTTCTTTGTAGTGCTGCACCAACCGCTCTTTGCACCTCCTTTGTCCCCGTGTCCTAGGACTCCCATGTGTGCTGTCTGGCATCCTGATGGCTCTCTAAAGTGCTGAGAGCCCCCTCTTCCTCCTCCCATAGAGTGGAGGCCCCCGGGTCCCTCCTGGGTCCAGCCAGTGCCATTTTGACACAAAATGCACATTTGTCATAACCAAGGCTTATTGACGACTTCCAACACAATCACATCTGCATCCATCTTCACATCGTGGGACATCTTTTGCATCATGCAGGAACCCACTGGCATCTTCCTAGGGTGCGTTCCTTCAGTCTTTGTCCAACAGGGGGCTCTTCTTTTGCACCCTCTTCCGGGTTGGCAGGGGCTCCTGTCCTTCCTGGAACTTCTTTAGACTTCTGGATTTGGTCCCCTTCTTTTGCAGGTCTTCAGGTCCAGGAATCCAGCAGTTGTTGTTTGCAGACTTGGTTGGTTACTGCAATAATCCATATCACGAGGTGTAGTGTGTCCTAAGAGAACTTGCAGTACTTTACCCCTGCTTTTCTGGGCTCTGGGGTGGGGTAATTTACTTACCTTTACTGTATTCTTACTCTCCCAGCGATTCTGCACACACTACACTTGTCTAAGGGGAATTTGTGATTCACATCCCACTTTCTTAGTATATGGTTTTTGTTGCCCTTAGACCTATTTCCCCCATTGCATTCTATAACATTTCCTATTGTTTGCACTATCCTGTGTCTAATTACTTGCCTTATTTTGGTGTCTAGTGTATATATTGTGTATAATACTTACCTCCAGAAGGAGTATTGCCTCTAAGATATTTTTGGTACTGTCACCCAAATAAACTACCTTTATTTTTGGTAACAATGAGTATAGTCTTTACTTGTGTATAAGTACTGTGTGACTATAAGTGGTATTGCATGAGTTTTGCATGTCTCCTAGTTCAGCCTAAGCTGCTCTGCTACAGCTACCTCTACCAGCCTAAGCTGCTAGGACACTATTACTTCACTAATAAGAGATAACTGGACCTGGTATAAGGTGTAAGTACCCAAAGTACCCACTACAAACCAGGCCAGCCTCCTACACTACTTTAGGGGTACCTTACATGTACAAAAAGGGAAGGGTTGGGCCTGGCAAATGGGTGCATTTGCCAGGTCGACATGACAGTTCAAAACTACACACAGACATTGCAGTGGCAGATCTCAGACATGTTTACAGGGCTACTCATGTGGGTGGCACAACCAGTGCTGCAGGCCTACTAGTAGCATTTGATGAACAGGCCCTGGGCACCGCTGGTGCATTTTACTGGGGACTTACCAGTAAATTAAATATGCCAATCATGGATAACCAATCACCAATACAATTTAGATAGAGAGCACATGCACTTTAGCACTAGTTAGCAGTGGTAAAGTGCTGAGAATCCTAAATCCAACAAACAGGTCAGAGAAAATATGAGGAATGAGGCAAAACGTTTGGGGATGACCTTGCAAAAAGGTCCAACAGTGATCACAAGCTAATGTTGGAAGTAGAGCAAACTAAGATGGCTTTGAGTTAGCAGAATCAGTGATACGAAGTGGGGAGACTGAAGTAGCTGCTGCAGACCTCGCTTAGATCAACCTCTCCCATTAAATAATTGGAAAGAATTCCTTACACATTTGAACAGGCTATGAGAGATGTAAATGGGCAGAAGGCTTTCCTCCGGAAAAGCAGTGATAGTACTAAAGGTGTAATTATTTAGCTCGGGAGGCCAGCCTCCGCAAACGAGCCATACCATTGCAGTTCTTGAAGTACTTCAAAAATTAGTTTGCTCTCTCTCTGAAGAACACCCCACCATCAAATAGCATATCCACAAGAGCAACTTGGACATCCCTTGAACAGCCTGCAGAGCACATCCAGACATGCTTTTCCAAGGTAACAGCTGAAGCCACAGATAAGACAGTAGCATCAATCGAAACTGACCCACATTTCAGAATCTGTTTTAAGGATCAAGGTCAAAGCCAATGTCATGGATGAGGGTGATCGGTCAGAGCAAAATGAAGGATGCACGGTAGCTCCACTTTTTCAGGAAAGACACTGCAAATACAGCCCTTAAAGTGAGAGTAGAAGACCATGTAATTTCTTTGTATCTCTTTATTGTGCTGCCTTATATGGAGGATCCAAGCATTTTGTCTCCCGCTTTGCAGGAAGAGTGTCCCAGGATGATCTCAGGACTGCAGGTAAACTGGGATGGTCAAGACAAGCATGTCTCTTGCATTGTTCAGAGATTAACAATTGGTCTTAAAAGACTGGGGAAGTTTGGGCACAGGTTTTCAATGCCAACAAGTAGTACAGTGGCTCTGGTGAAGCTGTGGTGCTGTCACATTTCATCTTCAGAAGGATATAGCAATGTTAATTGCTTCACTAATGCTTAAAACGACCAAAGGTCTTCCAATGATGACTTCTTTGGAGGGAAACCCCACCCTGAGAGCATATTGATGGAAATGTATGAATACGGAGCACTGGGAGAGCACTGATGCACCAGACCAGAACGCATGTTACAGAGCCCCCAGTCACTATAGGTGATAAAATGGTTCAATAGGAATTTGCAATACCTGGTAGAGAAGCTTCAAATTCTCACCTAGCCATATACTTTAATATGGGTCTCCAATACGTCAAGCGCATTTAAGTGAGGTAGATACACATGGGCAAAACACTGCTGTTTATGCCAGAAACAAAGACTTGAATGGGTATGTATGCCCTGGTGGGCCCACCTTTCTTAGGGAGCAGGAACATTTTGCTCTTGGCTAGGTTATCCAACAAGAGGTGAGTAGAATATTGGCTTTTACTGCATGTCATGAGCAGTTCTAGTACAGAACTGGGCAATTCTTGTTCTACTGCAACACTAGTTATGAGAGTGAGGAAGGTCTATTTGCAGTTACTTAAAGGTATACACAGTGTCAATCAAACTTTATGGGCTTTCAGAGCACAACAAATAGTTCACCTAACTACAAAATTATGTTTTTACCAGAAAGCAATGCTTTCATGATTAGATAACTGACGAAGTGGCCAAGTGACATTGTAGCACCAATGGAGTATTCTGAAAGGTATAGAACCAGTTTTGATTCCAGATTATTTATTTGGGTCTATTAATCACTTTAAGATTAATCCTTGAGAATTAATCTAAGTCTTTTCAATAATCTCACACCAATTTTGGATTACGATGTAGGTTAGAGCTGCTGGAGATTGCAACATTTCCCAAAATAAATAGTATTTGCATCATATAAAAAGTATCTGAAGTTTATAATTAAATAGTTCAGAACTTTGATTTTATAGTAGTTAACTGTCAACGAGATAGAGAAAGTAGGCTTGTGGTGGGTAGCTATAAATATAAAATGAACAGGCTGTGTCACTAGTCACCTTGTATGTGTCCAATGCTAGTCATAAAAAAAAATCCTGTGGGCCACTGTAAAAGATCATGCTCATTCCAAACAGACTACTGATTCTGTGTGTATAACTTCATATTGTGCTGTGCTGGGGAAGAGATAAAATTCATGAATGATGTAGGAGTACGAGGCTTAGGTAACTGGAAGACCCTAGTGATGTTGATGATATCTCTGTGATCGATGATCTCCTGATCAATTTATACAATGAGACATGGATTGTTTAATAAGTGGGGTTTGTAATGTTGTCACTCAACATGTCTTGTTTCTACTGTTCATAGTACATCTGTATGAATGGTTTAGGTTAGAAAGTTAGTTCTTGACCTCATGTCTACCTTGTGGCTGGTCGATTCCCAGCAGTATATACAAAAGGAGGAGTAGGGTTACCCTTTTTTTCATATGCAAATGCTCAGTGATCATGCTTTGATGTGATTTGGCCCTTAGTATGAGTTCTTCTAGCACTATGTTTCACATTTTAATAACATCTGACCATGTCCCTGTCTCATAGAGATTAACAATTTGTGGGGTTAGGGGGCAAATGTCTGGCAAAATGTCTATGGAAACTCAAGTAATATGATATTATAAACACTTTTATATCTTAGAAAGATATACTTATACAATGGAGGCACAACAGCAATTGTGCTTGCATAGAATACCTAAACGAGTTTGTTAGTTGGTTTATAAATTCTTATACTAGCGGATAAAGTCGGACTCCATGTTCTCTAATGAAATCCCTGACAGCTTAATGTGTTACAGAGGAAGGATACTACAGCAGTACAGCGAAGGCAAGCTGATTAGATGTCTACGCTTTTTTACAAGACTTGGTATTGTAAGGATTTGTGCAGACATGGCAGAGTATATATCGTTCAAGCAACGGGTAAGAATCTATCATCTTGGAAGTCTTTGGAGATTTTAGCAGCGGCACTCAGGGAAGAAATGGGATAAGCATACATTGTCAAGATCTGTCAGCCCAACTGTTGGAGCATGTCAAATGAACAGGAAATAATTTAGATAAATATTGGAAATGATCAGGCAGTATAGAGAGAGGCAATATTTGCTCTGGAGTAGCAATTGATAAACGTATTAATGGCCCACAGCTATCTCCGGAAATGTCAATAGCATCACATAAGTGGTGCATGCATCAACTAGAGAGTTGAAAATTAATAAAGCAGCTGGTAAGGGTGGGCCACTTTCAGAGCTGTATAAATACTTACTGAGGTTTCTTTGCTAGTGGGCATAACAGTTGGCGTCACTCAAGGTATTCTGTTCCAAATTCTTGGACTAGGCTTACCTTAAAAAAGGTAATCACTACCCCTTGCAATGTTGGTCTTACCACCTTATATTATTTTAAATGCAGATGTGCAGGTATTTGTAGGTATTTTCTCATAGATTTCCCCTTTATGAAAAATGTGGTATCTTACTGTCATCATGGTTTCTAACTGAGGCAAAAAAATATATGCAACACGTTACAATGCTATTACTATGTTCAATATTGCCACTGCCACTAATTACTCTACGACAATAACTGTAGGATGCAGAAAAAGTGTTTGACAGAGTATCTTAACACCTATGGCGAATACTATCCTACTTTGGATTAGGCAGAAATGTTAATAGTAGGATAAAAAGAATGTCCGCAAACCCAAGCATAAGGTTTTGAATAATGGGAAATTGTACATCATGTGTTTTTATTTCACATGGTAAGATGTATTTCTCTACTCTTCGATTTGCCCTTTATCTTCAGACCTACATTACTTTGATTCAGCTGCTTGATCAGATTCCATCAATCATATTTAATGAAGTGTCTGTAAACCTCACCACTTACGTCAATGACATAGCAGTATTCACCACCAATCTTATGTCTGTCCTGACTACTATCCAAGATTTAATAGTCTAATTTGCTAGCTAGTCTGATTACAGGTTAAAAACCTTAACAACCCAAGTGATCACAACAAATGAGCCAGGTTTGAATGTTCTGCCCTCGACAGCTCAAGTTCCCTACTCAGAAGTCTCTATTACAAAAGAAGTCCATAAGACTGTTCCGTTATATCAGTTATTTCGGAAGCTAAATTCTGCAACCTCCACTTTGACTTTGAGCTATCATAAACATTGCTGGGCAATGCAATAGATTGAACTTTTACTCATAAAGGACTGTTAGGCATTACTGGACTTTACATTTTACTTTCAGGCAGCACTATCTAGTCGGATGATGGGCCTGATGAGTGGCAGTATGTTTGCCAAACAGTTTGGGATTTATTACTTGAGGGACAACAAGAACACTATTTGCTCAAGTTGGCTGCAGACTCATTCATTTAAATAAAGTTAAAGTTAAGACTTTTCAATGTATAGAAAGGGTTTGGCGAGGCATGGGACATATGCACACTGCACCTGGTTTCAGATTAAGCAATATGCCCCTCTATGGAGTACCCCAATGCTCTAAGAAATGTTAGGTGATCTATCAGTCAATCAGTGGGAGAGAGCCGCCATTAAACATGCTTGTCAACTGTTTAGTAATGAGATCTTTAAGTAATTTGCCGATTTACAATTAGATTTTAATTTACCTAGACCTGCTGTGCTTTTAAATATCTCCAAAGAATACCTTCATTGGAGGGGACTGTATACTGAAGAAATCGTGGAATTTGCAGCTTGTATTAATGATATAGAATATATGTATTTAAGCCAGATCCGTATTTCAAAAATAGAAACTTTTGTGTGTCTTGGTGAGTAACATCACTCCAGAGAAACTTTTTACAATCCATCAACTAAAATCATGAAGCTCTGATAGCTGTCCCAATATACAATTTAGAACTTGAAGGCACTTTATTCATTCCACTATGCTCCTTTTAAACCTCAAAGCTGGAATTCTTTGCTAAATGCATTGTGCCCTAGGCTGACCCTGCACGTTTTACCAATTTTGCGAACCCCTATTGTCAGACCCTCGTTTAGAGAATCTACTGGGCAAAAATCATGGTGATTGGGCTCATTTACCACTTGTGTCTTAGAATTTGTCTTACTGAACTCTCTAAACTGGGCAAAGTACAACCTTTCAGCACTTAACGTGTGCCATACACTGGCACTAGCCGCATCAGTACTTTGGCACACTGATACAGTTCACCAAAAGAGCCAAGCTCTGGGAGACTAGACAATTCTTCAAGACTCAGGCCAGTCTGAGCAATGCTCCAGCTTGGCAGTTGGCATCTTCTGGGTGCTTCTCATATTAGGAACATGGCTGAGTGTCTCTTCCTGGACGTCTCTCTTCCTAAAGGGCTAGGCAATCCCCTTTACTCTCTGAGGAGGCAGGAAGGATTCTATGTACCAGGCAGCCCTAGCTTCTCTAGAAAATTGCACAGACTTTAGCTATGCTCTCACTTTTGATAGACGCTGACATGCATACACCTGCACTGGTTTAACAGCAGCTATACAAGTACTCTACATAGCACTCCCTTCCTTGGTCAAGAAGAACATAAAGTACAACAATATTGAGTGGTTTGGGTCCCACTTTATTAAATGCAAGCAGTTCAATGCCACTATCTGTGAAGGCTGTAATCCCTCCTCCATTTTGTGCCATTCTTAACCAATGGCTATCCAAAATAAATCCCATTGGTCTCATCTAACATATTCTTTTTGCACATAGTTTCGCTGGCCCATATGGGCCACCCAAGCCCAATGTTCACATACCTAATAAATGTCTGTGCAGGAGTCTGGGTGCCACATTGAAGCAAAATGTTTACCTTAATGATGAGTGTAGGCCATATTCCTTTCTAACACAGACAAAGTTCTGTTCAGGACTATTTACAAGAATCAGTATGCTGCCACCATGTTTCATGTCAACAACCTAGAACATGGAGAGCTGTCCCATGCTGAAAAAAGACAATACAGATCACAGAACCCTTTCTCAACTTTTGCCCTGCTGTGAACATGCCTTGGACTCAACACTCACACTAAATTAGTGTTAGCTGGGCCAGTGGAAAAAAAACAATATCACTTGCAGTTGGGTGATTTAAGGCAGGGGTGTGAGATCATATAGCCTGCAGATCACAGTCCCGTCTGAATAGAAGCCCTTCTAGATCAAACTATCTGGAATCTTACTCCAGAGTTGGAGAAGCCCACATTCATTGCATCTTCAAAACTAGCAGGAACTTCCATCTCCTTCCTCATATTGCATTCCGGCTTTGTGTTCTACAGTGAAGCATAGACTGTGTAATGACAATAGCCCATGAGTGATACATCTGACACTACAGTCATCTCAATCGTGGTTTGTCAGTCACAACTGCAGGTCTTTTGCAGTTCCTGCCGACATCTGGACCACATCAGAGAAACATTCCCCATATGCTGTCCCCTCTGGGACTTCAGGTCCTACTGCAGAGCCCGCATGTGGTAATGGCCAGTTACTAGCCGGGTACAGGAGGCCATAAGGCCCCACGGGCTCAGTCAGTCCCACCAACAACAAAAAGGATAGAGGATGACACACTGGAATCATATCCTGAATATCCTGGACTCGCCAATTAGGAGAACAGGCCAGAAACTGCACTGTGCCCAGAATAGCTCTGATGAAAGGGAGTGTCTGACAGGGAGTTAGGTGGAACTTTTCCACAGTGATAGTGAACCCCCAGGGAGTCAGGTGGAACTTTGCCACAATGATAGTGACCCCAAGAAGTGCCGGCGTTCTGCCGTAGGCTGGAGGTGGGAGACGACTGCCTGAGGCAAGCCTGTATTTAAAAGCCAGTTGTTGAGGTAGAGGAAGGCTAGAACTATTGACCTCTGCAAATGTGCTGCACCTAGCACCATCACCTTGTGAAACACCCGAGTGGTGCTGGGAAGTCCAAAGGGGAGCATAGCGAACCGATGGTGCTAGCGGCCACCAGAGAACCCCAATTAATGCCTGTGGCAGGCAGGCTGGGGACGTGGAAATAGGTGTCCTGCAAGTCCAGCGCTACTATCCAGTCTCCCGGGTTAAGAGCAGACAGGACCTGAGCTAACATGAGCATGCTGAACTTCTTCAGGAAGAATTTGAAAAGGAGCAGGTATGGAAGAAGACAGAGGCCTATGTCTTTTTTGGGCACCAGAAAGTAGCAGGCATACCAACCATAACCTATTTCGGAAGGTGGCCCCGTCTCCTGGACTTCTTTGTCTAAAAGAGCAAGTACTTCCAGAAGGAGCAAGGAGAGATGGTCCTTCATCAGCCCATTGTGAGACGGTTGCATCGGTTTCCAGACAGGAGATGGAGTAGCCCCTCTGGACAACTTGAATAACTCGTTTCAGATGTAATAGACTTCCAGTAGGATAGGTGATGGTGAATCCTAACTCCTACTGGGTGCCCATACTGGTATGAGAGCAAACTAAAGGGGGTTTTGGGGGTGGTGATTGCCACTGGTGGGTTGACCCGACAGCTGGCTGGCAGTCCCACGTGGTTTGTGGGAACCATGGCTGGGGCCACAAAAAGGCTGGGGAGTGTTGGTCTTGCAGGAAAGGACGTGGTCGCTAGCCCCTACAGTAGCCACGGAAGGGTTGAAAGGTCAACTGTGGTTGGGCGGGGGGGGGCACTATTCTTTTACATGAATGTGAAATCCTACTTGGTCTGAGAAGTTTGCATATAACTTGTTGGGGTACACTTGGAAGGCAGAGAACAGGATGCCAAGATAATTCTTGTGTATCAATTGTCTGGCTGCTGAAGAACCCACTTTGTCCTACCCAACTTCTGTCTCTGGATTTTTACATGCAACACTCGGGACACATTTCAAAGGAAAGGAAATAGATGACAAAACAATGCCACTGTCCATTTACTGGAACACTCTACTTGTGTTTTGCCAGGCTTGTCTCTGTGTTTATTGTGGATATGGTGGCTGCCCCCAAACTTGGTTTTAGTGCTAGATGTGGGAGGACACTAGGATTACCATAATAAACTCTTCCAAATCACACACACACACCCTCAGAGCCCAAGTTTAGTGTGACCAAAGACGATGCCATCTAGAAAACGTCCATTGTGGTATGAGCCACAGGAACTTTTACCCCACTGGTTACAGCACACCCAGGAGTCACTCTCACCCACTAGCTTGGGATAGGCATTAATGTGGCATTTTCTGACACCCACGTCAGAACACACGCAGGACCTGAGAAACAACAGAATTGGACTGAATCTGCTATCTGTGACCTGAGCAGCAGCCTTAAAGGATTAAACCTGCTCCCTCTTGTACCCAGGACAAAGATATTGATTCCAAGGCTCATGAAGTTGAACTCCTGTACAAGCTACAGGAATAAAACAATATACAAGAGGCCTTTCCTGACACTGCCCAGGCGGCCAGTGGCAACTGGACCTGGACTGGACACTGATGTTGGCCTCTGCCTGACTCCTAGGGAGTATCCAAGTGCCTTTCCTAAAGTCCAGGGGGGCTTTAGAAGGGTACTCTTGCGGTGGATTGGATTAGTACTTTAAGGAATAAAGACAGAAGGTAAATTGTTTGACCAGAATAAACCTGCCTGGTGTATCTGACTGGCCCTCTCTCACGGTTAGCGTCAAAGTGCACCTAGGTCCTGGACTGCCCCAAC
This sequence comes from Pleurodeles waltl, assembly GCF_031143425.1. NCBI lineage: Eukaryota > Metazoa > Chordata > Amphibia > Caudata > Salamandridae > Pleurodeles > Pleurodeles waltl. Next base: position 866,126,940 of record NC_090444.1, on the reverse strand, counting down.
CACTATTATTGACTCTTTGTGCTTCTTAGCACCATTCCCATTTAAAACTTTAACAATTCATACATCGAATTATCTTTATTGGATTTGTTTTGGTGTCATTTTGTGTATTAGATTTTACTCTTTTATTCTAATTCAGTTTGGGATTTCTTATTGTTTTGCATTTCGATTTCATTACTGTTTTGGCACTGCATGAATATTTTGCATATAAGTTAAGACTGTTCTTCTCTGAGGGGAGGGACCTCCAGCTAAGATGGCCGCTTAGGATGCGAGCTCTGTGCATCACTGGACGGACTTCCCAACAACGGAGTTGTTTGCATTAACAATTTTGCACATGACTTGCTGAATGTACCATGGAACTCCAGGGTGAGCAAAATAGTACTTTTGGCTGCAGCCTTGCACTTTTTTCAAGCTGCCGTCATGCCAGTTTATACCTGCCTCACAGCAACGGCCATCTTAAGTTCAATGCGAGTCTCTCAAGCAGTGCTTTACGCTCTCCCTAACTTCTAATGTTTATCTCCTCAGGAGGTTTCTTTCTATATTTGGAGGTTCATTGGCTATTTTAAAGGATGTTGTTCTCCTGCTCTACATTTAGACTTTGTCACATTTTCTCACCGTTGCTCATTCTGTATATAACCTTTCCTCAAGGAGCTCTGTGGCCTTTTTTGGAAGTAATTTTACTTGGCTTCTGAAATTCCTCTGATAATATGATGGGATACATACATATTGTTGTTGTTTTCTGCTCAACTTCATTACTTTTGCTGAGCTGATACCTCAAACAACATTTGCTTTGTATGGGCAGATTAAGCAACTATAAACCACCTTTTCACCAACTGGTGCGCCCCGCTGAGTAATTTTCACTCCTTTCCAAATGAGACAATTGCAAAATACGTCTGCTGCATCAAAGATGTCATCTTCACCCTCACCGTCTCCCAAAACTGGTCATGCCATGTCTACATCCACACACAAGTCAAACAGGACCCACCATCTCCGGTCAAATTGACTTCAACTATATCCCTTGAACTTGTATTGGATAAAATACAAACATTACGTCCATTTGTTGAAGAGACCAATACTAGGATGCAAAATTTAGATGACAAATGGTCCCAAATGGAAACAATAGTGCCAATGCTTGAACAGCTTCTCAGCGATGTACAAGATGAAGCAAGTAAAATGTGAGCTTTGGAGAAAAGTGGCAATTTTAAAAGCCCATTCCGAAGACTTGGCAAATAGGAATATGCGTAACAAACTTGGCATTTTCTGTTTATCAGAGGGTCTTGAAGGCAACAATCCAATCTAATTTTTTGCTTCATTCTTGCCCCAATTAGTAGGCTTGCCACCTTCTACAGTCTAAAATATCCAGAGGGCTCATCAAACAGGACAGCGTCTGCATCACCTTACTTCATCATCTAAACCCAGAGAAGTGATTATCTTTTTTCTTGAATTTGCTGACTTACTAAAAGTCCTCATCGCAGCAAAGTAAAACAAAAAAAAAAAAACTTTTCTGGTAGGCAAGCAAGATCTTCATTTAACAGGATGTCTCAAAATCTACAGCAGCCACACAAAGAATGTTTGGATCTTCGACCACAACTTCATTCTTTGGGAGCTTGCTTTGGTCTGTTTCATCCTGTTTTCTCAAAGTGACTTAACAGAACAACACGTCTTCTTATACTTCTCCCGGAGATCTTTGAGACTTTCTTCGTCTGCATTCGAACAGCTCCATGGGTACTACTGGTCCTCTTCAAAATGACTACACCTCATATTTTTCCTAATTGTTTTAACAATTACTCCTAATGACTGATATAGCTTGAACAAGTTCTTCTTATGTGTTCTTGATGTGATTGCCTGGATCTCTGAATGCATTAATTAACCTTGTTCCTTTTTTACAGGTTTTGTACTGTTACCTATTTACGGTTCCCTTGTCTCTTGATGCGCTCTCCTTCCTTGCTGTACTGCCTTTACTTTTCTGATTTTCTTTCTTTTTTCCTCCCTACTTATTTCTATCTTTTCTCTGATCGTTTTACCTTTTCTATTTTCTCCTTCCTGTTTACATTTCCCACTTCTGATAAGTCTCTTATTTTAGACGACCTTCTCTTTGTTCATACTATTATTTCCTGTACCATTCAGAGTTATTTCTGGGAATGTCAAAGGGTTTATTAACCCCTTAAAAAGGCAGATAATTTTGTGTCATTTAGCTAAATATAATCCTGGCATTGCCCTCCTTCAAAAGACCCACCTTTCTGAACCTGAAGCACTGAAACTTTAAGCGTTGAAGGGTTGGTTCCATTTTTGTGTCTCCTGCACTTGCAAAAAAGAATAGCGTCCTACTCCTATGTCATAAGAGACTAAGGTTGACTGTAATTTCCCAAAAATATGATTCCGAAGGCAGATGGCTATTTATTCAGTTAACAATATTCCCTTGACCGTTGGTAACATTTATGGCCCTACTCAGGGTACTCTTTTGGCCTAACATTACCACCAAATCTTTGCAATATGATGATGATTTTTTCATTTTAGGAGGGGGGGGGAAGAGGGTTGCAATCAAATAATTGATCTTTTAATAGATCCCAATCTCCAGTCAGAATTATCCCCATAAAATGCTCAAAAAGTTCATTCCGTGCTTTTGCTGTAGAAGTCTTTAATATCCACGCATCTTCTGATTTCCCCTCAATTATTGTGGGGTACTTTTAAAGCTGTAACTCACGGACAGATTATTGATTTTGGTTTCAAAAAGAAAAAGTCATATAACCGATATCATCAACCTTTGTTAACAAACACCTACAACATCAATATTATTTTTCCTCTTCAATACCCGACTTGCAAGAACTCATCCGTGCAAAACTGCAATTTAATAAACTTTCTACAGAGGGGGCTTCCTCTATTTTGCTTCATAATAGTGCCCGATATTACGGTGTTCGCAATAAAATGTCGAAGCCTTTAGCTAATTATCTAAAAATACGTAAACAACATCATACAATAGAAAATAGAATATATCACAAATGAAACAGGTAGGTCTATGTTTAAGGATAATGAGATCCCGGCTGAGCTTGTTAAATATTACCAATCTCTTTACACCCCTGAATCACCAGCCCCTCCTTCTCCGATAGATGCCTATTTAAATGCAATAAAGAACCCTAATCATGGTTAGTTAATTTGTTACCTTTACAAGCTGATACAGCTCTCCCTGAAATTTAGTGCTCTACAATCCCTTCAGGAGGAGAAGACTCCAGGACCTGACAGCTTCACAGTTGAATATTTCCTACACTTTTCCAACATTTTACTTCCCAGACTACTACATCTTTTTTAGTCTGGATTTGTCAAAGGTAGTCTTGCATCTGATAACTCTAGGTTATTTTTTAATGTACTCAATACGGCTTCTTCTCTTTCCTATTCTTTTGCTGCTATCTCAGTAGATGCAGAGGGTGCCTTCAATGGTTTAGATTGGTCCTTCATATTTAAATCTTTTATCTTGCCATGGATTGGGACCTCGCTTCAGCAGTTTTATATCTCTACTTTATAACTCCCAGATGGCATCTGTTCTGGTCAACGGAAAAATATCCAACTATTTTTGATTACGAAGATATTTTCGACAAGGTTGTCTATTATCTCCACTTCTGTTTATACTGGCTCTAGAACCCTTTTTATCCCGTATCAGAAATAACACTGCAATTGAGGGATCCCGTTGCAGTGATTCACAGTTAAAGATTTCTGCTTATGCTAATGACACACTCCTTTTTATTTCTAATCGAAAAAAATGTGTACCTACCTTACTTCAATAAATTGCTGTTTCTAATTCAGTTTCAGGTTATAAAATAAATAAAGACAAAGCTGAAATTCTTCACCTCACTAAATTGTGTCTCAGATGATCATTCTTAGTTATGGGTTTTCATTGGAATAAAATCAAGATTAAATATTTAGGAATTTGGTTTATTCCTTCCATGAAAGGATCTCACTGCAAATATAACTGATTGTTTAGAGAAGGCAGGTAAACTCCTTTTGTCATGGAACCCTTTATATCTCTCCTGGTGCGCCATCTTGATTCCATCAAATTGATTTCCCCTGTAGCTTTATATATTTTTTATCCATGATTCCTCATTGTTTACCAGCTTAAAAAAAAAAAAAATTGGATTCAAGATTATCTACGATTCTCTGGAATAATAAAGTCTAGAATATCTTTGTGTTATCTTCGGAAATTTAAACAAGGGGGGTTAATTTTCCAAATGTTTGTCTATAACAAAAAGCTTTCTGTTTAAAACAACCGTCTAGATGGATTTCTCTGACATGTCTATTTACCCCTTTGTGGTTGGATATTGAATACCATTTCCTTCTTCTGTTTTCTCCTAATGAAATATGGTCCTTTTCATCTAAAAATTCCATCATATCTTCTCCACTTTTTAATTACTTATTTCTTAATTAATCCTTATTTTCAATTACAAACCGTTACTCGTAACTCTTTTCTACAATTCCCTCTTTGGTGCAATAATCACAACCCCCTCCCATCCTCCCTGTCCCAGCATTGAAAAAGTTTCCAAGACCTCAGATATAAAATGCTGGTCATGCAATCAACCTAAAGCAGATCTCATGCATTTTCTGTTCCACTGCCCACCTGCTACCTCTTTTTTGGTTTAGTCCCAACTCGCCTCAATCTTTTATTTTGATTCTCCACTACCTCCTGTGACGCTCTTTTTTGGAAGCTTATCTGAAAATGTTAAGTCGAATTTTGATAATATGAAGTTGTTAGATCTCATGTTAGCTCTAGCCTTTCAACAAATTACACTTAATTGGAAATGTTCATCCAATACACCTTATAAAGGATGGTGGTATAATGTATGTCATTATCATAGGTTAGATACTGCTTTTGCTTCCATATACTGTCCTGCTATTAGAGATATTTAACTTTTCTTTTTAGATACTGCTGCTCATCAATATGCTAACTGTAACTCGTCTGAAAACTTTAAACCACCATAAGTTATTTCATTTATTTGTTATTGCTTTTTACAGTGTTAAAATGTATTACTTAGCCTTTATATTATTAATTTTACCCTTTAACATATATTGTATTGTGATTATTTATCATAACCTTCTTACTATTTCTCCATCTTCCTCTCCTTCCCTTTTTCCCCAATTACTCCAAAAATGTTAAACAGTGTACTCTTCTTCTTTAACATTTACCACTTAAGTTTATCCTTGTCATACAATTAATTGTTATTGTTATATGTCTTTTAAAGTTGTTAATTCTAAATAGAGGTGATTAACTTTAAAAAGACTATCTGCTCTGTGCTATAGTTATCAGAAGGTTGAGCACAGGCTTATTCAGACTTTAGTAGTTTACCTTGGCAAGGGTTATGTTTATTCCTTGAGATGGGTAGTCACCCACCCCACTTAATAAACCAAGTTTTTAGAAGCAGGTTGCACCATGCACTATTGGAGACTTTAAGACTAATTATAATAATTCCCATAGATAGTTATATGTTTACAACAATGTTAAAACAAGAGTGTGTTTTGCTTCAGTGTATAATCATTAAGGTTTTATTAAAATGGTTAGAAAATAAAGAAGTAGAACATTAGTTTTGTCCACTTCTCAGTTTTGAAGGTAAAGCCTTGAGGCCTTCACAACTGTCATAACTATTTTACTTATTGCTTTCTCTGTTTATAAAATCAAAAGGTTTACAAATGACAACAGAGATTTAATGGTATCATTCTTATAAAGGATCAACATGGTTCCATTAACTATATATGATGGTGTACAACAAAGATCCAGGTGAGCTGAATCCAGTATTTCAGAATATCTACAAAAACAGATCTGCATGCATTCCATGTAAATACAATAAAACCTCATAGTTAATGTTTATCCTACAATGGATACCCCTGCTCTATAACATCACAAGGAAGAGCGTGGTGTTTGAACATGCTTTTAAACTGAGAAAGGTGGATTCATATCTTTATGTGTTGTTTGGTGTTTGAGAAGATGTTTCTTGACAATAAATGTTTTCTCACATTTAGTACACTGAAAAGGCCTTTCACCTGTGTGCGCTCTCAAATGAATATTAAGATGGCCCCTTTGGCGGAAACTCTTGCAGCACACAGAACACTGAAAAGGTTTCCTTCCTGTGTGTGTCAATTGATGTTTAGAAAGACTAGAATCATGAGCAAAAAGTTTCCCGCATATTGGGCATGCATGGGGTTTTTCACCTGTGTGTAATCTCTCGTGGACATTAAGATGATTTGCTTGGGTAAAATCTTTACCACATGTATTGCATGTGTATGGCTTTTTCCCCGAGTGTATTCTCAGATGTCTTTTAAAATTTGAATTATCATTGAAACCTTTTCCACAATCCATGCATATATAAGGTTTCTCTCCAAAGTGAACTCTGAGGTGACAAGTAAGACGCGAGTGTTTCCTGAAAACTTTTCCACATTCTGTGCAAGCAAATGGTGCCAATCCTCTGGGTGTCTGCTGGTTTCTTCTTAGGGCGACTTTCTTTTCATTTTCAGTGCCTACATGCGGCAACTGGTCTGCGTGTGTTCCGGGTTGTGGACTCTCATTCATTTTATTGATAACTTGTTCAGACTTTATTTGGACTTTGCTTTCTGTGTGATTCATCCGGCTCATTTTAAATCTATGCAGAGTCCTACTGATTTCACTTTCCTTGAAATGTGCAGAGTCATCATGTTTGGCATTTCCTGATAAAGCATGATGTTCCAGCGTTGCAGGATTCCATTCATACATGTTTTGCGATTCTGCGTCTGTTGGTTGGAAACAGAGTGCACAGTAATGAAACATAACCACTTAAGTAATGACTGAAACTATCAAGAAATGCAATACAATGCAGCAAGAGCCCTATTTTTAATTCATATTTTAATCCAGATATACACATCAGTAGCTGGCACTTCAGTGCTTAGTGGTGTTGGCTAAAACAATAGAGGAAGAAAGTATTATTTGCACTCAGAACTAATAGCAGTTGAAACATATTTAATATACCATACATAGACAAAAGGGGCTTAGTCATCTACATATATTCGTAAGGGCCACCTTCCCTCATTCACAAAGTAATGGTTTTTATCCAGCAATAGTTTTTAAGCTCTGCCAGGTGCGGTGGCAATTCACCCACAAGCAAATGAAGATTCATATAGTAGGAGGCTGGCCTGGCTTATAGTGGGTACCTTGTGGTACTTGCACCTTGTGCCAGGTCCAGTTATCCCTTATTAGTAGAATAGAGGTATTTCTAGCAGCTTAGGCTGTTAGAGGTAGCTATGGCAAAGCAGCTTAGGCTGAACTAGGACACATGCAAAGCTCCTACTATACCACTTATATCATATAGCACAATATCATAAGAAAACACAATACTCAGAGTTACTAAAAATAAAGGTACTTTATTTTAGTGACAATATGCCAAAAGTATCTCAGAAGATACCCTCACTTAGGAGGTAAATAATATACACAAATTATATGCAAACAAACCCAAAACAGGTATGTAACAGTAAGAAAATTAGTGCAAACAATGTAGAATCACAATAGGATGCAATAGGTAGACATAGGCCTAGGGGCAACACAAACCATATACTCCAAAAGTGGAATGCGGATGACGAATGGACCCCAGGCCCATGGGAGGTAGTAGAGGGTCGCTGGGACTGTGCGAAAACAGTAAGGGTGTCCAAAATACCCCACCCCAAGACCCTGAAAAGTAGGAGTAAAGTTCCCCTACTACCCCAGAAAGACAGTATAGTCGTGATAGGGAATTCTGCAAGAACCACAACTGCTACCAAAGCACTGAAGATGGATTCCTAGACCTGAGGACCTGTAAAAGAAGGGGACCAAGTCCAAGAGTCACGCAAGTGTCTGGGGTGTGGGGGGGGGGCAGGAGCCTACTAAACCCCAGAAGAAGGTGTAAAAGGGCTGCCTCCGGGTGGAAGAAGCTGAAGATTCTGCAACAACAGATGATGCCAGGAACTTCCCCTTTGGTGAGAAGAAGTCCCACGGCGTGCTGCAGGTTGCAGAAGTGTTTCCACGCAGAAATACTGCATACAAGCCTTGATAGCTGCAAGAGTCACGATTTAGGTTTTTGGGTGCTGCTGGGGCCCAGGAAGGACCAGGATGTCGCCCCTTGGAGGAGGAGACAGAGGGGACGCTCAGCAACTCAGAGTCCCCACAGAAGCAGGCAGCACCTGCAGAAGTACCGGAACAGGCACTTAGAAGACCTACTCAGAGTAGTCAATACCTATATGTAGCTTCACAATGGTAACTCCGAATATGGCCATGTAACTTGTCTAAGATCATGGAACTGTCCTCCCATGCCAAATCTGGTAATGAGGTGCCAATCCCACGCATCCCCGGGGCTCCACTATGGACCCTGGGTACTGCCAAAACCAGCTCTCTGGGGTTTTCTCTGCAGCTACAGCCACTCCACAGACTGGGTTCTGCCCTCCTGGGGTCTGGGCAGCCCAGTCCCAGGAAGGCAGAACAAAGAATTTCCTCTGAGAAAGGGTGTTACACTCTCTCCCTTTGGAAATAGGTGTTAAGGGTTGGGGAGGAGTACCCTCCCCCAGCCTCTGGCAATGCTTTGAAGAGCACAGATGGTGCCCTCCTTGCATAAGCCAGTCTACACTGGTTCAGGGAACCCCCAGTCCCTGCTCTGGTGTGAAACTGGACAAAGGAAAGGGGAGTGACCACTCCCCTGTCCATCACCACCCCAGGGGTGGTGCCAGAGCTCCTCCAGTTTGTCTCAGACCTCTGCCATCTTGAATCCAGAGGTGTGAGGGCACACTGGAGGCCTCTGAGTGGCCAGTGCCAGCAGGTGACGTCAGAGACCCCTCCTGATAGGTGCTTACCTGACTAGGTGGCCAATCCTCCTCTGAGGGCTATTTAGGGTCTCTCCTGTGGGATTTTCCTCAGATAGCGACTTGCAAGAATTCACCAAAGTTCCTCTGCATCTCCCTCTTCGACTTCTGCCAAGGATCGACCGCTGACTGCTCCAAGACACCTGCAAAACTGCAACAAAGTAGCAAGAAGACTACAAGCGACATTGTAGCACCTAATCCTGCCGGCTTTCTTGACTGTTTCCTGGTGGTGCATGCTTTGGGGGCTGCCTGCCTTCATCCTGCACTGGAAGCCACGAAGAAATCTCCAGTGGGTCGACAGAATCTTCCCCCTGCTACAGCAGGATTAAACTTCAGCATCACTGGTACTCTGGGACCCCTCTCATCAACTGTCCAAATTTGGAGGAGGTAAGTCCTTACCTCTCCTCTCCAGACAGTACTCCTGTGCACCGCATGAACTGCAGCTGCTAGGGCTTATGTGCACTTTTGCAAGGAATCCTTTGTGCATAGCCTAGCCCAGGTCCCCAGCACTACGTCCTGCATTGCTCAACTCCCTGAGTTGACCTCCGGCTTCGTGGGACCCTCTTTTGTAGTGTTGAAAAGACTGCTGTGCTCATTCTTCTTGAACCCATGTTCAAGGACTTCTGCGGGTGCTGCCTGCTTGGGCTCTGTGTTGCTGAGGGCCCCCTCTGTCTCCTCTCCCAAGTGGTGACATCCTGGTCCTGCCTGGGCAGCACCCTTTTTCTTCAACCGTGACCTTTGCAGCTAGCAAGGCTTGTTTGCGATCTTTCTCCAAAGAAACAACTCTGCATCCTCCAGCACTCCGTGGGACATCTTCTGCACGAAGGAGAAGTTCCTAGCACCTTTCGTTATTGCAGAATCTTCAGCTTCTTCCATCCGCAGGCAGCAATTTTGCACCTTCATCTGGGGTTTACTGGGCTCCTGCCCCCCGGACACTTTCACGACTCTTGGACTTGGTCCCCTTCCTTTGCAGATCCTCAGGTCCAGGAATCCATCTTCAGTGCTTTGCAATCTGTTGTGGTCTTTGCAGAATCCTCTATCACGAGTTTAGTGTGTTTCTGGGGAAGTAGAAGCACTTTACTCCTACTTTTCAGGGTCTTGGGGTGGGGTATCTTGGACACCCTTAGTGTTTTCTTACACTCCCAGCTGCCCTCTATACACTACACTAGCCTAGGGGTCCATTCGTGGTTCACATTCCACTTTCTTAGTATATGGTTTGTGTTGCCCCTAGGCCTATTGCATCCTATTGTATTCTACAGTGTTTGCACAACTTTCTGGCTGTTTTACTTGCCTGATTTTGGTTTGTGTGTATTTTACTTACTTCCTAAGGGAGTATATCCTCTGAGATATTTTTGGCACATTATTTTAGTGACAAAGTACCTTTATTTTTAGTAACCCCGAGTATTGTGTTTCTTATGATATAGTACCTATATGATATAGGTAGTATAGTCGGAGCTTTGCATGTCTCCTAGTTCAGCCTAAGCTGCTCTACTATAGCTACCTCTATCAGCCTAAGCTGCTAGAGCACTACTAATCTACTAATAAGGGATAACTGGACCTAGCACAATGTGTAAGTACCATCAGGTACCCACTATAAGCCAGGCCAGGCTCCTACAGACAGCAATTGGGCTTGTATGGGATGCTTAAATGAGGTTGTTGGGTGATTTTAAAAATTCTTATACTATTGGATAAAGTCTGACTCCATGTTCTCAAACGAAATCCCTGATAGCTTAATGTATTACAGAGGAAGGATACTACAGAAATACAGCAAAGACAAGCTGATAAGAGCTCTACGTTTGTAATTCTTTTTTATACAAAATGTGGCCTTGTACGGATTTGTGCAGATATGCCAGAGGATATATCATTCAAGCAATGGATAAGACTCTATCATCTTGGAAGTCTTTGAAGATTTTAGCAGTGGCAGCCAGGGAAGAAATGAGACAAGCATAGATTGATGTGATAGGTCAGCCCAGCTGTTAGAGCATATCAAATCAACACAAAATTATTTTTTTGATAAACAACTTTTATTGATTTTTAAACATAAAACCAAGTTGCAAAGTAGAAGGCACATTTAATTATCACATTAGCACAATTGATTACAGACTCCTAGATGAACAGGTCCATGTAGCATTTGGGTAAGTTAAAATGTTTATGTGCGGGTAGCGCCCAGCCACACGTCCCAAATCTTATTGTATTGGCTTTCACAACCCCTTTCCTGATAGATGGATCGTTCCATTTGAGCACACCAATCCATCCCCGTTCTCCACTGTTGTAGCGAGGGAGGAGTCTTGGACACCCAGCATCTAGCAATGTTCCATTTTGCAACAAGCAAAGCCGTGCCCACAAGTGTACGAATCGCCAGGTGCCCCCAATCTCCTCCCTCACCCCTAATATAGCAACCTTGTGGGAGGCGGTCAAGGTGAGGTTCAGCAAAGTGGAGAGTTCATGTAGGATGTGTGTCCAGTATCGTTGGATCCTGGGACAGGACCACGCCATGTGGAAGAAGTCAGCTGGCGATTTAAGGCATCTATCACACAGAGTTCGGTTTGAGCCCAGCACAAAAGAGTCGGGCTGGTGTCAGATAGCCACAGTGCAAAAAATACACCTGGACCATACGCAGCCTCGTGGGGATTGCAAGAGTGCGCGAAGCCATCAACGCATCCCACCAATCCTCTTCTTCCAGTGGGCCGATTCAGGCCTCCCAACGGGCCCGTAAAGGCAGAAGGGGTGGAAAGGCGTTCAGTACAAGAGAGCGGTAAATCTGAGACACAGCCCCCCTACCCAAAGCCCCCATCATCATCTTCTACTCCATAGGACTGAATTCAGGTATCTGGGTACCATTGTTAATATGGGCATGTGATGCATGTCTGAGCTGTAAGCATTTCTGAAATTGTGTCTGATTCAGAGTGTATGCCTCCTGGAGTTGCTATAAAAACATCATGTGTGTACCCTCCCAGACATCTCCCACTACCGTGATACCTATGGCGTCCCAGCGCGTGAAGCCCTCAAGGTTCACAACTTCATGTAACCACATTCACCGCCATAGCGGGGTGTACTAGGTGACTCGGCCCCACCACCCCGTCAGTTTCTGGGCCACGCGCCACCCATACAGGTCCTGGCTGGTAATTTCCGGAGTAGCCCTGCGGATGGGAGAGCCATATAGCTTATCCATAAGTCGTGTGAGCCCCATTGTTGACAATTCTAAACGACTGGCTGGGTCATTCCAAACCCGGTAAGCCATTCATTGATGGTGAGTACCTGCACTGCCAGGTAATAGAGGTATAGATTAGACATAGGCAGACCGCCATGATACATGCTGCGCCGACATGTGCCCCAGGATAGGCGCCACCACGTCCATCTCCCGAAACCAGTGTCGGGGAATCCGATGAGAAGATTCTGGAGGACATACAAAAAACGGGGTAGGACCAACATTTTATATAGTGCTATGCGACCCATGACGTTTAGCGGCAGAGTGCCATTTTCCCAGGTCTGCTTTCACCCTACAGGAGAGAGGGTTGAGAATGAGGGCCGAGGTCATAGAGGGTTCGAGCGAGACTTTCATGCCAAGGTACGTGAAGCTTAATCGTTGGATAGGGATGGTCATTTGCCAGTCAATCAACGCTCGAGATTCTGAAAACTGGACCAGCAGAGATTTCCTAGAGTTCATTTTAAGGCCAGATGCCTCACCAAAAATACGTATCAATTGAAGACACCTAGGGCCGCTTATCTCTGTTTGCGATAAGTAAAGCAGGACATCATCAGCGTAAAGCGCAATGCGATCCTCCCTACCTCCCACCATCCTTCCAGGAAGGCATCTTGACAAACCATTTGTGCGAGAGGTTCTATAGTGAGGGCAAAAAGGAGGGGGGACGGGGACAACCCTGTCTAGTGCCCCTCCCAATGGGTAAGAACTCGGACAGCCTCCCGTTCACTAGGACACAGGCCGATGGTGTATGGTATAATAACTGAACCATGTGCCTAAATGGGCGTTCAAAGCCTGACTTCCATAGAACGAAGTCTAGGTAGGTCCAGTCCACCGTATCAAACGCTTTTTCAAAATTGATGAGGAGGAGGGCCAGGGGGAGCAGAGCGTGTGTAGACAATGTCTAGTGCTAAGGGTCGGCACAAAGCCAGACTGATAAGGGTGGATCAAGTGTCGCAGCACTGGTTGAAGATGAGTAGCCAGTATATTAACGTAAGACTTGAGCTCAGTGTTGATTAATGATATTGGGCGATAGTCTGCGCAGTACAAGGAGGCCGGCTGGACTTAGGCAACACAACAGTCATGGCCTGGTCAAAGTCAAGAGGAAAGGCACCCCTCTCCAAGGCCTCAGTATAGAGACCATGGAGCTGGGGCACTAATATGTCTTGGAACTTAGAGTAATATTCTGCTGGTATCCGTCCGGGCCAGGGGTCTTTCCGGATCTAAGATTCATGATGGCCTCCCCTATTTCCTCCAAAGTTATGGTGTCGTCAAGACCCCTGCTTACGAATTTTGAGAGGACCAGCATGTCTACTTCATTCAAAAGTGGCATCTGTTGTTCGATAAAAGGTCTGGATGCCGCTGTGTATAGGGTGGCAAAATATTGAGCAAAGGTCTCAGCTATGTCCTAGGGGGTCGTGTGTATCAGCCCGGACTCATCTGTTATCTCTGATCACTCGTCCCTTCATTGGTCCGGTGGCCAGCCAGTAAAGGACCTTACTGTTTTTATCCCTCCAGCCATAAGTTTGGGCCTGTGTTGCCCACCAGATCCGTTTTGCCTCTTCCAGGGAGTGGGTTCTAATTTCTTGCCTCACCATCTCCAGGACTCGTCTGTGTCCCTCCCCTCCAGATCTCAATGTCTCACGTTCTAAGAGGAGTGCTCGGTCCGCAAGGGATGCAATATGGGCTTGTTTCTCCCTCTCCCGTCTTCGCAGGAGACCCTTCGCATGGCCACGGACTGTAGCCTTAGCTGCTGCCCAGAGAGTGATACGGGATTGGACCGACCCAGTGTTTTCACTAATGTAGAGTTTAATCTCTCTGTGGAGGTCCACAGAGTAGGTCTCGTCTTGCAGAAACCAAGCACTTAGATGCCATATAGGTATCTGATTCTGCTCTAGGTGGCCAATATCCATCGATATAGGGGCGTGATCGGAGAGGTCACGGGCATGTATCTGGATTTGGGTAACTAGAGGGATGTCAGTGGCCGGTGTAAGGATCATGTCTATACAGGCCTGGGTGTGGTGCGCTGCCAAGGTGTGGGTATATTGTTAGTGGCGGGGGTGCATCACTGAGACCCGTGGCCGTCATCCACCTGGCAAGAGCCAAGGAGCATCTGTGAGGAGTATCTGACATGGGACCTATGATGTCCAAGTTCAGGTCCAAGACCGCGTTCATCTCGCCGCCCACAGCTGTGAATCCCGTGGGTGTCTGTGCTAGGAGGGCAGTGAGGGTGCGGAAAACAACCTCAAGCCCCATGGGGGTGGGGGGGGCATATATACTAAGTAGATTAATGTTACATCTATCCAACCGCCCCGTCAGGGCCACATACCTCCCCTGTGGGTCCTGCCAGATCCGTTGTATTGTCAAGGGATAGCCCCGGTGCAAAAGTATCACCATGCCCCTGACCCGCTGAGCGTACCCCGAATGGTAGACCCGATCAAAGCCATAGCGGGCCAAGAACGGACATGTGGACCCCAGTAGGCGTGCCTCCTGGAGAAGTAGGATGGAAGGTCGGAGGCGCTGCGCATGGCGCAGTACCGCCGTCCTCTTAACCTTGTCAAGGAGATCATTAACATTCCAGGAGACTATCGTCGTGGCCGCCATATGATGTCTTGAAAAGGGGCACCCCCCCCAAAGCCGTGGGTACAGCTGGGGGAGCATGACACTGATCAGGGTGGGGTGCGGTGGGTGATGGGCCCTGCATTTGTCCAGTGTCTGAGCAATCGGTGTGTGCCTTCCAATGTGTGACCTCCAAATAATGAGGGTAAGGAGCAAACCACAACATAATAAAGCCATCATACAGAGATGAATACCTCCCAACTCCCCCCTCCCTATACTTCCCCTCCTAAATTGAAGAAGCATCTGTCGCCCTATAAAAGCCCCAACAAACCAACGGAAAGGTAAGGTAAAACCCTTAGTGGTGTGGAGTGGTGGACCCCTTTATTGCTTCGGATCTCTTCTTCGTTCCATTAGGGACCCATGCAGAGCTGGTTTTCGCCCCAGGGGCGTCAAACGAGTGGAGTCTGACTCAGTCTTTCTCCTTCTTCTGGAGCGAATCGCCCTGGTGATGTCGATTCATGAGAGACCTCCTTCCGCTGAGGTGGCGAGGGGCGCTTGCCCCCTATGCCCCGGAGGTCTACCGGGATCGCCGTCTCCTGCGGCGGGAACCAGCGCGAGGGCGCCCTGAGCGGCCGGAGCCCTGGGAGATCACCCCAGGCAGAGCATCTAGAGGTCTCTCGGAGAGAGAAAGGGGAGGGGGGGTCCCCTCTAAGTGGTGGTTCCTCTGTTGCCCATTCCCGGGCCACCTCCTGTGTACCGAAAAAATGCGCCTCGCCCGCGTGCAGGACCTTAAGGCGGGGCCAGGAAAAGGAGCGTGTACTTTAGATGGCGCGCTCTTCGTTTCTGATTTACCTGTTCATATGAGTGTCATCTCGTTTGGACTGCCCAAGAGCAGTCTGGGAAAATCAGCATCCTTGAATTCTGATAGCGGAGTTCCGGCTGAGCACGAGCCTCTCGTAGTATAGTGTCCCGGTCCTGAAAGTTGAGGAAGCGGGCAAGAAACGCCCTGGTCGACAACCCTGGCGGAAGCCTCGCGGAAAGGGCTCTATGGGCGCGTTCAATAGCAAACCAAGCAGACAGCTTGTCCGACAGAATCAATGATTTGAGCCAGGTCTCCAAGAACTCCACAGGGTTGGAACCTTCGGCCACCTCCGGGAACACCACAAAGCGCAGGTTAATCCGTCTTGAGCGGTTTCCCGCATCCTCCGCTCGCTGCTGTAGCTCCTGTGTGCAGGTGAGAAGGCAGGACACCTTTGTTTTAAGATCACAGACTTCGTCTTCCACTGTCGACGCACAGGTCTCCGCCTTGGTGAGCTGCGCCAAAATGTTCTTAAGGTCCTGGCGCAGCAGCGCCATGTCTACTGTGACCTCCCACTCTTGTTCTCCATCACAGCCTGAGAGGATTGTATGGCACGTAGGATCTTGTCAGTGTCTCCCTCGGTCTCTCCAGCCAAGGAAGGAGCCCCTGCAGCACCACCCTCAGCCATCCCCGCCGGGGTAGTGAACTTTTCAATACGAGGTTGAGACAAGCATGGTTTGGCTTGCCTGTCCTTCCCCATGGCTCCTGGAGTCAGTTTGCCACAGGTGCAATTATATCCGCAAGAAAGCAGGGGGCCCGGATCCTCCCGACCAGGCCCAGTGGAGTCCATCTGCACGAGACCTGCCCGCCCAGCGGGACCAACAAAACGGGGGCCAGCAGGTGAGCCCCGCCGCGAACCACGGGCCAAAGAGCGTCGGGCCAGGACCAGACCCAGGCCCTTTCATCAGCACGGCCCACTCCGACTCCTCCGGGCCACGCGCCCAGCCTGCCCAGTAGAGCAGGCCCCAGTCAGGCCCAGGAGAGTCCTAGAGTCACCTTCTCCAGCGCCGCTCACCTCGTGTCCCGCCTGCCGCGCAATCCCAGCCACGTTTGAGATGTCACCGGGCTCCAGGGAGCAGCAGCCCTCCCCGTCCTGGGGGCTACCAGCCTTTTACCCCCCACTGCCAGCCAGGGGGTGCACCTCTGGACTGGGGGACAGACGCAGAAAGGGGGGGGTGGAACAGTCTCTTCCGTGGTCAGACAGCTGTGGGGGCTCCCCGATCCTAATGTGCCACCGCTGATGGCCACTCGCCGCATCACAGTCGCCACCAACCTCTGGCACGCTAGTGCCAGAGTTGCCCTGGCCCGCCGGGACTCCAAAGGGGCAGCTGCAATCAGCCAGGCGAGGACCAGGCCCAATCTTTTGCCACACCTTCAAACGGGAGGCGATCCGGCCGGTGTGCCGATCTCAACGGGTGCCCACCAATCAGGACCCTCAAGGTCCGAGCTATCTGCATGCCGGCGTAGCACCTCCATCCCCTCTCCGGTCTCCCCACAGCTGGCAGAGCTCCAAGGTTTCAGGAAGGTGGGCCCGCATGGCATGAATGGCCCTCTCAAAGTGCTGCCCCAAGCCACGCCGACTCTAAATAATTTAGATACATATTGGGAATAATCAACAAGTATTCAGAAAGGCAATATTTTCTCTGGGGTAGCAATTGATAATGATAAACGTTTCAATGGCCCACAGCTATCTTTGGAAATGTCAGCAGCATCAGATACATACACACGGTTACAAGTGGTGCGCGCATCAACTAAAGAGTTGAAAAATAAAGTGGCTTGTAAGGATGGGCCGCTCTCGGAGCTCCATCAAGACTTACCGAGGTTTCTTTGTTAGTGGACATAAGTCAGCATCGCTCAAGGTATTCTACTCCAGAATCTTGGACTAAGCTAAATATCGTATCTTTCTTTAAAAAAGAAAAGACATTCCCCTTACAATGTTGGTCTTACCACCTTATATTTTTAAAAGCAGATGTGCAGGTGTTTGCAGATATTTGCTCATAGATTTTGTCCCCTTTATGAAAAATGTGGTATCTTACTGTCAACATGGTTTGTTAACAATGCAATTACTAAGTTCAATATCACCACTGCCACTAATTACGACAGTAACTGTGGGATGCAGAAAAAGTGTTTGACAGAGTATCTTATCAACACCTATGGTAAATAATATCCTACTTTGGAGTAGGCAGAAATGTTATTAGTAGGATAAAAAGAATGTCCGCAAACCCAAGGGTAAGGGTTTGTATAATGGGAAATTATACATCATGTTTTTTAATTCACATGGTAAGTAGTACCCTTCTATTCTGCGATCTGCACTTTATCTTCAGACCTACATTGCTTTGAATCAGCTGCATGATCAGATTCTACCAATCATATTTAATAAAGTGTCTGTAAACATAACCAATTACGTTAATGACATAGCAGTATTTACCACCAATCTTATGTCTGCACGGCCTATTATGCAAGATTTAATAGTCCAATTTGCCAGATAGTCAGATTAACAAGTTAAAAAGCTAAACAATTCAAGTGGTCACAACAAAAGAGCAAGGTTTGAAAGTTCTGGGCTCGACAGCTCAAGCTCCCTACTCAGAAGTCTCTCTAACAAAAGAAGTCCATAAAATTGTTTCAAATAAAAGACCCTTTGCTTAAAAATGTATTGTAGTGGTGTGATTGGTTACCACTTCCCTTATTGGTGCACTGCAATAAGGTCAAAAGTATTGTGTATTCTACATTTTTGTGTTTTTTGCTCTTTATTAAGGTATATCAGTTTTTTCGGAAGCTAAATTCTGCCACCTCCACTTTGACTTTGAGCTATTAAAAACATTGCTGGGCACTGCAATAGATTAAACGTTTACTCATGAAGGACTGGTAGGCTTTACTGGACTTCACATTTTACTTTCAGGCAGCACTATCTAGTCGGATGATGGGCCTGATAAGTAGCAGTACGTTTGCCAAAAAGTCTGGGATTTATTACTCGAGGGACAACAAGAACACTATTTGCTCAAGTCGGCTGCAGACCCATTCAGTTAAATAAAGTTAGTTAAAGACTTTTCAATGTATGGAAAGCGTTTAGCGAAAAATGGGACGTATGTACACTGCACCTGGTTTCAGATTAATCATTATGCCCCTCTATGGAGTACCCCAATATTCTAGGAAATGTTAGGTGATCTATTAGTCAATCCATGGGAGAGAGCTGCCATTAAACATGCTTGTCAACTGTTTAGCAATGAGATCTTTAAGTAGTTAGCCGAACTGTTTTTTTTTTTTTTTTTTTTTTTTTTTTTTTAAATATCTCTAGGGAATACCCTCATGGGAAGAACTGTATACTGAATAAATCGTGGCATTTGCAGCTGGGTATTAAAGATATAGAAGATATGTATTTGAGCCAGATCCGTATTTCTAAAATAGAAACTTGTGTGTGCCTTGATGAGTCACATCACTCAAGAGAAACTTTAAGAATCCATCGACTAAAATCATAAAGCTCTAATAGCTGTCAAATATGCAATTTAGAACTTGAAGATTATTTATTCATTCTACTGTACTCCTTTTAAACTTCGTAGCTGGAATTCTTTGTTAAATGCTTTGTGCCCTAGGCTGACCCTGAACTTTTCAGCAATTTTGAGAACCCCTATTATCAGACCCTCATTAGAGGCGAGGCTACTGGGCCACAATCGTGGTTATTAAGCTCATTTGCCACTGGTGTCTTGGAATTCGTGTTACTGAGCTCTCTAAACTGGGCCAAGTACAACCTTTTCCACACACTGGCACTAGCTGCACCAGTACTTTGGCACATCGAAGGGATGCTGGGCAGCGCATCATTGTTGGTTTTAAAGATTCTTTACATAGTTCACCACTAGATCCAAGCTCTGGGAGACCGGACAATTCTTCAAGACACAGGCCAGTGCAAGCAAAGCTCCCTCTTGGCAGTTGGCATCTTCTGGGTGCTTCTCACGTCGGGTGTCTCTTCCTGGACAGTCTCTCTTCCTGAAGGGGTAGGCTTCCCCCCTTCCCTCTCTGAGGAGGCTGGCAGGTTTCTATGTACCAGACAGCCCCAGCTCACTAGCAAATTGTGCAGAGTTCAGCTGTGTTCTCACTTTGGATAGACGCTTACGTGCACCATCTGCCCTAGTTTAACAGCAGCTACTCAAGTACTCTGCATAGCACTTCCTTCCCTGCTCAAGAAGAACATGATGTAGAACAGCATAGAGCGGTTTGGGTTCCGCCTTTGCCAGTTTTACCACAGTGACTGTGGATCCACTGCCTAACGTTCTGGAACTAGTTTCAATTGGTTCCCTTTCAACTGTCATTTTCAGGCTGTAGTCCAGTCACAGCCTTTGTGCAAGGTGATGCTTTTATAGCAAGCAGTGATAAGGCTGGCTCAGGCAATAATGTCAAAAACAAAGTGTCAAGACGCTGCACCTGGCTGTCATCAGCCATCCTGAAGGAGGGACAAGGAGCAGACAAAGCAGGGCTTGCCTAGAAGCTTCCCCCACCTTGAACAACATTATCTGCTGACTTACACTCTATCTCTACCACCCGTCAAATAGCAGTGTTCAGGAAATTTAATCAGCAATCCCTTGCCTAAAGTTCCTCATAGAACTTTTAAGTGTAGCTCTCTATCAATCTTTTCTCACTTCAGTGTCTGAGTCTCCAACTACTAGCCTCGGAAAGGCAAGCAGTCCTCTGCTACTATCTAGGGAAGATGTATCCCTCCTCCATTTTGTGCTAATCTAAACCAGTGGCCATCCAAAATAAATCCCATAGGTCCCAACATACTGTTTTTGCACATAGTCTCGCTGGCCCATATGGGCCACACAAGCTCAATGTTCACAAACTTTATTAATGTCTGTGCAGGGGTCTAGATGCCACATTGAAGCAGAATGTTTACCTTAATGGCAGGGTAAGCCACATTCCTTTCTAATACCGAAAAGAGTCTGTTTAGGACTATTAATTTACAAGAATCAGTATGCTGCCACCATGTTTCATGTCAACAACCCAGAACATGGACAGCAGTCCCATGCAGACAAAATACTATCCAGATCACAGAACCATTTCTTAAATTTTGCATTTCTATGGACATGCCTAGGACTCACTCACATTAAATTAGTATTCCATGGGCCAGTGAAAAATAACAATATCATTTGCAGTTGGGTCACTCAGGGCAGGGGTGCATGCCCATATACCCTTGGATCACTTTCCTTTGTCTGAATAGACGCCCTTCCAGATCAGACTATCCGGAATCATACTCCAAATTAGGAGAAGTCCATTTATTGCATCTTCAAAAATAGCAGGAAAGTCCATCTGCATCCCCATATTGCATTCCAGCTTTGTGTTCTACAGTGAAACATAGACCATGTAATGTGATTAACCAGCTGAGATTCTACTTGTCAAGGTCATCAATCATTTGAGTGGTTTATGTTGTGTCTGCAAGCACCACAAACAGAGTACAACAAGTAAGGCTGGAACCTACATAAAGTCCAAACTATTGCAAAGACGTATCTTTGAATGGCAGCCTAGTTCTGTCGCTTAGAAAGCAGTGCAAGTAATGGATGAATGCCTCTGGATGCTTTCTACCACATCAACGAGTTGAGCCAGTACCACTTCAACTCCTTTGTCTGAAGCATCAATCTGTACAATGAAGGGGTGACTATAGTAAACTATAGTAATGTGCCTTCTGCAGAAAATAAGCCCTGCATAGTGCTGCCTCTAGGCCATTGAAAGCCTTTTGACACCTGGCAGTCCAAATCACTTTCTTAGGCTTTTTCTTAGATGTCAGGGCTGTCAAAGGAGCAACTTGAAATCCATAGTTGGCGACGGTTTCCGTAATATCCTGTGTCTTAAAAATGCTCTCACCTGTATCTTTGTTAGGAAGTTCTTCTGACTCCAACACAGACTGGATCTTAGCATAAAATTAACAGATTTTAGAGTTGCCCTCCTGATGCCCAAGGAAGAGTACAGAGGGCAGCACACACCTGGCACTTGGTTGCCTTGATGGTCAGTTTTGCGCTCTGTATCCTGATCAACACCTGTTTTAGGTGTCTCAGGTAGTCCTCCTATGAATTTCTAAAGTTGGCAATGTTGTCAAGGTAGGCCCCCAGAACTATAAAGCTCTGATACAACATAGATCACTAAGAACTGAAAAGTGCCAGGAGCATTCTTAAGTCCAAAAGGAGTAACCCTAACCTGGTACACGTTCTCTGGTGTTGTGAAACTGGTCTTTTTGATACCAGGGACCAATGTGATCTGCCAACTGTCACTGGTTGAATCAAAAGTGCTAATGAAGTACAAACACCTAGCTAGTCACTCAGCTCAGGGAATCTGGTGTGCATCAGTCTTGGTCTCTTCACTGTGAGCCTAGCAGTGGACACAAAAAAGCTTGCCAGTGGACCCTTGGGTGGGCACCTACCCTACTGGATTGACTCAGATTCGATGGGAATGCCCACACCACAGTCCAAACTCTTAGCAACCTCTATTTTGAGGCACTCTTGAACCCAGTCTTACATTCAAGAGACTTTGCTAGTCACTGGCAAGCTATGCACAGACATGTGTCCATTCTGGTGTCAGCAAGACTCAATGGAAATATCATGCCAATACCGCTTTAATCCTCTTCTTGCTCTTGATGAGTCAGTTTAAGGTGAGGTGTAGTAAAGTACCCTCTTTTTGGCATGTTACCCCCAATTTCTGCCTGATGTCAGGGTGTGTTTGACTGTGTCACTGGGATCCTGCTAGTCAGGAACCCAGTGCTTATGGTTTATGGCCTGCTTGTCAGTGTGTATCACTGTTTTCTAAATTGTCACTGGAGTCCTGCTAATCAGAACTCCAGTGCTCATGCTCTCTCTTTCTAAATTTGTCACTACAGTCTAGTGACTCAATATTTCACTTCAAATTGGCACACAGGACCCCCCGCCTTATAATTCCCTAGTATATGGTACATAGGTACCCAGGGCACTGGGGTTCAAGGGGCTCCTTATACGTTTCAGCATTTCTTTAGCCACCCATAAGGAGCCCATACAAAGGCTTCTTCAGGACTGCCACTGCAGCCTGTGTGAAATAGTGCGTGCACTATTTCACTGCCATTTTCACTGCAACAGGTCACTTATAAGTCACCTATGTATCAGTTATCCCAACCCTGAAGGCTGAGTGCAGAATACCTGTGTGTGAGGGCATCTCTGTACTAGCAGAGGTGCCCCCATGTCATCCAGGCCCATTCATGAGTGCGGGGACGCAATTTTAAGTGTGCACTGTACATAGGTCAATACCTATGCACAGCTTCACAATGTTAACTTCGAATATGGCCAAGTAAGGTGTCCAGCAACTGGGAATTGTACCCCACTACTTATTCCAGTATTGGTTGCACAATCCCATGTACTCTGGGGGCTCCACTATGGACCCCTAGTACAGCCATACCAGTCTTCTGAGGTTTTCACTGCAGCCCCAGCTGCTGCCACCTCACAGACAGGCTTCTGCCCGCCTGAAGCTTGAGTAGCTCAATCCCAGGAAGGCAGAACAATGCATTTCCTTTAGAAGAGGGGTGCTACACCCTCTCCCTTTGGAAATAGGTGTTACAGGCATGGGATGGGTATCTTCCCAAAGCCTCTGGAAATGCTTTGAAGGGCACAGATGGGGCCTCCTTGCATAATCCAGTCTACATCGGTTCAGGGACCGCCAGTCCCTGCTCTGGTGTGAAACTGGGCAAAGGAAAGCGGAGTGACCACTCCCCTGTACATCACCACCCCAGGGGTGGTGGCCATAGCACCTCCAGAGTGTCCCTGGGTTTTGCAATATAGGATTCCAAGGTGGTGGGGCACTCTGGGAGTATCTGAGTGGCCAGTGCGAGCAGGTGACGTCAGAGACCCCTCCTGATAGGTGCTTACCTGGTTAGGTGACCAATCCCCCTCTCAGGGCTATTTAGGGTCTCTCCTCTGGGTGTTTCTTCAGATATGGATTGCAAGACTCCAGC
Source organism: Pleurodeles waltl (assembly GCF_031143425.1). Taxonomy (NCBI): domain Eukaryota; kingdom Metazoa; phylum Chordata; class Amphibia; order Caudata; family Salamandridae; genus Pleurodeles; species Pleurodeles waltl. The sequence goes on along the minus strand of NC_090444.1, from coordinate 866,103,528 downwards.
AGGAATCCTCTGCATCCTTTACTTCATCTTCTACCGAAGGATCAATCGCTGACTGCTCCAGGAACTCTACAAAACTGCAACAAAGAAGCTGAGACGACTTTTGCAACATTGTATCTTCAGCTCCTGCCAGCAACTGCAACAGTTTCCAGGTTGTGCATCCTCCGAGGACTGCCTGTCTTCAGCCTGCACCAGAAGAACTGAAGGAATCTCCTGTGGAGAGATGGAGTCACTTCCCTTCTTCAGCAGGCACCTCTCTGCAGCGACAAATGGTGGCTTGGTCCCCCTCTCCAGATGACAGGCGTGGATCCAGAATTGGTGGTGGACTAAAGTGACTACGGCAGACCCACTGTCCAGCTGTACAACGTTTGTGGAGGTAAGGGCTTGCCTCCCCCAGCAAGAGAGTACCCCTGTGCACCACGTGACTTGCAGTTGCTAAGGCTTGTGTGCAACCTTCTAAGAAGTTCTTTGTGCACAGCACAGCTTAGGCACCCAGCACTCCATCCTGCGACGCACAGCTTCCTGAGTGATTCTCCGGCAGTGTGGGAATCCTTTGTGTCGTGCTGTGTGGGCCTCCATTTGCATCTCCTTTGTCCCTGTGCTGTGGGACTCCTGTGTGCACTGCCTGGTCTTCTGAGGGCTCTCTGAGGTGCTGAGAGCCCCCTCTGCCTCCCCCTCCTGAGTAGAGGCCAACAGGTTCCTCCTGGTCCCGGGCAGCGCCATTTTACACTAACTGTGAGCTTTGCATGTGCCACAGCTTGTTGGCGGAATCCAGCGACGCAAACCAGACTGCATTCATCCATCCAGTGTGGGACATCTTCTGCACCAAATTTTCCCTGGACTCTTCAGAGCTTCGTGGACTTGGTCCCCTTCTACCACAGGTCTTCGGGTGCGGGAATTCATCGTTGGTGTCTTGCAGCCTTTTCTGGTGCTTGCATTATCTTTTATCATGACTTCTCGTGTGTTTTAGGAAACTTGCTGAGTTTTACTCCTGCTTTCCTGGGCTCTGGATTGGGGTACATTATTGACCTTTGGTGTTTTCTAACGCTCCCAGTGCTCCCAGCGCCCCTCTACACACTACACTTGCCTAGGAAACCAACTTTCGCATTCCACTATTTTATTATATGGTTTGTGTTCTTCCCTAGGTCCATTGCAACCTATTGTGATTTTCACTATTTGCACTATTTTCCTACTGTGTACTACCTGTTTCTGGTTACTAGTGTATATATTACTTACCTCAAGGGAGTATAGACTACAAAGTATTTTTGGTATTGTGTGACTAAAATAAAGTACTTTTATTTTTGTAAAACTGAGTATTGTCTTTCATGTGTGTAAGTACTTTGTGACTACAGTGTCATTGCAACAGCTTTGCGTGTCTCATAGTTAAGCCATGGCTGCTCTGGCTACAGTTACCTATAGACAGCCTGGCTTCTAGACACTGATTACATTTCACTTATAAGGGATAACTGGACCTGGTGTAAGGTGTAAGTTCCTTTGGTTCCCACTACAAGCCAAGACAGCCTCCTACATGAGGTACATCCCTTTTACAGAACCATCCTTTATATAACTGTGCAAAAAGCCAGGGATTTGTTCACTGTGCTTAACCACCTCTGTCATTACAAGTATGTTTGCTGTAAAGGCTATACGGAGGAATGGTTTCAGACGGGTCACACAGACCACCCTGTTTGGTTCCCATGTGGCACCGGTGTCTACCAAATAGCTCACCACAGAAAACGTCTGTACTACCTTTTAGGACTCACACCACTTGTCTTCTAAAGCTCTGGGACAAATGGACTTCTGCATCAATACCTCCTGACCCACCTGGTACAAGAGGGTCCTGCTATCTCGTCATGCCACTTCTCCACTAGCTCATGGCATTCTGGCGTTTTTTTTCCTTCATCCGACTCATGTACTGCACACAACCTCCTGAGACCAATCACAGTGCAGAACATTTTTCTGGGGTCGCTCAGAAGTTTCTTCCATTCCTTCTGTGATTGATGCGAACAGGCCACACCCTGGGTGCCAATAAGAAGCTGGAAGGGACAGGACCCCACTTCTTTCTGCTAAATTTCTCTATAGGGCAAATAAGAGGCAGGCCAGGTAAAAATCATAGATCATACTTCTTTCTAAGATTCTCTAGTACAGTTACCTTCATATTATTAACAGTCTATTTAAACAGTTTCGCCAAGTCTTTGGTCTGTGGGTAGTATGTTGTGGAGAAGTGGTATGCGACACCAGCTTAACTCCCACATCCCTCTCATGTAAGAGGAGATAAAGTTTGTTCCCTGGTCAGAAAAATTCAGTCAAAGTAAAATCCAACACTTGAAAAGATACCTAGGAGTGCCCTGGCTGCAACCCTTTCTAAAAGAACTGTTGATAAACAGAATGCTGAACAATGTCAAACATTCAGCCCAGTACAGGGATCTGGGCCTAATTCCATTGTTTGTTTTGTTACACATGCCTTTCCAGTTTGGACTCAGCCATAGGCAAATCAGTCTTGACCCTGCCTCCCATGGGAACAGTGTACCCCGAACTGCCAGGTCAGGTCCTCGCTGGACTGGAAACAAGTATCCTGGGACTGGTTTCGGGGTATCAGCCAGGCTAGTTTGACTCCAGTGGCATGGGGAGCACAGGACCCATGTCTGGGAACCTGGGCATTCCCATCCCAATAGGGCGACAAATGCAAAAAGAACAAGTGATGGACAGAATGTTGAACAATGGCAAACATTCACCCTAGTACAGAGATTTGGGCCTAAATCTGTTCTTTTGCTGCCCATGACTTTGCAGTTTGGACCCAGCCATATGCAACTCAGTCTTAACCATGCTCCCCTTAGGAACAGTCCAGACCAAACTACCTGGCTAGGTCCTAGCTGCAACCCTAGCATTTGTACTCATCTGGGGTACCAACTTGGGATACCCTGTAATATGATCAAGATATACCACCTCACTAAATGGAACACCTAATAAGGGAGTTGGCACGTATTTTGAATATGGTTTTATAAAGTGCACCACTACCAGGAAGCCCCTTAGCGGATGTTCGGTTGGGGTGAACATAAGAAGAACATCTAAAAAACAACTAGGTTTTGAGGGCTTTCCTAAAATGCAAACTGCTTAGGCTCAGATTCCAGACATTTTCTCGGGGGGGGGGGCAGAATGGGGTAAGAGATAGCGTAAACAATGCCATGGTGGTATTTCTGAAATTACCACTCAATTAGCCAGAAGGACAAGTTTTACAGCTCTTAGTTGTATCTCCGCACATCCACAGCAAATCACTAAGGAGCTCAACGAATCCAGAGTCCTTTTAATGCCCAAGAAACCACCTAAGGACACTTTATGGACTGCAAACAACAGGAAGTCCCTGTTCACTAGGGGAATCACTAACCTCATACTAGCTGCTGGATTGGGATTCAAAGGATCATTATATAGGAATTCATTCTCCCAACTGGTGTTATGCTTTGCAACACTGATTTGTGGCTCCTGGGTTTCCTTTTGAAGTCCCATAAGTTTAGGGTACCACACTTGGGCCTGAATTCTTACACAGTAGATGCTCCAGCAGCTAACCAACCTTAGAGGTCTGGCAGTAAACCAGACACTAACAGCTGGCCGCTTCAGTGCCCCATCCTACTCTCCCTGTACAGCAGGGGTTAATGGTGCCACATCATGTGCCTTCTCAAACTCCTCCTTAACCTGCTCATCAATGTTCTCTAGTCACTGTAAATCTAGGATAGCTCCAGTCTCTCCCTAATAATCATGTGCATCCTGTGCCCTGGTCAACATAGTTTATGTGGTCCAAGCCATGGGGGCTTCTGCTCTGGGTACTAAGCCTTATGCAATCAAATCCTTGCCCAAAAGACATCCAGCACCTTTCTTCTCTCTTAACTCTACATCGATTATAGACAACTTGCTGTTGACCCTAACCCCAACAAATCGGAAAATCAAAGTCATCCCCACTGGCTACCAAGCATATGCCATTGGCACCAGGTGGAAACTTGCCAGGTTTGAGATATTTCCTCTCAAGCATAGTTCTGTGAGCAGCTGTTTTGCTCATGACAGGAACTTTCCTCCCATTGATAGCTGTTTCCATCACAAATCTCATAGCAATTGGATGGGTACGCTTTTGATCATCTCTATCCATTGCACTAAATTCAGTGCTACAGGATCATCTTGAGTCCACTCAAACATATTCAACACACTCACTATAATGTGTACAACTGGCACAGAGTGTTTCACTTAACAGTCTCTTTTTAGTGCTCCTTCTTGTGAAACCTATAACAAATAACACCTTTAGGGAGTAAGGAACCCTCCGTTTCCCCCTTTGTTCTTTTGTGCATGGCTTCAGACAAAATTCCATTCCTACTTGTGTCCTCCCTTGCATCCTTTGGAACAACCATGGAACTTAGCCTGGGGTTTGTCACCACTAGCTGAGACGTCCCCTCTTTCTCTGGCTCCAGTCCTTTGCTAACTCTGCTAAATATCCACTAGATAAAGCCTTGTTGGCCTACAATGTAGGTTTCTCCATAAAGTCAGACAAATATTACCTAGGTGGGGTAGAGCACTCTCCTTTACGTCCAATATCTTTGCTGTTTAGGGCATGAGAATCCCTAGCCTCCATCCCTCTTACCTTCTCATTCCAGCCACTAAATATACTCCATACATTGCAATCCTTTTACAAAAGGCTATAGAGAATTCATGGATACAAGAAACAGAAAGGTGTTTCCTATTACAGATGAAAGAATTACTATTACCTCCTATGATGTTCTTAAAATATATAAGGACTCCTTGAATTCATCATTAAGACCTAATGTGGTTGGTCCAGAATAACTGCCCCTTTAGCAATTTAACTTGAACGTCTTAAAACATTGCTGAAATGTGTCCTCTAGTTAGAAACACTACAGACATTCTTCAAAAAGTAGCAATACATAAGTACAAATATGGGAACCCACTCCTTACCTGTGATATAATACATTCATACCCAAATCCTTGGCCTACATCCCTCTTACCTCAAAGAGAATAAAGTAGCCACTGGAACTATGCTTCTGCAAGACCAGAGTTTTGATGATAAATCAGTATTTCTAACTAAAAATCTACATCTACTATAGGTTTGATAGTTCTATTTACAAACTGTCGGAATAGCAATGGGCAGTACAAATGTGAGGCACCCATTACTAGTCACCCATACACATATCACATTTAGCCGTCAAAATGCGATCCCATAAGTAACACCACAGTAAGTCCATAAAACTTCATATAAACAGTCTTTTAATGATATCCAGTCCTTCTGAAATAAATGCTCCTGATTCCAATAAGCAATGAACCCCTTCTGTGGAAGTGTTTCCCAGTACTTCGTTGATATGGTTCATAGATACACAGTCAACACGTGTTTCGTCTTCGGGGATTGACCCAAACGACTTCTTCAGGGCTGAAATTTCATCAGAACAGAGCACTAAAAATAAATAAGAGGATTTGTTGTATATAAAAAAAAAAACTTATCACCGTGCTTCCTAAAGAACGAGCCCAAAAAAATATAAAAAGAAATTAAAGTGCTAAAAAGAATCAAACACAGTAAAAATAAAAGAATAAAACATGCCACAAGTGCAAAAAAGGACCTAGACACTAAACTGTGGAAAATCCCAATGCAATAAGCAATCTTACCAATACACTACAACAACTAAACAAACATATTTGCCTCATGACAACTGAAGTCTCAGTAGATAAAACCCTGTGCATCAATATGCCAAAGTTGATAGCAAACCAGTGTCCAACAGACTGTAACACCATACCCAAAAACCTAATCACACATCCCCGTGTTAATCAGACTACAAATCCCAAGCGTGACATGCTGTCAAAAACCAGGGGGGGAGAAAGGAAAACCTTTAATCCAGTGGCAAGCGGCGTGGTAAAATTAGTCCTCCAATTATGCTATGTCAAAATTGTCTGAATCAAAAGAGAGTTCTATAATGTGGGCACGAACAAAAACACCATCCAAATTAGTAATCAGTTAAAATATGTGGTTTCGTACAACTATATAAACATCCGATAACCAAAAACGCGGCGACAAGTTTACCTGCTCGTTGAAAACTATCCTTTCTCAACAGATCGCGAGTATGAATCAGGAGCATTTATTTCAGAAGGACTGGATATCATTAAAAGACTGTTTATATGAAGTTTTATGGACTTACAGTGGTGTTACTTATGGGATCGCATCTTGACGATATGTATATGGGTGACTAGTAATGAGTGCCTCACATTTGTATTTGTTCTTGTATGGGTTTACTTTGTAAACCATCTTTAGGGGTTGGGGTGTTCCCCTGTGAGTGCACCATTTCCACACAACACATTATATATCATCGTTGAGCGCCGTTTCTGCCCCTATTTTGCACCCTATACCTAACTAGACTGTGATAGCAATGGACAGTAGTTCAAGTTGAATAAAGGTCCCCTACAGGTTAATTTTTTTGGATCTAAGAATTCTTTTTAATCATGACATGCCTTTATGTCAAATCTCTGGATAAGAATTGTAACCTACATGCTATGATTTTTCACCCAAGGTCACTGTTACTTAACTTACTGTTGCAAGTGTGTATTTCCCAAGCTTTAATTACATTCATATAATCCCAAACAGGTATAATCTGTACTGATGCATTGGAGAATTTTAAGTATTAAACATGACAACTCCATGTTCAATCCTTTTTGCGTATTTTTTTTTATTTCAATAGCCAGCAGTGAGGTATTTTGTTGAGAATTGACAAACAATTTGTTGAAATGACGTGGCATCGCACTTAATATGATATATAAAGAAGTTTATTACTCACAGGTCACAGAGCATGGAGCTCCCTCGCCAGCCTTCAGGTTACTGTTATTACTGGATGCTTGGCTCGGTGTTACATTCATTGGAATTCTTGGTATGTATCGCATGCCAAGAATTCCACAAGTACAACACATCCATTCCCTTTGTATACACTAAGTACAATGTACCCAACATATTACCCACTAAATATAAATGCAACATATTATAACTAGCTACTATGATAAAATGCTATAGTTTAATTTTGCACAACACCACCAATATAACTATATACATAAATAAAAGCAGTTCTCAATGTCTTATAAACACTCTTTACATGACAGAGTCATGCAGATATTTTGGAGGCCTCCTACACCTCAGGTTCATTTCTCTTGTATGGCTTCCATGAACAGTATTCTGTGCCTGACTAAAGTTCTCTCCTGTTTCTTTATTCTTATTTAACCGGCTGGGTGCTGCGGGCGAGCTGATCTCACCACTAGACACCAATTAATTTAAAAAAAAAAATTTTTTATCAATACTTAAGCATAAGGGGGGCGGCCTTGGGCAAGGGCCCCTCCCTGGGGGGGGTGGAGGTGTTTCGGGGGCAAAATATTTTTAGTCCTTTTCTATCCCCCCCCCCCGGAGGCCGATCAGCCTAATATAATTAGGCCGATCTGCCCCCGGGGGGCAGAAACCTCTAGACACCAGGGAAATATATTTTTTTATTTACTTTACGTTTTTATGTATGGGGAGCGACCCCTTAGACAAGGGCCGCTCCCCTGGGGGGCAAACTGTATTTAGGCCATTTCTGTCGCCCTTGGGGGAAGATTGGCCTATTTTTGTTAGGCCAAACCACTAGACACCAGGGGTTGGTGTATGTGTGTGTTTTGTTTGGGGGGGGGGGCAGCCCCTTGGACAAGGGTCACTCCTCATAAGGGCACATTACTGTTGGCCATATCTGCCCCCCTTGGGGGCAGATCGGTCTATTTTTGGAAGGCCCATCTGCCCCCAAGGGGGGCAGAAAGCCCACCAGAGAAGATTTCATTTTCAAAATAAAGAGGGTGGGGGTATGGCAGATTGGGCAATTACCCCACATCTGCACACGTGGGGGTAGGGCAGAAAGTCTATTAGATGCCAGGGTTTAAAAAAAAAAAAAAAAATTGTGGGGTGGCAGCTACTAACCAGTATGGGCCTGGTTATGCTCCCACCCCAACTGAAGGGGGTAACAGTCTTTCTGCTCTCCCTCGCACACTAAAACATCTTATCCCACAGCAAGCAAGAGGACATTTGATTATTTCGGGTTTTGGTATTACATTTGGGCCAGGAGAGCTTGGTAACTCTCAAAATAGTCCCACTTGGAATGGTGAGGGCTGCACTTTTTTTTTTTTTTACTTTGGGACGCTGCCATGTAGAAAAATCCACAAGACGTAGACACATCTGAAAACTAAACATCTGGTTGATTCCAGGGTGGTGTCCTTCACATGCACCCCGCACTATTTTCTTAACCACAATGCCCTGCAAACCTCAAGCTTTGCTGGAAATCACACATTTTTCCCACATTTTTGTGATGGAACCTTCCGGAATCTGCAGGAATCCACAAAATTCCTACCACACAACATTGTCTCAACTATACCGATAAAAATTCTGCTACACTTGTCAGCCTAAAAATGTTTTTTTTCAAACTGTCCTTTTGGACCTGCTTTGGTTCCCCCTTAAATTTGACATGTTTTTGGCTTTTCCCTGTCACAGGCACTTGGCCCACCTACACAAGTGAGGTATCATTTTTACCGGGAGAGTGAGGGGAACGTTGGGTGGTTGGAAATGTGTCCCGGTGCAGTGATCCCACACGGAAATGTGGGAAAAATGTGATTTTTAAGCTAAATTTGGGGTTTGCTGAGGATTCTAGGTAAGAAAACATTGGGAGATCCAGGCAAGTCACACCTCCCTGGAGTCCCTCGGGTGTCTAGTTTTCAGAAATGTCTGGGTTTGGTAGGTTTCCCTAGATGGCTGCTGAGCCAAGGATCAAAAACGCAGGTGCCCCCGCAAAACCAGGTAGTTTTGTATTTGATAATTCTGATGTGTCCAGATAGTGTTTTGGGGTATTTCCTGTCAGGAGCGCTAGGCCTACCCACACAAGTGAGGTACCATTTTTATTGGTAGCCTTGGGGAAACGCTGGGTGGAAGGAAATTCGGGGCTCCTCTCAGATTCCAGAACTTTCTGCCACCAAAATGTGAGGAAAAAGTGTTTTTAGGCCAAATTTTGAGGTTTGCAAAGGATGGGGTAAGAGATAGTGTAAACAATGCCATGGTGGTATTTCTGAAATTACCACTCAATTAGCCAGAAGGACAAGTTTTACAGCTCTTAGTTGTATCTCCGCACATCCACAGCAAATCACTAAGGAGCTCAACGAATCCAGAGTCCTTTTAATGCCCAAGAAACCACCTAAGGACACTTTATGGACTGCAAACAACAGGAAGTCCCTGTTCACTAGGGGAATCACTAACCTCATACTAGCTGCTGGATTGGGATTCAAAGGATCATTATATAGGAATTCATTCTCCCAACTGGTGTTATGCTTTGCAACACTGATTTGTGGCTCCTGGGTTTCCTTTTGAAGTCCCATAAGTTTAGGGTACCACACTTGGGCCTGAATTCTTACACAGTAGATGCTCCAGCAGCTAACCAACCTTAGAGGTCTGGCAGTAAACCAGACACTAACAGCTGGCCGCTTCAGTGCCCCATCCTACTCTCCCTGTACAGCAGGGGTTAATGGTGCCACATCATGTGCCTTCTCAAACTCCTCCTTAACCTGCTCATCAATGTTCTCTAGTCACTGTAAATCTAGGATAGCTCCAGTCTCTCCCTAATAATCATGTGCATCCTGTGCCCTGGTCAACATAGTTTATGTGGTCCAAGCCATGGGGGCTTCTGCTCTGGGTACTAAGCCTTATGCAATCAAATCCTTGCCCAAAAGACATCCAGCACCTTTCTTCTCTCTTAACTCTACATCGATTATAGACAACTTGCTGTTGACCCTAACCCCAACAAATCGGAAAATCAAAGTCATCCCCACTGGCTACCAAGCATATGCCATTGGCACCAGGTGGAAACTTGCCAGGTTTGAGATATTTCCTCTCAAGCATAGTTCTGTGAGCAGCTGTTTTGCTCATTACAGGACTTTCCTCCCATTGATAGCTGTTTCCATCACAAATCTCATAGCAATTGGATGGGTACACTTTTGATCATCTCTATCCATTGCACTAAATTCAGTGCTACAGGATCATCTTGAGTCCACTCAAACATATTCAACACACTCACTATAATGTGTACAACTGGCACAGAGTGTTTCACTTAACAGTCTCTTTTTAGTGCTCCTTCTTGTGAAACCTATAACAAATAACACCTTTAGGGAGTAAGGAACCCTCCGTTTCCCCCTTTGTTCTTTTGTGCATGGCTTCAGACAAAATTCCATTCCTACTTGTGTCCTCCCTTGCATCCTTTGGAACAACCATGGAACTTAGCCTGGGGTTTGTCACCACTAGCTGAGACGTCCCCTCTTTCTCTGGCTCCAGTCCTTTGCTAACTCTGCAAAATATCCACTATATAAAGCCTTGTTGGCCTACAATGTAGGTTTCTCCATAAAGTCAGACAAATATTACCTAGGTGGGGTAGAGCACTCTCCTTTACGTCCAATATCTTTGCTGTTTAGGGCATGAGAATCCTTAGCCTCCATCCCTCTTACCTTCTCATTCCAGCCACTAAATATACTCCATACATTGCAATCCTTTTACAAAAGGCTATAGAGAATTCATGGATACAAGAAACAGAAAGGTGTTTCCTATTACAGATGAAAGAATTACTATTACCTCCTATGATGTTCTTAAAATATATAAGGACTCCTTGAATTCATCATTAAGACCTAATGTGGTTGGTCCAGAATAACTGCCCCTTTAGCAATTTAACTTGAACGTCTTAAAACATTGCTGAAATGTGTCCTCTAATTAGAAACACCACAGACATTCTTCAAAAAGTAGCAATACATAAGTACAAATATGGGAACCAACTCCTTACCTGTGATATAATACATTCATACCCAAATCCTTGGCCTACATCCCTCTTACCTCAAAGAGAATAAAGTAGCCACTGGAACTATGCTTCTGCAAGACCAGAGTTTTGATGATAAATCAGTATTTCTAACTAAAAATCTACATCTACTATAGGTTTGATAGTTCTATTTACAAACTGTCGGAATAGCAATGGGCAGTACAAATGTGAGGCACTCATTACTAGTCACCCATACACATATCACATTTAGCCGTCAAAATGCGATCCCATAAGTAACACCACAGTAAGTCCATAAAACTTCATATAAACAGTCTTTTAATGATATCCAGTCCTTCTGAAATAAATGCTCCTGATTCCAATAAGCAATGAACCCCTTCTGTGGAAGTGTTTCCCAGTACTTCGTTGATATGGTTCATAGATACACAGTCAACACGTGTTTCGTCTTCGGGGATTGACCCAAACGACTTCTTCAGGGCTGAAATTTTATCAGAACAGAGCACTAAAAATAAATAAGAGGATTTGTTGTATATAAAAAAAAAACTTATCACCGTGCTTCCTAAAGAACGAGCCCAAAAAAATATAAAAAGAAATTAAAGTGCTAAAAAGAATCAAACACAGTAAAAATAAAAGAATAAAACATGCCACAAGTGCAAAAAAGGACCTAGACATTAAACTGTGGAAAATCCCAATGCAATAAGCAATCTTACCAATACACTACAACAACTAAACAAACATATTTGCCTCATGACAACTGAAGTCTCAGTAGATAAAACCCTGTGCATCAATATGCCAAAGTTGATAGCAAACCAGTGTCCAACAGACTGTAACACCATACCCAAAAACCTAATCACACATCCCCGTGTTAATCAGACTACAAATCCCAAGCGTGACATGCTGTCAAAAACCAGGGGGGAAGAAAGGAAAACCTTTAATCCAGTGGCAAGCGGCGTGGTAAAATTAGTCCTCCAATTATGCTATGTCAAAATTGTCTGAATCAAAAGAGAGTTCTATAATGTGGGCACGAACAAAAACAACATCCAAATTATTAATCAGTTAAAATATGTGGTTTCGAACAACTATATAAACATCCGATAACCAAAAACGCGGCGACAAGTTTACCTGCTCGTTGAAAACTATCCTTTCTCAACAGATCGCGAGTATGAATCAGGAGCACTTATTTCAGAAGGACTGGATATCATTAAAAGACTGTTTATATGAAGTTTTATGGACTTACAGTGGTGTTACTTATGGGATCGCATCTTGACGATATGTATATGGGTGACTAGTAATGAGTGCCTCACATTTGTATTTGTTCTTGTATGGGTTTACTTTGTAAACCATCTTTAGGGGTTGGGGTGTTCCCCTGTGAGTGCACCATTTCCACACAACACATTATATATCATCGTTGAGCGCCGTTTCTGCCCCTATTTTGCACCCTATACCTAACTAGACTGTGATAGCAATGGACAGTAGTTCAAGTTGAATAAAGGTCCCCTACAGGTTAATTTTTTTGGATCTAAGAATTCTTTTTAATCATGACATGCCTTTATGTCAAATCTCTGGATAAGAATTGTAACCTACATGCTATGATTTTTCACCCAAGGTCACTGTTACTTAACTTACTGTTGCAAGTGTGTATTTCCCAAGCTTTAATTACATTCATATAATCCCAAACGGGTATAATCTGTACTGATGCATTGGAGAATTTTAAGTATTAAACATGACAACTCCATGTTCAATCCTTTTTGCGTATTTTTTTTTATTTCAATAGCCAGCAGTGAGGTATTTTGTTGAGAATTGACAAACAATTTGTTGAAATGACGTGGCATCGCACTTAATATGATATATAAAGAAGTTTATTACTCACAGGTCACAGAGCATGGAGCTCCCTCGCCAGCCTTCAGGTTACTGTTATTACTGGATGCTTGGCTCGGTGTTACATTCATTGGAATTCTTGGTATGTATCGCATGCCAAGAATTCCACAAGTACAACACATCCATTCCCTTTGTATACACTAAGTACAATGTACCCAACATATTACCCACTAAATATAAATGCAACATATTATAACTAGCTACTATGATAAAATGCTATAGTTTAATTTTGCACAACACCACCAATATAACTATATACATAAATAAAAGCAGTTCTCAATGTCTTATAAACACTCTTTACATGACAGAGTCATGCAGATATTTTGGAGGCCTCCTACACCTCAGGTTCATTTCTCTTGTATGGGTTCCATGAACAGTATTCTGTGCCTGACTAAAGTTCTCTCCTGTTTCTTTATTCTTATTTAACCGGCTGGGTGCTGCGGGCGAGCTGATCTCACCACTAGACACCAATTAATTAAACAAAAAAAAAATTGTTATCAATACTTAAGCATAAGGGGGGCGGCCTTGGGCAAGGGCCCCTCCCTGGGGGGGGTGGAGGTGTTTCGGGGGCAAAATATTTTTAGGCCTTTTCTATCCCCCCCCCGGAGGCCGATCAGCCTAATATAATTAGGCCGATCTGCCCCCGGGGGGCAGAAACCTCTAGACACCAGGGAAATATATATTTTTTTATTTACTTTACGTTTTTATGTATGGGGAGCGACCCCTTAGACAAGGGCCGCTCCCCTGGGGGGCAAACTGTATTTAGGCCATTTCTGTCGCCCTTGGGGGAAGATTGGCCTATTTTTGTTAGGCCAAACCACTAGACACCAGGGGTTGGTGTATGTGTGTGTTTTGTTTGGGGGGTGGGCAGCCCCTTGGACAAGGGTCACTCCTCATAAGGGCACATTACTGTTGGCCATATCTGCCCCCCTTGGGGGCAGATCGGTCTATTTTTGGAAGGCCCATCTGCCCCCAAGGGGGGCAGAAAGCCCACCAGAGAAGATTTCATTTTCAAAATAAAGAGGGTGGGGGTATGGCAGATTGGGCAATTACCCCACATCTGCACACGTGGGGGTAGGGCAGAAAGTCTATTAGATGCCAGGGTTTTAAAAAAAAAAAAAAAAATTGTGGGGTGGCAGCTACTAACCAGTATGGGCCTGGTTATGCTCCCACCCCAACTGAAGGGGGTAACAGTCTTTCTGCTCTCCCTCGCACACTAAAACATCTTATCCCACAGCAAGCAAGAGGACATTTGATTATTTCGGGTTTTGGTATTACATTTGGGCCAGGAGAGCTTGGTAACTCTCAAAATAGTCCCACTTGGAATGGTGAGGGCTGCACTTTTTTTTTTTTTTTACTTTGGGACGCTGCCATGTAGAAAAATCCACAAGACGTAGACACATCTGAAAACTAAACATCTGGTTGATTCCAGGGTGGTGTCCTTCACATGCACCCCGCACTATTTTCTTAACCACAATGCCCTGCAAACCTCAAGCTTTGCTGGAAATCACACATTTTTCCCACATTTTTGTGATGGAACCTTCCGGAATCTGCAGGAATCCACAAAATTCCTACCACACAACATTGTCTCATCTATACCGATAAAAATTCTGCTGCACTTGTCAGCCTAAAAATGTTTTTTTTTCAAACTGCCCTTTTGGACCTGCTTTGGTTCCCCCTTAATTTTGACATGTTTTTGGCTTTTCCCTGTCACAGGCACTTGGCCCACCTACACAAGTGAGGTATCATTTTTACCGGGAGAGTGAGGGGAACGTTGGGTGGTTGGAAATGTGTCCCGGTGCAGTGATCCCACACGGAAATGTGGGAAAAATGTGATTTTTAAGCTAAATTTGGGGTTTGCTGAGGATTCTAGGTAAGAAAACATTGGGAGATCCAGGCAAGTCACACCTCCCTGGAGTCCCTCGGGTGTCTAGTTTTCAGAAATGTCTGGGTTTGGTAGGTTTCCCTAGATGGCTGCTGAGCCAAGGATCAAAAACGCAGGTGCCCCCGCAAAACCAGGTAGTTTTGTATTTGATAATTCTGATGTGTCCAGATAGTGTTTTGGGGTATTTCCTGTCACGAGCGCTAGGCCTACCCACACAAGTGAGGTACCATTTTTATTGGTAGCCTTGGGGAAACGCTGGGTGGAAGGAAATTCGGGGCTCCTCTCAGATTCCAGAACTTTCTGCCACCAAAATGTGAGGAAAAAGTGTTTTTAGGCCAAATTTTGAGGTTTGCACAGGATTCTGGGTAACAGAATCTGGTGAGAGCCCCACAAGTCGCCCCATTTTGGATTCCCCTAGGTGTCTAGTTTCCAAACATGCGCAGGTTTGCTAGGTTTCCCTAGGTGCTGGCTGAGCTAGAGTCCAAAATCCACAGCTAGGCACTTTGCAAAAAATAGGTCTGTTTTCTTTAGGAAAATATGATGTGTCCATTTTGTGTTTTGGAACATTTCCTGTCGTGGGCACTAGGCCTACCCACACAAGTGAGGTACCATTTGTATCGGGGGACTTGAGGGAACGTTGGGCGGAAGGGAATCTGTGGCTCCTCTCAGATTCCAGAACTTTCTGTCACCGAAATGTGAGGAAAAGGTGTTTTTTTGGCCAAATGTTGAGGTTTGCAAAAGAGTCTGGGTAACAGAACCTGGAGAGAGCCCCACAAGTCACCCCATCTTGGATTCACCTAGGTGTCTAGTTTAAAAAAATGTGCAGGTTTGGTAGGTTTCCCTAGCTGCTGGCTGAGCTAGAGGCCAAAATCTACAGCTAGGCACTTTGCAAAAAACACGTCAGATTTCAATATAAAAATGTGATATGTCCATGTTGTATTTCCTGTCGCGAGCATTAGGCCTACCCACGCAAGTGAGGTACTATTTTTATCGGGAGACTTGGGGGAAAACAGAATAGCAAAACAAGTATTATTGCCTGTTGTCTTTCCCTACAATTTTTCCTTCCAAATGTAAGATAGTGTGTAAAAAAGACGATAATTTGAGAAATCCCCTGTAATTCACATGCTAGTATGGGCACCCCGGAAATCAGAGATGTGCAAATAACCACTGCTTCTCAACACCTTATCTTGTGCCCATTTTGGAAATACAAAGGTTTTCTTGATACCTATTTTTCACTCTTTATATTTCAGCAAATTAATTGCTGTATACCCGGTACAGAATGAAAAACCATTGCAAGGTGCAGCTCATTTATTGGCTCCTGGAACCTACAAGCCCTATATATCCCCGCAACCAGAAGAGAGACGTAACAGTATATTGTTTTAAAAAATCTGACATGGCAGGAAAAAGTTAGAGTAAAACGTGGAGAAAAATGGCTGGGTTTTTTTAACCTCAATTTCAATTTCGTTTAATTTCAGATGTTATTTTCTGTAGGAAACCCTTGCAGGATCTACACAAATTAACCCTTGCTGAATTCAGAATTTTGTCTACTTTTTGGAAATGTTTAGCTCTCCAGGATCAAGCATTGGTTTCACACCCATTACTGTCACTAACTGGAAGGAGGCTGAAAGCAGAAAAAATAGTAAAAATGGGATAAGTCCCAGTAAAATGCCAAAATTGTGCTAAAAAATTGGGTTTGCTGATTCAAGTCTGTCTGTTCCTGAAAGCTGGGAAGATGATGATTTTAGCACCACAAACCCTTTGTTGATGCCATTTCCAGGAGAAAAACAAGCCTTCTTCTGTACCCTTTAATTTTTTTTTTTTTTTAACAGAATTTTCACTGTATTTTGGCTAATTTGTTGGTCTCCTTCAGGGGAACCCACAAACTCTGGGTTCCTCTAGAATCCATAGGATGTTGGGGAAAAAAGAACGCAAATTTGGCGTGGGTAGCTTATGTGGACAGAAAGTTATGACGGCCGAAGTGCGAACTGCCCCAAATAGCCAAAAAAAGGCCTTGCACCTGAGGGGAAAAAGGCCTTTGCAGCAAAGGGGTTAGTAAGTCTTCATCATTCACAAGTAAAAAACTACTTCACTGATCACGTTCTCCATGTTCCCTTTCTCTTGTCTCCCTATATCATTGTCTCTTCTGTACAGAGCTACTCATCTTTTGGTCCATCTTCAACATAACATGGAAGTCATGAACGTCTTTCACCTCATATGATTCACAGAACTTCTTAAGACCTCCTTCAATTCGCCCTCATCTTATTTTAACTAGATCGCGTTCTTTTACATCATCTTTCAACTTTTTCTTCTTGATATGTGTTCTAACCTCACCTTTACCATCAACTAAGGAAGACATTCAAGAGGGATTCATTTTCATACCTGCTTTTCTTCCCCTCATTACCTCAAAAGCTTTTCTACCTTGTACACCATTTTTCAAAGTGCAGTAAGCCCATACTAGAGCATTCACCATAGTGCAGACATTTTTGCCACTGTTTAATCCCATCTGAATGATTACTTTCACTATTTGATTACACCTCTCAACTACTCCATTTGCCTGTGGATTGTATAAAGACGCCCAGGAATGACTTATTTCACAATACTTTAAAAACGTTTTCATCTCATTTGATATCAATTGTGTGCCATTATCAGTAATGAGCTTTATGGGGAAACCTTCCGCCCTGAACATTTACTGCAATGTTTTAATTGTGTTTGTAGTTGCGATTTCTCTCAAGAACTTAACAATCAACCACTTTGAGTGGACATCCACCATTACTAGAGCAAATCTCAAATCTGACACAACTCCTCCTAATAAACCAATAAAATCTATGCATACTGTATGCCACGCCTTTTCAGGGTCTGATATTCTCCCATCATAGCTTGCTTCCTCACTTTCAATCTCTTTTCTCCTTCTTTTCAATCCACACATCTTTCCACTCAATCGTCCACATCACTATTGACACCAGGCCACCAAAAATGTTCTTTTAATGTTATTTTCATTAAAGTTTGACCAAAGTGTCCTTCATGTGCCAACTTAAATAATTCAATTCATGTCTTACACCTTCTGGAGGAATAAACCTGTCCCCTCTCATAACAATATCTTCAGCAACAAGTGACATGTCTTCCAAAAACCTTTAAATATGGTCTAATATGTACACTTACTGCACTCTCCCTCCTTCTATGATCATTTTGATGACACCATTCAAAATCACATCATTTGCCATGCTTTTGCACCATTCTTCTTGTGACACCAAATCTTGTGTACACTCCACTACATCTTCCACACTAGCCACCTCACCCTCTTACTCGCATTTCTGTACTTGTTCTCTGTCTACTTCTCTTCAATCTTGTGGTAAATGTGAAAGACAGTCTGCTTGGACATTACTTCACCGAGGAATATATTCTATTTCACACTGATATTCTTGTAATCGTGCAGCCATTCTGGTCAATCGTGTTGATCCCTTGACTGCACCACCCGGCAGTAGCACTCATAGTAAGGGTTTATGTTCCATGTTAAGTGTTATTTTCCGTCCCCAGATATAGGTCCTAAAATAATCCATACCACCATTAAATGTCTCTTTTTCAATCACAAAGTAATTTCCTTCTGTTTTAGTCAGCGATTGTGATCCAAATGCACAGTTTTTTTCTGTACCTCTCTAGTTTTGTGACAAAATTGCCCCCAATCCAATCACACTTGCATCAACTGTAACAATGGTCTTTGAATTGATATCAAATGGTACCAAAACCCTTGCCGCACACCTTTTATTTTTTTATATTCTGAAATGCATTTTTTTGTTCCTCTTCCCACTGAAAGTTTGTCCTTTACGCAACAGTTTCCTGACACCCTCTGTTTTATTTGCAAAATACATTTTGAATAATATTCAATGAGTCCCAAGAACGATCTCAACTGATCTTTGTCTTGGTGAAAAAGAGTTTTCCTGATAGCCTCTAGTAAATCTTTTTTTGGCTTAACCCCTTGTTCAGATAACACATATCCCAGGTAATCGGTTTAATTAACCGAAAATTTGCATTTCTCTTTTTTTAAGGTCAGTCCTGCCACCTTGATCCTATCTAAGACACAATTCAAAGTGTTATTGTGGTTTTCCTCTGTATCACCAATTACTAGGATGTCATCTCGAAAGTAGATTACATTATTTACATCCTTAAACACTTCTCCCATCACCCTCTGAAATACTTCAGCAGCGGAGGCGAGGCCAAATGGTAATCTCCCTGGAAGATCCCTTCCATTGTGATAAATGCTGTAAGATTTTTTTGACAATTTGTGCAATTTAATTTGGTGACCAGCACTTCAGAGATCGAGTTTTGAGAAATACTTGCCACCCTTTAACAATCATATCAGTTAATTTATATTTGGTAATGGATAGTTGTCTACCACAGTGACTTGGTTGAGTGTACAGAGGTCTACACAAAATCTCAAGCTACCATCTGATTTTTCTATAACCACTACCGGAGAATGATCCAGCTAGATGTTTCAATTTGTTCAATTACGCCATCCTGCACCATATCATTTATCATTTTGTGAGACTCCTCACATGCTGAAAAATGTACCTTTCTCAATCTATGCTGAATATGGAATGCATTTTCTTTGCCATAATCTTATACATATAACATTTGAGTTCTCCCAGTCTGGTAGTGAAAATTTCCTTATGTGCCTCTAGAGTCATTCTTCAACTATCATAACTCGGCCCCATCCCCTTGAATCTACCCTGATGTGCAAATCACATCCACTTTTCCCTCCACCTTTCTTTGTTGAAATTCAATCTTTGCTAATATGTATCCAATTATAGCTATCTTCTCTCCCTGATACCCAACTGGATTGATATCCTTAGTCAGAAGACGTACATGTGGTCATTCCCTTAAAAACATTTCTTTGAGTATAATGGTATTTTATAATTTTGTGCTTTGCACACGTGGGTTCGTATCCCATCCTTGACGTCAATGTTGAAATGATGTACCTTCACACTTAATGTGATATATAAAGACATGTTTATCACTCACAGGACACAGCGCATGGAGCTCCCTTGCCAGCCTCCAGGTGACTGTCATTACCAGATGCTCTGCATTCCATTCACTGGAATTCTTGACATGTGTTGCATGCTAAGTACAACACAAATCCTCAAGCTTACAGTTCAAAACACATGTTAGCAATCAATCTGGGCTAAAGTCTGATTGTTTAAAGGCCAAGTCACAGTTACCCGGGCTGCGTTCCTGTTGCTAGAAAACATTGACTGACCCAATAAAATTATTTCCTTACCGGGTTTGGGCACAATGCCCTGTCCCCGCCTCTTCAGAGGTCCTCTCACATTGAGCTGTCTCCGTTTGGCGTCAGGATTCAGCGCCATATCGAGAAGTATGGAAGGATTAATCCTTCATTTTTGTCGGGCAAAAAACTGCCTTTTTGGGCACCTATAATGGCTGGCTCCATCTGGGAATAGTGCATAGGTAAAACACTCACTCATGCACATAACTGAAAAGTGAGCATTTTATTTTTTTATATAAAAAAGGATGAATGCTGCATTTTATATTATGTAGTAATTACATTTACAGGAGTGTAACTAGATAGAAAATGTAAGCAAACATTGTCATAATTAATAGAGTATTTCACATATAAACTTTGTTGTTCAGTGTGCTAATCTAATTAATTATTAATGTATTTGATTATCCTGTATTGGTATGTTAATGGAAAGAGTTTGATTGTGCATAATTATTGAAAATGAGCTTACCATTATATGTAAGTATGTAGTATTCCTAAATGTATCCATGGTGTCAACACATTGGTAATGCCTGTTTCTTTTCAAACAGTTACAGTGTTCATATATTATTCTCCAATTATCCCTCTCCAATCTACCCTACTATATCTACCTTACTTACTACCAATTTATCATATTATAGACCATCCAATCTACCCCACTGTAATCTACCCCACTACATTCCACTCCGTCTGCCACATTCCACTCCACTTTTCCCAAATCTGTTTTACTCTGCTCCAAACAATCCAACTCCAATCTACCCCACTCCACTTAACCCCAATCTACTACACTCCATTCCAGTCTACCTAGGCTACTCACTCCAATCCACCCAATCTACGCCACTCCACTCTACACCAATCTACCAACACTCCATTCCACTCTACCCTGCTCCACTTCACTCTAATCTACCACAAGCCATTCAAATATACTCCACTCCAGTTTGCTCTAACCCACTCCACCTCACTCCAATCTACCCTACCCTACCCCACCCCCAAACTACCCAACTCCAATCTACTCCAACCAATCTACCCTGCTCCAATCTACCCCAATCTTCCCCACTCCAATCTATCCCACTCCATCCCAATCTACCATGCTCTAATCCACCCAGTCTATCTCACTCCACCCTAATCTTCCCCAGTACACTCCACTCGTCTCCAATTTATCTCACTCCACTCCACTCTTGACTCCACTTCAATCTAGCCAAATCCACCCGACAGCACTCTAATCTACCCAACTCCACCCCACTCCAATCTACCTACTCCAAACCAATCACTCTACCCCAATCTACCCACTCCAATCTACCCGACCCCAGCCACCCCATGATACTATATTCAACACCACTCCAACCTACTCCACTCCAATCTACACTATTCTATTCCAATCTACTCCACTCCTATCTATCTCACTCCAATCTGCCCTCCTCCAGTGAACTCCACTCTTCTTCAATCTACCCCAAAATATCCCACTCCAATCTACCCCAACATATCCCACTCCAATCTACCCCACTCTATCTCAACCTACACCACTCCAATCTACCATGCTAATCTACCAAATCCAATCTACCCCACTCCAGTCTACCACCACTCTACCCCCATGCCAACTTACCTCAGTCTACCCCATTACACTCTATCTCAATCTACACCACTCAAATCTAGCCCTCACTAGCTTTTACCCATGTAGAACAGCAGCCACACTGGCGTACAACATGGCTAAAGCACAATTACATAGGCAAGACCTATTGGCTTGATCAATGTTTGTTAGTAATGTTTCTTAGTCCGGTGTAAGTACTGACAGGAAGTGTCCTACACATTCTTGTAAGGAGATCCTTGCTGGACATTAAAAAACATAGAATATATATACATATGTTTAGTTTTTCGTTTTACACAGTGTTTTAACTCTCAAGATGGGACTTAGATTCAGAAATTAATTGGGGAAAATGTTATAATTAGAAGTTATAATTGATTCTTACTCTTCTGATCTTCACAAGGAATCACTTTTCCCAGATGTACCTGTCCCTACTGCCATCCGGATCATCTTTTTTTTCCTACGGTTTTCCTCTCCCTCTTCTTAATTCTCTTTAATTTATTTATTGCCCTGCCTTTCTTTTTCCCTTTCACTTTCTACCTTTTACTTTCTTTTCAGGCCCCTTTCACCTGTCTCACCTCTTCTTTTCCCCTCTTTCTGTAAAGCTAATCTCAAATCCTGTGGCCTTCTCTTCTGCAACCATAGCTTTCTGGGGTACCAACTGCAAGTTCAGGGTTTCAGTCAGACTTCTCAATCAAGAGAATGACTCCTCGAGTTGGTGTCAATGATGCCTCTGAAATCTGTGTGGCTTGCGGGGTGGGCGTGCTTCTTGAAGAAACCAAAATAAAAATTGGTCTCATGCTCTGCATTTATCTGGAGAAAACCTGTGCACAGGCTCCAGTGAGAGACCCTGACACTACAACACTCCCTTTACAAATTTCTTTCCAACAGAATTTTAACGTAACTCTTATTAATGTATACGCCCGATAGGTTTCACGTGGATCAGAATCACACATTTTAACTTTACTCTCTGATTTTTTTTTTAGATACTATACAAACTAACTCTTATTTAATTATCGCTGGGGATGTAAATTGCACCTTCGAACCCTCTGTGTTTTTTTGTGATTTAACCGTGGAGGAGGACGAACTATGGGGGATTGCACAATTGAATGGTGATATCCCTTGCCCACGTTCTCGAGTTGCAGCTCAGCTAGCCTCATTATGTTTAAAGTTTGGCCTCAGGGCTTGTAATGGCCGTACTCCTTCTGATCTAAACTTTACACCTACAGTCCAACGAGGTTCTCTGACTAGTGTTATCGATTATTTCCCAGTGGATGTGCGACTTTGGCCATTATTGAGAGATATGAGGATGGATTCCAGGTGCGAGAGCAATCATTATCCCCTGTTACTCACCCTCTCTGGAAATATCTTCAGTAGAACCTCGAACACGCAATTTACAATGGTCCCTCCCCCTATTCTGAACAATGCTTACACGAAGGTAGGGTGGCCAAAAGTGACCCCTATTTGTTACGCGAGATTTACCAAATGTTTTCCGATAACTTGTCAGCCTATGAAGATTTTGATCCCAAGGCTATTCCATTTCTTGGTATCCATGAAAACATGATGGTCAAACTTCAAAGTATTTTTTACAAAAAGGTTACGGTAAGCCTGTGATGTGGGGTTCCGACTAACAGTAGATGGTTTAACGATTTGTGTATGAGGGCCAAGTCCGGCCTAAAAAAGGCTATTAAGGCTGGGACCCCGGGGGCGATCCAACAAGCCAGATGTATGTATAAAAAGACAATTTTACAATCCAAGAAATCCTGGGAAGACTCTATTTGGCAGGAGCTGTTGGATGCTACAAAAACAAGTAATAACACGCTTTTCTGGGAATTGTTGACTAAACATGAGAGAGGGGGTAGGTCTAATCTAAGGAACCATATTCAACCCGAAAGTTGGGTGGAGCACTTCTCTCTTCTTTATGAGGGAATTACCTCTCCTGGGGCTTCTGATTGTGATAACGTGGCATTAGACCCCCTCACTTCGCTAAATGCTAACCCTGCCATTTCTTTCCCCGACGGGAGTCTATATGACCCTGAGGGTCACATTTGTTTCTCCTTAGAAGAAACTGCTGATGCTATCAACTCCTTGAAACCTGGTAAAGCCCCAGGACCAGATAAAATCCCACGCGATCTTTATTAGTCCGAGCCATCTATATGTACCTGGTATATCAACTTATTGTTAAATAAAATCACAGAAAGAGGACAGATTCCCGGGACGTGGAAGGGTGCCGAAAGTATCCCCATCTACAAAAAGGCTAACACAAATCTCCCAATCAACTATAGACCGGTTAGTCTAATTGATAATCTGCAAAAAATCTTTGCCAAACAGCTCCTAGGTAGACTATCGAGCTGGGTCACGGAACAGCAGATTCTTTCTCCGCTACAGGCGGGGTTCCGGCCTAGAATAAGTACGGTAGACCAGGCCTTTAGGTTGGCTGTGCTACATTGGAAATATATAGTTCTGGCAAAGCAAACCTTATATGTTGCCTTTGTTAATTTGCGTTCTGCCTTTGATTTGGTCCCAAGAGAAAAGCTTTGGGAAGTGTTATACAAAATAGGGATACCACCCAATATAATTCACCTATTGAAACGCATGCACGAAGACACATATGCGCAAGTGAGATGGGGCAACCAAGGTGAATTGACTAATAAATTCCCCATTAAAAGAGGTGTCCGACAGGGTTGTGTGCTTGCACCACTCCTGTTCTCTCTATTTATTAACGAGGTGGTGCAAGAATTAAGGGCATGTCAGAATGATGCTCCTACCTTAGTTAATCAGAAAATTCCTATTCTTCTTTTTGCGGATGACTCCCTACTCATTTCAAAAACCCCTATGGGTTTACAAATCCTTGTGGACAAATGTAATTTATTTTATTGGAATTCTGGTCTAGAGTTGAACCTGAAGAAAACTAAATTGATGGTGCTTCGCTCTGGCCCTCGGAAGAAATGCACTATAAGGTTAGATGGTGTTATCTTGGATCAGGTTAATTCCATTGATTACCTGGGTGTGAGGCTCACAAATTCACTCCATTGGGAGGAACAGGTTAGCAAGAGTGCTGGGCTTTTGCAACATCGGGCAGCATCCATACTGCGCCTTTATAGGAGCATGATGGCCAAAGCTGTATCCCCAGCAATAAAAATTTATGTGGCCAAGGCGCAGGGTGCTGCTGCCTACGGTGCGGAGATTTGGGGCACCTCTGATAGTAGTAGAATAACCAAAATTGAGAATAGCTTCGCACGGGCTTTATGTGCATTCCCCATTAGCACCCCATTAATCCCCTTGTTTCTAGATTTAGGGCTAAAACGAATGGCTGACTTAATTATTCTACGACCTCTGCTGTATTGGGTGAGGCTATGGATAGACCCCGAATTGGTTGTATATAAGTCCTCACTTCTAGAATTGATAAAATGTTCTAATTTTACCTCCATCCCATGGATTAAACACGTATCCAGCTGGTTTTGTACATTGGGACTGAGAAACTTATGGGAGAATCCCCATCAACTTGAGAAGTCCCATGTAAAAGTATTGAAGGGAGCCTACTGGTCCTATATACGGAACAACTATATTTCTCACAAATTTAATGGTCGTTTAACTAATCTTTTTATTGATTTTAAATGGTACCCAGAGTTCGAATTATACCTAGATATAATACCTGACTTATTAGGCAAAGGACTGCCAGATTCCGTTTTGGAACACTACCATTGATGGCCTTGACGAGCAGATGGGGATCCAACACTACTTTTGAAACTTGTCCTGTGTGTGGCAATTCCCCTGAAACAGTAGAACATTTTATGTTTTTTTGTCCTGCTTACTTAGTCCCAAGGTCTAAATGGATCCGCAAAATTTGTCGGGAATTGAAGTTAAGAAAATGTGCTTTAGCTCTGAGGATCCTAAAAAGTCACAATTCAAACGTGCTAATTTATGCTGTAAGCAAGTTTTTAGTAGCGGCATGGCGTATACATAACTTATCTACAATGATCTTAACTGTTTTTTAAGTTGGGCAATCAGGGATTTTACTCTTTTTTTTTTTCTTAGATTTGGTTTATGGCAGATTTGTACTGTTTTATTCATGATGATTATTTATCTTTGTATTGTATTGCTTTGATGGTCTGCTGGCCGAATAAAGCTTGTGTGAAACACACACAACACTCCCTTCCGAGGTTCCTACAATAGTATTCACCCTATAATCTATCACAGTTTTTATATATAGCACCAACAAAAGATTTGCTTTGATAAACTTTCCCATCTTCCCCGCTTACACGAATCAGCAGGGTAGGCTACACTCCTACCAGCAAAGAAAAAAGGTCTATTTAGAACTATTAAGTCACAAAATCGGCACAATGCCACCACCACTTCATGTCAACAAGCTAGGAAATGGACTACAGTCCCATGTTGACAACAAGCACTGGCAAAGCCAATAGGTTGTGCCTATGCAAGAGCTACTGTCTTTGCCAATGTGTGTTAGCCATGTTGTACACCAGCGTACTGTGGAGTCACACTGAGTGGCATACCCTGGACTGATGTACAGTGCATTAGTGTACAGTGCTGCAGAGGCTAGTGGTGTAGAGTGCAGTGGCACTAAATTCAGCTGCATACAATGCTGCGTCGTAGAGTGCAGTGATGTAGATTAGAGTGGTGCATAACAGAATACACTGGTGCAGATTGGGGAGAGTGGAGTAGCTCAGAGTAGAGTGGTGCAGGGTAGAGTGCAGTGGTGTTGAGTGGCTTAGAGAGGTGCACAATTGAGTGGCGTAGAGTCTAGTGATGCAGAGGGCAGTGGTGCACAGTAGAGTCCTGTGGTATAGAGTGCAGAGTAGAGTCTAATGGCAGAGTGCAGTGGCGTAGGATGTAGTGGCGTACAGTGGAGTAGTGCACAGTAGAGTAGTGTACAGTGCAGTGTTGCAGAGAACAGTGCAGTGTGTAGAATGGCATTGACAGCAGTGTCACAGAATAGGGCAAAGCAGAGTACAGTGCAGTGGCGTAGAGTGCAGTGACAGAGCGCTGTTGTGTAGAGTGCAGTAGCATAGAGTGCTGTGGTAAATAGAGGAGTGGTGCAGAGTGCAGTGGCATGGTGTGGAGTAGCAAAGGCTAGGGTAGAGTGGCGGCGAGTGCAGTGGCGCAAAGTAGATTGTTTCAGAGTAGAGTGAAGTGGAGTGATGCAGGGTAGAGTGCAGTTTCGTAGAGTGGCATAGTGTAATGGCATAGAATAAAGTGGTGTAGAGGGCAGTGGCATAGACTGCAGAAGTGCAGAGTTGATTTGAGTGGCGTACATTGGATTCCTGTAGAGTGCCGGGGCATAGAGCTCAGTGTTACAGAATAAAGTGCATTGGTATATAGTGTATTGGCATAGAATGCAGTGTTGCAGAGTGGCATACAGTGGAGATGTTCGGAGTAGATTAGTGTGGCGTGGAGTGGTGTAGAGCGCAGCGGCGAGAGTGAATGGGCACAGAGTAGAATGGTACAGTGTAGAGAGGAGTGGCGTGAAGCAGCGTAGAGTGCAGTGGCATAGAGTGCTGCAGCGTTCAGTGGTATGGAGTGGTGTGAAGTAGAGTGGTGCAGAGTAGTGTACAGTGGTGTAGAGTGGACTATTCCTAGTCAGGTGGCATACTGCCATTACAGACAATCCATTTACAAATGAAATGTCTGTTATTTTCATAGGCATACAGTTTTATTAATAAAACTATGCAGAGCACAGACAAAAATGTGTGGAAATTGCATCACCAAGTGTAATGATTTGTTTTGCTCATATTAAAGTATTTGTTTCCAACACACTTCAGAAGTAACAAAAAATATGCTTCATTTGTGTTCCTAATTCTGATAAATTCTGAAATACTTACACAGTTCATTGAAATTGGATTGTGTGTGAGAAAAAGCTCTTTCCTCCCCCAGTATCCAGCATGATTGTCACATAAATCCTCTCACTTTGAAGTCAGAGAAAGAAAAATAAACAAGTGCCCTCGGAAGACAGCACCTGACATTTTACCTTGGTCTTTAAATGCACAGCAAATGTGATGAGATGCGAACAAGATTTGCAGGCCTTTTTTTTTTTTACAGAAAGGGGGCACTCGGAAGTATACTGTAAATAAGGTTTGAGCAAGGTACGAACTGAATCTGGAGAGACTAAAACAAATAAAGTCAGCAAATGGAAAGTAAGACAATGACAATTACAAAGCCAATGGTAAGCAACGGGTGGAATGCATTTCTAGGTCAGCTTTCTGAATGTACCTAAGACGTCTTTAGCAAACCAGACAGCTGTCCTCTCTGGTAGGTTGCAACCGAAAAAGATGGCATGCATGGTGCCTTTCTGTTGGACTTACTACCATTCTGAACCTTTGTATCCTAAGGGACAGGACTAGGCCTCACCATACATGCTGAATTACAATGTTAGCTGGGTTGGTAAAAAGTCAGGATGCCAGTTTCACATGCAGTGGTATCACTCAGAGCAATGGATGTACTCCTGTATTACACAATGCAGGGGCCATTCCCATCCCAAAAACTATTTTGCCATAAAATTAGCCAAGATGTGTGATACCGGCTGAATCCATCCATTAGCGCCATGAAAAAAAAAAAAAAGAAAGTGTGGGTGCGGGGTTTGCTTTTTTCTGTTGAGACAGGTTTTATTTGAATATTACCCAGCTTGTAGCTCTCTGCAAAGATGATCTCTTAACGTTCCCAGGCATGCTTCCAGTGAGCTGTGAAACAGACTGGACACCGCCCTGCATCAACAAACGACTGCCTCAGTTCTCTCGGCAGGGATTTTTCAGTGATGAAAGTTAAGACATGGCCATCCCCCCAACAGGAATTTGAAGCAAGGACTCAAAACCTTTCATCGTCTCTATCCAGCATATTTTAGTGAGTCACCAGGATAAGATGTGCAGAAAAAAACAAAACCTGATTACTTTCCAGAAAGTTTGCCTTATCCTTCATGACAGAGTTGGATATGAGATTTGCAAGTTAATGGATAGGCACTGCCCACATGAGAAGCTCATAAGCTACCTGTAAGCTCACCAGCTGCCAAAAGTAGCTCTTCAACTTGGAGTCTACCCTAGTTTAAGATTCAAAGGATCTGGAGCTTAGCTGTGCTGACTTTGCTCACCTCTCGGTTGTAGACCTTTGAAGCAGAGGCCAGTCTAACCAACAGCAATGTTCAATGCTCAAACACCACATAATGAGACTAACAGGATAAAGACTGCAACATAACAAATCACCATGCAGCAAAGCCACCTGCTGCAGTGGGCTTTGCTTCTGTTAATCACATTGTCTATGTATGTAAGCTCTAGCTGGGAAGTAAGAGAACGGTATCCTAAGTCTGAGACCGAGTGAGATGGAATCAACATATGCAAACTCAATAAAAATAATGTGATAACCATGTATGATGTGGTATCTACTGTAACAGTGTTATGTTTGTTAGTAGCTCAAGATGATTTTCTTTGATCCAAAGTAGCTTAGTCTGCAGAAAAGGATTTAGACCCCTGATGTAGGTCATGCACTAAAGTAGCAAAATTATCTAATTGGAAGGTCACAGGAGAACGCTTTCATCAGAACAGCCTACAACATATAATGGGCTGGAGTGGATGGTGAGATGTAATAATCTAATGGAGGGCAGACTCAATTTTTCTCTACTAAGGACTGCTTGTTTTGGGGTAGAGGATGCATGAAATGTCAGTATCAGTTTAAGGATACTATATTCACAATTTGTCACAGATAGCAACTCAAATAGCGCTAAGAAAAGATTGAATACTACTATTCTTCATATGTAGGATGTAGGAAAGTACCCTTTTCTTGGCATGGTTACCCCTACATTTTGCCTGTTGTCACTGTGTTTTGACTGGATTCACTGGGATCCTGCTAACCATGAAGCTAGTGACTATACTCTTGACCTCTAAATATGGTTGCTTAGGATTTAGCACTCCCCACAATTGACATACTGGTGCCCCCATGTAAGTCCCTAGTATATGGTACTTGGATACCCAGGGCATTGGGGCTCCAGGGGTTCCCCGTGGCCTGCAACACTTATTGTGTCACCCATGGGAGCCCATGCAAAATGTGTCTGCAGACCAGAGGGCAGGGTGCAGGAACCTGTGTATGAGGGCACCCCTGCATGAGAAGAGGTGCCCCTGCTATCCCCAGCTCTGTTTTTCTGGACTTCGTAAGTGCCGGGAAGCCATTTTACCCATGTACTGACCACAAGTCCCTATCTATGTCTAGGTACATAATGGTAACTCCGAAGCTGGGCATGTTTGGTATCAAACATGTCGGAATCATACCCCAATACTGCTGCCAGTTTTGGCTCTATGATTCCATGCACACTGGGGCTCCTTAGAGGACCCTCCAGCATTGCTCCAATCAGTCTTCTGGGGTTTTCTGGGTGGCCCGCACTGCTGCCACCCCTCAGACAGGTTTCTACCCTCCTGCTGCTTGACCAGCTGCAGCAGAGGAAGGCAGAACAAAGGATTTCCTTTGGGAGAGGGAGGCAACACACTCTCCCTTTGGAAATAGGTGTTACATGGTTTGGGAGGGGTAGCCTCCCCAAGCCACCGGTATGCTTTGAAGGGCATATTTGGTACCCTTCTTGCATAAGCTGGTTTGCACCAGTCCAGGGACCCCTGGTCCCTGCTCTGGCACGAAACTGGACGATGGAAAGGAGAGTGACCACTCCCCTGTCCATCACCACCCCAGGGGTGGTGCCCAGAGCTCCTCCAGGTGGCCACTTGATTCTGCCATCTTGGATCCAAGGTGGGCAGTAGCCATGGGAGCATCTCAGTGGCCAGGTCAGGCAGGTGATGTCGAGCCCCCTCCTGATAGGTGGTCACCCTGCTAGTTGACCAATCCCCCTTCCAGGGCTAATTAGGGTCTCCCACTTGAGTGGATCCTCAGATTCGACACACAAGATTCCAGCAGGACTGATCTGCATTGTTTACTTCATCTTCTGGCCAAAAGGACTGCAACTGGGGAATTGAAAATTTGCAACTCCAGCGACGACTTCGCTCTGCAACATTGTTTCTACGGCTCCTTCCAGCAATGGCAACATTTCCCTGGCTGTGCATCCTCTGAGGGTGAGGAATCTTCAGCCTGCATAAGAAGGAGAAGAAGGAGTCACTCCCCTGCATCCGCAGGCACTAACTGCAACAACAACCAGCTGCATGTTTCTTCTCTCCTCCGGAACTGCGTGGATCCTGCATCAAGGTCGGTGGTCTGCAGTGGTCCCATTGGTCCTTTCTACCAGCTGTCCAATTTGGGAGACAGTAAGCCCTTGCCTTTCCTTGCAGGACAGTACCCCCCTTTACCTTTATTTTTGTAACAATGTGTGGTTCTTTCATGTGTGTAAGTGCTGTGTGACTGTAGTGGTATTGCATAAGCTTTGCACGTCTTATAGATAAGTTGTGGCTGCTCCTCCACAGCTACCTCTAGAGAGCGGTGGCTTCCTAGACATTGTCTACACCTCACTAATTGAGGATACCTGGAATAAGGTGATAACACCATAGGTGGTCACCGCACACCAGGCCAGCTTCGAACATAGGACACAAAGAAGGGTCAAAACCAGACATTTCACTGAATGTGAAGAGCGTTTATGACCAGGTCTTTCCATACTTGATAAAGATACTATATTTTCTAATTAATCCGTATTTTCACCTACTACACCGTAACAGTGTAGTTGTAATGTCTGCATATTCTACAGGCCTAGTTCAAGATCAAACTACAATATGAAAATTCATGTATATGAAGCATGTTGTACTTACAAATTAGTACTGAGTCCGAGCCTCTTCTTCGCAGGTCACTGACTGTCACAGAGAAACACATGGCTTGTTGCTTAGTGTTATGATCTTCATTAGCAGATCAGTCCAGAAAATGAATTGGGTCTGACTTTAATATGCTTTCACTATTTGTTTACCAGTGAAGTCGTATTCGAAGTAATTCATCCAGTCCTTGAGAGCACACTGCCAAGAAAAATCTATTGCTGCCAAGTGGCCTCATGTCATATGTCTTCAACTAGTCGTTTTAAATCAACCACTGAATGTAGTCTGTAACTGTAACACTGAAAATATGGCCTCAAATGTCTCAGTTTGCATAATATCCGGGACCTGTATGAAATATCAGTCATGGTAACAGGCCTGTCGGCAGGTAAGTAGATTAGATCAGTGTTTCCCCTCAACTGTGGGTTATGAGTCGATTTTTGGTGGGTTTGAAAGTGTAAGAAATAAAACTACCTTTAAATGCTGTATTTATTTTGCACATTTGATGCGCTTTAATGTCCGAAGTCAAATGTTAGGTTATGTCTTTTAAGAAACTGATGTTTAACTTTTTTTTTTAAGGGGGAGTTGAGTTTACAGACTCCTTTCACTATGCAATCAAAGAAAGAAAAGTAGACTGCATTATGTGATAAGCGTGCTGGAGTGCAAATAGGGTGAAGGGAATGGCTGTTGGATATCATTTTTGCACACACAAAATGTAAATACCTGCAAATGAACTGTATACATTCAGCAGTTAGGAAAGCAAAAATGAAGCACTTTTTTTTATATAATTCTGAAGCTTGATGGAAACAATGATTTTAACAGGATTAAACCAAATGAACACACTTTACTGTATGATGCACAAATGATAAATATTCACTGAAATCCAATTTTCAAACCTTACCATTTGTGTGCAAGGTAGTTTTTTTTTTTTAGTAAAACTGTATGTATATATGTGCAATTGTAGTTGACATTTCAATGGAAAATGTGCTGTCTGTAAATTACCCTGTGCTGCTACATGATGCCTGCCTCATGTCCATTAAAACTAGGTGGGTC
Organism: Pleurodeles waltl; assembly: GCF_031143425.1. Lineage (NCBI taxonomy): Eukaryota > Metazoa > Chordata > Amphibia > Caudata > Salamandridae > Pleurodeles > Pleurodeles waltl. The sequence continues at coordinate 866,071,280 of NC_090444.1, read as the reverse complement.
ACAAACATTTTGTCATTCTAAAAAGTGGATTATGGTTTTGAAAAGTTTAGGAAGCAATTGATTAGAGACCATACAAATATCCAACTGGGTCATGGGTTGAACACAAATCACAATGCAATAGTATGCTCACCTAATAGCTGGCAATAAAATAAAGTGACACTAATAATGCTGCAAAAATCGTAATAGTGTGCCATTACATTTCCATTTATTTAGCTGTAAAAGTTCCTAATCCGGCGGCAAAACCTGCAGTGGTTTACTATGAGGAAACTTGTTTTCCTATGATCTTTCAATGAGGTTGAAAAATGGAGGGGTCCGTAGCGTGATCTGCCAAGAGCCAATTTTTCTAAGCCATCTACTTTCGCTTTGACTCCAACCGACGCTATGAATAGAAATATTCTTTCTATAGGTGGCTGAGACCAATGTGGCTTTTTCTAAAGAATATATTATGGACTCAAAATTAGAATGTCATGCCATATGGTAGGAAAAAAATCGAATAATCAGTTTCATAAAGGATGGGTGGCGTCAGGCACAGGGTAGACATCTGACTGCACTTCATTAAACTTTCTCTTCATAATGATTTGTAGGTACATGTGTGAAAATTGTAGGTTAAGGAAATGGCTGCATAATGTTTGGAGAAAGTGCCTGAATGCTCATTTGTATAACCTACTTAAATATATCCAAAATCTGTGATGTGCCTCAGAAAATACTGAAGTATACAAGAACTGCTGATGGAATGCTTGAATTAATATCAGCCATGGTAATTCCTCTGGCCCCATCCAAGTCCATCATTATTTTGCACTCCATGCCACCTTAGTTTGGACCCAGCCATATGTGACTCAGTCTTGACCCTGCTTCTAATGGAAATGGTTCAGTCTGAACTGCCAAGCCAAGTCCTCCCTGAAACGGAACACAAGCAACCCATGACTGGTTTAGCTCTTGTTATAGGCTCATCAGTCTGGTATAGTTTGGTTCCAGTGACACAGTGTGCACAGTGACATGGTGGGCAAAATATGATGCGTTGGAATGCAGCCCAGAGTGATTGCCCGTGTTTGAGATTAATTCAAGAACTCCATCAACTTGTTTTTGAGCCTCTGGAAATAGCCTCCTTTATTTTGGCATTCGTTTGAAAATATTTTAGTGCTACAACCAACACAGTAGCAGGTATACTATCAAAGGCCATACAAATTAAACCCTTAAAACCAAAAGGCACATTTTTATTATGTGAAGAATGAAATATGCTTGTTTGTTGGGTGCAAATGCATGTTGCCAAGTACATATTTTATGCCTAATTACAAAAGTGCTCTTTTGAATTAAAAAAATCAACATTTATGAATTTTCATCAAAGGTTGTTTGCAATGGCACTGGATAGGTTTTTCCATAACTCGTGAACTAATCTGCCTAAAGCTCATAAATCCATGAGGTTTACTTTTTTGAAAAATGGATATAAAGTAGACGACAGAAGTGATAAAAAACAAGGGAGTTTCATATTTCTTTCTATGATAAGCTGATTGCACTGAAGCCAAATACATAACCGCCAAGTTTCATGAATTTGCAACATTTTTTCATGTTTTAGAATTAACTGTAAATTGTAAGGCAGAAGAGTGCACATTGTTTAGGGAGATAACATTTGTCTCACAATAGACATCAAGGTGTGTTGCGACATGAGACCCAACTGAATCCTATGTTGCGGTCACTGACTGCTTAAAATGGTGTGTTGAAAAATAAGGGGCATACTTATACTCCACTAGCGCCAAATTTGCATCATTTTTTGATGCAAATTCGGTGCAAAACAAACTCCATATTTATATTCTGATGTTAGACCTTTCTAATGTCAAAATATTGGAGTGTGCACCATTTTTCAGATGTGTGCACCTACCTTGCACCAATGAGATGCAAGGTAGGCTTTCCCATCTAAAAAATGGTGCTTATCCCATAGCCCCATCTTTATCCCCAGTGCTAAAATGATACATGGGTGGGAGGAGGGGCTAAATAATGGTGCAAAGCATGCTTTGCACCATTATTTAACACCTGGGTCAGAGCAGGCGTTAGGGGACCTGTGGACCCATTTCCATGGTTAAACACCATGGAATGGGTCCACAGGTGCCCTTCTCAAGCCCCAGAAACACCCCCACCCACACCAGAGGGACACCGGAGGATGGGGGACCCCATCCCAGGTAAGTATAGATAAGTATTTATATATTTTTTCATTAAAGTGCCATCAGGGGCCCAACTTGGGGCCCCCAGCATGGCACAGGTTTCAATGGCCATGCCCAGGGGACCCTTGTCCCCTGTGCTGGCCATTGGGTTGGTGGGCATGATTCCTGTCTTTTCTAAGGCAGGAGTCATGTGGTATGGATGGTTTTGCTTCAGAAAATGACGCTAGGCTGGTTAGAGGCATTGTTTTTGCCTCTAACCAGCCTACTGTCATTTTTTGGTGCAAAACCCACTTCTCCCATATCGCCACCCCCACCTGGCTAACGTCATTTTTTTTTTTTAATGCTAGCCCACCCTTTGCGCCGTTCCATAAATATGGCACCCGGCTTGCGTCCTGGAATGGTGCAAGCCAGCGCTATACTTTTTGACTGAAAACTGCACAAATGCAGTTTTGCATAAGGGCCTTAGGGCCAGATGTAGAAAAGGGTTTTTCCCATTCTGTGTCAATGGGAAAATGTGTTCGTACATATGGCCCTTAATGTTTTAAAGAGGGACTATGCAAATAGGGTAGGTCCGAGCTAAAAGGCAAGTTTCCCACTGGGCAGGATCTCGTATATTTATTTATTTACAAGACTTTGAAACTCAAAGCATTTCAACAAGCAGTGATTCACAGAGCAGTAGTAGGTTGGTACACACAAGATTTACCAGTTTTGGGTGACTAAATAGAGAAGGGTATGGGTTATGATATATGCTTAGTGATAGCAATGTGTGACATTAAAAACTTTAGACATAAGATTGCATACATTTGGCAAGTATGTTGCTGTATGCAATTACTGCAATAGATTTGTTTGGAAAGCAGTTTTGAATGACACCAAAAGAGAGAATCTTGAAATTTCAACCGGAAGAGTGTTCCAGAGTCTTGGTCTCAGTAATTGAAATGAACCATCATGTTAAACGTAGGGATTTGGTTTTGGCTAAGAACGTTTTGTTGCCTGAACAAAAGCCCTCAATGAGCACCGAAAGAGGCTAGTTTGTAACGTAGTAGTTTAGGAGATTATATTCATCACTAAGGGCCTCATTACGAGTTACGCAGTCTATGGGCCGCCATGGCAGCGGTGGTTGACCAACTGCCATCAGGTTGGTGGCCGGTCAACCAGATTATGAGTCATGCTGGCCTATGGAGCAAAGACCGCCGTGGCCCTGCCAGGACCGCCAGGAAGCACAGACCGCTACGGTCACGAGGCAGCACAAACAGGCTTACATTATGAGATTGCACGCTGCCAATGTGACCCTGGTGGTCCAACCACCACGTCTCAGCAGGCAGAAGCAGGAACAATAAAGGGAGACACTCACCTGCAGGCAGCAGCAGCCTCACACGTTCAGTGGCACCATGGAGCCCATCACACAAGTCCTGCCACTGTTGCTGCTCATCGAAGGTGCACAAAATTCATGCCTCCGTGGGCGCAACAGACAGTAAGTACACACATCTACTTTTTTATTAACTGTAACAACGGATCATTGCGCCATAGTCCACATGATATGGGGATCACGCTACGGGCACCAAAGTACACTTGTCATTGTGTACACAGTCAGAATCATACACAAAGAAGGACACATGCAGTCACAATACGCCACCTATGGGCAAGTCTCTCACTCTGCACAGTAACACTACACAATAGCACAAACCTGAACATTTTACGCACAGTGTAGGAGCCTGGCCTGGCTTGTAGTGGGTACCAGAGGTACTTACACCTTGTGCCAGGTCCAGTTATCCCTTATTAGTGTAGAAGAGGTGTTTCTATCAGCTTAGGCTGATAGAAGGTTATAGCAGAGCAGCTTAGGCTGCACTAGGAGACATGCAAAGCTCCTACTATACCACTGATGTCATATGCACAATATCTTAAGAAAACACAATACACAGAAATACTAAAAAATAAAGGTTCTTTATTTTTTATGACAATATGCCAAAAGTATCTCAGTGAGTACCCTGAGTATGAGGATGCCAAATATACACAAGATATATGTACACAATACCAAAAATATGCAGTAATAGCAAAAGGAAGTAATGCAATCAGTGTAAAGTTACAATAGATTGCAATAGGAGTACATAGGTATAGGGGCAACACAAACCATATACTCCAAAACTGGAATGCGAACCACGAATGGACCCCAAACCTATGTGAGCTTGTAAAGGGTTGCTGGGGCTGTAAGAAAACAGTGAGGGTTAGAAAAATAGCCCACCCCAGACCCTGTAAGGTACGTGTAAAGTGCACCTACAACCCCCAGAGAGCACAGAGGTCGTGATGGGGGATTCTGCAAGTAAAACCAACACCAGCAAAGCAACAACAGTGGATTTCCGGACCTGAGTACCTGTAAGACAAGGGGACCAAGTCCAAGAGTCGCAACAGTGTCGAGAGTGGAGAGGAGCCCAGGAAATGCCAGCTGAGGGTGCAAGAAAGCTGCCACCGGATGGACGAAGCTTGGTGTTTTGCAAGAACAAACAGGACTAGGAACTTCCCCTTTGGAGGATGGATGTCCCACGCCGTGAAGAAGCTTGCAGAGGTGATCCCACGCAGAAAGACCGCAACCAAGCCTTGCTAGCTGCAAGGGTCGCGGTTACGGTTTTTGGATGCTGCTGTGGCCCAGGAGGGACCAGGATGTCACCACTTGGATGAGGAGACAGAGGGGGCGCCCAGCAAGTCAGGGAGCCCTCACAGAAGCAGACAGCACCCGCAGAAGTACCAGAACAGGCACTTAGAAGAGGAGTGAAGCGGAGTCCACCCGAAGTCAGAAAAGGGAGTCTCACGGCGCCGGAGGACAACTCAGAAGGTTGTGCACTACAGGTTAGAGTGTCGGGGACCCAGGCTTGGCTGTGCACAAAGGAAATCCTGGAAGAGTGCACAGGAGCAGGAGCAGCTGCAAATCACGTGGTACCCAGCAATGCAGTCTAGCGTGGGGGAGGCAAGGACTTAATTCCACCAAACTTGGACTGAAGAGTCACTGGACTGTGGGAGTCACTTGGACAGAGTTGCTGAGTTCCAGGGACAATGCTCGTCGTGCTGAGAGGGGACCCAGAGGACTGGTGATGCAGTCTTTTGTTGCCTGCGGTTGCAGGGGGAAGATTCCGTCGACCCACAGGAGATTCCTTCAGAGCTTCTGGTGCAAGAAGGAGGCAGGCTACCCCCAGAGCATGCACCACCTGGAAACAGACGAGAAAGCCGGCAGGATGAAGCGATACAAGGTTGCAGTAGTTGTCTTTGCTACTTTGTTGCAGTTTTGCAGGCGTCCTGAGCAGTCAGCGGTCGATCCTTTGGCAGAAGGTGAAGAGGGAGATGCAGAGGAACTCTGGTGAGCTCTTGCATTCAGTATCTGAATAATTCCCCAAAGCAGAGACCCTAAATAGCCAGAAAAGGAGGTTTGGCTACCTAGGAAGGAGGATTGGCTACTAAGAGAGGTAAGAGCCTATCAGAAGGACTCTCTGACGTCACCTGCTGGCACTGGCCACTCAGAGCAGTCCAGTGTGCCAGCAACACCTCTGTTTCCAAGATGGCAGAGGTCTGGGGCACACTGGAGGAGCTCTGGGCACCTCCCCTGGGAGGTGCAGGTCAGGGGAGTGGTCACTTCCCTTTCCTTTGTCCAGTTTCATGCCAGAGCGGGGCTGGGGGATCCCTAAACCGGTGTAGACTGGCTTATGCAGAGATGGGCAGCATCTGTGCCCATCAAAGCATTTCCAGAGGCTGGGGGAGGCTACTCCTCCCCAGCCATCACACCTATTTCCAAAGGGAGAGGGTGTCACACCCTCTCTCAGAGGAAATCCTTTGTTCTGCCTTCCTGGGCCGGGGCTGCCTGGACCCCAGGAGGGCAGAAGCCTGTCTGAGGGGTTGGCAGCAGCAGCAGCTGCAGTGGAGACCCAGGAAAGGCAGTTTGGCAGTACCCGGGTTCTGTGCTAGATCCCGGGGGATCATGGAATTGTCTTCCCAATGCCAGAATGGCATTGGGCTGACAATTCCATGATCTTAGACATGTTACATGGCCATGTCCGGAGTAACAATTGTGACGCTATACATAGGTAGTGACCTATGTATAGTGCACAAGTGTAATAGTGTCCCTGCCCTCACAAAGTCCGGGGAATTTGTCCTGAACGATGTGGGGGCACCTTGGCTAGTGCCAGGGTGCCCACACACTAAGTAACTTAGCACCCAACCTTTACCAGGTGAAGGTTAGACATATAGGTGACTTATAAGTTACTGAAGTGCAGTGGTAAATGGCTGTGAAATAACGTGGACGTTATTTCACTCAGGCTGCATTGGCAGGCCTGTGTAAGATTTGTCAGATCTCCCTATGGGTGGCAAAAGAAATGCTGCAGCCCAAAGGAATCTCCTGGAACACCCATACCCTGGGTACCTTAGTACCATATACTAGGGAATTATAAGGGTGTTCCAGTATGCCAATGTGAATTGGTGAAATTGGTCACTAGCCTGTTAGTGACAATTTGGAAAGCACAGAGAGCATAACCACTGAGGTTCTGGTTAGCAGAGCCTCAGTGAGACAGTTAGGCATCACTGAGGGAACACATACAGGGCACATACTTATGAGCACTGGGGCCCTGCCTGGCAGGGTCCCAGTGACACATAGACAAAAACAACATAAATACAGTGAAATATGGGGGTAACATGCCAGGCAAGATGGTACTTTCCTACACACAGGGACAACATTGTCTCACACAGCACCTACAACACAAACAAATAAACAAACTCACACACTCCACACATGCCATGGACTGTTGTCACACTCAACACATGTAAAGATGTGGCATGGAACACAAACAACACTCCCAGTAAACAGCCCTACAATGGACCCATACATCACACACAAAGCAACACAATGGGAGGACAATGGGATGCACATTCGATAGAGAGGCAAATATACAAAGTTCACTATGCAAAGAATACCTGCACAATTGGAATGGGGCCAGCAGGACCACCCAGGGAAGGAGGCTGCACTGGGACACATCACCTTGCAAATGCTCATAAAACAATATTTATATCAGAACTGCCCCTTCAGGTATCTCTGGGACAAACAATACTAGACTCAATTGCCATGCCTATCGGCACAATGTGAAAGTGCAAGTCAACAAAGCGCATACAGCTCCAACTGCATGGGACATAACTCTACACAAACTAGCTGCAAGGTATGCATAGCTAAATGAACACAGGTACAGTCAAATGCAAACAAAGGTAGCACAATTAAACACACTCCATGTCTGCACAAACAAAACTCAAGCTGACACACATCAGATGAATACATAACCCATATCAGGGGGACAAGTCTAACACTACAATGCTCACATTGGAGAACACAAGATGAAATGCTTATCATTACCAAAATGTATACAGTGCAATGATACCACCATTGCATTTACACCCACATATCCATACAACCAACATTTACCCTTGTCTTGGGGGCACCAGCACTGCCCTCAAAGTCAGATACTGCAAATAAAAGCAAATGGATCAGCAAGCAGGCTGTAACACACACAACTGTAGGCAGACAATATAAGTCACACAGGAACAACACAAAGGTTGAAAAGGAAACACAGGACACATATAGGGGCCAGATGTACAAAGCCTTTTGCATGTCGCGAACTGCGAAAAACGCAGTTTGTGGCATGCAAAATGCCGAACGCGATGCTCATCCCTAAATTGAGAGTCGGTACCGACTCGCAATTTGGGAATGCGACTCGCAAATAGGAAGGGTTGTTCCCTTCCTATTTGCGACCGCATCGCCATTCAGAGTTGCATTGTGACCGCGAATGCAGTCGCAAACCAACTCGCAGTTACCACCAGTGTCACACTGGTGGTAACTCATTCATAGGACCCCTTCCCCTTTGTGAATGCCGAAAAAAATATTTTTTCGGAGCAGGCAGTGGTCCTATGGACCACTGCCTACTCTGAAAAAAACGAAACCAAATGGTTTCGGTTTAGTTTTCATTTTGCAGCTCGTTTTCCTTTAAGGAAAACGGGCTGCAAAATGAAAAAAAAAAACAGCTTTATTGACAAAGCAGTCACAGACATGGAGGTCTGCTGACTACAGCAGGCCACCATCCCTGTGAGTGCAGGGACTCGCTATGGGGTCGAAAAATGCGACCCACCTCATGAATATTGATGAGGTGAGTCTTTGCGACCCCATAGCAAGTCGCAGAAGGTGTCTGAGACACCTTTCTGCATCCAATTTTGCGAGTTGAAAATTGCGAGTAGGTCAGACTTGCAATTTGCAAGTCGTAAAATTGGAGTTTACTACATCTGGCCCATATAGCCTCAAAAAACAACTGTTTGGGTTTGTTAAATTTAAATGGGTAAAGGCCACTGGCCAGTCCATGTGTGTTGGCACAAGCACATCATGGCGCCGTCACTTGACTCCTAACTTCCAGTCAATCTCCACAGGAAGGGGTATCAAGTGGGTAGGCAATCACCTCAGGGATCATCTTTGGGGGGAGGGGAGGAATTTGCTGGATCGGTTTGGGAGAAGTGGGTTTGAGAGGGGTCGGCTGTTTCTTGGGCCTGGTATGGGTGCTTGCAAGGGGGGCAGGGAAGGACTTGGAGGTGGAAGGAGGAGTTGGCAGGTGGGTTGGGCCTCTTGTGTTTGGGATGGGTTTGGAGGGAACAGGGGAATGGGCACGCTCAAACAAAAATGAAGGCTTAGGAACACAGAGACGGTCATCAGAAGAGGGTAAGGTTTTGAATGCTGAGGGAGTGGTTGTCTGCTGTGTTGGTTTGGATGTCGTGGATGTGTGCTTTTGGGAGGTATGCTTGTGTTTGGTTGATGTCTGTTGCGTGTGCGAGTGCATTTGTGTGTCATGGAAGTCTGGGAGGTGGTGGCACTGTGGGATGAAGTGGCGGATGTGTGTGTTTCGGTGGTGTCTGCGGGTATGCTGGTAGTGGTGGATGTCTGTGTGTTCATTGGGGGTGGAGTCTGCAGGTATGGTGCTTGTGGTGTGGGGGTCTGCAGGTATGCTGGCTGTGTCGTTGAATGTTGGTGTGGAGCCTGTGGTATGCTTGATGTTGTGTGTGTTACGCTGGCAGTGGTGGGTTTGTCTGGGGAAGTGGTGACTGATGTGTGTGTGGGTGTCACTTGTTTGCTTGAGTGCCAGTGTGTATTGTCGTGCTTGTGTCTGAGTGTGCTTTTCCTATGTGTTGAGGTGGGTGTGTGCAGATCAGTCGGTGTAGGTAAGGGAAGGGGGGATTTGGATTGGGCACAGGGAGGTGGAAAGGAAGGTTGTCGGTGACTGGCTGCCGTCAATGTGGAGGTCAGAGCCTGAAAAGATCTATGTAGGTAAACCAATACACCATGAATGTCTTCCAGAAATGCATTAGTTTGTTGGAGTTGGGTTGCCAATCCCTGAATGGCATTCACAATATCTGGTTGATCCACAGGGATACTTCTCAGGAGGTCAATAGCCTCCTCACGGAGGGTCACAGGGGCAGAGGTGCCTGCGGCAAAGGAGACGCCTATTCCCTTGGGTGAGCAGGCACGACCAACTGGATGGAAAGCAACAGGGAGGGCGGTGACAGAATTGGGGAGGCGGACAAGGACGGTACAGGGGGATTCCCTGATGGGTCTGCCACCCCTAAGGAGTGCCCGCTGGAGGAAGAATCTGATGATGAAGAGGATGTTCTGGTCTCCCCCGTGGCACTCGCCTCACCCTCCAGGCCAGTGGGTCCCTCTGTGTCTCTGGCCTCTTCACCAGAGGTCCTGTGGCCTGATGCTTCCCCACTTGGCTGTGCCCTGTCTCCTTCGCTTGCTGGTATTGATGCTGCAAATACAAAGAGAATAGGTCATCACGTGTCCATGATCACACCTGAACAACAGCTCTGAGTAGCAAACATTACCATGATATCAAGTAGGCCCCAGCTACAAACTCCACCTAAGTTGTCCATACATGTACCATACCATATGCATGCATGTCATCTGAACTGTCAACAGTTGCCCACAGTAAAATCAGGATGTCACACAACTACAATTGCATGGCTGAAATTGTGCAGCCATAGCAACCATTCAACAAGTAGGACACCTCATCACCCTCAAAGCTTTGTCACGTGGAGCGGACCTAAGTTACCTGTTGTCATACAATAGAAGGCCAATGCCAAATGCATTCCCACAGAACCCACACAGGTCATTCACACATTTATTTGCCCCATAAATAATGACCCAACAAAAAGAAATGATGCTCCCTAATCCTGCCATGCTGATGACAAACGTACAACAGCCTGGAGAAGGTGACAAACAAGTTACTTACCTTTGGTAACAATTATCTGGTAGAGAAATAGGTGGTCATTATATGTGGCGGTATTACACCCAACAGGCTGGCAGTGAAGACCGCCACATTATGAGTGTGGTGGGTTGGGCGCTGCCAACCCACCACATCTCCACCCATACCCTCATGGCGGTATAAACTGCCGGGCCGGAGATGTTCATATTCGACCCTGCGGTCCACAGAGGGCCACCGGCAGTAGTACCATGCCAGTAAAACCATGGCGGTAGGGCTACCGGTGACAGGGAATATCTTCCCTGTCACCGGTAGACGGCTCCCCCACCCCGCCTAGCAATCACCTGCCTCCCCTATAGTCACAGCGCCCCTCACCCCCGCATACATGCACACAGACAACCACCATGCATACACCCATGCATCTACACTTCCACACACACCCACTCACAATTATCCATATACGCATTCACTCACACATACTCACTCATCCATACACGCATTCACTCCCACATACACGCATTCACTCACATACTCACACGCATTTATACACGCATTCACTCACATGAATACAACCATGCATACACGGCCTGGCAGCGCCCCCCCAGCAGGACACCGCCAGGCCATATTTATGGTCTTAATATGGCTGGCGGCATCCTATTGGTGGTGCAGGTGGTAACAACGCTAGAGCGCCACCGCCTGCCAGCATGGCTACTGCCAGCTATCTGCCCAAAGGGTGGCAGAAATCCAGCAGTACCCAATATATGGCGGTCTTCCGGCACTCATGGCTTTGGCAGTCTTGCTCAAAAACTGCCAAAGTCATAATGAGGGCCATAGCCTAGTTGCAGATACCTTAACTTAGAATTTCCCCCGGTGTCAGACTGGATGGGGAGATTTTTCTTTGAGAAGTACCCTTGCGTGCCGCCAGGTGGTGTCAGTCGACTCTGCGTGAGTCGTTGGCATCGTGGTCGCCGTGATGACCTTGTGGTCGTATAGAGGTGCCACCTTGGCATTCCCCAAAAGTAGCGCAGAGCCAGAAAGAACACAGAGTTGTGCGCCAGAACTAGGGCCCTGAAAAGGGAATCCCTGTACCTAGAAATCAGTTTGCAAAGTGGGGAAGATAGGTGGGTCGGTAAGGAATCTGCAACTAGATGGGTAATTTATTACCAAAGGTAAGTAACTTGTTCACTAGTTGTAGATTCTTTACCTGGGAATAGATACCCAAGCGATACCATCCTCGGCGGTGGGCTGAAAACCAAGATCAGTCTATAAAGTCCTACAGGACCGTACAGCCAAAGTAGCCGTCTCTGCGGAACTGACTGTCCAGGCAGTAATGCTTTGTGAATGTTTACAGAGACGCCCACATTGCTGCCTGGCAGATGTCGAGGACTGAAACTCTGGGTGCTAATGCTGTGGTAGCAGCAGTTGCTCTGGTGGAATGAGCACGCAAACCCTGAGAGAGTTGCTTCTTTGCAAAAGCGTAGCACATCTTGATGCAGAGGACAACCCATCAAGAGATGGTCTGCTTCTGCACCGCCGGTCCCTTCTTCACACCCACACAACCTAAAAAGAATCGTCCACCCGGAAATCTATGGTACGACTGAGGTAGAATGCCAATGCTCTTTTTGGATCTAGGCGGTGGAGCCTCTCATCTTCATGAGAAGGATGTAGGGGGGTGTAAAAAGTAGGCAAATTGATGAATTTGCCTACATGAAAAGGTGTGACCACTTTAGAGAGGAAGGAGGCCCTGGTACGAAGCACCACTTCATTAGGATGGACAGGCAGAAATGGTGGCTTTGAAGAAAGAGGTTGGCGCTCACTCACTTTATGAGCAGAGGAAATGGGACTAAGGAAATCAGTTTTCAGTGTGAGGAGCCGCAAAGGACATTTATGTAGTGGCTCAAAGGGAGCACACATAAGATATGTAAGTACCTGGTTTTAATCCAATGGGGCAATATGAACGGGGTAGGTGGGAACATATGGGGGAGTCCTTAAGAAACCTCTTAACAATGGGAGATTTGAACAAGGAGGGTTGATCTGGCAGTCTGAGGAAGGCAGAGATGACCGACAGGTAGCCTTTAAGGGTACCCAAAGCAGAGCCCTGCTGGGCAAGGGAGTGGATGAACAGTAGAACCTCAGACAGAGGTGCAGAAAGGGATCAACAGACTTGAAGTTACACCAATCCACATATTTGTTCCAACACCAGGCGTAAAACCGTTTTGGTGGAGGGACGCCTGGCTGCCAAGATAACATCGGAGTCTTCGGGCAGATGGTTGAAAGCTGTCAACTGTCTGGACAGCTTTGGGTGGAGACCTATCCCCTGCTGCTGCGACGGAAGACCCCCCCCCGAAGGAGAAGTCTGATCGGAAGATCTATGGCCATGCTCAGAAGCTTGGGATACCATACACTTCAGGCCCAGTCCGGAGCCACAAGGATTACTTAGGCCTGGCCACTCTTGATCTTCAGATCTGGGCATAAGTGATATTGGCGGAAAGGCAGAATGGAGCCCTGAATTCCACTTAGGATGAAAAGTATCGCAGAGTGAGTGCCGCCTTGAAAACTCCAACGCGCAAAACAGCTGACATTGCGCATTCTCTGCGGAGGCGAACAGATATAACCTTGGTTCTGCCCACTGCTGAAAGAGACCTTGCGCCACCTCCGGAAGGATACTCCATTTGTGTTTGACAATGCATAAATGGCTGAGTTTGTCTGCTTTGCCGTTCAGAGAGCCTCCCAGATGTTGCACGCCCAGGGATATGCCCTGACGATCCAGCCATGTCCAGAGGCGCAGAGCTTCTTGACAAAGGGACCACAACCCCACTCCTCCCGGCTTGTTGCAGTATCACATAGCGGTGGTGTTGTCCGGTAACACTTGCAGCTCTTTTCCTTGGAGAGAAGGAAGGAATGCTTTCAATGCAAGTCTGCTGGCCCGGAGCTCCAGAAGACTGATGTGGAACCCCTGACTCCACCGGAGACCAGAGTCCTCTGATCTCTGCTTGCCCCATGTGGCCGTCCTAGCCCAGGAGTGATGCATCTGTGTAGGAGGCTGGACTGGCTTGTAGTGAGTACCAAGGGGTACTTGCACCTTGCACCAGGCCCAGTTATCCCTTATTAGTGTATAGGGTGTCTAGCAGCTTAGGCTGATAGATAATGGTAGCTTAGCAGAGCAGCTTAGGCTGAACTAGGAGACGTGTGAAGCTACTACAGTACCACTTAGTGTCATATGCACAATATCATAAGAAAACACAATACACAGTTATACTAAAAATAAAGGTACTTTATTTTTATGACAATATGCCAAAGTATCTTAGAGTGTACCCTCAGTGAGAGGATAGGAAATATACACAAGATATATATACACAATAGCAAAAATGTGCGGTATAGTCTTAGAAAACAGTGCAAACAATGTATAGTTACAATAGGATGTAATGGGGAAACATAGGGATAGGGGCAACACAAACCATATACTCCAAAAGTGGAATGCGAACCACGAATGGACCCCAAACCTATGTGACCTTGTAGAGGGTCGCTGGGACTATTAGAAAATAGTGAGAGTTAGAAAAATAACCCTCCCCAAGACCCTGAAAAGTGAGTGCAAAGTGCACTAAAGTTCCCCTAAGGACAAAGAAGTCGTGTTAGAGGAATAATGCAGGAAAGACACAAACCAACAATGCAACAACTGTGGATTTCCAATCTAGGGTACCTGTGGAACAAGGGGACCAAGTCCAAAAGTCACAAGCAAGTCGGAGATGGGCAGATGCCCAGGAAATGCCAGCTGCGGGTGCAAAGAAGCTTCTACTGGACAGAAGAAGCTGAGGTTTCTGCAGGAACGAAAAGGGCTAGAGACTTCCCCTTTGGTGGACGGATCCCTCTCGCCGTGGAGAGTCGTGCAGAAGTGTTTTCCTGCCGAAAGAACGCCAACAAGCCTTGCTAGCTGCAAATCGTGCGGTTAGCGTTTTTGGACGCTGCTGTGGCCCTGGAGGGACCAGGAGGTCGCAAATTGGACCAGGAGAGAGAGGGGACGTCGAGCAAGACAAGGAGCCCTCTCAGCAGCAGGTAGCCCCCGGAGAAGTGCCAGAAACAGGCACTACGAGGATGCGTGAAACGGTGCTCACCCGAAGTCGCACAAAGGAGTCCCACGTCGCCGGAGACCAACTTAGAAAGTCGTGCAATGCAGGTTAGAGTGCCGTGGACCCAGGCTTGGCTGTGCACAAAGGATTACCGCCGGAAGTGCACAGGGGCCGGAGTAGCTGCAAAAGTCGCGGTTCCCAGCAATGCAGCCCAGCGAGGTGAGGCAAGGACTTACCTCCACCAAACTTGGACTGAAGAGTCACTGGACTGTGGGGGTCACTTGGACAGAGTCGCTGGATTCGAGGGACCTCGCTCGTCGTGCTGAGAGGAGACCCAAGGGACCGGTAATGCAGCTTTTTGGTGCCTGCGGTTGCAGGGGGAAGATTCCGTCGACCCACGGGAGATTTCTTCGGAGCTTCTAGTGCAGAGAGGAGGCAGACTACCCCCACAGCATGCCCCACCAGGAAAACAGTCGAGAAGGCGGCAGGATCAGCGTTACAGAGTTGCAGTAGTCGTCTTTGCTACTATGTTGCAGTGTTGCAGGCTTCCAGCGCGGTCAGCAGTCGATTCCTTGGCAGAAGGTGAAGAGAGAGATGCAGAGGAACTCTGATGAGCTCTTGCATTCGTTATCTAAAGTTTCCCCAGAGACAGAGACCCTAAATAGCCAGAAAAGAGGGTTTGGCTACTTAGGAGAGAGGATAGGCTACTAACACCTGAAGGAGCCTATCAGAAGGAGTCTCTGACATCACCTGGTGGCACTGGCCACTCAGAGCAGTCCAGTGTGCCAGCAGCACCTCTGTTTCCAAGATGGCAGAGGTCTGGAGCACACTGGAGGAGCTCTGGACACCTCCCAGGGGAGGTGCAGGTCAGGGGAGTGGTCACTCCCCTTTCCTTTGTCCAGTTTCGCGCCAGAGCAGGGCTAAGGGGTCCCCTGAACCGGTGTAGACTGGCTTATGCAGAACTCCTCCCCTGCCTTCACACCATTTTCCAAAGGGAGAGGGTGTAACACCCTCTCTCAGAGGAAGTTCTTTGTTCTGCCATCCTGGGCCAGGCCTGGCTGGACCCCAGGAGGACAGATGCCTGTCTGAGGGGTTGGCAGCAGCAGCAGCTGCAGTGAAACCCCAGGAAGGGCAGTTTGGCAGTACCAGGGTCTGTGCTACAGACCACTGTGATCATGGGATTGTGCTAACTATGCCAGGATGGTATAGAGGGGGCAATTCCATGATCATAGACATGTTACATGTCCATATTCGGAGTTACCATTGTGAAGCCACATATAGGTAGTGACCTATATGTAGTGCACGCGTGTAATGGTGTCCCCGCACTCACAAAGTTCAGGGAATTGGCTCTGAACAATGTGGGGGCACCTTGGCTAGTGCCAGGGTGCCCTCACACTAAGTAACTTTGCACCTAACCTTTACCAGGTAAAGGTTAGACATATAGGTGACTTATAAGTTACTTAAGTGCAGTGTAAAATGGCTGTGAAATAACGTGGACGTTATTTCACTCAGGCTGCAGTGGCAGGCCTGTGTAAGAATTGTCAGAGCTCCCTATGGGTGGCAAAAGAAATGCTGCAGCCCATAGAGATCTCCTGGAACCCCAATACCCTGGGTACCTCAGTACCATATACTAGGGATTTATAAGGGTGTTCCAGTAAGCCAATGTAAATTGGTAAAAATGGTCACTAGCCTGTTAGTGACAATTTTGAAAGAAATGAGAGAGCATAACCACTGAGGTTCTGATTAGCAGAGCCTCAGTGAGACAGTTAGTCACTACACAGGTAACACATTCAGGCACACTTATGAGCACTGGGGCCCTGGGTTACCAGGGTCCCAGTGACACATACAACTAAAACAACATATATACAGTGAAAAATGGGGGTAACATGCCAGGCAAGATAGTACTTTCCTACAATCTGTCACTACTGTGAGATCTGGTTGGGGTTGTAGAGGGATCTGTCTCTGACCCAATCTCGATTCAAAAGTCACCACTGCAGCTCTTGCGCAGTTCCCTCCGAGATCTGGACCATGCTGGAGAGATTCCCCTGATGCTGCGCGCTCTGGAACGCCAGGTCCCACTGCAGAGCCCACATATGCCAACTATAATGTCCCCAGCAGGATGCAGGAAGCCATGAGGCCCATCAGCCTCAAAGTCATTCTCACCGAAATCCAGGATAGAGGCTGAAACATCAGTATCATAGCCTGAATATCCTGGACTTGCTTTTTGAGAGGATAGGCCTGAAACTGCAGTGTCCTTAACAACTCAGATGAAAGGAAGCATCTGAGAGGGAGTCAGGTGTGACTTAGGCACGTTTGTAGTGAAACCCAGAGAATGCAGGAGGTTCACTGTAGTCTGAAGGTGGGAGACGACAGCCTGGTGTGAGCTCACCTTTAACAGTCAATTGTCAATGTAGGGGAAGACTGAAACTCCTAGCCTACGCAGATAAGGTGTGACCACCGCCATCCCTTTCACGAACAGCTGAGGGGGCGCTGGATAGTCCAAAGGAGAGCACAGTAAAGTGAAAGCGCTTGTGACCTACCATGGACTGTAAGTAATTTCTGTGGGCAGGCAGGACGGGAATGTGAAAGTAGGCATCCTTCAAGTCCATGACTACCATCCAGTTTCCAGGGTCCAGGGCAGATAGGACCTAAGTAAGAGTGAGCATTATGAACATCTCCTTTCTGAGGAAGAGACTGAGGGCCCGGAGGTCTAGGATAGCGTGAAGGCCCTTGTTTTTTTGGGCTTGGGCACCAGGAATAAGCCAGAATAACAACCACAAACTACTTCTGGGACAGGAAACCTCTTGATGGCCCTCTTTGCCAACAGAGCCGTAACCTCCTCGCGGAGAAGTGCAAAGTAATCCTTGGGTATTCGATCGTAAGATGGTGGCATGGCCGAAGGGGTAGTCCCTTTGGACTATTTGCAAAAAACACCTGTCTGTCGTGATGGATTCCCAATGGGGGAGGTGATGGGAAATCCTGCCTCCAACTGGTCCGGGATGGAGCAACAGACTAGAAAGGTTTGGAAACTGCAGCGGGGGTGGTGGTGGACTTGGTGGACCGCTGGGTCCCTGATCCACGAACAAGTTCCATGGCCACGCAAAGGCTGTCCTTCATGTGCAGTTCGGTGGCTTGTGGGAAATGGATGTGGTTGGGTGCCCCTTCCATAGCCATGAAAGGGGCAAAAAGGGGAATGAAGGTGGCGAGAAATGGCTGCAAGGCCAATTGACCGAGCCGTAGCCCAGGACTCCTTAAAGCGCTTGAGCCCGGAGTCCACTTTGTTTCTGAAGAGACGGGTGCCATCGAAGGATATGCCCAGGAGTGACTGTTGGACATCCCACAAAAAGCCAGACGTCCTCAACCAGGCGTGGTGCCGTAAAGCCACCATCGACACAACCAATCTGCCCAGTGAGTCATGTCCAGCCCACAACGTATTGTGAGCTTGGCTTCATCTCTCCCGTGAGCAACAGCTTGGGAGAGAATCACCAGGACCTCCTCCGGGATCTGCGGTAGCACCTACACGACCGTATCCCATATGGTATGGGAATAGCGGCCCAAAAGGCATGCAGTGTTCACAGTTCTCAATGCCAGACTGGAGGAAGAGAACTATTTCTTCCCAATTTGATTCCCTATCCTGGGGTGTGGATGGAGTGCGCCCGATAAAGAAGAAGCCTGGATGACAAAACTGTCAAGTGTAGGGTGTTGGGTCAGGAATTCAGGGTCATTCAGCACAGGCAGATGGTGGCGGATGATTGTCCTGTTCACAGGAGCCCCTGTGCTGGGTCAGGCCCAGGTACCCAGTAGGACATCAGTGAGGGCTTTGTTAGAAGGTAAAAGGGGTTCTGAAGTGGAAGCCCTAGGCTGAAGCACCTTAGTCAGGAGGTTAGTCCTGACTGCCACAGAAGGTAGCTCAAGGCCAAGGACCTCGCCCGCCCTTCTCACCACCACACAACATGAAGCTCCCTCCTCCGTAGTCACAATAGGGGGAGAAAGCATGCCAGCATCAGGTGAGGTAATGCTCTTCCCACGTTGCATCATCCGAGTGAAGAGGTAAAGTTGAAGAACAATTGTTTCCTGTGACCCGAATGGCCATTATAACAAGGCCGGGAGTGACGCAGAACTGAGCCCCGGGCTGCAATGAGCTTTAGGAACCACTCCCTCAAAGCCTCTGGGTTCATGGCCCGGCACTCGAAACACGACTTCGGGTCATGGTCACGATCCAGGCACCACAAACAAACGAGGTGCTGAACTGTCACCAACATCATACGGAGACAGGAGTCACACGGCTTGAAACCAGTCTTACATGACATCATCGATGTGTCAAAAAACTTGACAAAATGATCCAAGTTAGTCCAAAATATGACTGGGTAGCTCTTTTTCGGATCTGCCGCAGACAGAAAAGAACTGACGTCAGCGTGTCGGGGTGGTGTCTATGTACGACCGTGACGTCATCACAATGATCACAATGCCAACAACGCACACAGAGCCGACTGACGCCACCCGATGGCGCGCAAGGGTACTGCTTGAAGAAAAATCACCAGATCCAGCCTGACTCCTGGGGAAAATTCTAACGTTAGGAATCTGCATCTAAAAGTCTCTATCAGATACAGAAATACTCATATCACACTGGAAACACATTGACAATGCAAACTTCACAAAGTGACATTTGTTCCAATAGAGTCACGGAGGTAGTAAAAATGTTGCTCAGATAAGCCACACATCAATCAATCAATCACTGCATTTGTAAAGCGCGCTACATACCCGCGAGGGTCTCAAGGCGCTGGGGAGGGGGGGGGTGCTACTGGTCGAAGAGCCAGGTCTTGAGGAGTCTTCTGAAGGCCAGCAGGTCCTGGGTCTGTCGTAGGATGGTGGGGAGAGTGTTCCAGGTCTTGGCGGCGAGGTAGGAGAAGGATCTGCCGCCTGCAGTGGTTTTTCGGATCCGGGGGACTGTGGCGAGGTCGAGGTTGGCTGAGCGGAGGCTTCGGGTGGGGGTGTGGAAGCTGAGTCGGTTGTTGAGGTAGGTGGGTCCAGTGTTGTGCAGTGCTTTGTGTGCGTGGATCAGGAGCTTGAAGGTGATCCTTTTGTTGACGGAGAGCCAGTGCAGGCCTCTCAGGTGGAGTGTGATGTGGCTGCGGCGGGGGACATCGAGGATGAGTCGGGCCGAGGCGTTCTGGGTGCGTTGGAGTCGTCTCAGGAGCTTGTTTGTAATTCCTGAGTAGAGGCCGTTCCCGTAGTCGAGTCTGTTGGTGATGAGGGCCTGGGTAACGTTTTTTCCCGTGTCGAGGGGGATCCATTTGAAGATCCTGCGGAGCATACGGAGGGTGTTGAAGCAGGACGCGGAGACGGCGTTGACTTGCCTGGTCATGGAGAGAGTGGAGTCGAGGATGACCCCCAGGTTGCGTGCGTGGTCGGTGGGTTCCGGGGCTGTGCCTAGTGACGTGGGCCACCAAGAGTCGTCCCAGGCTGATGGGGTGGGTCCGAGAATGAGGACCTCCGTCTTGTCTGAGTTCAGCTTCAGTCTGCTGTCCTTCATCCAGTCGACTACGGCCTTCATTCCTCGGTGGAGGTTAGCTTTGGCGGTGTGGGGATCTTCGGTGAGGGATATGATCAGCTGGGTGTCGTCAGCGTAGGAGATGATGTTGAGGTTGTGTTGTCGTGCGACGTGGGCGAGGGGGGCCATGTAGATATTGAACAGTGTCGGGCTGAGGGAGGATCCCTGTGGGACGCCGCAGATGATCTCGGTGGCTTTGGAGCAGAAGGGTGGGAGGCGGACGCTCTGGGTTCTGCCGGAGAGGAAGGATGTGGTCCAGGCCAGGGCCTTCTCTTGGATACCACGTCATGGAGGCGTGCTGATAGGGTGCGGTGGCAGACCGTGTCAAAGGCTGCTGATAGGTCCAGGAGGATGAGGGCGGCTGTTTCTCCGTTGTCCATCAGGGTCCGGATGTCGTCAGTGGCGGCGATGAGGGCGGTCTCGGTGCTGTGGTTACTGCGAAAACCGGATTGGGAAGGGTCCAGGATGTTGTTGACTTGAGGTAGCGGGTCAGCTGTTTGTTGACAATCTTCTCAGTCACTTTTGCTGGGAAAGGGAGCAGGGAGATGGGCTGGAAGTTCTTGAGGTCCTTGGGGTCTGCCTTGGGCTTCTTCAGAAGGGCGTTGATCTCGGCGTGCTTCCAGCTTTCTGGGAAGGTTGCTGTCTCGAAGGAACAGTTGATTGTTTTCCGGAGGTGGGGCGCGATGGCCGTGCTGGCTTTGTTGAAGACGTGGTGAGGGCAGGGGTCCGATGGGGATCCGGAGTGGATGGAGTTCATGGTTTTGATGGTGTCTTCGTCGCTGACGCTGCAACAGGTGTGCTTGGAGATCCAGAGGTCCTCGGTGAACCAGGCGGCTTTCTTGTTGTGTGGTTGGTTGTAAAGGTCTTGAGAGGGGCGAGGGTGTTGGCGCAGTCGTTGATCCACTGTGTGAGGTTGGTCGCGGCAGTGTCTGGGTCGGTGGGTGGTCTCAGGGCGAGGGCGGTAGTCAGTTGGTCCTCGGTGACCTTGCCCCAGCAGCGGCGTGGTAGCTGTTGGGTGCGGTGGTGTGTGGTGGGTTTTCTGAAGGTGAAGTGGACGCATCTGTGGTCGGTCCAGTGTGGTTCGGTGGTGTGGCTGAAGGAGACGTGGGGGCTTGCGGAGAAGATGGGGTCGAGCGTGTGTCCAGCGGCGTGAGTGGGTGTCGTTACGAGCTGTTTGAGTCCAAATTGGCGAGGTTGTCGATCAGGGCGGTGGAGTTGGCGTCGTTGTTGTTGTTCTCGAGGTGGAAGTTCAGGTCCCCGAGGAGGATGTAGTCCGTGGAAGCGAGGGCGTGGGTGCTGATGAGGTCGGCGATGGTGTCACTGAACTGTGGGCGGGGTCCGGGAGGTCTGTAGATGAGAGTTCCTCTGAGGGTGGTGTTGGGGTCGGTGTGGAATGAAATGGACACTGAAGACATCATGTGCAGTATTGTCAGGGAGAGATGTTCCCAAAACCCACAACACAATGAATCAGCAAGCCCTGGGTAATCAGCACTACTGCCTAGCACCCCTTTCAATGACATACTGTAAGTGTAGCAGTAGACACCGTTAGTACCTTGCATGTTGAAGAGGCACAGAGATTTGCAAGTACCTGTTGAGGGACCTTAGCATGTTGCCCAATTTGAGGCTACATCATTGTCTCTATTATAGTCATGCAGACCCAAGTGTCTGTCAGTGGATGAATGCCTGTACCCAAACACATATGATTTCAACATAACTGCAAGTCAAGACATGATGCATGCCAACAGTTAGGTTACAAACCTTACTCATTACATATGTGCAGTACACTTTGCTACATGCTGCTACATCAAGGGCATAGAAATGCACACTGTGGCGCAAAGCTGCAGCTGTATATGCCTAATGACCTGCTATAATGCATGGGGGTATATGTCTGCCAGCAAACAATGGTGACACACTCCTGTATGGGGCACAACATGAAATGTACACCCAATGCAAGTGTCTTGTTCCACACACATATGTGGGGGAATACAGACATCCCATCAACATGGGTAGACCATGCATGAAAAAGCAGCTTACAAATGTTTTGCTAATGAGAAAGGAAAACATGCTGACATGTATGCACAAGGAATGTTTGGCAACAGTGATGGCACAATAATGGCACACTAATCATGTCAATGGACATTCCCCACTTACCAAGGGAAAGTATTGATCTATAGCTGACCCAAAGAACAATGTAGTCTCTGTCACATGTATGTTGGCCATCTTCACATTACAGACGGCAGTGTGGTACCAGCACCCGTCATACGCTGAAGACAAGTAGCCTCTGGGTGGCTGATGCCTATATACTAATTTACCCAGACACATGGCTGAGGACAGTCATCAATCACTTACTTACATTTTGCCTGTGTCACTGTGGAGTACCGGTCTGTTGCATAGAAATTACACACGCTACAACAACAAACAGTAGTTGTTTGATCAATGTACCCATCCATATGTCGTCCCTGGAGAGCAAGTGGTTTGTGGATTCTACCCAGTTGGCAAGGCACATCAGTATGCAGTACATGTCTACACAATCACTCATCTACTGTGTGACACATGGCTCATCCCTAATTGTCAGGGGGAGCAGCTGTCAAAACCTAACTCATTCACTTGTCCATGTGATAGTCAGGACTATGCCCTGTACTCGCTCCCTTGTAGCTGCTTTGCTGCCCTCAAACACCCATCAAGGTCTGGATTGGCCACAGCCAGAATGCAGGTCAATGGGGGGGTGAGGGGGGAGTCATGGTCCAACAGGCACCCCACCCACGTTGGGAGGACATCCCAGCTGGACCTCTGGGATCTTCCAGGTCCAGCGTCTCAGGTCCTCCCATGTTTTCTTGCAGAGTGCGCTCCGCCAGCTGTAAACCCACAAGATCCGCACCTTATGGGCGATGGCTTTCCATAATCCATTCTTCTGAAGGGCGTTGACCTGCATGGATGCAAAAGACAAATCAAGAGATCATGTTCACAAGTTTCATCACAAATGGTTAAGTCACATACATGTCAGTAATATCAAGCTAGGAATTTTCTATTTGTCAGTACTCAAGTGTGACACATACGCCAATAAGTACAGGGACATGACTACAGACATATTTTTCCATCTGCAGACTAACCTACCATCCTGCTCAGGCCCCACAATGACTAAGCAAGCTTACTTACAGTGTGTAGCCCATGTTCTAGCAACCTGTATTGTGATGTGAGCCTCTATGAAACACTACACACATATGTAGCTTCGAAAGGGAAAACTCCTTCGGCATGAATGGACTAACACATTCACACTCTGTGAGAATGACTCACTGCATACAATCCCTACAGGCAACTGACAGAGTACAAACTCAAACATTACACAAGTAACAATGAAGGGACTGGCATGGTGGGTACAAAAAGTGGCTTTCCTGTCCATGTGTGGACATGTGCAATAACAAATGCAGACTCATGCCACTTCAGGGAGTGGGGTTCTGTGCTATGTACCTGTACCACAGAACACTCCTTTGGATATATGTGTCCATTCTGAAGAGATGGAATCCAACAAAGGCATGAGTTGTACAGTTGCTGCTATGTGGCCAAGCTACTGAGTCACACATCATGGTCTCTCAGGAATCAACACACTGTCTGCACTGTGGGACTACCATTTGTGCACTAAGCCTGTACAGAATATGACCTGTGGGAAGGTGACAATAGAGCTGTGAGAGTAAGGGACCTGTCATGAGTCAAAGACAAACATTGACAATGATGCCAAGTACACATATGGCTTCGAATTGTGACGTACCTCTGTACCCATTCCTAATCATAATGGCCACATGACAGTATCTGCTGGGTACAGGGAGTGGGTACAGTGCCACAGTTGCATAGTCACAGTGACTCTACCACAGCCTAGACTAGGTCTGGCTGGGAGATACATGTGACAGACCCTGTTATCTGCAGGCTGAGCTACCAGAACCTACGACACTGCGTTTCCATCACTTCCAGTACATCATGTAGCCAACAGTGCATCATGTAGCTAACACCCATTTGGCATGTAGTTTGTGTGGCAACCTAAAGGGCAGAGTGAGTCATGATATCCCTTCCAAACAACAGTTTAGCAAGGGCATATGTGTTTAGAAATCTCTGTGGCACCATACAGTTTGCTCAAATTACTCTCAACTAACTCATACAACATGAATATTGTGCTTGTGCTATCATGTACCGACATGTTGGCCAACAATTATAACAATCATGAGGAAACAGATGTCAGTGGATGGCAGTAATGTCCCCTCATCTAGTTATATGCATCCAACACAAGGAGGCTCTAGAACACCACAAACCTCACACAGCACAATGTGAGTGAATTTAACATATGGCACTGGACACCAGTACCTGTACATTGTTCCTCCAGTTGATGCCACACAGACTGCAACAACAGGCACATGAGTTGTCAAACTGGCACACATGGGCATATTCTAGCCTGGGAGGAGGGAAGGGATGGTGAAGTACAGAAAGAATTGTGCACAGGAGGTACTTACCTACTACTCTGTTGAACAGCAGAGCTGTCCGTACATGGGTGGGACCTCATCAACTAGCCTATCCAGCTCACCCGGAGAGAAGGCAGGGGCCCGATCCCCTGCTAGTCATAGCATGATTGCTCCCAGAGGCGGCACGCAGAAACTCAGGTCATGGAGGTCTTGCTGACAGCGGTGTCAGGAATCAAGTGAATGAATCTACAGAACAGGGCAGTCACGTCCGCGGTCGCCACCACTGGCGAACACAGCCATCGGCCCTTGACCGCCACTAACAACGTTAGCCTATGGCTCTGTCCGCTGCGGTTGCAACCGCCTACTGCCATGACGACTTCTTTATTGAAACTGTCTGCCTGTACTTATCCGTAGTAAGGGGACAAGCAGCCAGTGTGGCAAGGCCAATGCCACTAGGTGTGACAGAAACTGTCTTGGGATTGACTACCCCAGTTTCTATGATGGACCCATAAGTGAACCCAACTACACCCTTACTTTGACTGTTGCCAGCAGTCCCACCACTATTACTACTACTGCTAGGGGCACTAGAGTTTGATGTATTAGTGGTGGTTGGCTCAGGGGGTTTACCTGGACAGGACTTATCCCCTTGCCAATGGCCTTTATTTTTACACACGTAGCACCAAGGCTTTTTAATGTGTGTATGTTGTGAAGAAGAGGAAGAATTTGATTTATCCCCACCCCTGAAGAGTGTTTAGGATTTGAAGAAGGATCTTTGGTTTTACCCTTATCCCCATGCTTATCCTGAGATTTCTCACCAACTTTCTTCTTGCCATCCGTCACCTCCTGTATGAACTTTTCTGTTCACTCTTGTTCTGACCCATTTGTCATTTGTCTGCCTTCTTTCCCAATTCTTGGGGAGAGGTCAGATCTGAGTCTATCAAGTACTGGTGTAACAAATCAGACACACAATTGTTAAGAATATGCTCTCTCAGAATAAGATTGTACAGGCTTTCATAGTCCGATAACTTACTGCCATGCAACCATCCTTCCAAGGCCTTCACTGAACAGTCCACAAAATCTGTCCAGTCTTGGGAAGACTCTTTTCTGGTGTCTCTTAACTTAATCCTGTATTGTTCAGTGGTTAAGCCAAATCCATCCAAGAGTGCATCTTTCAAAACTTTGTAGTTGTTAGCTTCACTTTCTCTAACAGTAAGGAGCCTATCCCTACCCTTTCCATTGAAAGATAGCCACACAATACCAGCCCACTGCCTTTGAGGGACCCCCAGTACCATACAGGCCCTCTCAAGTGCAGCAAACCACTTGTTGATGTCATCCCCCTCCTTGTAAGGGGGAACTATCTTGTGCAGATTCCTGTAATCATGCTCTCTAGCAGGATTACTATCAGGAATACTGCTGCTGCCACCATGGTGTCCTAACCCCAACCTTTGTCTTTCCTTCTCAATGTCTAGGGATTCCCTACCTAAGGCCAACAGTTGCTATTTAAGCTTCAGTCTGGTCTCTTCAACCCTCAACCTTTTTGAGTTCCCTTTCTAACAAGTTCTCCTCAGGGTGGGTGGGTTGGGAATGCTTTGACACAGATGACAAATGGGAAACTTCAGAGGGGGATCTGTCCCTATCTGTCTGGACCCTGGTAACTTGGCCTCTAGGAATAAAGGATGCCCTACTGTGATGGGAACCTCCATTACTACCAATATTACTAGGTGTCCTGCTAGGGGGCAGACCCTGTACAGAACCCTCCCCACCCTTCTCAGGGAACTCTCCTGAATCAGACTGGGAAGTTTCTATATGTTCTAACCTCTCATTTGATGGGCCAGCTTGGGTCTCATCATCTACCATAAGCAAGTTGAACAGAAACTCTTTTGTAGGGTTCTTTCCTATAACTAAACTTCTATCTAAGAAGAGAGTTCTTAAGCTCTTGTAATTCAAAATGTCATAAGTAGCATTGACAGTTTTGGGAGCAGAATCTACCACAGACATGATAGCAAAAGGTTTAGATATAGTGAGAAGAGAGAAAAAGTTTCAGAACTTTTTAAAGCACAGAGAAAAAAACTTTTTCTAACTTTTAGAAAACTTTTTGAAGTTTTAAGAAACTTTTCAAAACTTTGTAAAAGGTTTTAGAGAAGAAAAGCAAACTTTTTTGGTAAAGTGTACATACACTGAAATGTTTGGTATATGATTCTCTTATGAAAAGTACAAAATGACAAAGTGGTAAGTAGTTACAAGTACTTATCCCACCGCTGTACAACCAATGTAGGAGGCTGGCCTGGCTTGTAGTGGGTACCAGAGGTACTTATACCTTGTGCCAGGTCCATTTATCCCTTGTTAGTGTAGAAGAGGTGTTTACAGCAGCTTAGGTAAAGCAGCTTAGGCTGAACTAGGAGACATGTAAAGCTCCTACTATACCACTTATATCATATACACAATATCATAAGAAAACACAATATGACAATATGCCAAATGTATCTCATTGAGTATCCTCAGTAAGAAAAGATATATACACAAGTTATATGTACACAAACCCAAATCAGGTAAGTAATAGCAAGAAAAGTAATGCAAACAATGTAGAATTACAATAGGTTGCAATAGGAGCACATCAGTATAGGGGCAACACAAATCATAGACTCCAAAAGTGGAATGCGAACCACAAATGGACCCCAGACCTATGTGAGCTTGTAGAGGGTCGCTGGGACTGTAAGAAAACATTGAGGGTTAGAAAAATACCCCACCCCAAGACCCTGAAAAGTAGGAGTAAAGTACACCTACTACCCCCAGGGAGCACAGAAGTTGTGATGGGGGATTCTGCAGGAAGAATAAACACCAGCAGTGCACTGACAACGGATTTCCGGACCTGAGTACCTGTATGACAAAGGGACCAACTCCAATAGTCGCGACAGTGTCCAGGTGGAGCAGGAGCCCAGGATACCCCAGCTGAAGATGCAAGGAAGCTGCCACCCGTTGGAAGAAGCTTGGAGTTCTGCAAGAAAGAAGAGGACTAGGGACTTCTCCTTTGGAAGACGGATGTCCCACGTCGCGATGAAGCTTGCAGAGGTGTTCCCACGCAGAAAGACAGCAAACAAGTCTTGCTAGCTGCAAGGGTCGCGGTTAGGGTTTTTTGGTGCTGCTGTGGCCCAGGAGGGACCAGGATGTCGCCACTTGTAAGAGGAGACAGAGGGGGTGCCCAGCAACGTAGGGAGCCCTCACAGAAGCAGACAGCACCCGCAGAAGTACCTGAACAGGCACTTAGAAGAAAAGTGAACCGGAGTCCACCCAAAGTCACAAAAGGAAGTCCCACGACGCCGGAGGACAACTCAGAAGGTTGTGCACTGCAGGAAGGAGTGTCGGGGACCCAGGCTTGGCTGTGCACATAGGAAATCCTGGAAGAGTGCACAGGAGCCGGAGCAGCTGCAAATCACACGGTACCCAGCAATGCAGTCTAGCGTGGGGGGGCAAGGACTTACCTCCACCAAACCTGGACTGAAGAGTCACTGGACTGTGGGAGTCACTTGGCTAGAGTTGCTGAGTTCCAGGGACCACGCTCGTCGTGCTGAGAGGGGACCCAGAGGACCAGTGATGCAGTTTTTTGGTGCCTGCAGTTGCAGGGGGAAGATTCCGTCAACCCACAGGAGATTTCTTCAGAGCTCCTGGTGCAGAGAGGAGGCAGGCTACCCCCAGAGCATGCACCACCTAGAAACAGTTGAGAAAGCCGGCAGAATGAAGCGATACAAGGTTGTTAGTAGTCGTCTTGCTACTTTGTTGCGGTTTTGCAGGCGTCCTGAGCAGTCAGCAGTCGATCCTTGGCAGAAGTCGAAGAGGGAAGTGCAGAGGAACTCTGGCGAGCTCTTGCATTCGGTATCTGAGGAATAGCCCAGTGGAGAGACGCTAAATAGCCCCAAAAGGAGGATTGGCTACTGAGAAAGGTAAGAACCTATCAGAGGGGGTCTCTGACGTCACCTGCTGGCACTGGCCACTCAGAGCTGTCCATTGTGCCCAAACACCTCTGAATCCAAGATGGCAGAGGTTTGGGACACACTGGAGGAGCTCTGGGCACCTCCCCTGGGAGGTGCTGGTCAGGGGAGTGGTCATTCCCCTTTCCTTTGTCCAGTTTCGCGCCAGAGCGCCAGAGCAGGGCTGGGGGATCCCTGAACGAGTGTAGACTGGCTTATGCAGAGATGGGCACCATCTGTGCCCATCAAAGCATTTCCAGAGGCTGGGGCTGGGGGAGGCTACTCCTCCCCAGCCCTTCACACCTATTTCCAAAGGGAGAGGAAATCCTTTGTTCTGCCTTCCTGGGACCAGGCTGCCCAGGCCCCAAGTGGGGCAGAAACCTGTCTGAGGGGTTGGCAGCAGCAGCTGCAGCTGCAGTGGAGACCCCGGAAAGGCAGTTTGGCAGTACCAGGGTTCTGTGCTAGAGACCCGGGGAAGCATGGAAATGTCCCCCCAATACCAGAATGGTATTGGGGTGACAATTCCATGATCCTAGACATGTTAGATGGCCATGTTCGGAGTTACCATTGTGATGCTACATATAGGTAGTGTCCTATATGTAGTGCCTGCGTGTAATGGTGTCCCCCGCACTCACAAAGTCCGAGGAATTTGCCCTGAACAATGTGGGGGCACCTAATCTTCACAAAGTGAGGGTTAGACATATAGGTGACTTATAAGTTACTTATGTGCAGTGAAAAATGGCTGTGAAATAAAGTGGACGTTATTTCACTCAGGCTGCAGTGGCATTCCTGTATGAGAATTGTCTGAGCTCCCTGTGGGTGGCAAAAGAAATGCTGCAGCCCATAGGGATCTCCTGGAACCCCAATGCCCTGGGTACCTAGGTACCATATACAAGGGAATTATAAGGGTGTTTCAGTGTGCCAATGAGAATTGATAAAATTAGTCACTAGCCTGCAGTGACAATTTTAAAAAGCAGAGAGATCATAAACACTTAGGTTCTGGTTAGCAGAGCCTCAGTGATACAGTTAGGCACCACACAGGGAACACATACAGGGCATACATTATGAGCACTGGGGTCCTGCCTGGCAGGATCCCAGTGGCACATAGGCAAAAACAAACATACATACAGTGAAAATGAGGGTAAGATGCAAGGCCAGATGGTACTTTTCTACACACGTGGAATAAAGGGTTATCTATTGCAGAGACACAGGGCTCAATTACTCCCTGGTACTCGAGCTGAGTGAGGATCTCCCTCACTGGAGCTTTTGCTTCTTGTTTAACAGGATATTGTAGCTGGGGTGTAGACCTGATAGGTATTACATGACAAGGAGAATCCCTGCCCCAACCTACATGATATCGGTACAGCCCCGGTGCCTGCGCTAAAGCCCAATTGACAACGTAGGCTTGTTTTACCCCTTCTGGAACAAGATCAGAGAAAGAAGGCAAAATTACATCTTCCCCATGTGGGAGCTTACGGGCGTTCTCGGGAGGCCAGTCCCTTTTGGCCAGTAGGACATCACAACTAAGTTCATCCCATAATACCACACTAATGGTGCGCTCCATGTCTCTCTCAATTTAGATATTTAAATTATATTCCCTCTCGGGGGGAGGACGACCCGTCCATAGTCTTAACTGCAATGAAATCGTTAGTTGCAGTCGCATCCAGATGATCTTTCAGACTCTGGCGACATATCATGACCTCTGCTGCGCTGTCCAACAGTGTCACTGCCCACGTTTTGTTCTTCAGCAAAGTTCTCAAGTGTACTGGCATTTTTAATTGACAGTGCTGCCACCTTTTTCTTTTTAAACTGTGGCTTTTGTTGTGGGGACCTATCTTCTTTTTTGTTTGAAGACTGTGGTGAGCCTTTCTTCTGTTTCACGTATTCAGGACATAGATCAGGCTGGCCCCCTCTCTCGCTAAGTCTATCTGGTGCGTCCTGAAAGGAACGGAATGGACGTGAATGAGTATCTCTGTCAGAAGCTTTTATATTTTCTCTATTTCTGAGAGTATATCTTCTGTCGGAGTTCACCGGGTGTGGAGAATCTGCTCTCTGATTTCATCTATCTTTAAATTGTTTTTGTTTATCCCAGCGCTTCTTAGAACTATCTTCCTTAGAGGTGGTACCCTGTATTTCAAACTATCCCGTCCTATACTGATATAGGTATTGGAAATTATTTTTGGTAGCTGTTTCTCCTGGTCCAAGTGTGGAATCTCTCTGAGGCGCTGGCGTTTAGCCAGTGCTACTGCTTCCCCTTTAATATTACTGAGGTTGATTGAGGAGACTGCGTCAAAGTTACACACTAATTTCATCCCCAAATCTAGGGCTGGTGCAGCCCCGTGCTCATTCTGAATTTGCTTTAGCACTTCCGGTAAAGTGGCAAGTGTTGGGGTACCATGTGTGGTAGTATATATTGCAGCGAAGACTGTACCTCATGTGGCGCAGTTATCCACAGAGGGAACCATTCTGAAGGTCAAGCACATTGTGAGAATTCTATGTTTTTCCTATGGTCCCGTATGGGGAAACACAGCTTCTAGCTGATTTGTTTTCTGCGCTATCCAGAACGGGATTTTCTCTCGTTCTGTGGGTACCTTACCCATGATAGTATGTATTGTTTGTGGACTAATCCCAGTAGTAGTCAATTGGTATCCAGCAGGTGCTGGTGGTGCTGGACGCGCTGGTGTAGTGTTCAGAGTTCACATTACGAACTGAACAAGTCTTCTATATAGCGTTACTATCTCAATGTATAAACTGCGCAGATATGCTGCCTGCATAGTTTGCATGCCTGGGTGTGGTGTGGATATGGCAAACATAGGCTACGTTGGTCCGTCATTACCTAAGAGACCTAATCTCATTGGTTGTATTAAATGTGGTAGGGCACCATTAAACCAGTTCTGATGTTCCTGATAAGTGAGTGGTATTCTATGAAACTGGTATGCTTGGTACTGTTGAGGTGCATTTGTAATTCTATATGTGTGGAATGTGAGTGTAGTGGTGTCTTCCTAAGGAAAGTGAACCCAGGAATAAAATGTTTTGGTTTGATAAGCTTCACTAGCTTCTACTATGAATGCAACATCCCGCCCTCTTCTCTTAAGCCATGCGCTACTAGGTGTAGTGTTAATGCTTGTCTAGCATACTCAGGAATATCTATGGCGTTAGCCATTTTGTGAAATGGGTAAAGAGATGTAACAACAAATGGGGAGAAAAAGTAATTTTATGAGTTTGAGCTTGAACAACCTACAGCCTAATTAGGTGGTCCCTGTTCAGCTGAGGAGGATCTTCCCCAAGACCACAGATGTCTCAGTATAATGGTACTTAAGGTACCTGTTGTATGGGAGACAGTGATAATCAGGGTATCCGTAAATTAGTGCCTAAACACCATAGTTGGTGGCGCCATGTTGTAGTTAGACTCTTGCTCTATGCAAGACTGCTAGTTCGAGGATGACAGTACTTATGTTTGTAGGTGGCTATGCCTGTCATACAACAAGTCGCAATTGTTGTTCCAATCCTGCCGGCTCGCACACAGCACCTCACCAAAAACCTAAACAGTAACAGGTGATTTGTGGCAGCCTTTACACATGGACTCAATAGTGTGACGTCTCAGGGAGTGTCATGGTTAAACGGAGATTACCCCTTTGTCATATGAACAACATGTCTCAATAAAACTCAGGCAATGAAGGAGATGCAGTAGAGTTTCAATAGGGTTTTATTATCAAAACTGCAATCTACGATAAGTTGCATGGGCTGTATGATTAGGATAATGAATAATGTAAGAAACAGACTGTTAAAGACAAGAGTCATCAATACAAAGCCCCCCAACATCTTGCAATGATATGAAATGACATGAGATATGAAATATGTCCTGATACCATAATGCCATGAACCTAATCTCTAACCTAGAAGAGAGCTAGGTGTGATAAACCTAATCTGCCAACACCATGTCGATGGGGAGAGGCCCCCTAACCCTTGTTACCTTGGAATGAGGTCTCTAGCTCAGTCTCTGTAGGGACACAAAGACTGGATCAGCGTCAAGACAACATGCAGCATCAAGAGCAGCGATGGCATCTGGTTGGAATCCCTCTTACTATCTGTCTGAGTGAGGTGCATTTATACAGATCTGCTCAGACTCCCGACGTAGGTCTGTTCCCAAACATAGATAACAAGACATGCTTGGGACGGCAATTTATGTAAACAATTCCCTCAAAGGCGTGAAGAGGGAAAGTACCTAATGTGAATACCCACTGTTTGTTTATCTTTGTCGTTTGATATTGATTCCTTAGCGCAGTGGCACTGATAACTTGAAACTAAAACATTGGCCTAACTAGAAACAAGGCAGCCATCTTGGAAACACATAATGACATAATTGCGCTAAAACAGAGCAAGCTAAGTAGGGTAAAAGTCACTAGGTGACGCGGGTACCGGTCCGCAAGCCAGAAGGCTAACATAACTCCTGTGTCCCATTAAAACAAGATAGGATTCACTACACCTGGAGCCGAAGTTTGTGCATTTTGCATTTTCTGCTGTTTCGAAAAGGTCTCTGTGGGGAGTCCCCACCTTTCGAAGTATGAGTGAAAGACTTGTGGATGAAGTTTCCACTTGTGGACTTGTTGCTGCATTCTGCTGAACAGGTCTGCAAAGTTGTCCATTCCAGGCAAATATTCCGCTAAGAGGTCAACGTAGTGGTAAACGGCCCACTTCCATATGGTCTGAGAGAGTTTTGAGACTTGAAGACCCTGTCCCCCCGTTTCTATGAATAATACATGGATGTCATGTTGTCCGTGTGGACTAAGACAATCTTGTGAGACAGGAAAAAAAGGAAAGTTTTCAGTGCTAGAAATAACACCTGAAGCTCCAGGTAGTTGATGTGTAGGTACTGGTGATTGGATTCCTATAGGCCCTGAACTGTCAGATCTTGAAGGTGACCAGCCCTACCCATCGGTGATGCATCTGTGGTCAGTGTGACTTGAGGCACAAGGTCTAAAAGAGGCTGCCTTTCAAAAAGTTGTTGTGTTCTACCATTGCACAGAACGGTGAGTCTGTCAATCTAACAACATTAGATCTTCCAGGTGACCCTGTGACTGAGACCATTGATGAGACAGACATTGCTGCATGGGACGCATGTGGAGTCTGACATGGTGAACTATGATGATGCAAGAAGCCATCAAGTCCAACAGATGCATAATGGTCCTAACTGAATGGTTTCCCTAAAACGGAGGGAGAAGGGTGTGGAAATTCTGGTTATGAGCTGGTTTGGGATATGCCAACCCCTGCCCCTCGTTTAGAATGGCCCTAAATAAGGTTGAATCTAAAGGGGCTGGAGGTGAGATTCGGGAATGTTGAGACTGAAGCCCAGACTGTGAAGAAGATCCACTGTCAACTGAGTGTGGTATTGTCACCGTTGTAACGTGCTGGCTCTTTTGAGCCAGTCGCTGAGTTAGTGAAAGACATGAACATTATACTTTGTCAGATTTGCTGTAACTACTGCCAAGCACTTTGTGAATACGCTGGGAGCGGTAGTGACTCCAAAGGGAAGGACCTTGAATTGGTAATGTTTGCCTGCAATGACGCATCTAAATACTGGAGATGTGCAGGGTGAATTGGTATGCGAAAATAGGCATCCTTTAGTTCTAGATCTGTCCTAAAGTTGTCTTGCTGTAGAAGCGGGATAACATCTTGAAGGGTGACCATGTGGAAGTGTTCTGAAAGGATTTATTTGTTTAGAGGCCTGAAGTCTAATATGGGTCTGAGAGAGCTGTCCTTTTTTGGGAATCAGGAAATAAAGGGAGCATACCCCTGACAATTGATATTGTGGCGTAACAGGCTCTATGATCCCTTTGAGAAGAAGGGCCTGGACCTCTTGTCTGAGAAGGGTTTAGTATTCCTGAGATAGCCTGTGAGTGCGAGGGGAAATATTGGGAGGTGTGGTGATGAGCTCCAGACTATAATGATGTTGAATAATGGCAAGGACCCATTAGTCCATGGCGATGGTGTCCCAGGCGGAGTAGAATTGTTTAAGTCTTTCTCCCCAACAGATGTTGGATGATCGAGGGGAAGGTGGAGGTAGTCACTGCTTCGCAGTGAAGGGGGATCCGCAAGTAGCAATGGTTTTCCCTCTCCCTTTATTGGAAGACCCCCTGTAGAAGCCTCTGGTGTATGTCTAGGGTGTGAGATAGATGCCTCTGAGGTAGATGACTTATATGACCCCCTCCGAAACCAGGACTGGCAAAAGGAGCCCCTTTGTGTACTGGGCTGAAGGGCACCAATGGTCTTAGCAGTCTTGGTGTATTTTTTGTGCTTCTCGAATGTGGTGTCTACCTGCAGCTTAGCCACCTGCTCTTTGTCAAAAGGCATGATGAGGGCAACCGGCTAAACCTCAGGTTTAAAACCTGAGCGACGCAACCAAACATGCTGTCTTAAAAGGATGCTAGTGTTTATGCTACAAGTGGCTGTGGCATTGAGGTTGCAGCTGGATATAGTCTTGACCCTCTGAAACAATCGGTGGGCCCCTTTTCGATGCTTCTCAGGAAGGAACTGTAAGAGCTCCTCCATCTCATCCTAATTGGCCAAATTGTACTGAGCCAAAAGGACTTCAGAGATGGTTATTCCCCAATGGTTTTCGGCCCGAGCTGCTACACTCTTCCCAGCAGCATTGATTAGTTTATTACCCTTCATTGGAGAAGGAGAGTCCAAAGTGGCATATTAGCTCATTTATGGGCCACTGTTGCCACAATGGAAACGGATGGTACCTGTACCCTGATGTTCAGAGGGTGCTACTTTGTACTTTTTATCCACCCGTGGCGTGACTACCCGAGAGCAGACAGGCTACTTTAAAGATATCTTCAGCATGGTGAAGCATGCCAGAGAGCATGGGGAGACATGTGGTCGCTAGAGTGTCCTGTTCAACAGGATCTTTGTGCAGCTCCACGCTGTGAAACGCAGCTACTCAGCTACCTGTTGGCACTGTCCTCTGGTGGTGAGGGACATTTGCGGTACAAGTCAGGGTCACTGGCGGGGGAAGGGGTGCAGGTGAAATTGGAGGAGGAGATGGAGAAGGATGAGGTGGGGAGAGAAGGCTTGTGGGAGGACTAGTAGCCTTGTCCTTGTTTCTTTTCTTAAAGGGGACTGGAACAACCAGAGCCTCTTCAAAGGAAAGTTTCCTTTTAGGGAGCACAGGTGAGGGAGAAGTAGCAATGATCCGAATTGTGCCCTCTTGTATCTGAAGCTTGTGCTGACAAGCGTCACATAATTGCATAGAGCCCACTGGAGTATGACTGACTGTGTTTCTTGGGATGATACCATCCTTAATCTGGGAATATGAACATGCAACAATAGTATTGCACTGAAATAGTTTTAGCATATACGTTTTTTTGAGAGGCCACTCATGCTGGACTATATATTTATTGTATTAATTGTTTTAGTTTGACAAATAGGGTGACAGGCGTTAAGCTTCATTGCATGTCCTTTATTTGTTTATGTAAAAAAGGAGCAAATGCTATTACATGGAACTAGCGGTTGCTGTAGTAATGTCTCCACTTCTATAAATAAATCAACGGTTCTGTTGTTTTTCTTGTATGCTTACATGTGTACACACCAGTGAATTCATAAGAAAAAAGGGCCTTACTTCGTTTGAAAGTTAAAGCATGATCACGACTGTAAACTTATAGACCTTGCTGAGATTTACTAGTATAAGGTCAATTGTACTATATGATGATTGTGCAGGCAAAAGCATTGATCTCATCTGGTTTCAATAAAGAGTACACCTGTGGCAACCATCCTCAAACTGTTGTTGTCTCCTTTTCATGGAGATGGTAAGGATCCATTTGAATTTTTGACTACATGAACAGCATGCTTTCCTTTCCACGTCTTTGTTCAGGTGCCAGCTGACGTGTTGCAAATAATACACATCTGCAAGTAAAGGTACAGCAGATGTTAAAAAGCTACAATGCAAAGATACTCCAGATGTACGTACCACAATGTACTGACTCCTGATGTAAAAGATCTTGAAGTAACAACAGATGTCCTTATCAAATGATGGTGAAGAGAATCCTAGTTTGTTTTAATGGGACAACAGGAGTTAGCTTAGCCTTTGGCTTGCAGACTCATGCCCCCATCACCTAGTGACTTTTAACCTACTTAGCTTACTCTGTCTTAGCCCATTTATCTAATTAATTCTTCTAAGATGGCTGCCTTGTTTCTAGTCACGCTTTTGAGGGAATTGTTTATATTAATTACCGTCCCAAGCATGCTGTGTTATCTATTGTTTGGGAACAACCTACGCCAGGGGTCCAAGATGATCTGTATAAATACATCACACTTTAGACAGAAAATCGGAGGGATTCCGACCTGATACCATCGCTGCTATCAATGCTGCTTGTTGCCTTGACGCTGACCCGGACTTCATGTTCCTACGGAGTCTGAGCACGAGACCTCATTCCAAGGTAACAAGGGTTGGGGCTTGTAGGAGGCTGGCCTGGCTTGTAGTGGGTACCAATGGTATTTACACCTTGTGCCAGGTCCAGTTATCCCTTATTAGTAGAATAGAGGTGTTTCTAGCAGCTTAGGCTGATAGAAGGTAGCTATGGCAAAGCAGCTTAGGCTGAACTAGGAGACATGCAAAGCTCCTACTATACCACTTATATCATATGCACAATATAAGAAAACACTATACACAGAGTTACTAAAAATAAAGGTACTTTATTTTTATGACAATATGCCACAAGTATTTCAGTGAGTACCCTCAGTAACAAGGTAAGTAATATACACAAGTTATATGTACACAAACCCAAAACAGGTAAGTAAGAGTCAGAAAAGTAATGCAAACAGTGTAGAATTACTATAGGTTGCAATAGGTGAACATAGGTCTAGGGGCAACACAAACCATATACTCCAAAAGTGGAATGTGAATAACGAATGGACCCCAGACCTATGGGAGCTTGTAGAGGGTCACTGGGACTGTAAGAAAACAGTCAGGGTGTCCAAGATACCCCACCCTAAGACCCTGAAAAGTAGGAGTAAAGTACACCTGCTACCCCAATAGAGCACAATAGTCGTGATAGGGGGATTCTGCAAGAACAACAAACACCAGCAGTGCACTGACAACGGATTTCCAGACCTGAGGACCTGCAAGGCAAGGGGACCAAGTCCAATAGTCGCGACAGTGTGCAGGGGGGGCAGGAGGCCAGGAAACCTCGGATGAAGGTACAAGGAAGCTGCCTCCGGATGGAAGAAGCTTGGAGTTCTGCAAGAAAGAAGAGGATTAGGAACTTCTCCTTTGGAAGACAGATGTCCCACGTCGCGATGAAGCTTGCAAAGGTGTTCCCACGCAGAAATACCGCAAAAGAGCCTTGCTAGCTGCAAGGGTGGCGGTAGAGGTTTTTGGGTGCTGCTGAGGACCAGGATGTCGCCTATTGGAGGAGGAGACAGAGGGGGCGCTCAGCAACTCAGAGAGCACTCACAGAAGCAGGCAGCACCCACAGAAGTACCACAACAGGCACTTAGAAGATTAGTGAACAAGAGTTCATGCAAATTTACAAAAGAGGGTCCCACGACGTCGGCAGCCAACTCAGAGGGTTGTGCAATGCAGGACAGAGTGCTGGGGACCCAGGCTAGGCTGTGCACAAAGGAAATCCTGGAAGAGTGCACAGGAGCCGGAGCAGCTGCAAATCACGCAGTACACAGCTTGGCAGTCTAGCGTGGGGAGGCAAGGACTTACCTCCACCAAACTTGGACTGAAGAGTCACTGGACTGTGGGAGTCACTTGGACAGAGTTGCTGAGGTCCAGGGACCATGCTCGTCAAGATGAGATGGGACCCAGAGGACCAGTGTTGCAGTCTTTTGGTGCCTGCGTTAGCAGGGGGAAGATTCCGTTGACCCAGCTCTCCTGTAGGTAGTTGGTTAGGCCTATTATGATAGGGTATTAGGACATATTATACACTCTATGACTTTCCATGTTATTGCAAGATGGTGGGAGTCTTCATAATCATGACTCTTGTCTTTACAATTCTGTCTCTTGCACTGTTCATTAGTCTAATCATTGCAGCCCATTCAATTTACCGTAGATTGCAGATTGTGTTAAATAAAAACCATTAAAACCTTACTGCATCTTCGTTACTGCCTGTGTTTGGTTGAGACATGATGTATGTGTGAGAAAGGGGTAATCTCCGTTTAACCACAACATTTCCTGAGATGTCATCCTCTTGAGTCCATGCGTAAAGGCTGCCACAAATCACCTTCAATTGTTTGGGTTCTTGGTGAGGTACTGCTAGTGAGCCGGAAGGGTTGGGGCTACAGTTGCGACTTGTTGTAGGATAGGCATAGTCACCTACAAACATAAGTACTGTCATCCTCAAGCCAGCAGTTTTACCTAGAGCAAGAGTCCAACTACGACATGGCGTCACCAATGATGTTTAGGCACTAATTTAAGGGTACCCCGACTATCACTGTCTCACAGACAACAGGTACCCTAAGTACCATTATACGGAGACGTCCGTGGTCTTTGGGGAAAATCCTCCTCAGCTGAACAGGGAACACCTAATTAGGCTGTAGGTTGTTCGAGCTCAAACTCTTAAAAAGGACCTTACTCCCCACTTGGTGTTCCATCTCTTCACCCATTTTACAATATGGCTAACGCCATAGACATTCCTGAGAATGCTAGACAAGCATTAACATTACACCTAGTAGCGCATGGGATTACAGAAGAGGGCTGGGATGTCACTTTCATAGAAGCTAATGAAGCTTACCAAACAGAAACATTTTACTCTTGGGTCACCTTTCCGGATGAAGACCGCAGAAGAGTTAAATTTCATACATGTACAATTGCTAATGTACCACAGTGGTACCAAGCATACCAGTATCACGAAATACCGCTCACTTATCAGGAGCATCAGAACTGGTTTGAAGGCACCCTACCACACATAATCCAATGAATGAGATTAGGTCCCTTGAGTACTGACGGACCCACGTGGCCTATGTTTGCCACAAACACACCACACCCGGATATACAAAATTTGCAAGCAGCAGATTTTTGAAACTTATATAATGAAATAGTAACATTATCTAGACGGCTTGTTCAGTTCGTAATGCAGACTTTGAACACAACACCAGCGTGTCCAGATACGAATTGGCTACTGGGATTAATCCACAAACAGTGCATACTATTATGGTAAAGTACCCACAGAGCGGGAGAAAATACCTTACTGGATAGCCCATAAAACAAATCAGCTGGAAGCTGTGTTTCCCTATACAGCACCACAGGAGAAACATAGAATTCTCACAATGTGCTTGCCCTTTGGGATGGTTCCCTCAGTGGATGACTGTGCCACATGAGGTACAGTCTTTGCTGCAATATATACTACCACACATGGTACAACAACACTTGCCAATTTACCGGAAGTATTAAAACAAATACAGAATGAGCATGGGGCAGCACCTGCCCTAGATTTGGGGATGAAATTAATGCGTAACTTTGACGTGTGTTCCTCAATAATACTCAGTAACATTAAAGGGGAACTGGTAGCACTGGCTATACGCCAGCGTCTCCAAGAAACTCCACATTTGGAACAAGAGAGACAGTACCAAACATTATTTCCGATACCTATACTAGTATAGGACGGGATAGTCTGGGAGCCAAGCCAAAGAAGATGGAAGTACAGAGTACCTCCCCTAAGGAAGGAACGAAACAGACACAAGAGGGTTCGAAAAAGCGCTGGGAGAAGCTAAGACAATTTAAAGACAGACAGAAGCAGAGAGCAGACTCTCCGCATCCGGAGAACTCCAAAAGGAGATATACTCTCAGAAATAGGGAGAATATAAAAACTCCTGATAGATATACTGATTCATGTCCCTCTCGTTCCTTTCAGGATGCTCCGGCTAGGCGTAGTGAGAGAGGGGGCCGTCCTGACCGACGTCCTGAATACGTGAAACAAAAGAAATACTCTATACAGTCTACAGTCAAAAAAGAAAAGAAGACTTTGCAACAAAAGCCACAGTTTAAAAAGAAAACGGTGGCAGCACTATTAGTCAAAAATGCCAATACACTTGAGAACATTGCTGAAGAACAAGACATGGGCAGTGACAGTGCTAGATAGCGCAGCAGAAGTCACGATATGTCATCAGAGTCTGAAAGATCTTCTGGATGTGACATTAACTAGCGGTTTTATTCCAGTTGAAGCAGCGGACGGGCGCATACTCCCACCTGACAGACTTTATGATCTGAAGATCCAAATTGAGGGAGACGTGGAACGCACCATCGGTGGGATCTTTTGAGACAAACTTAATTTGTGATATCCTATTGGCCGAAAGAGACTAGTTGCCGGAACACGTCCGTAAGCTCCCACATGGGGAAAATGTAATTTTGCCTTCTTTCTCTAATCTTGTTCCAGAAGCGGAAAAGAAAGCCTACGCTGTCAGATGGGCTCTAGCGCAGGCACCTGCATTTTACCGCAATCATGTAGGTTGGGACAGGAATTCTCATGTCATGTAATGCCTATCAGGTCTACACCCCAGCCTCAGACACAATATCCAGTTAAACACGAGGCTAAAGCTCCAGTGAGGGAGATCCTCACTCAGCTAGAATTTCAGGGGGTAGTTGAGCCCTGCGCCTCTGCAACGAATAACCCGTTATTCCTGGTTGCGAAGCCAGACCACTCCTATAGAATAGTCTTAGATTACAGGCACTTAAACAGCCATACACGTACATATGCTATACAAAATTCACATAGCAAAGAAAGTCGGGACCGGAGTGCATTCTCATTTAGTTCACAAAAACGCTTTTGCCGTTTACCCCAGAGCTATAAGAATGGTCCAGGGCTGTTCTCAGCCCGAGTAACATCAATATTACATGATATTGATCCTGAGGTGTTATCCTATGTGGGCGACATTTATCTCACAGACGACGACCTGAACATTCATCTTGTAAGGGTTGATCGAATAATTTTGGGGTTTGCAGAAGTATGTTATAAATTAAACTTTAAGAAAAGTAGGATTGCATTTCTCAGTTTGTTATTCCCGGGATACGAGCTATCGAATGAGGGGAAGAGCATGGCCAGAACTTTCTGGAAAAATGTGGACAACTGCATCCATCTAATACGCTAAAGAAACTACAGTCTTTACTTGGTTTCTTCAGTTTTGGCAGTACATACATTCCTGACTATGCACAACGTATCAAGCCACTATACGACTTACTACGTCCAGATTTTTCTAGCAGACACTGGACAGTTGAACACACATGCATCCTTAGGGAGTTGCACAGGATATGCTGGAAGCTAAACACTTACACACACGTGACAATAAAACAAATTTGGTCATCAGAATAATTGCTGGTGCCATTGGGTTTACTTATGTCACCTTCAATTAGGATGACAGTGCCCATAGCATATAAATCACATTTATTCTCAAATGCAGAGCAACGCTTTGCACCCACAGAAAAAAATCTAACTGCAGTTCAGACGTCTGTCATAAAAGAGAGGCCACTTGCCCAAGGGAAATGCATCATTTTCGTTACCCCGGTTCCAGCCTTTGAGGCCGTCACCAAAGCGAGCATTCCTAATGCTAAAGCATTACATCCACGCTGGACTCAGTGGGCGACTTCTCTGACCGCTACTGATGTTGATTACGTTTTTGATCAGAAACTCCAGATACAAGAATTTCTCCAATACGAACAGGAGTGCCCCGCTCCACTACATCTTTTGCCTTTAGACAGCTACCCTACTGTCATAAATACTGATGGTTCAGCTCAACCAGCTGAAGGTACCAAACATCAATACTCAGCCGCTTGCGCAGCTGTGAGTGGAGTGATGAAGGATGGAGTCTTCCACCCTCATAATACCTACACACAGACCCTAGGGGACTGCACAGCTCAGTTAGCCGAACTCAACGCCCTTATTTTAGCGCTAGAAAAAACAGAGACAGGAAGACTGACTTTGACAGTCTGTGATTCATATTACTGTGTTCAGTCTTACAATGATTATCTTAATCATTGGAAACTGAATGGGTTTAGAGATTCTAAAGGGAACATCATAAAACACAAGACATTGTGGGGGAGAGTGGCTGATCTTAAGGATAAGCTACAGTGCATCAATGTAGTACATACATTGGGCCACCAGTGTGTAGGAGTACACGTTATCAGCAATACTTTGGCTGAGGAAGCAGCCAAATCCACAGTAGCTACAGCTTCTGTGGCTGCAGTGACTCATTCCCATATGAGATTGGATAATGAAATAGTGACTGCCGTGAAAGCTTCGGCTGAAGGCAAGTCTCTCCCGAAAGGGTACC
The DNA here is from genome assembly GCF_031143425.1 of Pleurodeles waltl. Lineage (NCBI taxonomy): Eukaryota > Metazoa > Chordata > Amphibia > Caudata > Salamandridae > Pleurodeles > Pleurodeles waltl. Next base: position 866,028,558 of record NC_090444.1, on the reverse strand, counting down.
CTACAAAATATTCTTACCACATCAGTGCACAGAATATTGCTTATGAAACACTTCCTAGTGTTGGAGATCGAGCAATCCCCAATCAAGACAAGAGATTAGATCTAGTAAAAGCAGCGCATGAGGGTGTTGCTTCTGCTCATGCTGGTATTTTGGTCACAGTAACACTCTTGCAGAAAAGCTTCTGGTGGCCAGGTCTATACAAACAGACAAAGCGGTATGTCCTTTGTTGTGACATTTGCCAGCAAATAAAGGGCTCCAATGTCAAACACCCACAACAGACATCCCTCGTAGTGTCCAGCAGGCCACCTTGGTCCACTTCAACCTGATGGTGCATGAAAATACATCCTAGTCGCTGTAGATTCTTGTTCTAGATTCCTGTGGGTATGGCCGCAGCGGTCGGCTGATGCTCGAACTGTTATAAAAGATTTGCTTTATCCGTGCGTATGCAGTGGCAGCATTCCATTTGAACCAGGGCCCTGCATTTGCCTCTAGGGCATTCAGGGACACCATGGGGAGGATGGGTGTTGAACTCCATTACTCCTCACCATGCCATCTTGAGGGAAATTTGCTCGTGGATCGGCGGAACGGTGTTCTAAAGCAGTCCTTAACAGCTAGAGTATTAGGTTCTGGCCGTAGCTAGCTTCATCTACTATATGGGGTCCAGAGAGCACTGAATATTCTGCCAAGACGGTCCTTGGGGGGGGGCGAACTCCCTATGAGGTTCTCATTGGGATACCTATGTATGTCCCAGATCTTGATGGTTCTGGTATGGTGGCAGCAGAAACACCTTTTGACATAAATGAACGTCTCACTGTCTTACAGGAGCTTCAGCAATTTTGAGATGATAATCATCCAGCAGTGTTGCCACCTTAGGAATAAGGGATATACCAACAACTTCCACTGGTTGGATTCCTAAAGTTGGGGATCTGGTTTGTGAAAAGATTGCTGTGAAGAAGGAATTCGGCCCATCCTACAGGCCACCGGTCTCAGTCCTGGGAATAAAAGGTACCAGAACTGTTATCTTGCCACCGTTGCCTGGTTCACAAGGAAACAGATTTGTTTCGATTGATAATGTCAAACTTCACCATGTGGCCAATCCTGCACAATAGACCCAGAAGTCCCTTGGGTAGCTCCTGATCCACTCTCACTACCCAACAGGACATACCTCTTCAGAATAGAGCGAACAACACTACTGTGGACTATGCAACAATGTCCAACAATGCTATAAATTCCTCCTCGACCATGGGGGGGCTGTAGGAAAGTACCATCTTGCCTGGCATGTTACCCCCATATTTCACTGTATGCATGTTGTTTTAGTCCTTGTGTCACTGGGACCCTGCCAGGCAGGGCTCCAGTGCTCATAGTATGTTCCCTGTATGTGTTCCCTGTGTGGTGCCTAACTGTATCACTGAGGCTCTGCTAACCAGAACCTCAGTGTTTATGCGCTCTCTGCTTTCCAAATTTGTCACTACAGGCTAGTGATTAAAATTACCAATTCACATTGGCATACTGGTAAACCCATATAATTCCCTTGTATATGGTACTGAGGTACCCAGGGTATTGGGGTTCCAGGAGATCCCTATGGGCTGCAGCATTTCTTTTGCCACCCATAGGGAGCTCTGACAATTTTTACACAGGCCTGCCACTGCAGCCTGCGTGAAATAACGTCCATGTTATTTCACAGCCATTTACCACTGCTCTTAAGTAACTTATAAGTCACCTATATGTCTAACCTTCACCTGGTGAAGGTTGGGTGCCAAGTTACTTAGTGTGTGGGCACCCTGGCACTAGCCAATTACCATTACACACGTGCACTATACATAGGTCACTACCTATGTATAGCGTCACAATGGTAACTCCGAACATGGCCATGTAACATGTCTAAGATCATGGAATTGTCACCCCAATACCATTCTGGTGTTGGGGGGCCAATTCCATGATCCCCCGGGTCTCTAGCACAGAACCCGGGTACTGCCAAACTGCCTTTCCGGGGTTTCCACTGCAGCTGCTGCCAACCCCTCAGACAGGTTTCTGCAATCCTGAGGTCCAGGCAGCCCTGGCCCAGGAAGGCAGAACAAAGGATTTCATCTGAGAGAGGGTGTTACACCCTCTCCCTTTGGAAATAGGTGTGAAGGGCTGGGGATAAGTAGCCTCCCCCAGCCTCTGGAAATGCTTTGATGGGCACAGATGGTGCCCATCTCTGCATAAGCCAGTCTACACCGGTTCAGGGATCCCCCAGCCCTGCTCTGGCGCGAAACTGGACAAAGGAAAGGGGGAGTGACCACTCCCCTGACCAGTACCTCCCAGAGGAGGTGCCCAGAGCTCCTCCAGTGTCTCCAGACCTCTGCCATATTGGAAAAAGAGGTGTTGGGGGCAAACTGGACTGCTCTGAGTGGCCAGTGCCAGCAGGTGACGTCAGAGACTCTTTCCTTCTGATAGGCTCTTACCCGTCTTGGTAGCCAATCCTCCTTTCTTGGTAGCCAAACCTCCTTTTCTGGCTATTTAGGGTCTCTGCTTTGGGGAATTCTTCAGATAACGAATGCAAGAGCTCACCAGAGTTCCTCTGCATCTCCCTCTTCGCCTTCTACCAAGGATCGACCGCTGACTGCTCCAGGACGCCTGCAAAACCGCAACAAAGTAGCCAGACGACTACCAGCAACATTGTAGCGCCTAATCCTGCCGGCTTTCTCGACTGTTTCCAGGTGGTGCATGCTCTGGGGGTAGCCTGCCTTCACCCTGCACCAGAAGCTCCGAAGAAATCTCCCGTGGGTCTAAGGAATCTTCCCCCTGCTAATGAAGGCACCAAAAGACTGCATCACTGGTCCTCTGGGTCCCCTCACATCCTGACGAGGGTGGTCCCTGGAACACAGCAACTCTGTCCAAATGACTCCCACAGTCCAGTGACTCTTCAGTCCAAGTTTGGTGGAGATAAGTCCTTGCCTCCCCCGCTAGACTGCAAAGCTGTGTACTGCGTGATTTGCAGCTGCTCCGGCTCCTGTGCACTCTTCCAGGATTTCCTTCGTGCACAGCCTAGCCTGGGTCCCCAGCACTCCGTCCTGCAGTGCACAACCCTCTGAGTTGGCCTCCGACGTTGTGGGACCCTCTTTTGTAACTTCGCGTGGACTCCGGTTGACTCTTCTTCTAAGTGCCTGTTCTGGTACTTCTGCAGGTGCTGTCTGCTTCTGTAGGGGCTCCCTCAAGTTGCTGAGCGCCCCCTCTGTCTCCTCCTCCAAAAGGCGACATCCTGGTCCTTCCTGGTCCTCAGAAGCACCTAAAAACCTCTATCACGACCCTTGCAGTTAGCAAGGCTTGTTTGCGGTATTTCTGCATGGGAACACCTCTGCAAGCTTCATTGCGACGTGGGACATCTGTCTTCCAAAGGAGAAGTTCCTAGTCCTCTTCTTTCTTGCAGAACTCCAAGCTTCTTCCATCTGGATGCAGCTTCCTTGCACCTTCATCCGCGGTTTCCTGGGCTCCTGCCCCCCTGGACACTGTTGCGACTATTGTACTTGGTCCCCTTGCCTTGCAGGTCCTCAGGTCAGGAAATCCGTTGTCAGTGCACTGCTGGTGTTTGCTGTTCTTGCAGAATCCCCCTATCACGACTATTGTGCTCTTTTGGGGTAGTAGGTGCACTTTACTCCTACTTTTCAGGGTCTTGGGGTGGGGTATCTTGGACACCCTGACTGTTTTCTTACAGTCCCAGCGACCCTCTACAAGCTCACATAGGTCTGGGGTCCATTTGTGATTCGCATTCCACTTTTTGAGTATATGGTTTGTGTTGCCCCTAGACCTATGTTCTCCTATTGCAACCTATTGTAATTCTACACTGTTTGCATTACTTTTCTTGCTCTTACTTACCTTATTTTGGTTTGTGTACATATAACTTGTGTATAGTACTTACCTTCTTACTGAGGGTACTCACTGAGATTCTTGTGGTATATTGTCATAAAAATAAAGTACCTTTATTTTTAGTAACTCTGTTTTCTTATGATATTGTGCATATGATACAAGTGGTATAGTAGGAGCTTTCCATGTCTCCTAGTTCAGCCTAAGCTGCTTTGTCATAGCTACCTTCTATCAATCTAAGCTGCTAGAAACACCTCTATTCTACTAATAAGGGATAAGTGGACCTGGCACAAGGTGTAAGTACCTTTGGTACCCACTACAAGCCAGGCCAGCCTCCTACAGGGGCGGAAAATGAGCTCTTGCTGGTTCCTGTTACCACTTCAAACATGACACGTGTTCAAGAGTTGGCCATCTTATACACCAATACAACACAGACTGATGGCAGTATCTACTATGAGCCTCTACGTGAAGTGGACCCATCTACAAGTACTGCACTTGCTCCTGTATTTGCAGAGACTGCCTCTGGTTACTTCATCGACATTGATTACTTTTCTTCAGACTCATCCACTCCAGTGATTGAAAATGTTTCAAAGACAAGCAAGCTATATCTATGGCTGAAAACGAATTACTTAATATACCCCTGGAACAATTTATGGTTCTGCCTAACATTTTCTACCTTATTTCTATGGATTGGTTTTGTGACTGTTTTCTTCTTGCTTACAAATAGTCATTACATTCCTGAACGCGCCCCTGTCGCAGCAGTGGATGAAGTCTTAATTCCATATCATTCCTCACACAAGGTCCGCAGAGACTTGTCCCCTGTGAACATTTCAGCTGTATCCATTTCTGATGGGATTTGGTGGGACAAAGTTCCATTTGAAATATACGGGCTTACTGGGGTCATTTAAATTCCATATGTATTTAAAATATCTATGACAGATGTTATTACACCCGGTGTTGTATCTGATGATTGGGCTGTCCAGACAGTTGATTCTATGTTAACTGAAATGAAGGACTATTCAGTATTTGAAAGTGATGATGTATATGTAAATACAATGAATTATGGGGAAATGTTCTGCTACAATAATTGGGGACATTATTCCCTGCACCGTGCAACTAGACATAGACCAGTACTTAATTACACATAGTGGGAACATTGTTCGACACCACCAGTAGGGAGCCCGAAAAGTTATTTAGAGAAATTCACTTATTTTTCTGGGCATGACACAAGAAATTCTGAGTCATACTTTTTCAAATTGCCTCCTTCAAAAATTAGGAAAGTTATGCTAACAGATACAAAACTGATGTATTCAGATTTCTTTGTTTCCCGTCTTGCGGTTGAAGGTTACGATCACTGCAAGAACACTACTGATTTAAAGAGTGTATGGGGAACACAGATTGGCAAACACAGGGTAGGGAAGCCTTGTTCAGAGCATGCCTGATTCCTGTACAAACAATGTTTTTTAAATAACACTGTACAACAGATGTCTTGCCTAGGGTTAGCAAAAATAAAAGAAATGAACACGCCCAGTATCTCCACACCGGCTAAGTTTAATGATTGGCAATTCTTCCTGAACAACACCGAAGAAGAGCTAGATGCAGAGATTCAGGCTGGTACCTATAATTCTTCACTTTCCAGTCCAGGCGGGGGGTTAGTTTGGCCAATGGACACCAATGGATGTCAGGCGCGTTTTTTAAATTCCTCAAGGGGTTTCAAGATTAGCCGTCCAGATCCTCGCTTTATGTAAGGTCAACACACGGGGATAGTTACTACATACAGTGTGGGTAAACTGTGTCAACAATGGGTACAGTCTAACACATTAGCCGCAGTTAAAGAACACCTTAACACACTTTCTGAGGATATAGACTTGCAGGACTTCTTGTTAGGTCCTAGGAAACAGCGCTCTAAAAAATTCATCTATGCTATGTATAACTTTCTCAGATAGAAGCTACTGCACGTTTAAGGCAAATAGATAAGGAAAACTTAGAAAATGCTTTGGCGGTTGTCGATAACGGCATGAACACCCTGTCCAACAGAAATTATTCACTAACAAACTTAGGCCTTCATTACAACTCTGGCGGTCGGTGTTAAAGTGGCGGTAATACCGCCAACAGGCCAGCGGTTAAAAAAATGGGATCATGACCATGGTGAAAACCGCCAACACAGACAGCTACTTTAACACTCCGACCGCCACGGCGGTAGCAATAAACACCGCGGCGGTCACCGCCAACAGACAGGCGGAAGACAATGTACCGCCCACACTATTACAAGGCACCAATCCGCCAGATTTTCCGGGGCAGTACCACTGCCATCAAAAGCACAGTGGAAACTGAACAACAAAGGGGAACCACTCACCTCTCGACATTCCACGAAGAACCAGGACGCCAGGGAGCCTGAATTGCAGATCCTACCCATGTTGGTGTATCTACTAATACACCACGAAGTAGAAATTAGGCGGCGGCAGCGATGATGGTGAGTACTGCAACTAGCTCACAGGGGAGGGGAGGAGGGAAAAGAGAGTGACACACACATGCGGCACACAACACCCCCACCCCCCCACCCTCACCCACAACAATATACACACACAAATATCCAACAACATCATACATACACCCTCTCAACCCCTGGAAGAATGCAAGGACAAAACAAAATGAGTTTAACTAGTGTTTTATTGGAACAATCAGATAGATCAAGAGAAAAGCAAATAATCAGTATACACAAATATTTACATCATGTACACAAATCCGTACACTGTCCCTTGTAAATGTCTGTGGACCAGTGGTCCCAAAAACCATGGGCGAAGCTCACACATGACACCTGCCTCAAAACAGAGAGAGCACTGCAGGGGCATCAGGTCGAAAAAAAAACAGGCACCTCAGGGGGAAGGGAGGTGGGCACCTCAGCCGGATGATGGTACGACACCACTGCTCCTCGAGGGGGCTCCATGCCCACTGCTTGGTCCTGGGGAGTGCAAAGCCACAGTGTCTCAAGTCTCTCAAGTGGGTGGTTTGCCCACTGCTTGGTCCTGGGGATTGCAAAGCCACAGTCTCTCAAGTGGGTGGTTTACCCACTGCATGCTCCTGGGGAGTGCAAGGCCGCAGTCTCTCAAGTGGGTGGTTTGCCTACTGCTTGGTCCTGGGGAGTGCAAAGCCACGGTCTCTCAAGTGGGTGGTTTCCCCACTGCTTGCTCCTGGGAACTGCAAAGCCACAGTCTATCAAGTGGGTGGTTTGCCCACTGCTTGGTCCTGGGGAGTGCAAAGCCACAGTCTCTCAAGTCTCTCAAGTGGGTGGGTTGCCCACATGCTCTGGAGTTGGCTTTGTGCCCAGGTTGCTTCATCCTGCCAAGGACTGGATGAGTGGATGAGTGGATGCATTTCTCCACTGGTTCTGGACGGGGCTTTGTGCCCAGTCTGCTTCATCCTGGCAAGGATTGGATGAGTGGACGCATTTCTCCACTGGTTCTGGAGGGGGCTTTGTGCCCAGTCTGCTTCATCCTGAAAAGGATTGGGTGAGTGGATGCATTTCTCCACTGGTTTTGTAGGGGACTTTGTGCCCAGTCTGCTTCATCCTGGCAAGGATTGGGTGAGTGAATGCATTTCACCACTGGTTTTGGAGGAGGTTTTGTGCCCAGTGATGCTGCACCTGGGGTGTGGCAGTTGACATCCTCTCACCTGGGTGTCTTAGCCACGTGATGTACCTGGAACAGGTAGCATGATACTCCATGGAGGCAGAGCCACACTCCATCCTGCGGCGACTTAGGCTGGCAATTGCTGGTTTGTGTCAGTGCTGGAGGTGGTGCCTCAAGTGGTGTGTCCAGGGTCCAGGACGTCACCTGCAGACTCTGACGGCTGCCCACTGGGGATGGTGCTGATGTGCGGCCGAGTGGTATCGGCTGTGCACGTGGCAGTGCTGATGGTGGTGCAGGTGGCGGTGGCTGTGGCTGTGGCAGAGATGCTGCCAGTGCTGGCCGTGGTGCAAGTGTCTGTTGTGGTGGAGGGAGACACAAACCGTCTCAGGCAGCCTCAGATGGCTGATCCTTGGGGAGGATGCTGCAGCCTGACGTGGTAGCGGCGGTGCAGGTGGCGGTCGGAGCGGTGGTGGTGACTGTGGTGCAGGTCGCTGCCATCCCTGATGATATGGTGGTCACCAGCCCCTCACCAGGAGGCATCGTGCCCTGAGGTGACTTGGCCTTTGGTTGTGGTCCTTCACCACCTTGGCAGTCGCTGCAGGTACCTTGGCACTGTCCTCTCTGTGTTTGGGCGAGGCCTTGCTGGGTGGGTGGTGTGACTTTCCCCTGCTGGATGCCGGCCCCTTTTTGACTGTTGCAAGTGGCGGAAGAGGGTGGTCCTTCATATCTGTTGGTGGCACACTGGCAGCTCTGACGGGTGCCCCCTTTGATCATACCGGACTTGCAGGGACCACAGCGGATGCACACTTGGTGGCTGAGGTGCTGGGCTGGGATCTAGACATCCTGGCCCTACGGGAAGGAATGGGGGGTAGAGAGGTGTAGGGAAGAGGTTAATGTTAGCTAGGAAACGTTTTTTAGACACACTAGGTCGGGAAGATGGAGGTGGTGTGGGAGTGGAGGAAGAGGTAGTGGTTGTAGGAAGTGTACGTCTGCTGAGTTTGGGAGAAGGTGTATGGGCTGGAGGCTGTTGTGAGGTAGATGGCTGTTAAGTGGGTGTGTGCCTGGGTTTGTGTACTTTGGGAGGAGGGCTCACAGACACATTGGGAGAGGACACAGGGGACGTGGGAATGGTAGTGGGGGTGGTGATTGCACGTGAGCGGTGTGTTGTGATGGGTGTGCTGGTGATGGAAGTAGTGGCTGATGATGTAGTGCATGCAGGTGTGAGTGGAGATGACACTGGGAGGGAGGTGGAGGACGTGGAGGAGGGGGACACAATAGAGGAAGTGGATGTTTGTATATGTGCATGGATCTGGTGCTTGTGTGAGTGCCTGTGGGATGTGTGGTGCTTATGTTTTCCTGAGCCACTTTTGTGTGTTGATGTGTGTGCATGCTGGTGTGATGGTGTGCTTGGGATAGGCTGAGGTATAGGGGATTGGGTCTGGGTAGTGGAAGTTGGAGGGGGGAGGCTGGACACAGGGACAATGACTGCCATCAGTGCTGAGGTCAGAACCTGAAATGCTCTCTGCTGGGCCGCCAAGCCAGAATGAATGCCCTCCAGGTATACATTTGTTTGTTGCAAATTCCTCTTGACACCCTGGATGGCATTCAGAATGGTTGACTGCCCAACAGTGAGGGATCTCAGGAGGTCAATAACCTCCTCACTGGGGGCAGCACGGCTGACTGGGGCAGGGCCTGAGGTGCCTGGGGCAAAGGAGATGCCCACCCTCCTGGGTGAGCGGGCACAGGAAACTCACTGAGGGGCTGCTGGGAGGGCAGTGCTGGTAGGGGGTGGCAGCTATTACTGTTGTTGGGGTGGACACAGCGGCGTCCGCCACCACCAGGGAGCTTCCATCAGAGGAGGAATCGCCGTCGCTGGTATCCCCTCCTGTCCCCATCGTGGAGCTCCCTTCACCCTCCGTCCCACTGGTGCCTTCACCCTCCGTGGATTCACCTTCTTGGGCCATGTGGGATGCAGCTCCCTCCGTCGCCAGTGCCTCTGCTCCTCCGCCAGATGATGCTAATGCACACAAGGACAGGGTGACAAAACAAGAAGGGGGGGAAAGACAGAGAACACACATGGTCAATGCCAGCAACACAACTACCGTTGGTGGACACAACACAGAGGGAGCAGCCCTATACACTAGGCCATGCACTACCAGTTAGTAGGAAAGTCACCGGCCCATGGGGTACAATGCCTAACGCCATTAGCTGCCCACCTAAAACCCACATGAGCCTGCCCAGTAGTAGATGCCCACTAACATTATTGGGGTTGGAGTGCTTCAGAGCCTGCCCAACAAGGGACCTACACTGCCATGTTTGCCCTGGCCTAGGGGCACCCACAGTCTAGATCCCCCACCCAGATACTTCTTAAACCGCACAGAGTCAGCTTTATGACACTATACTCACCCCCTTGTGGCTGCTGTGATGCCCTCAAGCGCCCATCCACCTCCGGATAGGCCACTGCCAGGATGCGGAACATCTGGGGGGGTCATGGTGCGATGGGCACCCCTTCCACGTTGGGAGGCCAGCCCCAGCTGGACCTCCGCCGTCTTCTTGCTCCAGCGGCACAGGTCCTCCCCTCTCTTGCAGCAGTGGGTGCTCCGTGTATGATAGACCCCCAGGGTCCACACTTCCTTGGCGATGGCACAGCAAATACGCTTCTTCTGGTGGGCGCTGACCTAGAGGAAAGGTACAGGAGGAAAGGAAATTACTCACCTGTACGGACCGTCAGACTCATTGCCCACCAGTTCCCAACAATGCCCTGACGCACCTACACTGATCATCCTCACATGCAGCCCTCAGCACCCCCCAACATATATCTTCCATCCACACCACTCCAAACAGGCATTGCCCACGCATCATGCTCACAGTGTACTCACCTGTTTGTCTGGAGGACCGTAGAGTAGCGTGTACTGGGGGAGGACACCATCCACCAGTTTGTCCAACTCCTCCGTGGTGAAGGCAGGGGCCTTTCCCCAGACACTCGAGCCATTGCCGCTTCCAGACTGAGGTCACAGCAGCACTTGCAGGGTAGGTCCTCTCCTGTTGAAGGTCGGGTATCAAGGGAGGGAACAGATAGAAAATGATGGTCACGTCCGCAGCGGTGCATACTGTCTCCGCCGGCGTACATCGCCATTGGCTCCTGGAACCCAAAGGGCCCAATGATAACCAATGCTGACTTACGCGGTGGTCTTCGACCTCCTACTGCGACGCAGCACAGGGCCAGCGCAGTTACCTCATTTCCCCTTGTCCCTCCTCACAAGTCAGGCAGCCGCCATTTCAGGGGGGCACATGACATGGCACATAACTGCGTCACAGCAGATTTTTGGCACATTAACGGACTAACTACGTCACACACGGATTTACTAACATTACTGCACACACACTTGTGCAACCTATGTGGTGAATGACCCTCTGCTCACCGTTCTCCTCCATAGGCCACAACCGCTAGGGCAGATGATGAGATGGCCCTGGTGGACCTGTCGACAATGGAAGTCGGACACATCGTAATCACCTACAGACTTGATCGTGCCACAATCCAAGACCTGTGTGCCCAATGGGAGCCACACCTGATGTCATCTATCTGCCATCCCACAGGAATCCTCCCTCTAGTGCAGGTACTGTTAGTGCTCCATTTCCTGGCAAGTGGCTTCTTTCAAACAGTGGCCATGGCATCAGGGATGTTTCAGCCAATGTTTTCTAACGTGCTGACCAGAGTGTTGTCTGCCCTGCTGAAACACATGCGCAGCTACATCGTGTTTCCCCAGGTGGAGGATTTGCCCACAGTGAAGGCTGACTTTTATGCCCTGGGACATATCCCCAACATCATTGGTGCCACTGATGGTACACATGTGGCATTTGTCCCCCCGCAGAAATGAACAAGTCTACAGAAATAGAAAAAGCTACCATTTGGTGAATGTGCAGATGGTGTGTTTGGCAGACCAGTACATCTCTCATGTGAATGCCAAGTAACCTGACTCTGTGCATGACGCCTACATTTTGAGGAATAGCAGTATCCCTTATGTGATGCGCCAACTCCAGAGGCACCGGGTGTGGCTAATAGGTGTGGCCAAGGTCCCCACACAGTATGAGTAGGTGTCTGGGCATGGGGTTGTCCGTAAGGGTTAGTGTGTGTCTAACAGGTATCCCTCGACATTTGCAGGTGACTCTGGTTACCCCAACCTCTCATGGGTACTGACCCCAGTGTGGAATGTCAGGACAAGGGCAGAGGACAGCTACAATGAGGCACATGGGCGAACTAGGCGTATTAGTGAGAGGACGTTCGGCCTGCTGAAGGCCAGATTCTGGTGCCTCCATCTAACAGGTGGCTCCCTATACTACTAACTAAAGAAGGTGTGCCAAATAATCGTGGCATGCTGCATGTTGCACAACCTGGCATTGCGACGCCAGGTGCCTTTTCTGCAGGAGGATGAGCCTGGTGATGGTCTTGTGGCAGCGGTAAAGCCTGTGGACAGTGAGGAAGAGGAGGCAGAGGAAGAAGATATTGACAACCCAACGAACATCATCATGCAGTACTTCCAGTGACACCCAGGTAAGAGACTGTAACTCCTCCTCACATTTCAGAATACTGTAGGACATTGTATAAGTCAGCCTCTTAACCTCTGTCTATGGACACTGACTGTTCACTTTGGGTTTCCATTTTTCAGCTCTGGGTACCCCATTCTACCTTCTGCTATATGTACTGCTGCCCAACAACTGTCATACATTGGTATGAGTAAATGAACATTTACATTACTATTTGTTACTAATGTTGTCATTATACATTTGTGAAAGATCAGACTGACTCCAGATTGGTTTGTGCTTAAAGGGTGTTTATTTAGGGGCCAATGAGTATTGGGGTATGCGCAAGGGGCTGAGATGATGGTGGAGGAAGGTCCATAGTAGAGTCCAGTCTCTTGGTATCACAGGTGCATTGTCCAATTGGACATAGGGGAGTAATGGCAGTTCAGTTTGGACAGGATGACATAGTGGGGAAGAAGGGTGACAATCAGGAGAGTCTTATTTCCTGGCAGGGTCTTGGCAATGTTCTCTGTCTTCTGCCTGGATTGCAGGGACCGTTTGCGGGGTGGTTCTCCTTCGGAAGGGGGTGGGGTGCTGGTGGCCTGTTGGTCCTGTGGCGGGGTCTCCTGTCCACTAGCGCTGGCGGAGGTGGACGGCTGTTGCTCGATTTGGCTAGTGTCAGGGGCCCTTTGTTGTGGCACTGCCCGCCTCATGGTCTTGCCTATGTCAGCCAGCACCCCTACTATGTTGACCAGGATGGTGTATATGTTGGTGAGGTCCTCCCTGATCCCCCTGTATTGTCCCTCCTGCAGGCCCTGGGTCTCCTGAAACTTGGCCATTACAGTGGCCATGGTCTCCTGGGAATGGTGGTATGCTCCCATGATGTTGGTCCGTGCCTCGTGGAGGGTCGGTTCCCTGGGCCTGTCCTCCCCCTGTCGCACAGCAGTCCTCCCAGCTTCCCTGTTGTCCTGTGCCTCTGTCCCCTGAACCGTGTGCCCACTGCCACTGACCGAGGTCCCTGATCGTCCTGTGTTTGTGGGGTTGCCTGGGGTCCCTGTAGTGGTGGACACACTGCTGATTGACGTGTCCTGGGGACATTGGCATGGGCCCACTGGGTGGGTGTTTTGCTGGTGTTTCCTGAGGGGAGAGGTTCTGTGGTGGTTTGGGACTGTGGCAGGGGAACCGACTGTCCAGAGGTCCCAGATGGGCCAGGTTGGTCATCCTGATCCAGGGGTGCAGAGCTGCTGTCATCACTGTGGGCCTCTTCTGTGGGGGGACTGGATATGGCTGGCATCTCCTGCCCGGTGACCTTGGGTAGGGGTCCTGTTGTGATGTAAATGCATTGTTATTATATCTGTGTGTGCCATCTTGTTGAATGGGTGTGTTTCCCTGTATTAATGTGCTTGCACTATCGCCTTGGCCCTTGTGTGAGTGGTGATTTTGTGGCCTGGGTGAGTCTCTCTATTGGGCATGCTTTGGCGATGGGTGTCCATGCATGTCTGTGATGGGTGTCCATGCATTGTTGTTGCATGCAGGGCTTGGTTGTGGGAGTGGTAGGTTGTGATGGTGGGGTGTGTGGGAGGTGGTGGAGTCATGGAAGTGAGGGTGAGGGTGGGAGTATGTGATGGCATGTAGGAAGGGTGAGGGGGGGAAATAGTAAAGATTTGACTTACCAGAGTCCAGTCCTCCTGCTACTCCTGCGAGGCCCTCAGGATGCATTATTACCAAGATTTGCTCCTCCCATGTTGTTAGTTGTGGGGGAGGAGGTGGGGGTCCACTGCCAGTCCTCTGCACGGCTACCTGGTGTCTTGATACCACGGAACGTACCTTCCCCCGTAGGTCGTTCCACCTCTTCCTGATCTCATCCCTTGTTCTTGGATGCTGTCCTACTGCGTTGACCCTGTTCACAATTCTCTGCCATAGCTCCATCTTCTTGCCAATGGAAGTCTGCTGCACCTGTGATCCGAATAGCTGTGGCTCTACCCGGATTATTTCCTCCACCATGACCCTGAGCTCCTCCTCAGAAAACCTGGGGTGTCTTTGAGGTGCCATGATGTGGTGTGAGTGATGTGTGAGGTGATGTGTGATGTGTGGGGTGATGTGTTGGGGGGGTGTGGTGTGAGGTGCATGGATGGTGTATGTGTGAGTGTGTTCTGTGCCTCTGGATAATGGTGTGGTCTTTGTTTTTCTCTCTCTCTGCTTCTTCAAAATTGTTGCATGTAAGGGGTTGTGGGTAATGTGGGTGGGTGTTTTTTTAGTGGTGTGGGTGTGGTGTGTATGTGTGTCAGGTGTGTGTATTTTGTATTGTCCAATGTGGGTGTGTTTTGTAAGTGTGTGTGTATTTTGAACACAGCGGTGTGTACCGCCAATGGTTTACCACAGTTGAAAGACCGCTGCGTTGATTAGTGGGTCGTGATACTGTGGGCGTATTCCTGTTGGCGTGATGGTGTGGGTTTTGCTATCGCCAGGTTATCACTGACCTTTGGTGTGGTGGACTTGTGTGTGTGTCTGTATGATGGCGGATTTCTCAGTGTGGGTCATAATACCCGTAGCAGATTTCAGCTGCGGTCATGGTATGTTGGCGCCCGTCGGCACGGCGGCAAGCAGGTTTTACTGCCAGGGTTGTAATGAGGGCCATAGTGTCGTCTACGATAGATATCATTCAGACAGACATGTCCCGTTTATATCATGGACAAAGTCAGCTGCGTTCTATTATGCAGCTTGGTTGGACGTTACAAACATTGAAAAATGGCCGTATTCCATGGAGGTACATTAACGGTAGTGAATTGTTCACTGCTTTTAATTCATCCAGGAAACAACAGACAATGGCTAAAAGGGAAGCAAGTTTTACCATGCTTCATATAGAGAGGTTAGAAAAGTTGCCTTTTACGATGATAGAGAGTCCTTTGACTGTTTGGCTCCTACATGGCATCATTAATCTGCCCATATCCACCTTTCGTTTTTCGAGATGCCTGAAACATCTTGCTGTGGGCAGGTACGAGCGTCTGGGCAATAGCTATATTAAGGAAGAGTGGGAGTTGCCCTTTGATTACAAATGTCTGAACGGCGAAACAGAGGTCTTTCTTAGCGGAAGCGAATGTGAGACTAGACTACTGTTAGTCATTCAATGATCTGCAAGCAGGTGTCCCTTCACAGCCATTGCAATGTGGGGGTGGCGAACTTGGCCTGTTTCCTGAAGGGTACTCCCGTCTCTTTGATTCGACCAACATTTCATGTACTTTCCAATGGCAGTTATGTGGTGCTGAATGATCTAAGCTGTTGTAGTATGCAACCGGGAATTGCCTACACAATTTCGGTCTCTAAGGTTGTAACATGTTGTGGACATGTTTCTCCCCCCCCCCACACACGAGAGATAAAGGTATCAGAACTGTGGCCTCAAATTGATAGTATTAATGTAAATTATGACCAGCTGAGCAGACTAAAGGCACTACTGTTTCAAAAACAGGTCGCGTTGACATCCGCTAGAGAGACATATGCTCTCCAGATTGCAAGATCATCAGCCGAGATACAATCCCTATTAAATACCAACTTCCCCAAGCACTTTGGTGAGCTGGTGTCCAGAATGTAACGCCACGAGCACTACTGGGATTTTCTATTTCTTTAAGGCTGTCGGTCTTTTGAGTCATCCTGTCGGCCATCCATTCACTATTTTCAAGTGTGTTTGGTGGCTTTCCTGTAATTTTGGCATTAATTGGCGGAATACTGCTGCTATTTTTTCTGATTCGCAGTGGGTGTTTCTTTACAGCTACACAGCGCAACGGAGCAGCTGCCACCAGCACAACTGTGCTGTGAATGCTTAGTTCAGATCTTCGATGCTTCCTTGCTGGAGGAACTAGAGTGGAATTGGTCATTGTCATTTTGTCCATTCTTCTGGTGCATGCAGCCTGTCTTTTGCTGCATATGGTGCTTCTTCGAACATTTGCCAACAGTGTTTCTTGCCGTCATGCCAGTGCCTCCTGTGGACCAAGAACTGCTGATGTGCCGATGAGGGTTCATACACGGTTGTGCCCCATGAGACTAAGGCTGATCCGCGAGGCCACTTATGAACACTCCGTGTTGACTAGTTGGCTCTTCATTCTACGGAGAATGGCACTAATGCAGGTGGACGTGCACAAGAGAATACTGCACACTTTTGCTCCGTGAATCCAACCGCCTATGTGATTAATCTTACATCTGACGATCTGGCCTCATTTTGTGATGACTTTTTAGTCGGTGACTTCAGAGCTACTCTTCAAGATCATGACTATAGTTCCACAAAAGAATGATTGTTTTTTATTTTTTTTAACCAAACTAAATTTCAAAGTATACTTTTATTATTCCTACTTTGCGCTGCTGTGCTTCTCATGGTTGACATTTAAATCTCTTTTGTATGTTTTAAAACTTAATTTTAACTATGTTTTTTTTTTACTTTTTGCTTTAGTCCAGAGCAGTTTTTTAGCCTTTTTGGATTCCCTCACCTTCGGTGACATCCAGCAATGGCATCATACTTGTTACGGCAATGGGGAGGGTGTAGTGAATCCTAGTTTTTTTAATGGGACAACAAGAGTTAGCTTAGCCTTTGGCTTGCAGGCTCGTGCCCTGGTCACCTATTGACTTTTAACCCACTTAGCTTGCTCTGCCTTAGCCCATTTATTTAATTAATTTTTCTAAGATGGCTGCCTTGTTTATAGTTAGGCCTTTTTGTTTAGCTTTGTTATCAGTGCCACCACGCCAAGGCATCAAATGAAGCCACAAAGACAAACAAACTGTAGGTGTTCACATTCGGTACTTTCCCTCTTCACGCTTTTGAGGGAATTTTTATATTAATTACTGTCTGAAGCATGCTGTGTTATCTATTGTTTGGGAACAACCTACGTCAGTGGTCCAAGTAGATCTGTATAAATACCTCACACTTTAGACAGATAATCAGAGGATTCTGACCATATACCATTGCTGCTATTGATGCTACATGTCGCCTTGACGCTGACTTCATGTTCCTACGGAGTCTGAGCACAAGACCTCATTCCAATGTAACAAGGGTTGGGGGCTCCTTCCAGGGACATGGCATTGGCAGATTAGGTTTAACATATCCAACTCTCCTGTAGGTAGGAGGTTAGGCCTATTATGATAGGGTATTAGGACATATTATACACTCTATGACTTTCCGTGTTATTGCAAGATGGTGGGGGTCTTCATAATCACGACTCTTGTCTTTACAATTATGTCTCTTGCACTGTTCATTAGCCTAATCATTGCAGCCCATGCAATTTACCGTAGATTGCAGATTGTGTTAAATAAAAAACATTAAAACCTTACTGCATCTTCGTAATTGCCTGTGTTTGGTTGAGAAATTATGTATCTGTGAGAAAGGGGTAATCTCCGTTTAACCACGACATTCCCTGAGATGTCATACTCGAGTCCATGCTTAAAGGCTGCCACAAATCACCTTCAACTGTTTGGGTTCTTGGTGAGGTACTGCTAGTGTGCCGGAAGGGTTGGGACTACAGTTCTGACTTGTTATAGGATAGGCATAGTCACCTACAAACATAAGTACTTTCCTCCTCAAACTAGAAGTCTTGCCTAGAGCAAGAGTCCAACTACGACAATGGCTGCATGTTGTCTTCCATGTTGGAAGCAGTCCCCTATCCTCCCTCTGAGGTTCTGCTTTGTTTCAGCTGTCATGGGAGCCTTAAAGCACCTAATGTACTAAGGGGGGTCATTCTGACTTTGGCGGGCGGCGGAGGCCGCCCGCCAAAGTCCCGCCGGCAGAATACCGCTGCGCGGTCAAAAGACCGCCGCGGTAATTCTGAGTTTCCCGCTGGGCTGGCGGGCGACCGCCAGAAGGCCGCCCGCCAGCCCAGCGGGAAACCCCCTTCCATGAGGATGCCGGCTCCGAATGGAGCCGGCGGAGTGGAAGGGGTGCGACGGGTGCAGTTGCACCCATCGCGATTTTCAGTGTCTGCATGGCAGACACTGAAAATCTTGGTGGGGCCCCCACGGGCCCCACGACACCCATTACCGCCAACCAGGTTCTGGCAGTCAAAACCGCCAGAACAAGGCTGGCGGTAAGGGGGTCGGAATCCCCATGGCGGCGCTGCTTGCAGCGCCGCCATGGAGGATTCCCTTGGGCAGCGGGAAACCGGCGGTACACCGCCGGTTTCCCGTATCTGTCCGCGGCTGTACCGCCGCGGTCAGAATGCCATGGGAGCACCACCAGCCTGTTGGCGGTGCTCCCGCAGTCGTTGGCCCTGGCGGTCCATGACCGCCAGGGTCAGAATGACCCCCTAAGTCTCCTGAAAGGATCAATCTAAAACCTTCTTCTTTTTCCAGACAATAGCAAACAGAGTGATTGGCCCTACAGATAGCTAGTATTGTGTTTTCTTAGAAATTCTGTGTCATGTTTGAATTTTCGCTGTCACCACAGAGCTGCCACTGAAATATCTTGCCAAAGTTACTGCATTTGCCCATGAAAAATAGCCTCTTTAGAACACATGAAGGTCATAATGTCTTCTTTTACCTCACAGAATTGCACACAGCTAAGAATATCCACTGGGCTGTTTTCCTGAGGCCCTGTTATGCCTGCTGTGTGTGCAAATCAGCCTTACTGCAAGTTCTTCTGGTTTGTTTCTACCAGAGTACAGGATTTCATGGACAAATGCATGGTATCCTGTCCCATAGCTGTGTGTTGGGAAGATGAGGTCTATTCTTGAAGTCTCCACATTTGCTAAATTCTCTCTTATCTGTCCTTCTATATTTTGGACATTAAATCACATGTGATGCGGTCTTCAGACTGCTTGTCAACTGTCCATTCTAGGGTATCAACTTAGCTCCCCTGATTCTTTGAGTTTCAGATCATGGAGGGACGTGTTGAAATTCTTCCATCTAGAGTCAACCTCAGTACCTAGGTAGTACTGAATGATAGTTGATTGCCCAAATGGTTTGCAGGCCTTTTCTGGAAATGTCTGTCCAGGGTCCATTCTTCTTGTTTTCTTGAATCTTTAGGATTTGTTTTGCAGATGGTCATGTTTGCCTTTGGACAATGACATATGACATTACTGAAATGCAAATGATGACACCATCACCGGGTGTGAGAATGCAGCATCTACTATTTTGAGCTATAGTATACTGCAACTTAACTGCAGTGGGTGATGAAGTGGCTGTCTATGGTGGTTAAGGAAGTGGCCAGATTTCTACGGAATGAAGCAGAAAACTTACAACAGCAGAAGCAGTTTGGGGTGATGTTGTAAACCAACTTCTTCAGACATTAGTATGATGGCTCAGCATTGTTGCCTAGAAAGAACAGAGACACGGATGGCCTATGCACCACTTCTTCTATGATATCTTCCTACGTCACATGAAACAGGACACTGCATAGTCAGGAATGTATGGACAAGGGTCTCCTGTAACTGGGACCTCTACAAGGCAAATGTTCGGAATACACCCAGATCAGTACTTAGCCGATGGTAGTGTTGCAAGGGCAATAAGAGAGACCTGGAATCAAGAGCTGAATCAAGTGCCACATGATGCACTGAAAGTAATAGGGATGAACTGTGTAGGTCGTCAGATAGTTAAAGACTTTATATGAAGCTCTGCTTAAATCTAGTAATAATGACCCCGCAGATGCAAGGATTAAATGTTCAAATAATATTGGCCTAGAGTGTCTGGATCAACTAGAATCACAAATTCACTTTAGAGATATCCTGTGAGGTACAATTTAAATATATTCAGTTTAATTTGCTTCATCAAACATATATGTCCTGGAGAAACTTAACAAGATATGTACAAGGATCAAGGATGACTCCCCTAGATGTAAACAGTGTGATACTGTGTTCTTTCATGTGGTCTGGTACCAGCCAGACCCATAAATCTGAAATATGAATGTAAGTTAGCTAATTTACTCCTGCTGAGGGGGAAACACTCAAAATCAGCAATGGCTATTGGCAAGAGTGCTTGGTTGATGGACCACGGAAGTGGGTGGATGCACAGTGTATGGTACTGAGACAACTGGCTCCGCACATTAGGCCCAAGATTGTGGTAATATCTTTGAAGAACACCAACTTGTAATGTTCTTAGCGCAACATCAGATTTGTGCACAGCATGGGATCGCCAGCAGAACATGCTTTAAACAGGTATTTTTATAGTTCATACACAGCTAGGAAGCAAGACAAACTATAATAGAGAAAACAAAACTGAAATCAGTGACACAATGAAGGAGGATCCTAGCTTATCATTAGGTTTCATTCTACCATCATAAATTAGAAACCCAGCAACAAATTTCAGGTAATGGAGTACCTGAACATTTCAGAGAAGCAGAGAGTTCCCATCTCTTCATACGAAGCACTTCACAAATTGTCCATATGAAGGTCAAATTGCCTAGAGCGAATCCACAAACAAGAGGCCAAGAGTACAATAGTTTCAAATGTAGAGTCCAAGAAGAATGAGCTGCAGGGGAGTAAGATAGCTGCCAGAGACAAAGTCAGTGAAGTAAAGGAGATGCTTGTGGAATTTCAGCTCTACGTTCTGGGTCAATAATGCTATTTAAAAGTATAGAGGAGAAGGCTGAAATCCTACAGTAAGCAGCATGCCACTAACCATTGGGATTGGGTAGAGAGGGGGTCTGCTGTTGCAGCGAGCCACAGAATCCCACAAGACCAAGCTGACATTCTCAGGGTGGCTAATGCACTGGAGGGAATATGGCCAGAAGGACCATAGTTGCGGTTATTTGCAAATTTGTCCTTAGAAATCGTTCCACTGAAGAAAGAGCTTCTGATCCAGATGAAGATTCTGGCTGACCTAGAGGTCAAGGCTTCTTTTATCAATTAAAGAAGACATTTATAGAAAAAACAAAGAAGAAACCAAAATGGGCTGAAAGTAGAGTGCAGGAGTTCTAGTAAAAATAAGAAGTTTGAAGAGTTAAGTTGTGTGCCAACAATACTCCATTATACCACCAAGCTCGGAAAGTAGTGATAGGGTTTTCCAATACTCCCCTCGGTATTCATGATGTATAATTCTCATTGTAAGGCTCCATCCACTCCCATGCTAGTAGTGAAGGAGTGAGTTGAATTTTACACAGGTAGGTCCATATTAAAAATGCATACCTAGGGTAATGGTGCAATGCTCTGTTCTACCTGTTGTTACTATTTTCACAGTAGTATAAATGCATAGTTCTTTCAGATATGGAAGTCACTAGCAATTGATAGGTTAAGGTGATAGGTATAACTTAAGAAAAGGAGACCTAGTTTATACAGTAACAGTAAGTTAAATATGTTGTTACCGCTACTTTCATTTTCTGTTAAATCCCTGTATTTTTGAATTGGCTCTTCGCAGTCCATCAACAACTACAGCATGACAAAAAATCAGAAAGGGCACAGTTCCGCCTTACATTACTACCTAAAATCAAGCTTTGCCTCCCTTTTAGAATCTTCTTGTCCACAGTTTAATTCCTTGTATTATTCCAGACTGACACATGCAAAGGATTTCTCAATGGTATCCCTCGCTGACATCAATACAAGCTGCCTTTAATGCAGTGACTCGATTAATGTGTTTAGACAAAATATCAGAGTGAAAATATTGTGTGGACAACATTTTGTGTCAAGAATATTGAGGACAAACATTTTGTGAAGGTAAATTTCTGTAGGTAAGCAAAGTTTTACAAATTATAACTCCATATATATATATATATACCTTGACGATATGTGTATCTTTAAAGTACACAGACAGAGTTAAGGATAGTAAATCTGTACTTACCTATTTCCACTTATCTTCTCGACATTTTGGTCCTCAATATGTTTGACACAATATTCTGTCCACACAATGTTTGTGCTTCTGGTATTCTGTCAGTGATCCTATTCTGTATATCTGCATTCTCTTCATGCCAGAATCCACTTGGCGATCTATAAAGTAGTCCACTCAAGTAAACATGTCCACCTTGCCTCTAAGCTCAACATTATCAGGAGCACATCCCTTTCCTGGTTTAAAATCCAAAATACTCCAAAGAACACACATGGCAACAGGCTTTTGCTGTAGGTGACTAAATCTTTAAATGGATCCCACTTTAAATGTCACACTTCAGTGATACACTTCAGGAAGGCTCTCAAAACAAATCTCTTTGCAATCCTTCTACTATCCTAGCTTGTATTTCTACAATCACCCACCTCCTGCACTGTCATGCAGTGCTTCAACTTAATTTGTATTTATTATCCCAAATTATCATTGCGAGTATACGTCCATTCATCTCTGTGGTGATCTATTTGACGTGTAGTCGCTTTCTGTTTACAACGTTCCATTGTCTTCAGGCAGTTGCTTTCTTCTTCATAAATACCTTTATTAAAATAACTATAAAACACATTAACCAGATTGCTTAATGAAAGGATTCAGACAAAAATAAATGCAGAACTCACCTTTGGACCTAACGCTACATTCTCCTCTCCCAAATTCTTGATTGTCAATAGGATAATGTTCTTCCTCTTCTTTAAGAACAATGGAAATAGCTTGGTGCTCTATTGCAAAAAAAAAAAGAAAAGAGTAACAGTGCTTCACTCCGAAATTAATGTCATAGTGTGTCCTTTTCAGCTTTTCCAAATATAAATAAAAATGACAGCTTCCCAAATAAACTATTTAAATTTGATATCGATGAAGTAGATTCTGCACTATATGCCATCGAGGCCCAGCACAAATCTGCAGCATTAGACTGGAAGAATGTCCAGAATTATGTTTTAAAAATATCAAACTACAAGAATATTGTGGCCCAGAATACAGAAAGTAAAAAAGTCAGTAATATTGTTTTTTAAAATATCATTGTATACCTTTATTTCATTGTAGTTGTATTATACATGATTTTAATATTTTCATATGTATTAGTTATATGAATTGTAGGTATAAATTATTAAATAACCTGATTATACATTTTATGATAGTTTGTAATTTTTAATGTGTAATTATTTTGATTGTAATTAGTAATTATTAATTTAACAGCGGGTAGTTGGTTTTGTAGAGAAAATGGTGGGAAGTTTTTCAAATTATCTGTTTTTTCAGATTTTACATTTACTAACATGCTAATTAAATATTTTGTTGGTGATTATGAACATTGTTTAATAAATTATTTAAATTATGTAGGGGTATTTTGTGGTTTTAATGTGTAATTGTAATTTCCTCTAGTTTAATTACAGATTTACAATTTACCAGTGGGTTGTGAGGTTTGTATGGGATCAGAGTGGCAATATATTTCAATTACATTATTTTTTTTTACATGTATAAATGGTTTATTAGCTCATACTTATTCACATCCACCTGTACCTTTGTTTATATAACTGCATCATGGGTAAGAGGTATCAGCCATAAACATTTTAAGTCATTCTAAGTATCTATAATGTTGTGTTAACATTTTTATCTGTTTCCTATTTAACCAAAAATATAATATAAAAATTTAAGAAAAAAAAATGCAACACACTGAAGGATGATCCCCAGTAGGTGTGCCACGAACATCCACTTGCCTTTGTTCTTATTTAATATTTTTTTATTGAGGTTACAAATCAAAGACTGGCAGAAAAAAAAACAAATAAAGATAATAACCAGATAACCATAAAATAATTGAAAAATACACCCTATCCCCTAGGAGTGCCTGGAAAAATACATTAGCACTCCCAAAGAGACGCAAAATAGTATAGAACAAGAGATAACTGGGGAAAGTTAATGGGCGTGACAAGCTTTAAGAAGAGCAAGGGACCTCCTAAAAGACTACCATATCCACCTAAGACGATGCACCTCTCGTCCCAATTGATGATTAGGCATTTGTGAGAGCCTAAATCAATAAATTCATGCCACCAGAACAACGGATTGGGAGCCTGGGTCATCAACCAATGTCTAGCCAAGATCAATCAGCCCAATTCCATAGCACAAAAGTAAACGCCCACAAGATGTGGCGGTATAAGATGTGAGTGACCAAGTATGATCAATTTAAGATTCCACCTGAGAGTGAAAGCACAGAACAAGTTCAATTTAGCAAACACAGACAGCAAAAAGTGTAAGATAGCCGAACAACTGCCAAAAATATGCACAGAATCAGGGAGATCCCTGGAACATCGAAAACACTTTGAATCACTATTCATGGCCCACAGGCGGTAAGGAGTATAGTAACCCACAGGTGGTAAGGAGTATAGTAAAAGTCATTAATAAGATTAAACAGATGGATTTTCACCCGAGAGACTTTCAAGATGCATGAGATAAAAGGTTAGTATGCCTCAATTCCTCAGAAGTGACGGGGATTCCAAGGTATCCGCTCCATTTTTCAGACAAAGTCTGAAAAATGTCTGGTCTTTTTTGAGCCTCTGCTATGGATTTGAGTTTGTAGGCCCGGAAAATAGATTTCTTGGGGGGTACCTTCTGCAGAAATTCAAGGAAGGTATTGCTAGAACAATTAATCTCGGACCTCTGTAGACTCTGTATCAAATGGCGGATTTGTAACAGTAAAATCTGGGGCGAGGAAGCGAGAATCATTGGGACAAAATCTCAAAAGAGAGAAAGCAATTCCTTTCAAAGAAAGAACTCAATATGGATAATCCAGATGTCTGCCGGCAGTCAATAAAGCTATCATGCACTGAACTGGGAAAAGTTGGAACTGTACCAAGATAAGAGTACTTGTTAAAAGATGTAGTCCTGGCGACCAATTTTTTCAGAGAAGTCCAGATAGAGTTGAAAACCTTTAACGTCTTACATCTAGTACGCTTGAAATAAATTGTGTCTATGACCCCCGTGTCTGGGGTGGTCACATTGACCCGAAGGAGATATTCTAGGAACGCACAGCCTAACACTTTGGTCAATCAAGATTTGAATGCCGCGAAATAATAAATCTGTAGGTCAGGTAGTTAAGAGTCCACCTTCCATTCTAGACTGCTGTAACCTTCCAATACTAGCCCCAGGCTTCTTATACCCCAAGGTAAATCTTTGCCATCCCGACTCAACCTTTGTTAAGAAAGCTTTGGATAGATACATAGCTATACACCGGAAGAGATATAAGTACCACAGGAGAATAATCATCTTGATTAGGTCACATTGTCCTATTAAGCTAATATGTAAGCAATTCCACTTGCTAAGTATATCTGTGGCTCTTCTGGAGAGAGCCTCGTAGTTGGATTCAATTATGTTACCCATCTTCATAGAGACCTCCATCCCCAGATACAATGTAGACTTGACCCAGCACCTGGGCTTGACAATGGCAAGAACCAATGTTTTAACCAGGTTAAGTTTATAACCAGATATAGTCCCAAATTAATTTGCCACTTACTGGATAGCTCTCAGATTCATCAGAGGAGGAAGTAAAGATGGCAATGTTGTCTGCAAAGGCAAGAACTTTGAGTTCAAGAAGATGAGTGCAAAAAGTACGGGAAAGAAGGGGTGTCCCTGGCAGGTACCACGAGTTATCTGAAGTCCGAAGGGGACCCAAAAGAGACTACTAGGGCTGTGAGATTCAGATATAACTGTTGGACCCAAGCGATGAAGAGTGGACCAAACCCCAAATCATCCATAGCTGTCCACAAAAATGGCCATGATACCTGGTTAAAGGCCTTTTCAGCATCCAACATTATCACTCCAACAGAGCTGTACTGAGCAGACCCTACCTCCAATGCCGTGATCACTGAGTTGACATTTGCCAGGAAGAAAGCCAAGTTGATCCTCATTGATAAGATCAGTGATGACTGTGGCGACCTTGATGGCCAGGATCAGAACATAAATTTTAGAATCAGCACTGATTAGGGATATAGGCCTAAATGAATTACAGAGTAGGGGACCCTTCCCCTTTTTGGGAAACGTGACTATAATGATCTCGGTCCATGATCTAGGAACCACGCCAAGCAATTTGAACGAGTTGAACAAGTCACGTAGGACCGGGACGATAAGATGTAGCAATCTCGAATATAGTTCAAACAGAAGATGATCAGGACCACATGCTTTACCATATGCCAGCTAGCCAATAGCACTTTCTACTTCCAGAGCCGATATTAGTCCTTCAAACATGAGCTATTGCTGAAAGAACCGACTATTAACTCAGTGGAGGGAATTACTTCCTCACCGTAAAGTTTCTGATAGAAGTGGCAAAACTCCTTGTAGGAAAGTACCATCTTGTCTGGCATGTTACCCCCATTTTTAATGTATGTATGTTTGTTTTTGCCTGTGTCACTGGGATCCTGCTAGCCAGAACCCCAGTACTCATAAAGTATGCCCTGTATGAGTTCCCTGTGTGGTGCCTAACTGTATCACTGAGGCTCTCTCTACTTTTTAAATTTGTCACTGCAGGCTAGTGCCTAATTTCACCAATTCTGATTGGCACACTGGAACACCCTTATAATTCCCTTGTATATGGTACCTAGGTACCCAGGGTATTGGGGTTCCAGGAGATCCCTATGGGCTGCACCATTTCTTTTGCCACCCATAGGGAGCTCAGACAATTCTTACTGCAGCCTGAGTGACATAACGTCCACGTTATTTCACAGCCATTTTTCACTGCACTTACGTAACTTATAAGTCACCTATACATCTAACACTCACTTAGTGAAGGTTAGGTGCCAAGTTACTTAGTGTGTGGGCACCCTGGCACTAGCCAAGATGCCCTCACATTGTTCAGGGCAACTTCCCTGGACTTTGTGAGTGCGGGGAGACCATTACACATGTGCACTACATATAGGTCAATACCTATATGTAGTGTCACAATGGTAACTCCGAACATGGCCATGTAACATGTCTAGGATCACGGAATTGTCACCCCAATACCATTATGGTATTGGGGGGACAATTCCATACATCCCCGGGTCTCCAGCATAGAGCCCGGGTACTGCCAAACTAACTTTCCGGGGTCTCCTCTGCAGCTACTGATGCTGCCAACCCCTCAGACAGGTTTCTGCCCCCCGGGGCCCGGGCAGCCTGGTCACAGGAAGGCAGAACAAAGGATTTCCTCTGAGAAAGGGTGTTACACCCTCTCCCTTTGGAAATAGGTGTGAAGGGCTTGGGAGGAGTAGCCTCTCCTGGCCTCTGGAAATGCTTTGAAGGGCACAGATGGTGCCCTCCTTGCATAATCCAGTCTACACCGGTTCAGGGATCCCCCCAGCCCTGCTCTGACGCAAAACTGGACAAAGGAAATGGGAGTGACCACTCGCCTGACCAGCACCTCCCAAGGGAGGTGCCCAGAGCTCCTCCAGTGTGTCCCAGACCTCTGCCATCTTGGATGCAGAGGTGTGAGGGCACAATGGACAGCTCTGAGTGGCCAGTGCCAGCAGGTGACGTCCGAGACCCCTCCTGATAGGTGCTTACCTTTCTCTGTAGCCAATCCTCCTCTGTGGGCTATTTAGGGTCTCTCCTGTGGGTATCTCACCAGATAACGAATGCAAGAGCTCACCACAGTTCCTCTGCACTTCCCTCTTTGACTTCTGCCAAGGATCAACCGCTGACTGCTCCAGGACGCCTGCAAAACCGCAACAAAGTAGCAAGAATACTACCAGCAACATTGTAGTGCCTCATCCTACCGGCTTTCTCGACTGTTTCCTGGTGGTGCATGCTCTGAGGGCTGTCTGCCTTCACCCTGCACTTGAAGCCAAGAAGAAATCTCCTGTGGGTCGATGGAATCTTCCCCCTGCCAACGCAGGCACCAAACGTCTGCATCACCGGTCCTCTGGGTCCCCTCTCATCCTGATGAGCATGGTCCCTGGAACACAGGAGCTGGGTCCAAGTGTCTTCGACAGTCCAGTGGCTCTTCTGTCCGAATTTGGTGGAGGTAAGTCCTTGTCTCCCCACGCCAGACAGTAATCCTGTGTATTGCGTGAACTGCAGCTGCTCGGGCTTCTGTGCACTTTTGCAAGACTTCCTTTGTGCGCAGCCTAGCCCAGGTCCCCAGCACTCCGTCCTTCATTGCCCAACTCGCTGAGTTGGACTCCGACATCGTGGGACCCTCTTTTGTTGCTCTGAGTCGACCGTCATCCTCAGATCTTCTAAGTGTCTGTTCAGGTGCTTCTGCAGGTGTTGCCTGCTTCTGCAGGGGCTCTCTGAGTTGCTGAGCGCCCCCTCTGTCTCCTCCTCCAAGGGGCGACCTCCTGATCCTTCCTGGGCCCTAGCAGCACCCAAAATCCTCAACCGCGACTCTTGCAGCTAGCAAGGCTTGTTTGTGGTCTTTCTGCGTGGAAACAACTCTGCATCCTCCAGCACGCCTTGGGACATCTTCTGACCAAAGGAGAAGTTCCTGGCACCTTCCGTTGTTGCAGAATCTTTGGCTTCTTCCACCTGAAGGCATCCCTTATGCACCTTCATCCGGAGTTTAGTGGGCTCCTGCCCCCCCCCCCCCCGGACACTTGCTTGACTCTTGGTCTTGATCCCCTTCCTTTACAGGTCCTCAGGTCCAGGAATCCGTCTTCAGTGTTTTGCAGTCAGTTGATGTCCTTGCAGAATCCCCTATCTCGACTTTACTGTCTTTCTGTGGTAGTAGGGTAACTTTATTCCTACATTTCACGGTCTTGGGGTGGGGTATCTTGGACACCCTTAGAGTTTTCTTACACTCCCAGTGACCCTCTACACACTAC
This sequence comes from Pleurodeles waltl, assembly GCF_031143425.1. Lineage (NCBI taxonomy): Eukaryota > Metazoa > Chordata > Amphibia > Caudata > Salamandridae > Pleurodeles > Pleurodeles waltl. The sequence continues at coordinate 866,000,000 of NC_090444.1, read as the reverse complement.
ACTAGTCCTGGGGTCCATTAGTGGTTCGCATTCCACTTTTGGAGTATATGGTTTGTGTTGCCCCTAAGCCTATTTCTCCCCATTGCTTTCTATTGTGATTCTACATTGTTTGCACTACTTTTCTAACTGTTACTTACCTGATTTTGGTTTGTGTATATTACTTACCTCCTAAGGGAATATATCCTCTGAGATACTTTTGGCATATTGAAACTAAAATAAAGTACCTTTATTTTTAGTAACTCTGAGTATTGTGTTTTCTTATGATATAGTACTAATTGATATACGTGGTATAGTAGGAGTTTTGCATGTCTCCTAGTTCAGCCTAAGCTGCTCTGCTATAGCTACCTCTATCAGCCTAAGCTGCTAAAACACCTCTAATCTACTAACAAGGGATAACTGGACCTGGCATAAGGTGGAAGTACCACAAGGTACCCACTATAAGCCAGGCCACCCTCCTACACTCCTCCCTGATGGGAGCGGGAACGGTCACAACATCCCCACAAGAGCACTTGATCTCAGAAATAACAATTGAATTGGCACTTTCCCAAACTTGAAATGCCAGAACATGGACCATTTCTTCACTATTTTCAAAGAAGGTTAATTGTTTGGCCCAAGCCATCTTCATGAGATTATCAAGCACAAGCTCCCTGAGAGAGGATTGAACTACTGGAAACTGATCTCTCAGAGACACGAGAGAGATCCAGTGATGAGCGATTGCCCTGCTGCCCATCAGAATATTCAGATGAGTGAGAAAACGCTGGATATTGGCCTCTACCAGTGCTGCATGCTTCAAGTGGAAGGTGGCATAGCTCATAGTATGGCCCCTACAGTAGGCCTTAAGTGCATTCCATACCAACAGGATAGACCCTGAACCCTTGTTAAGTTTGAAAAAAAAATGGGCCTCCTGAGTAATAGACTAGATGAACGAGTTACTTACCATCGGTAACGACTTTTCTGGTGGATACATTAGCTACCTGTGGATTCCTCACCTATTGAATACTCCCCTTGCGCCAGCATCCGACGGAAATCTTCTTCCTAGCTTCTGCACGTCGACGAGGACGTCACAATTGCCCACGCGACGCCGTCTGATGTCATACAGGCAATAAGAGGTCCTCGCCGACGTCAGTACCAACATTTTATACGTGCCTGAGACTAATAGGCCATTGAGACAATCAACCAAATAACACTATTTAATAATATTCAAGATAAACACATCATTCCAAAAACTCAAGATTTTTTTTTTATTATAAATAAATACATAAATAAATAAATATATACAGTATATGTACAAGTCCTCAAGTACCAAGAGGAGCACACCCAATAACAACTTGGTTAGACCAGACAGGCAACGGGGAGGCGGGTGACACCGTGAGGAATCCACAGGTAGCTAATATATCCACCAGAAAAGTCGTTACCGAAGGTAAGTAACTCGTTCTTCTGATGGATACAACTACCTGTGGATTCCTCTCATATTGAATAGATTCCCAAAGCAGTACCGCACTCGGTGGAGGGTGCCTGAATGGTCAACCCAAGAAATCCTGCAGCACTGACCGTGCAAAATGGCCATCCCTCCTAACCTCAGAATCCAAGCAGTAATGCTTCGCAAAAGTATGGAGGGATGACCAAGTTGCGGCCTTGCAGATGTCGACCACAGGAACACCCCTAGCCAAGGCCGAAGAGGCCGACTTAGCTAACTGGTGGAATGAGCTCTTATTCCATCAGGGGGTTCCTTCTTTGCTAGAGAGTAACACAGTTTAATGCAAAAAATGACCCACCTGGAGAGTGTTCTCTTGTGGACTGCCCTTCCTGTCCTCTTTCCCACGTACCCGATGAAGAGTTGATCCTCCAACCTGAAATCCTTTGTTCTGTTCACATAGAAGCTCAACGCTCTCCTCGGGTCTAAGCGGTGTAGTCTTTCTTCTTCTTTCGAAGGATGAGGCGGAGGATAAAACGAGGAAAGAGTAATTGTTTGGGCCATATGAAAGGGTGAAACAACCTTCGGTGGGAAAGCAGCCTTGGTCCTTAACACCACCTTATCCCCATAAAAAGAAGTGTAAGGGGGTTTAACAGATAGAGCCTGCAGCTCACTCACTCTTCTTGCGGAAGTAATTGAAACAAGGAAAACAGTCTTTAGAACCAATAACCTTAAAGGGCAAGAATGCATAGACTCAAACGGAGAACCCATAAGAAAAGTCAAGACTAGGTTTAGATCCCACTGAGGCATAATGAAAGGAGTGGGAGGAAATTTGTTAACGAGACCTTTTAAAAATCTTAGTACTATAGGGGAATTAAATAGAGAAGACTGGCCCGGAAGACATAGAAATGCTGACAGGGCAGGTAAATATCCCTTGACTGTAGCCACTGCACAAACCCTCTGTGCCAGGGACAACGCAAAAGACAAGATATCAGATAAATGGGCACATAAGGGGTAAATTTGCTTCTCTCCACATCAGTTCACAAATTTAGCCCACCTATTAGCGTAGATAGATTTAGTGGAGTGTCGCCTGGCCGATAAAATAACATCCACTACGTCAGGTGGGAGAGAAAAGGAACTCAGGTTGCCCCGTTCAATCTCCAGGCATGAAGGAGCAGGCTCTTGAGATGGGGGTGTAGAACCTGCCCCTGCGATTGTGAGAGAAGGTCTGCCCTGAGAGGGAGACGGAGCGGAGGGCACAGAGAGAGTTGGAGAAGGTCCGAATACCATACCCTCCTTGGCCAATCCGGAGCTATTAAGATGACTTGGGCCCGATCTTGGCAAATTTTCCTCAAAACTTGAGGAATCAAGGGTATGGGGGGAAACGCGTAAAGCAACTGGTCGCACCAGGTCATCTGAAACGTGTTCCCCAACGTTCCTTGTACCGGATACTGGAGGCTGCAGAATAACGTGCAGTGCGAGTTCTCCCGAGTGGCAAACAGATGTATCCGAGGGAACCCCCACATCTGGAAGATTAGACGGACTTGATCCGGATGGAGACGCCACTCGTGATCGGTCGAGAAATGACGACTGAGACTGTCCGCACGCAGGTTCAAGACTCCGGCCAGATGATTTGCTACCAAGCAAATCTGATGGTCCTTTGCCCAGGACCAAAGCCGTAGAGCTTCTCTGCAGAGAAGATACAACCCTACTCCTCCCTGTTTGTTTATATACCACATCGCAGTAGTATTGTCCGTCAGGACCTGAACCGACTGACCGCGAAGGGATGGGAGGAAGGCCTTGAGTGCAAGACGTCTAGCCCGCAACTTCAACAGATTTATATGAAACATCTGTTCTACTGGAGACCAAAGACCTTTGATCTCCAGGTCCCCCAGATGAGCTCCCCACCCTAGAGTGGAAGCATCTGTTATTACTGTGGCCACCGGCGGAGTTTGCGAGAACGGCCTTCCTCGGGAAAGACTGCCGTCCGCAATCCACCATTTTAAATCCGTGGCAGCATCTCTGGAGATCTTCACCGAACCCTCGAGATCCCCTTTGTGTTGAGACCACTGCTTCCGGAGGCACCACTGAAGAGCCCTCAAGTGCCAGCGAGTGTGAGTGACCAGCAGAATGCAAGAAGCAAACAGACCGAGCAGGCGTAGGACCTTGAGGACCGGAATGACGGCTCCACTTTGAAACATTGGAACCAACGCCTGAATGTCCTGAATCCGCTGAGGCGGAGGAAAGGCGCGACTCAATGTTGCATCCAGTACTGCCCCTATGAACAGGAGGCGCTGAGAGGGCTCTAGGTGAGATTTGGGCACATTTACTGAAAAACCCAGGTCGAACAACAACTGGGTTGTCGACTGAAGGTGATGCAACACGAGCTCCGGAGAATTGGCTGTGATCAACCAGTCGTCCAGGTAAGGGAATACTGCTACCCCATTCCTTCTGAGCTCTGCCGCAACCACCAACATCACCTTTGTGAAGACTCGGGGTGCTGACGTAAGACCAAATGGAAGGACCGCAAACTTATAGTGCTGCGACCCCACTACAAACCGGAGGAACCACGACCAAACCCTTGAAACCTCCTAAAAAGTCTGGAGGAAACAGAGGAGGAGGCCTGCAAGCCTAAAGACTTCGCTGTGGCCCTACTCTCCTTAAACCTCTCTAGTGCAGAGTCCGCCTTGGAGCCAAAAAGTTTTTCGCCATCGAAGGGAAGGTCCAAGAGGGTTGACTGTACATCGGACGAGAAACCAGAGCTACAAAGCCAGGCTTGCCTCCTTGTAGCAACAGCAGTACCCATAGCCCTGGCTACAGAGTCAGTCGTATCTAGTCCAGATTGAATAACTTGGGTTGCCGCTGCTTGAGCATCAGAAACTAGGCTCATAACCTCTTGGAGCACCTCAGTATGAGACGACTTTATTTCGTCCATCAGGGCGTAAATGGATCTCCCTAAAATACAGGTAGCATTAGTGGATTTTAAAGCCATGCTACATGACGAAAAAGCCTTTTTTGATGAAAGGTCCATCTTCTTAGAGTCTCTGTCCGAGGGCACAGCTGGAAATGATCCTGGGGCAGACCGGGCTGAACATGAAGCTTGAACCACCAGGCTTTCAGGAGTTGGGTGCCTGGAGAGGAAGCCTGGGTCAGCAGGAGCCACTCGATATCTTCGAGCCACAGATTTGTTCACTGCCGAAGATGACACCGGCTTCTTCCAAATTTCCAGGATTGGATCCAACAGAGCCTCATTAAAAGGCAGAAGTGCCTCTGCAGTAGTTGAAGCAGGATGCAACACTTCTGTTAAAATATTAGGCTTAGGCTCAGACACCGGCAAAGGGAGGACTAAAAAAATCAGCTGCTTTCTTGATGACTGAATGAAATGTTGCAGCCTCCTCCGTATACTCTCCAGGTGATGACAAGTCCCACTCTGGAGAGGTGTCCAGACCACAGCCGTGTCTAACCCATGGAGGTCTCCTCGAGATTCCTCAATCTCTCCTTCCTCTAACGCCTGTCTCTGATATTCTTGCTACTCAAGGAGGCAAAGAGCAAGCCTCCTCGAGTGTAATCTTTCCTCAATCCTCGGCGTCGACATGGCTTCAGCAGACGTTGAAGCTTGACGCCGATCCTCGGAGCCATCAGATGCCGGATCCATCGGCGCCATGGATTTCTTCGGCGCTGAACGAGGAGAAGGGCAGACAGGAGACTGTTCTGGTGCCGGACCCACAGGTCTACTTGGCGTCACCGGCTGAGATGCTGACGCCATAGGTGCCGACGCTGGCGGCGAGCCCACATTTCGCATGGGAAGGAAGGGCATAAAAGGTGCCGGTTGTAACGGAGCCTGAGCACCCATATCGAAGGCCAAAGGGCCCAAAGGACCAGCCGGTCCACCACCTGGAGCCATCTGCTGAAAAATCGAGAACATCGCATTCAAGAATGCGGAACTGTCGGCTCCAGGGGCCAGGAAAGCCGGGTACTGAGGAGCCTGGGTTGGAGGCGACATCAACGCCGGTCCCGACGTCTGTAAAGCTGGAGAAAACTCCTGACGCCGAGGAACCTCGAATACAGAAGGTGGATTCACAGGCGACGTCGGGGATGTCGGAGATGCCAACGGCGTCTGCGGCTGGGGAGAGATGGTGGGACTCACTTCCCATGTCTTCCGGCGTCGAGTTGAAGGCGACCTCGAACGCGATCTCTCCCTACTCGACCGGCGTCGAGATTCTCGACGGCGCCGGGAGTCACGATGACGCCGATGCGACTTCGGAGAAGATGACTTGCAATGATGTCTTTTCTCTTTTTTTCTTCGATTTTGCCAAAAAGAGCTTTGCCTCATGCTCCTTTAAGGCCTTTGGATTCATTCGTTGACAAGAGTCACATTTGTCAACGTCGTGGTCGGAGCTAAGACACCACAAACAGTCAGAATGTGGGTCCGTAACCGACATTTTGCCACCGCACTCATTGCAGGGCTTGAATCCAGATTGTCTTTGCGACATTTTATCTTGTCTCAAAGAGAAAACAGCAAAAATAACTGTAAATACGTTGAGTAGTAACAGTAGCTCCCTCGAAGAATAACCGTCGTTCAAATGGCACGGAAAAAAGGGAACTGACGTCGGCGAGGACCTCTTATTGCCTGTATGATGTCAGACGGCGTCGCGTGGGCAATTGTGACGTCCTCGTCGACGTGCAGAAGCTAGGAAGAAGATTTACGTCGGATGCTGGCGCAAGGGGAGTATTCAATAGGTGAGGAATCCACAGGTAGTTGTATCCATCAGAAATATGCATTATCCAGGAGTAGTTTCCGACTGAACATCTAAGATCAGTATTTAGTATTTGATTGTAAGCCCTGGACCCAGACAAAAAGAGACAGGGAGTTATGATATAAACAACCCTCAGATTCAGGGATATGCTAAGATATGACAAAAAGTTGTAACTAAGGAGAAACGTATCGCTCTGGAAAAAAGTCTTACAGGAGGCAGAGAAATATATAAAACCATGCTCGCTTTTTTGGTAAAAGCGCCCAAAATCGACCAGAGCATAGGATTTCATAACTTGGAGAAGGGCAGCTCTAGCCACTTTCTTGCACCTAGAAAGATTTGTAGCTTGGGACACGTCATGCATACACCTGTAAGAGGAGTCCACTCTTGGATTTAGAGTGAGACTAAAATCGCCACAAATTATCAGTGCCTTAGGCCACAGATGTAGCTCTGACAGTAAGCTGTTAAAGATCTCAGTATCATCAACATTGGCCCCATACAGAACACAGATCTTGAGACCACATTGTCCACTGCTAAAATACCAGCAAATTACATAATAATATGTAAATAAATATTAGTGAATTTAAAAAATGTATTTAGATAAACAATAATGTATAATTGTACTTAGCAATTATGCGTTATTTTTTATCCAAATATTTTTTTAAGTTGACTAATATTTACTTTTAATTATGTAATTTGTGGTTATTTAATTAATTATTGTACTAATTTAAGTGGATTTTGTTATATTAATGCATAATTTTAATTTTGTATAACATAATTACTAATTTATATTTTAGTAATGACTTGTTGGTTTTGGGTTTTGAAAGGGAATAGGGTAAAAAGCATGTAATGTATGCATTTTGTGGGGTTTCACATTAATATTTTATGTTAATTATTTAATTGGTAATTAATTGTGTGTATCAATAATTGTCAAATGTGTCAAATATTTTTTGTATTTTAATTAACTTCATTCATTGACAACAGTATATAATACACTTTGAAAATGTATTTTATTTGTTTTAATTACTCTTTAATTTTATTTTTGTTATTTAGGAGGAAGTGCATTTATTTGAAATTTCTTTAATATTTGCTAAATTATTTATTGTTTTATTTTTTCTATTTCATTAATTATATTTATTTACTACACATATTTATTTGTAATATGTTTTAATATTTTTAGGTTGCTGTGGGTAGGAAGCCTGCTCCCTCTATAGTGCACTAAATTGAAGTACACTGTGCACAGAGTCCAGGGGATCCCCAAAGGTTTGCAGAGTCAGAAACAGATGGGTCTAGTGCCCTTTCTGTGGTAGTGTGGGTGAGCAGCTTGGCTTATCAAGGATTTGTGTTAATTTGTTGTACTCACAGAGGCAATAAATGAGACCCGCTCAAAGAATAAATCTAAGACCAGTTTAGAAAAATAATAGTTGCTTTTATATATGCTTTAAACCAAAGAACTTAGTTATAATGTAAGCAGTTTTTAAATTAAAAATTCTTTGTTGTTTCAAGAATCAACAGTGCAATTTTCAGAGTCTTCAATGTTAGCCTAAGGAAGGAAAACAAGAATGCAGTTTCTCAGGTAAGTAAGCAACTTACATCCCCTATCTTCAGGGTTTCAGGCTAGCACCAGACAACGTTCAGGTTGGTACCGGGTGTGCCCCCACAGCGAAGTTGGTGCCTAATATTAGTCAGTGGAGACTGGGGGGGTACTAAAGACATGCTGCCTTCTTTTAAGTACAGGCGGTGTCAGAGTTTGGTCTATGGGGTTGAAGCAAGCACTGAGGGTCCACAAGGCAGCACCAAACTTACACCCAATGCTATCCAATAGAGACATGGGGTATCCGTTGCAGCGCTTACAGTTGAGTAGATGGGGGCCAAGGGTGGTTCACCTAGGGTTGAAGCAAGGACAAGGGGGCCACAAGGCAGCACCAAACTTACACCCTGAGTGGCACAGGGGCGGCGGGGTGCAGAGTGCCAATGCAGCCTTGGGCTCCCAATGTTAGTCAATGCAGGATCACTTTCAGAAATGGGCTGCAGGCTCTAGCCAGGGGGTTGGGAGAGGTGAACCCACAGTTGCTTCGGTAAGGTAAGATGGCAGGGGTCCTAGGGACACCAACGGTGTAGCTCCTCAAGGCCCAGGGGCTCCGATTGCAGGGTTGTCTTTCAGTGTTGGAAGTAGCTTGCCAGGCAGGTTGTAGTCAGGGAGAGCCATTTGGATTTCGGCAGCAGGTGTTGTGGATTCCGGCAGGGGTCAGCCCATGATGGACTCTGGGTTAGAAGCACTTGGGCCATGGGCGTCGGGTGCAGAGGTGGTTTCAGGCAGCGATTTTGTGGTTCCTCAGACAGACTTCTTTCTTCTTTGGAGATGTTTATTTTGGTCAGTGCCGCTGTTCACAGGAGTTCTTATTCTTTAGTAACGGTAGGCAATCCTACCAAGCCTTTGGAGGTCGGTAGGCTGCACGACAGTCGGCTTCTGAGTGCAGGTTTCTTTGAAGGCCACAGACAGACAGGTAGGGCTGGGACCAAGTCACTTGGTGTGTTCTTAATTCTCCCAGTAGCTGGGTGACTTCTGTTTCGTCTGGGTCTTCTTAGGCCGATAGGAATCTGATTCTAGGGTTCAGGGGTGCCACCTAATGCTGAATTTAGGGGCGGTACAGAGAGTGCCAGGTGGTAGCCAAAGGGCTACTCACCTTTAGGGTGACAACACCCTGCCTATGACCACTTCCTTTGGGAGGTGGGCACAGCCCTAACCCTATTGGCCTACTTCTTTCCACACAAGATGGAGGAATTTAAGAAGTAGTGTTCACTTCAGCTCGTCCACCTTAGTGGTGGGACTGACGAAGTGGGCGCTCCTCCTAATTTAACTGTTTTTCCTGCCTGTGCTGCCATCAGAAGTGGGGTTAGGACTAAGAAGGGTGGTCATCTCCACCAACCGGAGAGACCTGGGTCATATTACAAAGGTTGCAAGGACTTTGAACTGTCCTGTCCTGGAATGTCCATCCTGCTTGTGAGAGAAGGTAACATCAGCCCAGTGCAGGCTTTTGTCTCTGGATCTTGAGAGCACTGGCTCTCACAGTGGGGGTCCAGAAGCGTGTTCATGGTGGCTGAACTGGATGTACCAATCAGTCAACACACTAGTAGCTGGTAGGTTTTCAGGGGCACCGCTAAGGTGCCCTCTATGTGCATTTTTTTAAAATAAATCCATCACTGTGGTCAGTGAAGGCTTATTATTCGGAGAGGCTTTATACCAAACATGCCAGATTCAGAGAAGCCATCATGTAGCTGGGGAACTTGTAATGGCCAGTGTCCAGCACATGCACTTAAAATGGTTTCCCTGTACACTTACTATGACTAAGAATCAACAGTGACATAGCAGGGCATATCTGCTCATGCAGATATGCCCTCACGTGATATAATACGCCCTGCCTTACGGCTGCAAGGCCTGCTAGAGGGGTGACTTACATATATTGCATGCAGTGTTTAGGGGACATGGCACACAGGCTGTGTGCCATGCTGTGTTTTAAATTTTGAGAGCACCTTGTCCCGCAGCCTCCAATGGCAGTCTGTATAAAGTTGGTGCTGGGTCCCTCAGAGTGGCTCAAGCAGTGCCTCAGCTCTGAGGGGCACTTTCCAGTACCCATGCCCTAGGACCAGGGGTACAATTTACAAAGGGCTGTAGGGGGATGAATAACCTGGTCACTTGGTGTATCAAGTGACTAGGTGTTTTTGTTTTAGAGAAGGAACACTGGCACTGGGGACCTGGTTAGCAGGAACCCAGAGAGCACCGCAGTCAAAGTTCCATCCAAAACCGGACAACAAGTGGGGGGTACTGCAACCAGAACCCAGCTCCCTACATTAGGTATTTAAATGTGTTTCAAAAAATTATTTGAAATTGGAATGGGGTATCTACCCCTTTTAAAGTCAAACACTTCTCCTTCTTTTCTCCCTCTGGGCAACCAAGGCTTACTACTCATCTTTAAAAAGAGCAACCCAACACCTTAAATTAGGAAACCGACTCTAGTTTTCAGGATGGAGAATTAATAGTTACCTGTGTCCCAAAAGATAAGATAAGATTCCATTAGGGAACTAAAATGGTGGGGGGTATCTGCTCCTCTGTTGTTTAATCTCTACAGGTCTGATGCCTTTACCATGGCACAGAGTAGTATGGATCCTCCCTCGGGATGAAAACTGAAAGTCACTTTCAGTGGCTAGCTACGATGGTTGAATTCTGCCTAGGAATTGGTGCTGGAAAAGATTAAGGAGTCACCTGAATTACACTATCAATGAAGTATTTTAGAGCTGAAGAATGAACTTATACATTCCTACCTACCTTTAATAGAGAACAAATGTGAAACATTTTTCACACTAAAACTGAATGGCAAGCAAGATGTGCAACTGTCCGCAGGTATGACTGGTAACACAGCACAAACCACACTAAAACCTTCAATTAAAGAGTTATTGGTCTTAAGGGCTATTGGCTTTGCCAATGTCTTTTAGTCATGAAGTACGCCGCATGGCTGCTCCTCAGTATAGCTAAAAGTTAGTGGCATAGTGTAGAGTAGGTTGGCGTGGAGTGGTGTACAGTGGATTGAAGTAGTGCAGGGTGGAGTGGCATAAAGTAGAGTGGGGTTAAGTGCACAGAGTATTGCAGAATGGCACAGGATAGTTTGGCATGGAGTGGTGTAGAGTGGAGTGGTGTAGACTCGTGTGGAGTGGCGCAGAGTGGGACAATGGAATTGCATAGAGTGGAGTGATGAAGTGTGATGCAGACTACAGTGTATGGAGTGACGCAGAGCAGAGTGAGTGATGTGGAGTGGTGTAGAGCATACTGTAGAGTAGAGTGGTGTACAGTGGAATGGAGTGGCGTAGCGCAGCGTGACATATAGTAGAGTGGAGTACAGTGAAGAGGAGTAAAGTAGAGTGGCGTGGAATGACAGTTGAGTGGCAAAGTATGGAATGGAGTGGCATATTGTAGTGTGGGATGGCATAGAGCAGAGTGGAATAGAAGGGAGTGGCACGGAGTGGAGCAGGGTGTCATAGAATAGAGTAGCGTGAAGTGTAGATGCTTGGCATAGAGTGGAGTGGCAGAGAATGGCGCAAAGTGGAGCAGCACAGAGTGGAATGGCGTAGAGTATGAGTACATAGTGTCATGGAGTAGAGTGGTGCAGAGTGGCGTGGAGTAGAGTTGCATTGAGTGAGTAGAATGGAGTAAAGTGCAGAGTGGCATAAAAGGAGTGGAATGGCAGAGAGTGGAGTAGTGTAGAGCAGCGTGATGTAAAACCGAGTGAAGTGATGGGGAGTGGATGCACAGAGGAGTGGAGTGGCATAGAGTAGAGTGATGCAGAGTGGCACAGACCAGAGTATGTAGAGTACAGTGGTGTAGCGTAGGATGAGCATTGAATGGTGCAGAGTTGAGTGGCAAAGTAGTGTGGAGTAGCATTGTATAAAGTAGAATAGAGTGGCATAGAGGGGAGCGGTGTTGAATACAGTAGCGTGGAGTGGTGTGGCATAAAGTAGAGTGACGTCACGGCTCATAAAAGAGGCAGTGCGATGCACGGGGGCGCCCGACACATTACATTATGTCAACAAAAATTATTAAAAAACACTTACCTTCTCCACCACCACACCGCGCCGTGCCGCTCCTCTGCTTCGTCTCCGGGCCAGGCAGGCACAGGCTCCCAAACAGCTCAGCATCAGGATTGGCTGGGAGCACCTAGCCAGGGCGCTCCCAGGCAGACTGGGAGCCTGTGCATGTGTGTTTGGCTGGCCCGAGATGGCCGGCCAAACACAAATGCTCTCTGAAGGGAGTAATCTGTGCACTCCCCTCAAGGGCTCATCACCCCAATGGCGCACCCCTTTTCAAGAAGACGATAATCACCATATTATCGTAGGGCATATGGGGGGGACAACGCTCCTCCACCCTGATGGAGGAGCCGTCGCTGGTAGAGTGGCATAGAGTAAAGTGGAGTGAAGAGTGGTATAGAGTGGCTGGCATAGAGCAGAGTGGCATAGATTGCTGTAAAATGGAGTAGCATAGAGTGGAGTGGGGTAGAGTACAGTGGAGTGGTGTGGAGTGGACTGTAGGAGAGTGATGTTGAGTGAAGCAGAGTGGCATAGAGTGGCGCACAGTGACAAAGTGGAGCAGAGTTGTGTAGAGTGGAGCTGAGTGGCAGAGTAGAGTGGAGTGCATACAGCAGCATAAAAAAAGATCGGAGTGGCACTGAGTGGAGTGGCATAGAGTATAGTGGCATAGACTCAAGTACAGTGGCATAGAGTTGAGTGGCGTAGAGCAGGGTGAGGCAGAATAAAGTCAAGTGGCTTGGGGACAGATGTATCAAACATTTTTACGATTGCAAACATGCAATTTGGTATGTAACAAGTCCAATTTGCGATTCGGTAACTTGTTACCGAATCGCAAATTGGATTTACGACTACATTCCGATTCGGTATTGTGAAGGGGTGAGTCAAGGGCGTCCCTTCCTAATACCGAATCGCAGAGGTATGTATGATTGTTTTGTGACCGTGAATGCGGTCGCAAAACAATCGCAGTTACCACCAATTTCAAATTGATGGTAACCCATTCGCAAAGAGAAACGGACCACTGCCTGCTCTTGAAAAATTACAACTTTTCATTTTTAAACGTATCCCATTTTCCTTTAAGGAAAACAGGCTGCATTTAAAAAATAAAATAAAAAAAAAGGATTGCTTTATTGTAAAACAATCACAGACATGGTGGTATGCTGAGCCCAGCAGGCCACCATCCCATTGATTGTAGCGATTCGCAATGGTTCGCAAATTGCGACCTACCTCATGAATATTAATGAGATAGGTCAATTTGCGAGCCCTTGCGAATCGCAATATGAAACTCCTGGAGTTTCATACATTCCAATAGCGATTACTTAATTGCAATTCGCTAAAAATTGCAATTAGGTAATCACTACTGTGAAGAATAATACATCTAGCCCTTGGTGTAGAGTGGCGTGGAGTAGCGTAGAGTGGATTGGCATTGAGTGAAGAAGAGTGAAATGGCACAGAGTAGAGTAGTACAGAATAGAATAGAGCTGCCTGAAGTGGAATGGCGTAGGGTGGAATGGATTGGCACTGAGTTGCGTAGAGTAGAGTAGTGTTCAGTGCCATAGAATGGTGTAAAGCTGACCGGAATGGTGTAGAGTGGCACAGAGTACAGTGGAGTGGTGTGGAGTAAAGTGAAGCAGAGTGGCATAGAGAGTAGAGTGGCTTAGAGTAAAGTGCACAGAGTCGCATAGATTAGAGTGCATAGAGTGGCGTAGGAGGAGTGGTGTAGCAAAGAGTGGACTGGCATAGACTGGAGTGGAGTGGTGTGAAGTATAATGGAGTTGAGTGACATAGAGAAAAGAGACATAGGGCAGAAAGGCATGTAGTGGCATTGGCACAGAGCGGAGTGTCAAGGAGTGGAGTAGCATAGAGTAGAGTGCCATAGAGTGGAGTAACATAGTGGAAACCTAATCTTGTGTTTGATTTAATAGACAATAATGTTGCTCCATGTGTAATAAGAATGTAGGCCACATATAACGTACATATATGTCGGCCACATATAACGTACACAAGGCAGTCGTCTAGCCTTTTCATTCGTTATCTGCATTGCTAGTAGGACGTGGGGAGGGACAGGAGTGTTTTTCATTCCCTGTTTAGTAACTATTTTTTTTTAAATAGCTAAACGGTGTGGCATTGATGCACGAGAAAGAAACACCTTTTGAATTTTGTTTGTTGTATGGTATACATACCAAATATTTTTGTAACTCTGCTCGAGCACAAATATTTTTGTGACTCGGCTCGGGCTGAGGCTCCTAGAGTCTAGCAAGAGCCTTGGCTCGGATCTCCAGGTTAATCTGTCAGCCTGCTTACCTTCAAACTGAATGTAAAAACAGAGGGTGAAAGAGTTTATTTAGAAAGAGAGGTAGGAGTGAATAATATGTCGGTCGCAGAGAACTTTCTTTAAACCAAAGGTCTTAGATATAAACCAGAGTAAAATAACTCAGTGGGGCACTGAGACGGTTGCAGATACACATGCTAAATAACAGGTCAAAAGTTTACATCTCACTAATATAGTTCAGCAAGTTAATGACACTGAAGCACAGATATAAGCAAAACCTGCAGATCACTTGTTTGAATCTCACTAAAGCAGCTCAGGGGCTGAACCTGACTGTCCTGGATAGCTATCCATAACCTTCAAGTACCAGATGTCAATCTCAGAGACATAGCTCAGAAAGGTTATGTGGCTTTTGTGGAGCTATTCGTATAAAGTGCAGATCGCAGATCTTAAGCAGGGCTTGCTCCACCTTTTATTGTTCCCTTGTAAAGGTCTAAGAAATTAGCACCACTGAGTCTTGTACTAACAAGAGCTTTGTGTAGGCAATAAGAGAAAATTCATATTGAGCTGTACATTGGTTCAAAATATTAATAATAATACTAACAGAGGAAGGCGAATTGGCCTACTCGGTGAGAAAGGGTAAAGGAAATTGGAGTACAACCCTGAACCGAATGCAAGAATTCATGTCTGAATGATATCCAAGGAACACTTTGATAAAAAAAAGACAGAGGTACCTTTTAGGCTGGGAGTGGCTAGTGGACAAGGGAGAAACATATATCACATATATCACGTAGACTAAGGTAAACGAGAGGGAGCCAAGTGGCAGCAGTCAAAGAAATAGTACCTCAATCGCACAGCAAGCAGCACAGACACACTAATTAAGTTGAATCAATCTGTGCCTGGTACATGTGCCAAAGAAAGAAAAGGAAGTGACATCCAGCATGATGTTGCCAATTAGGATGCACGATGTAAGAGTGACAATGAGGCCAACGAATGGTAAGCAACAGGCAAGCTTGAAGCCCCTTATTGTACACAAAACCCTTGCAAACACAGTGCATTCACTCTGCAGGCCCGACCTAAAAAGGGAGACTCAAATGTTTGCAATTATATTGATACCCATTCAAATTTCACAATAATAATAGCACAAATAACAAGGAGGTCCCATTGGTATTTGGCATGTCAATAACAAGATGCAGATGGGAAAATACTAGGTATTACAGGCAATTAGAGGTTTGCAAGTTTGTATCAGCATTCTACACTGTGACCTAACCAAAAAAAAGTCATATGGCACTCCTAAACATATAAAACGTCACTAAGTATTGCTAGTTCAAACATACTTTAACTCACAATAACTCACACACACCATTTTTAATCTTAACACTTTCCAAACTCTGCTAACGATAGACAATTAAACACCAACAAAACAACAGACACTAGCAAACAATGGTTCATTTGGTCTGATTGATGGCCTTCCAAAAGTAAACTTGCATGTTTAACTTTTATAATGAAGCCACATGAAACAAAGGTTCCTAGCCCCACACCACAATTCACTCAATACCGTACAACGGCATAACAGTGGTGGTTGGAGCTTTACAAGTGTGAGTAATACAACATTACAAAGGTGTTTGCAGTCTGTTTTGAAGAACTCAATGGGGCAGACACTTCTGGGAAATTTGATGGAGTTGGCAGTGGGTGCAGGGGCACGGCCTTTGTGATTTTATTAGTGGAGCTAAGGGAGAGAAGTGTCAAATATTACAATTTTTTGAAGATACTTGACCGTTACTGGAAACCGTAGGCACTACATATTTCATAATCAACGAAAAACAAACTAGATACAGGGAAGATGAAAGAGCATATACTTGCATTAATCTCAATAAAGTACAAACAATCATAGAAATTAAAGATACCCTGTGGTACCCAATTCTCATTAAAGTGCTTCTGATAAAGTGATGTGTGCCATGTGCAAAAAGAACAACCTATTCTCACACACAATAAAGTGCAATATACATTCTTCAAAAAGAAAACTTAATACACCCAGTCTGACAGAGCTGAGACATACTTGACCATTACTGGAAACCTTAGACACTGCGTATTTCATAATCAGCAGAAAACAAACGGTATACAGTGAAGATGAAAGAGCATATACTTGCAGTAATCTCAATAAAGTACAAATTATCAAAATAAATAAAGATACCGCGGTCGTACCCAATGCTCATTAAAGTGTTTTTGATAAAGTGACGTGTGCCATGTGCAAAAAGAACAACCTATGATCAAACACAATGAAGTTCTATTTACATTCTTCAAGAAGAAAAACTATACACCCCGTCTGAGAGAGCTGGGACATACTTGACAGTTGGTGACAATCTTATGCACTGCATATTTCATAATCAGAAGACAAACTGAATACAGGGAAGATAAAAACACATATACTTGCAGTAATGTAAATAAAGTGCGGAAGATCACAGTAATTAAAGATTTCGCTGTTGTACCCAATTCTCAGTAAAGTGCTTCTGATGCAGTGTCATGTGCCATGTGCAAAAATAACCTATGATCACACACGATAAACAGCTACATGCCACAAAGTCTCCACAAAACCGTTAAAGCAAAAGCAAAAACAAACCAGCATTGATAAAGTTCAGGTACAACAGAATGCATGCTGCAAAAGGCGGTAGGAGTTACATATCAGAAAACTTTGCAGGAACTCAAAATGGGGCAGTCCGAACTTGGTCTAAGAAAGATTACCCTGTATTATATTATAGGAGGAAAGCACTTTACAGAGATTGTTAGACAACACACACCAGATCCGAAATAAATTATGGAGGCTAAAACAATAAGACTAGATTGCTGCAAACCTGTTATAACACCCAACATGTTATGCATAGGCTTCTTCAATTTTTTTTTGTCCTAGACGTTTACTCCCACCACCTCTGTAATGTAGGGATCTGGCTAGTCCTCCAATTTTGGAGTATTAAGGACCGGGCTACTAATAGTGCGACTGAAATATAGTACTGTCCTGCCTTGTTGATTCTCTGGCTTTCCTTAGACACCCCGAATTGGGCTAGGCTGGCATCAGGAACGACAGTGATTTTAACTTCCTTACTTATAGCGGAGAACAGCCCCTCCCAAAAGAAGATCAATATTGGGCAAGTAAAAAATACATGAAACTAGTCCTCCTTATCGCCCCAATGGCAGCGAAAACTGTGGTCGTTGATATCAGAATACATCCTATGCAAAACATTAGGGGTTGTGATATGCCATCCATCGTGAGAGAAAGTCCATTCTCTTAAGATCAGCTGCTGTCAATAACACATCCCCCATGGAGATAACCTGCCAATCATCCTCCATGAATCTTCATTGAGTTTTCTCGTAAATACTTTCCAGAAACCTGGGAATGATATCCTGCTTCAAAGTGTTGTGTAAAAACCTGTACCAGTTCCCAACACCCGTAAGCCTGGACTTAATCTGATAATAGCCTCTCTAGTATTGCCAGGGCTACAACTATAGTAGGGCTTGAATACTTGCAATTTCAATCCCTACTATAGAAATTTCCTTATTTTGACACCTTTCAGCAGATCTACATACTGGGGTTGGAGGAAGCAGTAAGCAATAGTTCCAGGGCTGGTATGCCTTTGGGTCTGCAAACCTACCAACTCGCATGTTTTAAGGATTTTCACCAGCTCTTCTCTAATCTTTTCCCATAAGGGGAAAGGTTGGAAATGTACTCCTGATAATGGCAGACGTAGAAGTTCTTCCAGGGCTCGGAAGAAAGTGGTGGGAGGGAAAGTGAACTTGTAAACACTCAATAGATTTTCACATGAGCAAATCTACACACGCATATTTGCTCGTGCTAAAATACAGTTCACAAATATTTTCAAGGAGTATGATTTTCTGGCCTGCGTCTGTAAGTTCTTGTGAATTTATGAAAGCCACTAATTCAAAGACATATACCATGGGTGCACTTTTGTGACTTTCTTTAAGAATTGGGTCCCTGATTAGGTCTGGCATCAACAAAGACATTTTGTTTTTATTAAACTTCTATTCATCTATCTATCAGCTGGCTTTAATGTGAGTGATCGCATTCTGCTCTTCCACAAGGAGCATATTGGCACACAAAGTAGTTTTGTTCAGAGTCAGGAACTACCTGCTGCAATCAGTGGCGTAAACAAAATTGGAGGGGGCCCCCATGCAGAGAACATGGCGCCCCCTCACCCCCCCTCCAGACTCACTCAGGGCAGGCCCTGTGCTGAGGGGGCCCCCTGGAGGGGGCTGCAGAGCCTTTGTTACGCCACTGGTGGCAATGTGTGTTTTTTGAGACCCAAAACGTTTTTTTTCTTTTTGCCAGTGTTCGTTACAAGGGTGAGGGCCTGGCAGCTCCCACAACAATAACGTGTTACAAAAGCCATGTCAAAATAAGACATGCATTGGCAAAAACAAAAGACTCACAAAAAATGTCAGATCAGTTGGCTTTGCCAGTGCTAGTTTATTTTTATGCTTCCCATAATCTTGTTGAAAACGGTAACACTGAATCTCCATTAGGAATATTTTTTGGGAAATATTAGCAAGCATCAACACATTTTACTAAATGACGCTTCAAAGCAATAGCACCTAAAATTTCATAGTAGCAAAACCTTTTTTTTTCCTACTTGCATTTTTTTCTGAACATTTTATTTTGAAAGCAAGAATCATCACTCTTGCTTACAAGCTTCTGCAAACATCTTTATCTAATCAGAGAGCATTTTGGGAGCAGTATAATTTATCCTCTTATTGTTAAACTTTCCAAACGTAGATGCGCTGTTTTTTGTGTGTTTTTTTTCCACTGGAACCACAGGCACTATTGCAGTGTGACCTTAAATATTTTATTTACAGCGCTCAGCCTAATAAAGAAGGCTTTTCACTAATGAACCATAATTACAAGTTCGAACAGCATTAACATATGGACATGCATTACCTCAACTGCAGACAGTTCTCCTCTCTGTAAACTGGCAGCCAAAATGTTTGTGCTGCAGGGGGTTGGGCCTATTTGCTAAGGGCAAAATAAACATGAAAATGTGTTGCCCTTGCCCCCAAACAATATGTCCTGCGTGTCGGGCGATAGGAAATCCACAGCCCTATTAGATCATAGGAATTTGAAAAAAAAAAAGTGGGTTAGCTGACGGAGATTTAACCTAAAACTAGCTCCTTGGTGCCCACACCTCAGCACTGCCTCGCCCCAGGTTATTAATTTGCCTTTTACAGCAAAATCCCCTAGCTCCTTCCACTAGGTCCTTCAAACCATGAGATACACAAAACAAGAACACTGCTTTCGACAGAGACAGACCAAAAGAACTGCATTCCTGAATCTGGAGATAATTTGTCTGCTGGAACCAGATATTGCTTATGTATAGCAATAATCCTACTGCCCCACTCCTGCAGTGTATTATATTTCATTTTCTTCTGCAGTTTTTCCGATTTTGATAAATGCAGGGAGAATAATTGCAGATTCTTGCATTATTTCCTTTTAAAATCATCCAGTACTCCCATGTCTTCAAGTAATATTCCCATTAGGTCCAAAAGTGCTGCTTGATAATAGGCCCGCATATGCCAGGCTCCCTGAACCTTCTTGAGCTTTACAATAACAAGTTTAGCTCTAGGGACCTTATTAGTCCAAATGAAGCTTCCAAAGACCAAGTCGAGATCCTGAAAATAGCTATTATTAATTTTGACAGGAATGCTGGAGAACAGACACCACAAGAATAGGGGCAATAACGACATCTTAACTAATGCCACCCACCCGACATGCGTCAGGGGTAGAAGAGACCACCTGTCAAGTAGATCTTGTGCCTTTCACTGTACAGCGCTGTAATTTAGCTGAAATAACTGGGAAAAACTCTAGTGACACATGTACCTAAATACCTGACTGGGCTTTGGGCCTTAGCCTGATGTTGTAAAAATACTGACAAGCCCTCGGCTGAAGCATTAAAAAGCAAAGTTTCCGTCTTGCTCTTATTCACCTTATAGCCACTAATGCCTGTGTACTCCTCCAAGAGATCGAAAACCTGCTGCACATTTGCTGTATCAGGCTTAAGGTACAAGACCATACCGTCAACAGACAACTTCAATTTGGACAACCCCTCCAGTGGCGCTTTTATCCCAGGTGCACTGCATATTCTGAGTGCTAGCGGCTCAATAAAAAAGGCAAATAGTTTGGGGGATAGGGGACATCACTGATGGATATCCATACTGATGGACATCTCTCGGCCACCACACTAGAGTTCACTACTTTATTTGCCTGTGCTCACTAGTACAAGTTTTTGAGCACTGTTACAATTGCGGGGGGAAGCAGAATTTCAGCAAACACAGAAATAGAGGGTCCCAATTGACCAGGTCAACCACCTTCTCGACGTCAACTATAATTGCCGCTGCAGGCGTTTGATGACATGAAAACAAATCTATAGCATGAATCAAACATTTTTATATGCAGGCATGAGGCGATTGGAACAAATCCACTCCGACCCTTATGGATCAACGGTTGGCCTTCTGGGGTTATATGTGTGGCCCAAATTTTTCTCAAAAGTTTATAGTCCGCATTAAGCATACTAATGGATAACTAAAAAGTGACATTTGATGGAGATTTACAGTTTTTCACAAAACTGACTAGAATAGATTTCTTGAAGGAGAGGGGAACTACCCCACCCTCCTTTATGTAGTTAAATAGCTCAGTTAAGAGAGGTACCAGTTGCTGGGAAAATATCTTATATAATTCATAAGGAAAACCATCATTTCCACAAGGTTAGCTAAAGCTTCAAAAACCTCTGACTCCATTATTTTCCCCATTACTGCCTTGGCCAATGAATCCAGGAGTTGTGGCAATGTTAACAAGCTAAGATACTGCAATATGCAAGAGGAGGGCACTCAATATGTAGTTTCATATAATTATCTAAGATGATGCAAAAAGACCGAGGCAGCTTCATCTTTCTCATGCTATGTGTGACCGGGTCCTCAATTTTCCTGACAGATTATTTTTTCCGCTTAACCAGGGTAGACCAAGCTAAGAATTTTTCAATTTGTTGTCCCTCTTCATAAAATTTTTGCAGAGAGGTTTTGTAACTATTGATTTCCTCTAGTATATAAAGATCCTTTAAATTTTGTTTTACCGTCTTCAAAACCGTTACTAAAGACTCCTGACCTAGTGAATTAATAATAGCCCTCATTGCGACATCAAGCTTTAATTGTAACTCATATACTTGCCTGATGCGCTCTTTATTCTGATTGGCTTTATAAGTGATGATGCTCCCGGGTACCGTTGCCTTAAAAGCTTCCTAAACAGAAAAAAGCGAGGCCATATTTCTGCTAATTGCAAAAACTCAGTTATGAATACACACATTTCTTGAGCAACTCCTGATTATTTAATAGGGCCCTGTTGAGCTGCTGTCTAGGTCTTATTTATCAGGGGGTAGCTAGTTCTACTGAGATTGAGACCACCGAGCGGTATGAAAAAAGCATCCAACCAGATATCTGATCCTACTATCATGAGAGACTGGGAGGCCAAGAAAAAATAAAGACAGGAAGCTGTTGAAAGCGCTGCGATAAGCAAGTGTGATGTGCCTTAGCAGGAGACTCCCGCCGCCAAAGATCTACAAGCCTTAAATCTTCCCTTAACACATCAATCATTTGCTTAGTATAAGGCTTCAGTTGCTTTTTCAACTTATTAGACATACCTAAAGATAGATCTTGTATGAAATTCAAATCCCCCAAAATCAATGGGCCCACTGTCCCCATAACGACATTATAGATGGACACTAAGGGGCCAATCTCATCAACATATAGGGCCA
Organism: Pleurodeles waltl; assembly: GCF_031143425.1. Lineage (NCBI taxonomy): Eukaryota > Metazoa > Chordata > Amphibia > Caudata > Salamandridae > Pleurodeles > Pleurodeles waltl. The sequence continues at coordinate 865,978,175 of NC_090444.1, read as the reverse complement.
TAGTAGTTTACCAAATTGAGGGGGGAACCATGAGCCAAAACCTTCAGCCAGAGCAACTTGCCACTGGGATCCCTCGTTACCTCCCCCTCCCTACCTGCCCAATCAATCTTATTACCCAAGCATATCGCCATGCCTCCAGCTGCCACCCGGCTGAAGCGAAGTACACATATGGAAATTGTAGGAAAGTACCATGATGCCTGGCTGTTACCCCCATATTTCACTGTTTATATGTTGTTTTAGTCTATGTGTCACTGGGACCCTGCCAGGCAGGGCCCCAGTGCTCATAAGTATGTGCCCTGTATATGTTCCCTATGTGATCCCTAACTGTCTCACTGAGGCTCTGCTAACCAGAAACTCAGTGGTTATGCTCTCTCTGCTTTCCAAATTTGTCACTAACAGGCTAGTGACTAAATTTACCAATTCACATTGGCATACTGGTACACTCATACAATTCCCTAGTATATGGTACTGAGGTACCCAGGGTATTGGGGTTCCAGGAGATCCCTATGTGCTGCAGCATTTCTTTTGCCACCCATAGGGAGCTCTGACAATTCTTACACAGGCCTGCCATTGCAGCCTGCGTGAAATAACGTCCACATTATTTCACAGCCATTTACCACTGCACTTAAGTAATTTATAAGTCACCTATATGTCTAACCTTCACCTGGTGAAGGTTGGGTGCAAAGTTACTTAGCGTGTGGGCATCCTGGCACTAGCCAAGGTGCCCCCACATCGTTCAGGGCAAGTTCCCCGGACTTTGTGAGTGCGGGGACACCATTACATGCGTACACTACACATAGGTCACTACCTATGTGTAGCGTCACAATGGTAACTCCGAACATGGCCATGTAACGTGTCTAAGATCATGGAATTGTCACACCAATACCATTCTGGTGTTGGGGGGACAATTCCATGATCCCCCGGGTCTCTAGCACAGTACCCGGGTACTGCCAAACTGCCTTTCCGGGGTCTCCACTGCAGCTGCTGCTGCTGCCAACCCCTCAGACAGGGTTCTGCCCTCCTGGGGTCCAGGCAGCCCTGGCCCAGGAAGGCAGAACAAAGGATTTCCTCTGAGAGAGGGTGTTACACCCTCTCCCTCTGGAAATAGGTGTGAATGCTGGGGAGGAGTAGCCTCCCCCAGCCTCTCGAAATGCTTTGATGGACACAGATGGTGTCCATCTCTGCATAAGCCAGTCTACACCGGTTTAGGGATCCCCCAGCCCTGCTCTGGCGCGAAACTGGACAAAGGAAAGGGGAGTGACCACTCCCCTGACCTGCACCTCTCAGGGGAGGTGCCCAGAGCTCCTCCAGTGTGTCCCAGACCTCTGCGTCTTGGAAACAGAGGTGATGGGGGCACACTGGACTGCTCTGAGTGGCCAGTGCCATCAGGTGACGTCAGAGGCTCTTTCTGATAGGCTCTTACCTCTCTTGGTAGCCAATCCTCCTAACCTGGTAGCCAAACCTCCTTTTTTGGCTATATAGGGTCTCTGCTTTGGGGAATTCTTTAGATAACGAATACAAGAGCTCACCAGAGTTCCGTTGCATCTCCCTCTTCACCTTCTACCAAAGGATCGACCGCTGACTGCTCAGGACGCCTGCAAAACCGCAACAAAGTGGCAAGACGACTACTAGCAACATTGTAGCGCCTCATACTGCCGGCTTTCTCGACTGTTTCCAGGTGGTGCATGCTCGGGGGTAGCCTGCCTTCACCCTGCACCAGAAGCTCCAAAGAAATCTCCCGTGGGTCGACGGAATCTTCCCCCTGCTAACGCAGGCACCAAAAGACGGCAACACTGGTCCTCTGGGTCCCCTCTCATCCTGACGAGCGTGGTCCCTGGAACACAGCAACTCTGTCCAAGTGACTCCCACAGTCCAGTGACTCTTCAGTCCAAATTTGGTGGAGGTAAGTCCTTGCCTCCCCACGCTAGACTGCATTGCTGGGTACCGCGTGATTTGCAGCTTCTCCGGCTCCTGTGCACAACCAAGCCTGGGTCCCCAACACTCCTTCCTGCAGTGCACAACCTCCTGAGTTGTCCTCCGGCGTCGTGGGACTCCCTTTTGTGACTTCGCGTGGACTCAGGTTCACTTTTCCTTCCAAGTGCCTGTTCAGGTACTTTTGCGGGTGCTGCCTGCTTCTGTGAGGGCTCCCTGAGTTGCTGGGCGCCCCCTCTGTCTCCTCCTCCAAGTGGCGACATCCTGGTCCCTCCTGGGCCACCACAGCACCCAAAAACCTCTACTGCGACCCTTGCAGCTAGCAAGGCTTGTTTGAAGTCTTTCTGCGTGGGAACACCTCTGCAAGCTTCATCGCGACGTGGGACATCCATCCTCCAAAGGGGAAGTTCCTAGTCCTCTTTATTCTTGGAGAACACCAAGCTTCTTCCAACCGTTGGCAGCTTCCTTGCACCCTCAGCTGGCATTTCCTGGGCTCCTGCCCACTCTGGACACTGTCGCGACTATTGGACTTGGTCCCCTTGTCTTACAGGTACTCAGGTCCGGAAATCCACTGTTGTTGCATTGTTGGTGTTTGTTCTTCCTGCAGAATCCCCCTATCACGACTTCTGTGCTCCCTGGGGGTAGAAGGTGCACTTTACACATACCTTTCAGGGTCTTGGGGTGGGCTATTTTTCTAACCCTCACTGTTTTCTTACAGTCCCAGCGACCCTCTACAAGTTCACATAGGTTTGGGGTCCATTCGTGGTTCGCATTCCACTTTTGGAGTATATGGTTTGTGTTGCCCCTATACTTATGTGCTCCTATTGCAATCTATTGTAATCCTACACTGTTTGCATTACTTTTCTTGCTATTACTTAACTAATTTTGGTTTGTGTACATATATCTTGTGTATATAACTTATCCTCATCCTGAGGGTACTCACTGAGATACTTTTGGCATATTGTCATAAAAATAAAGTACCTTTATTTTTAGTAACTCTGTGTATTGTGTTTTCTTATGATATTGTGTATATGACACCAGTGGTATAGTAGGAGCTTTGCATGTCTCCTAGTTCAGCCTAAGCTGCTCTGCTTATAGCTACCTTCTATCAGCCTAAGCTGCTAGAAACACCTCTTCTACACTAATAAGGGACAACTGGACCTGGCACAAGGTGCAAGTACCGCTGGTACCCACTATAAGCCAGGCCAGCTTCCTACATTGTTTGTGCAGCGGTGGGATAAGTACTTGTAACTACTTACCACTTTGTCATTGTGTACTTTTCATAAGAGAATAATATACAAAACAGTACACTGTATGTACACCTAACTAAAAAAGTTTTGCTTTTCTCCTCTTAAACTTTTGACAAAGTTCTGAAAAGTTTCTCTAAACTTCTAAACGTTTTCTAAAAGTTAGAAAAAGTTTTTTCTCTGTTCCTTAAAAAGGCCTGACACTTTTTCTTCCTTCTCACTATCTCTAAACCTTTTGCTATCATGTCTGTAGAAGACTCTACTCTTAAAATGGTCAATACTACTTATGACAATTTGAATTACAAGAGCCTAAGGAGTCTCTGCTTAGAAAGAGGTTTAGTGATAGGAAAGAACCCTACTAAAGAATTTCTATTTAACATGCTTATTGTAAATGATGAGTCCCAAGCAGGCACATCAAATGAGAGGTTAATAGAAGGTTCCCAATCCGACTCAGGGGATCTCCTTGAGGGAGGTAGGGAGGGTTCTGATCAGGATCTGCCCCCTAGCAGGACACCCAGTAATGTTGGTAGTAATAGAGGTTCCCATCACAGTAGAGAAGTCTTTATTCCTAGAGGCCAAGTTGCTAGGGTCCAGTTAGTTAGGGGCAAATCCCCCTCTGTTGTTTCAAACTTGTCTTCTGTGTCCAAGCATTCCCAACCCACCCACCCTGAGGATAACTTGTTAGAAAGAGAACTCAAAAAGTTGCGGGTTGAAGAGACCAGACTGAAGCTTAAACAGCAACAGCTGGCCTTAGATAGGGAATCCCTAGACACTGAGAAGGAGAGACAGAGTTTGGGGTTAGGAACCCATGGTGGCAGCAGCAGTATTCCTGATAGTAATCCTGTTAGAGAGCATGATACCAGGAATCTGCACAATATAGTCCCCCCTTACAAGGAGGGGGATGACATCAACAAGTGGCTTGCTGCACTTGAGAGGGCCTGTATGGTACAGGGGGTCCCTCAAAGGCAGTGGGCTGCTATATTGTGGCTATCTTTCACTGGAAAGGGTAGGGATAGGCTCCTTACTGTTAGAGAAAGTGATGCTAACAATTTTGCAGTTTTGAAGGATGCACTCTTGGATGGATTTGGCTTAACCACTGAACAATACAGGATTAAGTTCAGAGACACCAGAGAGAGTCCTCACAAAACTGGACAGACTTTGTAGACTGTTCAGTGAAGGCCTTGGAGGGGTGATTACATGGCAGTAAAGCATCTGACTATGAAAGCCTGTATAATCTTATTCTGAGAGAGCATATTCTGAATAACTGTATGTCTGAGTTGTTACACCAATATCTAGTGGACTCAGATCTGACCTCTCCCCCAAGAATTGGGAAAGAAGGCAGACAAATGGGTTGGAACAAGAGTGAACAGAAAAGTTCATACAGGGGGTGACAAGGATGGCAAGAAGAAGGATGGTAAGTCTTCTGACAAGGGTGGGAACAAAAGTAAAACTGAGTCTTCATCAGGCCCACAAAAATCTTCGGGTGGGGGTGGTGGGTCCAAATCCTCTTCCAATAACCAACCTAAAAAGCCTTGGTGTTATTTGTGTAAAGTCAAAGGCCATTGGACAACTGATGCCAATTGTCCAAAGAAAAATACCAAACCTCCCACTACCACAACCCATGTTGCAAATTCTAGTGCCCCTAGTAACAGCAGTGGTGGTGGGAGCAAACCTACAAATAGCCAATCCAAGGGTGTAGCTGGGCTCACTATTGGTAATGTAGTTGGGGTTAGTCTTCTTAGGGAGAACACAGAGGCTGTGTTAGTCTCTGAAGGTGCCATGGATTTGGCCACCTTGGTTGCTTGTCCCCTTAATATGGATAAGTACAAGCAACTTCCCCTAATAACTGGTGTTGAGGTTCAGGCCTACAGGGACACAGGTGCCAGTGTTACCATGGTGATAGAGAAACTGTTGCACCCTGAACAACACCTATTTGGCCAGCAGTACCAAGTGACAGACGCTCATAACAACACTCTTAGCCACCCCATGACTGTTGTGAATCTCAACTGGGGGGGAGGTTAATGGTCCAAAGAAAGTTGTGGTTGCCTCAGATTTACCTGTAGACTGTCTACCAGGAAATTATTTAGAGACATCAGCTTGGGCAAAAGTGGATTTGGAGGCTCATGCAGCAATGGTGGGCATTCCTGGGCATATTTTTGCTTTGACAAGGGCTCAGGCCAAAAAGCAAAAAGGACAGGGTAACTTGGATCCTGGAACAATGGACCAAGTGCTCCCTAAAGCTAGGGGAAGCAAGGGTAAATCCCTACCCACTATTCCTCCCTCTACAGATGATTCTCCTTCTGTGGAAGAAGAATTTCCTCCCTGTGCAGAACCTTCACCAGATAAGCTGGCAGCAGACACTGCTGAGCTTTTGGGTGGTGGTGGGCTTGCTAGGGAAGAGCTGAGCGTGGCACAGCAAACCTGTCCCACATTAGAGGGTCTCATACAGCAAGCTGTCCAACAGGCAAATGGGGATGTCAGTGACTCACATAGAGTTTACTGGGAGGACAACCTCTTGTATACAGAGGCAAGGGACCCAAAACCTGGAGCAGCCAGGAGATTGGTCATTCCCCTGCAGTACAAAGAGTTCCTCCTAACTCTTGCACATGACATTCCTTTGGCAGGGCACTTGGGCCAGATCAAATCATGGGAAAGGCTTGTCCCTCTGTTTCACTGGCTTAGGATGTCAGAGGACACAAAAGACTTTTGCAAGTCTTGTGTGACCTGCCAAGCCAGTGTCAAGACTGGTGACACTCCAAAGGTTCCCCTTATTCCACTACCTGTGGTTGGGGTTCCCTTTGAAAGGGTAGGGGTTGACATAGTTGGCCCCCTTGAACCTCCTAATGCCTCAGGAAATAGGTTTATCTTGGTGGTTGTGGACCATGCCACAAGATATCCTGAAGCAATTCCTCTAAGGACCACTACAGCTCCTGCAGTGGCAAAGGCCCTCCTGGGAATCTTTTCCAGGGTGTGTTTCCCTAAAAAGGTTGTATCAGACAGGGGTAGCAACTTCATGTCTGCATACTTGAAAGCAATGTGGAAGGAATGTGGTGTAACCTACAAATTCACTGCTCCTTATCACCCACAGTCTAATGGACTGGTAGAGAGGTTTAATAAACTCTCAAAGGTATGATAATGGGACTCCCTGAAAAACTCAGGAGGAGATGGGATGTCCTGTTACCTTGCTTCCTTTTTGCTTACAGGGAGGTACCCCAGAAAGGAGTGGGCTTCAGCCCCTTTGAACTCCTCTTTCGACACCCTGTAAGAGGTCCACTAACACTTGTGAAGGAGGGTTGGGAACAACCTTTAAAAGCTCCCAAACAGTACATAGTGGACTATGTACTTAGCCTAAGATCCAGAATGGCTGAGTACATAAAAAATGCCAGTAAAAACTCCGGGCCAGCCAGGAGCTCCAGAAGCAATGGTATGACCAGAAGGCTGTTCTGATCCAGTACCAACCAGGACAGAAGGTGTGGGTATTGGAGCCTGTGGCCCCAAGAGCACTCCAGGACAAATGGAGTGGACCCCATCTCATTGTTGAAAAAAAGGGCAAGGTCACCTATTTGGTAGACCTGGGCACTGCCAGGAGTCCCCTTAGGGTGATTCATGTCAACAGCCTAAAACCCTACTATGACAGGGCTGATCTCACCCTGTCCATGGCAACAGATGAAGGACAGGAAGAAGAGAGTGACCCTCACCCTGATCTCTTTTCCACCACTGAAAATTATGCTTTAGTGGAGGGAGTAGTTTTGGCAGATTCTCTCACTGCAGAACAGAAAGACAACTGCATAAATCTCCTTGGACAATTTTCTGAACTCTTTTCAATTGTGCCAGGCACCACATCCTGGCGTGAACACACAATTGATACTGGAGACAGCTTGCCTGTCAAAAGTAAAATCTATAGGCAGCCTGACCATGTCAGGGACTGCATCAAACAAGAGTTTCAGAAAATGCTTGATCTAGGAGTGGTTGAACCTTCTGAAAGCCCATGGGTGAGTCCTGTGGTGCTTGTACCAAAGCCTCGCTCTAAAGATGGAAAAAGGGAGATGAGGTTTTGTGTAGACTATAGAGGTCTCAATCAGGTAACACAAACTGATGCTCACCCTATACCCAGGGCAGATGAGCTCATTGATATACTGGCATCTGCCAAGTATCTAAGCACCTTTGATTTGACTGAAGGGTATTGGCAGATCAAATTGGCTGAGGATGCTAAACCTAAAACTGCATTTTCAACTATAGGAGGGCACTACCAATTTATAGTGATGCCCTTTGGTTTGAAAAATGCACCTGCCACTTTTCAGAGGTTGGTGAACACAGTCCTGCAAGGGTTGGAAGATTTTAGTGCAGCATATCTAGATGATATTGCTGTCTTTAGCTCCACCTGGGATGAGCACCTGGTCCACCTTTGGAAAGTTTTGGAGGCCTTGCAAAAGGCAGGCCTCACTATCAAGGCCTCAAAGTGCCAGATAGGGCAGGTAAAAGTGGTTTATCTGGGACACCTGGTAGGTGGAGAACAGATTGTACCACTTCAGGGGAAAATCCAGACAATCATGGATTGGGTTCCCCCTACAACACAAACCCAGGTGAAAGCCTTCTTAGGCCTCAATGGGTATTGCAGGAGATTCATTAAAAACTATGGCTCCATAGCAGCCCCTCTTAATGATCTCACTAGTAAGTAGATGCCTAAAAAGGTATTATGGACAGCTAGCTGTCAGAAAGCTTTTGAGTAGCTCAAAAAGGCCATGTGCTCTGCACCTGTCCTAAAAAGCCCATGTTACTCCAAGAAATTCATTGTCCAAACTGATGCATCTGAATTAGGGGTAGTGGCAGTCTTATCACAACTTAATTCTGAGGGCCAGGATCAACCAGTTGCTTTTATCAGCAGAAGATTGACCCCTAGAGAAAAATGTTGGTCTGCCATTGAGAGGGAGGCATTTGCTGTGGTCTGGGCACTGAAAAAGTTGAGGCCATACCTGTTTGGCACTCACTTTATTGTTCAGACAGACCACAAACCTCTACTTTGGCTAAAACAAATGAAAGGTGAAAACCCTAAATTGTTGAGGTGGTCCATATCTCTACAGGGAATGGACTATACAGTGGAACATAGACCTGCGAGTACCCACTCCAATGCAGATGGACTCTCCAGATATTTCCACTTAGACAATGAAGACTCATCAGGTCATGGCTAGTCTTATTGTCCTTCGTTTGGGGGGGTGGGAGAGGGTTGTGTAGGAAAGTACCATCATGCCTGGCATGTTACCCCCATATTTCACTGTATATATGTTGTTTTAGTCTATGTGTCACTGGGACCCTGCCAGGCAGGCCCCTGTGCTCATAAGTATGTGCCCTGTATGTGTTCCCTGTGTGATGCCTAACTGTCTCACTGAGGCTCTGCTAACCAGAACCTCAGTGGTTATGCTCTCTCTGCTTTCCAAATGTGTCACTAACAGGCTAGTGACTAAATTTACCGATTCACATTGAAATACTGGTACACCCATATAATTCCCTAGTATATGGTACTGACGTACCCAGGGTATTGGGGTTCCAGGAGATCCCTATGGGCTGCAGCATTTCTTTTGCCACCCATAGGGAGTTCTGACAATTCTTACACAGGCCTGCCATTGCAGCCTGCGTGAAATAACGTCCACGTTATTTCACAGCCATTTACCACTGCACTTAAGTAACTTATAAGTCACCTACATGTCTAACCTTCACCTGGTGAAGGTTGGGTGGAAAGTTACTTAGTGTGTGGGCACCCTGGCACTAGCCAATGTGCCCCCACATCGTTCAGGGCAAATTCCCCGGACTTTTTGAGTGCGGGGACACCATTACACGTGCGCACTACACATAGGTCACTACCTATGTGTAGCGTCACAATGGTAACTCCGAACATGGCCATGTAACATGTCTAAGATCATGGAATTGTCACCCCAATACCATTCTGGTGTTGGGTGGACAATTCCATGATCCCCTGGGTCTCTAGCACAGTACCCGGGTACTGCCAAACTGCCTTTTCGGGGTCTCCACTGCAGCTGCTGCTGCTGCCAACTCCTCAGACAGGGTTCTGCCCTCCTGGGGTCCAGACAGCCCTGGCCCAGGAAGGCAGAACAAAGGATTTCCTCTGAGAGAGGGTGTTACACCCTCTCCCTTTGGAAATAGGTGTGAAGGCTGGGGAGGAGTAGCCTCCCCCAATCCTCTGGAAATGCTTTGATGGGCACAGATGGTGCCCATCTCTGCATAAGCCAGTCTACACCGGTTTAGGGATCCCCCAGCTCTGCTCTGGCGCAAAACTGGACAAAGGAAAGGGGAGTGACCACTCCCCTGACCTGCACCTCCCAGGGGAGCTGCCCAGAACTCGTCCAGTGTGTCCCAGACCTCTGCCATCTTGGAAACAGAGGAGTTGGGGGCACACTGGACTGCTCTGAGTGGCCAGTGCCATCAGGTGACGTCAGAGGCTCCTTCTGATAGGCTCTTACCTCTCTTGGTAGCCAATCCTCCTAACCTGGTATCCAATCCTCCTTTTCTGGCTATTTAGGGTTTCTGCTTTGGGGAATTATTTACATAACGAATACAAGAGCTTACCAGAGTTCCTCTGCATCTCCCTCTTCACCTTCTACCCAAGGATCGACCGCTGACTGCTCAGGATGCCTGCAAAACCGCAACAAAGTAGCAAGACGACTACTAGCAAGATTGTAGCGCCTTATCCTGCTGGCTTTCTCAACTGTTTCCAGGTGGTGCATGCTCTGGGGGTAGCCTGCCTTCACCCTGCACCAGAAGCTCCAAAGAAATCTCCTGTGGGTCGACGGAATCTTCCCCCTGCTAACGCAGGCACCAAAAGACTGCAACACTGGTCCTCTGGGTCCCATCTCATCCTGACGAGCATGGTCCCTGGAACTCAGCAACTCTGTCCAAGTGACTCCCACAGTCCAGTGACTCTTCAGTCCAAGTTTGGTGGAGTTACGTCCTTGTCTCCCCACGCTAGACTGCATTTCTGGGTACCGCGTGATTTGCAGCTGCTCCGGCTCCTGTGCACTCTTCCAGGATTTCGTTCGTGCACAGCCAAGCCTGGGTCCCACGACACTCCTTCTTGCAGTGCACAACCTTCTGAGTTGTCCTCCAGCGTCGTGGGACTCCCTTTTGTGACTTCGCGTGGACTCCGGTTCACTTTCCTTCCAAGTGCCTGTTAAGGTACTTTTGCGGGTGCTGCCTGCTTCTGTGAGGGATCCCTGAGTTGCTGGGTGCCCCCTCTGTCTCCTCCTCCAAGTGGCGACATCCTGGTTCCTCCTGGGCCACAGCAGCACCCAAAAACCTCTAGCGCGACCCTTGCAGCTAGCAAGGCTTGTTTGCGGTCTTTCTGCGTGGGAACACCTCTGCAAGCTTCATCGTGACGTGGGACATCCATCCTCCAAAGGGGAAATTCCTAGTCCTCTTCATTCTTGCAGAACTCCAAGCTTCTTCCAACCAGTGGCAGCTTCCTTGCACCCTCAGCTGGCATTTCCTGGGCTCCTGCTCACTCTCGACACTGTCGCGACTATAGGACTTGGTCCCCTTGTCTTCCAGGTACTCAGGTCCAGAAATCCACTGTTGTTGCATTGCTGGTAGTTGTTCTTCCTTCAGAATCCCCCTATCACGACTTCTGTGCTCTCTGGGGGTAGTAGGTGCACATTACACCTACCTTTCAGGGTCTTGGGGTGGGCTATTTTTCTAACCCTCACTGTTTTCTTACAGTCCCAGCGACCCTCTACAAGCTCACAAAGGTTTGGGGTCCATTCGTGGTTCGCATTCCACTTTTGGAGTATATGGTTTGTGTTGCCCCTATACCTATGTGCTCCTATTGCAATCTATTGTAATCCTACACTGTTTGCATTACTTTTCTAGCTTTTGGTTTGTGTACATATATCTTGTGTATATAACTTATCCTCATACTGAGGGTGCTCACTGAGATACTTTTGGCATATTGTCATAAAAATAAAGTACCTTTATTTTTAGTAACTCTGTGTATTGTGTTTTCTTATGATATTGTGCATATGACACCAGTGGTATAGTAGGAGCTCCTAGTTCAGCCTAAGCTGCTTTGCCATAGCTACCGTCTATCAGCCTAAGCTGCTAGAAACACTTCTTCTATACTAATAAAGGATAACTGGACCTGGCACAAGGTGTAAGTACCTCTGGTACCCACTACAAGCCAGGCCAGCCTACTACAGAAACCTCTTGGGAGTAAAAAATTTGGGAGCACTGCACTTCAAATGGGTCTCTTGTATGAAGATTACCTACAGAGAAAGTGACATTAGCCATTTTAAAGGCCCCCATATTTGTGCTTCTTAAAAATAACATTTGCATTACAAGACATAGGGCCTTATTAGACCTTGACAGAGGGGTTACCTCCATCACAAATGTGATTTATTACAATCTCCATAGAATAAAACGGGCTCATAATATGGCAGGCGGGATATTTGTCGCATTTGTGATGGAGGAAATCCCTCCATCAGGGTCATAATAAGGCCCATAATTCTTAGGTTTTACATTGCTTTTTCCATAGTCTGCTGCTGCTGTACCTGATAACACTCAAACCAGTCACTTTGATAGAACTCAGTTTTTCCTTTCCTTCCCACCACAAGTGCCCATTCCCAACCAGACCTCACCCCCACCAAGCCCCCTGTGCCACACTAACCCTCTCCCTAATACACTAGGACCCCCCAAAAAAGGGAAGTTCCCCTCAGCCACCCAGAAGCACATCACACTGAAAGGAACCTACACCACAGCACATAACACACAGAGTAGCCTGGTGCTTCACAGGTTAGTCCTTACACCTAATGCTGGTTAGATAACTTCTAGAGAAGCTCTTGCATCTCCCCAATAGTGAAGAAGAGATAAAACTGTCCTTTCGCCAGAACTTTGAGCTTTGATTATTTCAGGATAGATGCCCGAGTCCTCTGAGATTTAATCAAATCTATCATTATAATAAAGTATTTTTGTTGTTGAGCTGCTCATGCGGACATATCAGCGAGAGAAGATCCAAAACTAGGACACCTCTATAGTTGAGAAGCTTCTCTTTTCCATGGCCCTCAACATGATGCCCTCCTTCACATGAAAATACACAATATTTACTAATATTGCACAGGGATAGTTAGCGATAGGCTATCGTTGAGCTGGTACACTAGGAGCACTCATAGTAGTCAGATCCCCTTCCGATTCTGGCATAACGTTTTAAATCAGAGAGTCCACCGACTGAATCATTTACTGCCCTTTGCACCTTTCCAGGACCCCTACCGTTCGGCGGTTAGATCGCCTCTTATAGTTCTCCAAATCACCTACCTTGCATTACAAATAGTTTTTGCTTTTTTCCAGCTGAAGGAGTTCTTGCTGCAGGGATGATACTTTGTCTTCCAATTAGAAATTCTAATTTCGACCTCTCTGAACGGCTGTATGTTGGATTATGCCCTCTTCAATCTTTATCAGCCTTTCGTTAAGGGTGGCAATTTAATTTGCCTGCGAGGTCCTTAGATCCCTTATGTCCAGTAGAATGATGTCAAGTAAACTTATGATAGTCTGATCTTAACCTGCATCCCTGCCTCCCGTTCCTCTTGGTCACTTTGCCTTCTCATAGCATCTCCATATTCAGGGGGAGCCTGCGATGTATGTGCTGTGATGGCCATCTTACGCAAACCTGGAGTCACTTGTAGGCCCTCCTTCTGCTGCAATGTCAAGACCTGGGATCTATCCCCTTCTACCCCTTGGGGCCTAGCCTGTGTATTGACTTATATATCCACCTGCTAGTCGAAAGGCTGCAGAGGTCTAACAAGCTTGCTAATTTGCTCCCGGCTGCTTGGTGCTGCTGCCCAATTCATTTTCGAAGAATTTAAGAACAAAGGGTATTATTTAGATATAACTGGGCTTGAGGTTGCTTCCCTACTATCATAGACTGCCACCTCAAAATTGCCACTTGTGAGCTTGAACATCGAGGGAGGATCCTAAGTACCCCAGCTGATGATCCGTCGACCCACCCCCAATCCTCTGCAGCAGGCACCTTCTCAGCCCTACCACCTTGACTGCTTATCCCTTCAGGCCTCTCGATATCCAGCAGTGCCCTGGTCATAGTCTCCATCCTTAATGAAGCATTGCTGCTCCCCCTGGCTGCCCCTACTTTAGCTGGGATCCCCCGAGGTTTCAGCCTCTGGGCTGGAGTGGAGTGTGTATTTTGGAGGAGCATTTCTTGATTTAAGATGGTGCTTTAGCATGCTGCACAATACTTCTGGTGTGTGCAATATCGAAAGACTCTCTATGACTACGCATTTTCTTGCACCAGCAGTTCTTTTACAGATGTCCTTTTGCGCAAGTCGCCCTTCCCTCTGTAGCAGTTGTTTTACCAGGCACCCTGGCTGCAGGTAGTTCTAAGTCTAAGAACTGCTACGCTGCTGTATTGCTGCTTAGCCTTCATTGGCTCCTTGAGCTGTTGGAGGCACAGTTCGACAGTTAAAACCCTGGTGTAGCCTGAAGCTCTCGATTCCCCCAGTGGTCCCCCTGGCAGTAAGCCCTGGCCTGCAATGACTCCTCGCGACCAGCCACACTCACCTTTGCCCGAGGGGGACTGCAGAAGCCAGTGTCCACTGTGCCACCACCAGGGAAGTCCAGCAACTCTGCCTTAAGATACTCAGCTTGCTGATTCCAATGCTTTTCTGCACTTGGTTGGTGCACGCTGATTTCAGTCACCGAGTGTAAGGAACTGACACCTCACCTCCGCTCATCCGAGGAGAGGCATACACCTGGCACCTCACGAACTGCAGCACACTCCGACAACCTGTGCCGGCTGCCATTCTGTCCCCCCTTGCACATCCATACGCCAGTGAACCCACTGCTGCCTGTGCATCCGGGGAAGGGGCGAGAGGCTGAGTGCTCAGTGGCAGAGCATGCGGGCTACACCTACCACCGTTCAATCACCCTGAAGAGTCATGTAACTTAATAAACTTACTAGACCAATAGCCTTGTTTTCTTAAAGTAGTAGTAAAATACATATAATAGGTATAAGACTTTTAATTTATCAAAGTATTTCATCATACTGTGGCAGGTAGCTCACAGGACTATATGCATACTGTATATAGATCTGTGGTTGACCACAAGGTCAAAGGTTTATATCTCAGCAAGTCCACACAGGCTTTCACCTTTGTGAGGAGTGTAATAGGAACATATTTCTGTGGGGCAACAATATATATCTATCACAAGCAAACAGCGCCAAAAAATCAATGTGATCATCACACTGAATGTGCTCAGCATTACAACTAATTCAGTCACTGGTGTGACGTGGCTGAATCTGAATTAACCATACTGACCTTTCAGAGACCATTTTGATCAAGCCCTACTTACTTTTTGCATGTGTTCCTGGTATGTACCTGTCTTTTGTTCACTAATGCCAATGGAAATAATGACCTGTGATAAACAAATGACTTGTAATGACGTATGCCCTTCTTTCAGAGAAGATTATGATGGGCAATTCCACTGTCTTATACTGTGAGACAGTCTGAGTTCTTCTGCCAGCATCATTTTGCAATGTGGGATTTGAAGTTTTTTTTTTTTTTTTCTAGGTGCGCTCTCCCAAGTCTCTGCATGTGAAGTGCTGTATGCTTTTAAGCTCAAACTGGCAGTGAAGTGCATGGGGATCCAAGCAGGTATGTAACTGTAGCACTCCCCGCCCCAACAGTCTTTCAAAAGCAGATTAGTGAGAAGTAGTCGCACATGTCATAAAATATAAAATGTGATCATCAACACAAGTGAAACAAGTATAGATAAATGAGGTGATACCTAAAATTATGCACTAAGAAAACTTTGCATTTCTGGCCATTTCATTCAAGGAATAATAATCAAGATTTTCAGCCCAAGAAAAATAAACGTATACAATAATTTCAGAAGATATCTTTAACAATTTCTTTAAGGGGAGGACAAGATGGATATTAAACCTACATGCTAAGAAGGATGAGGTTGTGAGTTATCGTACCTGTAGGAGTCAAGGAATGGTATTCCCCAATTACTGTGGCCAAGAAGTTCAATAAGGAAATATGTCTTTGGGCAGACTTAAGGGGCTTCATACAGAGGTAGTAATATCTGTTACCCAACAAATGAGAGATGAGATTTATGTCATCAGAAGGCATTACCTTCACCATATTAGGTTTGGCTTCCATGTATCATCAGATTCATCTTTACACAGAGCTCCAATAATTAAGAGGAGTTGATACGGAAAGGGGGCCAGTAAGTATTCCAGAATGCATTTCAGGATGATATTATAATATATGGCAAATCTTCTATGGGGCACGATGAATGGGTCAAAAAAGTACTTGACAGATTCAAGGAGTATGGTATGACTTTGCAGGAGGATAAATATACATTTAGTCAGTGAGAAATTAGCTATCTGAGACACTACATATCATCAAGGATGAGCCCAAAAACAAAGATTTGTGAGAAATGATAAAGAGTATTCAGACATCCAAAAATAATGCAAAACTAATATTGTTCTTTGGTATGTTGACATTTTTCACACAGAACCTTTCTCACAAAACATGTACCTCAAGGAGCTTACAAAAAAGAAATGTGAGAAGTTTCATTTAGTCAAGGAGAATTTGGAGGAGGATTGAAATTTACAACCTTTTGAACCAGTAAGAAAAACATTTGTGGTCATGGATGTTAGCTCGAAGAGATTAGGCACATTTTCAATGCAAAAGTTGAGAGAGGTTGAAAAGACTACAGATGTTACATACTGCTCCTTAATAGAGTCTCCGTGTAACTATATAATTGAAAAGAAAGCCTAAGATCTTGACTGGTTAATAATAAGCTGTGCAGCTTCTGTGAGGAAAAGTGTTCACGGTCAAATTGGATCACAAACTCTTGCATGAGGCTTTCAAGTGTAAGGGCTTTGATGCTGTGTCGGCACAGATTAGAAACATACTAGTGAATGTACAAGAAGGAAAATGTTACTTACCCAATAGACATCTGTTCGTGGCATGTAGTGCTGTAGAGTCACAAACTTTGCATGTTGGGTCCGGAGTGTTACAAGTTGCTTTTCTTCAAAGAAGTTGGTTTTCGAGTCACAGGATCATGTGACTCATCCCTCTCAGTGATACTGCGCATGGGCATCAAGTCCTTTGTTAGATTGTTTCCCGCTGGCGGGTGAGTAAGAGTAAGGAGAAGGAAGTATAGAGAAAAACATGTTGATGCAATTGCATTCACATATGTACATAAATGTATATATAAAAATAGAAATCAACTACAATGGCCACAGGCACCCAGGGAGGAGGGTAGGCACATGTCAATCTACAGCACTACATGCCATGAACAGACATCTACTGGGTAAGTAGCATTTTCCATTCGTTGGCATGTGTGGCTGTAGATTCACTTGCTTTGCACAGACTATAAAGCAGTCCCTCCTAAAAGCGGTGGCTAGCCTGGGGGACTTGGAGTTGTTTGGAAAAGTGCTTTGAGGCCAGCTTGTCCTACATTTTCATGCTGTTGTGCTTGTATATCCATACAATAATGTTTCGTGAGCGTGTGTGGTGTAGTCCAAGCAGCTGCTCTGCAGATGTCAGCCAAAAGAATGTTCCCTAAAAATGACATAGTATCACCTTCTTTCCTAGAGGAATGTGCCCTAGGAGTTTGTGGTAAATGTCTTTTTGCTTTCACAGAACATGCGTGTGTGCATTTAACAATCCATCTGGCTATGCCATTCTTTGAGATTGGTTTTCCTGTGAAAGGAAACACAAAAGTTATAAAAAGTTGTTTTGTTTTTCTAAAATCTTTAGTCATGTCAATATAGTACATGTGTGCTCTCTTCACATCTAAAGTGTGAAGTGCCTTCTCTGCTATTAAATCAGAACCCTGGCAATTCACAGCTCTGGCTGATATGAAATTGAGATATCATTTTTGGTAGAAACCTTGGATTTGTGCATAGGACCACCTCATCTTTATGTATTTGAAAGAAAAGCTCTAATGGTAAAGCCTGGAGCTCACTGACATATCTAACTGATGTGATTGCAACTAGAAATGCTACTTTCCATTAAAGGAATTGAGTAGGATAGGAGTGAAGTGGCTAGAATGGAGGGCCCATGAGTCTAGTGAGACCAATGTTAAGATTCCATGATGGAACAGGTGGAAGTCTAGGTGGACTTACCCGTTTGAGTCCTTCCATGAAGGTTTTAATTACAGGTATTCTGAACAATGAGATAAGTTCCCTGTTTTGTAAATATGCAGTTATAGCTGCAAGATGTAATCTGATTGAAGTGTAAGCCAATTTGGCTTGCTGTAAATGTATCAAATAGCAAATCATTTCTTTAGTAGATGGTCTAATTGGATCAATATGTTTGGATTTACAGTAACAAACAAAACACTTCCATTTGACAGCATAACATGCTCTAGTTGTTGGTATGCGTGCCTCCTTTAAAATTCCATACATTCAGGTGGCAATTTAAGGTATCCGAATTCTATGTCTTCAGAAGTCATATCGCTAAATTAAGCGATTGGGGGTTTGGGTATCTGGCGAAGTTTTGCGTTTTCTGCTGTGGCGAAAAGATTGTTTTGTGGTTTTCCCCACTTTCGGAAGTATGTTTTGAAGGAGTTGAGGATGCAGTTCCCATTCATGGACTTGTTGATGCATCCTGCTGAGCAGGTCTGAAAACTCGTTTGCGTTCAAGGGAGATATTCTGCCAACAGGTGAATGTGGTGGTGATGAGCCCATTTCCTTATTGTTTGTGCTAGTTGTGATAACTGGAACAACTTCCCCCCCACCTGTTTTTGTAGATAATACATTGCTGTCATATTGTCTGTCCGGACAAGGACAACTTTGTGTGTGAGGTGAGGTAGGAATGCTTTGAGGGCTAGAAATACCACTTGAAGCTCCTGATAGTTAATGTGCATGGCACGGTGTGTGTGATCTCAAAGACCTTGAACTGTAAATTTGTGAAGATGTGTTCCCTAACCTGTCAGAGATTCACCCATGGTCAGAATGAGTTGAGGTACAGGGTCTTGAAAAAGCCGCCCTTTCAAGATGTTGGCGGAGTTCTACCATTGCAGAGCGTGGTAAGTTTGGCGGTCTATCAACTCTAGAACCTGAAGACGACCCTGTGACTGTGATCACTGATGAGACAGACATTGCTGTAACGGTTGCTGGTGAAGTCTGGCTTGTAGGAAGATGGCAATGCAAGACGTATGACAGCTTTGACTGAGGGAGTGTGATCTTGTTGAACTTGTGGAATAAGGTGTCAAAAACTTTGTATTCAAGCTAGATTGGGGTATGTTATTCCTCACTGCATATTGACAATGGCCCAAAATACAGCTGAATCTGTAAGGGTTGTAGGTGAAAATTTTAAAATGTTATTGAAAATCCTAGTTCGTGAAGAAGGTTTACTGTTATTTGTGGGTGCAATTGGTACTGATGTAGTTGTCGGCCTTGATAAGCCAGTCGTCCAGGTATGGAAAGACTTTCTTTTTTTTGCCTTCTGAGGTGTGCTGTGACAACCGCTAGACATTTTGTGAATACCCTTGGAGCGGTTGCGACTCCAAAAGGGAGGACTTTGAATCGATAATTGTAGGAATCTGGCTTTGTATATACTATATACTATATCAAAATGAGATATAGGGGGTCATTCTGACCCTGGCGGTCATGGACCGCCAGGGCCAACGACCGCGGGAGCACCGCCAACAGGCTGGCGGTGCTCCCATGGGCATTCTGACCGCGGCGGTACAGCCGCGGTCAGAAACGGAAAACCGGCGGTGTCCCGACGGTTTCCTGCTGCCCTGGGGAATCCTCCATGGCGGCGCTGCGGGCAGCGCCGCCATGGGGATTCCGACCACCTTACCGCCAGCCTGGCTCTGGCGGTTTTGACCGCCAGAACCTGGCTGGCGGTAACGGGTGTCGCGGGGCCCCTGGGGGCCCCTGCAGTGCCCATGCCACTGGCATGGGCAATACAGGGGCCCCCTAACAGGGCCCCACCAAGATTTTCAGTGTCTGCCAAGCAGACACTGAAAATCGTGACGGGTGCAACTGCACCCGTCGCACCCCTTCCACTCCGCCGGCTCCATTCGGAGCCGGCATCCTCATGGAAGGGGGCTTCCCGCTGGGCTGGCGGGCGGCCTTCTGGCAGTCGCCCGCCAGCCCAGCGGGAAACTCAGAATTACCGCAGCGGTCTTTTGACCGCGCAGCGGTATTCTGCCGGCGGGACTTTGGCGGGGGGCCTCGGCCGCCCGTCAAAGTCAGAATGACCCCCATAGTGTGCACAGGGTTCCAGGGGTTCCCCAAGAGGCTCGACAGAAACAATAATAGATAATACTAATGCTCTATTTGTGGTAGTGTGGTCGAGCAGTTAGGCTTATCAGAGGGTAGTGTTAAGCATTTGTTGTACACACACAAGCAATAAGTGAAAACACACACTCAATGACTTAACTCCAGGACAATAGGTTTTTATATAGAAAACTATTATTTTGCTAATTTATTTTTAGAACCACAAGATTCATTTAGCAGGTAAGTACATTTACTGAAAGGTACTTTGCATAGTAATAGTTGAGACTTTGAATAGATTCAATATTGTACACAGTTTTCATTAAAATGGCAAAAAGCTATTTTAAAAGTGGACACTGCAATTTTCAACAGTTCCTGGGGGAGGTAAGTACATTACAGTTTCAGAGGTAAGTACGACACTTATGGGTACAATCTCCGGGGTATAGGTAGTCCACCGTTGGGGGTTCAAGGCAGCCCCAAACACCCAGCAACATGGGGCCGGTCAGGTGCAGAGGTCAATAGGAGCCAAAATAACGTGGGTGCCTATGGAGACAGAAAAAAGTGGGGGGGTAACTACAACAAGGAGCCATTTTCCTACAATAATGTTTTCCGGCTACCACAAAACTGAAATATTTACAGTGTGCTGAATGTTTTGTGATGTGGAAATAGGCATCCTTTAAGTCTAGAGTTGTCATTAAATTGTGTAGTTGAAGGAGTGGGATGACATCCTGAAGAGTGACCATGTGAAAATATTCTGATAGAATGTATTGGCTTAGATGTCTGAGTAGAATGTATTGGTTTAGATGACTGAGGTGCAAGATGGGTCTGAGTGAGCCATCCTTTTTTAGAATGAGGAAGTACTATGAGTATTCTCCTGTTCCCTGATATTGGGATAGGATATGTTCTATTGCCCTTTAAGAAGAAGAGATTGTACCTCCTCTGTGAGGAGTGCAAGGTGTTCCCGAGATAACATGTGAGTGTGAGGACGAATGTTTGGAGGTGTTGAAGTAAGCTCCAGACAATAACTATGTTGGATAACGGAGAGGATCCATTGGTTTGATGTTATGTTTGTCCATTGTGTGTGGTGGTTTTGAAGACATCTACCAAGTGGTGTGATATGGGGACATGGTATCTGTAGTAGTCAATGTGTTGCTGTTGGGAATTAAGAATTAAGAATTTTGCCTCTGAAATTATTTCCTCTGAAAGATCCCCTAAATGAGCCTCTGTTGTAAGAATATGAGGTCTGTTTAGTTTGGGAGGTTGAGGGCTCAGATGTTGTAAAGACCTTGTAGCTCTCTCTATATGT
The DNA here is from genome assembly GCF_031143425.1 of Pleurodeles waltl. Lineage (NCBI taxonomy): Eukaryota > Metazoa > Chordata > Amphibia > Caudata > Salamandridae > Pleurodeles > Pleurodeles waltl. The sequence continues at coordinate 865,957,435 of NC_090444.1, read as the reverse complement.
TAGGCAATGAAATCTCCCCCCTTTGTGTTTGAGACTGGAGAGCCCCATGGCCTTTGCAGTGTTTAAATGTGTCTAACGTTGAGTCTTCGTGTGGCCCAAACTGATGTTCTCTGTCAAATGGCATATTTAACACTGCTTGCTGCACTTCAGGGTTATATTCAGAGCATCTAAGCCATGCATGCCTTCGTATTAGCATGCTATTATTTATACCTCTTGCTGCTGTGTTGGCAGCATCTAATGCTCAGGGAATAGGATTATTCGAAAATTTTTGACTTTCCTGAACAATCTGCTACCCACGTTTTCAATGCTCCTCTGGAATATATTGGAGTAGATCCTCCATTTCATGCCAGTGCGCCTTGTCGTACCTAGAGAGCAAAGCTTGCGAAGTGGCAATACACCAATGGTTTGCGGCTTGCGCAGCCACTTTCTTGCCTACAGCATCCAGCTTTTTACCCCCCTTATCTGGTGGAGGAGAGTCTCCTGTGGCCTGGCTATTAGCTCTGTTTTTGGCTGTAGTAGCCACTATTGACTCAGGTGGTACTTGAGACTTGAAAAAAGTGGGTATGAGGGTGCCGGTTTATATTTTTTGTCTACCCTAAGTGTAGTAATTCTCGAGTGGACAAGCTCTTCAAAAATATCAGCCGCATGGTGCATCATTCCAGAAAGCATAGGGATATATTGTGTGTCAAATAAGAATTCTTCTTCAATGGGTTCTTTAAGTATTGTGACATTATAATATGCAGCTTCCCTAGCAATAACCTGTTGGTAGTTGGTTGTATCTTCTGGGGGGAAGGCCTAGCAGGATAAAGATCTGGGTCAGTATTAATTACTGGGTCTGGATCAACCCAGGGGTCTGGATCTTGAACTGTGTCTCCTGGGTAGTGATCCTCAAATGTGGGTGAACTCTGTGGCCTAAATTCTTCCAGAATTGGAGATGTAGGAGAATGAGGAGAAGAGATAGGTGGAGGTGAAGTGGGGGGGGGGCACGGAGGTGTGGGGGGCCTTTAGGCTCAGTCGAGGGGGCAAATGTCTCCTTATGTATCTTCCTTGGAGGTGTCCAATGCCTCCTGGAAAGTTAGTTTCCATTTAAACGTCACAGTAGGTGAAGCTTGAATGCACCCTGTGCCTTCTTGAATGTTTAGTCTGCGCTGCTTAGCGTTCCTAGTTTCAAGTAAAGGCTGGATAAGTGAGAATGTGGAGGACCAATGTTCAGAGTCCAGAAGTCCCAAAGTAACAATGTATTTTTGTTTCAGAATCGTTGGTTTTGGTCGATGGGATTTTTTTCAGATCTGAACATGGTTCCGTAGACTCTCAGCTCGAATCTTGGTCCGAGGCGGGTGCAGTCGGTGCCAAAACCTTGCTCATACTTGGTCAGACCATAGGGGCTGTGGTTGATGCCGAAGCCTGAGGTTGTTTCTCTGGTTTTGGTGCCGAGCGGTTAGACAGGGCAGCCAAATCTTCTTTCCGAGACCAACCATGGCTTGTTGCAGTGGTGGTCCGGTGACCTCAGTGTTTTTGGGTGATGAGATGGGGCCCCAGTATTCATGGTTTGTGCCAATGTTATAGGCTGGCACTCGACGTCAGAGCTGACATCTGAGTCAGAAACTTGAATGGAAGCAGCTTCTTCTTGAAGTGGCTGTTCTTGTGCATGTTCCTTCCAAAAAATATCTGGGGTGCCTTCTGGAGATCTGCATGCTCTAACCCGTGAGCCCATTGGGCCCATAGAGTTCTCTTTGAATTAAAAGATCGACACGTTTTTCACATAGCCTCTTGATGATCTGGTGAAAGGCTTGTGTTATACACTCGATGATTGGTGGAAGGAAGGGTACTTCGAGTGGCACAGAGGACAGAAATAAAACGATGTCCGTTACATGAGGATTACATTATTTTTGGGACCTCTAGTGTTTAGGCCCAAAGGTTGCCTTGGCCCGTCCCGAAGGGTGTGTGGGCGAAAAACTTGTCCCGACGAGTCAAAAAAAAAATCGGTGTGCGAAGTGAGAAACTCAATCGAAATTACAATACCGTTGATTATAGATAAGAAGGAGAGAAAGTCTTGGACCAGAGCGAGTCGAAGAGGGTGCGAAAGATTACAAGTCCGAACCCGACGACGGAGAAAAAGCAATCTAACAAAGGACTCGATGCTCATGCGAAGTATCACCGAGAGGGAAAAGTGACTCAATCCCGTGGCTCGAAAACCAACTTCTTCGAAGAAACACAAATTGCAACACTCCAGACCCAAACTAAATGGCAAGATAATGCAGAGCATGAGTATCTTCAGCCACAGATGTCATTGAACATTATGTTTACTGTAGAATATATTCCGGGGGCTGAAGTGGGGCTGCAGGTTCTTACTCTAAACTGTTTATTGTGAAGAGGGAGAGAGGCGATATGGAAAAAAGAGGGGGGGGGGGGGGGGGGGGTGAAACGCCGTAGTTACCAATAGGACTGTTCTTGAAGTTGAGTGTAAAGAAAAATTAAGCAAGGATATAATTTTGAGAGATGTGTTAATATGAATAAAATATGGTTGTAGACAAGAATAATGCTTGTACTGACCATAAAACATATTGAGCAATAAGGCAGGTGAGGCAGGAGAAAGGTTCAGTGCATTACAGGTACAATGTTCCAGCACGAGGGTTTCCCAAGAGCAGCACTGGCAGACAATGGCGTGCATTCCTTTCAGGATGCATAGATTAGCAACCAGGACTTGGGGGCACAGGGGTGTAATACTCTATACCTACTCACGCCGAGATCATTCCAAAAGACGAAAAGGGCAGCAGTGGTTGCCAAGTGCTAACGCCACCTGGCAAAACGTTTCACCACTGTGGAGAATGAGCTATGTGACTACGCCCAAAAGGAAAACTACAATTCCCCAGAATCTCTGAACAATCAGGTTGTTTAGAAATGGTGGCAGACATCTTCAATCACAAGATATACTTTTCCTCTTGTTCTGCAGCATAGTTGCTAGACAATCGTCTTCCAATGTTCCTGCAGCGAGGACCTTGAGATTGGACTCATACCTTTTCTGTTATTCTGTTTGAGAGTCACATGAGACTACTGAAGGACACTGTCTTGCAAAAAACTATTAAGCAATCAAGTCATGTTAGGAGAAAAACACCTTTCAAAATGTTCAAACATTTGATTATTGATTATATTTGGGAGAGATTTATAGAAAACGAGAATAGCGACACAGTGAGCCACAGAGAGATAAGCCATGATAGGCACATTAAAGTTCAGAGGTCTGCACGGGTACAGATGGGGAAATGTTCAGTAGTACACTCTGTTCCTTACCAAATGTGAATACCTAGCGAGATTGGGTAGATTTAACTGGCTACTGAAACGCTCTTTTATTGGGTATCTCAGCCTCATCACTCATGTCTATTAAACCTGTTCTTTTTTCGATGGCCAGGTCGAAAGCACGAATAACAAAATATGTCCATATTTTTCCAGCACTTAAGAGATTTTAATTGCCTACTACTGGAAGCTAGGCTTAAATTCAAGTTATCCTCATTATTTCTAAAGCTTTACATCTCCAAAAACCCAGTTACCTTAATGTTGCTTTCATGATATTAGGATGAAAAGAGAATCTGAGAAGTTGTCAAAAACTGAGCTTTAGAAATGAAAAGCACAAAAGTTAAGAGGCAGCAAAAAAGTAATTTTCACGCGTAGCTCCAACACTGGAATGGTCTCCTGTTTATATTGAGATGTTCAGAAACAATTAAGTTTGAAAAAACTGAAAATGTTCTTGTTCAAACTGCATCTGGAAAAGTGGTTATGGTCTTTTCTCACCCTCTTTGCTACTGCCAATTCCCAGTTTCTTTCCTACCTACAGGACTCTTGTGTCCTGCATGGCCTCCATCCTGTGCCATGTTGTAGTACTAATACTTAGATGTACATAATAGTTCCAGTTAGATGTTTGGTTACTTTTGTTATACTTAATGATGCATTCTGTTGTTCTATTATACAGTACGCAGATATCCAATGGGCGAAGTGAGCTCTTTACGAATGTGCAAAATAAATGCATTGTGTTTTCCCAGAGCTCTTTGCTTCAGTGGAACACGTTTGTCTGTCAGAGGTCTCACTGATACTCAGGCACGGTAATGCAAATATAACCTGGGTTTATTTACTGTAGGAATTTGTCAAATTGATGGAATGCTTAAAAAAATCCTGCAAAGGTGTTTAACAAGACGCTTGCTCACAAATTAAATTAAGAAAGAAATGGTACAGTTATAATAAGGGTATATCAATTTTGAACTCTGCAATAACCAGAACTCAAGCATAACAAATATATGACATAGTAAGAGTCCGCCTATGCTTAAAAAGCTACCCTCATCAGTCAATTCATAAACCGATCCTGTAAATACTCAAATATTTGAGAGAAATAGAAGACTTGTACCTTCAGAGTTTGTTATTACCAGAAATGTTACGTAATCAGAGCCTTGCTATAATCCAAACACTTGCAAATACAAATACAAATAAGAGCTTTGATATGACAATGCTGGCATAATTTGTCACAACACTGTATGACATCAAATGGGATTTTTATACAGGTTAAGTCAATTTATAAAGCATTTAATCACTTGGAGAAGCAGCTATTTCATAAACATATACACCCCTTCCTTCATCAATATCACAAAAACATGCATCAATCACCCCTTGCATGGCACTATTAACTATTCGGAATGAGCCTCATGTTACTTGATGTAGCCTGGAGTTGATGGTGGCACACAGGAATACAGCAATGTTGGTGGGGTAGAAGTATCTTGGCAACAAGAGTATGGGCACGTCTTTGTGGAGTACACTGGGAAAATCAATGGGCAGATGTTTCAATAAAACAAGCATTTGTAATGCAATAGGTATCGCATTTGCGAGAGTTAGAGCTATTGGTGTGGTAAATGCATAACTGGACTTTTCTTGCCACATAAATTGGGCAACCCTGCCTCATAATTTGGTCATCTCTGCCACATATTTCCAGTGGCCCTGCAAATAATTAAAGCACTTCCATTTACATTCTTCCTCTATCTTCAGCAAAAAATGCAAATATTGACATTTAGCACCCTAATTTAAATCTGCCAGGCTGATTAGAATAGAATACCACTTTCACTGCCCCAAAATCTACAAAAATAAAAAATAACCAAATTGTAGGCCTTGAAATTTCAGGATTTATGAAACACTTGTAAAATAAAAAGTTAAAAACGCAGCATTTACTGGTTTCCTATGATGATTTCTCTTGGTGATTTGTTTTTTTATTATTTTGTATTTGTAAGGAAATGCCTCCTTGGCATGGTTACCCCCTAACCTTTTGCCTTTGCTGATGCTAAGTTATGATTTGAAAGTGTGCTGGGACCCTGCTAACCAGGCCCCAGCACCAGTGTTCTTTCCCTAAACTGTACCTTTGTCTCCACAATTGGCACAACTCTGACACCCAGGTAAGTCCCTTGTAACTGGTACCCCTGGTACCAAGGGCCTTGATGCCAGGGAAGGTCTCTAAGGGCTGCAGCATGTCTTATGCCACCCTGGGGACCCCTCACTCAGCACATGCACACCTCCTCACAGCTTGTGTGTGCTAATGGGGAGAAAATGACTAAGTCGACATGGCACTCCCCTCAGAGTGCCATGCCAACCTCACACTGCCTGTGGCATAGTTAAGTCCCTCCTCCAGCAGGCCTTACAGCCCTAAGGCAGGGTGCACTATACCACAGGTGAGAGCATATGTGCATGAGCACTATGCCCCTACAGTGTCTAAGCAAAACCTTAGACATTGTAAGTGCAGGGTAGCCATAAGAGTATATGGTCTGGGAGTTTGTCAAACACGAACTCCACAGTTCCATAATGGCTACACTGAAAACTGGGAAGTTTGGTATCAAACTTCTCAGCACAATAAATGCACACTGATGCAAGTGTGCAATTTATTGTAACATGCACCCAGAGGGCAGCTTAGAGATGCTCCTTGAATACCTACCGACTTCTAGTGTAGGCTGACCAGTTTCTGCCAACCTGCCACACACCAGACATGTTGCTGGCCACATGGGGAGAATGCCTTTCTCACTCTGTGGCCAAGAACAAAGCCTGTACTGGGTGGAGCTGCTTCTCACCTCCCCCTGCAGGAACTTTAACACCTGGCGGTCAGCCTCAAAGGCTCACCCCTTTTGTTACAGCGCCCCAGGGCATCCCAGCTAGTGGAGATGCCTGCTCCTCCGGCCACGGCCCCCACTTTAGGCGGCAAGGCTGGAGGAGATGATGAGAAAAACAAGGAGGAGTCACCCACTAGTCAGGACAGCCCCTAAGGTGTCCTGAGCTGAGGTGACCCCTGTCTTGAGAAATCCTCCATCTTGAGTTTGGAGGATTCCCCCAATAGGATTAGGCATGTGGCCCCCTCCCCACAGGGAGGAGGCACAAAGAGGGTGTAGCCACCCTCAAGGACAGTAGCCATTGACTACTTCCCTCCCGGACCTAAACACACCCCTAAATTCAGTATTTAGGGGCACCCCAGATCCCAGGAAATTAGATTCCTGCAACCTGAAGACAGAAGAAGGACTACTGACCTACAAGCCTGCAGAGAAGGAGGAAGACGACACCTGATTTGGCCATACCGGCCTGTCTCCAACTTCGAAAACCTGCTCCAGCGACGCATCCGAAAGGGACCAGCAACCTCTGAAGCCTCAGAGGACTGCCCTGGACTACAGGACCAAGAAACTCCAGTGAACAGCGGCCCTGTTCAAAACCAGCTACTTCTTTGCAACAAAGAAGCAACTTCTAAAGGCTTCACGTTTCCCGCCGGAAGAGTGAGACTCTACACTCTGCACCTGACGCCCCCGGCTCGACCTGCAGAAAACCAACACCTAAGGGAGGACTCCCCGGCGACTGCGAGCCTGTGAGTAACCAGAGACGACTCCCCTGAACCCTCACAGCGACATCTGGAGAGAGAATCCAGAGGCTCCCCCTGACCGCAACTGCCTGTAACAAGGCACCCGACGCCTGGAACCAACACTGCACCCGCAGCCCCCAGGACCTGGAGGAACCGAACTTCGACACAGGAGTGACCCCCAAACGACCCTCTGCCTTGCCCAGATGGTGGCTGTCCCGAGAAGCCCCCCGTGCCTGCCTGCACCGCTACAGTGACCCCCGGATTCCTCCATTGAAACCTATACAAAACCTGACACCTGCTTTGCACACTGCACCCAGCTGCCCCTGTGCCGCTGAGGGTGTGTTTTGTGTGCCTACTTGGTCGCCACCGTGCTCTACAAAACCCCCCTGGTCTGCCCCCCACGAGGACGCAGGTACTTACCTGCTGGCCGACTTGAACCGGAGCACCCCTGTTCTCCATAGGCGCCTATGTGTTTTGGGCACCTCTTTGACCTCTGCACCTGACCGGCCCTGAGCTGCTGGTGTGGAAACTTTGTGGTTGCCTTCAACCCTCAACGGTGGGCTGCCTATGTCCCAGAACTGAGACTTGTAAGTGTTTTACTTACTTCCTAATCTAACCTTTCCTTACCTCCCCCAGGAACTGTTGATTTTTACACAGTGTCCACTTTGAAAATAGCTTATTGCCATTTTTACAAAGACTGTACATGATATTGTTTTCATTCAAAGTTCCTAAAGTATCTAAGTGAAGTACCTTACATTTAAAGTATTAACTGTAAATCTTGAATCTGTGGTTCTTAAAATAAACTAAGAAAATATATTTTTCAATATATAAAACCTATTGGCCTGGAGTAAGTCTTTGAGTGTGTGTTCCTCATTTATTGTCTGTGTGTGTACAACAAATGCTCAACACTACTCTCTGATAAGCCTACTGCTCGACCACACTACCACAAAATAGAGCATTAGAATTATCTACTTTTGCCACTATCCTACCTCTAAGGGAAACCCTTGGACTCTGTGCACACTATTTCTTACTTTGAAATAGTATATACAGAGCCAACATCATACATTGGTGGATCAGCGGTGGGGTCTCAGACTTTGCATTTGCTGGACTACTCAGCTAATACCTGATCACACGACTAAATTCCCAAAATTGTCATTAGAAACTAATTTTTAAAATTTGAGCTATTTTTCAAAAAAATGTAAAGTCCTGCTAGGGCCTTGTGTAAGTCCCTGTTAGCATTTCTTTTAGAATTTAAAAGTTTTGTAAAAGTTTGGATTAAGTTCTAGAAATAGTTTTAGATTCTTAAAAAGTATCCCAACTTAAAAAAAAAATAATGTCTAGCACAGAAGAGATGGTGGTGGAACTCAACCTCACCCCTTACCTGCATCTAAGGATGTCAGAGTTAAGGACTCTCTGTAAAATAAAAAATATAAAAACTGGATCAAACCTACCAAAGTACAGCTCCAGGAGCTTTTGGCAGAGTTAGCTAGAGACTACCCCTCTGAAGACAACCTTACAGAGGGGGAAACTAGTGACCTGGAGGATAACTCCCTTCCTCCTGTCCTAGTTCGGGAGTCCTGGGTCCCTCAAACCCCGACTCCACAAGTGATAGCCAGAGATGCTGCTTCTCCCACAGGGGAGTCTAGCAACTCTGGAAGCATTGAGGGCAGCCTCAATGAAGATGACCTCCGGTTAGCCAGGATCGCCAAAAGATTGGATTTGGAGAGACAGCTCCCTAGCCCTGAACTGGTGTGTGTCAAGACTAGGGCACAGTGCAGAGCTCAGGGTGAAAAAGAGGTGTTGGATTCTGGAATAATGGCCCAACCCTCCAAGAGAAAAGGAAAGAAGTCTGGGGAACCAGCTTCAACACAGAAAAAGAAACAGAGCCTCTCTTCTCAGGAAGAAGTTCTATCCCCTGAGGGAACTGAGCCTATAGAGTTAGAACCTTATCAGGTTGAGCTCTTGGGCCCAGGGGGACCCTCAAGGGAACAGCTGTGCAAGGGGCAAGACACTTGCCCCTCTCTTGAAGGCCTAAGGCAGCAAGCTGCTGAACAAGAACAAGGAAATGTCAGTAGAACACACAGGGTCTATTGGGAAGATGGACTCCTTTACACTGAGGCAAGAGATCCCAAACCTAATGCCACTTGGAGAGTGGTAGTGTCTCAGGAATTTAGGGAGTTCATTCTGACCTTAGCCCATGACATTCCCCTTGCTGGGCATTTGGGACAAACCAAGACATGGAAGAGGTTAGTCAACCATTTCAATTGACCCAATATGTCCCAGAAGGTAAAGGGGGTTTGTGTCTCCTGTGCCACCTGTCAAGCCAGTGGTAAGACAGGTGGCCACCCAAAGGCCCCCCTCATTCCACTTCCAGTGGTGGGGGTCCCCTTTGAAAGAGTGGGAGTGGATATAGTGGGTCCACTTGAACCTCCCACAGCATCAGGGAATCAGTATATCCTAGTAGTAGTGGATCATGCTACTAGGTACCCTGAAGCAATTCCCCTTAGGTCCATTACTACCCCTGCAGTAGCCAAAGCACTTATTGGTATTTGTACCGGAGTGGGATTTCCTAAGGAGGTACCAACTTCGTCAGCTTACCTGAAAAGCATGTGGAATGAGTGTGGGGTGACTTACAAATTCACCATACCATCCACAAACCAATGGTCTTGTTGAGAGATTTAACAAGACACTGAAGTGCATGATCATGGGGCTCCCTGAAAAACTCAAAAGGAGATGGGATGTCCTCTTGCCATGCCTGCTTTTCGCCTATAGAGAGGTGCCTCAGAAGGGAGTAGGGTATTCCCCCTTTGAACTTCTGTTTGGCCATCCTGCTAGGGGACCACTAGCTCTTGTGAAAGAAGGCTGGGAGAGACCTCTCCATGAGCCTAAACAGGATATAGTGGACTATGTACTAGGCCTACGTTCAAGTGTGGCAGAGTACATGGAAAAGGCAAGTAAAAACCTTGAGGCCAGCCAACAACTCCAGAAGATGTGGTATGACCAAGGCTGCTATGGTTGAGTTTCAGCCAGGGCAGAAATTCTGGGTTCTGGAGCCTGGGGCTCCCAGAGCACTTCAGGACAAATGGAGTGGCCCTTACCCAGTGCTAGAGAAAAAGAGTCAGGTGACCTACCTGGTGGACCTAGGCACTAGCAGGACCCCCAAGAGGGTGATCCATGTTAACCGCCTAAAACTCTTCCATGACAGGGCAGATGTAAATATGTTAATGGTCACAGATGAGGACCAGGAAGCAGAGAGTGAACTTCTCCCTGATCTCCTCTCCACTGACCCTAAAGATGGCACAGTAGATGGAGTGATCTATTCAGACACCCTCTCTGGCCAACCACAAGCTGACTGCAGGCAAGTCCTCCAGCAGTTTGCTGAGCACTTTTCCCTAACCCCTGGTGAGACACACATGTGTACCCATGATGTGGACACAGGAGACAGCATGCCTGTCAAAAACAACATATTCAGACAGTCTGACCAAGTTAAGGAACGCATCAAAGTGGAAGTCTACAAGATGCTGGAGTTGGGAGTGATTGAGCACTCTGACAGTCCCTGGGCTAGCCCAGTGGCCTTGGTCCCCAAACCTCACACAAAAGATGGCAAGAGAGAGGTGAGGTTCTGTGTGGACTACAGAGGACTTAATTCTATCACCAAGACAGATGCTCACCCCAGTCCAAGGGCAGATGAGCGGATTGATAAATTGGGTGCTGCCAAATACCGGAGTACCTTTGACTTGACAGCAGGGTACTGGCAAATAAGAATGACACCAGGAGCAACAGAGAAAACAGAATTCTCTACACCTGATGGGCACTACCAGTTTACTGTGATGCCCTTTGGCTTAAAGAATGCCCCTGCCACCTTCCAAAGGTTGGTGAAACAAGTCCTTGCTGGCTTAGAGTCCTTTAGTGCAGCTTATCTTGATGATATTGCTGTCTTTAGCGCCAGCTGGCAGGATCACCTGGTCCACCTGAAGAAGGTTTTGCAGGCCCTGCAAGCAGCAGGCCTCTCTATCAAGGCATCTAAATGTCAGATAGGGCAGGGTACTGTGGTTTACTTGGGACACCTTGTAGGTGGAGGCCAAGTTCAGCCACTCCAACCCAAGATCCAGACTATCCTGGACTGGGTAGCTCCAAAAACACAGACTCAAGTCAGGGCATTCCTTGGTTTGACTGGTTACTATAGGATGTTTGTGAAGGATTATGGATCAATAGTGACCCCCCCTCACAGAACTTACCTCCAAGAAAATGCCCAAGAAAGTTAACTGGACCTTGGACTGTCAAAAGGCCTTTGACACTGTCGCAGGATGGGCGGTAGCAATCACACAGGACTCGTTGATTCTACAGGTAAGTAGATTTTATTAGTGGTAAATAACACTTTCCGGTGATGTAAGTCTTTTATATTAGTTTTCTGTTCTTCACACTTCTCCTCCAGACATGGTTTACTGATTTCTTCTTTTTCTTTCTGATTTCTTCATAGGCCTCTTGGTAAGCATGTGTGGACAGAAGAAGAATAGGCTCGGTAAGTGATTGTGCAAGTTCTTTCCCCTCTTCTCTTTTCTGTCTCGGTCTCTGTCTTTCCCTTTTCTCTTCTGGCCTTATCCCTAGTCTTTAGAAGGGGGGGGGGGCGGATTTCCTTTATCCTTGTCTCTTCTCTCTCCCTCTTCTCCTGTTCCTGCTTTGCTCAGTTCTGTCCTGTCGTGGTTGATTATGGCTTTTCTTTGTTTCTTTTCCTGTGTTCTCTCTCTCTTTCTCTACTTTCTCCTGAGTCTCCATTCCTTATAGTTGTAATTCCTTTCTCCTCACTTTCCTGTCTGTTACCGGAACCTGGTTCTTCTATTGTTAATGTCTTTCTGTATCTTCTGTACTCCCAAATCCCCTTTCCCCAACCGTGCGCCCAACCCTTTTGTGCTCGCCCTTTTAATTTTACTCTCTCATCTTGCGAACGTACAACCCGAAGTGCAACCTCCCTCCTGTCCTCCCTAGCCCTGCCTGGCCACAGCCCCGTACCTGACTTGGCCACGCTTCTCCTGAAGCGTGGCGGGTCTTAAGGTTCTGCCTCCCGGGCCGGCTTTCTTCGTTCCTGGTTGGGTCCTCGGCAGTCCCGTTCTTACCTCCTGCACCGCACTCGAGGGGTGCCGATGGTACTAGGAGTCTCCTCGATTCCTGTGGCCTTCTGGTTTTGTCCTTGTGTCCTCGATATCCTCCATATCCTTATTTCCAACTCTCCTCCACTCATCCGCCGTTCTCCCCCTCAGCTTCGCGACCTGGTCTTTTGACCTCCCAGGTTCCTGCGGAGACAGTCTCGAGCCCACAGGATTGGTTGACCCCAGAGACATATCCAGGTCAACCCAAGAGGCATCAGCAGCAGTCGAGATATTGTGCAGGTCGGCCTGGTCCGGCCCGTCACAGACACTCCCCCTAGAGAGCGGCAGTCGATGACGCTCACAAGTAGGATAGCGAGACAAGAAATCATCATTCAACATGTGCTGGCCAGGAGAGTGCAGAATCTGGAAGGAGAAGGGTTGCAAAGAGAGAAACCACCTTAGAACACGAACATTAAAGTCTATTTTGCGAGCAAGCCAGGTGAGGGGTGCATGATCTGTAAGAAGTGTAAAAGTTTGCCCAGTGAGAGAATAGCGCAATGCCTCAACAGCCCACTTAATAGCCAAACATTCTTTCTCAATAGTGGGATAGTGAGTCTCTCTCGGGAGGGGTTTTCTACTAATGTACAGTACTGGGTGGATGGACCCATCCATCTGGGTTTGAGATAACACCGCCCCAAGTCCTACATCAGACGCGTCCGTCTGTAAAAGAAATGGTCTTTGGAAATCCAGACAGCATAACACAGGGTTGGTGGATACGGCATTTTTCAAGCGGTCAAAGCTGTGGCGTGCAGCTTTGGGAAGAGAGGGTAGAGTGTTGGGAGCAGACTTCTTGAGTAGGTTGGTGAGACGTTCTGCTACTGTTGAGAGTTGCGGAATAAACCGCTGATAGTGCCCAACAAGACAGAGGAAAGCACGTACATCTTTCTTTGTCCTTGGTAGGGGTATTGGTTTGATGGCATCTACTTTCTCTATCTGAGGACGAACCAGTCCTTCCCCTAACACGTAGCCAAGATATCTGATATTAGTAAACCCTAACTTGCATTTCTCAGGGTTTGCAGTTAAATGGGCTTCCCGTAATGCCTGTAAGACTGCCCCCAAGTGTTCTAGATGTTCTGTCCAGGTGTTGCTGTATATTACTATATCGTCTAGGTACGCAGCCGCATATTGTTGATGAGGACGTAACACCTTATCCATGAGTCTTTGGAATGTGGCCGGGGCCCCATGGAGCTCAGAAGGGAGAACTGTGAACTGGTAAAGACCTGATTGGGCTGCAAATGCGTTTTTTTCCTTTTCTGCTATTCTCAATGGGATTTGCCAATATCCTTGTGTGAGATCAAGAGTGGACATAAATCTGGCATGACCCAATTTCTCCAGGAGTTCATCAATGCGTGGCATAGGATAAGCATCAAAATATGTTATCTCATTGACTCGTCTATAATCCACGCAAAAACGAGTACTCCCATCCGGTTTTGGAACCAACACTACCGGAGAACACCAGTGGCTGTTGGAGGGTTCTATGATACCCGCTTCTAACATTGTTTGGACCTCTTGTTCTATTACTGTTCTTTTGGCTTCTGGGATATGATAAGGTCGTTGTCGGGATATAGACTCATTTTTGGTTCGTATCGGGTGTTCGGCTAACTGGGTATGTCCGGGTTGTTTGGAAAAAACATCCCTATACAACTCAATAACGTGTAAGAGGGGTACAAGCTGTGTATCTGGAAGGGTGGCATTGGTTTGGGGAATAGACTCCTCAGGACAGTGTTTCAAGGGAAGGGATAGGAATGGGATGTCCTCGGTGCTTGTATTTGTGATATACCGAACGGGTTGGGCACTCATTGGCTCTTGCCATTTTTTTAGGATGTTTATATGATATATTTGTTCCCTACCGTGCCCGTGGGGAAGAGCGAGTTTATAGGTAGTGGGATTAACTTGCTCAAGAACCTCGTAGGGTCCTTGCCACCGAGCCAATAGTTTGTTCTCACAATTGGGAAGGAGTACTAAGGCCTTGTCCCCTACATTTAGACTACGGAGTACACTTCTAGCGTCATACCCTTTTTTTTTTTTCTTCTCTTGGGATTCGCGTAAGGTATTGTGGGCTTTTTCCCATACGGAATGTAGGGTATCCCCCAACTCCCTGGTGTACGTTAGGAGGTCTTTAACCTCATCGTCTGACTCTTCCCATTGTTCAGCCAGCATCTCGAGAAGGGTTCGAGGTGCCCGCCCAAACAACAATTCGAAAGGACTATGGCCTAAAGAGGACTGAACGTGTGTGCGAATCACATACAATACCAGGGGTGATTTATTTTCCCAATCTCTACCATCTTCGGTAATACTCTTTCTGAGCAAGGACTTAATAGTCCGGTTATATCTTTCCTCGAGACCGTTGGTTTGTGGATGATATACTGATGTTCTGATCTGCTTTACTCCTAAGGTCTTGCTTACTTCAGCCATGAGTCTGGACAATAATAATTATAATAATAATAATAATAATAATAATTGATAAGGGTGTGCCCTGGTCGGTTAAGATTTCCTTAGGGAACACTACCCTGGAAAAAAAATCAATCATGGCTTTAGTATGCATGCTGGGGGGGGGGGAATAGCTTCTGGATACCGGGTGGCATAATCTACCAACATCAAGACATACTGCTGTCCCTTACTAGATGGGTTGAGGGGCACAATAATATCCATTCCCACGTGCGAAAAGGGGGTCTTATGATTGATAAGGGTTGTAGTGGAGCGGGATTATATAATTGACATTTTGGACAATCAGAACAGTGCCTACGGAATTCCCCGAAGACTCCGGGCCAATAAAACCGCCTGAGTACGGCCTCCTCTGTTTTTTCCCTACCTAGATGCCCTTCCCCATTGTCCCCATGAGCAAGATGTAGGACCTGTTGTCTGTGACTACTAGGTACATCAATAGATTTTGCCTTCCGTCTTCTGAATTTGGGATTCTATATAAGAGTTGATTGTGTATGAGGAATTTCGGACCTACCACATGTTCCTCGGGATTCAAGGCTTGCTGTCACATGTTTTTTAAGGAGGGATCGTCTTGTTGACTCTGTCGAAGTCTCCTGCCACGCTACACACTTTGCCTGTGGCTCCCGGGTTCAGCCTGGTTGTTCCATTGGGGTTTTGTGCATATTGTTGTCGTTGTATCCTTTTCTGACTTTTGCTTAGATGTTCTCTAGGACTTCGGCTCACTCCCTCACCTGCTTCATAGGGAACTTCCCCCCACCACATTTTCAGAGTGTGCTCCTGTCCCGCTTTTGTCAACAACAAGGGAAAGGCCACATAGTCAGTTCCGATAATAACGTCCTCATCCAGGTGAGGTAATACTCCCACCTTGAGAGTTTCTTTTTCTTCTCGCCACTGAAAGTTGATTATAGCCACCAGATAATATCTTTGGTCCCCGTGTACACAGGCAATCAACACTTGTGCCTGGGGTAGCCCTTGACCTGGGTCAACCAAATCCTGGCAGATGACGCTCTTGCTGCATCCGGAATCAATCAGTGCTACCCTCTGCAGTCCATTGAGAAGGATTGGGAGTGTGTAGGTGGGTTTGTCTCCCCTAGCCCAGAAAACTCTTCCCTTTGCAACTCCAATCTCCATCGGTTCTTTCATGTCCTTTTTCTGGGGGCAATATCGGGCTATATGACCCCACTCTGAACAGTTGTAACACTGAGGACCCGTATTGGGAAAAGGTGTTTGAGGGGGATGGTGTATCCGTATACGCTCCAGGTCTTGGGCCACAATTTGTCTTGGGGTTGCTCCTCTCCCTACGGTCGGAAGAACAGGGGAAGGGACTGGGGTTCTACTAGAGGTAGCTCTGAAGTCTGGGCTCATGTGAAAGGCACAAGCAAGGTCGATGGCTGTTTCATTGGTCAACCCTGGGTGCTGTCGAACCCAATTACGGGTAGTGTTAGGTAAGGCATCTAAAAATTGTTCCAAGACTATGACGTCAAACATTTCTTCTCTGGTCTTTTCAGTTGGATGCAACCATCGTCCTGCAGCATGTTGAGCCCTGTAGTACAGGGTGCGAGGGTTCTCCTGTGATAGCCACTTAGTTTGGCGAAATTTGGACCAGTAACTTTCAAAGTCAAGCCCTACCCTTTCTAATAGGGTTTTCTTGATCTCTTTATAGGGGAGAGTACCACTAGGATTGATTGCTTGATATGTAGCTTGTAGGTGCCCAGTCAGTAGAGGGGCGATATACTGTCCCCATTTTTCCTCCGGCCAACTAGTAGTGCTTGCCACTCTTTCAAAATTGAGGAAAAAGGAATCCGGATCTTCCTGGTCCTGATATCTTTATAAGACGCTGCAAGGTACATTGGGATGCACCTTCGTGTGGGCTATGGTGTCGGTAAGCTTTCCTAGGGTGGTTTCATGGACCAGTTGGTTGTTTGCCTTGATTGTGGCTTGGCTCTTAAGTGCAGTCTGTAGGGCCTTGCGTTCTTCTCTTCCTTCCTTCATTTGTTGCTCCCACATTAGTTGTAGGTGACCTTGTCCCTCCGCTAACTGTGCAATAATGTCCGCCATGGTGGGCTTTTCCTCCATTATAGAGTTTTTTAAAGATCCCACTTCTGACACCACTTTGTCGCAGGATGGGCGGTAGCAATCACACAGGACCCGTTGATTCTACAGGTAAGTAGATTTTATTAGTGGTAAATAACACTTTACGGTGATGTAAGTCTTTTATATTAGTTTTCTGTTCTTCAGACTTCTCCTCCAGACATGGTTTACTGATCTCTTCTTTCTGATTTCTTCATAGGCCTCTTGGGAAGCATGTGTGGACAGAAGAAGAAGAATAGGCTTGGTAAGTGATTGTGCAAGTTCTTTCCCTTCTTCTCTTTTCTGTCTCTGTCTTTCCCTTTTCTCTTCTGACCTTATCCCTAGTCTTTTGGGGGGGGGGGGGAGGGGGAGGGCGGGAAGGATTTCCTTTATCCTTGTCTCTTCTCTCTCCCTTTTCTCTTGTTTCTGCTTTGCTCAGTTCTGTCCTATCGTGGTTGATTATGGCTTTTCTTTGTTTCTTTTCCTTTGTTCTCTCTCTCTCTCTCTCTCTCTCTCTCTCTCTCTCTCTCTCTCTACTTTCTCCTGAGTCTCCTTTCCTTATAGTTGTAATTCCTTTCTCCTCACTTTCCTGTCTGTTACCAGAACCTGGTTCTTCTATTGTTAATGTCTTCCTGTATCTTCTGTACTCCCAAATCCCCTTTCCCCAACCGTGCGCCCAACCCTTTTGTGCTCGTCCTTTTAATTTTACTCTCTCCTCTTGCAAACGTACAACCCAAAGTGCAACCTCCCTCCTGTCCTCCCTAACCCTGCCTGCCCACAGCCCCGTACCTGACTTGGCCACGCTTCTCCTGAAGCGTGCCGGGTCTTAAGGTTCTGCCTACCAGGGCCGGCTTTCTTCATCCCTGGTTGGGACTGCGGCCGTCCCGTTCTTCACTCCTGCACCGCACACGAGGGGTGCCGATGGTACTAGGAGTCTCCTCTATTCCTGTGTCCTGACGGGCCTTCTGGTTTCATCCTGAGTGTCCTCGATATCCTCTGTATCCTTATTTCCGACTCTCCTCCGCTCATCTGACGTTCTCCCCTCAGCTCCGCGACCTGGCCTTTTGACCTCCCAGGTTCCCGCGGAGACAGTCTCAAGCCCACAGGATTGGTTGACCCGGGAGACATATCCGGGTCAACCCAAGAGGCGTCAGCACCAGTCGAGATATTGTGCACGTCGGCCTGGTCCGGCCAGTCACAGACACCCTGAAGCAAGCAATGTGCATAGCACCAGTTTTGAAAGCTCCAGATTACTCTAAGCAGTTCATTGTGCAAATAGATGCCTCTGAACATGGGATAGGAGCAGTCATGTCCCAAACAAATGATGATGGCCTTGACCAGCCTGTTTCTTTTATTAGCAGGAGGTTACTCCCCAGAGAGCAGCGTTGGAGTGCCATTGAGAGGGAGGCCTTTGCTGTGGTCTGGTCCCTGAAGAAGTTGAGACCATACTTTTTTGGTACTCACTTCATAGTTCAAATTGACCACAGACCTCTCAGATGGCTAATGCAAATGAAAGGAGAAAAACCTAAACTGTTGAAGTGGTCCATATCCCTACAGGGAATGGACTTTATAGTGGAACACAGACCAGGTTCTTCCACTTAGAAAATGAAGACTCTCTTGGGAAAGGTCAGTCTCATCCTCTTTCGTTTGGGGGGGTTGTGTAATTCAATGCCTCATTGGCATCATTACTGTAGGAAAGTATCATCTTGCCTGGCATGTTACCCCCATTTTTCACTGTATGTGTGTTTGTTTTTGCCCTTGTGTCACTGGGATCCTGCTAGACAGGACCCCAGTGCTCATAGTATGTGCCCTGTATTTATTCTCTGTGTGGTGCCTAACTGTATCACTGAGGCTCTGCTAACCAGAACATCGGTGCTTATGCTCTCTCTGCTTTCTAAATTTGTCACTGCAGGCTAGTGACTAAATTTACCAATTCTCATTGGCACACTGGTACACCCATTTAATTCCCTTGTATATGGTACTTAGGTACCCAGGGTATTGGGGTTCCAGGAGATCCCTATGGGCTGCAGCATTTCTTTTGCCACCCATAGGGAGCTCAGACAATTCTTACACAGGACTGCCACTGCAGCCTGAGTGAAATAACGTCCACGTTATTTCATAGCCATTTTTCACTGCACATAAGTAACTTATAAGTCACCTATATATCTAACCCTCACTTGGTGAAAGCTGGGTGCCAAGTTACTAAGGGCCAGATGTACTAAGCAGTTTTGCCCATTCTGTGTCTATGGGAAAATGTGTTCGTACATATGGCCCTTAGTGTGTTGGCACCCTAGCACTGGCCAAGGTGCCCTCACATCGTTCAGGGCAAATTCCCCGAACTTTGTGAGTGCAAGGACACTATTACACGTTTGCACTGCACATAGGTCACTAACTATGTGTAGCGTCACAATGGTAACTCCACACATGGCCATGTAACATGTCTAAGATCATGGAATTGTCATACCAATACCATTCCGGTGTTGGGGGGACAATGACATGATCCCGCGGGTCTCTAGCACAGAACCTGAGTACTGCCAAACTGCCTTTCCGGGGTTTCCACTGCAGCTGCTGCTGCTGCCAACCACTCAGACAGGATTCTGCCCTCCTAGGGTCTGGGCAGCCCCGGCTGAGGAAGGCAGAACAAAGGATTTCCTCTGAGAGAGGGTGTTACACCCTCTCCCTTTGGAAATAGGTGTGAAGGGCTGGGGAGGAGTAGCCTCACCCAGCCTCTGGAAATGCTTTGATGGGCACAGATGGTGCCCATCTCTGCATAAGCCAGTCTACACCGGTTCAGGGATCCCTCAGCCCTGCTCTGACGTAAAACTGGAAAAGGAAAGGGAAAGGGGAGTGACCACTCCCCTGACCAGTACCTGCCAGGGGAGGTGCCCAGAGCTCCTGCAGTGTGTCCCAGACCTCTGCCATCTTGGATTCAGAGTGGCCAGTGCCAGAAGGTGACGTCAGAGACCCCCTCTGATAGGCTCTTACCTCTCTTAGTAGCCAATCCTCCTTTCTTGGTAGCCAAAGCTCCTTTTCTGGCTACTTAGGGTCTCTCCTCTGGGGTATTCTTCAGATAACGAATGCAAGAGCTCACCAGAGTTCCTCTGCACGTCCTTCTTCGACTTCTGCCAAGGATCGACCGCTGACTGCTCCAGGACGCCTGCAAAACCACAACAAAGTAGCAAGATGACTACCAGCAACATTGTAGCGCCTCATCCTGCCGGCTTTCTCGACTGTTTCCTGGTGGTGCATGCTCTAGGGGCTGTCTGCCTTCACCCTGCACTGGAAGCCAAGAGGAAATCTCCCGTGGGTCGACGGAATCTTCCCCCTGATAACGTAGGCACCAAAAGACTGCATCACCGGTCCTCTGGGTCCCCTCTCATCCTGACGAGCGTGGTCCCTGGAACACAGGAGCTAGATCCAAGTGACCCTCACAGTCCAGTGAACCTTCAGTCCAAGTTTAGTGGAGGTAAGTCCTTGCCTCCCCACGCTAAACTGCAAACCTGTGTACTGCGTGATTTGCAGCTGCACTGGCTTCTGTGCACTTCTCCAAGGATTCCTTTGTGCACAGCCTAGCCTGGGTCCCCAGCACTCCGTCCTGCAGTGCTCAACCCTGAGTTGGACTCCGACGTCGTGGGACCCTCCTTTTGTGACTCCGGTTACACCAATCTTCTAAGTGCCTGCTCCGGTACTTCTGCGGGTGCTGCCTGCTTCTGCGGGGGCTCTCCGAGTTGCTGAGCGCCCCCTCTGTCTCCTCCTCCAAGGGGCGACATCCTGGTCCTTCCTGGTCCCCAGCAGTACCCAAAAACCTCTACTGCGACCCTTGCATATAGCAAGGCTTGTTTGCGGTATTTCTGCGTGGGAGCACTTCTGCAACATCCAGCACGCCGTGGGACATCTTCCATCCAAAGGAGAAGTTCCTAGCCCTTTTCGTTGTTGCAGAATCTTTGGCTTCTTCCACCCGGAGGCAGCCATTTTGTACCTTCATCCGCATTTTCCTGGGCTCCTGCCCTGCCTGGACACTATCGCGACTCTTGGACTTGGTCCCATTGCCTTACAGGTCCTTACGTCCAGGAATCCGTCTTCAGTGTTTTGCTGGTGCTTCTTGCAGAATCCCCCTATCACGACTATTGTGTCCTTTTGGGGTAGTAGGGGAAATTAACTCCTACTTTTCAGGGTTTTGGGGTGGGGTGGGGTATCTTGGACACCCTGACTGATTTCTTACAGTTCCAGTGACCCTCTACAAGCTCCCATAGGTCCATTCGTGATTCGCATTCCACTTTTGGAGTATATGGTTTGTGTTGCCCCTAGACCTACTGCATCCTATTGTGATTCTACATTGTTTGCACTACTTTTCTTACTGTTACTTTCCTGTTTTGGGTTTGTGTACATATAACTTGTGTATATTACTTACCTTCTAACTGAGGGTACTCACTGAGATACTTTTGGCATATTGTCATAAAAATAAAGTACCTTTATTTTTAGTAACTCTGAGTATTGTGTTCTCTTACGATATTGTGCTATATGATATAAGTGGTATAGTAGGAGCTTTGTATGTCTCCTAGTTCAGCCTAAGCTGCTTTGCCATAGCTACCTTCAATCAGCCTAAGCTGCTAGAAACACCTCTATTCTACTAATAAGGGATAACTGGACCTGGCACAGGGTGTAAGTACCACAAGGTACCCACTATTAGCCAGGCCAGCCTCCTACATTGGTGGTGCAGCGGTGGGATAAGTACTTGCAACTGTTTTACCACTTTGTCATTTGGTGCTTTTCATAAGAAATTCTTATACCAAATAGTTCAGTATATGTACACTTAACCAAAAAGTTTACTTTTCTATCCTAAAATTTTTAACAAAGTTCTGAAAAGTTTTTGAAAACTTCTAAAAGTTTTCCCAAAGTTTGAAAACGTTTTTTATCTGTGCTTTCTAAAGTTCTAAAACTATTTCTCTCACTATCCTTAAACCTTTTTCTGTCATGTCTATTGTAGAGCCCACTCCCAAAACTGTTAATGCAACATATGAGAGTTTGAGGGGTCTCTGCCTGGATAGAGGTTTGAGTATAGGTAAGACTCCTACAAAAGAGTTTCTCTTTAACATGCTCATTGTAGATGACCAGAACCAGTCTGGCCCATCTCAGGAGAGGTTAGAAAATGGGGAAGCTTCCCAGTCAGACTCAGACTCAGAGGAGTACCATGAGGAAGCTGGGGAGGGTTCTTACAAAGTCCTGCCCCCTAGCAGGGCACCTAGTGACACAGTAGTGTTAGAGGGTCCCACACCAGTAGGGCATCTTTCACCCCTAGATGCCAGGTTACTAGGGTCCAGACAGTTAGGGACAGGTCTCCCTCTGAAACTTCCCACATTTCCTCTGTGTCTAAACATTCCCAACCCACCCACCCTGATGATAACTTGACGGAAAGGGAACTCAGAAAGATGAGGGTAGAAGAGACCAGACTGAAGCTTAAACAGCAGCAGCTGGCCTTAGATAGGGAAAACCTAGACATAGAGAGGGAAAGACAGAGGTTGGGGTTAGTTCCCCATGGTGGCAGCAGCAGTATTTCTGATAGCAATCCTGTTAGAGAGCAAGATTCCAGGAATCCGCAGAAGATAGTACCCCCTTACAAGGAGGGGGATGACATTAATAAGTGGTTTGCTACACTTGAGAGGGCCTGTATGGTACAGTTGGACCCTCAAAGGCAGTGGGCTGCTATTTTGTGGCTATCTTTTACTGGAAAGGGTAGGGATAGGCTCCTTACTGTCAGAGAAAGTGATGCCAGTAACTACAAGTTTTTGAAAGATGCACTCTTGGATGGATTTGGCTTAACCACTGAACAATACAGGATTAAGTTCAGAGACACCAGAAAAGAGTCTTCTCAAGACTGGACAGATTTTGTGGACTGTTCAGTGAAGGCCTTGGAAGGGTGGTTGCATGGCAGTAAAGTGTCTGACTATGAAAGCCTGTATAATCTTATTCTGAGAGAGCATATTCTGAACAATTGTGTGTCTGACTTGTTGCACCAATACCTAGTGGACACTGATCTGACCTCTCCCCAAGAATTGGGAAAGAAGGCAGACAAATGGGTCAGAACAAGGGTGAACAGAAATGTTCATACAGGGGTGACAAGGATGGCAAGAAGAAGGATGGTAAGTCTTCTGAGAAGGGTGGGGACAAAAGTGAACATTCTGAGTCTCCATCAGGCCCACAAAAATCCTCTGGGGGTGGTGGGTCCAAATCCTCTTCTAATAATCAGAAAAGGCCTTGGAGTTATTTGTTTAAAGTCAAAGGCCATTGGGCAAGTGATTCCATTTGTCCAAAGAAAAACACCAAACCTCCCACCACCACAACCCCTGCTGCAAATTCTAGTGCCCCTAGTAATAGCAGTGGTGGTGGGAAATCTACTACGAATAGCCAATCCAAGGGCTCACTATTGGCAATGTAGTTGGGATTGGTCTTGTTAGGGAGACCACAGAGGCTGTTTTAGTCTCTGAAGGTGGCATTGATTTGGCCACCTTCAAATCAAATCAAATCATTAACATTTATAAAGCGCGCTACTCACCCGTGCGGGTCTCAAGGCGCTAGGGGGGAAAGGGGGGGTTATCGCTGCTCGAACAGCCAAGTCTTTAGGAGTCTCCGGAAAGCGGAGTGGTCCTGGGTGGTCCTGAGGCTGGTGGGGAGGGAGTTCCAGGTCTTGGCCGCCAGGAAGGAGAAAGATCTCCCACCCGTCGTGGAGCGGCGGGTGCGAGGGACGGCAGCAAGTGCGAGGCCAGCGGAGCGGAGGGGACGGGTGGGGACGTAGAAGCTGAGGCGTCTGTTGAGGTATTCCGGTCCCTTGTTGTGGAGGGCTTTGTGTGCGTGGGTGAGAAGACGGAAGGTGATCCTTTTGCTGACTGGGAGCCAATGCAGGTGTCTCAGGTGTGCGGAGATGTGGCTGTTGCGGGGTACGTCGAGGATGAGGCGGGCCGAGGCGTTTTGGATGCGTTGCAGGCGGTTTTGGAGTTTGGCGGTGGTCCCGGCGTAGAGGGTGTTGCCGTAGTCCAGGCGACTCGTGACAAGGGCGTGGGTCACCTTGGTTGTTTGTCCCCTTAATATGGGTAAGCACAAGGAACTTCCCCTAATCAATGGTGTTGAGGTTGAGGCCTACATGGACACAGGAGCCAGTGTAACTATGGTGATAGAAAAACTGGTCCACCCTGAACAACACCTACTTGGTCAACAGTACCAAGTGACAGATGCTCATAACACTCTTAGTCACCCCATGGCTGTTGTGAATCTCAACTGGGGGGGTCATTGGTCCAAAGAAAGTTGTGGTTGCCTTAGATTTACCTGTAGACTGTCTATTAGGGAATGATTTAGAGACATCAGCTTGGGCAGAAGTGGAGTTGGAGGCTCGTGCAGCAATGCTGGGCATTCCTGGGCATATTTTTGCTTTAACCAGAGCTCAGGCCAAAAAGCAAAAAGGGCAGGGTAACTTGGATCCTGGAACAATGGACCAAGTGTTCCCTAAAGCTAGGGGTAGCAAGGGTAAATCCCTGCCCAATATCCCTCCCTATACAGATGATTCCCCTTCTGAGGAAGAGGAATTTCCTCCATGTGCAGAACCTACACCAGAGGAGCTGGCAGCAGACACTGCAGAGCTTTTGGGTGGAGGGGGGCCTGCCAGGGAGGAGCTGAGTGTGGCACAGTAAACCTGTCCCACCTGAGAGGGTCTCAGACAGCAAGCTGTCAAACAGCAAAATGGGGATGTCAGTGACAGTCAGAGTATACTGGGAAGACAACCTCTTGTACACAGAGGCAAGGGACCTAAAACCTAGAGCAGCCAGGAGATTGGTCATTCCCCTGCAGTACAGAGAGTTTCTTCTCACTCTAGCGCATGCCATTCCTTTGCCTGGGAATTTGGGCCAGACGAAAACTTAGGAGAGACTTGTCCCCTTGTTTCACTGGCCTCATATGTCAGAGGACACCAAAGATTTTTGCAAGTCTTGTGTGACCTGCCAAGCCAGTGCAAGACTGGTGGAACGCCAAAGGCCCCTCTAATTCCACTTCCAGTGGTTAGGGTGCCCTTTGAAAGGGTAGGGGTTGACATAGTTGGCCCCCTTGACCCTCCTACTGCTTCAGGCAATAGATTTATCTTTTTTTTTAATGTATTTTTTTTATTGAGTTTTGCAAGGTACAAAAAAGGGTGATATCACAAACAAGCCCCTCCATTAAGACAACAGACTGTACATACTACAACCCCCCTCAACCTCAGCATTTATCACGGTCAACAAAAAGCACCACGAGTTTCTCACATTATGCATCAATATCGGGGGCCACATCTCTGGCCCATCCCGCCGGGATATCATTCAACATAGTCTGCATATTCAGTCCAGGAGGTTTGTCATATCATACATCCGAATCAATATACCAGCGGAAAAGGGGTGAAATAACAAAAAAAAAAAAAAAAAAAGGCAGGTAGGGCGCGCAGACCAGACTATACCAACAGACCTCAGCAATACACAATCCTTAACCCAGTCAGGGAGGGATAGGATGCATCAAGCGCGGGCAAACTCATATCATTCCGCCTGCACATTTCCAGACGTCAGATACTCACTCAACGGAGCCCAGATATCCCTCGGCTGGGAACCTTCAGGCATAAGCTCCCAAAAGACCGTGTACTGATCGTGACAAAAGGCAGCATCCCGCAGCCAATCAGATCCGCGCGGCGCTCGCCCCCTGCCCCAGCACATGGCAACTCTACGCTTGGCCAGTAGCAAAAGTAAGCCCACCAGCCGCCTATGCGGTCCCTTTATCTCATGCACACACACCCAAGCAGCGCAACTCTAGGAGAAATGGGCATCTCACAGCCGGTTACCACAGCAATTGTATGCAAGACCTCTACCCAAAAGGCGTGAACTTCTGCACACTCCCACGCCAGGTGCAGAAAACCCACATCCGGCGCATGACAGCGCTCACAGCATGCATCCGCATGCAAACCCATGGAGTGGAGCTCTCTGGGTGTATAATATAAACAATGCAAAAACTTAAAGTGCAGCAGCCGTAACCTATAATTCAGGGACAGCACTCTCATATGGGCACAACAACCTCGCCACATTGCCTCTGTGATAGGTTCCCCCACGTCTCTCTCCCACATTGCCCTGGAGGACTCTCTCCTGTGTGCAGTTATACAGTTTGGTAACTAGCTTACTCGGCGACTGCGCGTAGCACAGCACCTTCAGAGCCCGGAACTCCGTGGGTGTCTCTGACGAGCCAAGAAATCGGCCCGCAGCAAAGCACATACCCTGAGAGCATACATTCGCTGCAACGCAGTCCCGCCACTGCCGTCTAGCACTTCCGAAAGGCTAATCAGGTGACCGTTTACAAACCAGTCCCCCAGCTCTGTCAAGCCCGCATCCCGAAGAAAACCACGCACCCTGCCATCTCAGAACATCTGAGCATCAGCAACCGCCATAATGGGCAGCGAGGGAGCTAACGGCGCATTAACCCCAGAACGCTGCATCAGCATCCCCCACGCTCTCGCTGTACATGCCACCGTATCAATTCCCTTAGGCCGAGACCAAGCCCGGCCCCCAAGTACACACAGCAATCCATCCGGCCACACCGCATCGCTCTCGGGCACCAGGTGCGGCAAGTATCGAATCGGATGTAACCAATAGTATGCAAAGAGCGCTTGTGCACAGGTATAGTATAACTCCAAATCCGGAGCAGCAAGCCCACCTAACCAAACGGTAGCGTCAGCCTCTCCCAGGAAATGCGGGGCCGACGACCCGCCCACACCAGGCGAATCAGCGCAGGCGTCGCAGGAAAACCCGCGTGAGCGGAAGTGGGAGGTTAACAAAGAGATACAAGAATTTAGGAAGAACCACCATCTTCGTAATGCGATGCGCCCGATTAACGATAATGGTAGGGCAAGCCAAGTCTCAACCTTCTCCTCAAGCCACGACATTGCAGCACCGTAGTTAGCCAGCCAAAGTGTGTCAACATCACAGCTCAGCTGAACTCCCAGATATCACACCGGCTCCTTCACCCAAGCCATGGGGTATCGCGAATCAAACTTCGCCACACACGGAGTCAAAGGCAAGACCACTGACTTCGACCGGTTGATCTCGATGCCAGAAAAGGTGCCAAAGCGCACAATTTCGTCCAATAAGATGTCCAAATTTTGATCGGG
The DNA here is from genome assembly GCF_031143425.1 of Pleurodeles waltl. Lineage (NCBI taxonomy): Eukaryota > Metazoa > Chordata > Amphibia > Caudata > Salamandridae > Pleurodeles > Pleurodeles waltl. The sequence goes on along the minus strand of NC_090444.1, from coordinate 865,930,743 downwards.
ATTCCTCACGTATAGCGCAATATCATCAGCATACATAGATACCAAAACAGATCTCTGTCGGGACTGCAAACCCCTATCATTATACTTCTGTCGCAACCCCGCCGCCAGAGGTTCCATCCCCGCCACAAAGAGTAGCGGGGACAGCGGGCATCCCTGACGCGTGCCGCGGGAAACAGGGAATGGGGCCGACAAGCACCCATTGAGACGCAACCGAGCAGTGGGCAGGGTGTACAATAATCTAATCAACCGCACAAACCGCGCGCTCAGACCTACCCGGGCCAGTAGAGCAAACATATATTCCCATGCCAGATAGTCAAAAGCCTTGGTGGCATCGATAAAAACCGCCGCCGCCCTATCCTCCACTCCCAATGAGCCCGCCACCGCAATAAAAGTGCGCAAGTTGTGGCACGTGGACCTCCCAGGGACGAATCCCGACTGATCTGGGAGCACCAGCTTGGGGAGGAGTGGCTGGAAGCGCGCCACAATCATTTTTGCCAGGATTTTGTTGTCAATGTTGATCATAGAAAGTGGGCGATACGAGTCGTATCGAGCCGGATCCTTCCCAGGTTTAAAAATCGTTACTATCAAAGCCTCCCGAAGCGAGGCAGGAAGGGACCCAGTCCCCAGAGACTCCGCGTATACCTCCAGAAGGCACGGGGCGAGAATATCCGCATATTCCTTATAAAACTCTGGAGTCAGGCCGTCAACCCCAGGGGACTTATCGCCTGGCAAGCCGCGAATCGCCGCCGCCACCTCCTCCACAGGAAACGGAGCATCCAGATACAACCTGTGTGCCTCATCAAACCACACAAGTGCAATATCCTCAAAATACATCTGCGCAGCTGCCGCATCCAGGCCCTCCGGGGCAGCATAAAAACCGTGCAAAATACTCTGTGAAAACTTGCATTACACCATTCATTCCAGTCACCATGTCACCCCCAGTGTCTACAACCTCAGTAACATAGTTACTGGCCCAGGGCCTACGCAACATATCGGAGAGCGTGCGCCCAGCTCTCTCTCCCTCTCCATAGCGGCGAGCCCGCGCATGCCTCCCCATAAAACAAATTTCTCTCAGGGAGGCCTCCTCATATAAGGACACTTCCCGTCGGATCTCCGCTAGTACCTCGCCAGACCAACTCTCAGCCAAACGCCGCTCCAACACCAGAAGCCTCCCCTCAATGTCAGCCATCTCCCGCCTCAATGCCTTCAATGTTCCATGTTGTTTCGAGAGACATATTCCCCTAATGACCACCTTAAATGCCTCCCATAATGTACCGGCCGACCTCACAGAGCCCCGATTCTCAGCAAAAAACAGCATAATAGCCTTGCGGATCTCCGCCCGGAAGGCCTTATCACGAAGTGCCCCGCAGGGCAACCGCCACATAAATGACTGGTTCCGCTCGTTGGGCATCTCCAACACCAATCTAACTGGCGAGTGGTCCGATAGCGTGCGAGGGAGATGATCTACCGATCTCGTCCAGACCTCCACGTCCCTCGTGCCCAACGGCAATAGATTTATCTTGGTGGTAGTGGACCATGCCACAAGATATCCTAAAGCCATACCTCTAAGGACCACTATAGCTCCTGCTGTAGCAAAAGCCCTCCTGGGAATCATTTCCAGAGTGGGTTTTCCAAAAGAGGTGGTATCAGACAGAGGTAGCAACTTCATGTCTGCATACCTAAAAGCAATGTGGAAGGAGTGTGGTGTTACCTACAAGTTCAAAACCCCTTACCATCCACAGACAAATGGAGTGGTTGAGAGGTGTAATAAAACTCTCAAAGTAATGATAATGGGACTCCCTGAAAAACTCAGGAGGAGATGGGATGTCCTGTTACCTTGCCTCCTGTTTGCTTACAGGGAGGTACCCCAAAAAGGAGTGCGCTTCAGCCCCTTTGAACTCCTCTTTGGACACCCTGTAAGAGGTCCACTCACTCTTGTGAAGGAGGGTTGGGAACAACCTTTAGAAGCTCCTAAACAGGACATAGTGGATTATGTACTTGGCCTAAGATCAATAATGGCAGAGTACATGAAAAAGGCCAGTATAAAGCTTCAGGCCAGCCAGGAGCTGCAAAAGCAATGGCATGACCAGAAGGCTGTTCTGATCCAGTACCAACCAGGACAGAAGGTGTGGGCATTGGAGCCTGTGGCCCCAAAAGCACTCCAAGACAAATGGAGTGGACCCCATCTAGTTGTTGAGAAGAAGGGTGAGGTTACCTATTTGGTAGACCTGGGCACTGCCAGGAGTGCCCTTAGGGTGATTCATGTCAACCGCCTAAAACCCTACTATGACAGGCAACAGATGAGGGACAGGAAGAAGAGAGTGACCCTCTCCCTGATTTCTTCTCCACCACTGAAGCAGATGCCTTAGTGGAGGGAGTAGTGTTAGCAGATTGTCTAACTGCAGAACAGAAAGACAACTGCATCAATCTCCTAAGCCAACTTTCAGACCTCTTTTCACATGTACCAGGTACAACATCCTGGTGTGAACACACAATTGACACTGGAGACAGCCTGCCTGTCAAAAGTAAAATTTATAGGCAGCCTGACCATGTCAGAGACTGCATTAAACAAGAGGTGCAGAAAATGTTGGATTTGGGGGTGACTGAACCTTCTGAAAGAAAGCCCATTGGCTAGCCCAGTGGTGCTTGTACCAAAACCTCACACCAAAGATGGAAAGAGAGAGATGAGGTTTTGTGTAGATTACAGAGGGCTCAATCAGGTAACAAAAACTGATGCTCACCCTATACCCAGGGCAGATGAGCTCATTGATACACTGGCTTCTGCTAAGTATCTTAGCACTTTTGATCTAACTGCAGCGTATAGACAGATTAGATTGGCAGAAGATGCTAAACCAAAGACTGCATTTTCCACTATAGGAGGGCACTACCAACTCACAGTAATGCCCTTTGGTTTGAAAAATGCACCTGCCACTTTTCAGAGGTTGGTGGACACAGTCCTACAAGGGTTGGAGGCTTTCAGTGCAGCATATCTTGATGATATTGCTGTCTTTAGTTCAACCTGGGATGAGCACCTGGTCCACCTTTGGAATGTTTTGGAGGCCCTGCAAAAGGCAGGCCTAACTATCAAAGCCTCAAAGAGCCAGATAGGGCAGGGAAAAGTGGTTTATCTGGGCCACGTGGTAAGTGGAGAACAGATTGCACCACTACAGCGGAAAATCCAGACAATCATGGATTGGGTTCCCCCTACAACTCCGACCCAGGTGAGAGCCTTTTTAGGCCTCACAAGGTATTACAGGAGATTCATCAAGAATTATGGCTCCATAGCAGCCCCTCTTAATGATCTCACAAGCAAGAAAATGCCTAAGAAGGTGTTATGGACAGCTAGCTGTCAGAAAGCTTTTGAGGAGCTCAAACAGGCCATGTGCGCTGCACCTGTCCTAAAAAGCCCATGTTACTCCAAGAAATTCATTGTTCAAACTGATGCATCTGACTTAGGGGTAGGGGCAGTCTTATCAAAACTGAATTCTGAGTGCCAGGATCAACCAGTTGCTTTTATCAGCTGAAGGTTGACCCCTAGAGAAAAGTGTTGGTCTGCCATAGAGAGGGAGGCCTTTGCCGTGGTCTGGGCACTGAAAAAGTTGAGGCCATAGCTGTTTGGCACTCACTTTATTGTTCAGACAGACCACAAACCTCTACTTTGGCTAGAACAAATGAAAGGTGAAAACCCTAAATTGTTGAGGTGGTCCATATCTCTACAGGAAATGGACTATACAGTGGAACATAGACCTGGGAGTACCCACTCCAATGCAGATGGACTCTCCAGATATTTCCACTTAGACAATGAAGACTCATCAGGTCATGGCTAGTCTTATTGTCCTTCGTTTGGGGGGGTTGTGTAGGAAAGTACCATCTTGCCTGGCATGTTACCCCCATATTTCACTGTATGAATGTTGTTTTAGCCCTTGTGTCACTGGGATCCTGCCAGGCAGGACCCCAGTGCTCATAGTATGTGACCTGTATGTGTTCCCTGTGTGGTGCCTAACTGTATCAATGAGGCTCGGCTAACCTGAACCTCCGCGTTTATGCTCTCTCTGCTTTCTAAATTTGTCACTGCAGGCTAGTGACTAAGAGAGATTTAATAAAACTCTCAAACGTATGATAATGGGACTCACTGAAAAACTCAGAAGGAGATGGGATGTCCTGTTACCTTGCCTCCATTTTGCTTACAGGGAGGTACCCCAGAAAGGAGTGGGCTTCAGTCCCTTTGAACTCCTCTTTGGGCACCCTGCAAGAGTTCCACTTGCTCTTGTGAAGGAGGGTTGGGAACAACCTTTAAAAGCTCCTAAACAGGACATAGTAGACTATATACTTGGCCTAAGATCCAGAATGGCTGAGTATATGAAAAAGGCCAGTAAAAACCTTCAGGCCAGCCAGGAGCTGCAAAAGCAATAGCATGACCAGAAGGCTGTCCTGACTCAGTACCAACCAGGACAGAAGGTGTGGGTATTGGAGCCTGTGGCCTCAAGAGCACTCCAAGACAAATGGAGTGGACCCCATCTCATAGTTGAAAAGAAGGGTGAGGTTACCTATCTGGTACGAGTCCCATTAGGGGGATATCATGTCAACCGCCTAAAACCCTACTATGACAGGGCTGATCTCACCCTGCTCATGGCAACAGATGAAGGACAGGAAGAAGAGAGTGACCCTCTCCCTGATCTCTTCTCCACCACTGAAGCAGATGCCTTAGGGGAGGGAGTAGTCTTAGCAGATTGTCTGACTGCAGAACAGAAAGACAACTGCATCAATCTCCTAAGCCAGTTTTCAGATCTCTTTTCACTTGTACCAGGTACAACATCCTGGTGTGAACACACAATTGACACTGGAGACAGCCTGCCTGTGAAAAGTAAACTTTATAGGCAGCCTGACCATGTCAGAGACTGCATTGAACATTAGGTGCAGAAAATGATGGACTTAGGGGTGATTGAACCTTCTGAAAGCCCCTGGGCTAGCCCAGTGGTGCTTGTACCAAAACCTCACACCAAAGATGGAAAGAGAGAGATGAGGTTTTATGTAGATTACAGAGGGCTCAATCAGGTAACCAAAACTGATGCTCACCCTATACACAGGGCAGATGAGCTCACTGATACACTGGCTTCTGCCAGGTATCTTAGCACTTTTGATCTAACTGCAGCGTATAGGCAGATTAGATTGGCAGAAGATGCTAAACCCAAGACTGCATTTTCTACCATTCGAGGGCACTACCAATTCACAGTAATGCCCTTTGGTTTGAAAAATGTACCTGCCACTTTTCAGAGGTTGGTGAATACAGTCCTGCAAGGCTTGGGGGCTTTCAGTGCAGCATATCTAGATGATATTGCTGTCTTTAGCTCCTATGGAAAGTTTAGGAGGCCCTGCAAAAGGCCTCAAAGTGCCATATAGGGCAGGGGAAAGCAGTTTATCTGGGCCACCTGGTTGGTGGAGAAACGATTGCACCACTTCAGGGGAAAATCCAAACTATCATAGATTGGGTTCCCCCTACAACTCAGACCCAGGTGAGAGCCTCACAGGGTACTACAGGAGATTTATCAAGAATTATGGCTCCATAGCAGCCCCTCTTAATGATCTAACAAGTAAGAAAATGCCTAAGAAGGTGTTATGGACAGCTAGCTGTCAGAAAGCTTTTGAGGAGCTCAAACAGGCCATGTGCTCTGCACCTGTCCTAAAAAGCCCATGTTACTCCAAAAAAAAAATTGTTCAAACAGATGCATCTGAATTAGGGGTAGGGATAGTTCTATCACAACTGAATTCTGAGGGCCAGGATCAACCAGTTGCTTTTATCAGCAGAAGGTTGACCCTAGAGAAAAGCGTTGGTCTGCCATAGAGAAGGAGGCTTTTGCTGTGGTCTGGGCACTGAAAAAAGTTCAGGCCATACCTGTTTGGTACTCACTTTATTGTTCAGACAGACCACAAACCTCTACTTTGGCTAAAACAAATGAAAGGTTAAAACCCAAAAATGTTGAGGTGATCCATATTTCTACAGGGCATGGACTATACAGTGGAACATAGACCTGGAAGTACCCACTCCATTGCAGATGGACTCTCCAGATATTTCCACTTAGACAGTGAAGACTCATCTGGACAAGGCTAGTCTTATTGTCCTTCGTTTTGGGGGGGGGGGGGGGGGGGTTGTGTAGGAAAGTACCATCTTGCCTGGCATATTACCCCCATTTTTCACTGTATGTATGTTTGTTTTTGCCCTTGTGTCACTGGGATCCTGCTAGGCAGGACCCCAGTGCTCATAGTATGTGCCCTGTATGTGTTCCGTGTGTCGTGCCTAACTGTATCACTAAGGCTCTGCTAACCAGAACCTCAGTGTTTATGCTCTCTCTGCTTTCTAAATTTGTCACTGCAGGCTAGTGACTAAATTTACCAATTCTCATTGGCACATTGGTACACCCATATAATTCCCTTGTATATGGTACTTAGGTACCCAGGGTATTTGGGTTCCAGGAGATCCCTATGGGCTGCAGCATTTCTTTTGCCACCCAGAGGGAGCTCAGACAATTTTTACACAGGCCTGCCACTGCAGCCCGAGTGAAATAACGTTCACGTTATTTCACAGCCATTTACCACTGCACTTAAGTAACTTATGTCTAACCCTCACTTGGTGAAGGTTGGGTGCCAAGTTACTTAGGGGGTTATTACAACTTTGGAGGAGGTGTTAATCCGTCCCAAAAGTGACGGTAAAGTGATGGATATACCACCAGCCGTATTACGAGTCCATTATATCCTATGGAACTCGTAATACGGCTGGTGGTATATCCGTCACTTTACCATCACTTTTGGGACGGATTAACACCTCCTCCAAAGTTGTAATAACCCCTTTAGTGTCTCATTACACGCGTGCACTGCACATAGGTCACTACCTATGTGTAGCGTCACAATGGTAACTCCAAACATGGCCATGTAACATGTCTAAGATCATGCAATTGTCACCCCAATACCATTCTGGTGTTGGGGGGACAATTCCATGATCCCCCGGGTCTCTAGCACAGAACCCGGGTACTGCCAAACTGACTTTCCGGGGTTTCCACTGCAGCTGCTGCCAACCCCTCAGACAGGATTCTGCCCTCCCGGGGTCTGGGCAGCCCTGGCCCAGAAAGGCAGAACACAGGATTTCCTCTGAGAGAGGGTGTTACACCCTCTCCCTTTGGAAATAGGTGTGAAGGACTGGGGAGGAGTAGCCTCCCCCAGCCTCTGGAAATGCTTTGATCGGCACAGATGTTGCCCATCTCTGCATAAGCCAGTCTACACCGGTTCAGGGATCCCCCAGCCCTGCTCTGGCGCGAAACTGGACAAAGGAAAGGGGAGTGACCACTCCCCTGACCAGTACCTCCCAGGGGAGGTGCCCAGAGCTCCTCCATTGTGTCCCAGACCTCTTCCATCTTGGATTCAGAGGTGTTGGGGGCACACTGGACTGCTCTGAGTGGCCAGTGCCAGCAGGTGACGTCAGAGACCCCCTCTGATAGGCTCTTACCTCTCTTGGTAGCCAATCCTCCTTTCTTGGTAGCCAAACCTCCTTTTCTGGCTATTCAGGGTCTCTCCTCTGGGGTATTCTTCAGATAACGAATGCAAGAGCTCACCAGAGGGCCTCTGCACTTCCCTCTTCGACTTCTGCCAAGGATCGACCGCTGACTGCTCCAGGACGCCTGCAAAACCGCAACAAAGTAGCAAGACGACTACCAGCAACATTGTAGCACCTCAATCCTGCCGGCTTTCTCGACTGTTTCCTGGTGATGCATGCTCTGGGAGCTGTCTGCCTTCACCCTGCACTGGAAGCCAAGAAGAAATCTCCTGTGGGTCGACGGAATCTTCCCCCTGCTAACGCAGGCACCAAAAGACTGCATCACTGGTCCTCTGGGTCCCCTCTCAGCCTGATGAGCGTGGTCCCTGGAACACAGGAGCTAGATCCAAGTGACCCCCAGAGTCCAGTGATCCTTCAGTCCAAATTTGGTGGAGGTAAGTCCTTGCCTCCCCACGCTAAACTGCAAACCTGTGTACTGCGTGATTTGCAGCTGCTGCAGCTTCTGTTCACTTCTCCAAGGATTCCTTTGTGCACAGCCTAGCCTGGGTCCCCAGCACTCCGTCCTGCAGTGCTCAACCCTCTGAGTTGGACTCTGACGTCGTGGGACCCTCCTTTTGTGACTCCGGTTACACCAATCTTCTAAGTGCCTGCTCCGGTACTTCTGCGGGTGCTGCCTGCTTCTGCGGGGCTCTCTGAGTTGCTGAGCACCCCCTCTGTCTCCTCCTCCAAGGGGCGACATCCTGGTCCTTCCTGGTCCCCAGCAGCATCCAAAAAAAGCCTCTACCGTGACCCTTGCAGCTAGCAAGGCTTGTTTGCGGTATTTCTGCGTATAAACACTTCTGCAACATCCAGCACGCCGTGGGACATCTTCCATCCAAAGGAGAAATTCCCAGCCCTTTTCGTTGTTGCAGAATCTTTGTTTTTTTCCACCCAGAGGCATCCCTTTTGCACCTTCATCCGGGGTTTCCTGGGCTCCTACCCCCCCTGGACACTATTGCGACTCTTGGACTTGGTCCCCTTGCCTTGCAGGTCCTCACGTCCAGGAATCCGTCTTCAGTGTTTTGGTGGTGCTTGTGGTTCTTGAAAAATCCCCCTATCATGACTATTGTGTCCTTTTGTGGTAGTAGGGGAACTTTACTCCTACTTTTCAGGGTCTTGGGGTGGGGTATCTTGGACACCCTGACTGATTTCTTACAGTTCCAGTGACCCTCTACAAGCTCCCATAGGTCCATTCGTGATTCGCATTCCACTTTTGGAGTATATGGTTTGTGTTGCCCCTAGACCTATGTTCACCAGTTGCATCCTATTGTGATTCTACATTGTTTGCACTACTTTTCTTACTGTTACTTACCTGTTTTGGGTTTGTGTACATATAACTTGTGTATATTACTTACCTTCTAACTGAGGGTACTTACTGAGATACTTTTGGCATATTGTCATAAAAATAAAGGACCTTTATTTTTAGTAACTCTGAGTATTGTGTTTTCTTATGATATTGTGCTATATGATATAAATGGCATAATAGGAGGTTTGCATGTCACCTAGTTCAGCATAAGCTGCTTTGCCATAGCTACCTTCTTTCAGCCTAAGCTGCTAGAAACACCTCTATTCTACTAATAAGGGATACCTGGACCTGGCACAGGGTGTACGTACCACAAGGTACCCACTATAAGCCAGGCCAGCCTCCTACAGTTACCCCCCTAACCTTCTGCCTTTGCTGATGCTAAGTTATGATTTGAAAGTGTGCTGGGACCCTGCTAACCAGGCCCAGCACCAGTGTTCTTTCCCTAAACTGTACCTTTGTCTCCACAATTGGCACAGCCCTGGCACCCTAGGTAAGTCCCTTGTAACTAGTACCCCTGGTACCAAGGGCCCTGATGCCAGGGAAGGTCTCTAAGGGCTGCAGCATGTCTTATGCCACCCTGGTGTTATGCTATTAATTGTGTTTGACCAATGACTTTGTGTTTCACCACTGCGCATATTAGTTGCTCAATGTTCACCAGTAGCACATTACATGTTGTATTCAGTTTAGCTGCCTATTGGCTTTAACATGGCATTAGACATTACATTTGGTATGTAGGTCAGCTGCCTATTGGCTTTAACATGGCATTAGACATTACATTTGGTATTTAGGTTGGCTGCCTATTGGCTTTAACGTGGAGTTAGACATTGCAGTTGAGACAGTTCAGATGAGCTGTGTTTTTCCAAGCTGTATTTTTCCACATGATAGACCAAGCTGTGTTTTTCGCACCAAACCCTAGCTGATAAGAGAACGTAGATTTTTTGTTTACCTCTCAATCCAGTCTGGGAACGAGTGAAGTTTGGAGAATTGGCCACTCTCCAAATTTATTCGGTTCCCACACTGAGTTAGCTTTTAACGATGGCCCTGGGCAACAGCGAGGGGGAGAAAGATCTTGACTTCAGACAGGAACGGATGTCAGTTGCCTGTCTCCCGTTTGGGTGGAAAATCTCTTTCTCGCAGTTGAACCGGAGTCATCAACTTGCAGACCTTAGAAAGATGAAGCGGAGTGATAGGCCCTACGGTGATGCAATTTTGACTTTTATGCTTTGCTTTGAAGTTATGCTATAATATAATCACATATATTTGCTGTGTACATTGCAACTGAGAAGTACTTTGATATATTTTGCTTTCATTGCTGCAACTACTTTTGAATGTGTGCTTCCAACCTACTAATCTCGTCTTTCAGGAACCTCGTGGTGAAGTAATAATAACAATAAATGTCTTCTTTAAACTAAGAAGTGCATTCCAGAGGAGTTTTGTAAGCTCGGTCATAAGATAAGAGAAGGAAAGCAAAACACCTGGGGACCCCTCACTCAGCACATGCACACTGCCTCACAGCTTGTGTGTGCTGATGGGGAGAAAATGATTAAGTCGACATGGCACTCCCCTCAGAGTGCCATGCCAACCTCACATTGCCTGTGGCATAGGTAAGTCACCCCTCTAGCAGGCCTTACAGCCCTAAGGCAGGGTGCACTATACCACAGGTGAGGGCATATGTGCATGAGCACTATGCCCCTACAGTGTCTAAGCAAAACCTTAGACATTGTAAGTGCAGGGTAGCCATAAGAGTATATGGTCTGGGAGTTTGTCAAATACAAACTCCACAGTTCCATAATGGCTACACTGAAAACTGGGAAGTTTGGTATCAAACGTCTCAGCACAATAAATGCACACTGATGCCGGTATTCAATTTATTGTAACATACACCCAGAGGGCATCTTAGAGATGCCCCCTGAATACCTACCCGACTTCTAGTGTAGGCTGACTAGTTTTTGCCAGCCTGCCACACACCAGACATATTGCTGGCCACATGGGGAGAGTGCCTTTATCACTCTGGGGCCAGGAACAAAGCCTGTACTGGGTGGAGGTGCTTCTCACCTCCCCCTGCAGGAACTGTAACACCTGGCACACGGTGTGCCTCAAAGTCTCACCCCTTTTGTTACAGCGCCCCAGGGCATCCCAGCTAGTGGAGATGCCCGCCCCTCCGGCCACTGCCCCCACTTTGGGCGGCAAGGCTGGAGGAGATAATGAGAAAAACAAGGAAGAGTCACCCACCAGTCAGGACAGCCCCTAAGGTGTCCTGAGCTGAGGTGACCCCTGTCTTGAGAAATCCTCCATCTTGAGTTTGGAGGATTCCCCCAATAGGATTAGGGATGTGCCCGCCTCCCCACAGGGAGGAGAAACAAAGAGGGTGTAGACACCCTCAAGGACCGTAGCCATTGGCTACTGCCCTCCCAGACCTAAACACACCCCTAAATTCAGTATTTAGGGGCTCCCCAGATCCCAGGAAATCAGATTCCTGCAACTTGAAGAAAGAAGGACTGCTGACCTACAAGCCTGCAGAGAAGGAGGAAGACGACAACTGATTTGGCCCCAGCCATACCGGCCTGTCTCCAACTTAGAAAACCTGCTCCAGCGACGCATCCGACAGGGACCAGCGACCTCTGAAGCCTCAGAAGACTGCCCTGGACTACATGACCAAGAAACTCCTCTGAACAGTGGCCCTGTTCAAAACCAGCTACTTCTTTGCAACAAAGAAGCAACTTCTAAAGACTTCACGTTTCCCACCGGAAGCGTGGCTCGACCTGCAGAAAACCAACACCTCAGGGAGGACTCCCCGGCGACTGCGAGCCTGTGAGTAACCAGACTCCTGAGCCCCCACAACGATGCCTGCAGAGAGAATCCAGAGGCACCCCCTGACCGCGACTGCCTGTAACAAGGGACCCGACGTCTGGAACCAACACTGTACCCGCAGCCCCCAGGACCTGAAGGAACCAAACTTCAACACAGGAGTGACCCCCAGGCGACCCTCTGCCTTGCCCAGGTGGTGGCTGTCCCGAGAAGCCCCACCCGTGCATGCCTGCACCCCCCGGGTCCCTCCATTGAAACCTATACAAAACCCGACGTCTGCTTTTCATTGCACCCGGCCGCCCCTGTGCCGCTGACGGTGTGTTTTGTGTGCCTACTTGTGTCCTCCCCAGTGCTCTACAAAGCGCCCCTGGTTGCCCCCCCCTGGGGACGCAGGTACTTACCTGCTGGCAGACTGGAACCGGAGCACCCCTGTTCTCCATAGGCGCCTATGTGTTTTGGGCACCTCTTTGACCTCTGTACCTGACCGGCCCTGAGCTGCTGGTGTGGTAACTTTGGGGTTGTCTTGAACCCCCAACGGTGGGCTGCCTATGCCCCAGAACTGAGACTTGTAAGTGTTTTACTTACCTCCTAATCTAACCTTTACTTACCTCCCCCAGGAACTGTTGATTTTTGCAGTGTCCACTTTGAAAATAGCTTATTGCCATTTTTACAAAGACTGTACATGATATTGTTTTCATTCAAAGTTCCTAAAGTATCTAAGTGAAGTACCTTAAATTTAAAGTATTAACTGTAAATCTTGAACCTGTGGTTCTTAAAATAAATTAAGAAAATATGTTTTTCAATATAAAAACATATTGGCCTGGAGTAAGTCTTTGAGTGTGTGTTCCTCATATATTGCCTGTGTGTGTACAACAAATGCTTAACACTACCCTCTGATAAGTCTACTGCTCGACGACACTACCACAAAATAGAGCATTAGAATTATCGACTTTTGCCACGATCTTACCTCTAAGGGGAACACCTGGACTCTGTGCACACTATTTCTTACTTTGAAATAGTATATACAGAGCCAACTTCCTACAGTGTTGTGTTGTTTTTATGCATTAATAGTGCTTACCAATACCTTTTTGTTCCTTTCTGTTGTGATTTATGGTACAGGGCTACCGCACCTTGAGCTGATGTGACACTAATGAAAGTATTTATATCAAAAGAAACCATACACCTTGTCACCTCTGCAGAACTACCATTCCCTGCCGACCGCATATAGTATTAAGAATGCCCTGCACATGGTCTCCTGGTTCTGCATATATTGAACCAGTAAGCAGATCACAAATAACACACACACGCCCACTCTTTGGAAGACAAGACACCAGTTATGAAGAACGAGTTGGAATTTACACAGAGATGACCACATTCCCATCAGAAGTGAAAGTAAGAAGGCTTGAAACACAGTCACACATTGCGTAGCATGAAAGAGGCAGTAGGGAACAGTGAAGGGGTGTAGTACACTTTAAGTGCACCTCCTAACTTGTACAGGATATGCTTTAGTGTCATGTGCCCTAATCATGGAGCTCCTCCAGAGAACTTGTATGTTTTTAGTGCACTGAGGTAAAATTGTGAAGCAGGCCAGCAAACAGGGAAGACCCAGAACATCTTTTCGAACCGTTGCTAAGACTTTATCTCCCCACAACTTTCCACAGGGCACAACCTTCTGTATGGTACCCTTTTGTGTAAAAAAAAGGAAACATTCCTCTGGCATGCAGCCCTTATAGAAAGGGCAAGGCAGCATTCCATGGCCCCAGAAATTCAGGGAGCTGGAGGTGAATGCGCATAATACCTCTATGTGCGCTCATATCTCTGAGCCAGAGTATACATGCATGCTGCCTCTGGGACCAGGCCAGTTGACAATATTTAAGGAGTCCACCCTTCCTACAAACCCTGGGTTAGAGAACTCGGCTGTGCATCTTCTGTTAAGTCTGTTGTCTCTTTTCATAACTTCTGCCACCTTATTGTAACAACTCTTTAAACGCTATCACTCGTTGACACTTGAGATTAATGACAGTTCAGCACGTGTGGCATACAGAGTTAGAAAAGGGACTACTTGGGATCAATCATGCAGAAGAGAGGTAGTGCAAGCAGTGTAGGAAAGTACCATCTTGCCTGGCATGTTACCCCCATTTTTCACTGTATATATGTTGTTTTAGTTGTATGTGTCACTGGGACCCTGCCAGCCAGGGCCCCAGTGCTCATAAGAGTGCCTGAGTGTGTTACCTGTGTTATGACTAACTGTCTCACTGAGGCTCTGCTATCCAGAACCTCAGTGGTTATGCTCTCTCATTTCTTTCCAAATTGTCACTAACAGGCTAGTGACCAATTTCACCAATTCACATTGGCATACTGGAACACCCTTATAATTCCCTAGTATATGGTACTAAGGTACCCAGGGTATTGGGGTTCCAGGAGATCCCTATGGGCTGCAGCATTTCTTTTGCCACCCATAGGGAGCTCTGACAAATACTACACAGGCCTGCCACTGCAGCCTGAGTGAAATAATGCACACATTATTTCACAGCCATTTTCACTGCACTTAAGTAACTTATAAGTCACCTATATGTCTAACCTTTACCTGGTAAAGGTTAGGTGCAAAGTTACTTAGTGTGTGGGCACCCTGGCACTAGCCAAGGTGCTCCCACATAGTTCAGGGCAAATTCCCCGGACTTTGTGAGTGCGGGGACACCATTACACGCGTGCACTACACATAGGTCAATACCTATGTGTAGCTTCACAATGGTAACTCCGAATATGGCCATGTAACATGTCTAAGATCATGGAATTGCCCCCTCTATGCCATCCTGGCATTCTTGGCACAATCCCATGATCCCACGGGTCTGTAGCTCAGACCCGGGTACTGCCAAACTGCCTTTTCAGGGGTTTCACTGCAGCTGCTACTGCTGCCAACCCCTCAGACAGGTTTCTGCCCTCCTGGGGTCCAGCCAGGCCTGGCCCAGGATGGCAGAACAAAGGACTTCCTCAGAGAGAGGGTGTCACACCCTCTCCCTTTGGAAAATGGTGTGAAGGCAGGGGAGGAGTAGCCTCCCCCAGCCTCTGGAAATGCTTTCATGGGCACAGGTGGTGCCCATTTCTGCATAAGCCAGTCTACACCGGTTCAGGGACCCCTCAGCCCTGCTCTGGCGCGAAACTGGACAAAGGAAAGGGGAGTGACCACTCCCCTGACCTGCACCTCCCCTGGGAGGTGTCCAGAGCTCCTCCAGTGTGCTCCAGACCTCTGCCATCTTGGAAACAGAGGTGCTGCTGGCACACTGGACTGCTCTGAGTGGCCAGGGCCAGCAGGTGACGTCAGAGACTCCTTCTGATAGGCTCCTTCAGGTGTTGCTAGCCTATCCTCTCTCCTAAGTAGCCAAACCCTCTTTTCTGGCTATTTAGGGTCTCTGGTTTGGGGAATTCCTTAGATAACGAATGCAAGAGCTCATCAGAGTTCCTCTGCATCTCTCTCTTCACCTTCTGCCAAGGAATCGACTGCTGACCGCGCTGGAATCCTGCAAAACTGCTACAAAGTAGCAAAGACGACTACTGCAACTCTGTAACGCTGATCCTGCCGCCTTCTCGACTGTTTTCCTGGTGGTGCATGCTGTGGGGGTAGTCTGCCTCCTCTCTGTACTAGAAGCTCCAAAGAAATCTCCCGTGGGTCGACGGAATCTTCCCCATGCTACCGCAGGCACCAAAGAACTTCATCACCGGTCCCCTGGGACTCCTCTCAGCACGACGAGCGAGGTCCCTTGAATCCAGCAACTGTGTCCAAGTGACTCCCACAGTCCAGTGACTCTTCAGTCCAAGTTTGGTGGAGGTAAGTCCTTGCCTCCCCACGCCAGACTGCATTGCTGGGAACCGCGACTTTTGCAGCTACTCCGGCCTCTGTGCACTTCCGGCGGAAATCCTTTGTGCACAGCCAAGCCCGGGTCCACGGCACTCTAACCTGCATTGCATGACTTTCTAAGTGGCCCTCCGGCGACGTGGGACTCCTTTGTGCAACTTCGGGTGAGCACTGTTTCACTCTTCTTCGTAGTGCCTGTTCCGGCACTTCTGCGGGTGCTGCCTGCTTCTGAGAGGGCTCCTTGTCTTGCTCGACGCCCCCTCTGTCCCCAGACGCAATTGGCGACATCCTGGTCGCTCCTGGGCCACAGCAGCATCCAAAAACCCTAACCGCACGATTTGCAGCTAGCAAGGCTTGTTGGCGGTCTTTCGGCGGGAAAACACTTCTGCACGACTCTCCACGGTGTGGGGGATCGATCCTCTAAAGGGGAAGTCTCTAGCCCTTGTCGTTCCTGCAGAATCCTCTGCTTCTACTGTCCAGTAGCAGCTTCTTTGCACCCACAGCTGGCATTTCCTGGGCATCTGCCCATCTCCGACTTGCTTGTGACTTTTGGACTTGATCCCCTTGTTCCACAGGTACCCTCGTCTGGAAATCTATTGTTGTTGCATTGCTGGTTTGTGTCTTTCCTGCAGAATTCCCCTATCACGACTTCTTTGTCCTTTGGGGAACTTTAGTGCACTTTGCACTCACTTTTTAGGGTCTTGGGGTGGGCTATTTTTCTAACCCTTACTATTTTCTAATAGTCCCAGCGACCCTCTACAAGGTCACATAGGTTTGGGGTCCATTCGTGGTTCGCATTCCACTTTTGGAGTATATGGTTTGTGTTGCCCCTATCCCTATGTGTCCCCATTGCATCCTATTGTAACTTTACATTGTTTGCACTGTTTTCTAAGACTATACTGCATATTTCTGGTATTGTGTACATATATCTTGTGTATATTTGCTATCCTCATACTGAGGGTACACTGTGAGATACTTTGGCATATTGTCATAAAAATAAAGTACCTTTATTTTTAGTATATCTGTGTATTGTGTTTTCTTATGATATTGTGCAAGTGACACTAGTGGTACTGTAGGAGCTTCACTCGTCTCCTAGTTCAGCCTAAGCTGCTCAACTAAGCTACCATTATCTATCAGCCTAAGCTGCTAGACACCCTATACACTAATAAGGGATACCTGGGCCTGGTGCAAGGTGTAAGTACCCCTTGGTACTCACTACAAGCCAGTCCAGCCTCCTACGTTGTGCAAGCAGCAGAAGCATAAACATTCTATTGCACACATTACACATGTGCAGCCCCGTCTTCTCTTGCATTTTGGGCGTTCAGCAGCAGTGCCGATTTGCTCACATACACTGGATTCATATCAATGGCATCAGCAATGTATACTGCTTAGAATAGTGTGCTGTAGTCTAAAAAGCAAGTCAGTCCTGTAGCTGCCACCAGCATGGTACTGAAACTTAGAAAATGAAAGGGTGTGAAAATATTGTAAAGCCAAATGCGATTTCTTTAAAGTGTCTCTCATGGCTGCTTTTTTTGCAAGCTTCTGCCTAAGTAGCTTTCTGGTGAATGGCCATGCATTGAAGCAGAACTGCTCCCCTCTAGGACACAATCAGGCCAGGTCAGCACTCCCTGGCACCAAACCTGCTGCCCGTCACAAATGCCACCACCTCGATAACTCTGCCTGGCCATCTTACTCACTGCAAGTTTTGCACACATTCCCATCAGTAGAAAATGGTGGCAAATGTTCAAATGTTGATACATTACCACACAGCTCCAAAAGAGCGGATAAAGTTGGGCCTACGCTGCTCACAAATCTAATCAAGAAATTAAAGAATGTTCCCCATAACACCAGGAGAAAGTGCAACAGATAAATAAAGAAATACACCAACTGTACGCTGTTAAAAAAAAAAAAAAATACCATACGTGAGTGGTACAAAATCGGAACAGAAAACACGTTTATTGAAGTGCTTTCCCTACTAAACAAGCAAATCAAATGTACACATACAAATGGCAAATCCATTAAATCTCCCCCACTAGGAATTAAACCATTAGCTACTTAGAAAACATTCGTCTGACTGCTTCCCTTTTTTTCTTACCTTGATGACAAATGTTTTTCCCTTGGCTGTAATAATTTAAAGCTGTCTACAAGCAGATCCGCTGTCTGTAGCCAGCATTCCTGCAAAATTGTCAACCCGATAAAATAGTTCTAATTGTTTTCGTTACGTTCGGGCTCTGCCCGAACAAATCCATTTACAAGATGCCCACTATTTTACTAACACTTCCTCTAGAGCTAGTCCTTTCTCTTTCTCTATCAAATGTACGTGCTTTGCATGCAGGATAGAGCATCCAGCGCCAACAATTATGTCATTGACTTGATTTGTATATCCATGACCACTGGGATTTTTATAAACTGAGACGCCAATTTTATTCAACAGAATTTTATTTCTTTCTGATACAAAGAAACTACGTCGTGAAGAGTGGCAAAGGAGAAGTGTATCAACTGCAATTTTTGATATTCCAAAAGCACTCTAACTTCAGAATCATCTGAAATTCAGCCTTTTATACCAGCATGATACCATTCTAAGTCGTGCGTGCTTCGGCAGCACATATGCTAAAATTGGAGTGATTAAGTAAATTCGCAAAGCGTTCCACGCTATTCTACACGCTGTAATTCTAAAAGCAGGAGGAGCAACTCTGCAAATGAGAGTCAGCATGCTACCATTCTAAGTCGTGCTCGCTTCGGCAGTACATATACTAACATTGGAACGATAACGTAAATTTGTGAAGCGTTTCACGCTATTCCACACGCTATAATTCTAAAAGCAGGAGGAGCAACTCTCCAAATGAGAGCAGACACGAGCCTAGGCAGGAAGCAATTAAAACGAGCATTTGGAATGCAATGGTCTTGTGTTTGCTCGAGTTAGAGCTCTTAGCGTTGTAAATTAGTGACTGGACTTTTCTTGCCACACAGACTGAAAATAACTAGAGAAAGAGAGCGAGGGCGAGCTGGCCCTGGAAAAGCTCCCCCTCTGATGGTCGTTTATGTTTACAGAGGGACCTGGTGGGGAGGAGGGACTGAACACACACCCACACTGTAAGACAAACAGGCAAATACTACAAAAAAGTCCCTCACAGAAGAGATAAGCAGGACATAGCGTAATTACACAGTACTTTGTGCTGCTCCCAAAGTGAAAAAAGGCAGGACAAAGAGGCAGAACTGACCACTAGCAAGCAAGGATTTTTGAAGGACACCGCAACCAACAAATCAAATAGTTTTTCTTCACAGTATAAGTATACAACGCGTCGAACGCTAACGCTCGAACTAAAGAGATGACCTGAAGGTTATTCCTTTATGGCAACAGGGAACTGCCATATAGGAATACCCCTCAAGCCACCAGGTTGAAAGCAGATAGTGACTGAAGGTAACCATTCTAAAGAGGGACTAAGATATTTGATGCAATAGCAACCTTTATGAGTGGTGTATCATCACAGTCTACTGGAATAAGTGTTTTCAACCAAAACTGGGAAAGACCAAAAGGGCAAAATATAAATGTTGATTATGTCTGTAAGTTATGTGAAACACTACAAATTTTGAACATATTTACCACTGCGAGAAATAAAAATCTGGCTTATTGAAACAGCACAGGAACAGGGAGCACAAATGTGTGGTAAGGGGGTGAGTGGAATGTTGAGGACCAGTATTTCATATCATTTACTGTGGTTTACATGCCAGTTTTGGTATATTAATGAATGCACTATATTCTCAATTTTTATACTAACCTCTTCCAAATTTATAAGGTTGTTAAGGCATCAATTGGGGTGGTTTCATTAATTTACAAACCCTTCTCACTGAGTCCTTATGTTATTTGTGTGGGTGCTAGCACTTCTTTATGAATGTTGCAACAAATTACAGTATTTATAATAAGTTATTTTTCGCTGATTTGCCAATGTTCAGTGTTAATCTTACATGCATTACTGATAGAGCGTAGGCTTGGAATTCCATGATAACTAATCAGCATCATTCATTCACATACCCATAAAGTTGTGTCGCCAAGAATACTAGGCTAACATCCACTAGATAATCTTTCATTTGCCTTACGTAAATGCCTGTGCGTCCACAATAAGGGATTTAAAAATCAAATTCTGGGATATATCTCAGCAGCCAAAATATTTAGCAAAATTTACTGTCATAATGTAATTCATATCCGACCTCCTTGTCCAAAATACATTCGATTGTAATGTCACAAACTATATTAAAACATCTACTGGATATCTATATGAACTGCTGCCAGACGTAACCGCCCAGACTCTGTGATTTATGACAATATTTTATATTGCTGCATTTTACATTTTCATGCTCTCCAGTTATGGGGTCGTGTCCCATCTTATCTCTATGTTTTTGGCAATATCTTTACATGTTTTATCACCACCTACCTGCTTTTCAACTGCATGAAGCCATTGTGTTCAGAATAAACTTATCCAGGTCTTCATTTAACCTGAGTGGCCTCAATTTAGTATTTCTCTGTAGAAGAAACTAGTTACTTACCTGTAACAATAGTTTTGCAGCTTGAATCTTCTAGATTTTCATACTGTGCATATTCCGCCATCTATTGGTTGGAGTCGGAAAGGGCAACTTGCTTTTTTAATGGGTGTATGTGAAACCAGATCCCTCTGGCTTGGGCTACCACCCCCTTTGAGTGTGTGCAAGCTCTCAGATTATTTTTTATGCCTTGTGATTGTGTATATGCCTGTAGAATAAGCATAATATCATCTGCATGTGTTATTGTGGAGTGAGTGCAGAGTCATCTGTTGACTTATAAAAAGTATATATATATATATATATATATATATATATATATATATATATATATATATATAAAACAATTCCCCTTAATCAGTGCTTGTTGTGTGTTCCACATCTGTACTGGTATGCATATATTTGTCTCACTTTCCACAGAATAGTTATGTTTTCTGTTATTATGCTTTATTTACAAATGTATTTATTTCATTATTTGTGAATTATGCTGTTGATTATGTGTGACATATTTCTGTGATGTCCCCTGCTATTATAAGAGAACACATGTAGTCATTTCTTTGCTATTATATTGTCCTTATAATGTACTTATCTACCCTCCTGGGTTCAGGATCATTGTGCTGCCTTTTTTTTTTTAAACCACCACACTCCCATTTATTGTATTCAATGTTTAAGCCTTCTCCTTTACTGGGGAGGTGGGAGGGTCTTAAGTGAATAACAAAGATTCAAGCTGCTATTCTTACAGGTAAGTAACTAGTTCCTTTTGCAGCATGGACCTCTTCTAGATTCCCATATTTTGCATAGATCACGTAGTGGTATTTACCCACTGTGGAGGAGGTAGTGAAATTCCAGTAGTACCAACAGAAAAACATTATTCTGTGGTCTATCAGTTGTTCTCTTTGAGAGGGCATGCGTTTTCCGTTGTATGTACATGGTATATGTAAATGTATCCACATATACAGGAAAGCACATACCTATATACACACACCCCTCTACTTACCTGCATATGTGAGTGTGTGTGACTATCTATAGGTGTGAATATGCAGCCCCTTATTATGTGGGTATCGCTAGCAGTTAACCAGGGTAAATGTGGGAACTATTATATTCCCAAGGCCCATACATAATTATTTAGGCTACGGTGAAGCCTGGATAGTTTATTCTGTCTGTGCTCTTTAAAAATGCTTTGTATGTGCATATTTAGAAGCCCCTGATTTAATTGTTCTCAACCATTAGCTTGTAGTTTAGTTAACCAGAGGCTGTTTGTAGTTTTGGTGATGTAATGTGCCAAGCCTTAATGCTTTGTGTAGATATGGGTTTAGGGTTACTGGGTGCTTGGTTGTTTATTTGTGAGTGCATGCATTGTCTCTATGAAACTTGCTTTCGGCAGTGACAGTAAGCTATGTGCATGCTGCTGGCGTGTCTTAGCCAGCCCTTACCTTTTCAAGTTTTTAGTTTTGCTGCACGTGGAAAGTTCTATATGATTGCGGGTCGCGCGTTGAACTTCATTGAGGAGGTCTGCTGCTGCTGCTGGTCCCTGAAGCCTGGGGGCGGGGCTGTGAGCCCTTTAAATCAGACTTGAGCGCGCCCGCATCGCGGGTCGCGCGTTGAACTTCATTGAGGAGGTCTGCTGCTGCTGCTGGTCCCCGAAGCCTGGGGGCGGGGCTGTGAGCCCTTTAAATCAGATTTGAGCGCGCCCGCATCGCGGGTCGCGCGTTGAACTTCATTGAGGAGGTCTGCTGCTCCTGGTCCCCGAAGCCTGGGGGCGGGGCTGTGAGCCCTTTAAATCAGATTTGAGCGCGCCCGCATCGCGGGTCGCGCGTTGAACTTCATTGAGGAGGTCTGCTGCTGCTGCTGGTCCCCGAAGCCTGGGGGCGGGGCTGTGAGCCCTTTAAATCAGACTTGAGCGCGCCCGCATCGCAGGTCGCGCGTTGAACTTCATTGAGGAGGTCTGCTGCTGCTGCTGCTGGTCCCCGAAGCCTGGGGGCGGGGCTGTGAGCCCTTTAAATCAGATTTGAGCACGCCCGCATCGCGGGACGCGCCCGGGCAAAGCCCGGGCCAAGGGCAGGCCCATCCTTAGCCCGTCAGAGACCGGAAGAGGCTGGGCTGGGCCCCCTCTCTTTCACCTGCAAGGGGCCAGAGAGTGAATCGCGTTACTGCTGGGACCTCGCCGGGACCTACATTGAAGTGCAGGAGCCCTTTAAATTACCTTCGCGCTCCCGCTGCATCTTGAACTAGGCAGCTTACAAGCGTAAGGCTGCCTGAAGGTACTGTGTTGGGGTTTAACAAAGTAAAATAACTTTACCCTTATTGCGCTATTTTTTCAACCTGGGCTTCCCGGCTTCTGGAAAATATTAGTCACGGCACTTTCTAATTACTAACACATTAGTCCTTTCTTCTTCTGTTATAACGTAACTGAGGACAATATCCTACCAAGATGGGGAAAAGGAAAGCTACTAGCAATCCTACCGAGCAAGGAAGGGCAAAAAGAGCACCTCGACATGCGGCCGAAAACTGCACGCTTACCCAAATTGATGATCTTATAGAGGAAGTGGAGAGTTTGCTAGCCACTAAGCCCTCAAAATCTCGTAGGAAAGATGCTTTTGCCGCCTCTAATGATATAAAATCTTTCTTCGCTCCTGTGAATAGAGACTCGCAGATATCTATATCTCAGGGCATCAGCGCAGAACTTAATAAGTCAGGGATTTTCAATAATCCAATAGAGAGACCTAAATCAAACCTGCCTAGCCAGCAAGATGGTGTATCCCCCCTGCCAAATTGTAATAATCGCTTCTTACCCCTTGCTCTATCATCGCCACCTGGACTAGAGAGAATTATACCAAGGGGAACTGAGGAGCCAGCATCAGTTATAATTACTCAGAAGGAACATCCGGCTGACTCGCAGCTAGCGCAGATAAGAGCTGAAATTTTAAGTCTTAGAGAGCATCTCACAACTTTTACCCACATGATATATGAAAAGCTGGACGGTATATCTGTGGTAATTGGGGACATAAGGAAGTCATCACAAAAATCTGACCCTAACCCCTTGGCAAAGCCAGTTTTAACATCTGAGACACTTATGTCACAGAGGCGTAGGGGCCAAAGGGTTGAAATGGTAACACAGACCACTCATGGGGGCAATAGTGTACTTCCTGTAGCATGTGCTCATAATAAATGTGATACATTCTTGGACACAGGGGCTAACTGGAAGATGCACAGAGAAGGACACTTAGATAAAAGCTCCAAATGCCTCTCAGGAAATTTCCCCCAAAGCCCGATTAGACACGGCGGCTACAATATTTACATGACAAATGTTCCTAAGCTGAGCAATGGCCAATTTGAGCAAGGGGAATCTCTCAAAAATAAAGTCATCCATTGGATAAGAGGGACAAAGAAGTGTAGGTCCATTATAAGGGAGGACATAGTTTTCACACAGAGACTCACAAGAATAGGTTCAACATCAGACCTTATAGGGATAAAATTGACCAGTCAGAATCTAGCCAAGGCCCTTTTGGCACTCGATGGAAGAGAAAGACCTGGTGCCTCATCCCAAGTGACACTTGTCCATAAACTTCCCCAATCATTGATAAACCTGTTTCCACAAGAGAGAAATAATACCATAATGGCCCAGCATCTTGGTGCCCAGAGAAGGGATCAACAGTACAGCCCAACTTCAGCTATAGACTGACGCGAAGCCCCCGTGACTGATGTTGGGACTGATGGCATACTCAGTCTCGATTCCTATATGCCAAAAAACTACTTATCTGATACCTTGGGGGCAGAGCCAAAAGTACATTGCAGTGGCTCGCTAAAAGAGAAGGACCAGCGAGCAATAGCTTGCTCAAATGAGACTAGGGAGAAACTGTCAGAAAATGGGGATGATTATGACCTACCGATTAAGATCTTATCTTGGAATGTAGCAGGGCTGACCCAGAAGACAGCTAACCCTGATTGGTGCAGATTTATAGATCAACACCATATTATTTTATTACAGGAGACATGGGCTCCATCTGTAGTAAATAGAGAGGGTTTTTGGACCTTCCAGAAGACTGCACTTCCATCATTATCGGGCAGGGCTTCAGGGCGGTCTGATAATTTGGCTAAAACACGACCTGTTCCCAAAGGTAAAGGAGATAGCAATACGAGGGATTCATTAGCTGTTGCGGTCGAAATTAGTACTGTTAGAGGTCCTGTTAGCATAATAATTGTAAATATATACATTAGACCTGGCACCCAAAGGACCCAGACTGTCCAGGTGAGTACATTAGCAGATTTTTTTAACTGCCTTCCTGACGGGCGGGGCTTAATTGTTGCGGGCGATTTCAATATGCAATTGAACTGCAGAGATGATAGTCAGCAAGAAGGATCCCAGCCCGCAAACCCATGGGATAGATCTGGGCCGGTGCAAGCCACATCCAAGAAAGAAGGAGGAGCCTTAGAACTACTCGAAGATTTAATAAAAATAAAGGGATTAAGAATAGTAAATGGGAATACCAGATCAGATAACCCGGGGTCGCCTACATATAGGAGAGGCTCATATTCTAGCCACCTGGATTATGTTCTAGTAGATGACACCCTCTGGAAAACCTTAATTGATATGATAATTCTCCCTCGTGTTGACAGTGACCACCTTGCTTTGAGTGCCTCCTTCTCTACTATCTTATTCAGTTCTAAGATATTGACAACACGGACTCTAAATAGTGCCCTCACTAGGATCAATGATTGTAAAAATGTAAAATGGGAACGGGTTGAAGATGATGTAAATTTTCAGCTATTAATTTATAGAATAGTTGCAACAACACTTTCCCCATTGAAACATACAAATACCATATTGGTAGATTTGGTCCATCTCCATAGCATCCTGATTACCCGATTAAAACCACATTTCCAGACGGTAAGGAGGCGGACAGAGACTGGGACTAGAACATCAAGGTGGTTTTCCAACTCCTGCCGCCAGGCTAAAATACAGCTATTGGGAGCACTTAAGGAAGGGAACTGTCGAGAGATAAGGAAAAACAGGATTGTATATAAAGATGTACTTAAGAACGCAAAAAAAGAGTGGGCGACTAGGCTTTGGAATAGGATGGTTGAGGCGTTCCAGAAGAAGGATTCCAATTTATTCTGGAAACTAGTGGCAGACAAAAGTAGCTCTCAAGGAACGGAAAACTACCCTGTAATCCAGCCAGAAACCTGGGTGACGTATTTTTCAAATGTATACAGAAAACCACATATTAGTAGTACTATTACATCTCTCCTAAAACCTAATGACTTTTTTGCCAATACCTTAATGTGGGGGAGTACAACACCACCCAAATTTGATCTGGACCTTTTTTCCCTAAAAGAAACAACAGAGGCTCTCCAATCAATACGTAAAGGGAAGGCCCCTGGTCTCTCTGGCATTCCAGGGGATTTATATCTCTCCAGACCGATAACATGGTCATTGTATCTAAATGCGCTTAGTAATGAGATACTGAGGGGGGGAGGACTTCCTACTACGTGGCAAGGAGCAATTATAGTCCCTATCTATAAGAAAGGGCCAAGGGAACAACCTATCAACTATAGGCCTATCAGTCTTATTGACGTCAGTCAAAAGATATTCACTAAGCAGCTACTGAATAGATTACAGACATGGATAGAGGATTCTCAAATTCTCTCTGATTCCCAGGCAGGCTTCAGAAGAGGGTTGAGTACAATAGACCAGGCATTTAGGTTCAACCTTCTTTGCTGGAAATACCTGTCACTTAATAGAAGCCATTTGTATGTAGCTTTTATCGATTTAAAAGCTGCCTTTGATATGGTACCTCGGGATACATTATGGAAAGTCATGGAGAGTTATCAACCCGATAAGGAACTACTAAGACTGATTAGATACCTACATGAAGGGACTTACGCTCACGTGCGCTGGTCAGAAAGCGGCGATCTAACGGAAGCTATACCTGTCGATAGAGGGGTTAGGCAGGGGTGCATTTTGGCACCTACACTGTTTAACCTTTACATCAACGGTGCTGCGGACCAATTGCTACATTGTAATCATGATACCCCAAGGTTAGCTGGAGCCCCCGTTCCCATTTTAATGTTCGCCGATGACACTTTATTAATTTCAAGAACACCTATGGGCTTACAAAATGAATTGGACACCTTTGTTAATTTTTGCTCTAGCAAAGGACTTGAAATTAATCCAACAAAATCAAAGTTCATGGTTTTTAACCCGCATAAACTATTTAGGGGAAAAATGATGATAGCAGGCCAACCAGTGGAGAGAGTTAGCCAATTTGATTATTTGGGGATTAGGCTAATTGATGACCAACGTTAGTCGGCACAGATCAGGAAGAGTTTGACAGTACCTAGGCAAAGGTCAACAGTGATAGCGAGGAAAATAGCCAATACTTCGGAAGGGGAGATAACACCTGCCATCACCGTTTATAAAGCAGTGGCAGTAGCAGCCTCAATTTATGGTGCTGAGCTTTGGGGACATACTAACTCTAGGTGTCTGACCACGGTTGAAAATCGTTTTTTACTAAACTTCCTGAAGTTGCCGATGAGCACCCCTCTCATCCTGCTCAGATTTGACTTAGCCATAAATGAAATACATAATGAAATTGCACTAAGACCACTAATGTATTGGATTCGTCTTTGGACCTTAGAGTATCGGTCCACTCTCCATATAGCATTAGATGAATTTCTCGCAAATGACAGCGTACTAAAGATCCCTTGGTTCAGACACATTAGAGATACATGTAAATTCCTTAAGATGGAGGAGGTGTGGAGTGCTCCGCACAAATTGACCAAGGCAATAAAGGAGCGTGTAAAAAGGTGCTATTGGGAGAACATTTTGGCCCAAATTTGGTTAAAAAATCATGGCAGTCTGACTCTACAGTTTTTAGACCATAAATGCAGCCCCAAATTTGAGGCCTATATGGATAACGTAAATCCTCCCTATAATAAAACACTATTCATCAAGTTCAGATTAGGGACCCTCCCACTTAAGACATTCACAGCACAATGGAGATCGGAGGACTGCAATTTAATATACTGCCATCATTGTCAAAAGACAAAAGAGTCACTCGCGCACTTTATGTTTTTCTGCCCCAGATATCTGGTACCTAGGAAAAAGTAGATCGCTCCGTTATGTAGGGCAGTTGGGATAAGGGAATGGAATACAGCACTACGATTTTTAACAACTGATACAAATGATAAAATAGTATTTTCTGTTGCGAGATATTTGCGAAGTGCATGGGCCATAAGAACAAGAGAATTGTTATAAACATGTATTTTTTAACATATTGGTTTTAGATCATATTTATTTTATATAACAGGTCTTAACTGGTTGAAGCTAAAGACATAATGGTTGGGACTTTCAGATTTTAAGAATAATGATGATCTGCACTGTTATTTTAGTAAACTATGGAATTTCCTCCCTTTATACCAAACAACTGAGATAAATTATAAAACTGGTTCATCAGGAGTGAGGTATTTGTAGAACATAGGGAGATATGAACAAGAGAATTGTTATAATCACGTGTTTTTAAACAATTTGGTTTTAGATTATATTCATTTTGATAAGTTTTAATTGATGAGAGCCAAATTACAACGACCTAATATTTTATACCCTTTGGGAAGTTAAAATTTTAACAATAGTTTATATTCGTGTATCTTTCAGGGTCCCCAAAGTAAACTGTGTCATCAATCGACATGTTGCACAATCATGTTATGTTTTGTATTGTTTACTTTTATGGCTTCTAGCCGAAATAAAGTTATAAATTGAATTGATTGCTATTTATACATCTGTTTATGAGTAAATCCCCCAGAGAAGCTGTGCTTCATCATATCTGCACCATGTGTTTGTATGGTAAGCCAGTGTTGTTTGATTAGGGGGAACTTTAGTGCATACCATAAATATACATATAAACATATATAAAGAAAATGTCACTACCCAGCGTACATCTGTTTGTGGTATGTAGTGCTGCAGATTCACATGCTGTGCATAGATCGCCATCTAGTGTTGGGCTCGGAGTGTTAAAATTTTTTTTTTTTTTTTTTTTAAGAAGTCTTTTTTTTTTTCGAGCCACTGGATCGAGTGACTCCTCCTCTCGGTGATAGTGCCCAAGGGGCATCGACTCCTTTGCTAGACTGTTTTCCCACAGAAGGGAATAGGAAGGAGTGATAGAGTGAAAGAATGTAAATGTACAACTATATGTAATAAGTAAATAAGATGTCCATGCAAATATAAATGTATATACATATGTACAAATAAGTACTGCAATGACTACAGGCTTCCGGGGAGGAGGGAGGGGGCACATGTATCTGCAGCACTACATGCCATGAACAGACGTACACTGGGTAAGTGACCTTTTCCATTCGGTGGCATGTGTAGCTGCAGATACACATGCTGTGCATAGACTTAAAAGCAGTCCTTCTCCCAATAAAGTGGTGGCTAGCCTGTAGGGGTTGAAGTGGTCTGAAATAGTGTTTTTAGTACTGCTTGACCAACTTTGGCCAGTTGTTTTGATAATACATCCACATAGTAATGCTTTGTGAATGTATGTGTTGTGGACCATGTGACAGTATATGTCTGCCATTGGTATGTTTCCTAAAAATGCCTTATAAGCACCTTTTTTCCTGGTGGAATGTGGTTTAGGAGTGATCAAAAGTTGCCTTTTTGCTTTAATGTAACATGTTTGAATACATCTCACAATCCATCTAGCTAATCCTTGTTTTGAGATAGGATTAACTTTATGTGGTTGTTGGAAAGCAACAAAAAGCAGTTTAGTTTTCCTTAAATCTTTTGTTCTGTCAACTTAGTACATTAGAGCTCTATTAAGGTCAAGAGTGTGTAGAGCTCTTTCATCAGTTGAGTCTGGCTGTGGAAATAAGACTGGCAATTCCACTGATTGGTTAATATGAAAAGGCAAAACTACTTTTGGCAAACATTTTGTACAAATTTATGTTTGTGTACTTGGAAAAATAGTTCCTCCAGAGTGAATGCTTGTATTTCACTCACTCTTTTTAATGAAGTAATTACTATTAAGAAAGCAACTTTCCATGTGAGAAATTGAATACCACATGAATGCATGGGCTCGAATGGTGGTCCCATTAGACTTGTGAGTACAATATTGAGATTCCATACAGGAACTGGTGGAGTTCTGGGTGGAATAATACGTTTAAGTCCTTCCATAAAGGCTTTTATGACAGTAATTCTGAAGAGAGAAGTATGCTGTATGGTTGTAAGTAATCTGATAAAGCAGTGAGATGAATCTTAACCCTTTAAATGCGGGCATCGGCCACTGTCCGACGCCCGCACTACCTCCCTGGTGCGGGTCACGACCAGTGGCCGACACCAGGGAGGATTTCTTTTTTTGTTCCCTGGGAGACACGGAAGCTCATCCGTGTCTCCCCCACCCGCCCCTGTGGCGCGCTGCCGTAACTATGTGGATTTCCCCATCAGAGCAGGAAGCGGCCACAAACGGCCTTCCTCACGTTTGGGAAGGCCTCGTAAGAAAGGGGAGAGTCTCCCTCGGAAAAAAAAAAGGTAGGTGCCTCCCACCCCCACAGGGGCTAAATATTTCTTTTTTTTCTCTTCAAAAGAAAAATAAATGGACAGGGGGTCACCCGTGGACAGGGCGACCCCCTGTGGGGGCAATATAGATATATATATATATATATATAGATATATCTATGTAGATATATCTATCTACATGGATATATCTATAGATAGATCTATACATATATATAGATATATGTATATATATATAGATCTATCTATAGATATATCTATGTAGATATATATATATATATATATATCACTTTTGTCAATACGTGTGTGGTTTCCCTGGGGGCTGCGATCGGCCCCCAGGAAAACCAGACCCCTATATAAAAGTGATATATATATATATATATATATATATCAAAAACGAAGGTGTCCTCATGTGAAAGCGCACTCCCAACAGGTTAATATAAACGGGAAGAAAAAGCAAAGCCAGCAACTCACAGTGAATTCTTTAAGCAGTTTCATTATTCCAGGCCTTAAGTTATAAAATCATCTCTGGACATGTGTTTCAAGGTCAATCCTTTCTTCAGCAGAGAAAAATATAAAAGTGTTTCACCCTCGTAGGTGCAGCCAGTGCTGGAGGTGTTCCAGGCATCTCTTTCTTACTGAAAAGACCGGCATGGAAGGATTGACCTTGAAACACGTGTCCAGAGATGATTTTATAACTTAAGGCCTGGAATAATGAAATCCGTTTATATAACCAGTTGGGAGTGCGCTTTCACATGAGGACAACTTCGTTTTTTATAATTAACCGGCCTGTCCAGCCGGGAAGGCAGCACCACTGCACATCGAAGCAGTTCTGTGTGACTAAAAATGGATTGTCACATAAGAGCAATCAGGTTGGGTTATTCACAGCAAATCTGACAATTTTACTTTGGATTCACCTACAAAGGTTTTGCACTTTGGGTCATTATTTCGTTTGGCTCCAGCAACCCACTTGGGGCAAAATGAAAAAATTGCAGGATTACCACAACCAGCATGCACTGCTCACTTGAGAGGCCCACTGGGGCGGACTAGTATTTAAAGAGACTAATCAGGTGCCTGTAATTAGACAAGCTGAAGCCATGCCAGTCTTTTCAGTAAGAAAGAGATGCCTGGAACACCTCCAGCACTGGCTGCACCTACGAGGGTGAAACACTTTTATATTTTTCTCTGCTGAAGAAAGGATTGACCTTGAAACACGTGTCCAGAGATGATTTTATAACTTAAGGCCTGGAATAATGAAACTGCTTAAAGAATTCACTGTGAGTTGCTGGCTTTGCTTTTTCTTCCCGTTTATATAACATGTTGGGAGTGCGCTTTAACATGAGGGCAACTTCGTTTTTGATAATATATATATATATATATATATATATATATATATATATATATATATATATATTTGCCACCAGTTGTCTTGCAGTTGCAGCTTGCGTCTTCAAAGCAATGCACATACTTCAACTGACGCTTTTCAACTGTAGCTTTTAGGCAGCAATAAAAAAGTCAAGTAAGTATTGTGATTATGTTTCTGCTACAAAAGGGTCAGACTTGTCTAGTGGCAGTTTTAGTGCCATAAAGAAGCGCAGAAGGTTTATATGCCTACTGTAAAGAGCAAATCTGTATTTTATGTAAATAGCTGAGTACATTAGTAGAGTCAGCCATTACCTGCACTATAATACAAATGAAATGTATGTCCGGGGTGGAAGGCGGCTCTGGAGAGATGAAGGGCACTTTTGCTGGGTGGTAATGAGGGAATCCGAGGAGGAGGGAGTGGGAGCACCAATAATGATTGTTGGACTGGGCGCAGGAGGTGCTAAAGACTGTGAAAAATGGTATGTGACAAGGTGTTTTTTAAGTGTCTTGAAAGAACGTGCTGATTGAGGGAAGAAGTGCAGGTAAGGTGGCCTCTACTGTTGCACGTATCTCACACACACCATCGATTTTGTGACTGTCTACGTAGGCTAGTGTTTTAGAGCAACAGTTTAGCCAATAGCACAGATGGCATCTTGATGGATGACTGCTGCGTCACTTGGGTTATAGAGGACAGCTCTGACATAGGATCAGAGACTGAGACATCAGATACTGAGACAGCATCTGAGGGAAAGGACAATGGCGCAGACTCTGGGAGTGATTTTTCAGTCGGAGGAGTCCCATTCGATAACTCCTCTTCCAGTACATTATGAGGGAGGTGATGAGGACAGTCCTGCTGTCCCTTTGCAAGCAGTCTGTGCAACTGGGTAATAGTGGGTTAGCCCAACCCAGAGAGCAGGTGAATGCAGCGGCAAGCAGAGAGAGAGAGTGCTCTCTTGGGAGCTCCCCAATTTAGTTCAGCCTCAAATTCCACAGCCCAAATCGTATTGTGGAGACATCAAAATGATCTATTGCAAAACAAACTGGTTTTGTAAGGCAGGCACCTGTGTTTTTGGTCCTGGGTTCGGCGTCGATTTAGAGAAACACACTAAACCCAAACATTTCTGGAAACTAGACATTCGGGGGAGTCCACAGAGGTGTGACTTGTGTGGATTCCCCAAAGTTTTCTTACCCAGAATACCCTGCAAAGCTTAAATGCTGAATAAAAACTCTATTTTTCTCGCATTTCTGTCACACATACTACAGGAATATGCTGGGATCCACAAAATTCCTACCACCCAGTGATTCCTCACCTGTCCTGATAAAAACACTACCCCACTTGAGTGCCTACACCTAGTGCCTGCGTCAGGAAGGATCACCCCAGGGTCAACAGCTGCCTCATGTAAGGACCAACATTGACCGTTGTGTGATCTATTCCTGTCGCAGGCACCAGGCCTACCCACACAAGTGAGGTACCATTTTTATCGGGAGACTTGGGGGAACGCTGGGTGGAAGGACATTTGTGGCTCCTCTTAGATTCCAGAACTTTCTGTCACTGAAATGTGAGGAAAACTTGTTTTTTTAGCCACATTTTGAGGTTTGCAAAGGATTCTGGGTAACAGAACCTGGTCAGAGCCCCACGAGTCACGCCATCTTGGATTCCCCTAGGTCTCTAGTTTTAAAAAATGCACAGGTTTGGTAGGTTTACCCAGGTGCCGGCTGAGCTAGAGGCCAAAATCTACAGGTAGGCACTTTGCAAAAAACAGCTCTGTTTTCTGTAAAAAAATGGGATGTGTCCACGTTGTGTTTTGGGGCATTTCCTGTCCCGGGCGCTAGGTCTACCCACACAAGTGAGGTATCATTTTTATCGGGACACTTGGGGAAACGCTGGGTGGAAGGAAATTTGTGGCTCCTCTCAGATTCCAGAACTTCCTGTCACCGAAATGTGAGGAAAACTTGTTTTTTTAGCCACATTTTGAGGTTTGCAAAGGATTCTGGGTAACAGAACCTGGGCAGAGCCCCACAAGTCACCCCATCTTGGATTCCCCTAGGTCTCTAGTTTACAAAAATGCACATGTTTGGTAGGTTTCCCTAGGTGCCGGCTGAGCTAGAGGCCAAAATCTATAGGTAGGCACTTTGCAAAAAACAGCTCTGTTTTCTCTCAAAAAATGGGATGTGTCCACGTTGTGTTTTGGGGCATTTCCTGTGGCGGGCGCTAAGCCTACCCACACAAGCGAGGTATCATTTTTATCAGGAGACTTAGGGGAACATAGAATAGCAAAACAAGTGTTATTGCCCCTTATCTTTCTCTACATTTTTTCCTTCCAAATATAAGAGAGTGTGTAAAAAAGACGTCTGTTTGAGAAATGCCCTGCAATTCACATGCTAGTATGGGCACGCCGGAATTTAGGGATGTGCAAATAACCACTGCTCCTCAAAACCTTATCTTGAGCCCATTTTGGAAATGTAAAGGTTTTCTTGATACCTATTTTTCACTCTTCATATTTCAGCAAATGAATTGCTGTATACCCAGTATAGAATGAAAACCATCTGCAGGGTGCAGCTCATTTATTGGCTCTGGGTACCTAGGGTTCTTGATGAACCTACAAGCCCTATATATCCCCGCAACTGTCCAGCAGACGTAACGGTATATTGCTTTCAAAAATCTGACATCGCAGGAAAAAGTTACAGAGTAAAACATAAAGAAAAATGGCTGTTGTTTTCAGCTCAATTTCAATATTTTTTTATTTCAGCAGGAAAACCTTGTAGGATCTACACAAATGACCCCTTGCTGAATTCAGAATTTTGTCTACTTTACAGAAATGTTTAGCTTTTCGGAATCCAGCATTGGTTTCACACCCATTCCTGTCACTAACTGGAAGGAGGCTGAAAGCACCAAAAATAGTAAAAATGGAGTATGTCCCAGTAAAATGCCAAATTTGTGTTGAAAAATGTGGTTTTCTGATTCAAGTCTGCCTGTTCCTGAAAGGTGGGAAGATGTTGATTTTAGCACCAGAAACCCTTTGTTGATGCCATTTTCAGGGAAAAAAACACAAGCCTTCTTCGCAGCCCTTTTTTCCATTTAAAAAAAAAAAAAAAAAAAATTTTCACTGTATTTTGGCTAATTTCTTGGTCTCCTCCAGGGGAAACCAGAAACACTGGGTACCATCAGAATCCCTAGGATGTTGGAAAAAAAGGACGCAAATTTGGCGTGGATAGCTTATGTGGACAAAAAGTTATGAAGGCCTAAGCGCGAACTACCACAAATAGCCAAAAAAGGGCTCAGCACTGGGGGGGGGGAAACGGCCCAGCAGCTAAGAGGTTAATAGAGGAAAAAGCTAAATTTGCTTTTTGTAAATAAAACAAGTAACATACAATATCTTGTACTGATGCTTAAAGTGGATCTATATTTTTAGGTTGGCAGTAAACAAACCGTTTCCACTTGTTTGCATAGCATTGTCTGGTTGTTGGTTTGTGTGCTTGTTTTAGAACTTCCATACATTCTAATGGCAGGTGTAAATATCCAAACTCTATGACTTCAGGAGCCAAATCGCTAAATTGAGTACACTGGGATTGGAATGCCTGATTTGACCCTTGTGCTGTGTTAACAGATCTGGCCTGTTTGGAAGTTTTTGATGGGGTACTACTGACAGATCCAGAAGTGTTGTGTACCAATGTTGGCATGCCCATGTGGGAGCTATGATTATCATGGTGAGAGGTGTGTCACAGTTTGTTGACCAGAAATGGTTGCTATGCATGATGCCATAATTCCCAATAGTTTCATGATAAATCTTACTGTGTAATTCAGATTGGGCTGTAGTTGTGATATGAGGAACTGAAAAGCCTGTATCCTTTGTGGATTTGGGTAGGCTAATGCTTTTTGAGTATTGAGAATTGCACCTAGATAAGGTTGAGCCTGTGCTGGTTGAAGATGAGATTTTTGGTAATTGTGAACCCTAATGTGTGTAGGGTATCTATTGTACATTGAGTGTGTCTTTGGCAGTGTATAATATTGCTTGATTTTATTAGCCAATCATCTAGATAAGGGAAGACATGTATGTGTTGTCTTTTGAGGTGAGCTGCTACTACAGCTAGACATTTTGTGAAAACCCTTGGAGCTGTTATGCTGAAGGGAAGTACTTTGAATTGGCTGCTATTACAAATCTTAAGTATTTGCAGTGAGCTGGATGTATGGGAATAAGGAAGTAAGCGTCTGAGCTCTAAAGCAGTCAAGTAATCATGTTTCTGTAGTAGGGGAAGTATATCCTGTAGAGGGACCATGTGAAAATGTTCTGACAGGATGTATAGATTTAGAGGTCTGAGATCTAGGATGGGTCTAAGAGTACCATCCTTTTTTGGTATAAGGAAATATAGTGAATATACTCCTGTTCCTTTTTGTGATATTGGAACCATTTCTATTGCTCCTTTTAGTAATAGAGATTGTACCTCTTGTTTTAGCAGAACAGTGTGTTCTGGAGAGAGCCTGTGAAAGCAAGGGGGAATATTTGGTGGAGTAGAAAAGAGTTCTATGCAATAACCATTGCTGATAATTGAAAGTACCCACTGATCTGTTGTGATGTTTTGCCAGTGAGAGTGGAATTGTTGCAGTCTTCCTCCCACAGGAGACATGTGGGATGTTGAGGAAGTCATTGTTTTGTGGGAGTGGTAACACTCTTTGAGGTATTAAACTTTCCTCTGGTTCTAAAGTTTTGGCTTCTGTAACAGCCTCTAAATGACACTCTTGGATAATATTGCTGCCTTTGTTTGGGATGGGAGGTGGAAGCCTCTGTAGTTTGGGGTTTGAAGCCTCCCCTAAACCATTGTTGTTTGCGAAAAGAACCCCGAAAAGGTGTGGTATATAGGGCTCCCGTGGTTTTTGCAGTGTCAGAATCCTTTCAGAACTTTTCGATAGTAGAATCTACTTCAGGTCCGAATAGATGCTGTTTATCGAAAGGCATGTTAGGCACTGCCTGTTGTATTTCTGGTTTAAACCCATAGGATCTTAGCCATGCATGTCTTCAGATTGTTATGCTAGTGTTGATACTTCTAGCTGCAGTGTCAGCTGCGTCAAGGGCAGATCTAATCTGGTTATTAGTGATTGCTTGTCCCTCTTCAACAATTTGTTGCGCTCTCTTCTGGTGCTCTTTGGGTAGATATTGCAAGAACTCTTGCATTTCATCCCAGTGTGCCCTGTCATACCTTGCTAACACGGCTTGGGAACTGGCAATACGCCATTGGTTAGCTGCTTGTGTGGCTACCCTTTTACCCGCAGCATCAAACTTCCTACTTTCCTTGTCAGGGGGAGGAGTATACCCTGAAGTCTGGCTATTAGCCCTTTATCTAGCGGCACTAACAACAATGGAGTCTTTTGGCACTTGTTGGGAAATGTAGACTGGGTCTGTTGGCGCAGGCTTATATTTTTTTTAATCAATTCTTGGGGTTAAAACCCTAGCTTTGACTGGTTCCTTAAATATATTTAGCATAACAGGCAGGATGGGTAAGCACTGGTAGTGTGAGTGGGTAGAGGATAATATATTAAAAAGAAAATCCTCCTCCAATGGTTCTGCAGGCATCTGAACCCCACGGTATGCAGCTGCCCTAGATATGACCTGAGTGTAAACTGTACTATCCTCTGGTGGTGAAGGTTTAGTAGAATAGAGATCTGGGTCATTTGATGGTATAGGATCGGAGTCATACAAGTCTCAAGGGTCCACTGTATCTCCCTCTGAGTATGTGTGGGAGTGTGATGGTGAGGGTAGTGGTGCTGGGGTAGTAGGTGGTGGAGAAAAAGAAAGCTGTGGCGAATGTGGTGGAGAGAGCTGGAGAGGAGCAGTGTCAAGAGATTCCTCTTGGTCTGTGGAGGAGGTGAAGCAATAATTTTTCCTGTCTCCTTATGGATATGTATCCTTATCTGTCTACTGTCCATAACCTCAAAGATTGGCTGGATATCAGAGTCCTCAGATTGATATTCAGATTGTTTTATGCCTCTAGAGGATTGTTCAGTAGTTTTATGCTTTAGACGGCTCGTAAGTCCTGTCTCTTCTGTATAGAAGGATGTTTTCGGCTCCGAAACGGTACTTTGTTTTTTTGGTCCCAAAGATAGCAGCCGAGGTTTCGGATCCGAAGCCGAATGCTGTATTTTCGACTCTGAACAGTGTAGACATCGGCTCGGAGGTGGAGCTTTTTATCTTTTTGCTCGACTCCGGCACCGAAACAGGCATCGCCTGTTGATGGGGGGAATTGGCATTTTTAGGCGACGAATCAGGTTGCCGACAAATTTCTTTCAGGTGAGACAATGGCTTTCCAGCAGTGGTGCACCCAAGGCCTTAATGGATTTCTTGGAAGTGGGCGTAGGGGCAGGTGTACATACATTCTGAGCTGCTGTGATAGGCTTGCTGTCTTCCTCTGATTCTGCTTCGGAGTCAGTGTCCTGAATCGAAACAGCCGTCTGTGCCTGATCCTCCTCTAGGGTGTCACTGGACTCTGTATATTTCTGTATATATTCTGTATATTTTTCAATGCCATTTCGAGTCTTCTTGATCTCCGGTCACGCAGTGTCTTTTTCGACCGAACCGACCGACAGGTTTCACAATCTTCCTCTCGATGTTCTGGGGAAAGGCAAAGATTACATACCACGTGCTGATTAATGTAAGGGAATTTCGTGTGGCATCGAGGACAAAATCGGAATGGAGGCCGATCAGGCTATGGCGAGATAGGCCTGATCAGGCCCAAGAAAGGCGCAAGTGCCTGAAAGGGCGTTTTCTTGATCTTGACGGTATTATTGGATCGATTGCAGATGTAAACACGGTCTAAACAATACCGACGGTAGAATAAAGCTAATATAAAGTTTCTGAATTGAAAGTCTCGGAGCAACAGGAAAAACGCCCGAACCCCGACGGCGGAAAGAACACAATCTAACAAAGGAGTCGATGCCCATGCGCAAGAGGAGGAGTCACTCG
The DNA here is from genome assembly GCF_031143425.1 of Pleurodeles waltl. NCBI lineage: Eukaryota > Metazoa > Chordata > Amphibia > Caudata > Salamandridae > Pleurodeles > Pleurodeles waltl. The sequence goes on along the minus strand of NC_090444.1, from coordinate 865,892,826 downwards.
ATCCCGTGGCTCAAAAAAAAAAAAAGACTTCTTCGAAGAAAAACAACTTGTAACACTCCGAGGCCAACACTAGATGGCGATCTGCAGTTACACATGCCACCGAACATATATACACACACACACACACACACACCTAGATATATAAATATTCCCCAAAATGTACAACATACGTATATATAACAAATGTCTATATGTACATATAGAGCTATCGACCTATGTATATTTCTTGTGAATTTGTTTACACCTTGTGTAACGAATAGCCCCAAGCCTGTTTTGGACCCCACTGTTCTGACCCTTATGTGAGTTTGGAAGTTTTTTAGTGTTAGGAAGATCATCTTGAGTTGTAGTAGGTGTATGTGCTTTACTTCTTCTGTGGAACTCCATAGGCCCCTGAGTTCTTTGATCATGATGCATGCTCCACAAAGCTGTGTGGGATGCACCTCTTGTTCTGGTTATAGTGTGACTTGGATATTTTCTAAGTAGCAATGTGCACTGTATTTATGTATGTTCAACTGGTTCCTGGGCCAGCATAAGTGAATTTGAAAAATGGTTCATGCGGTGTGTGAAGGCCATGAAACAGTAACAACCGTTAACTGTGTAATGGTTACCTTTAATCTATACTGTGCACAGGGGGGTTTGGACCACACCATTTGTGATGAGTTCCCTTTTGCAGCAAGTGAATGTATGCCTTTACTTGACTGGATTACCCAGCTGATAATGGGCAAAGGTGAGATACAGTAACTATTGAACATGTTCTGTCAACAACGTGCTCTGCATGCATTTGTTACCTTGCAGTATAATTAGAAAGGTGCACCTTGTAACCTTTCTTTTTTGACTTTATGTAGTTGGATAAGTGGTGTAATGTAAAATAACCTGATAGAGGTGAGTTTGCATTGTATTGGCAGGAATAGAGTATGATGCGCAGCAGGACCTGGTCGGAGGGCCAGATACTGTGAGGGACCCCTACTGTATGGTCCCCAGTAAGCTTTGCCATGTGCATGCTTTGAGGTGATGATCATTCACTGTGTGTGTGTGTATTTTATTATATATATATATATATATATATATATATATACACACACACACACACACACACACATACACACACACACATATATATTTTCTTATTTTTCCTTTTTCTTTTTATGTGATGGAGGGTTGGCCTCCCACCACCTTATGTGGCATATTTGAATGTTGCGGCCAAACCCACTGGCCGGCCCTGTGGGGAACATTGTGAGGTCATGGTCAGGCCCCTTCAAGAGTCGCCAGCCCCATCATGGTGTCAGGATCTGTCTCCTTGTTAGGAGCTGACTGGCACTGTCTTTGGGTCGGCACGCCCCATTTTCTGGTCAAGATTAGTCTCCTCCATTGAAGCGGTCTCTCTCTCTTTTTTTGTAATTGTTTTTTTTAAGTGAACGACCATAATGGTTGGGGTGCCACGCCCCACCATGTGGTTGTGTTCATTTTGTGTAGTGAGGCCAAACTCTGTTGGTGAAAGGGTATTGTGTTGTCTTTGTGGACGTGGTCCCTTAATACGGTTCCGCCACCTTTTCTTATGCTGAAGGGAACTACTTTGAATTGGCTGCTATTACAAATCTTAAGTATTTGCAGTGAGCTGGATGTATGGGAATAAGGAAGTAAGCGTCTGAGCTCTAAAGCAGTCAAGTAATCATGTTTCTGTAGTAGGGGAAGTATATCCTGTAGAGGGACCATGTGAAAATGTTCTGACAGGATGTATAGATTTAGAGGTCTGAGATCTAGGATGGGTCTAAGAGTACCATCCTTTTTTGGTATAAGGAAATATAGTGAATATACTCCTGTTCCTTTTTGTGATATTGGAACCATTTCTATTGCTCCTTTTAGTAATAGAGATTGTACCTCTTGTTTTAGCAGAACAGTGTGTTCTGGAGAGAGCCTGTGAAAGCAAGGGGGAATATTTGGTGGAGTAGAAAAGAGTTCTATGCAATAACCATTGCTGATAATTGAAAGTACCCACTGATCTGTTGTTATGTTTTGCCAGTGAGAGTGGAATTGTTGCAGTCTTCCTCCCACAGGAGACATGTGGGATGTTGAGGAAGTCATTGTTTTGTGGGAGTGGTAACACTCTTTGAGGTATTAAACTTTCCTCTGGTTCTAAAGTTTTGGCTTCTGTAACAGCCTCTAAATGACACTCTTGGATAATATTGCTGCCTTTGTTTGGGATGGGAGGTGGAAGCCTCTGTAGTTTGGGGTTTGAAGCCTCCCCTAAACCATTGTTGTTTGCGAAAAGAACCCCGAAAAGGTGTGGTATATAGGGCTCCCGTGGTTTTTGCAGTGTCAGAATCCTTTCAGAACTTTGATAGTAGAATCTACTTCAGGTCCGAATAGATGCTGTTTATCGAAAGGCATGTTAGGCACTGCCTGTTGTATTTCTGGTTTAAACCCATAGGATCTTAGCCATGCATGTCTTCAGATTGTTATGCTAGTGTTGATACTTCTAGCTGCAGTGTCAGCTGCGTCAAGGGCAGATCTAATCTGGTTATTAGTGATTGCTTGTCCCTCTTCAACAATTTGTTGCGCTCTCTTCTGGTGCTCTTTGGGTAGATATTGCAAGAACTCTTGCATTTCATCCCAGTGTGCCCTGTCATACCTTGCTAACACGGCTTGGGAACTGGCAATACGCCATTGGTTAGCTGCTTGTGTGGCTACCCTTTTACCCGCAGCATCAAACTTCCTACTTTCCTTGTCAGGGGGAGGAGTATACCCTGAAGTCTGGCTATTAGCCCTTTATCTAGCGGCACTAACAACAATGGAGTCTTTTGGCACTTGTTGGGAAATGTAGACTGGGTCTGTTGGCGCAGGCTTATATTTTTTTAAATCAATTCTTGGGGTTAAAACCCTAGCTTTGACTGGTTCCTTAAATATATTTAGCATAACAGGCAGGATGGGTAAGCACTGGTAGTGTGAGTGGGTAGAGGATAATATATTAAAAAGAAAATCCTCCTCCAATGGTTCTGCAGGCATCTGAACCCCACGGTATGCAGCTGCCCTAGATATGACCTGAGTGTAAACTGTACTATCCTCTGGTGGTGAAGGTTTAGTAGAATAGAGATCTGGGTCATTTGATGGTATTGGATCTGAGTCATACAAGTCTCAAGGGTCCACTGTATCTCCCTCTGAGTATGTGTGGGAGTGTGATGGTGAGGGTAGTGGTGCTGGGGTAGTAGGTGGTGGAGAAAAAGAAAGCTGTGGCGAATGTGGTGGAGAGAGCTGGAGAGGTGATGGCTTCTCCTTTCTCTTAAATATTTTTCCTGGTGGTGGAGCAGTGTCAAGAGATTCCTCTTGGTCTGTGGAGGAGGTGAAGCAATAATTTTTCCTGTCTCCTTATGGATATGTATCCTTATCTGTCTACTGTCCATAACCTCAAAGATTGGCTGGATATCAGAGTCCTCAGATTGATATTCAGATTGTTTTATGCCTCTAGAGGATTGTTCAGTAGTTTTATGCTTTAGACGGCTCGTAAGTCCTGTCTCTTCTGTATAGAAGGATGTTTTCGGCTCCGAAACGGTACTTTGTTTTTTTGGTCCGAAAGATAGCAGCCGAGGTTTCGGATCCGAAGCCGGATGCTGTATTTTCGACTCTGAACAGTGTAGACATCGGCTCGGAGGTGGAGCTTTTTATCTTTTTGCTCGACTCCGGCACCGAAACAGGCATCGCCTGTTGATGGGGGGAATTGGCATTTTTAGGCGACGAATCAGGTTGCCGACAAATTTCTTTCAGGTGAGACCATGGCTTTCCAGCAGTGGTACACCCAAGGCCTTAATGGATTTCTTGGAAGTGGGCGTAGGGGCAGGTGTACTCACTTTCTGAGCTGCTGTGATAGGCTTGCTGTCTTCCTCTGATTCTGCTTCGGAGTCAGTGTCCTGAATCGAAACAGCCGTCTGTGCCTGATCCTCCTCTAGGGTGTCACTGGACTCTGTATATTTTTCAATGCCATTTCGAGTCTTCTTGATCTCCGGTCACGCAGTGTCTTTTTCGACCGAACCGACCGACAGGTTTCACAATCTTCCTCTCGATGTTCTGGGGAAAGGCAAAGATTACATACCACGTGCTGATTAATGTAAGGGAATTTCGTGTGGCATCGAGGACAAAATCGGAATGGAGGCCGATCAGGCTATGGCGAGATAGGCCTGATCAGGCCCAAGAAAGGCGCAAGTGCCCGAAAGGGTGTTTTCTTGATCTTGACGGTATTATTGGATCGATTGCAGATGTAAACACGGTCTAAACAATACCGACGGTAGAATAAAGCTAATATAAAGTTTCTGAATTGAAAGTCTCGGAGCAACAGGAAACACGCCCGAACCCCGACGGCGGAAAGAAAACAATCTAACAAAGGAGTCGATGCCCATGCGCACTATCACCAAGAGGAGGAGTCACTCGATCCCGTGGTTCAAAAAAAAAAAAAGACTTCTTCGAAGAAAAACAACTTGTAACACTCCGAGGCCAACACTAGATGGCGATCTGCAGCTACACATGCCACCGAACATATATACACACACACACACACACCTAGATATATAAATATTCCCCAAAATGTACAACATACGTATATATAACAAATGTCTATATGTACATATAGAGCTATCGACCTATGTATATTTCTTGTGAATTTGTTTACACCTTGTGTAACGAATAGCCCCAAGCCTGTTTTGGACCCCACTGTTCTGACCCTTATGTGAGTTTGGAAGTTTTTTAGTGTTAGGAAGATCATCTTGAGTTGTAGTAGGTGTATGTGCTTTACTTCTTCTGTGGAACTCCATAGGCCCCTGAGTTCTTTGATCATGATGCATGCTCCACAAAGCTGTGTGGGATGCACCTCTTGTTCTGGTTATAGTGTGACTTGGATATTTTCTAAGTACCAATGTGCACTGTATTTATGTATGTTCAACTGGTTCCTGGGCCAGCATAAGTGAATTTGAAAAATGGTTCATGCGGTGTGTGAAGGCCATGAAACAGTAACAACCGTTAACTGTGTAATGGTTACCTTTAATCTATACTGTGCACAGGGGGGTTTGGACCACACCATTTGTGATGAGTTCCCTTTTGCAGCAAGTGAATGTATGCCTTTACTTGACTGGATTACCCAGCTGATAATGGGCAAAGGTGAGATACAGTAACTATTGAACATGTTCTGTCAACAACGTGCTCTGCATGCATTTGTTACCTTGCAGTATAATTAGAAAGGTGCACCTTGTAACCTTTCTTTTTTGACTTTATGTAGTTGGATAAGTGGTGTAATGTAAAATAACCTGATAGAGGTGAGTTTGCATTGTATTGGCAGGAATAGAGTATGATGCGCAGCAGGACCTGGTCGGAGGGCCAGATACTGTGAGGGACCCCTACAGTATGGTCCTCAGTAAGCTTTGCCATGTGCATGCTTTGAGGTGATGATCGTTCACTGTGTGTGTGTGTGTTATATATATATATCTATATAATAATACACACACACACACACACACACATATATTTTCTTATTTTTCCTTTTTCTTTTCATGTGATGGAGGGTTGGCGTCCCACCACCTTATGTGGCATATTTGAATGTTGCAGCCAAACCACAGCCGGCCCTGTGTGGAACATTTTGAGGTCATTGTCAGGCCTCTTCAAGAGTCACCAGCCCCATCATGGTGTCGGGATCTGTCTCCCTGGTAGGAGCTGACTGGCACGCCCCATCATCTGGTCAAGATCAGTCTCCTCCATTGAAGCTGTCTCTCTCTCTTTTTTGTGATTTTTTTTATTTTAAATGAACGACCATAATGGTTGGGGTGCCAAGCCCCACCATGTGGTCGTGTTCATTTTGTGTTGTGAGGCCAAACTCTGTTGGTGAAAGGGTATTGTGTTGTCTTTGTGGACGTGGTCCCTTAATAGGGTTTGTAAGTTTTCCTATGTGAGTGTTGTAGGAGGCTGGCCTGACTTATAGTGGGTACCTTGTGGTACCTACACCTTCTGCCAGGTCCAGTTATCCCTTATTAGTAGAATAGAGGTGTTTCTAGCAGCTTAGGCTGATAGAGGTAGCTATGGCAAAGCAGCTTAGGCTCAACTAGGAGACATGCAAAGCTTCTACTATACCATTTATATCATATAACAGAATATTACAAGAAAACACAATACTCAGAGTTACTAAAAATAAAGGTACGTTATTTTAGTGACAATGGGGGTCATTACAACCCTGGCGGACGGTGTTCAAGCAGCGGAAATACCGCAAACAGGCCGGCGGGCAAAAAAAGTGAATTATGACCCTGGCGGAAACCGCCAACAAAGACAGCCACTTTAACACTTCGCCCGCCACGGCAGTACAGACAAGCAGCGCGGCGGTCATCGCCAACAGACAGGCGGGAGACAATGTACCGCCCACAGTATTACAACCCACCAATCCGCCACCTTTTCCGGGGCGGATTCACTGTGGATAAAAACACGGCGGAAACAGCTTTTGCTATGGGAAAACGCTCACCTGAACATATCCCACGAGGAACGAGGAATCCATGGAGCCGGAACTCCAAATACTCCCTGCCCTTGTCTTTCTGCTCCTCTATGACCAACAGCTACGTAGGCGCCGAAGACAACGGTGAGTACTGCACCTACAACACGGGGGAGGGGGGAGGCAAAAGTTAGGGGGACACCCACCAAACACCCCCACCCCCACCCTTGCATATTACAACATACACACCAATGCATTCACAAAAAATCACAGTAACAACCCACAATCCCCCCGGAAGAATGAAAACACAAAGTGAAAATCGGTCAAACATTGTAATGTGCCAATATGCATGTCATACAAAAATATACAGATATATATTTGAAAATCAGTCATAATTATATACAATACGAGAAGTAGTGCAGATATGTACATAACAATGTCCGTGCACCATCAGTCCAAAAATACATGGGCGAGGCCCACAAACGATACCTGACCACAATCGGAGAGAACACTGCCGGGGCATCAGATAGAAATACTACAGGGACCTCAGGGGGAAGGGAAGGGGGTCACCTCAGCCGGTGACTGCAAAGCCAGATCCACGATGGGGCTCCATGCCCATTTATGCCATCCTGGGGAGTGCAAAGCCACAGTCTCTCAAGTCTATACAGTGGGTGGGTTGCCCACCTTGCCATCCTGGGGAGAGCAAAGCCACAGTCTCTCAAGTCAATACAGTGGGTGGTTTGCCCACTGTGCCATCCTGGGGAGTGCAAAGCCACAGTCTCTCAAGTCAATACAGTGGGTGTTTTGCCCACTGTGCCATCCTGGGGAGTGCAAAGCCACAGTCTCTCAAGTCTATACAGTGGGTGTTTTGCCCACTGTGCCATCCTGGGGAGTGCAAAGCCACAGTCTCTCAAGTTGATGCAGGTCTCTACTGGTACTGGGGGGGACTGGTGCCCAGACTGGATGAGTCTCCCCGTGAAAGGTCGTGTCCTGTCACTGTCCCAGCTGCACATGGGATAAGGATGCCTGATGTGGCGATCCATTCATTCCTACCCGGTGCATTGCCCTGTTCAGCGGTGCTTTGCCATGGCGGTCTTTGCCCTGTTCAGCGGTGCTTTGACATGGCGGTCTTTGCCCGGTTCAGCGGTGCTTTACCATGGCGGTTCAGGACTGTTCAGCAGTGCTTTGCCATGGCAGTCTTTGCCCTGTTCAGCGGTGCTTTGACATGGCGGTTCAGGACTGTTCAGCGGTGCTTTGCCATGGCGGTCTTTGCCCTGTTCAGCGGTGCTTTGACATGGCGGTTCTGATAAGGACATTGGTGTGTGGCATGACGTCTTCTACACTGGACATTGGTGTGTGGCATGATGTTCTCTACACTGGACATTGGTGTGTGACATGACGTTCTCTACACTGGACATTGGTGTGTGGCATGACGTTTCATCATTGCCCAGCGGGGCTCTGGCAGTCGGGAACCTCCTGGGCACTGACTCTGGCGGTGGTCTCCCGACCAGTGACGATACTTGTGCCCTCCTGGGCTGTGACTCTGGCGGTGGTCTTCTGACCAGTGATGATACTTGGGCCCTCCTGGGCACTGACTCCGGCGGTGGTCTCCTGACCAGTGACGATACTTGGGCCCTCCTGGGCACTGACTCCGGCGGTGGTCTCCTGACCAGTGACGATACTTGGGCTCTCCTGGGCTGTGACTCTGGCGGTGGTCTCTGGACCAGTAACGACGGTGCTGGCGGTTGTGTCTTGACCGCCGGAAATGATGGCGCACTTCTCCGCCATGACACTCACAACAGGTTGGGGAGACTTCCTCTGGCCCTTCCCCACCTTTGGTGGAGTCACAGCTGACTCTCCAATCCCCTTGGAACCCATGTCAATTGTTTTCCCACCAGGAGTCTTAACACGGTCCTGTCGTTCACTCTCCAATTTTAGAGCCTTTACAGGGGGTGGGCTGCCAGTGCCTTGGCTCCGGGTCCTACTGCCTGCCCTGGTGGCCGGTGCACTCCAAAAACCTTGAACAGGCACCACTGGTATTGGAGGCTTTTTGGCTGAGGCGCTACGACGGGACTGATGAATTGGAGGGGGGGGGGCAAAAAGGTCAACTTTACAGAGGGACAGTTTCTGACGAACACTGGGATGGGTAGATGGAGGGGGTCTGGGAGTGGAGGAAGAGGAGGTGGTTGTCGGAGGTGTCACTTTAGCTGTTTTGGGTGCAGGTGCGGGTACTGGAGGCTGTCGTGAGGTGGATGGATGTTGGGTGAGTGATTGCCGGCGTTTGTGTACTTTGGGAGGGGGCGTCACAGACACACTGGGAGAGGACACAGGGGACATGTAAATGGCAGTGGAGGTGGTGAGTGCAGGTGAGCGGCTTGTGGTGCTGGGTGTCCTGGTGCGATTCATGGTGCCTGTAGATGTGGTGCATGCAGGTGTGTGTGTAGACGAGACTGGGAGGGAGGAGGGAGAAGAGGAGGAGGGGGACAAAGTAGAGGCAGTTGATGTTGTTGTGTCTGTATGTGGGTGAGTCTTGCATGAGTGCCTGTGGTGTGTGTGGTGCCTATGTTTGCTTGAGCTACTTGTGTGCATGCTGGTCTGTAAGTGTGCTTCAGATGGGCTGAGGTACAGGAGATTGGGTCTGGGTGGAAGAAGTTGGAGGGGGGAGGCTAGACACAGGGACAATGGCTGCCATCAGTGCTGAGGCCAGAGATTGCAGGGTTCGCTGAAGGACAGCCTGACCAGAATGAATGCCCTCCAGGAATGCATTACTGTGTTGCAACTCTCGTTCTACACCCTGGATGGCATTCACAATGGTAGACAGCCCAACAGTGAGTGACCTGAGGAGGTCAACGGCCTCCTCACTGAGGGCAGCAAGGGTGACTGGGGCAGGGCCTGAGGTGCCTGGGGCGAAGGTGATGCCCACTCTCCTGCGTGAGCGGGCACGGGGCAAAGGCTGAGGGGCTGCTGGGAGGGCGGTCCTGGTAGGGGAGGTGGTGGCTGTACCTGTAGAGGTGGGGGGCACAGATGGTGCCGCCACCACAAGGGAGCCCACATCGTCGAACGAGTCCGTGTCGCTGCTTGGTGATCCGGTGGCCGACGTGAAGCTCTCCTCGCCCTCCGTCCCACTGGTGCATTCAGAGTCCGTGGTGTGGCCCTCCATGGCCATGTGGGATGCAGCTCCCTCGTGCTCCGGTGCCACTGTACCTCCGCCTGTTGATGCTGATGTACAAAAGGAAAGGGAGAGCGAAAAAGGGGGGAGACAGAAGAAAGAGAGTTTTAGTGCATGGCATACCGCTACCATTGGCAGACAACACAAACGCAGCTGCCCCCTGTATTACGCCGTGCTCCTGCCCTCTGCACATGCAATTTCTGGGATATGGCCTATATGGCAATGATGGACATCTGCGCACATGGATGCCACAAGGGCAACTATACCTCGACATGGCACTCTGCTGAGGTGGGGTAGAGTGCCACATGGCCTACATTACGGAGGGGCCTTGCCTACCTAACTCGCCCTGGCCTAGGGACACCCACACCCCACCTCCCCCACCCAGACACCTCCACTGCAAGCAAAGTCCGCAGAATGAGAGTGTACTCACCGCCTTGTGTCTGCTGTGATGCCCTCAAGCGCCCATCCAAATCCGGGTAGGCCACCGCCAGGATCCAGAACATCAGGGGGGTCATGGTGCGACGGGCACCCCTCCAACGTTGGGAGTCCATCCCCAGCTGAGCCTCCACCGTCTTCTTGCTGCAGCGGCGAATGTCCTCCCATCTCTTCCGGCAGTGGGTGCCCCGTCTCTGGTGGGCCCCCAGGGTCCGGACCTCCTTGGCGATGGCACGCCAGATGTCCCTCTTCTGATGGGCGCTGACCTACATGACATGCACAAGGGAAGAGGAACAGTCATTACCAACTGCACCGTCGTTGTGAGTGGCCCCCTCCCTACTCTGGCCATTTGCCCATTCATTCACATGCATTAACGTTCTATGAACTCTGCCCCCTTCCCTCTTCCAACCAGCCCTCTCCACCCAGGCCTAGCCCATACAACGTGCTCCCTGTGTACTAACCTGTTGGTCTGGAGGACCGTAGAGTAGCGTGTACTGGGGGAGGACCCCGTCTACTAGTTTCTCCAACTTCTGTGCAGTGAAGGCAGGGGCCCTTTCCCCAGACGCAGCAGCCATCGTCGCTTCCAGACCGAGGTCACAGAAGCACTTGTAGTGTAGGTCCTCTCCTGTCGAAGGTCAGGTATCTAGTGATTGAACAGATAGAAAATGGCGGTGACGTCCGCGGCGGTGCGCATCATCACCGCCAGCGCACCTGTTCATTGGCTCCTGGGACCCATAGGGTCCAATGTTAACCAATGCAGCACTGCGCTGCGATCTACGACCGCCTACCGCAACGGTGTGCAACGCCAGCGCAGTTACCCCACAGTCCCATTGTCCCACTTTAGAGGTAAGGCAGCCGCCATTTCAGGGGCCCACATGGCTTCATTTACTACTGCGTCACATATAGCTAGGCCTACACTTAACACACATACAGGAAGGGTTTTGTGAGTGGTGTAGTCTTGTGTGTGACTCTGGGTACATACCTGGAGGAATAATGACTGGTTCTTCGCTGTTGTCCTTCGTAGGCACCGTCTGCTGGGACATATGAGGAGATGGCGGAATCCTCCGGTGTACAGACCGCTGGTGGACCTGTTGACAATGGAAGAGAGACATGTCATCGTAACCTACCGGTTTGACCGTGCCACAATCCAGGAACTATGTACCCAGTTAGAGCCAGACCTGAAGTCACCAATCCGCCATCCGACTGGAATCCCCCTGACGTGCAGGTGCTGTCAGTGCTCCATTTCCTTCAAACAACTGTGGCAAGGCATCAGGGATGTCACAGCCTATGTTTTCCAACGTGTTGTCCAGAGTGTTGTCTGCCTTGCTGAAACACGTAAGGAGATACATCATTTTCCTTGAGGTGCAGGATTTGCCTACAGTGAAAGGTGACTTCTATGCCCTTGGACATATCCCCAACGTCATAGGTGCTATTGATGGGACCCAGGTAGCTCTGGTCCCCCCCCACAGGAGTGAACAGGTGTACAGGAACCGGAAGAGTTATCATTCGATGAATGTCCAGATGGTCTGTTTGGCAGACCAGTACATCTCGCAGGTAAATGCTATGTTCCCTGGTTCAGTGCATGACGCCTACATCCTGCGGAATAGCAGCATCCCTGATATGATGGGTCAACGCCAGAGGCACCGTGTATGGCTATTGGGGGACTCTGGTTATCCCAACCTGTCCTGGCTATTGAACCCAGTGAGGAATCCCAGGACCAGGGCAGAGGAACGGTACAATGAGGCCCATGGGCAGACTAGGAGGGTGATCGAACGCACCTTCGACCTCCTGAAGGCCAGGTTCAGGTGCCTCCATATGACAGGTGGATCCCTATTCTACTCACCGAAAAAGGTGTGCGACATCATCATCGCCTGCTCCATGCTTCATAATTTGGCTTTGCGACGCCAGGTGCCTTTTCTGCAGGAGGATGATCCCGATGACGGTTTTGTAGCAGCTGTGGAGCCTGTGGACAGTGATGAGGATGAAGCTGATGACGAAGACAACGACAACAGGGAGTCACTCATACAGCAATATTTCCAGTGACACACAGGTGAGAACATTTTTATTTTTAGCATTACATTAACTTTCACACGTCTACCTCTATCCTGTTTTTTGATTTAAATCACTATTTGGTAACTGAGTTGTACCCTTCCATTACGATTTCACAGGTGTGGTTACCTACGTGTCAACTGCTTGCATCCTTCAAGGGCTTGTGATGTGTGACATAGGTATGTTAGCTTTACAGTGGTACACCCATTATGACACTGTCATTGATTATACATTTTTACTAAATCACAGACTGACTCCAGATTGTTTTGTGTTTCAAGAGTGTTTATTTAAGTGCTCAGAAATGGGAGGGGGTTGTAAAATGAGGATGGGTGATGGTGGAGGAATGTCCATGGCAGAGTCCAGTCTATTAGTCTCACAGATGCACTGCCCATCTGGGCATAGGAAGTGGAGCTGGGGCAGTTTAAGTATGGACAGGGTAACAAAGTGGGACAGTGGGAGGACAATCAGGGTGGTCTCATTTCCTGGCGTGGGTCTTGCCATCTTGCTCTGTCCTGTTCCTGGATCTCAGGGACCGCTTGCGTGGTGGTTGTCCGTCTGCAGGGGCTGGGGTGCTGGTGTGTTGGTCCTGTGGCGGGGCGTCCTGTCCACTAGCGCCGGCGGAGGTGGTGGGCAGTTCATCGTCCTGGCTAGTGTCAGGGGCCCCTTGGAGTGCCACAGTGTCCCTCAAGGTCTGCTGTATGTCCTTCAGCACCCCTACGATGGTGCCCAGGGCAGAGCTGATGGTCCTGAGCTTCTCCCTGAACTACCCTCTGATAAGCCTACTGCTCGACCACACTACCACAAAATAGAGCATTCGAATTATCTCTTTTTGCCACTATCTTACCTCTAAGGGGAACCCTTGGACTCTGTGCATGCTATTTCTTACTTTAAAATAGTACATACAGAGCCAACTTCCTACAATGCAGAACAAATTTAAATCAGAGGATGTGTTGACACAGTAAATGGAAATCTGAGAGGATGGATGGACACAAGAATCAGTTGATGGATGAAAGGCTTTAATGATGAATAGCAAAGTGAAACAAAGGAGGTATGGATAGATATATGGATGGATGCATGCGTAGATGCTGGATGTGTGACAGGATAGGTGGGTGGATGGAATTGTCACTGGCTAGATAGAATGGTGAAAGACTAAACAATGGATAAAAAAAAATATATGGATGACAGACCGTAAAGGTAAAACAATGCATATCTGAGAGTGGATTTTAGATAGTGTATGGAAGGGTGAAAGAATAAATGAATATATGCTTGGATGGAAGAGACAAGGGACCTCTTATAGCGATAGTTGGGCTCACTTGCTTGGTCCCATCAGAGCTGCGTTTCAAAGTGGGGCGTATTTTAAGTTTCTGTCTGCTTTCATTCTGTAACTCATAACTATCCCAGTGCTAGATTCATACTATCTCTTTTTCCATGAGAAGCATCCTTTTCCCTCACAAGCTATCAATATGTAACAAACCTGTATCAACTCAAGACCCCGGTGCTTTGCCCATCTGCAACCCAGCCACTAGAATAATATTCCCTGAAACTAAAGAGTGCTATCTCCCTGCACACCGTGAAACTATCCATCAAGATCCACCTCCTCTTAAACGAAGATCCACAGTTGCATAGCCTAGCATGCCCAGCAACGCCTCTGTACCTGGACTGTCCTCTAGGCCTTTTACGTGCAGACCTGTTTTGTATTTTTCCACACCATTCTGTTTTCCTCACATACCCCCTAAAATGGTTTACACTGTCAATTTAATTTTTGTAGCCCAGGTATATCCTTTTTGGTCAAATTAAATATAAATACCAAAATGCCAAAACAACAAATGTCACCAAAGCAGCCTATGTGTGCTTTTGGTATTTATGAGAGAAGAGCCCCCACTGTTCACAGGACAGTACACTTCACAAAAAATCCAACTCTTCTATTGTCTAACCTGGGCTCAGATTACCACTGCTTTCCAGTCTGTCAGAATCCTGAGAACCCTTCAGACAGTCGTTTTCCTCTGTTGTAACCCAAAATGGTATAGGCGAACTAGTGGAAATCACAGCACCTGAAAATGAAATACATTAATCATGGATTTGTAATCTTACAAGAATTAGACCTGCATTTTCCTAATATTCATTTTCTTATACATTCTTTTTACAAATTTTCAACAACAAACAATTCCCCCAGTTGTATTTAAACCAAATTCTTGCGATATAGAGAAGAAGCGTTCCTCAAAATATGAATTACTTACGTAGTTGAAAATTAACGACATGATAGTTTATTACTACAGCATTCTGTACAATTAAAAGTGATCCCACCATACCCCTCATTTTTTCTTCAGCCTGTTGACACATCTACTTGATGGCTGTCACAGACTGCAGCATCCAGCTAGAACTCTTTTATTGAGGAGTGAGCCCAGGCCTACCAGGGACTGTACTCAATATACTGCTCAACCCTTAAAACCCCTATTTCTCCAATCATTCGAAGCTATAGCAGTTTAGGTGGGAATAGGATAGGCAATCCCAGGTTTAGCAGATAGTGTGTGACAACATGATCATATCATAATAAATTCCCAGTTTGCCCTCCATCTGGTTCTCCCGGACAAGTGCAACTAAGCCATTTCCAGAGCTGTTGTGGAGTAAAGTAGCCTTGCTGACATTGCTAACTCAAAGGGCCCTAACAGTTCATCTCTCCAGTCTGCATGGTCCAAAGGATCTATGTCCCTTCTCCCACTGTGCCTAAACCAGAGGTACCTGAACATTTATTTTGAATTGTTTAAATTATTCCTGCAGAATGGCAAAGCTCTGTCTGTTTTTTTCCTTCCAAAGGGTTCTGGGGGATCAGGATGTTCCACAGAGGATTAATTATACCTATTTCTTCCAATAGTTATTGTTTTGCGTGAAATGCTGGGTCTTGCACATTTCCAAATATCTAGTCATTTACCACAATCAATTGGGGTGCCCCATGTTAAATACATGTCTGCCATTCTCAATAACTTTCAAAAGCAGACTGGGTACACTTGTCAAAGGCGACCTATGGTGACTTACTTGCCCAAAGAAATGTGTTGGTGTTTGATCATATACAATTAGGAAACTGAATAGGTATTCATTTGAATAATTCACAAGTATGTACAAAATTCCTGGCAACAATTGCACCTAACCAATTAATGGGCAACTTGCTTCAACCCTTTTTTTAATCTCCTGCCATAGGGGCCCTAGGTTTAGCTCCAAATTTCTTTCAGAGTGTAAGGTAATGCAGATTACAAGATATTTGAAATCTGTGGTCTACACACTCTGCTATTTACTCAAATCCTAGAAGTCAGTGTCTCCTTTGAGGGGGGATCAGCATAGACTTACTTCAGTTTACCTGAAGTCCACAGGCCTCCTACATAGTGGTCCATCATCTGCATCAGTTTCTAGCCTGACCATGTTGTGTAGATCATGAAAAGGAGTACATCATCCACATGAAAGGATATATGATTGTCCCCTGATCTAAATCTATGCACTAGTCCATCACATCTTACCCAAGCTTGCAAACGTTTGATGGGCAGAGAAAACAGTTTAGAGGAGAGCTGAGTATCCCTGCCTGGCACGACGCTCAATCTCAAAAGAAAATGAGAGAGCCCCATTGATCTGCATTCTTGCCCTAGAGTGTTCACAAAATAATTTAACAGATGAAAGAATTGTGGGCCAAAGTTAACATTGTGAAGTACTTGGAACAATCTATTGAATCAAATGTCTTCTCAAAATCCATGAGCATCAGTGTGTATGGTCCTGGAAACTCATTTATAAGGGCTCATGGTGTCTGCACACTTCTAATGCAATGTCTACAGCCCCCCCTATTAGGCATAAAGCTATTCTTTCTTTGTACACCTGTGTATCAATTACATTTTGGCGTCTATTTGGAAGTACTTTACTTAGCTTATTTATTTCAAAGCTAATTAATAAGACTGGACAGTATGAGTGGCACTGCCCAGTTTGGGTTCAAAGGATATTGTGATTGATTACAAATAAGTAGTCAATGCCCTCCTCACCCGAGCCTCCTCCATCACAGCCAACAGGTGAGCTGAGATTAGGGAGCAAAAATGTTTAAAGAACTCAGTCGGAAAACTATTTATGAAAAGCGTTTTGACAGTTTGAATCGCAGAGATTACACTGATGCTTAAGTGTTTTGAAAAAAGTAAGGTCTAATACTTCTCTGAAAGTTTTGGTATAGGAGGTCCTGCATCAGAGGTAGCAATAACTCTGATTCCAGCACGGACCACTCTCTACATAGAGACTAGAATTATTCTGCAAATACATCTGCAATCTCAGAGGCTTTAGTTTTAAATGCATCCAAAACCATCACAGATACGTATCAAGATTCTACATAGCACATTCTAGTTTCTGTCACCTTATTAAATCGCCAATATACAGGTTTGCCACATTTATCCCCAAATTTAGTTACTCTCCTCTGATCTGAGGTACCATCCAAGTTATTCTACTAGAAGTAGAAGTATGCTCCATATAATGGACAAGTCTCCAATGAGGTCATCATCAACTCTGATGCTAGAAACACCTGACTTAACATGAATAGAGGCACAAACAATGTCACCATTGATGGGAACTCTGGATGCCCAGGATCTGTTCCAGTGCCTATGTACATTTCCTTCACCAGGAGTTGCTGGCAAATCAAAGGATAAAAGTTGTTTTTCGATTAAATATTTGTTTTTAAACGCTTAGAGAATAGCAACAAAAATGTCCAGATACCATGGTGATTATACAACCCTATCACAGATTGGGAAAAAGGAACCAGCATGGCCATTCATTTTCCAGACATGAGAGAAGAAAAAGAACGGTTCCAGTTTTTCCAAAACAAACATGAAAATAGCATAATACAAGGGAAGGACTGGATTCCTTTTTATATATTTAACTTTTGCACCAAGCATTATCAATTAGAAAACAATATTTATCCTGGTTTGCCTTTTATAAACACACATATATGCTTATATTGTTTAATTTAATGCAATATTTTATATACTGAAACATATTTTTAAAATGTTTTCATGTACAATACTAATTAATATAAGTAAAGTTGTATTCAAATGCCTTATATGCAATTCAACATTTTATTCAAATACGTTTAAAAGCAATGTTTTTATATGATCATTCATTCACAGGTATTATGATTCTTCAGATAACTAACATACCAGTAATCTGATAGAGACTTCTAGCTGCAGATTCCTTACCTTAGAATTCCCTGTCATCAGCTTCGAATCCAGAATTTTTCTGCTGAGCAGTACTCTGCGAGCGCCATCAGGTGGCTTCGCTCGGATCCACGAGCATCGTCCGGCTCAGAGTGGCGTCGTCAGCATTGTTGGAGCCTCCTGTGACGTCATGGTCTTCTCTATAGGCACCACTCCGGCGTGCATATGTCCATGCCGGTTAAGTGCAGGTCCAGAAAGAGCTATCCTTTTTTCGACGTTTTTGTCGAGGATTTTTTGATTGTCTGAGCTATGTCTTCGAGAAAGACTGGATTTAAACCATGTGGTGCATGTCATCGCACCATGTTGGTCACGGATCCATACCAGGTTTGTCTCTGGTGCCTTGAGAAGGACCACGATTCGAAGTTGTGTTCCGACTGTCGGCCCATGGCTCTGAAGGCCTTGGGAGAGAGATCTCTCAAACTTCTTGCGGGCCCGGCAGCTGTCTTCCATTAGCGCGACTCTGAGGACGTCACAGTCCCGCTCTAGGAGGAGGTCGCGCCAGGAGCCCCAAGTCATCTTCCTCGCATTCGAGGTCTTCGGGGCATTCAGGTAAGAGGCACAAAAAGAAGAAGTCCATGCGTACTTCGACTTTGCTACACCTGTCGGCTGACGAGGCGTCTAGGGAACGTAGACGTTACGAGCACCAGGGCCGACTCCGCGTCTCCCCCTCTCTCCCGGAACCGGAGTGACCCCCGCTCAAATTAAATATTTTTACGAGGCTATGCGCCTTGTTTTTGAGCGGGCTGCACCTGTGGGTGGATCTTTGGGCCCCGCGGGGTCAGCAGGGGTCCAATCGGATTCAACGTCGGCGGCTTCGGTCTCATTTCTCACAGTTTACCTCCTCCAGCGCCGGGCCCAACGTCGACGCTTCCTCCACCACCGGCGCCCACTGGTGGTGGTAGCCCCATCCTCGATCCGGAACGACAACATAAGACACCAATTCTGAATTCGACATCGCCGATTAGGCCCAGATCAGTGCCTGAGGCTTATTCAGAACAGCAAGGCACAGGAGAGGAGTGGGATGGGTCTGAGGACCCTTTAGAATATGGATTGGAGTATAAACAGGACTAGTATGAGGATCTAGGGGAAGCCAGTGGACTGGATACTTCTCCTGATGCTGGCATGCTCTCTCCTCCCACTGTGGCTACGGAGGAGGGTGCATCTTATGCCATGGTGGTGCGTAGAGCAGCTGAGATCTTGGACCTACGGTTCTAGTCAGGACTAATCTCCTAATGGAAGTGCTTCAGCCAGAGGCTGCTACATCGGAACCGATGTTACCCTTCAATGAAGCCCTCACAGATGTCCTTCTGGGAACATGGTCCAAACCCAGCACAGGTGCTCCTGTGAATAGGGCAATTGGCCGCCGCCATAGACCAGCTCCAAGCAACCCCAGTTTCCTCACCCAACACCCCACCCCAGAGAGCTTGGTGGTCCAAGCCTCAACTTCCTGTGGTGCCTCTCCCTTCCGCCCCTCCGGATAGGGAATCCAAGAGGCTGGACCAACTTGGAAAGAAGTTGTTTTCTTCCTACAGCCTGGCATTGAGGTCGGTAAACATCTCTTGCCAATTGGTCCGTTTTCTCATACTATATAGGATACGGGGGCACAAGTGCTGCCCCATGTCCCGGAGGGCGTATGGGACACTCTCACCCAGGCTGTGAAGGATGGGAGAGATGCAGCCAAGTTTACCATCAGCTGTGGTTTGGACATGACCGACTCGCTGGACAGAGCTATTTAATCGATGGTGGCCCTTTGACCCATGCCTGGCTACGTTCCACTGGCTTTTCGGGGGATGTCCAGTCGAGCTTGATGGACATGCCTTTCGATGACTCTCGCCTTTTTGGTGAGAAGGCAGACTCTTTGCTTGAGAGGTTCAAGGATTCTCGAGGTACGGCCAGATCCTTCCTTTGGCCTCCCAGTGTAGGCTCTCCAGCAGTCTGCCTATCGCCCCTTTCAAGGCTTCGGAAGCGGTGCAGTACCACGCCGGCCAAAGGTTAGCCACCATCCTCCAGCTTCACAGCATCCCGTGCAAGGACGAGGTTGTGGTACTGTCAGACCCAGAGGGTCTGGCCAGGGGTCGGCCACCACCCAGCCCCCCTCTTCTGCAGCACCCAAGCCCTCCTAATATTGTTCTGCAAGACCATGTCCGTCCAGTTGGAGGGAGGATTCAATTTCATCTCCCTCACTGGCAGTCCATAACTTCGGATAAATGGGTCTTGCAAATCATACAGAAGGGTTAGTCCCTCCCCTTCCAGTCTTTCCCTCCCTCTAGCCCTCCAGTAAAAGAACGGCTGATGGAAGATCATTTGATCTTACTCCACGGGGAAGTTACGGCTCGTTTAGCCAAGGGAGCCATAGGCAAAGGGTCCTGATGTCAGAAGTAGGCAGTGGTTATTATTCCCGCTACTTTCCGATTCCCAAAAAGGACAAGGGCCTTCGCCCTATCTTGGATTTAAGGGACGTCAATCTCTTCCTCAATAACGAGAAATTCAAGATGCTCACTCTTGCTCAGGTCTTGTCTGCCTTAGACCAAGGAGACTGGATGGTAGCGTTGGACTTCCAGGATACGTATTTTCACATCCACATCCTGCCCGCCCACAGCCGTTAATGCGGTTCAAGGTGGGCCACAAGCACTTTCAGTTTACCATGCTCCCCTTCGGTCTCACCAGTGCCCCTCAGGTGTTCACCAAAGTGATCGCAGTGGTGGCAGCTCATCTATGCAGGTTCGGGATTTCAGTCTTCCCCAACCTAGACAACTGGCTGTTGAAGGCTCAAACAACCCAGGCTCTCGTCACCCACCTTCAGACTACAGTTGACTTCCTGCATTCGCTGGGGTTTACTATGAACGTGCTGAAGTCACACCTGACTCCCTCTCAGAAGCTCCCTTTCATCTGAGCTGTTCTGGACACAGTGACGTTTCGGGCCTATCCTCCCAAGCGGCGAGTCCAGGGTATTCAGGTTATGATACTGATGTTTCGGCCTCTATCCTGGATTTCGGTGAGACAGACTCTGAGGCTGTTGGGGCTCATGGCTTCCTGCATCCTATTAGTCAGACTTACAAGATGGCATATGAGAGCTCTGTGGTGGGACCTGAAGTTCCAATGGGCACAACATCAGGGAAATTTTACCGACATGGTTCAGATCTCAGAGGGAACTGCAAACTAACAGCAGTGGTGGTTAGTGAACTGCGTTTGGGTCAAAGGCAGACTCCTCTCCCTTCCCCAACCAGATCTTACAGTAGTGACAGATGCGTCACTTCTGGGATGGGGCGACCATCTGGGAGAGGTGGAGATCAGGGTCCTCTGGTCTCTGGCAGAATCCAGGCTTCATATCAACTTATTGGAGCTCCGGGTGATCCGGCTAGCATTAAAGGCATTTCTTCCTGTTGTGAAAGAGAAGATAGTGCAGGTGTTCATGGACAACACTACCGCGATGTGGTACTGAAACAAGCAGGGCGGTGTGGGGTTGTGGACCATTTGTCAAGAGGCTCTACGTCTCTGGATGTGGCTGGAACACCAGGGCATAACCCTGGTGGTTCAACACCCGGCAGGTCCTCTGAACGCCAGAGCGGACGAACTCAGCTGGCTATGCTTAGTGGAGCACGAATGGTGTCTCCATTCGGAGGTGGTGCAAGGACTCTTTCAGCAGTGGGGGGAGCCTTGGTTAGATCTGTTTGCCTCCGAAGAGAACACGCAATGTCAGCAGTATTGCGTGTTGGAGTTTCCAAGGTGGCTATCGCTAGGCGACACTTTTTGCCATGAGTGGAGTTCAGGCCTCAACTTAAGGCCCATACCACCTCTGCCCAGAGTTCTCAAGAAAATCAAGAACAACCAAGTAATCCTAGTGACTCTGGATTGGGCATGAAGAGTCTGGTATCCAGGGCTTCTCAAAATGAGAATCAATCCTCCAATCAGGTTGCCTCTTCGGGAGGATCTTCTGTCACAGCAGCAGGGGAAGGTTCTCCACCCGAACCTGTCAACTCTGCGGCTTCATGCCTAGAGATTGAGCTGGTTGATGGGTTTATGACCTCCCTCTCGAAGTCTGTAATGTAATTCTGGCCAGGTGTCCCTCTAACAAGACAGTTTACATCTGCTGTTGGAAATGTTTTGTATTATATTATACAGAGAGGTTAATTGATCCTCTTTCTTCTTCTCTTTCTAATATCCTCCTTTTAATTCTGACACTCGCCCAACAGGGTTCCTCCTTGGGGACTCTTAATGGCTATCTTTCTGTCTTATTGTTTTTTCTTCGATTACCTGATCAACAATCTTTGTTTAAGTCTCCTATTGTACAGAGATTCTTAAAAGGGCTTGTACATATGTTTCCAGCTACGCCTTTTGTTATGCCCCAGTGGGACCTTAATCTGGTGCTCACATTTCATGTGTGTGCTCCTTTTGAGCCTTTACATAATTGTCCTTTCCAGCTGCTCACTATCAAAACAGCCTTCTTAGTGGCGATCACATCTTCCAGGAGAGTAAGTGAGGTGCAGGCTTTATCATCGAAACCACTATCTCTCTCGATATATCCTGATAAGGTAGTCTTCAGAACTTGTGCCTCTTTCCTCCCCAAGGTGGTGACCCCTTTCCATCTTGGTCAAAACATCACCCTGCCCACCTTCTTTGCTCCACCACAACCCTCTAAAGAAGAGGAGTGTCTCCACCGTCTGGACCCAAAAAGAGCGTTGTCGTTCTACCATGACCGCACAAAAGAGCTCCGAGAGGATGACCAACTCTTTGTGGGGTACGTTAGTGCAAAGAAGGGTCGGGCAATCCAGAAACAAACCATTTTGCGCTGGGTCATTCTCTATATTAACATCTGCTACACATTGGCTAAGAAGCAGCCTCCTGAGGGCTTGAGAGCTCACTCTACAAGGGGAAAAGCTGCTACGACGGCTTTTCTAGACATCTGCCAGTCGGCAACGTGGGCTTCATTGCACACGTTCACAAGACACTACTGCCTGGATGGCCAGGTGAGAAGAGAGGGGCAGTTTGCTCGCTCGGTCCTACAGGACATCCTTGTATAAAGTGTATACCCGTAGAACCCCACCACCAGAAGGTTATGGCTTGGGTATCTATTCTAAGGTAAGGAATCTGCAGCAAGAAGTCTCTATCAGATGAACAAGTTACTTACCTTCGGTAACAAACTATCTGGTAGAGACTATTTAGCTGCAGATTCCTTACACCCACCCATGCCTCCCCGCTCTGCAGATATATACTATGTATTTTTCAAATTTTTACCCTTTTTACAGGGCATGTCATTTTGCTCAGACAATCAGAAAAAGTTGGTTCTTCCATGACTCTGTGCTTCTGGGGTGGGAAGTTGTGGAAAAGAAGAGATGTACGTGCGCTGGGGTGGTGCCATTACAGAAGACCGTGACGTCACAGACGGCTCCAACAAAGTTGACGATGCCACGCGGAGCCGATTGACGCAAGCGGATCCAAACGACGCCACCCAACAGCGCGCGCAGGGTACTGCTCAGCAGAAAAATGTCAGATTCGAAGCTGACGCCAGGGAATTCTAAGGTAAGGAATCTGCAGGTAGATAGAGTCTCTACCAGATAATCAGTTACCGAAGGAAAAAACTTATTCTTCAATACTTTTCATGTGTTACATTTCTCAAAATTTGTTTGTCTCAACCCGCAATCAGGGGACTGTTGTGAACAGGGTGACAGTGCTAAATCCATTAATCTGTTAGCATTCCTTGCTTTCCTTTATCTTGAATGTAAAGTGTAAAGTTCTTAAAGCCCCCGCAAAAATATTGATATCATCCAGGCTAACTATGTAAGCTGGAATGTTTTTGTTTATGTTAATGGGCAAAGCCATTACAACATGGCCCGTTGCAGTGTATGCCTACTGCTTACAAACATGGATGCTTGTCAACATGTGGAATGAGCAGGCGCATTTTGAGCCATGTTAGGTAAGTCTGATAGTAGGCTTAATGTCTCCAAACAGTGTTTTAGTTTGTAAATATAAGATAACATCAGGGGTCAAATGGTATAAAACACCAGATTTGACTACTGATTAGGAGAGGTTTTTGGCGTGACGTCTGGCAACAATTATGTCTTAAATTGCTGAGCCCCTTGCTCTCAGTCGGAGAGTTGATTCCAGAAGGCATGAAGAAGATGTCCTTCACCAAGAGCACATATCCTGCCCTGTTCTGTGGCAGAACTCAGTAAAGGAATAGCATTGGCATCTATTCAAAGGTATGCTGTGTGATCCATTTTAGTTTTCACACTGAGGATTTTAAAATAAACATTTTAAACTACATGTCCCCGTTTCTTAGTGCTATCTTTCAGTGGGTTATCCATAAAAAAGTATTGTTTTATGAATAAAAGAAAGATTGATTGAATCGCCATAGAGTGGCTGAATTCATCTAGATGGACTGATAGAAACCTGAATACACTGTCTGTGCAGGACTGCTCAGCTGGTTTGTGTTACGCAGCAGTTCAACTGACTTTCTAACTCGGTGTTGACTGCATCGGAGGTTAGAAATCCAACCTATGCAGCTCTATGATCCACCAGATTTTGTATCATGTTACTGTGTTGGGAATGTTTGTTTCTATTGTTTGTATTATTGTTGGGATTTGCTCCACCAATTGTGCATTATTTACACTTTTAAAATACAATAAAGGTTTATTCTTGAAAAACAATGATATTGGTATCAACAACATTACACACATTACAGAATATGACTATGGGAACATCAGACAAATAAATTAAATGAGTAGAATCTCTTTTCTTAATTTTTTTATGAGGAAACAGTAGGGATCATACAGCCTTCAGATTCGCCTCAGATCTGGGGGCATGCAGTTACCTGCTTTTTTGTTATTTCAAAAATACATCTCTATTTAGTTTTTTCTGTTGCATATCTTGCAGTCAAAATTTCAGCACTGATAAAGAATCAATCACATTCCGTTATGTTGTACTCCTGTTAAGAGTGTGACTTCTCAATAAAAATAAAAAAAATAAAAGTCCTCAATCTTTGTTGTTGAAGGGGGGTGGGTATCTGGTGTCAAATTGTCTCATACAGTGTTATCTTGATTGGCTTGTGATTTTTAAACATTAGTGACTGAATGAATTATTAAGTGGGTGAAAATATTCCCACTTCACATATTTTGGACCGAATATCTCAATGCAACTCGTGTACAAGCCATTCTTTCAGTGAACATGATGTCTGTGTAGAGAATGATGAAACATTTACAGGGAAGTCCATATTTCAGTATTTCTAAATGTATCACTCACTTGCAGAAGGATTACCACATTGCTGCCTTTCAGAGTCCTGAATGTCCACAATACACAGATCTCCATTTTCTTTGGCTTGTAATGAAAAAACAGTGGCCGCAATAATAGGTCCTGCAATTAAAAGTTAAGAGAAATGTGTATTATTTATACAGTGCCTTGTGGTGTGACTCAAAAGAACAGGAGTTGGAGTGTACTGCAATACTGACCTACAAGAAGGTCCAACTACTTTGGTCACTCAATAGCAGGGATGTTTTGGGAATGGTAGAGTTTAATATCAACAAATCTCTATCAAAGATACCAAAGAACAAGCCTGAAAAACGTGCCCACATAAAACAACTGAAAGCAGCATTTAGTATTGTAAGAAATATGTCTTTTCTACGTAGTTACCCTATGTTTTTTGCCTTTTGCTATACTCTATACTTTTGCTGGCTTTAGAACTCTGTGCATTTTATTCCAGGTAACCAGTAGTAAAGTGCCTATGTTCTCTCTTTAAACATAGTCAAATTTGCATAATCCTGATTGGTATATACAGCTTACCTATAAATCCCTAATATATAGTACAAGGTGTACCCAGGGAATGGAAGTTAAATGCCAAAAGTGAACTTCAGCACCTATTGTGCCATGCAACAGAGCAGCAAAGCAAACGTGGATTCAGGCCTACCACTGTAGCCTGCCTGTTGCAGCTTTATACTTGAAGCCTGACCTGTCAAAGTTATCCTTTTTGACAGGAGAAAGCCTCCCTTTTCAATATTAATAAGTCACTCGAAGTAAACCTTGTAGCCCACAAGTTAGGGTGTGTGGTATTAAGTGGGATATGTTGAAATGTATATAATACTAGGAACCTTGCAGTGACAATGGCTAAAACATTATTTTCACTGTGGCAGGGATAACTGTACTATATAGTAAGACAGAATGCAAACTAAAATACTAATACTGTATCCCTGGAATAGGACCACCTGGAAAAATAATTAAACAACTATTGTTAATAGTTATTAGAAATCCAATTCAATGGTGAGTGCTTGTTATTAAATATGAAGGAAAAGTAAGTTTAAGAAAGTTTTTTTTTTTTTTTTTTAATTTCCCTACCCGGAGTTCCCGGAGGCTAATTTACATTTTCTGGTCTCCAGCTTCTCCCAGCCAGTGTTTATCTTTCAAAAGGTGTGAAAAGGGTGTACAATGCCTCTATCACACAAATAATAGGTAGACTACAATGAGTAGGATGACTCTTCTGGACTCCACAGAATATGCAAGGTGGAGCGTTGGCTGCCTTTTGACTGCATAGTGTAAAATCCTGCTTGGCAGGTTTGTTGAGCCACATGTGTTAAGGTGCACTTGAAAGAGAGAGAACACGATGCCAAGACAAATCTTTTGGGTCATGTGTATGTTTGGTGAAGGACGCTGCTTTTGCCCTACCAGATTTCTGTCTCTGGGTTTTTGTGGGTACTGTAGCTGCCTCAAACTGAACTTTAGTGTTAGATGTTTAAGGACACGAGAGTTACCATAGTTCACTGCGGAAATACACTCCCAGACCTCAGAGACCACATTTGTGTGGCCAAAGAATTAAGCCAACTTGAAAATGCCATGATCAATGGCATTTTGGGCCTTTTTGCAATAGGGCTAACAGGAATTACTTAAACAAGTTGGTAGGGTTGGCCCCACAATTTTTTTCTCCATTGATTAGAGCATGCCCATGAGTCACCACACCCTCCTAAATGATCTGAGGCATTAATGTGGCACCTCCAGGCACTCTCTTGAGAATACTTTCCGAATCTGTGGAAGATCAGAAGAGGACTGGACCTGCTGTCTGTGACCTGAGAGGAGCCCTGAAACACTGGGCCTGCCTACCTTGTACCTATGACAAAGAACTAGACTCCAAGGGTTGATTGGCCTCCAATGTGGCTACAGAGAGACAACAAGCCGCAAGAGGCCTTTTCCTGGAAGTACTCATCTGACCTGTGGCAACTGAACCTGAAGTGGACCCTGCTGTCGGTCTATACCTGACAAACTGCGAGTCTCTAACTGCCTTCCCTGAGGTCCTGGGATGCTTTAGAAGTGTTCTCTGGGGGTCGATGTGACTTAAAAGACTAAGGGCCTGATTTAGATTTCAGCGGATGGGTTACTCCATCACAAGGGTGACGGACAGCCTGTCTGGCGAAATATAAATCCCTCATGATATAGTGGGATTTATATTTCGGCAGATGGGCTATCCGTCACCCTTGTGATGGAGTAATCCCTCCACTGAAATTTAAATTAGGCCCCAAGTGAGAAAGTAAAATCCTTGAACAAGATGAACCAGGTTGGTGTATCTGACTCGCAAACTTCAAATTGCACCTAGGTCCCAGTCTACAGCATTGATGAACTATCACTGGCGCGTTGTGCTTTTTGGCACTACAGGGAGTGCAGAATTATTAGGCAAATGAGTATTTTGACCACATCATCCTCTTTATGCATGTTGTCTTACTCCAAGCTGTATAGGCTCGAAAGCCTACTACCAATTAAGCATATTAGGTGATGTGCATCTCTGTAATGAGAAGGGGTGTGGTCTAATGACATCAACACCCTATATCAGGTGTGCATAATTATTAGGCAACTTCCTTTCCTTTGGCAAAATGGGTCAAAAGAAGGACTTGACAGGCTCAGAAAAGTCAAAAATAGTGAGATATCTTGCAGAGGGATGCACCACTCTTAAAATTGCAAAGCTTCTGAAGCGTGATCATCGAACAATCAAGCGTTTAATTCAAAATAGTCAACAGGGTCGCAAGAAGCGTGTGGAAAAACCAAGGCGCAAAATAACTGCCCATGAACTGAGAAAAGTCAAGCGTGCAGCTGCCACGATGCCACTTGCCACCAGTTTGGCCATATTTCAGAGCTGCAACATCACTGGAGTGCCCAAAAGCACAAGGTGTGCAATACTCAGAGACATGGCCAAGGTAAGAAAGGCTGAAAGACGACCACCACTGAACAAGACACACAAGCTGAAACGTCAAGACTGGGCCAAGAAATATCTCAAGACTGATTTTTCTAAGGTTTTATGGACTGATGAAATGAGAGTGAGTCTTGATGGGCCAGATGGATGGGCCCGTGGCTGGATTGGTAAAGGGAAGAGAGCTCCAGTCCGACTCAGACGCCAGCAAGGTGGAGGTGGAGTACTGGTTTGGGCTGGTATCATCAAAGATGAGCTTGTGGGGCCTTTTCGGGTTGAGGATGGAGTCAAGCTCAATTCCCAGTCCTACTGCCAGTTCCTGGAAGACACCTTCTTCAAGCAGTGGTACAGGAAGAAGTCTGCATCCTTCAAGAAAAACATGGTTTTCATGCAGGACAATGCTCCATCACACGCGTCCAAGTACTCCACAGCGTGGCTGGCAAGAAAGGGTATAAAAGAAGGAAATCTAATGACATGGCCTCCTTGTTCACCTGATCTGAACCCCATTGAGAACCTGTGGTCCATCATCAAATGTGAGATTTACAAGGAGGGAAAACAGTACACCTCTCTGAACAGTGTCTGGGAGGCTATGGTTGCTGCTGCACGCAATGTTGATGGTGAACAGATCAAAACACTGACAGAATCCATGGATGGCAGGCTTTTGAGTGTCCTTGCAAAGAAAGGTGGCTATATTGGTCACTGATTTGTTTTTGTTTTGTTTTTGAATTTCAGAAATGTATATTTGTGAATGTTGAGATGTTATATTGGTTTCACTGGTAATAATAAATAATTGAAATGGGTATATATTTTTTTTTGTTAAGTTGCCTAATAATTATGCACAGTAATAGTCACCTGCACACACAGATATGCCCCTAACATAGCTAAAACTAAAAACAAACTAAAAACTACTTCCAAAAATATTCAGCTTTGATATTAATGAGTTTTTTGGGTTCATTGAGAACATGGTTGTTGTTCAATAATAAAATTAATCCTCAAAAATACAACTTGCCTAATAATTCTGCACTCCCTGTATTTCACCTTAAAAACGTTTAAAAATTAATCTCTTTGGTTCCCCTTATTCGGGTGTTGGCATTTTGCTGTCATTTTGTTTATTACATTTTACTCTAGTTTTACACTTTAATTTGGCATTTTTATTTCCATCATTTCTGTTTTGTGGTACTGCATAAATACTTTACAGATAGCCTTAAGTTAAGCTTGTCTGCTGTGCCACAGCAGCCAGGGGGTTGAGGTCTCGTTAATTTAGTGACGTGGGGCATATGTATGAACACATTTTCCCATAGACACAGAATGGGTAAAACCCTTTGATACATCTGGCCCTTAGTCGGTTCACACATCAGTCCTTGAGGTGAGTAGTCACTCAACCCAAATAATAATGCAATGTCATACAAATATGTTTTAAGTATAACCACCTTTTGACAGTTATGGTAACTAAAGCTGGTGGAGATGAGATAATTTGCACAGAATTGCTCATTGTGGTAAAGTGAGGAGGCCAGGAATAGAACCCAAGTTTCTTGTTTTCATAGTCATCAACAGTCACAGTATTTGTAGCAGATCAAGTGTTATTTTTTAATTTTATTTTATTTTTTAAAACTCTTTTTATTAGATTTTCAACAGGTGCATACCAAATCCAGAGAATGTATACAGAACTGCACTTTACATCAGCACCAGTGTTGAGGGAAACAAACAACGCAAGTAACCCCCCCCCCCAATTCCCCAAAGTCCCCACAGACAATCAAACATATCCTTAAGCATATCTATAATTGGTCTCTTTCCCTCATCACGTGGGTCCCAGTCCCTCCGCCCCGTAACAGTCCATAGTTTACAGTCCGCATCTAACTCCAGTGGATCCATAGTCCATACATCCCTAAACATGTAATGAATGGTACGCCATCCAGACGCCCCAGACCCTCCCAAACTTTCGTGGGCAGTCTCTGTTTGTATAAGTTACCTTTTCGGTCATCATAAATCCATCCATCCCTCTCCTCCATTTGTCCACCATGGGCCCAAGCTCTGATCCCCAAAGACAGGCGACATCCCTCTTAGTCACCACCAACTCAAGATTACAGAATATGAGCTTAGCCCGGGTCAGATCAACATCATTGGGGATTCCTAGTAGAATAAATTTGGGGTCAAGCGGGATCTGCTCCGAGAACACCCCCTTCAATTCCTCCACAATCTTCGACCAGTGTTCCTGTATAACAGGGCATCCCCAATGGTATGTAAAAAAGTACCAATCTGCCCCTGAAATCGGATACAGTTCGGGGGTTGCGCCCTCCCCATAGTATGCAGATGCTGTCTGTCCTAGTAAATCCTATGAATTCTTGAACTGGATTAGTCTCCAGCCTTGACCTATTGGCTACTTCTTGTGGAATTATCAATCCTGCTTCCCAGTCTATATCCTCCAGTTCCCCTAAATCAGCCTCCCACCGACTACGTAGTATGCAAAGGGTATCCAACATATTATTATTAATGGTCCTGTACACCATAGAGAAGCCTTTAATATTTAACTGTTCCGTCAAGTCTGTCTTCCAGTGGAGCACATTCTGGTATTCCCTTCCACGGGAGGCCCTCCGCCCTCTAAGCATGTCTCAATCGAGCACAGTAGAAGAACTTCATCTTGTTGAGCCCATATGCGGCCCGTAATGATTAAAAGGGCATGAGACCTCCCCCCCCCCATCTAACACATCTCCTAGGTTGTAAATTCCAAAGCGATACCACGCCTCGAAGCCGGTCAATTTACCGATTTCCGGCAGCCAGCCTTCTTCCCACAGGGGGGTCATCTTGGTGGGTCTGCGCATCCACCCCAGCACACTGGTGACCCTGGACCATGCCCCAAGAGCCGCCCAGGTAGCGGGTTGGAGCTGCCTCACTCCCCCACCTCCATATAAGTAATGAAGACACAATTTCCCCTCCCACTGCATTTCCAACCTAAAAGTAGGATGGTCTCTAGGGGACATACATCCACTTGTTAACATTGATCAGATGCGCCGCCCAACAGTATGCCTCTACATCTGGCTTGGACAGGCCCCAACTGTATTGATTACGCTCCAGCATTTTAAGTGTAATTAACGGGTGTTTATTCTCCCACAGAAAAAGCTGCACGTCTTGCTTCAGGGACTGGAAAAATTCTAGTGGGATCCAGTAATATGTATTTTGTAAGACATACAGCAACTTTGGTAGAGGGATCATCTTAAACATAGCCACTCGACCTATCAAAGTAAGTGGGAGCCCCCTCCCCAACGCTCCATATCAGCTCAGCGGGAAGCACTTAAACCAGGACTCCCGAACAATGAAGTTGTGGACAACGAAAGCGGAACAACGCTTTCGTTAACCACGACTTCCTTGTTCGGCGCCTTAACCACGCATGTGCTGAACCACGCACATGCGTGGTTAGGGCACAGAACAAGGGAGTCGGCTTCGGAGGATGACGTGATCAGGTAAGTGGGGCTGAGACTGGTCCTGTTTTAGGGGCGGAGTGGGGAATTTATAGTTTTAGGGGTGGGGGGATCAGGGTATTTTCAGTTTTTGGGGGTGGGGGGGTCAGGGTATTTTCAGTTTTTGGGGGTGGGGGTTGGGGGCATATTTCAGTTTTAGGGGCGGGTGGTCGGGGTATTTTTGTTTTTGGGCAGGGCATTTTTAGGGGCGGGGTGAGGGGGTCAGGGTATTTTTAGTTTTAGGGGCAGGGGATCAGGGGGTCGGGTATTTTTTACTTTTTGGGGGTGGGGGTGGGGGTTGTGGTAGTTTAGGTTTTAGGGGCGGTGGTGGGAGGTTGGGGTGGGTTTAGGTTTTAGGGGCGGGGTCGTGGTAATTTTAGGGGTGGGGTGGGGGGTTGTGGTGGTTTTAGGTGCTGGGGTGGAGGGTTGGGGTGGTTTTAGGAGCTGGGGTTGGGGTGGTTTTAGGGGCAGGGGTGGGGGGTCACAGTAATTTTAGGGGCGGGGTTGGGGTGGTTTTAGGGGAGGGGTGGGTGGTCGCTGTAATTTTAGGAGTGGGATGGGGGTTGGGGTGGTTTTAGAAGCATGGGTGTGGGCTTGGGGTAGTTCAGGTTTTAGGGGTGGGGAGGGGGGTTGGGGTGGTTTTAGGGGCGGGGTGAGGGGTTGCAGTTGTTTGGGTCAGGGTAGTTTAGGTTTTGGGGCAGGGGTGGTTTTAGGGGCGGGGTGGGGAGTCGCCATAATTTAGGGGCGGGGTTGGGGTGGGTTTTAGGGGCAGGGTGGGGGTTGCGGTAATTTTAGGGGCAGGGGAGGGAGGTTGGGGTGTTTTAGGGGTGGGGTGAGGGTCGTAGTAATTTTGGGGGTGGGAGGTTGGGGTGGTTTTAGGGACGGGGTGGGGAGTCGTGGTAATTTAGGGGCAGGGTGGGAGCTTGGGGTAGTTTTAGCGGCAGGGGTAGGGGGTTGGGGTGGTTTTAGGTTTTAAGGGCAGGGGTGGGGGGTCGGGGGGATCGCATGCTGGAACAATGCATGCCATTCCACGCATGCCTTTACCAGTAATGCCTCTACAACTAAAAATCGTTTTTAAGGCATTCGTGGTAAAGGCATTAGTGGTAACAACACAGTCATTGTCCCAACCGCGTTGCTCAGGCATGCGTGGTTCCAGCATGCGTTGTTCGGACATAAATTCCAGCGCAGCAGATCCCAGTCACCTTCCCCGAATTTCGGGCATGGCAAAGGTCTGCATTATGTGTCATGAATATACCAAGATACTTAAATCCCTCCCTCAAATATTTCAATTGGCTTGGGATGGAGTGGAGAACTTAATACTTAAAAGAGTCTTGGCAGAGAACCTAAGGGTTTCACCACCAATAGAAGTATATCATCAGCGTATAGGAAGATGCGTTCCTCCATCTCCTCCTCTTTCAGCCTGAACCTGTTTGACTTGGGATGGACACAGATCCTACATGCCAGGGATTCTATTGAGAGGGTGAATAGCTAGTGGGACAAGGGACAACCCTGTCTAGTGCCTCTTTCAATAGGAAACTAAGATGAAAGGGTCCCATTAACCCTAACTGCCACAACCAGATTACAGTAGAGCAGCCTTACCCACTCCCCATATCTAGGGCCCACCCCAAATCTAACCAAGGTACACTCTAAGAAGGGCCAATGTACTGCACTGAATGCTTTTTAGCATCCAGATCCAAAACTATGAGTGGATCCGGACACTGCAGGACGGCATGTATCCAATTATGTGTGCACCTCAAATTATATTTCGTGGACCGCCCTGGCATGAAGCAGGATTGGTCCCTGGGAACTAGAGGGGTGATAACACCTTTGAGGCGCATTGCTAGAACTGTGGCCAGCACTTTCCCCTCCACATTAAGGAGGGAAATCGGTCTATATAATGCACAGGATGATTTAGGCCGTCCTTCCTTATGGATGACCACTACTTCCACCTTCCTATGGTCCAGAGGAATGTGCCCTGGCTTCTCGACTCCAGGAACATAGTAAGGAGATCGGGGGCTAAGAGATCCACCAGCCTCTTGAAATGCTCTGCTAGCAAACCCATTAGGGCCCAGGGCATTCCTTGACAGCAGCCTTGTTATGGCCGTTTTAACCTTCTTCAAGCTGATGTCCCCGTCTAAAGCCGCCCGGGCCTAATACTGGGACCACTATATCTTGTGAGTATTCCCTGATTCGGAGTGGATCCTGTAACTGGCGGGCCTTGTATAAAGCCCGATAGTAACTGGCGAAGGCCTCCGCGATTTCTTTATCCGAGGAAACCCTAACTCCCTCCTGGGACTCAACCTCATCTACCCACCTCACTTCCATTTCCTTCCCACCCAGCGAAGCCAGGAGTTTCTCTGCTTTATTTCCTGTTTCATATAGCCTGTGTTGGACGGTGCACATCTGAGTTCTACTACCCCTCTCCGCCGTTTCCCTAAACTCAGCCCTAACTAGCTCCAATCGGTGATGGGCGGGAAGGGTTGCAACCTGTTCCACGGCCTCCTATAACTCTAGGAGTTGCTGCTCGTATTTTTCCAGCGTTTTCCGACGACTCCTTTCTCTTCTGTGCCACTAAGTTCTGAGGGCTATCCTGGATCACTGTCTTGAACGCCTCCCAGAGCACCACCGAGGATTCAACCAACCCCATTTTCCCATAAATATAATTCAGTTTCTACTCAGACCCCATGTGCCAACTCATGGTACTGCAGGTCCCAGGCCCCCAGCTTCCATGTCTAGGATCCCCCACCTTGGCTACCAATCCATACCAGCAGAGGAGAATGGTCTGACAAACCCTGGGCCAGATAGTCCGCCTGGTGGAAAGTCCCCACATTCCCCGTGGGGACGAAAATATAGTCCAATCTAGAAAAGACCCTATGGGCCCCAGAAAAGTAGGAGTATTTCCTACCGGAGGGATGGGCACATCGCCACAGGTCAGACAGTCCCAGTGTTACTGCAAAGCAATACAATTGAGTAGCTTTGCAGCTCCCTATACATCCCAGAGCGACCCTGCTCCGTCTCCATTACATCATTAAAATCACCCCAACCACATGGATCGGGGAGTCCGCCTCCAATAGAATCTCTGCTAGCTTCTCCAGCACGAGAGCCTGAAGTCTGGGTGGGGCATAAACACTTTAAAACAATACTTTCTGTCTGCTCAAA
This sequence comes from Pleurodeles waltl, assembly GCF_031143425.1. Classification (NCBI taxonomy): domain Eukaryota; kingdom Metazoa; phylum Chordata; class Amphibia; order Caudata; family Salamandridae; genus Pleurodeles; species Pleurodeles waltl. Next base: position 865,858,712 of record NC_090444.1, on the reverse strand, counting down.
GGCCCTGTACTCCAAAGTATCTACCTGCTGGGTCTGTCCACTGTCTTGTGAGACATAAGGGGGGGGACGTAAGGATCAATATCGCTACTCCGCTGGAATCAGAAGTTTAGCCTGCGTGTGCCAATGTAACATAGGGCCCTCCACCCCAAAATATACATCTGGTGCCCTTAGGCTGTGTCTCCTGTTAAAAACAGAACATCTGGGTGTAGTGTCTTTATATATTGAGACACCAGACCACGTTTGACCCTGTCCCCGAGTCCATTTACATTCCACGATAGAACATAAAAGGCCTGAGGGTCTGCTCAGGGGCCCAAATCACTTGCAGGGGTCATTGTAATCAAAGAAGCAGTGTACTAAGTGGGCGGGGAGGACCTCCCATCTAGGACTCCTGAGCACATGGTCGGGACACTTAGATTCCAGGAGTTCGTGAGGAGAGACCTATCAGGCACATGTGTCTGTGGCTTATCTACAGTCAACAAAAACAAGCAAAGAACAAACCCCTTCAAAACAATCTTCAACCCCACCTCCCCCAGATCCCTGAGAGCACTAACCCCCATACAACAACTCTTCAGAACCCCCATACAACAACTCATCAGGAGCTGAGAGGTCTGTAGTCCCCCCTCCCAATCTCTTTAATCCAGAACTGCAACTCACAGGTTGCCTCAGGGAAGAACCAGGCTCCCCGACTGGACCCTCAAAACAAGCAAAGTTACGTTATGTATGGAGAGCGCTCTACCTACTTCTTTTCCTCACAAGGGGTGGTGCAAAAGCAGTCAGTCCACTCTCTTGCGGCCCCTTATCAAAGCGCTGCCTCCACAGTCTGGATGCCCCGCTCAGCCCCGAGGACTGCTTCCTCGGTTTCTAGTTGATTGATAGCCGCCACCAACAGATGAGGAGACCCACATATCATCCCAGTGTCTGCTCCCGGGCCCATCCCCTCTATGCACAGGGCCGAGCTCTCTCTTCACTCTCTCTTCTGGATGACCGTGGCTGACTTTCTTCAGAGTCAGATGATGCCACTCCACTCTTTGTCGATCGTCTCATTCTCCATGGCGTGCCTCCATCTCCTCTTTGTCTCCTTCGCCCCTCCTCATGGGGCACGACCAGTCCCGTGATCCTGCGCCCCGGTTGTCCCCGGGCCTTCTGCCTGCCTCCTGGCTACCCCTCCCTGACAGTTGAGGGCAGTCCTCCAGCCGCCCCCAGGCCTTCTGTGGGGACTGGAAGAAAAACATTTTCCCCTGGAACATGACTTTTTGTTAGGCTGGGAAGAGGAACATGTATTGTAATTGGAGGCTGTGGAGCTGAGCCTTCACGGAATCAAATATGCAGCCCTGCCTCTGGACCTCCCTGGTGTAGTCGGGAAAGATGAGGATTTTTGAATTTTCATGACAAACTTCTCCCAGCTTACGAACTTCCTTCAAAGTCATATCCCGATCTTGGAAGTTTAAGAAACGGGCAATCACTGGCCTGGGAGGTGCTTTTGGGGGGGGGGATACTACCGCTAAAACCTGATAGGCACGTGTAGGAAAATGCTACTGTTGGCATGGTCTCCCCCCCCACTTTTTGCCTAGTGTTGATGCCAGTTTTGATTGGAAGTGTGCTGAGCCCTTGCTAACCAGGCCTCAGCCCCAGTGTTCTTTCCCTAAAACCGTACCTTTGTTTCCACAATTGGCACAGCCCTGGCACACAGTTAAGTCCCTTGTAAGAGGTACTCCTGGTACCAAGGGCCCTGTGGCCAGGGAGGCTCAGCATGTATTATGCCACCCTCAGGGACCCCCACCACTACATCTGCAGAGGGAATCCCAATGACCTCCCCCGACCGCGACTGCCCGGGACGAAGATATCCGTCACCTGGGAAAGCACTGCACCCGCAGCCTCCAGGCCCGAGAGAAACCGACCACCGGTGCAGCAACAACCAATAGGCAGCCCTCACCCTTGCTCAGTCAGTGGCTTGCCCAAGAGGCCCCCCTGTGCCCTGCCTGCAGCGCCTAAGTGACCCCCGGGTCCCTCCATAGAGTTCTACTGAGAACCCGACACCCTGTTTGCACACTGCAACCGGCTGCCCCTGTGCCGCTGAGGGTGTGGTTTTTGTGGCTACTTGGGGCCTTTACAGTACTCCTCAAAACCCCCTGGTCTGCCCTCCGACAATGCGGGTACTTACCTGCAAGCAGACCGGAACCGGAGTACCCCCTGCCTCCACAGGGGCCCATGTTATTTTGGATCCTGTTTGACCTCTGCACCTAACCGGCCCTGTGTTGCTGGTGCTAGGTGTTTGGGGTTATCTTGAACCCCCAACGGTGGGCTACTTATTCCCAGGAGATTGAACCCGTAAATTTGTTACTTACCTCAAAAACTGTACTTTACTTACCTTCCACAGGAACTGTTGAAAATTGCAGTGTCCACTTTTAAAATAGCTTTTTGCCATTTTAAAGAAAACTGTGTACATTGTTGATTCCATTCAAAGTTCTAAGTATTACTGTGTAAAGTACCTTTCATTTAATGTACTTACCTGCTAAATTAATCTTGTGGTTCTAGAAATAAACAAAATAATATTTTTCTACATAAAAACCTATTGTTCTGGAGTTCAGTCATTGAGTGTGTGTTTTCACTTATGGCTTGTGTTTGTACAACAAAGGCTTAACACTACCCTCTGATAAGCCTAACTGCTGGACCACACTACCCCTAATAGAGCATTAGTATTATATATTATTGCCTCTGTCAAGCCTCTTGGGGAACCCCTGGACTCTGTGCACACTATGGGGCTCATTCTGAGCCCGGCGGGCGGCGGGAGCTGCCCGCCTGGAGGGAGCCGCCAAATGACCGCACCGCGGTCAAAAGACCACGGCGGCCATTCAGACATTTCCTCTGGGCCGGCGGGCGCTCTCCAAAAGAGCGCCCGCCGGCCCAGAGGAAATGCCCCTGCAACGAGGACGGCGGCTCAGAATTGAGCCGGCGTAGTTGCAGGGGTGCGACGGGTGCAGTTTGCACCCGTCGCGTATTTCAGTGTCTGCATTGCAGACACTGAAATACACAGTGGGGCCCTCTTTCGGGGGCCCCTGCAGTGCCCATGCCATTGGCATGGGCACTGCAGGGGCCCCCAGGGGCCCCGCGGCACCCCCTACCGCCATCCTGTTCCTGGCGGGCGAACCGCCAGGAACAGGATGGCGGTAGGGGGTGTCAGAATCCCCCATGGCGGCGCAGCAAGCTGCGCCGCCATGGGGGATTCCAAGGGCAGCGGAAAACCGGCGGGAGACCGCCGGTTTTCCTTGTCTGACCGCGGCCGAACCGCCGCGGTCAGAATGCCCTGCGGGGCACCGCCGGTCTGTCGGCGGTGCTCCCACCGACCCTGGCCCCGGCGGTCTGAGACCGCCGGGGTCAGAATGACCCCCTATGTCTCATTTTGATATAGTATATATAGAGCCAGCTTCCTACAGCGCGTTCAATCACAAAACAGGTTGAGAACTTCTCTGGTGGCAAGACTCGTGATGGCCATGTATCCAAAAACCGGGCCACATTTGCACCTTTGGTTCCTTCCGGGAAACGCACAAATCTCAAATTGTTTCTGCCCGATTTTCTGCATCTTCCAGCCAACACAAGATATCCTTGTTAATGTCCCTTGTCTCCGCCATTTCCTTACTGTGGTCCTGGACCGTATCCTCCAGGTCCGATATCCATGTCTCCGCCGACGTGACCCGTTCTACCACAATCTGGAGGTCTTGACGCAAGATGGAGATCTCCAACCATACCTCTCCCATGCGTCCCTCCAGGGCCTCTCTGGAGGACTGAATTGCCGACAGAAGGGCAGCATTGTTGGGCACCGCTGGAGGCTCCATGGTCGACGGGGTCACCAACCTCATAGCGGTCCAAATGCCCCTGTCGAGGTGGCTTGGGTTCCTTGTCTCTCGCCATATTGTCACTTATAGCTCACCACCTCCTTTAGAAAACACTGGGATTCGTCTACTCAGACCTGTCCCAAGGCTCACATCCCTCACGGCAGATCTCGCCAGCGAATTCAGGGGGTCACTGGCCACACCAGTCTCAGTCACCTCCAACGCAGTCTCTGAGCAGTTCAAGAGCAGGGTCTGGCCAGGCCGCCCCCTCCCCCCCCCCCCCAATATCTCATTCTCTCTGGGCTGCAAGTGAGGAGTGGAGGGGTGCCACAGTCCCTCACCAGGTACAGCCTTTACCAGAGGCAGTCACCAGTCATGCCCAGCCTCCTCTGATTCAGCCACTCCTCGTCCGACTAGACCCAGGTCCCAAAATCGCTGCCGTGCCCAGCCCATAAGCGCCGGGCTGTACCCCATTGCCCCACCACTCCAGTAGGGCGGGGATCCAAAGCCTTGCCGAAGCAGCGGAGAGTAGAAAGGGGGGAGCCCCACACCTCATCTCTCCCCTCGGCACCAGCACAAACACCACAGGCCCTCACCGGGATCGTCCGTCTCATTCTGCACACTCCAACCGGAGGGCAGGGGTGGGCAGCAAAGCAGTCCGGCCAGAGGCTTTCCCCTCCCACCAGCACAATCTACCCAGTGAACCCGGGGCGGCATCCATCCCACCTACCCCACCTCTCCTCGCGGCCTTCACCGGAGACATCTGTCTCTTCCGGTGTTCTCCTGCCCTGCCCCTTCTCGTCCAATTGTCTCCAGGTGGGGGAGGGTGCACTCAGGCTTTCACCACCCGGGGACCCTGATGTCCCCCGGGCCTCAGTGTAGGAAAGTACCATCTTGCCTGGCATATTACCCCCATTTTTCACTGTATATATGTTGTTTTAGTCTATGTGTCACTGGGACCCTGCCAGGCAGGGCCCCAGTGCTCATAAGTATGTGCCCTGTATGTGTTCCCTGTGTGATGCCTAACTGTCTCACTGAGGCTCTGCTAACCAGAACCTCAGTGGTTATGCTCTCTCTGCTTTCCAAATTTGTCACTAACAGGCTAGTGACTAAATTTACCAATTCACATTGGCATACTGGTATACCCATATAATTCCCTAGTATATGGTACTGAGGTACCCAGGGTATTGGGGTTCCAGGAGATCCCTATGGGCTGCAGCATTTTGTTTGCCACCCATAGGGAGCTATGACAATTCTTACATAGGCCTGCCAGTGCAGAACATGGCCATGTAACATGTCTAAGATCATGGAATTATTACCCCAATACCATACTGGTATTGGGGGGACAATTCCATGATCCCCCGGGTCTCTAGCACAGTACCTGGGTACTGCCAAACTGCCTTTCCGGGGTCTCCACTGCAGCTGCTGCCAACCCCTCAGACATGTTTCTGCCCTCCTGGTGTCCAGGCCGCCGTGGCCCAGGAATGCAGAACAAAGGATTTCCTCTGAGAGAGTTACACCCTCTCCCTTCGGAAATAGGTGAGAAGGGCTGGGGAGGAGTAGCCTCCCACAGCCTCTGAAAATGCTTTGAAGGGCACAGATGGTGCCCATCTCTGCATAAGCCAGTCTACACCAGTTCAGGGATCCCCCAGCCCTGCTCTGGCGCGAAACTGGACAAAGGAAAGGGGAGTGACCACTCCCCTGACCTGCACATCCCAGGGGAGGTGCCCAGAGCTCCTCCAGTGTGTCCCAGACCTCTGCCATCTTGGAAAACAGAGGTGTTGGGGGCACACTGGACTGCTCTGAGTGACCAGTGCCAGCAGGTGACTTCAGAGGCTCCTTCTGATAGGCTCTTACCTCTCTTGGTAGCCAATCCTCCTAACCTGGTAGCCAAACCTCCTTTTCTGGCTATTTAGGGTCTCTGCTTTGGGGAATTCTTCAGATAACGAATACAAGAGCTCACCAGAGTTCCTCTGCATATCCCTCTTCACCTTCTACCAAAGGATCGACCGCTGACTGCTCAGGACGCCTGCAAAACCGCAACAAAGTAGCAAGACGACTACCAGCAACATTGTAGCGCCTAATCCTGCCAGCTTTCTCGACTGTTTCCTGGTGCTGCATGCTCTGGGGGTAGCCTGCCTTCACCCTGCACCAGAAGCTCTGAAGAAATCTCCAATGGGTCGACAAAATCTCCCCCCTGCTAACGCAGGCACCAAAAGACTGCAACACTGGTCCTCTGGGTCCCCTCTCATCCTAACGAGCGTGGTCCCTGGAACACACCAACTCTGTCCAAGTGACTCCCACAGTCCAGTGACTCTTCAGTCCAAATTTGGTGGAGGTAAGTCCTTGCCTCCCTACGCTAGACTGCATTGCTGTGTACCACGTGATTTGCAGCTGCTCTGGCTCCTGTGCACTCTTCCATGATTTCCTATGTGTACAGCCAAGCCTGAGTCCCCAGCACTCCTTCCTGCAGTGCACAACCTTCTGAGTTGTCCTCCGGCGTCGTGGGACTCGCTTTTGTGACTTCGTGTGGACTCCTTTTCACTTTTCTTCCAAGTGCCTGTTAGGGTACTTTTGCGGGTGCTGCATGCTTGTGTGAGGGCTTCCTGACTTGCTGGGCGCCCCCTCTGTCTCCTCCTCCAAGTGGCAACATCCTGGTCCCTCCTGGGCCGCAGCAGCACCCAAAAACCTCTACCGCGACCCTTGCAGCTAGCAAGGCTTGTTTGCGGTCTTTCTGTGTGTGAAAACCTCTGCAAGCTTCATCGCGACCTGGGACATCAGTCTTCCAAAGGAGAAGTCCCTAGTCCTCTTCTTTCTCGCAGAACTCCAAGCTTCTTCCAACAGGTGGCAGCTTCCTTGCATCTTCAGCTGGCATTTCCTGGGCTCCTGCCCACTATCGACACTGTCGCGACTATTGGACATGGTCCCCTTGTCTTACAGGTACTCAGGCCCGGAAATCCACTGTTGTTGCATTGCTGGTGTTTGTTCTTCCTGCAGAATCCCCCTATCACGACTTCTGTGCTCTCTGGGGGTAGTAGGTGCAATTTACACCTACTTTTCAGGGTCTTGGGGTGGGCTATTTTTATCACCCTCACTGTTTTCTTACAGTCCCAGTGACCCTCTACAATCTAACATAGGTCTGGGGTCCATTCGTGGTTCGCATTCCACATTTGAAGAAGCTGGGACCAGCATTGTAAAGACATGAGGAGGTAGAGAAAGATTTGGGTACTGTTGCATTCCTGTGAGCTAGGTGGGACACACTGGAAAATGGAGAGAGAGAGAGACTCCCCTTGTGCACTTCAACGGGTGCTCTTTGGTTCAGTGAGAGATCACAAAGAATGGTCCTGGACAGATCTAAGTAAGGAGATGGGGTTGATATTGGAATCATAAAGAGTGGGGCTGGGAGACCGAGATTAACTGTGGCTTCAAGGTGTGCACTCTAGTCACAGTCTTGCAGTGATAGAAGGCTTTTCAAGAACAAGTCAGAGGAAACATGTACACTTCAAAAGAAACAGAACCCCAACATAGAACTTCAGACTTCAAACCTAAATCACATTTAGGGGCAGATTTGTCATAATGCAGCGTTGGCCTTGTATCATGAAAGGGAACGCAAGGGCAATCTAGCACTAAAATCACATTTACCAAGTAACGCATGGCCACCTTGGATCACATTCCCAGTTGTACCATGAGTGGTACAACTAGGAATGCGTCCAAATGCTACTCATTCTAATGGGAGACATAACAAGGTTTATTTCTCCTCCTTTTTTTCCTCTTTCACATAGAAAGAGGAAAAAGCCTCAGGATTGCTTTTGTAGAGGAAGGTGTACCTTCCTCCACAAAACAATCTTGCCTACAACGCAGGAGCTCTAGCACCATGATGCAAGTGTGCTTGCTTTGGCGCAAAGCAACACATTGTGGGGCAGCACAACAAAAGGACAGAAATGTATCACATATTCAACAAGGCAAATTCCTGCATCTTCCTTTCACAAGCTCAGCAAGGTGTCTTGCTGCATTGCAAGCAAGTTTGATAAATCTGGGACTTAATGTCTGGAAATGGACGGTAAGAAGGGGAGGTTAAGACCCAAAAAAATTGGGTATTGGGGGGACAATTCCATGCATCCCCGGGTCTCTAGCACAGAACCCGGGTACTGCCTTTCCGGGGTCTCCATTGCAGCTGCTGCTGTTAACCCCTCAGACAGGTTTCTGCCCCCCCGGGGTCTGGGCAACCCAGTCCCAGGGAGGCAGAACAAAGGATTTCCTCTGAGAGAGGGTGTTATACCCTCTCCCTTTGGAAATAGGTGTGAAGGGCTGGAGAGAAATAGCCTCCCCCAGCCTCTGGAAATGCTTTGATGGGCACAGATGGTGCCTATCTCTGCATAAGCCAGTCTAAGCTGGTTCAGGGATCCCCCAGCCCTGCTCTGGCGCAAAACTGGACATAGGAAATGGGAGTGACGAGTCCCCTGACCAGTACCTCCCAGGGGAGGTGCCCAGAGCTCCTCCAATGTGTCCCAGACCTCTGCCATCTTGGAAACAGAGGTGTGGGGGGCACACTGGACTGCTCTGAGTGGCCAGTGCCAGCAGGTGATGTCAGAGACCCCCTCTGATAGGCTCTTACCTCTCTTGGTAGCCAATCCTCCTTCTTGGTAGCCAAACCTCCTTTTCTGGCTATTTAGGGTCTCTCCTCTGGGGAATCCCGCAGATAACGAATGCAAGAGCTCACCAGAGTTCCTCTGCACTTCTCTCTTCGACTTCTGCCAAGGATCGACCGCTGACTGCTCCAGGACGCCTGCAAAACCGCAACAAAGTAGCAAGATAACTACCAGCAACATTGTAGCGCCTAATCCTGCCGGCTTTCTCGACGGTTTCCTGGTGGTGCATGCTCTAGGGGCTGTCTGCCTTCACCCTGCACTGGAAGCCAAGAAGAAATCTCCTGTGGGTCGACAGAATCTTCCCCCCTGCTAAAGCAGGCACCAAAAGACTGCATCACCGGTCCTCTGGGTCCCCTTTCATCCTGTCGAGCGTGGTCCCTGGAACACAGGAGCTATATCAAAGTGACCCCCACAGTCCAGTGATCCTTCAGTCCAAGTTTGGTGGAGGTAAGTCCTTGCCTCCCCACGCTAGACTGCAAACCTGTGCACTGCGTGATTTGTAGCTGCTCCGGCTTCTGTGCACTTCTCCAAGGATTCCTTTGTGCACAGCCTAGCCTGGGTCCCCAGCACTCCGTCCTGCAGTGCTCAACCCTCTGAGTTGGACTCAGACGTCGTGGGACCCTCCTTTGTGACTCTGAGTCATCTCCTGTTCACAAATCTTCTAAGTGCCTGCTTCAATACTTCTGCAGGTGCACCCTGCTTCTGTGGGGGCTCTCTGAGTTGCTGAGCGCCCCCTCTCTCTCCTCCTCCAAGGGGCGACATCTTGGTCCTTCCTGGTCCCCAGCAGCACCCAAAAACCTCTACCGTGACCCTTGCAGCTAGCAAGACTTGTTTGAGGTATTTCTGAGTGGAAACACTTCTGCAACATCAAGCACGCCATGGGACATCTTCCATCCAAAGGAGAAGTTCCTAGCCCTTTTCGTTGTTGCAGTATCTTCGGATTCTTCCACCCAGAGGCAGCCTTCTTGCACCTTCATCTGGGGTTTCCTGGGGTCCTGCCCTCCCTGGACACTATCGTGACACTTGGACTTGGTCCCCTTGCCTTGCAGGTCCTCAGGTCCAGGAATCCGTCTTCAGTGCTTTGCTGGTGTTTGTGGTTCTTGCAGAATCCCCCTATCACGACTATTGTGTCCTATTGGGGTAGTAGGGGAACTTTACTCCTACTTTTCAGGGTCTTGGGGTAGGGTATCTTGGACATCCTGACTGGTTTCTTACAGTCCCAGCGACCCTCTACAAGCTCCCATAGGTCTGGGGTCCATTTGTGATTCGCATTCCACTTTTGGAGTATATGGTTTGTGTTGCTCCTAGACCTATGTTCACCTATTGAACCTATTGTAATTCTACAATGTTTGCATTACTTTTCTTACTATTACTTACCTGTTTTGGGTTTGTGTACATATAACTTGTATCACTATATATACTTACCTTCTAACTGAGGGTACTCACTGAGATACTTTTGGCATATTGTCATAAAAATAAAGTACATTTATTTTTGGTAACTCTGTGTATTCTGTTTTCTTATGATATTGTGCATATAAGTGGTATAGTAGGAGCTTTGCATGTCTCCTAGTTCAGCCTAAGCTTTGCCATAGCTACCTTCTATCAGCCTAAGCTGCTAGAAACACCTCTATTCTACTAATAAGGGTTAACTGGACCTGGCACAGTGTTTGGGTACCACAAGGTACCCACTATAAGCCAGGCCAGCCTCCTACATCCCCTTAATATGGGTAAGTACAAGCAACTACCCCTAATCAATGGATTTGAGGGTTGAGGTCTACAAGGACACAGGAGCCAGTGTAAGTATGGTTATAGAAAAACTGCTCCACCCTGATCAACACCTACTTGGTCAGTAGTACCAAGTGACTGATGCTCATAACAACACTCTTAGCCACCCCATAGCTGTTGTGGATGGAAGAAGCTTAGGATTCTGCGACAACGAAGAGAGCTAGGAACTTCTCCTTTGGATGGAAGATGTCCCACGGCATGCTGAAGGTTGTAGAAGTGTTCCCACGCAGAAATACCGCAAACAAGCCTTGCTAGCTGCAAGGGACGCAGTTGAGGTTTTTAGGTGCTGCTGGGGACCAGGAAGGACCAGGATGTCGCCCCTTGGAGGAGGAGACAGACGGGGCGCTCAGCAACTCAGAGAGCCCCCACAGAAGCAGGCAGCACCCGCAGAAGTACAGGAGCAGGCACTTAGAAGATTTGTGAACCGGAGCTGGCTCAGTCGCAAAGGAGGGTCCCACGACGTCGGAGGCCAACTCAGAGGGTTGAGCACTGCAGGACGGAGTGCTAGGGACCCAGGCTAGCTGTGCATGAAGGAATTCTTGGAGGAGTGCACAGGAGCCGGAACAGCTGCAAATCACGCAGTACACAGGTTTGCAATCTAGCGTGGGGAGGCAAGGACTAACCTCCACCAAATTTGGACTGAAGGATCACTGGACTGTGGGAGTCACTTGGATAGAGTTCCTGTGTTCCAGGGACCACGCTCGTCAGGATGAGAGGGGACCCAGAAGACCGGTGATGCAGGCTTTTGGTGCCTGCGTTAGCACAGGGAAGATTCCGTAGACCCACAGGAGATTTCTTCTTGGCTTCCAGTGCAGGGTGAAGGCAGATGACCCCCAGAGCATGCACCACCAGGAAACAGTTGAGAAAGCTGGCAGGTTGAGGCACTACAATGTTGCTGGTAGTCGTCTTGCTACTTTGTTGCAGTTTTGCAGGCGTCCTGGCACAGTCAGCGGTCGATCCTTGGCAGAAGTCAAAGAGGGAAGTGCAGAGGAACTCTGGTGAGCTCTTGCATACGTTATCTGAAGAATTCCCCAGAGGAGAGACCCTAAGTAGCCAGAAAAGGAGGTTTGGCTACCAAGAAAAGAGGATTGGCTACCAAGAGAGGTAAGAGCCTATCAGGAGGAGCCTCTGATGTCACCTGCTGGCACTGGCCACTCAGAGCAGTCCAGTGTGGCCCCAACACATCTGTTTCCAAGATGACAGAGGCCTGGGACACACTGGAGAAGCTATGGGCACCTCCCCTGGGAGGTACTGGTCAGGGGAGTGGTCACTCCCCTTTCCTTTGTCCAGTTTCGCGCCAGAGCAGGGCTGGGGGATCCCTGAACCGGTGTAGACTGGCTTCTGCAGAGATTGGCACTGTCTGTGCCCATCAAAGCATTTCCAGAGGCTGGGGGAGGCTACTCGTCCCCAGCCCTTCACACCTATTTTCAAAGGGAGAGGGTGTAACACCCTCTCTCAGAGGAAATCCTTTGTTCTGCCTTCCTGGGCTGGGGCTGCCCAGACCCCAGGAGGGCAGAATCCTGTCTGAGGGGTTGGCAGCAGCAGCAGCTGCAGTGGAAACCCCGGAAAGCCAGTTTGGCAGTACCCGGGTTCTGTGCTGGAGACCCGGGGGATCATGGAATTGTCCCCCCAATACCAGAATGGTATTGGGGTGACAATCCATGATCTTAGATATCAAAGACAACAGTGCCCTTAAAGGAGAATAAAAGCACATTCATAGATATAGTAAATACATCATACTAAACCACATAGGTGAACATATAAAAGACACTTTTATTCAATTACTTATAAATATTAAAAACATATTCAAATTGCTTTCCCATATAGGACAGCCCATCTCAAAATCAAAACCAAAGGACAAACCAGTTAGTGAAAAAAGAGTGCTTGTGATAAGTATTAACCAGAAAAAGAATAGCTAATATCCTAATTATCTAACACATAAAACAGGTAAGAACAGTTGGTAGAGTATCCTTTTTACTGCATTGAATCATTTCTAAATCCTCAAAAAGACATATATCTTCATCTTAAGTCCTTCTGTTACACTCTATGCAGACACCAATCCCGAATGAAAATTGTACGTCGACGTTTCGACCCTTCTCTACACTGGGCCAGATCACTGCTCCAAAATGGGTCTTCTTCAGGACTAACTGATGGGAGTCCCCTCTAATTTCTTTCAACCCCTCAATGTTTGAGGAATTCCTTCTTGTCAAACAGATGAATCTTAAAAAAGGTCGACTTGCCTAATTATACTAATTTCAAAATTCTTCCATATGTGCTGCCATCCAGCATACCTTCCAGTCAATCTCTCTGTGCGTGTGTATTGCTTCTTCAAACGCGTCTCAAAACATTATGCTGAGAAACCAGAATGGTATTGGGGTGACAATTCTATGATCTTAGACATGTTACATGGCCATGTTCGGAGTTACCATTGTGACGCTATACATAGGTACTGACCTATGTATAGTGCACGCGTGTAATGGTGTCCCTGCACTCACAAAGTCCGGGGAATTTGCCCTGAATGATGTGGGGGCACCTTGGCTAGTGCCAGGGTGCCCACACACTAAGTAACTTGGCACCCAACCTTCACCAGGTGAAGGTTAGACGTATAGGTGATTTATAAGTTACTTATGTGCAGTGAAAAATGGCTGTGAAATAACGTGGACGTTATTTCACTCAGGCTGCAGTGGCATGCCTGTGTAAGAATTGTCTGAGCTCCCTATAGGTGGCAAAAGAAATGCTGCAGCCCATAGGTATCTCCTGGAACCCCAATACCCTGGGTACTTAAGTACCATATACAAGGGAATTATATGGGTGTACCAGTGTGCCAATGAGAATTGGTAAATTGAGTCACTAGCCTGCAGTGACAAATTTAGAAAGCAGAGAGAGCATAAACACTGAGGTTCTGGTTAGCAGAGCCTCAGTGATACAGTTAGGCACCACACAGGGAACACATACAGGGCACATACTATGAGCACTGGGGTCCTGCCTAGCAGGATTCCAGTGACACAGGGGCTAAAACATACCTACATACAGTGAAAATGGGGGTAACATGCCAGGCAAGATGGTACTTTCCTACAGGGGACAAGCAACCAAGGTGGCAAAGTCAATACCACCATCAGAGACTAAAACTGCCTCTGTGGTCTCACTAACAATAGCAACCCCAACTACACTGCCAATAGTGAGCCCCGCTACACCCTTGGATTGGCTATTAGTAGTAGACTTTCCACCACCACTGCTATTACTAGGGGCACTAGAGGTTGCAGTTGGGGTTGTGGTAGTGGGAGGTTTGGTGTTTTTCTTTGGACAAGTGGAATCACTTGCCCAATGGCCTTTTACTTTACATAAATAACACCAAGGCTTTTTCTGGTTGTTTGAAGAGGATTTGGGCCCAGCACCCCCAGAGGATTTTTGTGGGCCTGATGAAGACTCTGAATGTTTACTTTTTGTCCACACCCTTGTCAGAAGACTTACCATCCTTCTTCTTGCCATCCTTGTCACCCCCTGTGTGAACTTTTCTGTTCACTGGATTTCCAACAGCCTTGATATGTTGCTGCCCTACAAGGTTCCTTCTGGGCAGAGGAATGGTGACAAGCCTCCATGGTTCTCCCCCCATTTAATAACACTGAAGAGGAATTGTAGGCGGCTTGAAAGAAAATGGAGGAAATCATTAAAGCAGGTAGACAAGGAAGTGTATAGATGTTCAATCAGGCTCTATCATGGTGAGATAAGGCTAGCTCAAGCTACCTATTACGGCAACAAGACTGTAAGTCTTCGGGCTCCCCAAAAGAAATCTTCAGTGTTTTGAAGGAGTTGCTTTACTCCCCTATCTGCCCTGGAGCAACGGTAGCCTCAGTGGAACATAGAAACAATTTTGCCTCATTCTTCTTACAGAAGATTGAGTATATCTATAAGAACTTCCCAGGGAAAGATGTGACAAAGTTGGTTCGTCCCAATGAGAATAAGGAGTGTTGCACCATTCTACAGAGTTTCACCTCTATCTCTGAAGAAAGTACCTCCTTGCTTCTTAGTAAATTTAAATCTGGTTCCCCATTAGATCCTGCGCCTCCTCATAGACTTTTGCAGGGAGGATCGGCCACAATATCGGTGATAACGGAGCTGTTGAACAGCTCCTTACAAAGTGGCATTGTACCTGAATCATGGAAGCACGCAGTGGTGAAACGCCTGCTAAAGAAACCTATTCTAGATGGAGCCGAACTTAAGAACTACAGGCCAATTTCTCTTCTTCCAATTATGGCAAAATTAATTGACAAGCATGTCAACACACAAATATCTGAATATCTGGAAGAACATAAGATTTTGTATTCTACGCAAATGGGCTTTAGACCTGCCCACAGCACCGAATCAGCTATGATAGCGATTACGGAAGAAGCTAGAAAACGGATGGATCTGGGACTGGTGACAGCTGTAATAATGCTGGACTTAAGTGCCGCATTTGATACTGTTAATCATGGACTATTGATTCAAAGAATAGAAAAAAGTGGTATTAAGGGTCAAGCTCTCAAATGGTTGAGCTCTTTTCTTCAAAATATATCTTTTCAGGTTTTAGATCGTTCTTTCTTTTCAGACCAGTTTAGATTTCAATGTGGAGTACCACAGGGTTCGTCTTTGAGCCCGACTCTTTTTAATATTTATATGGCTCCCTTGGCAGATGTTGTGGAACCTTTTGGTATATCACTGGTATTGTGTGCTGACGACACGCAGTTGGTCGTTTCCTTTTCCTCTGTTAAGGGTGTTGATAATTCAGTGTTACCTGCCTGCTTGCAAACTGTGTCGTCTTGGATGACAGATAGTAGGCTTCAGCTCAAGGAAGAAAAGACTGAAATAATGTTTCTGGGAAGGCTTTCCAATCCGGCGAAATAATTATTTGCCAGCAATACATTTAGAATACTTACCACCACTGAAAGACCATATTAAAGCATTAGGAATCTGGTTAGACACCAGACTAACTTTAGATTATCAGGCCAGGAGACTCTCCGCTACCTGTTTTGGAATACTGAAGTTACTTCGGAAGGTTATCGGTTTGCTTCCTCCCCTGGCCAAAAGACTTACAGTACATGCCCTCATTTTATCTAGGCTGGACTATGGTAACAGTCTCCTCTTGGGCTCCCCAGACTATGTGGTTAACAAACCACAAATAGTCCAAAATGCGGCTGCCCGTTTACTGTATAATATGCCTAGGTCTACTTCGGCTAAGAAAGCTTTGATCACTTTGCATTGGCTTCCAGTGGGGAAGAGAATTAAGTTTACGGCTTTGTGTATTTTTCATAGACCTTTATACAAAAGGGGTCCTCATCAACTAAAAACATTAGTTTCATTCTATGCACCTACGAGAGCTTTAAGATCTTCCTTAAAAGCTTTGGTTGTGCTCCCTAAAGTAAAAAGAGCAAGTTGGGGAGGCAGATCTCTGAAATATCAGCGAGCCAGACTTTGGCATTCACTGCCGCTTAATATCCGTTTGATGAGACAGGAGTTGGAATTTCGGAAGGCCATCAAAACATGGCTATTTTAATTCTAATTTAGTATTTTTCTTAATTTATTTTGAGATTGCACTATCCCTCCAGCTTGTTTTAACATTAAGTCTGATTAGCGCTACGAAGCCTCCGGGTAGCACAGCGTTATATAAAACACTGTAACATAACATAACATAACACTCTTGTTCTGACCCATTTGTCTGCCTTCTTTCCCAATTCTTGTGGAGAGGTCAGATCTGAGTCTACCAAGTACTGGTGCAACAAATCAGACACACAATTGTTAAGAATATGCTCTCTCTCAGGATAAGATTATACAGGCTTTCATAGTCAGAAACTTTACTGCCATGTAACCAACCCTCCAAGGCCTTCGCTGAACAGTCAACAAAATCTGTCCAGTCTTGAGAGGACTCTTTTCTGGTGTCTCTGAACTTAATCCTGTATTGTTCAGTGGTTAAGCCAAATCCATCCAAGAGTGCATCCTTCAAAACTGTGTAATTGTTAGCTTCACTTTCTCTAACAGTAAGGAGCCTATCCCTACCCTTTCCAGTGAAAGACAGCCACAAGATAGCAGCCCACTGCCTTTGAGGGACCAACTGTACCATACAGGCCCTCTCAAGTGCAGCAAACCACTTATTAATGTCATCCCCCTCCTTTTACGAGGGGACTATCTTATGCAGGGTTCTGGAATCTTGCTCTCTAACAGGATTACTATCTGAAACACTGCTGCTGCCACCATGGGGACCTAACCCCATTCTCTGTCTTTCCCTCTTTATATCTAGGGATTCCCTGTCTAAGGCCAGCTGCTGCTGTTTAAGCTTCAGTCTGGTCTCTTCCAACCTCAGCTTTCTGAGTTCCCTTTCCATTCCGTTATCCTCAGGGTGGGAGGGTTGGGAATGTTTGGATACAGAGGAGATTTGGGAATTGGCAGAGAGAGACCTGTCCCTAACTGGCTGGATCCTAGTAACCTGGCCTTTAGGAGTGAAAGATGCCCTACTAATGTTTGAACCTCTCCCACTACCAGTGTCACTAGGGGGCCTGCGAGAGGGCAGGACTTTGTAAGAACCCTACCCAGCATCTTTAGGGACCTCCTCTGAGTCTGACTGGGAAGCCTCCCCTTTGTCCTCTCTTTCCTGAGATGGGCCAGACTGGTTCTGGTCATCCTGTAAGAGCAGGTTAAAGAGAAACTCTTTTGTTGGATTCTTACCTATGCTTAAACCTCTATCCAGGCAGAGACCCCTCAAACTTTTGTAGTTTAAACTCTCATAAGTTGCCTGAACAACTTTGAGAGTGAACTCTACTAAAGACATGATAGAAAAGGTTTAAGACAGAGAGAGAAAAAGTTTTAGATCTTTTGAAAGTACAGAGAAAAAACGTTTTCAAACCTTTAAAAAACTTTTAAAAGTTTTCAGAACTTTTCAGAAACTTAGTAGAAAGTTTTACAGCAGAAAAGTAAACTGTATTGGTTAAATGTGCATATACTGAACTATTTGGTATATGATTTTCTTATGAAAAGCACCAAATTACAAAGTGGTAAAGCAGTTACAAGTACCTATCCCACCGCTGCACCACCAATGTAGGAGGCTGGCCTTGCTTATAGTGGGTACCTTGTGGTACTTTCACCTTGTGCCAGGTCCAGTTATCCCTTATTAGTAGAATAGAGGTGTTTCTAGCAGCTTAGGCTGATAGAAGGTAGCTATGGCAAAACAGCTTAGGCTGAACTAGGAGACATGCAAAGCTCCTACTATACCACTTAAATCATATAGCACAATATCATAACAACCCACAATACTCAGAGTTACTAAAAATAAAGGTACTTTATTTTAGTGACAATATGCCAAAGGTATCTCAGAGGATACCCTCACTTAGGAGGTAAGTAATATACACAAATTATATGTACACAAACCCAAAACAGTAAGAAAAGTAGTGCAAACAATGTAGAATCACAATAGGATGCAATAGGTAGACATAGGTCTAGGGGCATCACAAACCATATACTCCAAAAGTGGAATGCAAATCACGAATGGACCCCAGACCTATGGTAGATTGTAGAGGGTCACTGGGACTGTGAGAAAACAGTAAGGGTGTCCAAAATACCCCTCCCCAAGACCCTGAAAAGTAGGAGTAAAGTTGCCCTACTACCCCCAGAAAGACAGTATAGTCGTGATAGGGGATTCTGCAAGAACCGCAACTGCTATCAAAGCACTGAAAACGGATTCCTGGACATGAGCACCTGTAAAAGAAGGGGACCAAGTCCAAGAGTCACGCAAGTGTCCGGGGGGGGCAGGAGCCCACCAAACCCCAGATGAAGGTGCAAAAGGGCTGCCTCAGGGTTGAAGAAGCCGAAGATTCTCCAACAACGGAGGGCACCAGGAACTTCCCCTTTGGTGAGAAGATGTCCCACGGCGTGCTGGAGATTGCAGAAGTGTTTCCACGCAGAAATACCGCAAACAAGCCTTGCTAGCTGCAAGAGTCACAGTTGAGGATTTTGGGTGCTACTGGGGCCCAGGAAGGACCAGGATGTCGCCCCTTGGAGGAGGAGAGAGAGGGGGCGCTCAGCAACTCAGAAAGCCCCCACAGAAGCAGGCAGCACCCGCAGAAGTACCAGAACAGGCACTTAGAAGATCTGAGGACAGCTGTCTGGCGTGGGGAGGCAAGGACTTACTGCCACCAAACTTGGACAGAAGGGCCACTGGACTGTGGGAGACACTTGGACCCAGCTCCTGTGTTCCAGGGACCGCGCTCATCAGGATGAGAGGGGACCCAGAGGACCGGTAATGCAGAAGTTTGGTGCCTGCGTTGGCAGGGGGAAGATTCCGTCGACCCACTGGAGATTTCTTCTTGGCTTCCACGGCACGGTGAAGGCAGAATGCCCTCAGAGCATGGACCACCAGGAAACAGTTGAGAAAGCCGGCAGGATGAGGGGCTACAATGTTGCTGGTAGTCGTCTTGCTACCTTGTTGCGGTTTTGCAGGCGTCCTGGAGCAGTCAGCGGCCGATCCTTGGCAGAAGTCGAAGAGGGAAGTGCAGAGGAACTCTGGTGAGCTCTTGCATTCGTTATCTGAGGAATAGCCCAGAGGAGAGACCCTAAATAGCCAGAAAAGGAGGTTTGGCTACCAAGAAAGGAGGCTTGGCTTCTGAAAGAGGTAAGCACCTATCAGGAGGGGTCTCTGACGTCACCAGCTGGCACTGGCCCCTCAGAGCAGTCCATTGTGCCCCAACACCTCTGAATCCAAGATGGCAGAGGTCTGGGACACCCTGGAGGAGCTCTGGGCACCTCCCCTGGGAGGTGCAGGTCAGGGGAGTGGTCATTCCCCTTTCCTTTGTCCAGTTTCGCACCAAAGCAGGGCTGGGGGTTCCCTGAACCGGTGTAGACTGGCTTATGCGGAGATGGGCACCATCTGTGCCCATCAAAGCATTTCCAGAGGCTGGGGGAGGCTACTCCTCCCCAGCCCTTTACACCTATTTCCAAAGGGAGAGGGGATAACACCCTCTCAGAGGAAATCCTTTGTTCTGCCTTCCTGGGACTGGGCTGCCCAGACCCCAGGGGGGCAGAATCCTGTCTGAGGGGTTGGCAGCAGCTGCAGTGGAGACCCCGGAAAGGCAGTTTGGCACTACCCGGGTTCTGTGCTAGAGACCCGGGGATGCATGGAATTGCCCCCCCAATACCTGAATGGTAATGGGGTGACAATTCCATGATCTTAGACATGTTACATGGCCATGTTCAGAGTTACCATTGTGAGGCTATACATAGGTAGTGACCTATGTATAGTGCACGCATGTAATGGTGTCCCTGCACTCACAAAGTTTGGGGAATTTGCCCTGAACAATGTGGGGGCACCTTGGCTAGTACCAGGGTGCCCACACACTAAGTAACTTGGCACCTAACCTTCACCAAGTGAGGGTTAGACATATAGGTGACTTATAAGTTACTTATGTGCAGTGAAAATGGCTGTGAAATAACGTTGACGTTATTTCACTCAGGCTGCAGTGGCAGTCCTGTGTAAGAATTGTCTGAGCTCCCTATGGGTGGCAAAAGAAATGCTGCAGCCCATAGGGATCTCCTGGAACCCCAATACCCTGGGTACCTAGGTACCATATACAAGGGAATTATAAGAGTGTTCCAGTGTGCCAATGAGAATTGGTGAAGATAGTCACTAGCCCGCAGTGACAATTGTGAAAAGCAGAGAGAGCATAAACACTGAGGTTCTGGTTAGCAGAGCCTCAGTGATACAGATTGGCACTACACAGGGAACACATACAGGGCATACTTTATGAGCACTGGGGTCCTGCCTGGCAGGATCCCAGTGACACATAGGCAAAACAAACATACATACAGTGAAATTGGGTGTAACATGTCAGGCAAGATGGTACTTTCGTACAATAGGTCACAAGGAAGCATTGAAGATTGCACCCAATCTGCTGCCTTGAACTGAGGAGGATGCCGTGGTTGCGTCACCACATTATTGTAACCCCGATCAAGAGCACTGGAATACAATCCCCCTTCTCCTATGGGGAGCTCAGGACTTACAGTTCAAGAAGAACATCAGAGCACCGCTGATCACTGCTGGAGTTCACGTTCAAGCATGGAGGGGAGCCAGTAATATGGCGGGTGTTGTGGCACTCCTTCATGCAGCCAGCTCCACGCGCAGGCCTGGAGCCTTGCAAGTGGCCAGGGACGGGGAACCCATAGAGATGCTGCATGCATCCTCTCTGCTGCAGCGGGTAAGACTGGTTACAGGCGTACTGGGCCCCGGGGGACTCAGATGCTAACAGCGCTGCACTTTTGGCTACTTTCTAAGAGCTGGAGTGAACTCTTGAGTGAAGGACTACTAGTAAGCATTCAATGGATGTGGCCACCTTGAATGGGAAATAACTCCGATTACATTACGAAGAGCCGGTGTGACAGGGATTTGCCAGTGAAATATCTGAGCCCAGACCTCAAGGAGAAATGTGTCACTGTTTATACATGTTGTCACATTTCTTTGAATGCAGAGAGTTAGAAATAGAATACCTTTTTATTATAAAAATATATGTTTGACTGGACATTGAGTTATTGACGGTGTGGTGCACTCTCTGAGTTAGGAGTCATGTTCGCTTGACCTGTATTCTCAATTTCCCCCTCAAAGGGATCCTTTGACTGCTCGCCCACAGCTACTGCTGAAAGACAAGTGAAGAAGGGGGATTTGGCTCAGTTGCTCAACATCCATAATAGGTAGGCCCTACGACATCAGGAGTAAAAGGTAACAGCTCCTACAGTTAGGCCCAGTAATCTCCTGCATGCCACGTGGCCCTATGAAGTGGGTTTCGACAACAAAACTACAGCGTGTTTTTTTATTTGTTTTTTAAACCACAGCATTAGTGTGTTATGGATAAATGTCCTTGAAGAAAGTGTGCACTTCTGCAGTAAATTCTGAAAATAAAAATAGTTGTATAAATTTGTTGCCAAAACAGTCATTAAACAGTTGCAGTAGCAAAAAACGTGGATGTACTAGTAATTCAAAGCTGGTTATTCTAAAAGTTATAATACCACTCCAAGAAATTAAATGGTATGATCAAAATGTGGCAGATGATCATTAATGTCTACCCTGAAAAAGAGTAACAGCAAAATATTTGCTCAGTTTGACTAATTCTACCACCAACTTAACCGGGCCCTAACCGACCATATCTCCTCCTTCTGTTCTAGGGATAGCAACGAGAGGAATGATGTGTGAGAAACTAGTGCTAACCACAGTTCATAGTGACTAACTTTACAGCACTAGTTAGGTCTGAGATTTAGTTTCATATCCAAGTATATTTTTATATACATTTTAGATTAAGCACACGTATGAGTGTCAGGGAAGACTGTCTGGAATTGGAATTCAGGTGTATGATTAATCCCATGAGACCCTTTATGACCAGGGCAGCTGAAGCCATAACATGATAGGATATCATTGTTTTTTTTACACTTTTAGGCAAAACTGCATATTATATTTACAAGATTGCCAAAAGAAAAGTGAACAGTATTTGCTTTTACCACTGTGTAAGACAAGTACATTCAACAAAATCATTCAAAAACCTTAAAGGTAGGAAATATGTCCTTACCTAGAGAGATCAAAGCTTGGTGAATTTCCTTCATGACTTTCCTGTAAAGCTCCTTTTGCCATTCGTGTAATTGAGTCCACTCCTCCGCAGAGAAATGAACAGCTGCATCGTGGAATGTGACTGGCATCTGTAACAGGAAATTGTAGTTTGAGCCAAATGCTGGACTCAGTTTTAAATATGTTCAATTTAAAAAATTGTAAATCCAGTATCATTTTACCAGGATTTGCAACCCCCCAGCACATAAGTGCAAATAAATAACTATGAGACAAACCACAATACATTTCAGTTAACACCATTACTGTACAATGGCTCAATAAATGTAATTGTGTGTTGCATAATTCATTTTTTCCAAGCTGCAAAACCGTGAAATCTGTATGGCGACATTTTGAGTGTTTGATTATTATAGCAAGCAAATTATTCTACATTTGTTTTTAACCCATATAAGAGGTAAAAGATTGTAGGATAGCAAAACATTTTAAGCATAACAGTACAATGAATATTTTACAAAGAAAACTTCTAGCAGAATGCAGTCAAGTACTCTAAAGGACACACCTAAATTCAGCAATCGCAGATTTTCACTTCTACTATTGTGTATTATACTTTGTAACTTCTTTCCTTGTCTTTATTACGTTATGAATCTTTCTTACATTTTACTACGTCACTGTTTAAAATTGTATCATTTTCAGATGTAATTCAATATTCCAATTTTACAATCCTGTTTAGTTCCGATTTCATTATTTCCTCGTTCAGCGCTTTATTTATTACTTTGTACTTGCAGTCCTCCCTTTTTTAATACTCAAGGTAACTCAGTAAAGTGGTCTATATTATTGGGGCCAGAAAACGTGCAGCATTTTATCACCTTCTTAGGCATGCAGACAAATAATAATTTGGTACGTATATTTAAGTTATGGATTCAAAAGCTGGACATGTTTTACCCATGATCCTGCCCTCTCAATTACAGCTTAACAAGCGATACATTAAGGTCATATAAATGAGAACCTTCTTGAACACCATTTAATTGGGATTTTTTTGAAACACATAAGTGATACAGTGAACACTGCATGAGCACAAACTAATCTGAAAAGCAGCGCTCTAACAGTCTCCTGTTGCAGCGAATGCAGTAGGGTTTGCAGTTGTATACCATAACATGCTGAAGAGCACAACTAGAGCCATAGTGACAATAATGTGAGTTATTGCAGCATAAACAAAAGACGTTAAGTACAACAGTACTAAACAATTACAAGTCCGGTTACGGAAAGGTATATACGCAAGGGGGACTGAGGTCCGGTCGTGAAGAGTACCCTGCTGCTTATCATACCAAAGTCCATATGTCACTTGTCTGAAGGGCCCCTCCCATGCAAAAAACGACCCGGTGTCCCAGTGGTATCTAGAAGACCAGCAGGCTCCAGGGAGCGCCAAGGCTAACTCACTGGTGTAAAGAGGCATTTTAAAGTGTGTAAGGATGAATGAGAGATTCTCTGGGGGTCTGTTACCTCTCACCCCTACTTTAAAGTTAAGTATCAGTGCAGCATCAGTGACGCTTGCGTAGCACCCTTGGCCCTTCCCAGCACAAAAAACGTAATTCTACTTCTGCCCAATGAACCACTATGCCATGCCAGCGGGACACTCCAGGAAAGGAAGGGCCCTTCCAGTTCATTGTGCTCGAGCATCTGGCCAAGTGGAGGGCCAGGTCAAGAAGTCTGATCACTACTTTGCTTGACTTAGGTTGCTTGTATAACCTCAATATGGAGCACTCAAGGCTATTTAGCTCTCGACGGCCAGTTGTGACTGCCAGCACTGCGTCGATCTCCCCCACTATGCATTCACAGTAAGATATTCCCAGAACAGATGTTTAATGTTAATGTCAGGTGGTGTAGCACCGGGAACATGTCAAACATGTCAAACTAGTGGTCATGTAAATTTTCCATGCGCGGTTCAGGGGTCAAGTAGGCAAGCTAGAGCATATTTTGTTGAATTTATTGGAATATAGCTTTACAGGTAATCTTGCGAGAATGTGAAAGTACTTTCTCCCAATCCTTCAGGTATTAGTACGTCCCACATCAGTTTCCAATTTAGAACAGAGCTCTGATAAGGTATCTGCTGATAGGGCCGGAGATGGCTCTAACGAGCCAGGAGGTCAGTCTTTACCGATCCAATGGCAAACAATGTTGACGGTAGTGGGTGAGAGGGAGGCTAAGTATCACTTATGCACCTATAGGAGCTCCAGTAAGTCGCCTGAGTGAGAAATTGGTCCACATATAGACAAAACTGCTCAATCAGGGAATCAAATAGGATCAAAGTACCGTCTTGACATAAGTCCCACAGGCATGTACTCTCTCCCACGCCTCAGCAGCTCCCTCCATGACTCTCCCCATGAAACTACAGATTTTTTTCATGGGGAGCCCTAGAGCATATGATGGAGTATTTGAAGAAACGTTCATGGTCCTACAGTAGCTATCATTTGTAATGCTTAGCAATAAACTCATGAGTACTCACAAACATTATCCCAGGGGCCACAAAGTGTGGTCTGTGGTGTGCCTGACACCACAAGCAGTGTGGGAGTGGGGCTTCTTGCAGGGGTCAGAGGGTGGGTTAAGGTGGGCATAGGGGAATTAAAGTATGTACATGGTGTGGACAGTGAGTCATGGAGTTATTCTGAATGTGTAATTTCATACTGCTCTCTAAATTAAGCCCATCATCTCTAAAAGAGTCATAGATTAGACAAAGACTGTACTATGCTGTATCTGAATCGCTATCCTACTGCATCTTGGGGGAAGCCTTTTCTGTGTGCTATCACTAACCGGGCAGAGTCAAATGTAACAGGCATTGGCAAAGCCAATAGGTCTTACCTATTGTAGGAGACTGGCATGGCTTGTAGTGGGTACCAGAGGTACTTACACCTTGTGCCAGGTCCAGTTATTCCTTATTAGTGTAGAAGAGGTGCTTCTAGCAGCTTAGGCTGATAGAAGGTAGCTATGGCAAAGCAGCTTAGGCTGAACTAGGAGACATGTAAAGCTCCTACTATACCACTTATATCAAATGCACAATATCATAAGAAAACACAATACACAGAGTTACTAAAAATAAAGGTACTTTATTTTTATGACAATATGCCAAAAGTATCTCAGTGAGTATCCTCAGTAAGAAGATACGTTATATACACAAGCTATATGTACACAAACCCAAATCAGGTAAGTAATAGCAAGAAAAGTGATGCAAACAGTGTAGAATTACAATAGGTTGCAATAGGAGAACATAGGTATAGGGGCAACACAAACCATATACTCCAAAAGTGGAATGCGAACCACGAATGGACCCCAGACCTATGTGAGCTTGTAGAGGGTCGCTGGGTCTGTAAGAAAACAGTGAAGGTTAGAAAAATACCCCACCCAAGACCCTGAAAAGTAGGAGTAAAGTGCACCTACTACCCCCAAAGAGCACAGAAGTCATGATAGAGGGATTCTGCAGGAAGAACAAACACCAGCAGTGCACTGACAACAGATTTCCGGACCTGAGTACCTGTAAGACAAGGGGACCATGTCCAATAGTCACAACAGTGTCTAGGGGGGGCAGGAGCCCAGGAAACCCCAGCTGAAGGTGCAAGGAAGCTCCCACCAGTTGGAAGAAGCTGGAGTTCTGCAAGAAAGAAGAGGACTAGGGACTTTGGAAGACTGATGTCCCACATCACGATAAAACTTTCACAGGTGTTCCCATGCAGAAAGACCGCAAACAAGCCTTGCTAGCTGCAAGGGTCGCGGTAGAGGTTTTTGGGTGCTGCTGAGGACCTGGAAGGACCAGGATGTTGCTTTTTGGAGGAGGGGACAGAGGGGGCGCTCAGCAACTCAGAGAGCCCTCACAGAAGCAGGCAGCACCCGCAGAAGTACCCCAACAGGCACTTGGAAGAAGAGTGAACCGGAGTCCACGTGAAGTTACAAAAGGGAATCCCACGACGCCGGAGGGCAACTAAGAAGGTTGTGCACTGCAGGGCGGAGTGCTGGGGACCCAGGATTGGCTGTGCACGAAGGAAATCCTGGAAGAGTGCACAGGAACCGGAGCAGCTGCAAATCGCCCAGTACACAGCTTTGCAGTCTAGCGTGGGGAGGCAAGGACTTACCTCCACCAAACTTGGACTGAAGAGTCAATGGACTGTGAGAGTCACTTGGACAGAGTTGCTGTGTTCCAGGGACCAACCTCATCGGGATGAGAGGGGACCCAGTGGACCAGTGATGCAGTCTTTTGGTGCCTGCATTAGCAGGGGAAAGATTCCGTCAACCCACAGGAGATTTCTTCGGAGCTTCTGGTGCAGGGTGAAGGCAGGCTACCCCCAGAGCATGAACCACCCGGAAACAGTCGAGAAAGCCGGCAGAATTAGGCGCTACAATGTTGCTGGTAGTCATCTTGCTACTTTGTTGCGGTTTTGCAGGCGTCCTGGAGCAGTCAGCGTTCGATCCTTGGTAGAAGGTGAAGAGGGAGATGCAGAGGAACTCTGGTGAGCTCTTGCATTCGTTATCTGAAGAATTCCCCAAAGCAGAGACCCTAAATAGCCAGAAAAGGAGGTTTGGCTACCAAGAGAGGTAAGAGCCTATCAGAAGGAGCCTCTGACGTCACCTGCTGGCACTGGCCACTCAGAGCAGTCCAGTGTGCCCCCAACATCTCTGTTTCCAAGATGGCAGAGGTCTGGGACACACTGGAGGAGCTCTGGGCACCTCCCCTGGGAGGTACTGGTCAGGGGAGTGCCCACACACTAAGTAACTTTGCACCCAACCTTCACCATGCGAAGGTTAGACATATAGGTGACTTATAAGTTACTTGTGTGCAGTGGTAAATGGCTGTGAAATAACGTGGACGTTATTTCACGCAGGCTGCAATGGCAGGCCTGTGTAAGAATTGTCAGAGCTCCCTATGGGTGGCAAAAGAAATGCTGCAGTCCATAGGGATCTCCTGGAACCCCAATACCCTGGGTACCTCAGTACCACATACAAGGGAATTATATGGGTGTACCAGTATGCCAATGTGAATTGGTAAATTTAGTCACTAGCCTGTTAGTGACAAATTTGGAAAGCAGAGAGAGCATAACCACAGAGGTTCTGATTAGCAGAGCCTCAGTGAGACAGTTAGGCATCACACAGGGAATACATACAGGGCACATACTTATGAGCACTGGTGCCCTGCCTGGCAGGGTCCCAGTGACACATAGACTAGAACAACATATATACAGTGAAATATGGGGGTAACATGCCAGGCAAGATGGTACTTTCCTACACCTATACACAAGCTACTGGCTTTGCCAATGTCTTTTAGACAAGTACACCAGTGGGCTGCTGTATAGCATGGCTACAAGTTAGTGGTGTAGAGGAGAGTGGCATGGAGTGTTGTAGAGTGGAATGGCAAAGAGTGGAGCAGAGTGCCATACAGTCGAGTGGCAGGATTGTGGTGTATTGGAGTGACAGAATGGAGCTGCGCAGAGTGGCCTACAGTAGAGTGGCATAGAGTGGACTGGTGTAGTGTACAGTGGCGTAGAGAGCAGCGGCATAGCAATCAGCAATACAAAGAGTAGCCTTGGAGAAGGCAGTGGTGTAGATTAGAGTTTTGTATAGTAGAATGCAGTGGCGTAGAGTACAGTTGTGAAGGATAGAGTAGAGTGACATACAGTGCAGCATCATATAGTGATGCAGAGTAGACTGGCATAGAGTGCTGCAGAGTAGAATATAGTGCTGTAGAGTGCAGTGGCATAAGGGCAGCAGCGTAGAGTTGAGTGCTGCAGAGTCCAGTGGCATAGAGTGGAGTGATGCCGGTTAGAATGGCGTAGAATACAGTCGCATAGAGTGCAGTGGTAGAGAATGCAGTGTGGCAGAGCAGCGTGTCACAAACTGCAGTGATGTAGAGTGGCATAGAATCAATTAGTGTAGAATAGATTGGTGCTGTGTAGAGTGTAATGGAATAGCGTAGAGGGGACTGGTCTAGGGTGCACTGGCATAGAGTATTGCATAGTATAATGTGGTCGAGTGCATTGACGTAGACTGCAGTGGCTTACAATGCAGCATCATAGAATGCAGTGGTGTAGGTTCAAGTGGAGCATAGTAGAGTACAGTGGCGGAGAATACTGTGCAGTGGCATCAAGTGGTACAGAGTAGAATATAGTGGTATTGAGTGGAGTGATGTAGGGTGCAGTAGATTTTGGCTCCATCCAGAGGAATAGTTATCTAGCTCGTAATGCTATTGGATATTTGGTGTTATCAATAAACCTCATCCAGAGTGCTTGCATTGCAGTGCATGAGGAGCTGTTTTGCAGCTCAAAAGTGCACTGAATCATCCTAGCCTAATTTTGTTACCTCATATACTATTTAAAGAAAGCAATCTTTTGTTTTCTTCCCTGCAGCAGGCTTTTTAAAATACTTTAGTCTTGACTAAAAATGCAAGCCAACTGTAGTGGCTATGCCAATGCTGGTAAATCTGGACAATACTAGGCAGCTCTTTTCAAACCCATGGTGTAATAGGGAGTTAGTCAGTACATATCAGTTAATATCTCTTAATAAGAAACTAACACTGTCTCTCCTTCACAGCAGAAGATTATAAATAACAGCAATAGTAAGCATCAGTCTAACGCTAGAGAATATACAGAATAGATCCAGTAACGTAGCAGTATTAGAGTGAAATACCATTCTACGTCGATACAAACTGTGGAAATGCTGTTCTACGAACAGAGGATGCAAATAGAATGCTGTTGTCATAACACCACAAGAGGGAGATCCAAATACACCCCTGCACTTATTCTACCTCCACAGAGGGGAGGTAATGCCAACTATGCTGTAGAAAAACATCTATTGAAGAGGAAGGAGATAACTAGTGTCAATCTTTCACCAGAAGTGACAGACGTTCAACTACTAAATCACAACAGTTGTATTTCCAGAGGTGAAGAAAACACAAATCATCATGTTATGACCATTCCAATACAACACCACAATAGTCCCTAATGTGTTTAGGCGGGATGGTTGGGGCACAGGGTAATGCCAAAGTGGATGCACCCTGCCACAGCAGTCCCTGTAGCTCCTGCGTATTCAATGTCCGTGACACTCCTACTCCATGGCTAGAGCAATCTGTATAGCATTGCTACCCCTAGCCCTCTGAGGATGTGAGGGCCTTGAGATTACGACAATACAATGCATGCAACATAATGAATGCCAGTGACACAGTTTGATGATAAAATATGTGGCATGTTTATTGATTATACAGGTTGGGTTAGCTTACGGGCGATCCAGGTGTCGACAGTGAGTTCCTTGAATGGCCGACATCCATCATGAGAAAGCTAGAGCTGTCCTGTTGGTGTTGTCAGTACCAACACACTTAGATTCTTTACAGCTCCTTCCTTTATCGTGGGTTACCACACTCCTCTTTACATTTGTGTCATGCTCCTGGCAAGTCAGAGTGAGATCTCCGGCCAGTCTCCACAGTTGCTCAGGATTCCAACTGTCCCTTGAGAGATTAAGGAGCGTCATTGTGTCATCCCAGGCCCCGCTGTAAAGACTCCCAGTAACCGAGGAATTGCTTTTTTGGCTCCAAGATCCACTATCTGGAGGCCTTTTAGTTGTTTAAAAGCGTTAGGATCACCCTGTAACTATACCTTGCAACGATGACTGGGTCTTCTGTAAAATAAAATGATATAATACGCATTGGTATACATAACTGTATTTATTTACTTATTAATTATTACCCTATATAGATATATATTTATATATAGATTTGAAGCTGTTGGGAGGGTGGGAGGTTAAAGCTGATCGCCAAAGAGGCCCAGCCCTAGGAGACGAACCCTTATGAGACTTCTTGGCCTCACTCCACCCTTCTTGGCGCCCAGGGGCAATAAACAGAGGGGTGGCCAACCCTCTCCACATACCGTGGCCCCTCGTGCCCAGCAATCGTCCTAGCAGAGAAGCAACACTAGGATGCTGTCCCCTCTATGTAGCTCTGCGTGCGACATGGACAGCTGCATAGTGTTGCTGCCACTGGCCCTTTGAGGATGTGTGGACCCTGAGATTAAGACAATACAATGCTTGCAACATAATAAGTGCCAGTGACACAGTTTGTGGATAAAATATGTGGCAAGTTTATTGATTACACAGGTTGGGTTAGCTTACAGGCGATCCAGGTGTCGACGGTGAGTTTCTTGAATGACCGACACCCATACAAGATCTGCTATCTGGAGGCCTTTTAGTTGTTTTAAAGCTTTAGGATCGCCCTGTAACTCCGACAAGCCTCGGGAATGGCACTTCGCGATAACTGAGGCCCCCCACCTGTACTCTCCTCACTTTCCCATTACATACAGCAAGCTGTTTCCAGAGCATACCTAATGTTTAGCAGGAAAATTGCCATGCCCATATCAGACAAGTGAACACCATCTGGCGCAAAATGACCACTCAGTTGTCTACTGAGCAGGCTATGCCTGATTGAACCAAATCCATGCTGCATTGTAAATTTCTGTTGGGACAGGTTAATTCTCCCCCTGGACATTTCAATAGCCGCAGGTGATCTAGCTCCCTGCCACACCCTATATGGGATAATTTCCGACCACACTATCTTGCTGCCTCCCATTAGGGTGGAAATACTGGTAAGACCCTGTCGTATGGCCTGCTAAAGGGGGCCCCTGCCACAGGATGTAAGATTGTTTCCCCTCAGATGATTAACAGAATGTTGGGCTTAATCCCTCTCTTCCCCACAAGCTGGCAAAACCTAGGTTCCAGCATGGCCCATCTCATTCCTGGGCTTCCCATCCAGGACAGTTCAATGTTACTGAAACCATGGTTCCTACTCCTCTCAATAGCCCGCTGTTCCGCTCTGGCCACGAAGGAGTGGCCCATTATCCACATTGTTTTAAATCCTAAATGAAACAAGAAGGTGAGTATTACCACACACTTTATTGACATCTGTGATCACAATATATTCATTATCTTCCAGTACTATTAACAAAGCATAAACAATGTTTGGCACCGGAGTCAAAAATTCTCCCACAACACTTCCCGGTAACACACCCCTGACCCCACTTATTCAGGGAGATACGACATTGAAAGCCCATT
This sequence comes from Pleurodeles waltl, assembly GCF_031143425.1. NCBI lineage: Eukaryota > Metazoa > Chordata > Amphibia > Caudata > Salamandridae > Pleurodeles > Pleurodeles waltl. The sequence continues at coordinate 865,827,807 of NC_090444.1, read as the reverse complement.
CAAACTGTTTGCTACACAGTATCCTCTGGAGGACCCAATGCTACCCTCATGCCCCCACAGATCACTGTGTACTCTGCAATTGGGGAGGTTGCAATGACAACTCTTCCCTGCCTCTGGTCCGAACATACAGTTTGTATCTGTCTGACTGCCACCTTCCAATCTGCATAATCGCCCCTGGTGGCAAACCATCCTCAAAAGCAGTGGTGGCAACCTCAATTCTAAAGGAATGCGTTGACCATCTCTGTCAATGGTATCCTGCCTCTGCAAGCACCCACCTCAGGACACCTCTTTATTGAAATTGGGTGAGCAGCTGGCCATGCTGGTGAAGCAGTAAGTATCCTAGTTGCTGGGGGAGACATGCTGTATACCTCCCAAGCAGCTCTATCCTGCAACACTTGGGGGGCCCCAATCTGGTCACACGGAATACTGAGCCTTTCCCTTTCTGTTCTGTTTTTTAAATGCCTCACTGACAGTTCGCCATGTCTTGACCCATGTTGAGGTCACCCAACCTTAGCAACCTATATTTTGTGTTGCTCCTTGCTTTTGCCACTAGCTCAGAAGTCCTGAAAGCCCCAAAGAAGACTAGGGGAAACATGGTGGAGAATAACAGCACATCATACTGTGTGCTACAGATGACCGTGAGTGCCCCTACCAAACTCCTTAACATGTTCAGATCAATGGGTGCCCTCTGGTCCGGTGTCTTTTCCTCCTGCCTAGCCCATCCCTTTAGCGCTGCCCTTAGTGGGAAACCTGCAGTTGGATCTCCCTCCCCTTTCAGTTTTGTAAAATGGGCAATTGCCATCAGGTGTCTTGAAACCCATGCATGTGAATTCCAATTGTCTTTTGCCCAAAGCGCAAAGTGCTGCACTCTTCTAGTGGGGAGATGGCTCTCCCCCGTTCCCAAGGAATGGGTCACTGATGTAAACCTGTTGTGATACGCCTGGTATTTGGCTTGGGTCTCAGGGGCCAATGATAACTCTCCCAAGGCCACTATCCTGTACCATGCACCACCACTGCACATTGAAGGGCGTCATCTCTTCCATCGCCTGGGGGTAAGACGCACGGAATTTCACCCACTGAAAATGAGAAAGAGCATCAGCAGCTACATTCTTCACCCCTTGAACATGGCGTGCACGAAATTCCACATTTCTCAACAGACATCCTTTTACCAACTCCCTCAACAGCCCCACCAATACCGGGCAACTCCTGGACTGGTAATTAATGGCCTGTACTATAGCCATATTGTCTGACCAGAATGTAATCCTTCTGCTGGCTAGCACTTGTGGTCTCAGATGGAGTGACAGGACAACTGGGAACATTTCCAGCACAGTGAAGTTTTTTGTGAGTCCACGCTTCCTCCATGCATAGGGCCATTTCGCAGCACAAAACTCCCGGCCCAGAATGGCACCAAAACCCTCTCTCCCTGATTCATCTGTGAAGAGCTGGAGCTGCCGACTGGTGCACCATGGAGTGCACCATAACAGCGCACCACTGAACTCTTCCAGAAAGGACCGCCACATGCGCAGGTCCTCTTTCAGTCGCACACTAAGGTGCACCAAGTAATGGGCTTTCTTAACGTTCACTGTTGCCCTAGCTAGCCTCCTGACAAACATTCTACTCGGTGGGATAATCCTGGCTGCAAAGGTAAGGCTGCCAAGCAGGCTCTGACACATGGCTAGTGTAGCATTGTCCCTACTCAGAACCTGCAGAATGTACGACTGAAGAGCGTTGACCTTATCCCCTGGCAATCTGCAAATCCCTTCTGTTGAATCAATCTCAATGCCCAGGAATGTCAAACACTCGGTTGGTCCCAGAGTCTTGCCTGGTGTGAAGGGCACCCCTAATAACTGACTAAGATGCTGAAATGCAAGGAGGGTTTCGCTGCACTCACTGGAACTTGCCTTACCAATGAAGAGGAAGTTGTCTAGGTAGTGCAGTGAACTCCCTGGAGGGTTGCTCTGCCTCAGTGCCTATTCCAGGAAGCACCAAAACATTTAGAATCGGGAACATGAAACAGCACAAGCCATGGGCATGCATTTTTCATAGAAGTCCTGGCCGGCCCACTGCATCCCTAGAAGGTGAAAACTATCCAGATGGTCTGGGAGAAGGCGGAACACGGACTCAATATCCACCTTCGCCATAAAAGCACCTCTGCCTATTGTTCGAACCAGATCCCCTGCCTCATCGAAAGAAGCATAACAAACCGAGCACGTTACATCCTCCAGGTAGTCGTTAACCAACGACCCCTTGGGGTAAGAGAGATTGTGAATCATCCTATACTTGCCTTGCTCTTTCTTGGGTACAATTCCCAGAGGTGACACAATGAAATGTGGAAGGGGTGGCGGGCGAAAGGCCCAGCCACCCTCCCCAACTGACACTCCTTCTCCAATTTCTACTTGATCACCCCTGGTGCTTCCATGGCTGGGCGCATATTATTATTTTGCCTAGTAACTGCAGGTCCGGAATATGGAATCCTAAAGCCTTCACAAAAACCTCAGAACAATAGTTTGTGCTCTGATGATCTAGGGTAGGCTTTAAGGATCTGGGCTAAGGTGCTGAAAGATATGGGAGATGGTGTTATCGTAGAGTGTTGCGACTCAAAATTATTAGGGCTGCTTTGAACTGGCATTTGCACCCCTTGGTTTATTGGTCTTACCTCCCTTGCTGCAATTGGTTGCTGGCTGTCATCAGGCTCGCTTGGAGCAGGTGTAAGTGAATTTCCAAGATGTGCCCCAAGAGCAGGCCCAAGTATTGTATAGCCTGCACAAGTTGTTGTTGACCCTATACTGGTAAACTCCGCTCCTCCTTTGTGAGCCCCTACCACGAAAGGAATGCCTAAACTGCTGTTTAAAATAGTATGGCTTTGTGTGTTTGTGCTTATGGAAAGGGTATCTCTGCTTGTCTCCCTGTTGCCAGTTCCCATGTCCTGCACCCAGAGTTCAATTTCACAACAGTCCCATGACATCTCCAGTGCCTGTGCCATCTTTCGTCTGAACATCCAGTCCTGGTTCAGCCAACAAGTACACCCAATATGTGCATATTCCTTGTAAATTACCCGGTTATACTTGCAGAGGGCCGAACCCTGCTCAGGGAAACTTTCCGTGATTACTGTGGACAGCACTGCAAATGCCTCTAACCAGTTGTATATTCTCTCATCTGGCTTAACCTTCCTTTTTTGCATTTATGTTTATCCACTTCTTTACTGGACACCGTTATGTCTGTGGCTTCCTTGGCAAATGTAAGCAGTGAGAAAATGTAGATGATTTCCATATTCCATATTCTCTCCCTAGCTTCAAAGGGGACTTTCCATGCCAGGGATGACTTTCCAGTCAGCAAGGGAGGATCAGGCCTGACCAAAGTTCCCTTTTCACTTCCGCTTGCGACAATGACAGTGGCAACCATGCCTGAACCCTCAGGTACCAAAAAGGAAGGCTCACCCCATACCTTGGGAGGAGAGCTGGTGTCCTGCCCCCACCTTAATTGAACCTGCTTGCTTGCTACTGGTACCCTGCTCATCTATGTCCAACCCCACCAAAGCCTGTGCTGAGGCCATGAAGCTGTGCATTGCTTCTATCATCTAACCCAGTCCTTCCTGCAGCCCCTGACCCGATGCTCCTGGGGTTAGGTTGCAGACCACCTTCCCTGTAGGTTGGTCAGTCTGCTTCTTAGCAGTCGGCATGTTAGTCATTGTGTCAAGTCCACCCCCTATCCCCCACCCTCCTGTGAGGGGAACGCTGCTTCCAGCGACAGCATTTTGTTCTTCACTGTCCTTCCTGGCTCTCTTTGTTCTGCTCTCTTTTTGGGAAGTTGAGAGACCTTCAGTTAATTCCTGATCCACCCTGTCTTTCTTGAATTTCTTCAATTTATTTTCGGCAGCCACCCTTGCTGGTCTCTTCTTTCCTGCAGATGGTACGCCGCTTTCCTGACTTAGGAGCTCGAGGCCGGAATCGGATGGCTGTATCCAGTTGGTGTCTTTCATGGCGAGTGTTCCTGACTGCTGCTGCACCCTTACCGTCATAAACATCTTCATTGCCCACTCCAAACCTTTCCCTGCCCCATGGCCATGAACTTTGCCCAGATTTCAGCCTCCTCCTGGTTAGCCTCAGGGGAAAACCATGATGACGAACCGTGGTCTTCCATCGTACCCAATGTGTGTAGGGATGAGGAAAATAAATCTGCAATTGAGAGAGGACAGCTTTACTACTGTGCACGCGGAAATGCGCTACCAGGGCTATCAACTTATCTGGTGTTGCCTAGATGGCTTGTGCACGTCCACAAGTCAAGTGACTTTGTGCTGGAGCAGGTATAACAGTGTTCCGAGTTTATAATGGGCTTGTGCCCTTCTGTAGCTCACTGTGACTAAACCACCCCAGAGATATAGTGCGATACAAAACATGAACCAATGCCTTTCATAATGGGCTCCCGCCCTTCTGAAAGTTAATTTGGGTTAAGCCCAGCAGACCTCTAACCTTGCCCGGAACATGTCAACACTTCACCCTCGTACTGGGCTTGACCCTTCTGAAGGTGCTGAAATTAACTTGTCACCACTGTGGCTCATCCATTCCCTACTTCCATGCCCCAATACCTCTTTTTACCCTGGGTCCAAATACTTCTGCCAGTGTCTGAAATGGTTTCTAGCTAGCCTGTCCCACATCTCCAGCAATTTCAAAGCCTTCCTGATCGGTTGTCAGCAGCTAAAAGGTGTCCTAGGTTCTCCGTGATCACCTGCAAATGAAACATCTTCAATAAAATATACTGTTTGAATCAGTAGCGGAACTTGGCAGCAGCTGTCGCCTGAAAAGAACTACTCAACATATGCAACTGGACCCGTAATGCCAGTACCTGGCAGGGCACCATCTCCCCTCAACATGCATACACATACCTCAAACCATAGTGTGGGAACCACTGCCTACTAATATCAGCGAATGGAAGGCCCAGCCAACTAATGATCGCCTGCGAATCCCCTTCACAGCAGTCGTGCGACAACCCTCTGCTTACCGTACTCCACTTAGTACCCTCTAGCCCGTGACTCATCATTGTCATAGGTGGACAACAGGGGGAATGACCAAACAGCGTGATGGCCGTCTGGAAGCAAAATTGACTGTTAATAGCAAAGTGAGTTAAAATTACACCTGCTTGTAAACCGTACCCCTAGAGTGTTGTTTGCCAAACACACTTTAGCAACCAATCTCACCCAGCATTAATGTGACTCAACCAGGTGGTGCGGAATGGTCCCTCGCTGCGACAGCTACCGTGGCAAGTCCTTCCATTTGTCCGGCACAATCTACGCAAATGCTCAACACTGTCTGTGCGTGCAATTTTTTTTATTTTATGTATATACATTTGTAAAATACCTAGGCACAATGCTGTCTCTGCGTGCACTTTTTGTTTATTTTTTGCACTTATATATACGTATGTAAATACCTATGTACATACCCATCTACATAGCGAAGCACCAATACGCATATAGATATAAATGTATACATAGTATATCTCCCCCACCAAAGACTCCGCCAAGACCAACCTCCACAAACGAATGAAGACCATCACCAAATGGATGAAGAGCAGCTGGCTCAAACTCAATTCCGACAAGACAGAAGTCCTCATCTTCGGCTCCACCCCCTCTGCATGGGATGACTCCTGGTGGCCTGCCTCTCTCTGAGCCGCTCCAACTCCTACCGACCACACACACAACCTAGGATTCATCTTGGACTCCTCATTATCCATGACCCGGCAAGTCAACACCATCTCCTCCTCCTGCTTCAACACCTTCTGCATGCTCCGAAAGATCTAAAAATGGATACCCACCGAAACCAGAAGAACAGTCACCAAAGCCCTCGCAAGCAGCAAACTGGACTACGGCAATGCCCTCTACGCAGGAACCACGGCTAAACTCCAGAAGAGGCTGCAACGCATCCAGAACGCCTCCGCACGCCTCATCCTGGATATCCTCCCCCCCCCACTGCCACATCACAGGACCACCTGAGAAACCTGCACTGGCTCCCAGTCAACTAGAGAATCACATTCAAACTCTCAGTCATGCTCACAAAGCGCTTTACAACACCGGACCAGAATACCTCAACAGATGGCTCTCCTTCTACACCCTGACCCGACATCTCTGCTCTACCAATCTCGTCCTTGCAACCGTCCCACGCGTCTGCAGAACTATAACTGGCGGTAGATAATTCTCGCACATCGCTGCCAAAACATGGAACACTCTTCCCACCCACCTGCGCCAGACCAAAGACCTCCTTACCTTCAGGAAACTTCTCAAGACCTGTCTGTTCGAGCAGTAGCAGCACCCCCCCCCCTCAGCGCCTATAGACCCTCACGGGTGAATAGTGCACTTTACAAATTCCTGATTGATTGATTGATAGTACAAACACACCCCTACATACCGATGTTTACTTTCAAATAGCAGAACACACTTTGAAATAAACTCGATAACTGCACTGACTCTCCTTGCCCAACATCTAAAGTAAACAGAGGCAGACGTGTCATGTCACAACTACCGGGATGTTAACTGGAAATTTCAATCTCTCCAGCCTCCCTTGTAGCTCATCCACTTAACCCTTGTGCTGGCCTTCCATTCTGTCATGCAGCGGAAACACAAAATGAGTTATCCCAGTTCTGACAGAATAGCTTTCCAGACCACGTCTTGTTGCCATAGCCATGCGTCTTTGGTGCCCCTTTAAACCATTCTCCAGAATTATTAAAGTAGCCTGGCCTTGTGATTCTTCCTTTGAGAAAATGGGCACACAAAAAACGATTCTTCACATTCCTACTTAGTAATTAACATCGGCATGACTAAACCGCATGCCTAATGTAATTGGGCATGCAGTGCAGGCATTTTGGGGGTCATTCCAACTTTGGCGGGCGGCGGAGGCCGCCCGCCAAAGTTCCCCCGTCGAAAGACCGTTCCCCGGTCAAAAGACCGCAGGGGTCATTTCGACTTTCCCGCTGGGCCGGCGGGCGACCGCCGGCCCAGCGGGAAAGACCCTGCAACAAGGAAGCCGGCTCCGAATGGAGCCGGCGGAGTTGCAGGGGTGCGACGGGTGGAGTGGCACCCGTCGCGATTTTCACTGTCTGCAAAGCAGACAGTGAAAATCTTTATGGGGCCCTGTTAGGGGGCCCCTGCACTGCCCATGCCATTGGCATGGGCAGTGCAGGGGCCCCACGACACCCGTTCCCGCCATCCTGTTTCTGGCGGTGAAAACCGCCAGAAACAGGCTGGCGGGAAGGGGGTCGGAATCCACATGGCGGCGCTGCAAGCAGCGCCGCCATGGAGGATTCCCTGGGCCAGGGGAAAACCGGCGGGAAACCGCTGGTTCCCCTTTTCTGACCGCAGCTTTACCGCCGTGGTCAGAATGGCCCTGGAAGCACCGCCAGCCTGTTGGCGGTGCTACCGTGGTCCCCGGCCCTGGCGGTCATGGACCGCCAGGGTCGGAATGACCCCCTATATAATTTAAAGTGCCTGCCCACTTTATCCCTTCATCTTGAAAATAGGCACACAAACGAGTATTTTTTTTTTTGTGTGATATAATTCGCCATGGCCAAACAGCGCGCATGATTAGATGCCATCAAGCATGCAAATCGTCCTCCCGGTCCTAAAGCGCTCTGCTGATTCGTATGCCTAATCGCAGCTGAACCGTGATAATGCACCATGCGGGTCTCCCTCACGTATGCCCAGTCCTTAATCTATCCCCGTAATTGATGCCAGCGCCCGCTTTATTGCAGGTAGACTTTATCTCCGTATCACACAAGCCCGGTCCCGATTGTAGGAGGCTGGTCTGGCTTATAGTGGGTACCTTGTGGTACTTACACCCTGTGCCAGGTCCAGTTATCCCTTATTAGTGGAATAGAGGTGTTTCTAGCAGCTTAGGCTGATAGAAGGTAGCTATGACAAAGCAGCTTAGGCTGAACTAGGAGACTTGCAAAGCTCCTACTATACCACTTATTTCATAGAGCACAATATCATAAGAAAACACAATACTTAGAGTTACTAAAAATAAAGGTACTTTATTTTTATGACAATATGCCAAAAGTATCTCAGTGAGTACCCTCAGTTAGAAGGTAAGTAATATACACATGTTATATGTACACAAACCTAAAACAGGTAAGCAATAGTAAGAAAAGTAGTGCAAACAATGTAGAATCACAATAGGATGCAATAGGTAAACATAGGTCTAGGGGCAACACAAACCATATACTCCAAAAGTGGAATGCGAATCACGAATGGACCCCAGACCTATTGGAGATTGTAGAGGGTCACTGGGACTGTGGGAAAACAGTAAGGGTGTCCAAAATACCCCACCCCAAGACCCTGGAAAGTAGGAGTAAAGTTACCCTACTACCCCAGAAAGACACAATAGTCGTGATAGGGGGATTCTGCAAGACCCACAAGCACCAGCAAAACACTGAAGACGGATTCCTGGACCTGAGGACCTGAAAAGGAAGGGAACCAAGTCCGAGAGTCACAATAGTGTCCGGGGGGGGGGGGCAGGAGCCCAGGAAACCCCAGATGAAGGTGCAAAAGGGCTGCCTCCAGGTGGAAGAAGCCGAAGATTCTGCAGCAACGAAAAGAGCTAGGAACTTCTCCTTTGGATGGAAGATGTCCCACAGCGTGCTGGATGTTGCAGAGGTGTTTCCACGTAGACATACCGCAAACAAGCCTTGCTAGCTGCAAGGGTCGTGGTAGAGGTTTTTGGGTGCTGCTGGGGACAAGGAAGGACCAGGATGTCGCCCCTTGGAGGAGGAGACAGAGGGGGGCGCTCAGCAACTCAGAGAGCCCCCGCAAAAGCAGGCAGCACTCGCAGAAGTACCGGAGCAGGCACTTGGAAGTTCTGTGAACTCAGAGTCACAAAAGGAGTGTCCCACGACATCGGAGTCCAACTCACAGGGTTGAGCACTGCAGGACGGAGTGCTGGGGACCCAGGCTAGGCTGTGCACGAAGGAATCCTTGGAGAAGTGCACAGAAGCCGGAGCAGCTGCACATCATGCAGTACACAGGTTTGCAATCTAGCGTGGGGAGGCAAGGACTTACCTCCAACAAACTTGGACTGAGGGATCACAGGACTGTGGGGGTCACTTGGATCTAGCTCCTGTGTTCCAGGGACCACGCTCGTCAGGGTGAGAGGGGACCCAGAGTACCGGTGATGCAGTCTTTTGGTGCCTGCGTTAGTAGGGGGAAGATTCCGTCGACCCACAGGAGATTTCTTCTTGGCTTCCAGTGCAGGGTGAAGGCAGACAGCCCCCAGAGCATGCACCACCAGGAAACAGTCGAGAAAGCCGGCAGGATGAGGCGCTACAATGTTGCTGGTAGTCGTCTTGCTACTTTGTTGCGGTTTTGCAGACGTCCTGGAGCAGTCAGCGGTCGATCCTTGGCAGAAGTCGAAGAGGGAAGTACAGAGGAACTCTGGTGAGCTCTTGCATTTGTTATCTGAAGAATACCCCAGAGGAGAGACCATAAATAGCCAGAAAAGGAGGTTTGCCTACCAAGAAAAGAGGATTGGCTACCAAGAGAGGTAAGAGCCTATCAGAGGGGGTCTCTGATGTCCCCTGCTGGCACTGGCCACTCAGAGCAGTCCAGTGTGCCCCCAACACCTCTGTTTCCAAGATGGCAGAGGTCTGGGACACACTGGAGGAGTTCTGGGCACCTCCCCTGGGAGGTACTGGTCAGGGGAGTGGTCACTCCCCTTTCCTTTGTCCAGTTTTCGCACCAGAGCAGAGCTGGGGGATCCATGAACCTGTGTAGACTGGCTTATGCAGAGATGGGCACTATTTGTGCCCATCAAAGCATTTCCAGAGGCTGGGGGAGGCTACTCCTCCCCAGCCCTTCACACCTATTTCTAAAGGGAGAGGGTGTAACCCCCTCTTCTCAGAGGAAATCCTTTGTTCTGCCTTCCTGGGCCGGGGCTGCCCAGACCCCAGGAGGACAGAATCCTGTCTGAGGGGTTGGCAGCAGCAGCTGCAGTGGAAACCCCGGAAAGGCAGTTTGGCAGTACCCGGGTTCTGTGCTAGAGACCCGGGGGATCATGGAATTGTCCCCCCAACACCAAAATGGTATTGGTGTGACAATTCCATGATCTTAGACATGTTACATGGCCATGTTCGGAGTTACCATTGTGACGCTATACATAGGAAGTGACCTATGTATAGTTCACGCGTGAAATGGTGTCCCCGCACTCAGAACGTTCGGGGCATTTACCCTGAACGATGTGGGGGCAACTTGGCTAGTGCCAGGGTGCCCACACACTAAGTAACTTGGCACCTAACCTTCACCAAGTGAGGGTTAGACATATAGGTGACTTATACGTTACTTATGTGCAGTGAATAATGGCTGTGAAATAACGTGGACGTTATTTCACTCAGGCTGCAGTGGCAGGCCTGTGTGAGAATTGCCTGAGCTCCCTATGGGTGGCAAAAGAAATGCTGCAGCCCATAGGGATCTCCTGGAACCCCAATACCCTGGGTACCTAAGTACCATATACAAAGGAATTATATGGGTGTACCAGTGTGTAGGAGGCTGGCCTGGCTTGTAGTGGGTACCAAGGGGTACTTACACTCTGTACCAGGTCCAGTTATCCCTTATTAGTGTAGAAGAGGTGTTTCTAGCAGCTTAGGCTGATAGAAGGTAGCTATAGCAGAGCAGCTTAGGCTGAACTAGGAGACATGCAAAGCTCCTACTATACCACTGGTGTCATATGCACAATATCATAAGAAAACACAATACACAGATATACTAAAAATAAAGGTACTTTATTTTTATGACAATATGCCAAAAGTATCTCAGTGAGTACCCTCAGTATGAGGATGCCAAATAAACACTCAGGTTCTGGTTAGCAGAGCCTCAGTGATACAGTTAGGCACAACACAGGGAACACATACAGGGCACATACTATGAGCACTGGGGTCCTGCCTATCAGGATCCCAGTGACACAAGGGCTAAAACAAACATACATACAGTGAAAATGGGGGTGACATGCCAGGCAAGATGGTACTTTCCTACACCGATTGCCGCCCGTTCAGCAGTTCACAATTTCAAGATGGCGACCAATTCACCCGTAAATGACTCTATAGCAGCCTACCAAACGGTTTCCATTCTTGCCACGCCCCTGTCCCGACCAGCATGCTTTTCCCATATTGCAACCCCTGCATTCTTGCTCCAGGCCCGGCGCATACCCTTTGGCCATGGGAAGGCATTCGGCACTCGGTGGCAGAAGCGCACATCTTGCCGGCACGGGCGCTCTAATTAGGTGGGGATGAAACCTTAATACCAGGGTTAATGGCAGCTTTAGTTAGATGGAGGGGTCAGGGTGGGAGGGGAGTTTTGGGCGTTATCGCTAAACCTGAATGCCCACAGCTAAAATCTACAAAAAACATGAATCCGTTTAAGGAAAACGGTAATGGCGATTCTAACAAACCTTCAGATAGGATGTGGGCATCGACAGGGAATGTTTCTTTAAGCATGCACGCCTTTGGTACCTTTGAACAGTGGACTAGCATTCTGCATGGTTCCTGCCCGTTGCAGAACACTCGCATCCCATCTTCCCTGTTAATCACCACCAAAACCACAGCAACCAGCTCTGGGTGCCACTATCACGCTGATGTCCACTGCTCGATGATCGCCAAAGAGGCCCAGCCCTGGGAGATGAACCCTTATGAGACCTCATGGCCTCACTCCTCCCCTCTTGACGCCCAGGGGCAATAAACAGAGGGATGGTCAACCCTCTCCTCCTACGGTGGCCCCTTGTTCTCAGTTATTGTCCTAGCAGGTGTTAACACAAATGTTTTGATTAAAAATTATTAATGAATGTCTATGTATTCTGAATAATTAAAAATATAGAAAATGATTAACGTAGAAAAATAATGCGCACGTTTGGAATTGTGACCTCGAGGAGTGTCCACCACATTTCATGTATAATATTAATAGACTAATTAACATTTGGGAAATATTGAAAAATTTATTAAAATAATGTAATAGTATGTCATATTGAGAGAAATAACTCATGTTGTCCATTATATTGCAGAGCTTAACGTAGCCAAAGTTGTGGCCTAGTCTTACCAGGCCTTATGCAGAAGCTGTATTTCTATCATTAATTGAAGATGCTGACAAGCTGAATTACCATGAACCGTTCACTGTTTAATAAAATTTGCCTAGCTGAAACCTTTGCATGAACTGATGGTCAGGAGATGATGGAATTGGAAATGTAGCAAAAAGTGTGTAATGCACTCTGAGTGTACTTTCCCAGGACTCTAACAATAGAGACACTGACTGGAGAAGAAGATGCAACATTTTTGATACCTGACGAGCTGGATGATGAGAACATCGTACAGTGAACCAATCAACAATCTGAGAACTGTGTAATATTAGAATTCAGAGATTTGAATTATGAAATGTATTGGTTAGAGTAAAATTGTGTGATTAATTGACCAATTAGGAATTGGGGGATAGTCTGGGTGACATTGATATAACAACGTGACAGAGGGAAGAGAGTTCAGATGGTAGGTGCAGATGTTAGGGGAAGAGACCTGATTCCGAAATTGATGCGCTATTGAGAAGAAGAGATTCAAGATTCTGTCATTGGGTTCATGCTCTTGAGAGCCTGATGTGATGCTGATCAACTGATGACCTGAAGACGAAGACTGACCTTGTTGCTGATCCATACCGAGGAGAGGTAGATATGACAATGTGACTGAATTAACTTTGTGTGCCTTTTCTTTCTAGGTACCAACTGCGCTGTCTAAATAGTTTTTCTTAGCTAAGATGTTTTCTTAATTCTTGTTCTAAATTGTTTTGCATGAAGCCCCACATCCTGATGCTAATTTGGATTAGATAAGGGCTTCCCTTCTATGACAATTGATAGGTGACAGAGACAAATGATTGACAGACTGATTTGTTGAACTCTGCTACTTAAATTGACTTATTCATCTTTGATTCATTTGTTGACTTATGCTACTGCTTTAGAATGTACTCTGATGCAAGTTTTGATTAGGTTATGTTTTTGGCACCCTTTAATTAATTAATACAGAATTGTTGATTTTAATAAAGTTTGAACTAATCTCATGACTTAGTATTGTAACTAATAGGGAATAATAAAATTACTAAACGTATACTGAGTTGTGGTTATTCATGACTGAAAGGTTATGGTGTGATGATTATTAATTGTTGATTGATGACTAGTCTAATGATTATTGAATATTGTGTATTGATTATTGAGAAACATTGGTCACATCATAGCTAGGATATTCCATGCGAATCAAAGGTTCATCGACCTATGCGCGTCCCTTTGTAAATTTACTTTTTAGGGATCAGGCGCGCTAGCAGTTTTTGGTAGCAGCTCAATGGTTAGTTTCCTTGGAGAACTAGTTATGTGGTGACTAATGGTTATGGTGATAAATTGAATTAAGTTAGTTGTTCATTATTATTGTAATTTGCATTTTGTTTTTCGTAATGCCAATCGTAGCAAGAATGATGTTCCCTTAAGCCCAGAAATGACTTTCCCAGATCCTGGATCTTGTTAGTGGAGATGGGTATGTTTTCGCCATTAGTGTGAAAGTGATAGGTTGAGCTTGCAAGGCTTACGCAAATCACAGGTGAATTTTGACGTATGTGAGGGAAATTAGGGAGTCTGCGTACTCCAGATGAGGTTTTAGGAGTGTGCGTACTCCACAGTACGAGAGTAGGGAAGTCGTTGAACTTCACATGTGTGTGGCGCTTTGTGCTCAAAAATTGTCCATGTGATTGTTGTTGATGTACGGATCCTGCGTGGTCTAAGACTCCGCAAGTGTAGGAGGCACATGGTTATATTTAATCTGGCTGGTTTAGTAGGCTGATCGGGCATGGTCAACAAGTGGGTGTGAGAGTTAAAGTGGACGGAAGAAATTTTCAACTGAGATTTGGCGAGTCCTATGTGCACCAAGACAGACCCATTGATCAGTTGAGAGTAAAACTTGCGGGTTGAATTTTACTTGCGAATGTAGGAGATTGAGAAAGAGGAGTAGTTGCATGAGCGAAAGGGCCATCAGTGAAAATCCGTAAGGTCTCTGAAGCGTTTGTGTTACATTCCTGTAGTAAACCAGCAGATTTGTTTTGGTTTGGTTTTTGGTTAGTGCTCGCAATAATTTGCATTAGTTTTGTGTGAATTGAAGTTTAGGAGGACGAGCCGCAAGACTTTGTCAGCCGCAGTGTGTGTGTGTGTGTGTGTGAGTGAGTGTGACGTCTTTGGAGCCGCGCTGTGATAGGTTGGTTAGTGAGAAGGGTCACGAACGGATTGGCAGCCATCCGTGAGAGGCAATTGGTTGAGAACGCTGGTGAAGGGATTCTTGGGAGTAAAAGTAATTTCCTGATTTGATTTGAATACACAAAAACACAGAAAAGATTAAGTTTTTCAAAGCGTTTAAGAGTGCCATGAAGGGTGATACATATATTAAGGCGACAGTGGGGGAGCCTACCCCACCAGAGAATTCTCTGATTTATATTGTGATGGAGGAGCGAGGTGTCGTGCCATGAGCTTTAGCATTTCCAGAGCATGGAACGTTCAATTTGGGAATTTTGGATCAATTGCGGATGTCGTTGTACTAGACAAGGCCCCTTCAGAGACCAGCACAGTTTGAGGCTTTAGCGGTTTGAGAACTCATAGCGAGAAAGCAGCAAGAAATAAAGTTCCAAAGGAGAATAAGAAAGCTGTAGAAGTCTTTAGCAGAAGCGAGATGGGATTGGGAACAGAAGAAGTGAAGAACAGTGACATTATAGGATGTTAAGTTGTTTCCCGCTATCACAGAGGAAGATGAGTCAGAAGGGAAAGAGGATACTAGCAAAAATATTAAGAGTTCGTCAGGGAGTAAAAAGAAGAAAAAGTCTTATATAGTAGAAGAAGACTCAGATGTCAAGGATCTTATTACTCAGATGTTGAGGGACCGACCTCCACCCTATGCGGTGCATGGGGGGGGGGGGGGTCCGAGTACTAGTTTTGCTTCAACTGCTCCAGCAGTGTTGGGGACAGCGGGACCAGTGCAAGCAAATAATGGACAGGTACAAGGGGTAGTGCAGAGTACTCCTAATACGTTGACTGCTTCGGTAGTCCAAGCGCAGATGCATCCACCACCAATACAGAGAATCTATCCAGAAATACCAATTCTTGAGACAACTTCGAACTTAGTGGTTCCTACGGACCAGGTGTTTCAGAGACCATTGTTGGTTCAGACTGAGCCGACTCCGATGTTGATGCCTCAGGCACAGACACAGGGTTTGCCAAAGTTTACACCAATGGCAGGGACACAGTCAGATGTGACTCCAGTGATGAATCAGAGCATGGAAGTTGCTCTTCCACAGAATGCTGTCGTTAGAGCAGCTCCAGATGCAATATTGGTGCCGATTACTATTGGGAACAGGGTGAAATGTCATCGAGCCTCATGGGGGGGGGGTGGTAAGAGAACATGTTTAAGTAGTTTCATCCATTGGTCAGACCTTTGCTGGACCTAGGTCATTAATGGATCTTAGTCTACTTGTTGCACTTCCAGATGGCACGAATGGCCAGAGTGTAAGTCAGAGCTTAAAGCTTTTGACACCGCAAACTCCAGGTGCAGTAGTACAACAGGTGCCATTGCCAAATGCAAGTAATATTTCATTACAGGGATTGACGGCAGAGCAGTTAAATGAGTGGTTAGACTAATAAATAAAGCAAATACCAGGGGTGAGAATGTGCTCTCCTGACTGGTGCCCTGCAGTATAGAGAAGGGCTTGGAGGTAAAGCGCCACTTTTGGCTCTGGCTGAATGATGGGCATGCAACAGTTTAAGCATTAAAAATATCTTACAACCTACCCAGCCTTTTGTAGTACAGTCAACATGTTAGAATGGCGCTACATATCAAAAGCTAAGTCTTAGGCTAAACAGGCAGCAAATGACAACTTTAGTGACACTTCCTCCAACTATGTGTGGAGACGATGTATGTTGAGGGACGTAGGTCTTCTAAGAATAAAGTCAATAGGGTATCCTCCCCAATAATCTGGCTGCCAGAATTTTAATCAGGATCTTGCAGTTGTTGAGAATGGCTAGTGCCCTTTAGGAAGAGACCTCTGGGTGTCATATCCTATGTTGGGATTAGAAACTGGGGAGGAGAGTGTTGGGGGCCACTGTAGTGAAATATGTGTTTCTGACCACTGACTTTGTGTTGCACCACTTTGCACCAGGATTAGTTGTCAGTGTTCACCAGTTGCAGAATACATTTTGTATTCAGTTTAGCTGCCTATTGACTTTAATGTAGCGTTAGATACTGCCATGTTAAATGTGTTCGTATTTTTTTCACATTGTAAACTGTGCTTGTTGTCGTGCTCTTTTTCACCGAAGAGCTAGGACATACTATGGGGGAGTTAGTCAGTCAGCACAATAAGGACAGTAGGGAACGGCTTAGACTTGGGAGAGACACCTTGGGAAACTGGCCGGTTCTAACCGGTTTCTTTCAACTCTGACCTAAATTAGCCAGCATGTTTGAATTGATAAATTAGGGTTTTTTTCCAGAAAGCTCCTTTGTTTTTTTTAAGGTATAAAAGACCCAGTGCGACAGTGAGAGGGAGAGTGGCCTAAATCAGGATTCTTGATGTCGGATGCCTGATATCTGTACGGTTAGGGTGGTTATCTCCATCTCTTTTGCAGCCGAAAGGGGTCATCGTCTTGCTGGCATGAGAAAGATGAAGAGCTTGGCAGGCCCTACGGTGATGAATTTTTACTTCATTATTTGCTTTGCATAATTTAACTACATATCCTTGCTGTGTACAATGCAGTTGAGAATCATTTTGGTATGTATTCCTTTCATTTCTGTGACTATTTTTAAACGTGTGCTTTCAACCTACTAATCTCCTTTTTAGGAACCTCGTGGTGAAATAATAATAAATGTCTTCTTTGCAGGTGCAGTCCATATATTTTTGTCAGCTCGTTCATTAGTGAAAGCAGAACAGCCACAAGCCTGAGAAGATGGAGGTCTCTGACTAGAGCTCCAGTCTGTGCCCTCCCGACGGCTACTGTGCCCAGCATGGACACACCTGAAGGAAATTCTTAGTGACAGCTCTGCTGGACCCCAGGAAGTTGTGGTGGTGCTGATCAGCGACCTTGCACTCCTCACCAGGTCTGGCAGTGGGCAACAGATGAAGGGAGGTGCTACGCCCTCAGATTGAGAACCTGGTAGGCCGGCAGTTACTGAGCAGCCGGACGGTCCACTGCGCCAGCACTCATCCTGGCTAACCTAGTGATGGGGCTGAGATACTTGTACCACCGCAGCAGTGATAATGACCCAGGTTGGATGGCCTCCCACAACCGAGACCTTCAGTTGTACCTCAATAGTCTGCATAAAAAGAGGACTGGGGCACCACAATCTTGACTGCCTGTACAAAAGCACCAGCTCTGCAACTGGCACTCCTACCACTTATTGGATACCGCTCTCTCCTTCCACATTGACTGCACTACCTCCTGCTCCCTGCCGTCAGCACTCTGTACTTAGGGCTACTGCAATTTTGCTGGAGTGGACCATCACGCTCTGGTATGGCAAATGTAAGCATGCAGCAGATACTCCTATGTATGTGGCGGATCAGAACCTGTCAGAGATGCCCCTGCATGCAGAGGATTACTACTCATGCATTGGTGACTGAGAGGGCATTAAACTTTGAGCACAAATGCTTGGGGCCGATTTTCCCTCTCCCCCTGGCCCTCCACAACACTTGGTTCCTTCGTCCCACAGCAGGCACTCCTATCCTAGCCACTGCCTGCACACGTCTTGGTTTGGTAGGCGACGACCTACCACTACTCTCCCTGGAATAATATCTTTGAGTGACAATCACCATCTTGTCCGTTCGCCTACCCATCAAATCGCCACAGAGTCAACAGTACTGTAGTGCACCTCAGAACTCACACATGGGACCAGCCTATCTAAATCATTGAGGTAGCTTTTGTTCCTGGAGGCAGTCTCTGGAAAGGCACATTAGAAAGAGGCTGATCAAGACACTCCGACGGGAAACAACTTTGGAGGCCATACTTAAAGAACTTATTCTCAGTCTTTCCATGACGTCTGTAGAAGGTACTGCTGCCTGCAAAAATGGCAAGTGATATCCAATCAATGGAGACCAACCTCGGCTCTTTTGGTGCCCAGCTGCAACAAATTGAGGACAGACAAACTGTATGCAACGCATACAGAAAGCCTCTGCACGCCTCATCCTGGACATCCCCATGCCACAGCCACATCACAGCCCACCTGAGGGACCTGAACTGGCTCCCCGTCAACAAGAAAATCAGGTTCAAACTCCTCACCCATGCTCACAAAGCACTACACAACGCCGGACCACAATACCTCAACAGACGACTCTCCTTCTACACCCCGACTCGCCAGCTTTGCTCTGCCGATCTTGCCCTCACCACTGTTCCACGCATCCACAGAACGACCGCCGGTGGCAGATCGTTCTCCCACCTCACCGCCAAGACGTAGAACACTCTTCCTATCCACCTGCGACAGACACAGGATCTGCTAACCTTCAAGAAACACCTCAAGACCTGGCTGTTCAGGCAGTAGCAGCACCCCCCTTACCTCCCAGCACCTTGAGAACCTCACGGGTGAGCTTTACAAATGCTATGATTAATTGACTGATTGACCGATTACGCCAAGTGCATAAACTAGCAGTGCCTGTTGACTAGGAACAAGATCACTGGTTCCTGCAACAGAAAGTGACGGAGCTGGAGGATCAATCAATCAATAGTTTATTCGGTCCAGGTTTGGACCATTTGAGAAATAAAAAAATAATCATACATACAGAAGGATAAAAACCATAGACCATCAGGTAAAAAGAGACATTAGCAATTAGTACACTGCTTATATAAAAAAAGGGTTCATAAAACTACATAAAAAGTTTCATAAATAATTAAGACAAGACTCTTAAAATAGTGTCTGGATCTTGCCCTATACAAGAAGCTAAATGCTAAAATAATACGAATCAATTGTTAAAAACATATAAACTATTCTAAGACGGATTTGTACATAAGATAAGACATAGAAACTACATACAATAGGTCCTGTTTATAAAAGTTAGAAGTCAATCAGTGGAAAATGGAGCCCTAAGTTAGTCAGTTCTCTTAAATAAGTTGATCAGATAAATTGCATCTTGCCATTTATAAAATTATATGCGCCAAGGGGCTTATGAGTCACTTCAATTGGGGTAACCCACTAGACAACATGCTCGGAGATACAGTCTTATGTCCTTGATAGATCGCACTAATGATTTCGCCCAGACTATTATGACAGGATGCTAATTCGCTAACTTCTAGACCGTTCTTCAACCAGTGGATTTAAGATCTGTAATGATTCTACTGCGGATTTTCCATGCTGCTGCCAAATATTTAGAAACAGAGCTCACTACCAGCGTGGAAGTGTCATATTTACACATTCTATATACACTGTTTCGGTTTTGTGTTGACAGTGTTTTGCACAGAGGAATAATCCACTTCCCTCGAGGGCATTTGTACAAAGGACAGAAAAATAGGACATGCTCAGAAGTTTCCTTGCATAGATGGCAGTTTATGCATTTGTCAGATAAAGGACTATTGGTCGACCAGCAAGCCGTAAAGCTGTTGACTGCCAATGTTCCATATCTGAACTGAAGTAGTAAAGAGCGAGCACGGGCTGGTATAGGGAGATCCAGGAAGCTTTGAGGCAGAGGTTCGTGTTTGACCAGCAGAAACTCTGCTGTCAGCCGACCTAACCCAGTTGAGCCGAGAGATTCCTCCTGAATTTTTACCCAATATCGATCTTTGATCAGGCGTCTAGCGTTACCAGGAATCATCTCAGGATTCTCCCAATAATGGGATAAATTCAGTTTGACCCAAGCCGCTTTCATCTCCCTTAGCCACCTTACTTTTTCCCATCCGTAGCAAGGTGGCAATAGTTCTTTAACTGCTGACCTGAAGGGTTCGAGTTCTTCCGTTTTCCATAGTCTGACCCAGTACAGAAGTGGTCTTAAGCATGCTGTATCTTTAATGATATTTAGACCCAGGTCCAGTCTTAGGGGGAGCATCGGCGAGCCCTTCCCTAGTCTGGATATGTGTCTAAGGAAATTATTTTCTTTGGTTTGAAGAGTGTCCAGTTGTCTGTGAGATCCCCAAAGTTCCGCTCCATATAGGGCCGCGGCACGGATTTGGGCTTTGTAAATTTCTGAGATAAGTGTCAGAGGGGGGCTTATTGCAGTGCAAGCCTTACGTCCTATCGCTCCACATCTTTGGCTGATGGTTAATGCCCCTTTCCTTATAGCTGCATCCCAACTGCCCTTATCAGATAGTCTGATGCCCAGGTAATCGTATTCCATTACCCTCTCCAGGTGAATTGAGTCAATCTTTATATTTGCTCTAAGCTTCTTGTTCGGGGCACTGTATATCATGAGTTTAGTTTTCTTAACATTTATATCTAACCCGTAATCTCTGCAGAATACCCAGAACTGGTTAACCAGATTTTGGATTCCCATAGATGATTTAGACAGGAGGATAGTGTCATCTGCATAGAGTAGGCATGGAACTTTGTTTCCGGACAGCTTTGGGGAATCATTAATGCAATTTGCTAAATACTTGATACAATTATTTATGTATAGAAGAAAAAGAGTAGGGGCCAAAACACACCCCTGTCTGACTCCCCTCTCGATAGCCACTGCTTCTGTTAGATCACCATCCTTACCGCTCCTGATTTGTGCATAAGTATTCTCGTGTAGTCGGGCGATAAGTTTCAAGAGGCCGTGTGGGATACCCATATTGGCTAGTGTCAGCCATAGCTGGTTTCTGGGGACCAGATCAAACGCGGCTCTAAGATCAATAAAAACTACAAAAGGGTTGCCCCCTCCTACTTCCACAGTCTTCCATTTTATTGTTAAAAATCTTAGCACCTGATCTATGGTACTAACTGCTGGCCTAAACCCTGCTTGTAGATCAGAAATGGCATTGGTTTCTAGAATCCATTCTTCTAGACGGGACAAAATTTGCTTTGCAAAAAGTTTTTGGAAGTTGTCAAGTAAGGAGATTGGACGGTAGTTGACAGGGTTAGAGGGGTTACCTTTCTTAAAGATGGGAACTATCTCTGCTCCCATCCAGGAACTCGGGACAGGTGCTCCTGCAGTTACCGCATTGGAAATGAGGTTCAGATATGGGGCCCATTTATCCGGGTTTGTCTTGTATAAATCGCCTGGTATTTTATCAAGGCTGGGGGCCTTTCCCCATTTCAGTGAAACGATCGCAGCCCTGGTTTCAGCCAGGGTAAATTCAATTTTGGGGGTCTCAGTAATCATGATATGGCTCAATTCCCTGGTAGTAACACTGGTAATCCCAGAATATAATCGGGAAAAGTGATCTGTCCACTCTACAGGGAGTATTGAGGCACCAGGTGAACGATTAGGTTCTTCACTGGCATCAGCCACCAGTTTCCAAAATTTCGAGGTGTCGTTTATTTTAGCAGACTCCAGGAGGGAAACCCATCTAGATTCATCCCATCTCCTACGGGCTCTACTTTGTTCCTGTTTATAATCTTTCCTAGCTTCCTTTATATGATCTGACTGGCCTCCTCTTAAAGCTCTCAGCAGTTTGTGCTGTGCTTCCCTGCATGCATCGTTAAACCACCTTGCGTTGCACTTCTTTTTAACTTCTTTTGCAGGCTCTTTAGTAAAAAGATTTTTTAGAGAATTAAAAAAATGAGTGTGGGCTGCTATAAGCCCACCACTATCTTCTAAAGGCTGAGAAATGCAATCCATGTGATCAGCCAACTGCCTGTAGACAGATGCCAAGGTGACTGTGTTGGTGTTCAGGGGTTCCCATCTGACATTTTGTCTATTGTTGGTCAGTACGAGCTGTTGTTCGTGAGTCTTGTGACAGGAGACTTCAAGTAGGGGTAATAAATTCCTAAGAGATAAAATCAATGGCTCATGGTCACTTTCCTCATGTTCTACAATATTCATGTCAACCATATAGCCCCACAAGCGGATGTCAAGCAAAATATAATCTATCTGGCTCTTCTGTGTCCTGCGCCTAAATGTAGGGTGAAGATTTGGGTCCGAACGGGAGCGACCATTGCAGGCCCGCAGGCCATGTGCCAACGTAATATCCACAACCTGATGTGTTAATCTATTTATTTTTGGTCTTTTGCTTGACACCAGTTGAGGGATACCCCAGTAGGCGTCTTCATCTTTGTATAGTTCCTGGGCCAGCAAATAGGGTTCGAAAGTGACATTAAAATCTCCTGCAATAAGAATAAAGTGGGAGGGTGATTTGCAAGAGAGAAAGCTGTCCAAAATAGTCAATGTGTCGGACTCATATTTGCTACCCAGGCTCCTTTTATAGATATTGATTATTAAAAGTGGTTTCTCGCTAAGGGATGGTTATGATAAACCCATCAAATCGGGGCAGCCCAAGTCAATTGTTTCAACCCGGCATTTGAGGGAACAGCTAAGCCATATAAGCAGCCCATCTGAGGGTCTCTCTGAATTCACCTTAGTTGCTGGGACCCAGTAACTTTTATAACCAATTCTGTATTTAGGCTCCAGTGCCCACGTTTCTTGGAAAATACATATTTTATGTTCGTCTATGAATTTGCCCCATTCAGGGTTGTTCATTTTATTTTCCAACCCTGCAATATTCCAACTAAGGATGGTATCTAGGCCATCTGTTTTGGCTTGGGGAGCTTCAACCACAAGGTTCTCTCTTGCAAATGGGGTGTCGTGGGGAGGTTTTATACCCTTTTCAGTCATATATATACCAGCTGGAGGATCAAAACCGCGGGGACTATCCACACTTCTCTGGTAGCCAGGTGAAGATGGAAGGTACGGACATTCTTACTTTCTTAGCACGATTATCCCAGAGTTTACCAAACCTAAGTTCATGTCCCCTTTGGAAACCCAGAGGGCGCATTGAATACACTCCCAAAGGCCGATGGACAAACACAAACCTCTCCACAAAATTCCCCGCCGCTTGTGACACCACCAAATTATCCAAGCGGCTAAGAAGCATGGTCACTTCGTACATGGCAGCATGACCATCATTGTCTCAAGTTTTCTACCATGAACCTCTTCAACAAAGAAAGAGGTTCCTAAACCTGTGACCAATACTCTAGAACCTGGGCATCAGATACAGACTACTGGACCCTGCTACAATGATGGTCACAGAGGACTACAAAACTACTGAATTCACTGACCCAGGCCAATTGTAAGAATGGCTGGACTCCCTGGAGGAAACCGAAATGGACACGGTCCAGGTGCGAACCTTGCCTATGCACAGTCTCACTGGCCTGACAGAGATCATGAGAACTTGCACCTGAATGAACAACAATGTCTGGAGGAAGTTAACAGACAAAGGTCTGGAAGATTTAAACAAAACCACAATGAAACACCAGCAACAGAGAAACAAGTCTAGGTCACCGCTGAAGCCTGCCCGAAACACAGGACAGTGATCATACACCATGTTAAGATGATGCTTTATATTGCTGGTTCTGGTTGAGTGTATAAAAATGCCGACCTTCAATGTTGAACTGTGTTTGCTTCAGGCCTAGTTGAGGGTGGTGTCAGAGGGAGGCTGGTGGTTGGAGGGATTCCCTTGGGATTAGGAGCTACTCCTGTGTCTTTTACTAAGGAATGTGGATCGTACTTTTATGACACTATCTTGACTCCAAGTGGTCTATTGGTGGGTTAGGACATCAGCTCGCTTTACCCCACTATCTGACTTGGCCAGACACACTGGTGCTTGAGCTATGCAAAAAAGGCAATAGGCCAACCCTTGGGAGCTTCCCGTTTTAGGGTGTTTACTTTACCAAACACAACTTGTGCTTGATCAGTGCCTTTGAGATATCACCTGCAGTATCAGACAGTGGCACCAACCTCTGGAATAAATGCGGGCCCATGTAGAGGGCTGGAGGCAGGGGGCCGGTGGACTTCCTGTTAAACTAGTTTCCACTCAGCAACAATATGTTAACCACAGATCCTCAGATGCACATAGTAGGGGTCACTGGTAGCTACGTAGTTGACACGAGACAGGTTATCCCCTTGTACTCCTACAGACACATAGTACTTCTCCTACACTCCTCAGTAGTAGATAATTGACATGCATGATCTCAAGGTGGTCACACTGAATGTGAATGGATTGACTCACTTCCTTAAATGGAATAAAATCTTTAACTACCTTAATACACTACACCTGGATATTGCCCTTATTCATGAAACACACTTACCGGATGGCGAGAGTCAGAAACCTCCCAGAGACTGAGTGGGCACTGAGTATCATGCCGCAACACAAGACCCCATAGCCCCAACAATACCACCTTCTATCATGCACACATGCTATCCTCCCTGCATAACCTACTCCGAGCAAAGCAGGAATTTAATCAACTCTACACATTTCGGGATGAAAAAGCCTTATTTTGATTACGCCAAGTCAATATGAGTGGGGGGAAAAAGTGGAGCGGCTATTAGTGCTATAACTTAGGCAACAGGAGGCTCAACAATCTCTGCGATCAGAGGTGAGACAAGTTAGGTGACTTCCCACCCCATGGAGATACAAGAATCCTTGTTTGCATTTAACCAACAGCTCTTTAAGGCAGGCAG
The DNA here is from genome assembly GCF_031143425.1 of Pleurodeles waltl. Lineage (NCBI taxonomy): Eukaryota > Metazoa > Chordata > Amphibia > Caudata > Salamandridae > Pleurodeles > Pleurodeles waltl. Next base: position 865,803,203 of record NC_090444.1, on the reverse strand, counting down.
TCATGGTTCTGATGAAGCTGAGAAAGACTTCTTCACCACACTTTTCATACCCATGTCGACTGCTGATCAATGGCAGAGCTTTGACTAAGCTAAAACTGAGCCAGAGATAGAGCAGGTCATTAAGGAGTTCCCTTACAATAAAGCACCAGGACTGGATGGCTAACCAGCAGAATATTACCTTCTGAATAAGTACATTCTGGTGTCCTTACTGTGCAGGGTATTTCAGGAAATACAACATGGCACACCGCCCCAATCAGACACAATTAGGACCAAGATTGCATTTATACTGAAACCATGTAAAGATCCTTTGGATTGCGCTAGCTATCAAACAATCTTGTTATGAATACAGATATGAAGATACTTGCCAGAATATTGACATTAGGGCCAGGTGGGCTTTATACCACACTGCTCATCTGCATCACACTTAAGAACGTTAGCTTAAATTCTTTGGCTCATGAAGGACGATGCTGATGAGAAGGTGGCGCTTTCGTGTGATGCAGAAAAATCATTTGAGAAGGTGGACTAGCCAATGTTGTTTCATGTTCCAAGACGTTTTGATCTCAGAGATGAATTTTTGATGACAGTCCCATGGCGGCAGAGGGAAGTAATGGTCATATGTAAAAGGATTTCAAACTACACAGAGGGAGGGGGTGTGGCCAATGATCCGGAGATGGAGGACGCTTAATCCCCTCGCTCCGGAGGGGCCGACATTGATCTGCAGAAAAAGCGTGCCATCTCCGGGAAATTCGGAGCCCGAGTGAGGGCGGCGTACTGGGGGCCGGCCCTGGAGGCGACTGGGCCCCCGTTCTAACCCCAGAGTGAGTGACGGTGCGAGCCCGGCTGAGGACTGCAAAGGAGGCCGGCGGCCCTCCCCCTTGGCTGGAGCCAGTGCCTCGCGTGAGGCTGCGGGCCGCCCCCGAGCATAGGCGGAAGGGAGGCCCTGAGAGGGTCTCTCTGAAAGTGAGACACCGGGGCCCAGGGGTCAGCGCCGGGAGGAGGCGCGAGTGGCGCTGGGCCGCACCTGGTCCCCCGGGGGTTGGAGAGGCCCGGCGGTGACCAGGGGGCCCCGGAGGGGCCAGACCCCATAAACCTGAAACCGGACTGAAGCGGACAGCCGGAGCCCAGAGGGAGGCCCCAGACGGGTCTCCCTGCCGGGGTCCTGGAATTGGACCGCGTGGAGTGCGGTGAGTGGCGCTGGGCCGCCCCGGGCCCTGGGGGAGCGGAGAAGCCCAGGGGGACCGGGGGGGGCCCTGGAGGGGCAGCGCCCCGTAGAACTAGAATCAGCGGCTGGCCCCGAGGTGAGTGCGGCCCTGAGCGGTGCTTGTGCCGGCTGGTGGACGCGCTGCTGGGGCCCCGGTGGGGGCATCAAACACGATGCAGAGGGCGTGGCCCCAGAGCTGGTGAGGGGCTGGCTACCGTGCCAGCAGGAGGAGACTGATGACCCTGGGGCCAGTGCGGACAGCGGTGGGCCCTGGCGGCTGGGGGCCCCTGGGGGCAATTACCGGACTGTAAGAGGCGGAAAGGAAAGACAAGAGCTTGCCCCCACCGAGGGCGTGAACGAGCCTGCGGTCCCGCCGAACAGGGAAAACTGGAGACCGGACCGAGGAGATGATCCTGGCACTAAGATAGAACCGACCTCCTGGAGGGCCCAAGCCAAAGAGGAAGCAAGGTAACCGACGGAACTGGCGGCCGAGGGGGAGCGCCCTGTGGAGGAAGCAAGTGGCAGACTGCTTATCATTAGTAGCCAACTGGTCGCCCCTCGGGCCTGTGAACACGGGTGACTCTTGAAGCGAGTGGCACCGCGGATGGGCATCTGGTGGGCCTAAAATTCAGGTGATGGCAGGGTGCGCCTAAATAAGCAGCTAACATCGCAGTGTGAACTCTGAGGAGGCGAAGTCGTCCCAGCGAGAGAGTGGGACCGGCCTGGGACCTGCGACACATCACCGGTCCGGGGCGGGCCGCGGGGGGGAGCCCTTGAGCCGCTGAGGGGGCGACCCCGTGAAGCTGCGGCGGAACTGACTGAGTTGTGACCCTGGGTGCGAGACGCGCAGAGGAACGATCGGGAAGTCCGGAGTGGAAGAGAGTAGAGGTTAACCGCGGACCGACAACACAGAACCCTCCGGCTCTGCAACTGAAAGCTGGAGATAGCTGGCGTGGTCTCGGGGGGCCTGCCCGGTGTCCCCCCGGGGATTGTGGTCTGGCATGTGGTGACTAAGGTGCGGGACTACAGGAGGAGGAGAGCTCACGATAAGACTCGGACTTGCACACTGGGGGCGTGACCCCCCCTGACTTTTTCAACCGATGCCCCCCAAGGGCCGACACAAGTGTAAAACCATGGACCCCGCGACAACATCGGGGCATAAAGAAATGGAAGTACAAGGCCAGTCACAGGTCAACGTACAGGATACCCTGGACAAAATACTAGTGGCGACAGAAGACACAAAGACAACACAGACAACACTACAACGCGACATCAACCAAGTAGCGGTTGAGGTGGGTCTACTGAGAGCAGACCACCATAAACTGGTGGACAGAGTCAAAGAAACGGAATCCACGTTGGCGGTCATTGGGCCGAAACAGGAAGATCTGTCGGCCGAGGTGACTACCCTTGTTACCAGAGTGGCATGGCTTGAACAAAGGGCCGAAGACGCGGAAGGGAGAAACAGGAGGAACAATGTGCGCGTAGTGGGCCTCCCCGAAGGGGTTGAAGGAGCCAACATGGTGGAGTTTCTGGAGAAATGGTTCAGCACAACGGTTGCACCCGGGTGCCTGAACCCCTTCTACACGCTGGAGCACGCCCATCGAATGCCGTCAGGGCCTCTTGCCCCTGGCAGACCACCCCGTGTAGTAATTGCCAAATTGGTGCACTAGAGACAGAGATATCCTCGTACTGAAGGCCAGAGAGATAGTCCCGTTTAAAGTAGTGAACGGAGAGGTGGCGCTATTCCCAGACTATACACTGGACGTTCAGAACAAGCGAACTTCATTTTTAGCAGTCAAAAGGGCCTTAAGAGAAGAAGGGATCCAGTACTCGCTGTTGTAGCCAGCCAGGTTGAGAGTGATAATGGAAGGGAAGACCACTTTCCACCAGTCCCCAGAAGAAGCATGGGAATGGCTCGAGAAACAGGTCCCAGAAGGGGCGACCTGCGGATGGGGGCCTGGCTGGGAGTCGGGCTCACCGGGCCCTGAGGGCGCGGAGGCCCAGAGATCGCCCGCGGATGGCGCCAACGCAAACACAAAAATAAAAAGGCAAGAGGGCGGCTCTAGAGGTGGCGGCCCGTGTGAGTGGAGGAGTGTCCCCCCCAGAGGGTTCAGGTGAGGAGTCGGACGATACAGTGGTGTCCTCGGCCGGGGACTCGGGTTGCTCGGCACGTGCTCCCAGTGTGACACCGCAAACGACCGACGAACTTGGATAATCCTACTACGGGAGGGCCCGGAGATATAGTACAACAGGTGAATGAGAGGCCCCTCCGGACTTGGCCACCCCCCAACCCAGAACTTCGCCTGTCCATTTAGGCTGGCGAGAACTGCAGTTATATGTTTGAACAAGTTGCACTGTTGCATAGTTTTCTGGGCTACCTGCAGTTTGGAAGGCGCCCTGGGGAGTGGGAGTTGGGGTTTACAGTTGCAAGTTAAGTTGGCAAAGTGGGTGGCGACGACCGGCTGTAGCAAAGAACTGAACATGGGAAGGGGTAAGTCAGAGGCCTGGGTGAACCAAGGGCACTACTATCAGACTATTATACTAAAATGGCGGACTATAGTCTCTTAACATGGAATGTTAGGGGGATGGGCACCCTGGCTAAAAGACATAGAATCCTCTCTTATTGAAAAAGAAGGGGGGGGTGCAGGTGGCAATGCTGCAGGAGACCCACTTAGTAGCGGGGGAGGTGGAGAAACTGAGACACAGGAGGAGGGGGCAGGTGTTTGCCACGGAGTACTCCACTTATGCAAGAGGTGTAATGATATAGGTCAGGGCCGTAGACTCTTCCAACATAGACCGGGAAGGTAGATTTGTGATATTGGAGGGGAGGCTACACTGTACCCCAATAGTTATAAGCTGCATTTATGCCCCTAACCAGGACCAGATCCCCTTCCTGAATAGGTTATCGAGCCACCTTATCCGCCAGTGCACAGGAGAATTACTAATAGGGGGGGACTTCAATGCAATATTGGACATAACTATGGATAGGTCAACCCCACCGTTGCAGGGGGCAGTGTCAACTAGAATAGCCAAAAAACTAAGCGAATGGCTGGACACCTGGGGGCTGGTGGATGTCTGGCGGGAGCAACACCCAAAAGACAGAGACTACTCGTATTACTTGGGCCTCCACCGGATACACACCAGAATTGATAGAGTGACTTGCATGACGGGCCTTGCGCGTAACATAACCCATTCTGAGTATCTTGGCCGCACATTGTTGGACCATAATCCCTTGCTGTTGACACTGAGGGTCTCGGAGGATAGGTCCCCCATACCATCATGGAGAGTGTCTCCTGTGCACTGGAGGATCAGGCGTACAGAGACGCCCTTCGATGCCACCTAGCAGAGCATATCGAGACCAATGGTGGATCTACCCCATCCAGGGCCACAGAATGGGAAACACTTAAGGTGGTGACGAGGGGCTTCTGCCTGGGTCAGTCGGTGGGGCTGAGGCACACACTTGAAAGGGAACTGTCTGCATTAGAGAAGGAAATACATGAAGGGGAGTTGAGACAGGGACCTGAAGCTCAGGGGAACGAGGAATATAACCGTGCCCGTAGAGAACACTCCCGGATCGAGGAGCAGCTTAGATGTCATAGCATGCAAAAATATTTAGCATCATTACATTCAGAATAAGGTAGATCAGGGAAACTGCTGGCGTGGCTGGTGCGCCCGGGTGGGGGTGGCGAGCCTATCGCAAGTGTACAGGATAAGGAGGGACTTCGTAGACTTAGTCCAGGCCCAATTAATGATGCATTTACAGAATATTATACGCACCTGTATAGGAAACTTAACGATCTGGGGGAGGAGGCCTTTGAATGCTTCCTGCGGCAGATCCCACTCCTAATTCTGAACCCAGAAGAGAGGGATAGCCTGGGGGGTTCTGTGACAGCAGAGGAGATATGTGAGGCCATAACGCAATTGGCTCCCGGGAAGACTCCTGGTACAGACGGCCTCCCCATGGACTTTTATAAAAAATACAAGTCACTATTGGTTCCCCAACTAGCGGAAATGTATACGGAGGCTTTGCGTCTGGGGGAGCTGCCGTGCACGCTTCGAGAGGCCTTGGTGGTCCCGCTCACCAAGACAAAGAACAGGGAGGCACCAGTGACTGACTTTCGTCCCTTATCGATGCTGAACAGCGACTTTAAGATCCTTAGTAAGGTCATGGCCAGTAGGTTGCTCTCCCTTATGAACACACTTGTGCACGCGGACCAGAACGGTTTTGTCCCTGGCCGTAGCACATCACTGAACTTAAGGTGAATTTTCGCTATCTTACATATGCCAGATGAGGAGAAGCCCCCAGCGTGGGTTTTGTTTGCAATGGATTTCGAGAAGGCCTTCGATTCGATTAGGTGGGGCTACCTCAGGGCTGTGATGTTGAAAATGGGACTAGGGGAGGGTTGGGTAAAATGGGTGGATCTGTTATACTCGTCCCCGCTAGCAAGCGATATCTAACACATACCCGGTATATCGGGGAACCAGACAGGGATGCCCCCTGTCCCCACTGCTATTTGCCTTGGCAATTGAGCCTCTGGCGGCCCAGATGCGACGGGAGGGAGCGGGTAAAGGAATTGAATGGGGTCCAACTGAGCATATTATGTCCCTATATGCTGATGATATACTTATTTATCTTAACACTTTTCATACCTATGTCGACTTATCTGAGAGATGGAATCAGTGGACTCCCGTGGGCTCTGAGGACTCTGGAGGACTTTGGGGTGTTGTCAGGGCTTCGCCTTAATCGAAGCAAAACATTTGTATTTCCCATGCTACCAGACTGAGTGCGCCCTGAAACATGCCCGAGGGATGTGAACTGGGCCCCACGGACCTTTAAATATTTGGGCATTCAAATATTCCATGAACTGGGCGACCTCTGGGAAGGCAATCTCGGTGGGACGCTCCGCTCTCTGCGATCCTCGGTCGGGTTCTGGCGTTCTCTGAAGTTAACAACAATGGCCAGAGTAGCGTTATCTAAAATGATTATGCTTCCCCGCCTCCTTTATTACTTCGCAAATTTACCGTTATGGATCCCTCCGGCGTGGTTTCGTGAGTTGAACGCTTTGCTCCGAGAGCTAATATGGGACGACGGTCGCAGAGGCACGGCACTGACGACCATATGCAGGCCGATGCACATGGGTGGACTGGGGGCTCCTGACTTCGAGGCATATTATCTGGCGTCCCAACTACAATGGGTATCAGGTTGGATGGTGGGTAGGTGACAGCTGGATTTGTTTACTTCCCGCGGTATGTTGGACACAGCTCGAATAGTAGCACGTATGGCAGGAAGGAAGATTGTCCCCCTAGGAGACAACATAATGACTAATGTTGCGATGACATGTTGGAAGAGATGCATGAGAAGGGTCGGAGTGGGCCCGCCCTACTCCCCGGCTCTGCCGTTGTCGGTCCTAGCCATGTACCTGAGAGGGATGGGACAGAGGGGCCAGGGATTGGGACGGTGGGAGAGCTTTTCATGGAAGGGGTGCTGAGGAGTTTCACTGACCTAATAGGAGTGGGGGTTCCCCAGGGTCAATTCTTACTCTTTGGGAAGATTGTGCATACTCTGAAAGACCACTGGGATACGATCAACGCAGAGCCCACTGTCCACAGAGTCTTGCACCTCCTGTTGACGTCAGGTGAAGAACCCCATTTGATTGTTAAAATATATCGGGCCCAGATTGAAGCTGCATTGGATCCCCTGCATTCCCTGAGGGAGAGGTGGGAGAGCATGGTCGGGCGTGATCTGTCCGAGGTAGAGTGGAGCAGGGCACTGGCTTATCCCCGGGCGATTTCACATAACACCCGCTTACGATACATTCAATATAACTACCTACATAGGACGTACCTCACTCCTCGCCGACTGTTCCTTATATATGGGGGGACCCCTAGGGTGTGCCCCAGATGTGGCAACGGTGATGCTGACTTTGACCATATGGTGTGGAGGTGCTCGGTGTTACAGGTTGGCTGGAGGGCGATGATAGCGGTCATGTCAAGTTTAATTGGCACGGAACTGCCGTTAACCCCCGCTATATGTTTGCTGGGCCTCAAAAATGGTACCCCATGAGGGAAAGTCAGGGGTGGCTTCCTGGCCCTGTATAGAAGACTGATCACGAGGGGTTGGAAAACCCCTAGCCACCCCTCGCTCAGTGAGTGGAAAGGCGACGTTGCGAGATGGACTAGGGCTGAGTTGCAGGTCCTGAAGGCTGAGGAAGCCAGAGGCATCCGTCAAACTCCCATAGCCCCAGAATGGGAGGACTTGGTGACGAGTTGGGATGATCTGATGAAGGGACCAATGGCTCCCAATGCGATATCAGTAGAAATAGGGCCGTGAGTGGGTATAAGGATGAGACAACCAACATATCCAATAGAAGCACCCCTTGGTGAGAGCCCCCGACATCAGAAATGGCAACTGGCGAGTATACCAACTGGCTGTACTCGGACATATGGGACGGGGCAGGGTTAGCCACGAACTGTCACATAGGTACCAAAGGAGAATGAGAGAGAATGGTCAGTTACCCCCCACATAATGTATTGCCCTGAGGAAGACTACCCCCAGCTAACCCAAGATCCACCCACATGAAGCCAACATGTTTATATATAATTTTAGATTGAGTTAAGGCTGTTATGCGGACGTACAAAATAAAAGTGTAACACAGAACCATAAAGCATAAGACCCCTTGAAACAGGAGTGTCAGAACATTAGATCTGAAGATGAACAAAGACCAAGAGAGGGTCAAAATGGGCAATAAGTCGTGACACAAAACATCTGTAACGCTTAGTATAAATATGTATCTTTTAAACGATGTGTGTGTTAAGAACAAGATGTTACTATAAATGGAGTGGCATAATGTAAAACAGCCCGAATTGTTAATAAAAATATATTTAAAAAAAATATAAAAAAACTACACAGAGGAACAAGGCGGGGTGCCCATCGCTCCCACTGCTCTTTGGAACCTTTAGCAATAGCCATCCGGCAAAACTGAGACAGAGGGCATCAGGAAGAAAGTTGGAGAATTACAAATTCTTTTATACGCAGACGGTATATTTGTTAGGCTTTCCAACCCTAGGTGCTCCATTCCACATCTCATACAGACCAACTGCAGCTTCTCAGTTTTGTCAGGTTATAAGAATAACTGGAGTAAGTGTGAGGCGGTATCCCTAACAAAATCTACCACAATAAGTGCCACTTAGGAACAAACTTTAGCTAGAAGCATAAAATATCTGTGTCCTCATTAATCAAGGACTTACCAATATGGTCAACGATAATCTAAATCCTCCTATTGACACACTCAGGTCCGATCTGCAATGATGGGCAGAACTTAACCTGTTCCTCTGAGGAAGGATGCAAGTTTATAAAATGAACAATGTGCCCATATTAACGATCTATTTGCAATGCCACCCCTCCTCACAAACATGATTAAAGAACTTACAGTCATGATGAAATTGTTTACCCGGGTGCGGTGGAAGCTCAGGATAAAATGAGATAAACTGCATGCTGCTACAGAGAGAGGAGGTTTGCGATCTCACACATAGAACACTACTGGCTCGCTCAACAATTGGTTCCAATATGCTGCATACCACCCTTAATGCTCCCTGTGGGTTCCGCTTGAAAGAACACTCTAGAGGAATGCAGGTCCTGTACACCCGCTGTATACGGGAAATACAAAATGGCTGATTCACACTAACCCCCTTCTCAGACAATGACACACACGTGTAACAGTGGAAACCAGGACACACGATCTTCAGAAAAGACCCAAATCTACATATAGGAGTCCCTATTTGGGGTAACAGTAGTCTTTGTATTGGAGGAGAGGAACCTATTTGGAAGCCTTTCGTGGCTAAAGGTATCTGACTGAGTGTTCAGCTCTTGCCCCAGGGTATGATGAAAACCTGTGCAGAAGCAAGGACAGAGTTCCAGCACCTACACATCTTTTCTAGGACTCCCAGAGACTCTCTCACTGCACACACAAGCTTTGTATGCCTACTTACTGGACTATAGAATGCTCCTCCCTCTCAATGTACCTGACCTAGTAGGGGACATTTAAAGGGGTGGACCAGGCCCCTATTGCGCACTTATTGAGTACACCCGGGGTGTGATATAGTACACATTCGATGGGACGGTCCCTCCTTGATGGGATACTGGAAGGAAGTGTGGAACTAAATGCAAAAAACGCTAGGCCCAGTGGGACCGTTTCGAAGCAGGGTAGCTCTGCTTCACGACGCCACAAACTCCCTAACTATTACACACCCATTGACACAATTGTTCGCATACACCTTTGTTATAGCCAAATTATGCGTTCTTCACCTGCGGAGAACTCCACGTTGCCCAGACATACATACTTATTTACTAGAAATGTATAATACAGCCACATATAAATAATGATCTATCACTTAAATGACCAACTGGCCAAATTTGATATGTGTTGGGGTAATTTCATCCTCTGAACAAAAGCAGAGAGAGAGGACCCCTCGCCACAAGGGGACGGAGCACCTTAATATATATTTAAAAAAATATATATATCAAATTCCCCTAGAGTGCCTACTTAGGTTATATTTCACCTTCCACTCACTACTAATCATACCACAGCACATCTACCCAACACTCAACTTTCAAACGACCAGTGCCACCATCTTCACACTATAAAAAGACAGGGAATCTATCAAACATATTTTTCCTTTAATGCAAATTACGCAAATTATAAAATATATATATAAATTAGTTTTCCAATACATACGAAAAAATTTAGGTGATGTTGGTGGCACTGGCCGTTTGAAAGTTGACTGGTGGGTAGATGTGCTGTGGTTTGTTTGGTAGTGTGTGGTGGGAAGAAATATAACTTAATCAGGCACTCAAAAGGAATATGAAAAAATGTGGGGGGGCAATTTCATGACGCTCTGAGCAGTACTGTCCATCAACTCTACAACAGGCCTTCATTGTTGTAAAAGTCTAAAACGGAGTAGAGGCCGGGACAACTGCCAATTTTATGTGGAAGGGACCCATGTTCTACTGTTAATTTTTCACATTCATTACAATGTCGTTTGTACCAAGAACATGGGGAATCAGGGAGCAAAGGGGAGGGGGCCAACGGGTCTGGATTTGACTGAAAGAATGTAAGCACACAGTAAAACCATGAACAAGGGGTTTAAACAACAGGAGAACCTACTAAAAATGACTGTGTGATGATGAGAATTTCGCTGTGGATAATGTCATTTGTACTGTAAAGTAACATAAGTCACTCATAATGGACTTTCTGAGGACATCTGTTGTGACCACTACCTATTATACAGCAGATTTGATTTGTGTACTGAACACCAATAAATAATAAATACAAAAATAAAGAAATTAAGAGGGCCTCCCTCATGGAATGAGGGAAGAGTCTCCCTCATGCAGCGCAGAATTTTATAAATTGGACAGTCTTGGGACAGAGACATCCATACATGTAGGTGCCGCAAATTCTATCTGGAAGCCATCTAAGCCTGGAGATTTGCATGTCACTAAGTTGCATATAGCACAGCGAATCTCCTGGCCCGAGATCAGATCCTCCATAGTTTCCACATGTTCAGGAGGAACCCCAGGGAAAATGAGCCCACCAACAAAACATATATATATATGTATGTATATATATATATATATATATATATATATATATATTTTCTATCTGGAAGCCATCTAAGCCTGGAGATTTGCATGTCACTAAGTTGCATATAGCACAGCGAATCTCCTGGCCCGAGAACAGATCCTCCATAGTTTCCCCACTCACCGAGCAGGGAATGGTAAGATACAATAGACTGTTTGACAAGAATTTTCGTAGCTGCCTGATAATGCTAACTGCCTTTTCACCGCCTGCTATTTTTCCAGATCCTACAAAACCACATTTCCACCTTAATCCACCAGTCTGATCACGAACGATGTGGCCTTTCTCAAAGTTTCTAAGGCCACCCACTGACCCACCGTCAGATTACTGGCAAATTTATTACCCATCTCCTGTCTCACTTTCTGTAAATCAAATATCACAGCATCATGAAATTAATGCTATCATGGGGGTGCCAGGGTTGCATCTGGACTAAAGTCATTTCTACAGATCTTGTCAATTTGCAGTCCCATATCACATGGCAACTCTCTCTCTGTATTCCACATTCTTCCACCCATTTCCAATTCCCTCAGTACTGCCAGTCCATCAGTATCACAGAAGCACAGCCCGCTAGTAGTTTCCAAAGACTCCAAGTCTTCTGCCAGAATATTCTCCCTTAACATCCCTCTGACCTTGTCTCTCTGTTGGAAAAATAGCTTCAACAATTTCAATTTTCTAACAAATAAAAATAAATCAATACAAGTTCTTATGTAGTCAAAATTGGAAGTTAGACAAAAAGACAACCCCAGTTCCAGTAAAGAACGTTTGTCCAGAGTTAAGGTATGACAGGATAAGTTCACCACAGTTAGTTTGTTCTCACCCATTATTTGTTCCTTTTGCTCTGTCATGTATCCTGGATTCTGTAATATCTAAAACACAAAATGTGATGAGAGGAATGCTTGCAATATGTCTAATCTTTGGCAATGGCTCAGGGTAGCATTCCAAACCATGGTTCTTTTGCCCACCATGTCACCACAGCGTGGACCTACCAATATGCAAATCAATCTTGAACCTGCTCTTCGTGAAAACAGGCCAAAACGAACTGCCAGGGCGAGAACCCCCTGAACCAGAACAGAAGCAACCCAAGCCCTGTCAACCGTGAAGGGCCCCAATGACAGTGAAAGCCCAGTAACAGGGGAGCCAGAGATGTTGTACCCTGGCAGGGTAACTTCGGAAGTCATGTTGTGAGATCAGTGACCAGCAAGCCAGAGAACGTCTGGCTTGCAAGCCATGTCAAAAGAGCAAATGGGGCCAGACCCTACACAGCAGGACCAGGAAACAACGTGTCAGGGATCAGATCAGTCCAAATTGACAATGGATCAAGCAGGCCCAGCCAGGAGCTTTTCTAAGGTGCTTCCACCATTGTGTGCCATCCATAGAATTCTAAGAAGGGTATAACTAAAATTCCTTGACATTCAATAAAAATAGATTCAGTGGCTATTCTGTTCTGTAAGAGTTTTCCATTCTAGAACTTGAATTGTCATCGATACTGAAAGGAAAAGATCTACACTATCAAGACTCTAAACTCTGAAGCCCTTTCCCCCTCAAACTCCAACCCATTAAACGTGCATGGGGTTGATTCAGGTATGACATTACTATATGCTTATTTGGTTCTATCACCACCGCTGATCTCATAATGTCTTCTACAAAGGACTGTAGAATTTCCCATATTGTCAACCTTGTATTGGAATTGGGCCTGCTTCTAAGAAAATCCACGCCACTATTACAACTCCTTGACATCCATTGATAGAACACACACCAGAACAGACCTCATTTCTCATTAACTGATCTTGTGATTGAAACCTCATAACAGATCATACAAACACGAGTGGAACTGAACAGGCTCTTCGTGAAGACTTATCACTGGTGCCCACGGTTTGTCATCATCCTTGGGTGTCTTGAGTCTGAACAGAAAGTCTTGTAAATTGCCAGTGCAAGCTCAGGTGAGGTCTACATCCCAGTCCTAAAAACCATGTCCATTCTGTAGTTGTCAGATAACTTCCTCATCATAAAGACCATTGAGCAGTACGCATAAATTATTTCTGCTGCTCTGGATCATAGGAGAGTAAATGCATGTCCCAAAAAAGCTAGTGCCCACCATCTGCATCCACCCATAAAAATCAATGCCCTCACTGATATCAGATAAGTAAACTAATAGTACCTCCAGTTTACCTCTTTCACTCTTGTTAGTAAAGAATCTGAAGCACCTGGGTTCTAGATCCTTATGAGTGCATTCAGACATTGACAGACCGGGTCCTAGGTGGATATAGAGCTGTGTGCTTTACTGAATAAGGTAGGTGGAAATTTTTATTATAAGGGAATGCTTGTTTTGAATATCCCCACTATATCACTTAAAAGAATCAAATGTCTCTAATCCCACTGTTGTTGAATATAGAGAGGTATCTGTCTATTCATCTTAAAGGGTTTGTAATCAACACCGTCAGGACTGACATCGTTGTATGACATAACAGTTATGTAAATCCTTCCCATTACTCTGCAGTATAGACTAGGTCTGGTGGCAGAGGGGAACAATGAATCCACCACAGGAATCTTTGTTTGACCCTGCAGTCACAGGACTGAATGCCAGTACACTCACCAAGTTATACAAAAGTAGCACCAATTAGTTGAACAACAACAAACATTTATTTCAACACTAAGATACTCTTCAGAGGAGCATGCATTTTGTAAATACATGTTAAAATGAGATCTAATAGATGAAGTTTCAACTACCTTTTCCATGGCTCACATAAGGCTTCTTATTCCTGACAATCTTGTGAACTAGGTTGTGAATACTCCTGATTTAAAACGATTTATAAAACACGTCTGTGAATGACATTCTCATTTAAGCAGACTCTGTGTGGGATCCTTCTATCCCCTCAAACATAGATGCCTTTTGGCTGTTGTCATTCTCCTGCCATAACTGAAGGAAACTATGTTCACAAAAACAGCCCTCTCTGAAACACATTTAGCTTGACCTTCCATCATTAGTAACAATGAAGCCAACCTCCCAGCCTTCAGAATTAGTATAGACAGGGACTGAAGATTTTCCACCTAAGAATCAAGAACTATAAACAGCCTAAAAGTCTGCTGTCATTGAATGGTTCTGAATGGCAAAATTACTGTCCGACTCTATAACAATGCCATCAATGAATCCATCACCAGCTGGTGGTGGAAGTGCCCGATCTCACTGACTACGACCAACGGCTGTCAGGGTACCACTTAAATAGAGTGATTTACACTTGTTGAGGCCTGGTTTCCACGAACAGCTGACGGTTCGCCAACAGACATGAAAATACCCTTGATGCCTCACCAACTTAGTATACCTCGCCACTAGGACAGCAAATTCAGCAAATTAGTAAATTCTTCATATCATCAACACCATGATGAAGAACAGAGTAAATAGAAAGTGCATAAAGGAGCACCCACCTCAGGCGCGCAACGGTGCTTTAGGCCCCTCCCCATGCAACGTTGGGCTCCGTGGACTGGCCTGAGTCCGGAAACCGGGATGCCAAGTCTCATAACGCTGCTCTGACCTGCTCATTTATAGCAAATCAAGCCTTTGTTGTCTCCCCGTTCACCCTGCTGTTCCTGGACTTCCTGCCTAATATTCAAATCTCCATTAAAGAGTTAAAACAAAGTAAGTGTTAAGTACACCTCTTTCAACAGCCAGAGTTGCTGACTGTGGATCTGGGGAACAGGTTCCAGTCTTAGCGTGACATCCTGCGATTCTGGGCAGAACAGTTAATCTCCCTTGGCCTAAAAAACACAGACCATGTCCTTGTGTAATGTATCCTGCCTTCTGGTCCTTTATAAAACTGCAACAAAAAACCTTTGAATACATATTACACCTAGCCCATTTTAGCCCCTCTGTTCACCTCTTCATTAACCTGGACGATGCCATAAAGCCCCTACTGTCATCTAATTCCTTTCAATTCATCTCAAGGAAGCAGAAGTAAATGCATGGAATTACTTCCTTGAAAGCACAAGGCTAATCCTAATAGCCTATAATCAAGGCCATTGGAATTATGGCGATTTTCATATAATTATACATTTGCCACGTAAACCATCATCTACTGCATAATGTGTAGATTTTAACAAAGAGAACAAAAAAATTGTTTCTAGCTCAAACGGTTCAAAAGTTACTAAAAATGCAGGGGCATGTGTTGGAGCGCAGTGAAAGGCCCTTTGCAGACCTGGACTTGTCACCTTTTTGTTGCTGAAACGGATGTTTGTGTATTAACCTAGTACTAATAAGGTGCAACCAATGCCCAGACTGGTTTGTGAAGTCTACAAATGCTGAAATAATACTACTACAAAATGTGCTGCATTATGCTGCATAACTTGTTTCCCTTGCCACATAATTTACTAAGTCCTGAAACATAATTTGGCCCTCTACTGACGGTTAATTCCAGTGGCCCTGCCTATAATGTACTCAACTAACCGCTACCTGTGGTTTCCCGTAGTACTGCACAATTCAGCTAAATACCTCATGAGGGGTAGTAAGCTCTATATAAGTGCAATTGCAATACAATACATTTGCTACATCCAAAACAGGTTTTAATGAAAGTTAGTGGTGCAATGGTTTCAGGACACGAGACGAAAAAGTTTAAAAACCTATGAAACACATTTTAAGGTGTTTTTTATTTTTATTTTAAAGACAGAGCTATACAAATCCTAACTTTGTCTACATAATGCATGATTTCATTTTATTTGTTTTGAGTATTCAAGTATAACAACTTTATTAAAATGCCCCTTAAGTGGTGTACAACTGTCTTACTGCACTACCAGGGATAGGGATCAAAGAGTCCCATACTGCTGCAGGAAGCTGCAAATATAGGCCTTCTGAGGAGTCCACAGCCACAGACCATGTTTGCCCGTGACTCCACAAATTCTTGCACTATGCCTTTCTCTTAATAAAAACATTGTATTAAGTGAATGACAACAATGACTGAGTAAAGTTGAGTAGAACATACTGTGCAGATGTTCAGTCTCAAAATGTTTTCTTTGGTTAGAATGAATCTACATTAGTTTGCCCGATTGTATACTCATTAGAATAAATGCACAACTTTTTAGGCTCAGTTCCTATGTGCCAAATAGTTAACAAAGTGGGCTTTCTACCAGTTTCTTTATGCAGTACCATATTGTGGTCACTGGGTAATGACCATAGCTACAGAATTTGCTTTGGTAGTGGCTTTGTAGAAAACAAGGTTATTTTGTAGCATTTATATACCTCTTTTCTACCTCTAAAGATGCCTCAAAGTTCTTTTGGGGAGTCGAGCAATCATCTGCTTGGGTTCTGATACATGGCTGGTAGAGTGTGTGTTTCATATTGTGGTCTCTGTTGGCGTTGTGTGTGATATTCCAGTATGCGTATAGTAAATGTCTGGCTGTGCTTAACCAAGGCATGAAGCAGAAAGATGTGGGAAACCGAATCACATTTGCCTACATTTCCCCTACTATTCTTACCATCATTATTTGATAGGGTGACTGAGAAGTGAGTTGTCCCTGTTGTGCTTTTTGAGTATGAGGAGGCTGGTAGCCTAGGCTAACAAAGGGCATGACCCAGAGAAAATCAACAGACACCGTTTTTACATGGTGCACTCAAGCAGAGATGCTTTTACATAAGATGATTAAGCTATCCCATTCATATATGGGTTTACGAGATCCAACCAGGGTTGGAGGTTATGTGACACACGAAAATCAAGAGACACTTTTATATGAGCCCCAGTGGCAAACTTCAGAGTGAAGGTGCAGCAACCCTATGAAATTAGGTATCTGTTGGGTCCACTTGGGAGCAAAAGATGCTGTCGCAGGACAATCAAGAAACACTACTTTTACGTAGGTACAGGAGGTCCTTACAGAGGTAAAATGTGGTAACTATAGGAAACTGGCTAACACCCCTTGTACATGAGCCTCTGGGGATCCACTCTGGAACAGAGTATGCTACATCCCCGTCTTTTGGTGAGATCATTATTGAGAAATAATCTTGTTTTGTTGAAGTCACTAATAATTGAAAGTCTTATTGGGACAAAAAGTCCCTTGCTTGGTTATCAGGAGTGTGCTGCACTACCTTTTCCTTTCTTCAAGTGCAGTCTTCACCTTCAGTGAGCCCAACAATCTGTCAAGATCACAGATGCACATTCATATTGCATAGCTACAGACCCCACCGGATTGATCTAAAATCAAGAAAGCACTCACTGTCCAGGCTTTGAGGCACTGGTGGTAAGGACAGAATGATTCCTACTGAAGGCACAATCCTTCTTGCCTGTCTTTTCAGTGGGGAAGAGGGTCAGCCCCAACTCAAAATGTTTGCACAAGTCCCTTAAACATTTATTTTCACATGATTAGGATATGTGTGAAAGAATATGGACACTTGAGAGGAGGTTTGATTCAGGGTTTGAATCTCCCTGGCTATAGCTCTTCTGCCAGACTGTGGACTGAGTATGGAACAAGAATTTCAAGAAGAACCCTGCCAGTTTCTGAAGGGGGTTATTAGACAATATCTTACAGAAAAGAGCCTACCTGGAAAGAGCTGAACAGCCCAGCTGCACAAGGACTTGTGGAAGATGTAGTTGTGAAGTCTGTGCAGCTGTAGAACACAACGTTGTAGAACACTGGCTCTGGATATACTATCTCAAAGTGAGAGATAGTGTGCACAGAGTCCAAGGGTTCCCCTTAGAGGTTGATAGTGGTAAAATTAGATAATACCAGTGCTCTATTTTGTGGTAGTGTGGTCGAGCAGTAGGCTTATCAGAGGCTAGTGTTAAGCATTTATTGTGTACACACACAGGCAATAAATGAGAACACAAACACTCAAAGACTTAACTCCAGGCCAATCAGTTTTTATATAGAAAAATATTCTTGCCTTAATTTATTTTAGAACCACAAGATTCCGAATTTAGGTAATAACATAAGTTGTAAGGTACTTCACACAGGTAAGTATAGAACTGTGATTTAAAAACAGTAGTATACAAAGTTTTGGCAAAAATGGCAATAAGCTATTTTCAAAGTGGACACTGCAAAAATCAACAGTTCCTGGGGGAGGTAAGCATTGGTTAGTTTCTCAGGTAAGTAAAGCACTTACAAGTTCAGTCTCCTGGGCATAGACAGCCCACCGTTGGGGGTTCAAGGCAAGCCCAAAGCCACCGCACCAGCAACACAGGGCCGGTCAGGTGCAGGGGTCAAAGGAGGACCCAAATAGCGTAGGCGCCTATGGAGAACAGGGGTACTCCGTTTCAAGTCTGCTAGCAGGAAAGTACCTGCGTCCTCAGGGAGCAGACCAAGGGGGTTTTGTAGATCATGGGGGGGGGGGCACACAAGCACACACAAGCACACTAAACACATCCTCAGCGGCACAGGGGTGGCTAGGTGCAGTGTGCAAAGTAGGTGTCAGGTTTGTCGTAGAAAACAATGGAGGGACCCGGGGGTCACTCTGGCGATGCAAGCAGGGCACAGGGGTGTTTCTCGGGCCAGCCACTGACTAGTATAGGATGAGGGCCGCCTGCTCGTCACTCCTGCACTGGTAGGTGGTTCCTCTCTGTCCTGGGGGCTGCGGGTGCAGTGCTTGGTCCAGGCGTCGGGTTCCTTTGTTACCAGGCAGTCGCGGTCAGAGGAAGCCTCTGGATCCCTGTAGGAGTCGATGTGGGGGTGCAGGGAGGTCGACTCAGGGTGTCCACGTCGTTGGAGTTGCCTGGGAGTTCCCTCTGCAGTGTTTGTGGTCCTGAACTCGAGCCCGGTGTGTCAGGTGCAGAGTGTGAAGACTCACACTTCTGGCAGTGAAGTTAGAGTCTCTTTAAAAGTTGCTTTCTTTGTTGTTGTTTCTGGACAGAGCTGCTGTCCTCGGGAGGTTCTTTATCCTTTAGGTGCAAGTCAGTCCTCTGAGTCCTCGGAGGTCGCTGGTCCCGCTGGATGCGTCGCTGTGCAGGTTCTTTGAGTCTGGAAACAGGCCAGTAGGGCTGGGGCCAAGTCAGTTGTCATCTCCGTCGTCTCTGCAGGGCTTTCAGTTCAGAAGTCCTCCTTCTTTCTTCATGTTGCAGGAATCTGATTTTCTAGGTTCAGGGTCGCCCCTAAATACTCAATTTAGGGGTGTGTTTAGGTCTGGGGGTCTGGCTAAATGTCCTGGAGGGTGGCTACATCCTCTTTGTGCTTCCTCCCTGAGGGGAGGGGGGCACATCCCTATTCCTATTGGGGGAATCCTCCAAAACTAAGATGGAGGATTTCTTAAGGAAGGGGTCACCACAGCTCAAGACACCTTAGGGGCTGTCCTGACTGGTGGGTGACTCTCATTATCTCCTCCAGACTTGCTGCCAAAAGTGGGGGCTGTGTCCGGAGGGGAGGGCATCTCCACTAGCTGGGATGCTCTGGGGCGCTGTAAGAACAGACATGAGCCTTTGAGGCTCACCACCAGGTGTTACAGTTCCTGCAGGGGGAGGTGAGAAGCAGCTCCACCCAGTGCAGGCTTTGTTCCTGGCCACAGAGTGACAAAGTCGCTCACCCCATGTGGCCAGAAACCTGTCTGGTTGTGGCAGGAACTGTTCAGTCTAACACTGGTGTTTGGACTGGTATACAGAGGGCATCTCTAAGATGCCCTCTGTGTGCATTTTTCAATAAATCCCACACTGGCATCAGTATGGATTTACTGTGCTGAGACGTTTGATACCAAACTTCCCAGAATTCAGTTTAGCCATTATGGAACTGTGGAGTTTGTGTTTGACAAACTCCCAGACCATATGCTCTTTATGGGTACCCTGCACTTACAATGTCTAAGGTTTGGCTTAGACACTGTAGGGGCATAGTGCTCATGCAACTATGCCCTCACCTGTGGTATAGCGCACCCTGCCTTAGGGCTGTATGGCCTGCTAGAGGGGTGACTTACCTATGCCACAGGCTGTGGGTTGAGGGCATGGCACTCTGAGGGGAGTGCCATGTCGACTTAGTCATTTTCTCCCCACCAGCACACACAATCTGTCCCCAGGGCGGCATAATACATGCTGCAGCCCTTAGAGACCTTCCTTGGCCACAGGGCCCTTGGTACCAGGGGTACCAGTTACAAGGGATTTATCTGTGTAACAGGTCTGTGCCAATTGTGCGAACAAAAGTACAGTTTAGGGAAAGAACACTGGTGCTGGGGCCTTGTTTGCAGGATCCCAGTACACTTTCAATCATAACCAGCATCAACAAAAGGCAAAATGTTAGGGGGCAACCATACCATATTTCCCTACAAACGTCACATAGGTGCTGTACAGGGAAAATACCTACATCTGTCTGCATCACTCAGGGCTCCGGGGAAGGATTAACACTGCAGGAAAGATAGAGCCTGTCCCCTTTTGTGTCCTGGAGCTTTGTCAACATCCTCGGTTCTATCCCCTGGCCTGGAAAAATCTGACGAGTAACAAAGTGAGGCCACAGCCAAGTCTTTAACTGTATCTAAATCTGTTGCATGGGTGCACAGATATATTGATTTCACCTTGCAGTCCCTGTCTCCAGCTCTGCTTTCAAGCACATCCGAGTCGATGCTCTAGAACTCTCTGCATCCTCCACCACTTTGAAAATCCAACTGTGACTCATGGCTTCAACAACACTGAGCTGCAAATGAGGCAGTTTAAATGTGAACTCCACACTAATACACACATATACATTGCTGAATGTGGGGTGCACAGAAATCCAATAGTTACTCTCAGTGAAGACGTACTTGAGTATATTATGCTAGCTTGTGGATAGGCTTCGACAACTTGTCTCATCAATGGCCAAAAGAACTAGCAAAGTAACAACTGAAGAGAATGATCATTTGTGCAGAATGCCATACCAAAAGGATGTCATGGTAAAAATTCCAGAACAGATTTTTTAAAGTGTTTTTGTTGGAAGTACACTCTGAACATGACAGATTTCATTTACTCAAAATTCATGCTTGGATGCAAAGCAACAACAATCATACTAGAGAAACGGAGGTAAGAATGGCGATGCTCTGGCAAATCCATACATCTGTAGTGAGAAGGGTGCAGCTGTGCTTTTTAATCACTAAAGGTGATCAAGATGCAGCTTCAGCTGCATTCCTACAAGGTCATAAGAGTGCAACTGAACTAAATATACACATCTGAGAAAGGAACAGTGTGTAGGAGGCTGGCCTGGCTTGTAGTGAGTACCAAAGGTATTTACACCTTGTGCCAGGTCCAGTTATCCCTTATTAGTAGAAGAGAGATGTTTCTAGCAGCTTAGGCTGGTAGAAGGCAGCTATGGCAAAGCAGTTTAGGCTGAACTAGGAGACATGCAAAGCTCCTACTATACCACTTATATCATATGCACAATATCATAAGAAAACACAATACACAGTTACTAAAAATACAGGTACTTTATTTTTATGACAATATGCCACAAATATCTCAGTGAGTACCCTCAGTAAGAAGGTAAGTAATATACAAAAGTTATATGTACACAAACCAAAATCAGGTAAGTAAGAGTCAGAAAAGTAATGCAAACAGTGTAGAATTACAATAGGTTGCAATAGGAGAATATAGATCTAGGGGCAAAACAAACCATATACTCCAAAAGTGGAATGCGAATCACAAATGGACCCCAGACCTATGGGAGCTTGTAGAGGGTCGCTGGGACTGTAAGAAAACAGTCAGGGTGTCCAAGATACCCCACCCCTGAAAAGTAGGAGTAAAGTACACCCACTACCCCAATAGAGCACAATAGTCGTGATAGGGGGATTCTGTAAGAACAACAAACACCAGCAGTGCACTGACAACGGATTTCCAGACCTGAGGACCTGCAAGGCAAGGGGACCAAGTCCAATAGTCGCAACAGTGTCCAGGGGGGGCAGGAGCCCAGGAAACCCCGGATGAAGGTGCAAGGAAGCTGCCTCCGGATGGAAGAAGCTTGGAGTTCTGCAAGAAAGAAGAGGACTAGGAACTTCTCCTTTGGAAGACAGATGTCCCACATCGCGCTGAAGCTTGCAGAGGTGTTCCCACGCAGAAATACAGCAAACAAGCCTTGCTAGCTCCAAGGGTCGCGGTAGAGGTTTTTGGGTGCTGCTGAGGACCAGGAAGGACCAGGATGTAGCCTTTCGTCGGAGGAGACAGAGGGGGTGCTCAGCAACTCAGAGAGCCCTCACAGAAGCAGGCAGGACCCGCAGAAGTACCCCAAGAGGCACTTAGAAGAAGAGTGAACCGGAGTCCACGCGAAGTTACAAAAGAGGGTCCCACGATGTTGGAGGCCAACTCAGAGGGTTGTGCACTGCAGGATGGAGTGCTGGGGACCCAGGCTAGGCTGTGCTCAAAGGAAATCCTGGAAGAGTGCACAGGAGCCGGAGCAGCTGCAAATCACGCAGTACACAGCTATGCAGTCTAGCGTGGGGAGGCAAGGACTTACCTCCACCAAACTTGGACTGAAGAGTCACTGGACAGTGGAAGTCACTTGGACAGAGTTGCTGTGTTCCAGGGACCACGCTCGGCAGGATGAGAGGGGACCCAGGGGACCAGTGATGCAGTCTTTTGGTGCCTGCGTTAGCAGGGGGAAGATTCCGTCGATCCACAGAAGATTTCTTCGGAGCTTCTGGTGCAAGGTGAAGGCAGGCTACCCCCAGAGCATGCACCACCTGGAAACAGTCTAGAAAGCCGGCAGGATTAGGCGATACAATGTTGCTGGTAGTCGTCTTACTACTTTGTTGCGGTTTTGCAGGCGTCCTGGAGCAGTCAGCGGTGGATCCTTGGTAGAAGCCCAATAGAGAGATGCAAAGGAACTCTGGTGAGCTCCTGCATTCGTTATCTGAAAAATTCCCCAAAGCAGAGACCCTAAATAGCCAGAAAAGGAGGTTTGGCTACCAAGAAAGGAGGACTGGCTACCAAGACAGGTAAGAGCCTATCAGAAGGAGTCTCTGACATCACCTGCTGGCACTGGCCACTCTGAGCAGTCCAGTGTGCCCCCAACACCTCTGTTTCCAAGATGGCAGAGGTCTGGGACACACTGGAGGAGCTCTGGGCACCTGCCCTGGGAGGTACTGGTCAGGGGAGTGGTCACTCCCCTTTCCTTTGTCCAGTTTCACACCAGAGAAGGGCTGGGGGATCCCTGAACCGGTGTAGACTGGCTTATGCAGAGATGGGCACCATCTGTGCCCATCAAAGCATTTCCAGAGGCTAGGGAAGGCTACTCCTCCCCAGCCCTTCACACCTATTTCCAAAGGGAGAGGGTGTAACACCCTCTCTCAGAGGAAATCCTTTGTTCTGCCTTCCTGGGCCAGGGCTGCCTGGACCCCACGAGGGCAGAAACCTGTCTGGGGGGTTGGCAGCAGCTGCAGTGGAAACCCCGGAAAGGCAGTTTGGCAGTACCCGGGTTCTGTGCTAGAGACCCGGGGGATCATGGAATTGTCCCCCCAATACCAGAATGGTATTGGGGGGACAATTCCATGATCTTAGACATGTTACATGGCCATGTTCGGAGTTACCATTGTGACGCTATACATAGGTAGTGACCTATGTATAGTGCACGCGTGTAATGGTGTCCCCACACTCACAAAGTCCGGGGAATTTGCCCTGAGCGATGTGGGGGCACCTTGGCTAGTGCCAGGGTGCCCACACACTAAGTAACTTGGCACCCAACCTTTATCAGGTGAAGGTTAGACAAATAAGTGACTTATAAGTTACTTATGTGCAGTGGTAAATGGCTGTGAAATAACGTGGACGTTATTTCACGCAGACTGCAGTGGCAGGCCTGTGCAAGAATTGTCAGAGCTCCCTATGAGTGGCAAAAGAAATGCTGCAGCCCATAGGGAACTCCTGGAACCCCAATACCCTGGGTACCTCAGTACCATATACAAGGGAATTATATGGGTGTACCAGTATGCCAATGTGAATTTGTAAATTTAGTCACTAGCCTGTAGTGACAAATTTGGAAAGCAAAGAGAGCATAACCACTGAGGTTCTGGTTAGCAGAACCTCAGTGAGACAGTTGGGCACCACACAGGGAACACATACAGGGCAAATACTATGAGCACTGGGGCCCTGCCTGGTAGGGTCCCAGTGACACAAGGACTAAAACAACATACAAACAGTGAAATATGGGGGTAACATGCCAGGCAAGATGGTACTTTCCTACACAGTGCAGCTGCAATATTGTTGATTGTTCCTCAAAAGGCGAAGTAGTAGCATTACAAACAGAATTATACAGGGAACCCTGAATAACTTTACCTTTTAAACCCAGCCAATGTGGAACTGAAACCCAACTGTACTGGATCAATACTGGATTGTTCAGAGAAGCCCAAATGAGTGATGTTTAAAGCAAGCGCAAAAGGATGTCTTCTATGTGAACCTTTACATATGAGGGACCTCCAAAGTGAGCCTTTAAACTGTGTGACTATCACCACAACCACCACAGTTCCTAACCATACGTTGCAAGAACATATGTCCTGGGTTTTAAGCTTTCTGTACTTAATCAGATTTGGCAACATTCAGTCTACACCGTCGTCTAAATGCACTTTATCTGTGGAAGGAACGCTGCATGTCACAGAGGTCATGCAGATTTTGAGAGTGCATCAAAGCCTTTAAATAGTCAGAAAATATGGTAGAAATTTACTGAGAAGATTTAGACAAGGACAGTAGGAGAAAGGAAAAAGAGATAGGGGCGTAGGCAGATAAGGAAGCAAAAGATAGAAAACAGAAGTATAAAAAGAAAAGAGCTGGGAAGACAATGGACATAGAGAAAGTAAAAAGCAATGGAGAAGGTCAGAAGAAACAATGAAATGGAAAGGGAAAAGCTGAGGTGAGAATAAAGAAGTAAAGGTTAACTAGTTACAGGAAAGGATGTTAATAAAAAAGATGCCCAAGGTTAGAGATGACCATAGGTTTAACCAACATGAATGGTACTTTATGAAATGGAAAATCCCAAGAGCGTGTGTTTATTATCTTGCAGTACTTGTTTTATGCTCAGAAAAGTCAGTTGAAATCTTTGAAATTCAAATGTGTTTTGTATTAGGATTGCCATGTTTATCTTTTCCTCTCGCATCTCTGCTGCTGCAAGACAACAGAAACTAGTACACCTGCAACTCACTCTTACCATTACACTGTAAATAATCCTGTTTGTCCAGAACTTTTTTCAAATTCTGTTTCTGATGGAACTTAACCCCATCACTCTTGCTAGGAGACAGTTTCATGCATTTATCATTCTTTCTTTTGTTAGGCTAGTAGAACGAGTTACTTACCTTCGGTAACGACTTTTCTGGTGGATACATTAGCTACCTGTGGATTCCTCACCTCATGAATACTCCCATGGCGCCAGCATTCGACGGAAATCTTCTTACTAGTCTCTGCACGTCGACGAGGACGTCACTGTCTCGCACGCGACGCCGTCTGACGTCATACAGGCAATAAGAGGTCCTCGACGACGTGCAGACGTCAGTACCAATCATTTTTTACGTGCATGAGAACAACCAGGCAATGCAATGAAAGAGCAAGGCAACATCCATTATATTGTAAAATACACCACATTGTATGAATAACTGTAAATCTTTTTATGTACATATATATATAAAACTCTCTCTTTTAAAATATATACACACACCAAGTATATACCATATACACATATATATATACAAATATATTATATATATACATCTATTGCACCCTCAAGGACCAAGAGGAGCGCACTCAAGGATTACTTGGCAAGACCATAAAGGCAACGGGGAGGCGGGTGGGACCGTGAGGAATCCACAGGTAGCTAATGTATCCACCAGAAAAGTCGTTACCGAAGGTAAGTAACTCGTTCTTCTGATGGATACAACTACCTGTGGATTCCTCACCTCATGAATAGAGTCCCAAAGCAGTACCACGCCCGGCGGTGGGTGCCTAAATGGTCAAACCAAGAAATCCTGCAGCACTGACCGTGCAAAATGACCGTCCCTTCTAACCTCAGAATCTAAACAGTAATGTTTTGCAAAAGTGTGAAGGGACGACCAAGTTGCGGCCTTGCAGATGTCGACCACAGGAACACCTCTGGCTAAGGCCGAAGTGGCCGACTTAGCTCTGGTGGAATGAGCTCTAATGCCCTCAGGAGGATCCTTCTTTGCCAAAGAGTAACATATTTTAATGCAAAGAACAACCCACCTGGATAGTGTTCTCTTGTGGACTGCCTTTCCTCTCCTCTTGCCCACGTATCCAATAAACAGCTGATCCTCCAGCCTGAAATCCCTTGTTCTATCGATAAAGAAGCTCAACGCTCTCTTTGGGTCCAGACGGTGCAGTCTTTCTTCCTCTTTGGAAGGATGAGGCGGAGGATAGAACGTGGACAAAGTAATTGCCTGAGCCAAATGGAAGGGTGAAACAACCTTCGGGAGGAAAGCAGCCTTGGTCCTCAACACCACCTTATCCCCATAAAAAGTTGTATAAGGGGGTTTTACTGATAAGGACTGCAACTCACTCACTCTCCTTGCTGATGTTATAGCTATCAGGAAGACTGTTTTTAAAACCAAATACCTCAAGGGGCAAGAATGCATAGGTTCAAAAGGGGACCCCATAAGGAAAGTCAGGACTAAGGACAAATCCCATTGCGGCATAACGAATGGCTTTGGAGGATATTGATTTAGAAGACCTTTCAAGAATCTGATAACAATAGGGGATTTAAATAAAGATGGTTGGTCTGGAAGACATATGAAGGCTGACAAGGCCGATAAATAACCTTTAATGGTAGCCACTGCACAACCTTTCTGCGCCAGAGATAGAGCAAAAGACAAAACGTCCGATAGATGAGCATGTAAAGGATCAATCTGCCTCTCTCCACACCACGCAACAAATTTAGACCACCTATTAGCGTAGATAGATTTAGTGGAGTGTCGCCTGGCCGCTAATATAACATCCACTACCTCAGGCGGGAGAGAGAAGGAACTCAGGTTGCCCCGTTCAATCTCCAGGCATGTAGGTGCAGACTCTGGAGGTTGGGGTGTAGAACCTGCCCCTGCGACTGTGAGAGGAGGTCTGCCCTGAAAGGGAGACGGAGCGGCGGGCACGTTGAGAGTTGGAGAAGGTCGGAGTACCACACCCTCCTTGGCCAATCCGGAGCTATTAAGATTACTAGAGCCCGGTCTTGGCGAATCTTCCTCAATACTCGAGGAATCAAGGGTATGGGAGGAAACGCGTAAAGCAACTGGCCGCACCAGGTCATTTGAAACGCGTCCCCCAACGCTTCCTGCATCGGATACTGAAGGCTGCAGAACAACAGACAATGCGCGTTCTCTCGAGTGGCGAACAGATCTACCCGAGGAAACCCCCACTTCTGGAAGATTAAACGGACTTGATCTGGATGGAGACGCCACTCGTGGTCTGCCGAGAAGTGGCGACTGAGACTGTCCGCACGCACGTTCAAAACTCCGGCCAGATGGTTTGCTATCAAGCAAATCCGATGGTCCTTTGCCCAGGACCATAGTCGAAGAGCTTCTCTGCAGAGAAGGTACGACCCCACTCCTCCCTGCTTGTTTATGTACCACATCGTGGTAGTATTGTCCGTTAGGACCTGTACCGACTGACCACGAAGGGAAGGGAGGAAGGCCTTGAGAGCCAGACGTACAGCCCGTAACTCTAACAGATTGATGTGAAAAATCTGTTCCTCTGGAGACCAAAGAACTTTGATCTCCAGATCCCCCAGATGAGCTCCCCACCCTAGAGTGGAAGCATCCGTTATGACTGTTGTCACTGGTGGCGACTGCTGGAACGGCTTTCCTTGTGAAAGATTGTTGCTTGCAATCCACCACTTCAAATCCACAGCAGCATCTCTGGAGATCTTGACAGTACCCTCTAGATCCCCTCTGTGTTGAGACCACTGCCTTCGGAGGCACCACTGAAGAGCCCTCATGTGCCAGCGAGCATGCGTGACCAACAGAATGCAGGAGGCAAAAAGACCGAGCAGACGAAGGACCTTGAGGACTGGAACTACCGCTCCATTTCGAAACATTGGAACCAAATCCTGAATATCTTGAATCCGCTGAGGCGGAGGAAAGGCCCGACCCAATGTTGTATCCAGTACTGCCCCTATGAACAGGAGGCGCTGAGAGGGCTCTAGGTGAGATTTGGGCTCGTTCACCGAAAAGCCCAGGTCGAACAACAACTGGGTTGTTGACTGCAGATGACGCAACACAAGCTCCGGGGACTTGGCTTTGATTAACCAATCGTCCAAGTAAGGGAATACTGCTATCCCCTTCCTTCTGAGCTCTGCCGCAACCACCGACATCACCTTCGTGAAGACTCGAGGTGCTGAAGTAAGACCAAACGGAAGGACCGCAAACTGGTAGTGTTGCGATCCCACCACAAACCGGAGATACTTCCTGTGTGACTTGAGTATCGGGATATGAAAGTAAGCATCCTGCAAGTCGACAGACACCATCCAGTCTTCCATGTTCAACGCCAAAAGCACCTGTGCTAGGGTCAGCATCTTGAACTTTTCCCGCTTCAGGAACCAATTCAAGATCCTCAGGTCCAGAATTGGTCTCAAACGACCATCCTTCTTGGGAATCAGGAAATACCTTGAGTAAACTCCTTGACCCCTTTCCTGCTCCGGGACCAACTCCACCGCGCCCTTTAAAAGGAGGACTTCTACCTCCTGTTCTAGCAACAGGAGGTGTTCTTGTGAACAATACGAAGGGCGGGGCGGGATGAGGGGCGGAAACTCCCGAAAGGGAAGGGTGTAGCCTTTTCCCACAACACTGAGAACCCAAGTGTCCGACGTAACAGTCTCCCATTTGGTGAGAAAATGCTGTAATCTTCCCCCTACAGGAGAGGAGTGAGTGGGAAATGGTGGAAGCCTAAGGCTGCTTCCCCTGCTGCACCCCGCCAGAGGATGAGGAAGAGGCAGAGTGCTGCTGAGAAGCTCCCCTGGTGCGGACCCTACCCCTCCCCCTAAAAGATCTATAGGGATGGGAAGAGGCAGGTTGCTGATATCTTCCCCGAAAGGAAGAGGAGGAAGAGCCACGCCCAAATCCACGAAACCTCCTGAAGAATCTGGAAGAGGCCGTGGAAGAAGGAGCTTGGAGTCCCAGCGACTTAGCCGTGGCCCTGCTCTCCTTAAACCGTTCCAAGGCCGAATCAGCCTTAGCCCCAAACAGTTTGTCCCCATCAAACGGGAGATCCAACAATGTGGACTGTACATCTGCCGAAAAGCCCGAGTTACGGAGCCAGGCCTGTCTCCTTTCCACCACAGTTGTGCCCATTGCTCTGGCTACCGAGTCGGTGGTATCCAGTCCTGTCTGGATAATTTGGGTCGCAGCAGCCTGAGCATCAGAGACAAGATCCAAAAGACCCTGGGGAAGCTCTGTAAACGAAGAGGAGATGTCATCCATCAGAGCATGAATATACCTCCCCAGGATACAGGTTGCATTGGTGGCTTTTAAAGCCAGACTGCAGGACGAAAAAATCTTCTTCGACTGCGCCTCCAGCTTTTTTGAATCTCTGTCCCCCGGCACCGTCGGAAAAGAACCAGGCGCTGACTTGGACGAACAGGAGGCCTGCACAACCAAGCTCTCCGGCGTAGGGTGCCTAGATAGGAAACCAGGATCAGTTGGAGCCGTCCGATACCTCCTGGCCACGGCTCTGTGAACTGCTGGGGAAGATGCCGGCTTCTTCCACACCTCTAAAACCGGATCCAGCAGAGCGTCATTAAAAGGTAATAGAGGCTCCGCCGCGGCTGAGGCCGGATGCAACACCTCTGTCAAAAGGTTTTGTTTCGCCTCCACCACCGGCAAAGGCAGGTCCAAAAAACTAGCTGCCTTCCGTACCACTGTATGAAAGGAAGCAGCTTCCTCGGTATATTCCCCCGGGGACGAAAGGTCCCACTCAGGGGAAGTGTCCAGCCCACTGGCCGACTCCAGTCCACGCAGCCCATCACCCGAGTCCTCTAGCTCTCCTTCCTCTAGGGCTCGTTGGTACTCCTGCTCCTCTAGTACCCGGAGAGCACGCCTCCTTGAATGCAGTCGTTGCTCAATCCGCGGAGTCGACAATACCTCCGCCGAAGTCGGAGATCGGCGCCGATCTTCCGAAGCCACCGACGCCGCATCCGGCGCCACAGGTAACTTCGGCGCCGACTGAAGAGCAGATGAAACGGATGGACCCACCGGAGTCACAGGCCGAAATCTCGACGTCGACGGGATGGAAATCCCTGGGGCCAATCCGTCCGAAGCCATCGGAGCGGCCACCGGCGCCGACACTGGCGCCGAGCCCACGTTCCCAAACGGGAGAAAGGGCATAAAGGGTGCCGGCCGAAGAGGCGCAGGATCACCCAAAGAAAAGGCCAAAGGCCCAGCCGGAGCACCCCCTGGAGCCATCTGTTGGAAGATGGCATACATCGCATTCAAGAATGCGGAACTATCGGCTCCAGGGGTGGGAAAAGCCGGATACTGGGGTGCCTGACTCGGAGGCGACCCCGACGCCGGCCTCGGCGTCTGCGTCGGAGAAAACACTTGAGGCTCCAATACCTCAATCACCGACGCCTGTCCAGGCGAAGTTGGAGACGCCGGAGAGAGCAACGGCGTCGAAGGATGCGGCGTCACCGTGGGGCTGACCTCCCATGTCCTCCGGCGCCGATCCGGAGACCTGGAACGAGCCTCCCTTGAATGACGCCGAGATTCTCTACGGCGCCGGGAGTCTCGATGACGCCGATGTCTTGGAGAAGACTTTTTCTTGTGATGCTTCTCCTTTGACTTGGCCATAAACAGCTTCGCCTCGCGTTCTTTAAGGGCCTTCGGATTCATGTGCTGACACGAATCACAAGTCGAGACGTCGTGGTCGGAGCTCAAACACCAAAGGCAATCGGAATGAGGATCCGTCACCGACATCTTGCCTCCACACTCACGACAAGGCTTAAATCCAGACTTTCTCTGCGACATTATTTCCACAGAGAAAGAGTACGCAGCAAGATATACACTGTAACCGCAAGAGTAACAGTTGCTCCCTCGAAGATAACCGTTTCGAATGCACGGAAAAAAGGGAACTGACGTCTGCACGTCGTCGAGGACCTCTTATTGCCTGTATGACGTCAGACGGCGTCGCGTGCGAGACAGTGACGTCCTCGTCGACGTGCAGAGACTAGTAAGAAGATTTCCGTCGAATGCTGGCGCCATGGGAGTATTCATGAGGTGAGGAATCCACAGGTAGTTGTATCCATCAGAAATGATCATTTTCTGAGTCTTATGCCATGAACCCTACCCCTCATAAAATAAAATGTAATAACAGATATTTGTTTTTACCAGCCTCACTGGTATTCATTTTACTGACCTCAGAAGAATAAAGTGCTAGTCGGGCCCCTTGGAATCTGAACGTTTTACTCTAGGGGCCAACATAGATACCTGCATGGAATGCAGGAGTCCACCCAACTTCACACAAGAATTCCACTGAAGTACACTTATTATGCCATCTGTAAAAATTTCACCTACATTTTTATGAAATGTATTACTACCTAATAATGCACAGATACCCACAAATCGTAGTATATTACAAGTTTTGATATTAATTCTGTGTTATGATGGCACCTTGGATAATCACACTTCATGCTCAATTTCTGTGTTTCATGCGTGCCTGTACAGAAAAAATCTTTCCAAATGGTCTCCATTTCAGGCCTTGAAAGTGCCTAAGCACATCAAGGAAAAATAAGTTTTGGTGGCAGCTAAAACCCAGGGATACTATTTAGAATGATGGAAATACAGGTTCAACATTCTGTGTGTTACAAAGCCCAGACAAAAGGTATTTTTCCCCGTGACTGTAAGAAAGTTGATTTATGTACTAAGGGCTTGATTTTCTGGCAGCAGGGTAGTCTGTCGTAAGCATGACATAGTACCCTTCCCGCCAAATTTTTGGTCCGTCCGCCTTATTTAGAGACAGACGGCCCTTAGGTATTCTGTCGACAGAGCCCGTGTTGGCTCTGTTGATGGAATACATCCTCTGGTGGTTCAGTGGAGTAGTACACAAAATTCTTCATCTTACCAGGTTAAAGGCTAAATGTGTCACACAACAATATGAATAAAGCTAATATTCCTTGATGAAGAACCCTCAATGCACTATAAATATTATCAAGTACTCAAGCTGAGACGATCAATACTTGCCAGTGAACTTAAAAATACATTATCAAATATATATCTTTGAGAATAATGACACCAGACATTATGGTATTGTACCAGAGAAGTGAAGGGATCCCAACAAGCAATTTTAATGCATCTCTGAAGATGGCTCCCACCCCCACTTTTTTAAGTGCTAGCCCCCCCCCCCCCCAAGTTTGGGTTTAGTTATGCCCCCTTGACCTACCTTCAAAACAAACCTTTAACCTGCTTCATTTTCCTTGTAAAGGATAGGACCTTTAATAAAGTCCAAGCCTTGTACTAGGTGCAGTAACAATTGGAGCCACTCCTCAATTGCCAGAAGGGGTGTCTGATTCCCCGAAGCATACCATACTGAAAGCTGGCCACTGTACCGTTGGAATGGGGACCAGGTGCGCCTCTCCCTGATAAATGCTCAACGTGGGTAAAATGCTTTCAATTGGCTCCAGTGAAAAGGCAATAAAGGGCCAATGCATCCACTTTCCTCATAATGCCCTAAATAACAAGAAAATGTGCTAGCTTATTCACAAGGTCAAACAATGGCCACTGATTGCTCTGACTCACAGAAATTCTTTGAAATGCCATCAGGAAAAATGCATACACACTAAACAACTGCATCCTTCATTCGAATCCTTGTAATAATACGCGTGGGCCCCAGCGCCGCTATGGATTAAATACATGGCTTTGCACTGCATTAACTCTAAAGCAATAACTAAGCAACTCACACAGACTCTAAAATGAGATACTTGCAATCCTGAATACCATCATAACCCCTACTGGTATACAATACATTACCCGTGCGTCGCCTCAGGGCATGAGATCCAACCTCTTTCCCCCTTTTAGAAAATACACACGTGGACAAGATAACATTCTATGCCAGCCTATATACATCAGGGATGATGACCGTGTTCCTTATACAGTACAGTGGACTCGCTGTGTGGACCTCCGTATGATTTTTATAAGGGTCGTAGAGTATGAAGCAGTAGGTGTAAGGGTCCCCACATACATTCTCCAATAGCATTATGATACAGAAGCTCTATATGGTCCCAGGGCCCTGTGTGAGGAATATACACAGTACAGGGGGCAAAACCTTCTGCGAGCCTATTGCACACAATACGGTTGTTCCTCTCCTCCAGGGTAAATCCGGACGCTGCGCGGCAGGAATAATCCCCGAGGCATTGGACCCCTCCAGGACGGAACTCCAATCCAGCCTCCTCGCTTGGTACACAGCAAGGCCACCCTCTAGAGTAGCGCGGAACGGCTACACCCCCCACCCCCCCAGCACAGTAATCAGGCCAGTCTTGGGCGGGTCAGTATTTCCGTCCCCATCCCTCCCAACTAGAGAAGCAGGCACCAGTGTGTCGGGCTCCGTTCCAAGAGCTGGTGCAGGAGAGTGGTGCCACCTTTAAGGGGGATTCTGATGGCAGCACAGGAAAAAAAGGCACCGAGCTCGCCATGAAGAGCTGGTGCAGCCGAGTGGCGAGGGACCAGGAACGCGCTGTCTGGCCCAGTTGTATGGGTCAGTACTTACTTCTCCCTCCTCACAGACCGTGGCCTCACCTGGGGAAATCCTCACCTGCTGGCGGCAATTCGGGCAAGGAGTCCTCAACCTGGCACCGTTAGTGTCACTCGTCAAGGTTCCATTTGCAGGGGGCCTAGGTGGGGGAAGGCCTCTCGCCGAACTGCAAGAAGTACTCACCAGGTACTGTAGGAAATCTCCAGAAGTGGTGGCAGCGTGCCCTTGTGCTATAGAGGCATCACCAGGGAGTGGAGAGGTGCTCTCTCTGCACTGACACACTAGTAATAATGAAGCACTGACCAGGCATTATCCTTGTACCACCAAAGTACCAAGTGGAAGCGCTCACCAGACACTTGTGCAAAAATTATGAAAGCGCTCTTCACGCGCTAGGCAGACAAAACAAACTAAGGAGCAGAAGACAAAGACAGCGCTCCCCCCTTCCCTAAACTCCTTGGGAGGGGTACTTTGAGCAGGCACAAGTGCAGGCCAGCCAGCTCACATAAACCAGGGATTGTAGTGGTGGTTCCTCCTGGCAGTCTTTGGAGTGCTTAGTGCAGCTAAAGTCAGTGGGGCAGCTGGCAGCAGCGAACATACAGAATCCAGATCCAGATGAGTCCTTAGACTCTAGGCAGCAGGGCAACAAAAGAGGAGCAGTCCAGATAAGTCCTTTGTGCAGTTCAGCCATCCCTCTGGCAGATTGATTCAAAAGGCCAGGGCACTCGTATGAAATAAGATAAGCGTCTGTAAACTTAGGTTCTTGGTCTTTGGAAAATCAATA
The DNA here is from genome assembly GCF_031143425.1 of Pleurodeles waltl. Taxonomy (NCBI): domain Eukaryota; kingdom Metazoa; phylum Chordata; class Amphibia; order Caudata; family Salamandridae; genus Pleurodeles; species Pleurodeles waltl. Next base: position 865,769,012 of record NC_090444.1, on the reverse strand, counting down.
TATAATCCAAACAGAGTTAAGGTTCAGTGTCTTTATTCTTGTGCGAGGTTTTCATACATGTTCATCACATCAGAAAGATTCCATATGTGGTCATCACAACAACATCCAACAGCCAACACGTGTTTAGTCTCTGAGAAATTAATCTCATTGACTTCCTCGGGGCTGTAAGAAACATAATAATGAGCTTGGGTATAATCTGTAATTATACATGATAATGGAAAATTAATACCTGGCACTAAAATCGTAGCCAAGTTCTTCACCAGTACCACGTGAGTGTCTAAAATCATCAAGTGACATTACCAAACGGAGCCACAGAGAAAAAACTGTGATTACAGTTTACCACAAGTGATAAACTTGTTATTATTATAAATATCACCAAAAGTTTGATGTGCACGTGAAACAAAGTAGAAATTGAGAATTAGAAATAGGGATAAAGACTGCCACTAGATATGTGGCGACGAGAAACGGAAACTAAGGTTGAGAAATATACTCTTGATGACAGGGTGTCATTAGGAAAAAAGGAAACAGAAAGGCGTCATAACACCTTGGAAATTGGTGAGTAAGTGTGCTAAATTAAGCATTCGAAAGTGTGTCTGAATAAAGGAAATCGTACCAAAATATAAGTTAGGTGTTAACATAAATAGATGGGTTATCCTAATCAAGTAAAACTCTTCAAGATAATGTACGATCTGAAATAAAATGATTGTAAGTCATTAGGAGGAAGATAATGAGTAAGCTGATTTTAAAAGGAACTAACAAAAGGACTATCACGTACCAATAGAGAAAGAGTAGTGGGAATCACGTGACGGGGCAAAACACCATTATCCCCGAGTCTTCGTGAGGGAGTACTCATAAGTCAGCACGTATGGATCCAAAATCTTTTACGGTGCGATCTAGAAGAGAAGATCGCTATACTAAGGAAGTAGTGACAAGAATAAGCAATATGGCATAAATCTAGAAGTAAAAGGTCACATACCTATAAACAAAACAGTTCTTTTGGGTAAATTCTTGTGTTGGGGGCGCTGTGTCTTGCTCCCCGATAATTAAGCTGGCGTGTATGTAGAGAAAAAGGACATGTAAGCCCTCCGTCTCATCTAAAACCGATGTAACAAAGATTATAATCATATGTTGCTTCCAAGTTGAACAACCAGACTCAGCCCCCTCAAAATAAAGTGCAAAATACATAAGTTAACATTAATGTCACTTACCTAGAGGTATAAGGTATAGAAGAGACACAGAGTAAGGTCTCAGGAGTGTGTGTGAAACTCCTCGGCATGACGGGCAGTATGTTTGTTTGGTCCTTCTTTTATTCGATGATGAGAATCATCGGCTGGTCTGAAATAGAAAAATGGACAGAGTGTTGAAAGAAAAAGTGGGCGCCATCTTGAAGTGTGAAAGACACAACTAAAAGACAGTGTCCAACTGGGTGGATGAATTTGCTAAGCATTATCTAATGCGAATAATCCTAGGTGCTTATAAAAATTGATAGAAAGACACCGAATAAGGTCTTACACGACACATAGTAAGGTCTCAGGAGTGTGTATAAAATTTTTCGGCAGTATGTTTGTTTGGTCCTTCTTTTAATCGATGATGAGAATCATCGGCTGGCCCGAAACAGAAAAAGGACAGAGTGTTAAAAGAAAAAATGGGCGCCATCTTGAAATTGCTATGCATTAATTAATGCGAACAGCCTTAGGCGCTTACAAAATTGATAGAAAGACACCGAATAAGGTGTCACACGACACAGAGTAAGATCTCAGGAGTGTGTATAAAATTCTTCGGCATGACGGTCAGTATGTTTATTTGGTCCTTCTTTTAATCGATGAGGAGAATAATGTAACTTAGAAGTAATTTGTTCGAAGGGTCCCAAGAATAAGAAGAGATGATACAAAATAGTAAAAACAAAGTGTAATCAGCCAAGTAATCCTAAGTAGTCATCGTCCTAATTATTCGTTACATGTGATCATCAAAGATTGGTGATACTGTGGCGTGGCCTGCTGAGCAGCGAGATGGCCGCTCTTTGAGTGTGCTCCGCCGGCCGCATTGTAATCCTTTAATAATCCTTAACATCGGGGCGAGCCCAAACTGCCAAAACCTGTGTTAATGTGCGGATGACGGTGCGACGCAGGTGACGACATGTGAATTGTTTTATTTTATGGCCTGCGTGGAATTGGGGGAAAGTGCGGCCTGAGAGCGGAGCTGTCGGCGGCGTCTGACGGAGCCCGCTGGTGGAGGAGCCCTGACTCGAGCCGGGGGCGTGTGCCGGCGGCGGGACCAGAGCCGTGGCGGAGCCGGGACGCGGAAGGTCCCGGCATTGATAAGCTGCCCGGGGGATCCTGCAGGAGCTGAGGAGCTGGAGCGGCCCCGGGCTGCCTGGGAGGTAGGATCGCGTGGCCGCGCTGCCGGGCGGCGGCTCTGAGCGCGGGACGTTGCCGGAAAGTGCAGAGGACGCCGACAAGATGTGGGACCCCCGAAGGCGGCAATAAGGGTGACATTTGGACTGCGCTCCGACGAACGGAGACGCTGGGCCTGCAGCGGGAGTCGACGAGGCGGACTTTAGAGGTGGCGGCCGCCATTTTGGGGCCAAAAGTGCCGAGAACAGAGTGAGGTGGTGCGTGAATTGGAGAGAGGCTGTGCACCATCACGGAGTCTCGTAGATACCGTGGGCGCCCTGTGGAGGAAATTGGTGCGTTCAAAAAGGTGGAAGTGTTTGATCTGCCCTGAGCCATGAATAGCGCGCTCCGAAGAAGCAGAGGGGAGGCGCCTGGGGGCCTGCGAACAGACACAGCTGGGCAAAAGGTGGAAAGTCGATAGAAGGGACAGGTGCTGCGAGGACCTGTCCGATTGTCTCGTGAGTACGGAGGGGAGAACGTGGGGGTCCCCCTTCCGCCGACCTGCGCTGGTGGATGGCATAATGGACATTGACTTGCACCCTGGCAACAGTTTTGGTTAGTTGCGGAGAGTCAATTTAAAGGAACCCAGTGGAGGTGCAAGCAGCGACATAGTGACTTGTCAAAACGGAATTGGTCGGCGCGGGCGCGGCGAGGGGGGTTGAGGTACCCAGCTGCGACTACGCTAGAACGGAGGTGGCTGTGGGACTTAGCTAATAACTCGCGGTAGGACTGGGTGGAGCTCTCTCTGCCATGGGGAAGCACGATGCTAAACAGCCGAAGCTGAACTTTGATCATAAGCACTCCACGCGCCAGGGAGAGTTGGAGCAGGGGCCCCAGACGGCAGAGGGGCGCGACCTAGCCGCAAACGACCAAGGCGAAGATTTGCGCACACTGATGCTTGAGATGCGCTCCAGCCTCCGTAATATTGATACTAAACTGGACAATCTCACCAGTCAGTTAGACTCAGTAAAAACCCAGGTGGCCACACACGAGACGAGGTTGGACACGCTTGAGACCCGCCAATCAGAATGTCATGAGTTTCAAGTAGAAACAAGGGACCAACTCCTGCACATGGACAAATTATTAGGAATAATCCATGCAAAGAATGAGGACTTGGAAGCACGGTCCCGGCGCAATAATCTACGCATCACAGGAATTCCGGAGACCACTGCCATAAATAAAATGGAAACATATATCACTGAACTCCTACACGAACTGTTTGACCCCAGCCTCTCGGCGGTGTTTGCGGTTGAGAGGAAGCATAGGTCGCTGAGCCAGAAGCCCCCCGTGGGTGCGCCGCCCCGACCCATAATTGCGAGAATCCTGAACTACCAAGACAGAGATTTGATCCTTAAGATGGCAAGGGAGAGAGGATCCATTACGCACAAAGGAAATAACATCTAATTTTACCCTGACTTCACCCCGGCTGTACAGGCTGCCCGCCGTGAGTTTCTGCCTGCAAAGCGGCTTCTTCTGCAGGCGCAGGTCCCGTACTCCCTCCTCTACCCGGCTAAATTGAAGGTGTCCTTCGAAGGGTCTGCCCACATATTCACTGTTGCCAAGGAGGTGTTGAAGTTCGCTTAACATGTGGGACGCAAATCCGCACAACGCTCCAGGGACGCTGTGGGGACAGAGAACAGCAGGCTCAGCGACAATGAGTAAACGTTGATCCAACCTAATATCCCCTGTGGGGAACTGCTCCTAGTTAAAAGTGCCTTCTACCCGCTAGAGATGGAGACGCATTTGTGTTGCCTGTTGTTCAACCTTGTCATCTGCTATTCTAGATAGATTTAATTACTAGGTTTTGAGCGGTGAGGATCCCCTGCAGATCTTCCGGCCACCCCATTTCACACGGGGGAGTAGCCGGCATCGCCACACCCCCTCGGGAATGTTCCCTTGCTTATTAAAATGTCTCTTTGGGGATAGGAATGGGAAGGGTAACCTACGACCCGGTTGGAGGGTTGGAGTGGGTGGGGGGAGGTTGGTTGGGGTTGTTATCTTGTTGTTTATTGCCAATATCTATTATATGCTACCTGTGTGGTGTCCTGTACGTACAGCCTGGTCATTGTCAACATGTCTTATTACACTTTACAAGATGTTAGAGAGAAATGCCTAGAGTGGATAAAACCTTGAACTGCCTCACCTGGAATGTTAGGGGGCTCAACGACCACAGGAAGACTAGGTTGGTACATGCATATTTGGTGCGGCATGGGGTGGATGTCTGCCTATTGCAGGAAACACATTTGAACACCTCCCCTGCTCAAAGACTGCGTCACACTAGATGGGGCCATGTTTATTCAGCTATCTACTCCAACTATGCCCGAGGGGTGGCGATACTTATACGACGCGGGCTGGACTGGCGGGAGGGTGCAGTTCAATGTGACCCAGAAGGGAGATATGTTTGGGTACAGGGTATTGTGTGCGGTGTTTCGGTTGTATTCGTGGCTGTATATGGGCCTAATGCAGACTCTCCAGGGTTCTTCCATAGGCTTTGGGGGCAGGTGAAAACCACTGGATGCGACACAATTGTATGGGGAGGTGATTTCAATGCCGTACTTGATGACAGTGTGGATAGGAAGGGGGCGGCTCGCACATTGAATCCGTTGGCGGGTTCCGCCCTACGAGAAATAATGCTGGATGGCGCGCTGGTTGATGTATGGCGAGGTAGACATGGGGACCTGAGGGAGGGCACCTGTATATCGTCCTATAGCGGCGCGTGGTCCCGTCTTGACTTCTGGCTCGTGTCGCGAGATGTTGCACTGTGGACGTCGCAGGTAGAGCACATGCCCCGTACACTGTCCGATCATGCGCCCTGTATGTTGAGGTTGCTACTCCCTGGGGGTCCTTCCCCGGCATTCTCATGGCGACTCCCACCCCAGGCACTACTTGATGTTGCATTCAGAGAGGAGATACGAACCGACATTACTGACTATTTTGAGCGTAATGCGGGGTCGGTGGACACGGAGGCGACTCTGTGGGAGGCCTTCAAGGTTGTTATTAGAGGCCAATGTATAGCCCGGCAGGCAGGGATATTGAAGGCGATACGGGGCACTCTGGTAGCACTTGAAGCCGATATAAAACGAGTCGAGAGCACTTTCTTAGAGGCTGGGGAGTCAGAGGCGGCGGGGCTGTTGAAGACCAAACTATTGGAATATGAAGAGGAGACATTGAGGGAGGTAAAGTTTCTGGGGAAATATGCAGAGGCGAGGCGTTACGGCGAAGGAGGGAGACCGGGGAAGGTCCTAGCAAATATGATTCGACCGCCGCATCCCGCGACATATATTCATGAACTGCGCACAACTGATGGCGAATTGCTTCATGACAAGGAGAACATTGTAGGAGCATTCTCCAAGTTCTATTCCCGTTTATATACTAACACTCAAGATGAATGTCCGGAGGGGCTTATATCCTATCTAGATTCCATTGCATTGGTATGGCTGAATAATAACCACAGAGAATATATGAACCTTCCAATAGATGCCGGAGATGTGGCACAAGTTATCAGGAGCCTGCGGCCTGATAAGGCGCCGGGACCTGATGGTCTTACAACAGCTTTCTATAAGGCATATGTAGATGAGCTGTCGCCCCGGTTGCTGGCTGTGTACGAGGAGGCCCTGGAGAGAGGGGTGTTACCTGCCACTATGCGCGAAGCGCTGATTATTACGCTGTTGAAGCCGGATAAACCTGCTGACGATCTAAACTCATACAGGCCCTTATCTCTGATTAATGTAGATGTGAAAATTTTGGCCAAACTACTCGCGAATCGGGTGCAGCCAATGCTGTCGATGGTCGCACTTCCAGACCAATCCGGTTTTATACCAGGAAGGGCGACCTCCCACAACCTGCGAATGATTTTCGCAGTATTACATTACCTACACCCCGAGGTTAGAGCTGCCGCGGTGTTTTTAGATGCAACCAAGGCCTTCGACACTATTGAATGGCCATATTTATTTCATATACTAAAAAGGATGGGTTTCAGTACGCTGCTGCTTAGAAAAATTCGCCTGCTTTACACTTTACCTACAGCCAGAGTGCGGGTGAATGGTCTGGTTTCTGCACCGTTCCCTGTTTTGCGTGGTACTAGGCAGGGTTGTCCTCTCTCCCCGCTGCTATTTGCCATTGCTATGGAGCCGCTGGCAGCGAGGATTAGGCAACATCATGCTGCAAGAGGTATAGGATTCAGCTCTAGAAATCTTCTAATATCACTATACGCGGACGATGTGACCCTTTATCTTATCAATCCTGCGGACAACTTGGATCCCATCCTGCGGGAATTTGTCCGCTTTGAGGGGTTCGCGGGCATCTCCATCAACTGGTCTAAATCGGTAATCTTTCCCCTCACGGACGGCACTGCGGAGGTGTGCTCTGAATACCCCCTGCGCTGGGAGGCGGAAAAAGTCAAATATTTGGGGATTTGGATAAGCCGGGACCTTCAGGAGATTTGGGGCCTTAACTTTGGCAGGGCTATGATGTGGCTGAGCGAGAAAGTGAAATCGTGGGCTTCCCTGCCCCTATCACTAACTGGGCGGATCGCGTTGACAAAAATGATAGTGTTACCCAAATTCCTTTATCTATTCGTAAATATACCTATACCGCTTGCAGCACACTTCTTTGCCACGATGAGGTCATACCTGGTTGAGCTGGTGTGGGCGGGTGGACAGGCCAGGGTAGCGTGGGACACGCTGGCGCTGCCACTGCGACAGGGAGGTTTAGGTGCTCCAGATATAAAACTGTATGCCCTCTGTGCTCAGGCTCAGTTCCTACATTTTTGGACCCACCCTGTCCCTTTTCAGCCTCACGTGGCGGTGGAGCGAGATATGGTGGCGCCCCTTCCACTTGGAGTGGCGATATGCGCTAAGGCAAGGCGTCCTAGAGAAGCTGTAGATACGGCTAGGATGCTGCAATGGGTATGGGAGGAGTTGCGTAGGAGAGCCGGGGTCCCGCTGTTACATGCTCCATCGATGCCTCTGATGCATAACCCGATGCTGCCTTGTGTGGCTCACCTGATTGATAAGATGAATCTCCGCACCCTTGCTGACCTTTTTCCCAATGGCAAGTTTATGCCTCCCCCAGCGCCGGAGGAGGGTGGTGCGGTGCCCTTTTCCGAATTATTTCTGTACCATAAACTACGTGCGGCGTGCCGGATGCTGTGCGAGGGGTTCCCCGACTCGCCGCCGATCTTTACAGCTTTGGAGGCGGTGGTGGGTTCCCCTTCTCCTCGAAAGATAGTAACTAGTATTTATCGCCATATGCAAAACATGACACCAGAGGTGGCGCCTAAATCTATGCTGTATTGGAACGAGGAGCTGCAGCCTGAGATTTCTGGGGAACAGTGGGAGTTCTGCTGTGGGCAGCTTGCTGAGCTTTCGCCAAATTACAAGCTGCGTTTAATACATTTTAAATACCTACATAGGTTCTATAGAACCCCCATCAGCCTGAAAAGAATGGGGCTTAGGGAGACGGATGAATGTTGGCGATGTGGGTCGGCCTTGGCCTCTTTTCTACATATAGCATGGTCCTGCCCGAGATTGAAGGATTATTGGTCTCAGGTTTTTGTATCGGTAAACCAGATAGTGGGCCGCTCGGACGCCCCTTCCCCTCTGCTTAGGCTATTAGGATATGTCAGGGACACTCCGCCAGCAATGCGCAGGCTGCATGCATTACTTTTACTGTTTGCTAAGAGATGGGTGGCGATCCACTGGGGTAGGCGGAGGGTGCCCGCGGTGAGGGATTGGCTGGCGGATGTAACTTACGGGCATACACAGCTAACAACATTCTGGGAGTTAATGCCGGCTGCGTCTAGACCCCGCGACATCTGGGATCCGTTTGTGAGCTGGGCCCGGGGACAACAGAACCAGGAATATGAAGGAGATGTTGTGAGTGAATGATCCCTGGGAGGAGGGTGTCGGGGGGGCTACATCGCACTCTTCGCTTCTCACATCATGGAGGAAATGCCTTTAACACTAGCATGACCCTGACCGATACCCCTGTTTTATTTCGCGGCAGCCCTCCCTAAACGCTAAGGTAGAATGTTGTGACCCTTTTGAGACCCGGTACCCAGTCTAGGTGCTTGTATTCTCTATCGATATGACATGTTGACTATTGTAATATGTTCCTCTTTGTAGGACACCTAATTGCATACTATATGTAACACATTAACGATGATAACTGGCAAGTTTGTTTGTTGTATTTGCTATAACGTAAAATGCTCAAAAAAAAAAAAAAGATTGGTGATACTTACCAATAAAGTGTGAATTAATATGTAATGTAAATACTGTAACAATAGTAACACTTCACATTTGAACAGAGTTCACCATCTTAGCACCAGAATTAAACTGGGCTCATTCTTCCATATTAGGTAGGGTTGTATACTATGTTGATAGAGTCTGACAGTAATGATTAAGTTCATATTTGGACATAAAGTGTACAAATTATATGTTATTATGATATTAAAATTAATCACCTGGGAAGTACTCCATTTCATAATTTGTGTTAAGACCTTCCTCCACTGCTCTTAATTTGAGGATCCAAGTACATTCACGTCTTCTAAGGTGTAATTCTCTATTCCCTCCTCGTGGGTCTTTGGATATATTCTCAAACCCATAAAATTCAAAGCTTTTGGTTAGGCCCTGGGCCGGGCATTGATTGATGTGTATTGCCACAGGATACCGACTGTCATTTTGTCTCACTGCTCGATAGTGTTTGCTCATTCTTATTTTGAGGGATCTTATAGCGCTGCCTACATAGTATTTGCTGCACTTGCAAATAATCATGTAAATTACGTAATTGCTGTTACATGTAATGTGAGAGGTGATGGGAAATCGATCACCAATCTGATTATGAAAGGTAGAGATCCCCGTTCTTGCCCATCTACACATTCCACATTGCCCACATTTAGAGAATCCCTTATTGTGGCTAGTGAGCCAATCTTCGTGGTGTTGTTTACTAGGGTAGCTAGGACATAATGTATTCTTAAGAGTTCTGCCACAACGGAATGTAAGAAGTGGAGTATCTGAAATAAAACTTCTTAGAGTTGTATCCGCTCGTAATATCGGCCAATGCCTTGTCATACATTTGCGTAGTATTGAGGTGGCTTGTGAATAGTCAGCTACACAACGAATGTTACTATTAAATGTTCTAGATTTTTGTTTGAGTGTCACTTCTTGAAATGTTTAAAATCCTATTACGGGCTTGCTTAAGAATACATGGTTTGTATCCCCGTTGCTTAAATCTGTGCTCCATATCATTGATGCATTCAAAGAAATCAGTGTCCAAGCTACAGTTGTGTCTCGCTCGGACCATTTCACCAAAAGGAATCGCATCAATCTGATGCCTGGGATGTGAGCTTGTTGCATGTAGTATTGCATTGCATGCCGTGCTTTTTCTATAGAGACGGCTTTCGACCTTGTTATTGTGGATCAATAATTCAACATCAAGAAAGGGAATACTCTTATTACTGTGCTCCCAAGTAAAAGCAATGTTGAGGTCATTAGAGTTAAGGTATTCTGTAAAACTGTTCAGTTTGGGTATGTCCCCCGTCCAGATCATGATACAGTCATCAATGTAGCGACCCCAAAATAATATGTCCATGTTCCATGTGTTCCCTTTCGAACTCAAGATCACGTTATGTTCAAAATAACCCATGAAGAGGTTGGCGTAAGCTAGTGAAAATCTGGATCCCATAGCAACACCACGTTTATGACGAAACCATTCTTTTTTAAATAGGAAGAAGTTATTGTTCAAAATAATGTCAATCATCTTTAGCAGCATCATGGTGTGGTTATATAGGCTAGCTGATCTGTTATTAAGAAAATGACGTACAGCCTGTAGTCCTAAGGTATGTCTGATGCTAGTGTAGAGGGAAGTCACATCCAGGGTAACAAGAGTCATCCCTGGTTCCCAATTGATATCAGTGAGGATACTTAAGATGTGTTTGGTGTCCTTAATGTATGAAGGAAGATTTATCACATAGGTTTGTAAAAAAATATCCACATATTCAGAGATTCTTTCAGTGGGACCACCGATCTCTGACACTATCGGTCTACCTGGGGGACGATGTGGATTTTTGTGAATCTTTGGTAAAGTATACAGGCATGGGTGTCTTGATCTAAAGGCATGTAGGTAAGTGTATTCATCCTCATTAATTAAGTGTTCATCAAAACACTTCCTAAGGAATTTGTTGATTTCATTGGTTAGAGCTGGTATGGGATCTGAAGCAATTTTTTCATAGCAGGTGTCATCTGCTAATTGACCATATATTTCTTGATCATAATCTTTCGTATTCATAATTACTATATTTCCCCCTTTGTCAGCCTCCTTGATAGTTATAGCCTTGTGTGTTTGTAGATGCCTCAAAACAAACCGACAGAAAGAGATACCTGTAAAACAAGGAGGGGCAGGAGAGGAGGGAAGCTTAGAAACAAGAAAAGGGATGCAGACCAGATCACGAAACAAGTAGTCTCAGAAAATGTGACCAAGGATATGATCAGCGTCAAGAATTTATCAGATTTACCACTAACACCCCACGATTTTTCTCTTTTGAGCAAAGGCCTAGGGATTTGCCCTGATAATGTTGGTGACTTTCAAAAAACGAAAATAGATTTTTACAAGTTTATTAGGCGCCTCAAAATCAAGAAACATTTTTCCACTCAGACTGAGACTAGAACTGGGGACATGCTTCAGGACATAATTAAAGATTATCATCCGCTCTCAATTCAAGATGTACATGACACTGCAACACTTTTATCAATTACAGACTATGAACAGAATCCCACTACAGCCCTACAGATACTTACTGAACTAGATATTCCTGTCGGGACATTGAGTAGTGGTCTGAGGTCGAAATCCAAGTGGACACCTAATCTTGCCAGTGACAATTGTATTGACACCTTTTACAAATTAGTTTGGCAGGATTTGAATGCTTCTGAAATTAAAAATAGAAAACAGCGCCGTTCCTTTTCTAGCAATTTGAATTTTGAAGAGGGTAGGACTTTGAGACATCTACAAACACACAAGGATATAACTATCAAGGAGGCTGACAAAGGGGGAAATATAGTAATTATGAATACGAAAGACTATGATCAAGAAATATATGGTCAATTAGCAGATGACACTTGCTATGAAAAAATTGCTTCAGATCCCATACCAGCTCTAACCAATGAAATCAACAAATTCCTTAGGAAGTGTTTTGATGAACACTTAATTAATGAGGATGAATACACTTACCTACGTGTCTTTAGACCAAGACACCCATGTCTGTAAACTTTACCAAAGATTCACAAAAATCCACATCGTCCCCCAGGTAGACCGATAGTGTCAGGGATGGGTGGTCCCACTGAATGAATCTCAGAATATGTGGATATTTTTTTTACAAACCTATGTGATAAATCTTCCTTCATACATTAAGGACACCAAACACATCTTAAGTATCCTCACTGATATCAATTGGGAACCAGGGATGACTCTTGTTACCCTGGATGTGACTTCCCTCTACACTAGCATGAGACATACCTTAGGACTACAGGCTGTACGTCATTTTCTTAATAACAGATCAGCTAGCCTATATAACCACACCATGATGCTGCTAAAGATGATTGACATTATTTTGAACAATAACTTCTTCCTATTTAAAAAAGAATTGTTTTGTCAGAAATGTGGAGTTGCTATGGGATACAGATTTTCACCAGCTTACGCCAACCTCTTCATGGGTTATTTTGAACATAACGTGATCTTGAGTTCGAAAGGGAACACATGGAACATGGACATAATATTTTGGGGTCGCTACATTGATGACTGTATCATGATCTGGACGGGAGACATACAAAAACTGAACAGTTTTATAGAATACCTTAACTCTAATGACCTCAACATTGCTTTTACTTGGGAGAACAGTAATAAGAGTATTCCCTTTCTTGATGTTGAATTATTGATCCACAATAACAAGATCGAAAGCCGTCTCTATAGAAAAAGCATGGCATGCAATGCAATACTACATGCAACGAGATCACATCCCAGGCATCAGATTGATGCGATTCCTTTTGGTGAAATGGTCCGAGCTAGACGCAACTGTAGCTTGGACACTGATTTCTTTGAATGCATCAATGATATGGAGCACAGATTTAAGCAACAGGGATACAAACCATGTATTCTTAAGCAAGCCCGTAATAGGATTTTAAACATTTCAAGAAGTGACACTCTCAAACAAAAATCTAGAACATTTAATGGTAACATTCGTTGTGTAGCTGACTATTCACAAGCCACCTCAATACTACGCAAATGTATGACAAGGCATTGGCCGATATTACGAGCGGATACAACTCTAAGAAGTTTTATTTCAGATACTCCACTTCTTACATTCCGTCGTGGCAGAACTCTTAAGAATACATTATGTCCTAGCTACCCTAGTAAACAACACCACAAAGATTGGCTCACTAGCCGCAATAAGGGATTCTCTAAATGTGGGCAATGTGGAATGTGTAGATGGGCAAGAACGGGGATCTCTACCTTTCATAATCAGATTGGTGATCGATTTCCCATCACCTCTCACATTACATGTAACAGCAATTACGTAATTTACATGATAATTTGCAAGTGCAGCAAATACTATGTAGGCAGCACTATCAGATCCCTTAAAATAAGAAGGAGCGAACACTATCGAGCAGTGAGACAAAATAACAGTCGGTATCCTGTGGCAATACACATCAATCAATGCCCGGCCCAGGGCCTAACCAAAAGCTTTGAATTTTATGGGTTTGAGAATATATCCAAAGACCCACGAGGAGGGAATAGAGAATTACACCTTAGAAGACGTGAATGTACTTGGATCTTTCAAATTAAGAGCAGTGGAGGAAGGTCTTAACACAAATTATGAAATGGAGTACTTCCTAGGTGATTAATTTTACTATCATAATAACGTATAATTTGTACACTGTATGTCCAAATATGAACTTAATCATTACTGTCAAACTCTATCAACATAGTATACAACACTACCTAATATGGAAGAATGAGCCCAGTTTAATTCTGGTGCTAAGATGGTGAACTCTGTTCAAATGTGAAGTGTTACTATTATTACAGTATTTACATTACATATGAATTCACACTTTATTGGTAAGTATCACCAATCTTTGATGATCATGTGAAACAAATAATTAGGACGATGACTACTTAGGATTACTTGGCTGATTACACTTTGTTTTTACTATTTTGTATCATGTCTTATTCTTGGGACCCTTCGAACAAATTACTTCTAAGTTACATTATTCTCCTCATCGATTAAAAGAAGGACCAAATAAACATACTGCCCGTCATGCCGAAGAATTTTATACACACTCCTGAGACCTTACTCTGTGTCGTGTGACACCTTATTCGGGGTCTTTCTATCAATTTTGTAAGCGCCTAAGGCTGTTCGCATTAATTAATGCATAGCAATTTCAAGATGGTGCCCATTTTTTCTTTGAACACTCTGTCCTTTTTCTGTTTTGGGCCAGCCGATGATTCTCATCATCGATTAAAAGAAGGACCAAACAAACATACTGCCTGTCATGCCGAAGAATTTTATACACACTCCTGAGACCTTACTCTGTGTCGTGTAAGACCTTATTTGGTGTCTTTCTATCAGTTTTTGTAAGCACCTAAGATTATTCGCATTAGAAAATGCTTAGCAAATTCATCCTCCCAGTTGGACACTGTCTTTTAGTTGTGTCTTTCACACTCCAAGATGGCGCCCACTTTTTCTTTCAACACTCTGTCCTTTTTCTATTTCGGACCAGCCGATGATTCTCATCATCGAATAAAAGAAGGACCAAACAAACATACTGCCCGTCATGCCGAGGAGTTTCACACACACACTCCTGAGACCTTACTCTGTGTCTCTTCTATACCTTATACCTCTAGGTAAGTGACATTAATGTTAACTTATGTATTTTGCACTTTATTTTGAGGGGGCTGAGTCTGGTTGCTTAACTTAGAAGCAACATATGATTATAATGTTTGTTACATCGGTTTTAGATGAGACGGAGGGCTTACATGTCCTTTTTCTCTACATACACACCAGCTTAATTATCGGGGAGCAAGACACAGCGCCCCCAACACAAGAATTTACCCAAAAGAACTGTTTTGTATATAGGTACGTGACCTTTTACTTCTAGATTTATGCCATATTGCTTATTCTTGTCACTACTTCCTTGGTATAGCGATCTTCTCTTCTAGATCTCACCGTAAAAGATTTTGGATCCATACGTGCTGACTTATGAGTACTCCCTCACGAAGACTCTGGGATAAATAGTGTTTTGCCCCGTCATGTGATTCCCACTACTCTTTCTCTATTGGTATGTGATAGTCCTTTTGTTAGTTACTTTTAAATTCAACTTACTCATTATCTTCCTCCTAATGACTTACAATCATTTTATTTCAGATCGTACATTATCTTGAATAGTTTTACTTGATTAGGATAAGCCATCTATTCATGTTAACACCTTACTTATATTTTGGTACGTTTTCCTTTATTCAGACACACTTGCGAATGCTTAATTTAGCACACTTACTCACCGATTTCCTAGGTGTTATGACGCCTTTCTGTTTCCTTTTTTCCTAATGACACCCTGTCATCACGAGTATATTTCTCAACCTTAGTTTCTGTTTCTCGTCGCCACATATCTAGTGGCAGTCTTTATCCCTATTTCTAATTCTCAATTTCTACTTTGTTTCACATGCACATCAAACTTTTGGTGATATTTATAATAATAACAAGTTTATCACTTGTGGTAAACTGTAATCACCGTTTTTTCTCTGTGGCTCCGTTTGGTAATGTCACTTGATGATTTTAGACACTCACGTGGTACTGGTGAAGGACTTGGCTACGATTTTAGTGCCAGGTATTTATTTTCCATAATCATGTATAACTACAGATTATGACCAAGCTCATTATTATGTTCTTAACTTCAAAAGAGTCATTTCAAGTGAGGCACAACAACCTTTCAACCCAGTCTCCAGACATCAGTAGTGGGTCATCAGTCCATTGTAGGAGGGCAGGACACAGCCTATTCAGATGTAAGGTGTGAACAACCCTCCCCCAGCCCAGGAAGACTATCAGTATGCAGATGCCTCTTTTGTCACACCCAGACCAGACCTTCCTGTGAGATGGCTGTCTGAAAAGTATGCACCAAATGGAGCTGTCACTCTGCCCCAGACGTGGATTCGAGACAGGCTGAAAAGCACTAGAGTCATAAGCACAGAGAAATGCTCACTCTCTAAAAGTGGCATTTCTACAATAGTAATAAAAAAGTCCACCTACACCAATAAGCAGGATTTCTCAATACCATTCCAAACTTACTAAACATGCCCAAGCTACACCTCATAGATCAGAAGATACTGCTTAGTCATGTCAGGGCATTACCAATGCAATCCTATGAGGAGCAGCACTCACAGTAGTGAGAATCTAAATTGGCTTTGACACTACTACGACATGGAACACACAAAGGCACATATTCTACCTTTTACATACACAGCACCCTGCCCATAGGGTTATCTAAGGCCTACTTTAGGGGTGACTTAAGTGTAGTAAAAATTGAGTTTAGGCCTTGGCAAGTGATTTGACTCGCCAACTCAGTGTGGCAGTAAACTGCGCACGCAGGCTCTGCAATCAGAAAAATAAAAGGAGAAAGACAAAAAGTTTAGGGATATCCCTGCAGAAAGGGCCATTTCCAACATGCACTGTGTAAAAATAAAGTGCTTTCAAAGAGCATGCACCGAAAAGGTAGGAATTTCTAGGGATACAATTTCTGATAAAAATAGTAAAGGGGAAGGTCTATTTAAGAGTGCTTAGAGACAGATCTGAAGGTGCGGTGATTGTGTGGGAAATGTACATGGTTAATTACGGCACCATTAGAAAAGGGAAATTGGTTTGTAATTAGGCATAAGCACATCAAAAACTCTACAGTGGTTTTCAGGCCATTCCTAGACCAAAGCACTGCTCAAAATGGGCCTTTACTGATTATTGATCACATTATGTAGCTGTAGTACCATTACTCCACACGAGACAGGGTCACTCAAAATGTCACATATAACGCATCCAAAACCTGGAATCTCACATATAACCCATCTAAAAACTTGCTAGCTATTCACTTTTAAAGGGCACCTTGTGTATGGACCCCAAAGTGAAAGGATGCAGTAGTGGGAGGATACGATCTGAGCTGCACCCGCGCGCAGCTTGGACGCGGCTCTCCTAGTTCTGCTCTTACGAGCACATGCAGCGGGTCCTCCGTTGCCGCCAAATGAAGACATAAGTAGCAGTTGAAGTCACAGAAGTGTATTTGAAACGGTTAAATGAACCTAGCAAGAGCTTTGACCCGGCCAGGAATACCTGCCCCCAAACCGTCACCTTCAAAATCCCTACAATGCAAATTTCAACATACGTGCCCAACAGGTGTCTAGATTTCGTCCTCATTCTGTAACAGCCCCTTCACGAGGACCTTCACGAAAATCGAATGTGGACCTTGGCGTCACTGCATCTACTTAGGTAATAACAGCAAAGTATACGCCTTAACAGAATTAAAGTCTGTCGCGTGGGCTACAACCGTTATTACACAAGTGGCTCCTACGCATGACTATGCTCACCTTGTCGAAATTCGGTGTACTTCGGATCAAGGATAGATTTTCTAGATCAAATGTCAGTAGCTAGAACTCAGGAAAAATTACGTTTTACTTGTTAGCAAGGCTTCTACGTCCTCTGTGCAGGAATAGGAAACAGAAGGAACAAGGTTTACTTTACGGTCATTTCACAAGTTCACTGCACAGGTACAGAACTCGAGACACTTATCACTGAGACCTGCTCATTGCAGATCCGCTGTGGTGACTGGCCAGCTTCCGGTTCCGTGTGTTGGAGCTCCTGTCTCTTCATAACCATATGCATGCCAGTTAAGTTTCATCATAAATTGTGTTACCAATCTCCCTGTTCGTTCTAAAGTCGGCAGAGGGTCGAGTTGGACTTTAGTGACCATGCGCACAATCATATGTATGGCCATTAAAATTGTTGTCGTAAATTATGTATTTCAAACTTCCCCGTTCGTTATAAAGTCGGCGCAAGGCCGAGTTGCACCGTGAAGGCAGCGCGGCATTAGTGATCTCAAAGGCTTGCAAATAGCGTAAATAGCTCTAATTAAGCGTATTTTAATACTCGGGAATACCTATTAGCGAGCAAAAACAACAGCCGTACAGCTACCAGCCAAGCACTTACATGCAGTTACTGTCAGGGATTGCAGGTCCAGCTACCTGGTAAACAAGAGAGCTGTCTTGTGTGAGATGCCAAAATCCAGGGAAAGAAATTTAGCCTAGATCTGTATTTGTATATATGTGTGGTATTTGTATAGTGTAAACCAGCCGAAAGACAGTGGAGCACTGTACAGATGAAAGGCAAAAAAAGTCAGTGATTGAGTAAAAGGAATATCTGGGTTTTAAGAGCAGAAGTGAATTTGTATGTTGTAAGAAATCGGTATATTAGTTGAGAGGAGTGAAAACCCAGTTCAAATTATAATCACACTCCTTGCCATGATGAACCACTAAAGTCACAAAATAAACCTGAGCAGGACACCCTGGTAGCTGTGTCACAGATCAGACAGCCTCAAGTTAGAGAGGTAATGAGTATAACTTGCAGTACCCAAACAGTAAGAAAATGCAAAACAATAAAAATCCCAAAATGAATTAGAAAGATAAAGTAAAATTTAATAAGCAATATGGCACCAAATTGTGAAAAGTACAATAAGGGGAACCACGCATATGCATTTTAATTTTTTTAAGTAGTAATAGCTCCAAGAAGCACAAAGTGCCAATGACAGTCAATGGTTGTGTTAGAAGAGGGCCTAGGCACAATTTGACACACACCGCGATGAAGCTCGGGTCAAACACACTAACCAGGTTCTCCCTGGTCAAAGATTTTACCTTTGTACTGAGAATGTAGTTTAAATAATACATATATTAAAGTGAAATGCTTATATCAATGCTTAATGATGCTGCATAGAAAACAACAATAATTAGTGATTTGCTTGGCGTGCACTTGAATTATGACTATAATGTGTGGAGTTATCAATGTATATGCAAACTAATAAATAGAATCATTAATGCTCTGGTTAATCAAGTTATATTAGCGATTATGATATTGCATTTATATTGAAAATCTCATAGGCCTTAAGTTAGCGTGAGCTGTGGGTTTTAGCTGCCTGACTCTCATATTAAAAGCATTTTTCTGTTTTTCAGTGTGCTTACTCGCAAAGGGCCATGACCCTGCAAATGTTCTTTTTCTTCATTCCACTGTATCAGTATGAATTCTGTTCTCATCCGCATGCTTGCTGCTTTAGTATGAGTTTATATACAAAGTTGAAACAAAAGTAGATTAATGTAATGTACAAGGACGTTTAAACCATGGACAAAGGAACTCATGACCCGAGAAGACGTGCCAAACGGTGAAGTAACCCCCGGATGTGCCACCTCCGAAGGCGTCAATTATGAAGACCAATCAAAATGTTATGAATTATCGTGGGGTGACAATTAGAATTACCTAATGTATAATTTGATAGGTTAAAGATAGTGGGGTATAGTAAATGTCCAATAGAAATTTGGGGGAAGGTATTATGAAAAAGGGATAAAAACCCATGTCACAGAAGGGTCGAGAGAACTAGGTAGGGAATGCTATCGATTTTATCCAGAAACTCTGTCACTCTGTTTGGTGACTTAGAGACTTATTAAAACCATCTTTGCCCATAGACTGCCCTATACACTTTTCCTCCTTATGAGGGAAGTGTCCCCTGTCCTTTAGATGAGTTTAGACTGATGGCGTTTTGACTGATGTCCTGAAGACGAAGACTGATCCTGTGTGCTGACCTAATCCTTGGAGGGTAATTATGACAATGCAATTTGTAATTTGTCTGTTTGTTTTTCCTTTCTAGGTACCAACTGCTCATTTTGATAGACCGTAGCTAGATGTTTTCTAAAATTGGTGTTCTAAATTGTTTTGCATGAAGCCCAACATGCTGATGCTAATTAGTGGTTAGGATAGGAGATCACTCTAACTGACACAAATAGACAGATGACTGACGTTGCGCTATGCTGAACTGACATATATACAACATTTGCTGTAATTTAATCTATGTTCACGCCGTGTTATGTTCTTATGTTTGTGATTCTTGCATTAATTAAATCTTATCAAAATTGCCATATCGTGACTATGCTCTTATGCTTCTTGGTATTGAGATTAACACTTCTGCTCGTAGATTGTAATCAATAGGGAATAAAATTCATAAAATTCTATCAAAAGGAGTGGTTATTCATGGCTGAAAGGTCATGGTTGCATCGACAATTTGATTAATGTCTTTATCCACAGTGAAGTACATTGTGGTGGTAAATATTGATGACATTATTGATATATTGCTTGACATATTGATCAGTTATCTCGTCCTACGGTGTCTCTCCACTGGGTCACAAGTTTCATTGGCCTAAAACGAGTCCTAATGTGTAATAAATTGACATAAAAGGACGTGTTAACAGTACTTTAGCCCCTTAAGTCCCAATCCACCACAGCAGTACACTTTTAAGGCACCCCAGGATCTCAATGGAGGTACTCAGAGACTCGCTGGGAGTCAGGCAGAGTCCAGTCGCCTCTGATCAGCAGGACATTTGCAGGGAAGGCCTCATAGATTGTTGTAGTTTTAACCCCTTCGCTGCCAGGCCTTTTCCCCCTCCTGTGCCAAGCCTTTTTTTGGCTATTTGGGGCAGTTCGCGCTTAGGCCCTCATAACTTTTTGTCCACATAAGCTATCCACGCCAAATATGCGTCCTTTTTTTCCAACATCCTTGGGATTCTAATGGTACCCAGAGTTTGTGGTTTCCCCTGGAGGAGACCAAGAAATTAGCCAAAATACAGTGAAAATTTCGTTTAAAAAAAAAAAATGGGAAAAAGTGGCTGCAGAAGAAGGCTTGTGGTTTTTCCCCCGAAAATGGCATCCAAAAAGGGTTTACGGTGCTAAAATCACCAGCTTCCCAGCTTTCAGGAACAGGCAGACTTGAATCAGAAAACCCAATTTTTCAACACAAATTTGGCATTTTACTGGGACATACCCCATTTTTAAAAAAAATTGTGCGTTCAGCCTCCTTCCAGTTAGTGACAGAAATGGGCGTGAAACCAATGCTGGATCCCAGAAACCTAAACATTTCTGAAAAGTAGACAAAATTCTGAATTCAGCAAGGGGTCATTTGTGTAGATCCTACAAGGGTTTCCTACAGCTAATAACAACTGAAAAAGAAAAATATTGAAATTGAGGTGAAAAAAACATAACTTTTTCTCTACGTTTTACTCTAACTTTTTCCTGCAATGTCAGATTTTCGAAAGCAATATACCTTTACGTCTGCTGGACTCCTCTGGTTGCGGGGATATATAGGGCTTGTAGGTTCATCAAGAACCCTAGGTACCCAGAGCCAATAAATGACCTGCACCCTGCAGTGCGTTTTGTCATGCCGCGGCGCGGCACTCCATTTACACCGCGGCTGGCGCGTGGGCCACGGGGGATGCAGCGGATGCTCCAAGGAGCTTGATTAGGGGTCGCGGCACTCGCCGCTCCCCTTTCTTTAAGTTCTGCCATAAAGGCAGACGCGGCAGGGCTTGAGACCCCAAAGGGGTTTCAGGCCTGACCGCGTGTAGCGCATTATGCGCGTTTACAGCTAATCTCTGCATTCTGCTTTGCACACCTGCTCACCACTTACCATGTCTCCAGTCAAAAGCCGAACCCTTGCACATGGTGGTATTTTTGTACCTGCCTTTTCCCTTCCCAGCATGCTGAGCACTTCCTCTCCTCCCAGCATGCATTATTTTTCTTCTTTAGGTGCATGTACCTGATTCACTATTGCATTCTTTTCCCCAATCCAAGATGGTGGTATTTCTACTTCCTGTTTCCTACTTCCTGCCTGGGGGTATATAAGGGGAATTCAGCTGCTGGTTCATTGCGTTGCAACACTCCTTGGTGGTAGTCACGCTCCGATTGATTTCTTCCTGCGAATCCAGTGTTTCCTGACCTGTCTTTGTTCTCCAGTCTTCCTGATCTTCAGTCCTAACGCCTTGGTGTCCTCCTTTCGTTTCAGGGAGTTCCTGTGGAGGTTTTTTACCCTACTGGGGTTTTTCCTCTGGGACTCCTTCTGGGGGGCACGGACTGTAGTGGTTTGCTCTTGCCAAACAGCACTGTGGCTACCGGAAGGGGTCGCCCCTACCTCGGCCAGAGCAGAACCTGCCGGAACCGGGGACGTTCCCCTACGCTTCTCAACCTCGACGGTAAGCCCATTGAAAACCGTGACAGATTGCAACGCCCAAAACTCCAGTTGCAGTCCGGTATCATGGATAATCCAGTGGCAAACACGGAACCTACGAGCCAGACCCTGCTTATGACGATACAGCAACAGGCTCAAGAACTCCAACAGTTACGTACTGAAAATACCGTCTATCGACAAGCCTTTGCATCCAGGACCACAGATGTCCCCTCAGTAGCTGCCACTACACCTCGTTTTTCCGGAGATCCTAACAAATTAAAAGAATTCCTGGATGCCTTGACGGTTTACTTTGCTTTTCGCCCCTCGCAATTTATACAAGACAAGACCAAGGTGGGGTATTTGATTAGTGCCTTATCGGGGCCAGCCTTGGCTTGGGCCACCCCTCTAGTAACCAGAAACGATCCCTGCCTATCTAATTATTCCACCTTTATCACTACTTTTAAACAGATGTTTGAACGCCCTGGACTCGAGGCGTCCGCAGAAGAAGCTCTTTGCGAAGTTCAACAAGGGAATCAAGATGTATTACAATACATCACCCGTTTCAGACAATTAGCAGCAGAAACAACTTGGGTGGAACGTACCTTGGTGACACTGTTCCGTAGAGGTCTCAGAGAGGACATTAAAGATGAACTAGTGCACTCTGCTAGAATAGAGAACCTTAAAGGATTGATGGACCAGGCTCTGACGATAGAATATCGGTTAAATGAACGAAGAATGGAGAAAAAGAAGAGTCGTTTGCCATCGCACTCAGTACCGTCTCGCTCTTTCTCTCATCGTAACGAGGAAGTCCGTCCTGAACCTAAGGGGAATACCGAGGAAGAACCAATGCAGATTGACACGGCTCGAGGACCTTTATCAGCCAGTGAAAGAGAACATAGACGAAGGAAGGGGCTTTGTCTATATTGTGGTGCAGCTGGTCACCTAATTCGCACTTGCCCCATTTGTCCAACCAAGCCCTTGGGAAACGCCAACTCCCGTCCTCAGTAAGAAGGGTGAGAACGGGATATCGTGACATACCTTCTATTTGTTCTTCCAGGGAGGAAGGAACTGCCCTTTTTCTCTTACCAGTTATCCTTCATCTAACTGATGGCCGGGAAGAAAGAACCTTGACCTTATTAGACTGCGGAGCCAGTGGCATCTATTTAGATGAAGCCTGGGCCAAAGAACGACAGATAGCACAAATACCTAAGGAAGTACCAGAACAGGTACATACCGTGGATGGGTCACTCTTGGCCTCTGGACCTGTACAATATACTACCCCTACCTTCTGTCTACAGTTTGGAAAACACCAAGAAAATCTTTCGTTTGATTTAATTTCATCACCACACCACGTCATGATCCTGGGCATTCCATGGCTCACACGGCACAATCCTTACATTAACTGGGAAACAAAAAACATTTCCTTGTCTTCTCACTTTTGCCAACACCACTGCTATCACGCCGGGGATTATTGGTCCCCAAAAGGTCTCTCAGCAGCAACTCCTAAGGTGGGATGCTCCATTAACGTCCTACAGGGAGTTCCCAGGCATTATCAGGATTATGCCGATGTATTCCAGAAGCCAGAAAAACCTGAACTGCCACCCCACAGAGAATACGACTGTGCCATTCCTTTAGAACCAGATACAGTGGTTCCTTTTGGGCGTATGTACTCCCTCACAGAACCGGAGAAACAGATTCTGAAGGAGTATCTTGATGAGAACCTACAAAGTGGGTTGATTACTCCCTCTTCTTCACCCGCCGGGGCTCCTCTTTTCTTTGTACCAAAGAAAACTAAAGATTTGCGTCCTTGTATCGATTTCAGAGGGTTAAACAGGATCACTATTAAAGATCGGTATCCGTTACCCCTCATAAAGGACATCTTAGAAGCAGTCAAAGGAGCAAAGAGATTTACCAAGCTGGATCTCCGAGGAGCCTACCATCTTATAAGAATAAGAGAAGGTGATGAGTGGAAGACCGCCTTTAGAACACCTTTTGGTCACTACGAATATAGAGTAATGCCATTCGGGCTTACTAATGCCCCTTCCATTTTTCAAAGGTTCATGGATTCTATCTTTTCTGATCTTTTGCAACAAACAGTGGTGGTGTATCTTGACGATATTCTAATCTTTTCTGTTCATCCAGAAGAACATTCCAAGCACGTTCGCCAAGTCTTAGAGAGACTCCGACAACATCATTTATTCTGCAAACCTGAAAAATGCAAATTTGATCAGACGGAAGTAAAATACTTGGGCATATTGCATAAACCAAACCGGAGTCGCCATGGATTCAGACAAAGTGCAGGCTATATTGAATTGGCCATCTCCTTCTTCCATCAAGGAGACTCAGTGTTTTTTGGGACTAGCCAACTTCTATCGACAGTTCATAGCAGACTTTGCCCAGAGAACCAGCTATATTACTCAAACCCTTAAAAAAGAACACCTAAAGAAGGGTTTTTGTTGGACACAAGACGCTGAGTTAGCCTTTCAGGAATTAAAGAAAGCCTTTATTCAAGCCCCTATCCTACGACACCCAGACACCAGCAAGCAATTCATTGTTGTCGCAGACGCCTCCGAAAGGGCCATTGGAGCTGCCTTATTGCCAAGACAAGACGATGATGATTTAGAACACCCTGTATTTTACCTATCACACATTTTATCTGATTCCGAGCGGAATTATTCCGTGTTAGAACGTGAATTACTCGCTTTAAAAACCGCGTGCACAGAATGGAGACACTTTTTGATGGGATCAAAGGAACCTTTTGAAGCCCGGACAGATCACAGAAATCTACAGTGCTTAAGAAACTTTCCGTGTCAAAATAGCCGGCAGGCTCGATGGGCTTTCTTTTTCAGCCAATATGACTTCTTTATCACTTACATCCCTGGTTCTCAGAACATCCTGGCGGATGCCTTGTCCCGACGTTATCCTGAGTGCAGCGATTCTACTGTTCAGAACTTATTTGACAACGACAAGATCATTGGGGTAGCACAGACTTTTTTAGACCAAGTCAAGTCCGAATATGCCCGTCTAGACGAAACAGAACTGAAAGAGTTGCGTCCGCAACTGCATACAGATCATGGCTATTATTATCATGACAAGGCCCTGTTTTTACCCACTAAAGTAGTACAAACTGAAGCTTTACATATGTGCCATGATTCCCCTATCGCAGGTCATCGAG
Source organism: Pleurodeles waltl (assembly GCF_031143425.1). Classification (NCBI taxonomy): domain Eukaryota; kingdom Metazoa; phylum Chordata; class Amphibia; order Caudata; family Salamandridae; genus Pleurodeles; species Pleurodeles waltl. The sequence goes on along the minus strand of NC_090444.1, from coordinate 865,744,158 downwards.
GAATGAAGGCAACCCAAGAACTTTTGCTGCGCTCCTTCTGGTGGCCAACTCTCAAGGCTGATACTGAGACATATGTATCTGCCTGTCCTATATGTGCTCAAGCCAAGACACCCCGTACCAGACCAGTAGGATTACTCCGTCCATTACCAGTTCCCCCCCGGCCCATGGCACACCATCTCCACAGATTTTATGTGCGCATTACCTTCCTCAATGGGAAACCACGTAATAATGGTAACCGTGGACTCCTTCACCAAAATGGCTCACTTCACGGCCTTAAGAAAGTTACCGACGGCTAAGGAATTGGGTCAAATCTTTACTCAAGAAATCTTTCGGCTTCATGGGTTACCTCAGGTCATTATATTGGATAGGGGTCCTCAATATATCTCCCGATTCTGGAATCAATTTTGTAAGACCTTGGGAATCAAGGTGGCCTTGTCATCCGGGTTCCATCCTCAAACCAACAGGCAAACGGAACGACTCAATCAGGGTCTCGAACAGTATTTACGTAGCTTCTGCAATGCTACACAAAGTAATTGAGCTACCTATTTACCGCTTGCAGAATTCTCCTATAACAACTCTCTACACAGTGCCTCGAAGGTCTCTCCTTTCTATGGCTCTTACGGTTTCCATCCCAAGGCCTTCCCAACTCCCCTGAGAGAACTCCAATCTTCCTGCCATCTCCTCCTATGTTCGACAGCTACGGGGTATACAACAAATTATCCATTCCAACCTTGTGGCCACTAAGTTCCGCATGAAAAAGATAGCAGATAGAAGACGTTGTGCGGCTCCTCAATATCAGGTTCATGACAAGGTCTGGCTCTCCTCTAGATTCCTACCTCTCCGACTCACTCAGAACAAATTCAAACCTCGCTTTTATGGCCCCTTCCTAATTCTCAAAAAGATCAACCCTGTGTCTGTGCGTCTTCGCCTGCCCCGGATGTGGAAGATCCACCCTGTATTCCATGTCTCTCAATTGAAACCTTACCGTCCCGATCCTTTTCATAGGCACTTACCCTGTCCCCCTCCTCTGTTGGTTGATAATGTGCCTGAGTACGAGGTTCAGGAAATCTCTGACTCTCGGTTTTTCCATGGGCGCCTCCAATATCTTATTCATTGGAAGGGATACCCTATGAGTGAGTGTTCCTGGGAAGATGCTCCTTCAGTTCATGCTCCTCTTTTGGTCCGTCGCTTTTTTTCGTCTCTTCCCTCACAAACCTGGGGCCTCGGGGGGGGGGGGCATGCTGTCATGCCGCGGTGGCCGCGGCGCTTGCCGCGGGCTCAGGTTGCCGTGGCGCGGCACTCCATTTACACCGCTGCGGGCCGCGGGGAATGCCGCTGCGGGCCGCGGGGATGCCGCGGCTCGGCCGCGGGGATGCCGCGGCTCGGGCGCAGGCCGCGGATGCTCCAAGGAGCTTGATTAGGGGTCGCGGCACTCGCCGCTCCCCTTTCTTTAAGTTCTGCCATAAAGGCAGACGCGGCAGGGCTTGAGACCCCAAAGGGGTTTCAGGCCTGACCGCGTGTAGCGCATTATGCGCGTTTACAGCTAATCTCTGCATTCTGCATTCTGCTTTGCACACCTGCTCACCACTTACCATGTCTCCAGTCAAAAGCCGAACCCTTGCACATGGTGGTATTTTTGTACCTGCCTTTTCCCTTCCCAGCATGCTGAGCACTTCCTCTCCTCCCAGCATGCATTATTTTTCTTCTTTAGGTGCATGTACCTGATTCACTATTGCATTCTTTTCCCCAATCCAAGATGGTGGTATTTCTACTTCCTGTTTCCTACTTCCTGCCTGGGGGTATATAAGGGGAATTCAGCTGCTGGTTCATTGCGTTGCAACACTCCTTGGTGGTAGTCACGCTCCGATTGATTTCTTCCTGCGAATCCAGTGTTTCCTGACCTGTCTTTGTTCTCCAGTCTTCCTGATCTTCAGTCCTAACGCCTTGGTGTCCTCCTTTAGTTTCAGGGAGTTCCTGTGGAGGTTTTTTACCCTACTGGGGTTTTTCCTCTGGGACTCCTTCTGGGGGGCACGGACTGTAGTGATTTGCTCTTGCCAAACAGCACCGTGGCTACCGGAAGGGGTCGCCCCTACCTCGGCCAGAGCAGAACCTGCCGGAACCGGGGACGTTCCCCTACGCTTCTCAACCTCGACGGTAAGCCCATTGAAAACCGTGACACGTTTTCACTTTATACCGGGTATACAGCAATTCATTTGCTGAAATATAAAGAGTGAAAAATAGCTATCAAGAAAACCTTTGTATTTCCAAAAAGGGCACAAGATAAGGTGTTGAGAAGCAGTGGTTATTTGCACATCTCTGAATTCCGGGGTGACCATACTAGCATGTGAATTACAGGGCATTTCTCAAATAGATGTCTTTTTTTACACACTCTCTTATATTTGGAAGGAAAAAATGTAGAGAAAGACAAGGGGCAATAACACTTGTTTTGCTAATCTATGTTCCCCCAAGTCTCCCGATAAAAATGATACCTCACTTGTGTGGGTAGGCCTAGCGCCCGCAACAGGAAATGCCCCAAAACCCAACATGGACACATCACATTTTTTTAAAGAAAACAGAGGTGTTTTTTGCAAAGTGCCTACCTGTAGATTTTGGCCTCTAGCTCAGCCGGTACCTAGGGAAACCTACCAAACCTGTGCATTTTTTAAAACTGGAGACCTAGGGGAATCCAAGATGGGGTGACTTGTGGGGCTCTGACCAGATTCTGTTACCCAGAATCCTTTGCAAACCTCAATTTGGCAAAAAAAAAACATTTTCCTCACATTTCGGTGACAGAAAGTTCTGGAATCTGAGAGGAGCCACAAATTTCCTTCCACCCAGCGTTCCCCCAAGTCTCCAGATAAAAATGATACCTCACTTTTACAAGTCCTACTTTTAAATACCATGCACACTGCCTTATGTGCAATAAGGCCTTTTTAGGGGTTGTAGGAAAGTACCCTCTATTTGGCATGGTTACCCCAGCATTTTGCCTACTGTCAGTGTATTTTGACTATGTTCACTGGGATCCTGCTAACCAGCACCCCAGTGACTGTGCGCTCTCTCTAAATTTGGTTGCTTAGGACCTAGCACTCCCCACAATTGGCATACTGGTGCCCCATATAAGTCCCTAGTATATGTTACTTAGGTACCCAGGGAGCTGGGGCTCAAGCGGTTCTTCATGGGCTGCAACACTTTTTGTGCCACCCAAGGGAGCCCATGCAAAATGTGTCTGCAGGCCTGCCATTGCAGCCTGTGTGAAAAGGTGCATGCACCCTTTCACTACAGGTCACTGTACCAGGTCACTGTAAGTCACCCCTATGGCAGGCCCTCCTATCCCAGAGTGGAGGATGCAGGTACCTGTGTGTGAGGGCACCCCTGCATGAACAGAGGTGCCCCACGAACTCCAGATCCATTTCTCTGGACTCCGTAAGTGCGGGGAAGCCATATTACCCATTGACTGAATACAGGTCGGCTACATAATGGTAACTCCAAACCTGGGCATGTTTGGTATCAAACATTTCAGAATCATACCCTAATACTGTTGCCAGTATTGATTGTATGATTCCATGCACTCTGGGGGCTCCTTAGAAGACCCCCAGCATTGCTCCTATCAGTCTTCTGGGGTATTCCGGGCCGCCCACGCTGCTGCCACCCCTCAGATAGGTTTCTGCCCTCCTGCTGCTTGACCAGCTCAAGCAGAGGAAGGCAGAGCAAAGGATTTCTTTTGGGAAAGGGAGGCAACACCCACTTCCTTTGGAAATAGGTGTTACATGGTGTAGGAAAGTACCATCTTGCCTGGCATGTTACCCCCATATTTCACTGTATGTAGGTTGTTTTAGTCCATGTGTCACTGGGGCCCTGCCAGGCAGGGCCCCAGTGCTCATAGTATGTGCCTGTAATGGGTTCTTTATCTCCTGTGGGAGAGATATTGGAATAACTAGATAGGCGCCGGTTTGAGGGGATAAGTGATTTATTTATTCTTAATTAAGATTGAATTTTGTCCTTTCTCTTTTCCCACAGGGTAACTTCCTGTTAGGGTCGTTCAACTCCTTGTTCTCTTTTCAGGGTTCTTGTCCTGGTCCCGCTGGGGTCTGATCCTGACTTGGGAAGAGGTCCGGTCTTATCCCAGGTTCCCCAAAAGAAAAAGGAGAACGAAAAACAGGTAAGTGTATAGGTAAAGAAGGATCTATATAGGGTTAATAGGGGGTGTGAGGATAGGTACACGTGAGGGTTGTGTTGGGATACTTTTCACTCCAATGGTGAGAGTCGCCTTCCCGTGAGCTGTCTAGTTTCTTTCTCCAGTGGTGTTCTCTCTCTTCTACTTTCTTTTCTCTTCCCTGGGTTTCCCCGTGAGATTAGGGAGGAATAGGGTTAATAAGGGTTCCCAGGTTTTATAGGGTCTCCCCTTCCCTGCAGGACCTCCCCGTGTTCCCTCGTTCCCCTGAGCCACTCGGGTATGAATCCCCAGGCTCGGTACGAACGTACCTGTAAAGGCCACACCCCTCCGGGGACGTGGCCGGCTGTTCCGCGGTCTCCCGACTTCACTTCGGTGGGGGTGTGGTTTCTTTCCTCCTCTCGCTCTGTTTCTCTCGCGTCGGACTTGGTCCTGTTGGTCCTCGGGTCCTGGGTTCTGGCTTCTCGGCTCCGCGTTTCCCCCGTCTCGCTGTGCGCTCCTGTCTTTTGGCCATCATTCTTTTCTCCTCCCGGCAAGACGTCCTCTGCATCTGACGTCATGCCTCCGAGGCTCTCTTGCGTGCCCCGGGGGTATGCTCTTACGGCCCCTAGGGCCGTACTTGGTCCGGCGTCGACGGACGTCCGGCTACACATCCCCTCCCTCGAATGGGGCTGTTCGAGACCCAAAGGGCCCGGGAACCGGGACAGATAGTCAGCCTGACCCATAAGATGACCAGGGAGATGGCAAACCTGGAAGGAGAAAGGTTGAAGCTCCATGAACCATCTCAGAATTCTGGCGTTGGTATCTTTATATCTCGAGAGCCAGGTAAGAGGAGCATGGTCCGTATACAATAGGAAAGCCCTTCCTAGGAGGTAATATTGTAAGCTTTCGATCGCCCATTTGATGGCGAGACACTCCCGTTCAATTATGGGATATTTCTGTTCTCGGGGAAAAAGCTTACGACTAATAAAGACTACTGGGTGGCTTACGTCATTCCTATCCTTCTGAAATAGTACGGCCCCCAGACCCACGTCTGAGGCATCCGTTTGCAGGTGGAATGGAAGGTCAAACTCAGGACACTTTAAAACCGGTTGGGTAGTAAGACACCTCTGTAAGGTGTGGTAACTGTGGGACTGTGCTGGGTTGAGACTTGCAATATTTTTGGGCTGACCTTTCTTCAGTAGATCTGTCAGGGGAGCGGCCAAGGTGGAGTAGTGTGGTATAAATCTCCGATAGTACCCTACTAGGCCTAGAAATGAACGGATCTCTTTTTTTGTAGTGGGTGTTTTTATACGTAGAATGGCCTCTACTTTACTCATTTGGGGTTTAATGATACCTCTCCCTATATAATATCCAAGGTAGGAGATTTCATTAAACGCTAGTCGGCTTTTGGAGGGATTGGCTGTCAGCCCTGCCTTTTGTAGGACTGTAAGTATCTTCGTTAAATGGGACAAATGGTCATCCCAAGTTTCGCTATAGATAACGATGTCATCCAGATAGGCGGCTGCATATCTGGTATGAGGTCGTAGGATGGTATCTATGAGACGCTGAAAGGTGGCGGGAGCCCCATGTAACCAAAAAAGGTAGAACATTAAAATGATATAGGCCTGAGGGAGTAGAGAAGGCCGTTTTTTCTTTATCCTCTTGTGCTAAAGGAATCTGCCAGTACCCTTTGGCCAAATCTAGGGTAGATATGTATTTAGCTTTTCCCAATTTCTCTAGGAGTTAGTCTACCCTTGGGAGGGGATACGTATCGAATTGGGATACGGTATTGACTTGTCTGAAATCAATGCAAAAACGTATAGACCCATCCGGTTTTGGCACTAATACCACCGGAGAACACCAGGGGCTGTGGGAAGGTTCTATAATACCCAGGTCTAACATCTTCTCCATTTCATTTTCTACCAGAACCTTCCTAGCTTCAGGGATACGATAGTTCGGTTACGGCCCTATCTTACCAGGTTGAGTTATGATTTGATGTTGTATCAACTTGGTTCTACCCGGTATCGGGGAGAACACATGGGTGTGGCCGTTGAGGAGTTGGGTTAACTGTCTGTTCTGTTGCAATGAAATTTGCATTTGCCAAGGCTTGTTGTTGGTTTTCCAACACCACTGACTGACTGCAATACGACTGCCAATGTGGGACATCACTTGCATCACTTCTGGAACTTCTTTTCTGCTCCTATGCTGCACTGCTGACTTTGTTTATCCACCGTCAACCTGGTCCTGCATCCACAGAAGGGTGGGTAGAGGCTCCTGCCACAGCTGGAGCTCCAACTCGAACTGGACTTGGTCCCCTTCTTTTGCAGACCTCTTCGGTCGGGATCCACCTTTGGTTTCTTCCAGTCTTGCCTGGGTCTTGCACATTACATTTCCAAAGCTGTCCCGTGGGTTTAGGGGAAAAAACAGGTACTTTCCTCCTCTCTCCAGGTCGCTGCAGGGTACCCTGGTACTTACCTTTTGGGGTTCCTAGTTCCCCCAGCACCACCTCTACTGATTTAACTTTTTTGGGTGGGGGCTGACTTTCACATTCCACTTACTTAGTATATGGTTTGGTCTCCCCCCAGGGCCTTCCCTATTTACTATTGTCTTTACTATTTGCTATTGCTTTCTATGCTAGTCACTAATTTCTAATGTGTACATAATAGTTTGTGTTACTATAATAAAGTACCTTTATTTTTGTAACACTGTGTGATTCTTTGATGTGTGTCAGTGCTGAGTGACTGTAGTGGTAATGCATAAGCTTTGCATGTCTCCTAACTAAGGCTTGGCTGCTCATCCACAGCTACCTCTAGAGAGCCCTGGGTTCCTAGACACTACCTACACCTCACTAATAGGGGATACATGGACCTGGTATAAGGTGATAACACCATAGGTGCTCAACACACACCAGCCAACTTCCTACAGGGGTGACATCATTACGTAATATGATGGTTTTTGCCTGTCAAAAAAGTTTATTTTGAGAGGTCGAATTGGCAGTTTAAAACGGCACAGCCAGGCTACAGCTGCAGGCCTGGAAACATTGTTTAGTCTGTCACTGTCGTGGTTTGCACAAGAGGTGCTGCAGTCCATCAGTGACATTTAACTTACAAGCCTGGGTACTCTTTGTGCCATAGAGCAGGGACTTCTAGATAAGTTAAATAAATGAATCCGCTGTATACCAATTTGACCATGTTTTAAAGAAGGACCATACACTCTTTACCACTGGTTAGCAGGAATAAACTTCAGAGTGCTACAGCCAACAAAAATAGGACAAAAAAAATACAGGGTGACCCGGCTGAAAGGGCAAATTTCCAACAGTTAATAAGTATTGTTTTATAACGATGTAAGACTTCAATGCTGTCTGCCAATGCACTAACGTTAGGGCATTGCTGATGGATACAGAGATGCCATTCTGGACATTGAGTGGTAGATAAATGAAGGTCTGCAGGCTTTTGTTTGCCTTCAGCCTGATGATGTCCTCGCTGTTGGAGATTATCTGAGCTTCACAGCCAAATGGACAAAGCTGCTGATCACAATGGTTTTGTACATGATGCAGTCTGTTTTGTAGACCGTAGTGGCCAGCCAGGAGAGACAGTCGTGTTCCATTCTGATAGGAGTGATGTGGTAATATTTTTTTGGGCCCTTGATGAGACGTGGTTCTAAAGGGGAGTCTGTGTGGAGCCTTTTAAGCCATGGAGCAGTGCAGTACCACTACCCAGATGTAACACACTGGGCTTTGAATAGATGTTTTGAAGTCGCTTTCTCGGAAGAACAGTTGCACTTTTGTTAGTAGAGAGAGCTGGTATTAGACCTTCTTGTTGCTTGTTTCTCATGGCAAATATTAGGAACTCTCTTTTGGTGATGTTGAGCTTCAGGCAGATGCTGGGCGTCCATGTCTGGATGTGATGCAATCAGATCTTTAAATTGTTAGATTTTTGAAGCATTGGATATGTTCAAGTAGAGGTGTGTATTGTCATATTGACATTTAGGCCCTCATTACAACCCTGGCGGTAAATCCCGCTTTCTGCAGTGCAGAAGACCGCCAACATACCGCAGCGAAATTCCACTACAGGTATTACGACCCACAGCTCAGAATCCACCACAATACAGACACCCACACACGTCCACCACACCAAAGGTCAGTGATAAACTGGCGATAACAAAACCGACAGTCACGCCAACAGGAATACGGCCACAGTATCACGACCCACTAATCCACGCAGCGGTCTTTCAACCGTGGTATTCCATTGGCGGCGCTCAAAATACACACACATTTACAAAACATAACCACATTGGACAATTCGAAATACACACACCTGATACACATACACACACCACTCCCATACACCCAATCCAATATAAAACACACACCCACATCACCCACAAACTTTTACTACCAATTTTCTGAAAGAAGGCCAGAGAGAGACACTACCTAAAACAAAACCAGCACCCACAGACACACAACACCATCACTTACACAACATCCACGCACCTCAAACACACACAACACATCCCCTCACACATCACAACCGACACCACCTCACACATCACCCACACCACATCATGGCACCTCAACGACACCCCAGGTTTTCTGAGGAGGAGCTCGGGTCATGGTGGAGGAAATCGTCCGGGTAGAGCCACAGCTATTCGGATCACAGGTGCGGCAGACATCCATTGCTAGGAAGATGGAGCTATGGCGGAGAATCGTCGACAGGGTCAACGCAGTGGGACAGCATCCAAGAACATGGGATGACACCAGGAAGAGGTGGAACGACCTACGGGGGAAGGTACATTCCGTGGTATCCAGACACCAGATTGCCGTAGAGAGGACTGGCGGTGGACCCCCACCTCCTCCTCCACAACTAACAACATGGGAGGAGCAAGTCTAGGCAATTATGCATCCTGAGGGCCTCGGAGTAGCAGGAGGACTGGACTCTGGTAAGACATCTTTACTACTTTATCCCCCACACCCCACCTGCATGCCATCACATTCCCCCCACCCTTACCCTCACACCCATCACCCCAACAACCCACAGATACCCCACTAACATAACCCACCCATCCCAAAACCAAGCCCTGCATGTAACACCAATTCATGGACACCCATCACCAAAGCATGTCCACTACAGAGACTCACTCATGCCCCAAAATCACCAGTCTCACAAAGACCAAGCCAATAATGCAAGCACAGGAGTAGAGGGTCACTCACCCATTGCACAAGATGTCACACACAGATACAATAACTATGCATTTACACCCCAACAGGACCCCTACCCAACGTCACCGGACAGGAGGAGCCAGCAACATCCAGTCCCCCCACAGAAGAGACCCACAGTGATGACAGCAGCTCTGAACGCCTGGATCAATATGACCAGCCTGGCTCATCAGGGACCTCGGGACAGTCGGTTCCCCTGACAGTCACAAACCACCACTGAACCTCCCCCCTCAGGAAACACCACCACTGCACCCACACAGGGGGCCAATCCCTCTGTCCCCAGGACACGTCAATCTGCAGTGTGTCCACCACTACAGGGAACCAAGGCAACCCCACTAACACAGGACGATCAGGGACCTGGGGGCAGTGGCAGTGGGCACACGGTTCAGGGGACAGAGGCACAGGATAACAAGGAGGCTGGGAGGACTGCTGTGCCACAGGGGGAGGACAGGCCCAGGGATCCCACTCTCCACGAGGCACTCTCTAACATCATGGGAGCTTACCACCATTCCCAGGAGACCATGGGCACGGTACTGGCCAAGTTTCAGGAGACCCAGCGGCTGCAGGAGGAACACTACCTGGGGATCAGGGAGGACATGAAGTCCATCAATACCACCCTGGTCACCATTGCAGGGGTGCTGGCAGACCTTGTCAACACCATGAGGGACACAGTGGCACACCAACGGGCCCCTGACACTAGCCTGGATGATGAACAGCCTTCCACCTCCTCCGGCGCTAGTGGACAGAAGACACCGCCACAGGAACAACAGGACACCAGCACCCCAAACCCTGCAGATGGAGAACCACCCCGCAAATGGTCCCTGAGATCCAGGAACAAGACAGAACATTGCCCAGACCCCGGCCAGTAAATAACACCCCCTGAATGTCACCCTTCTGTTCCACTATGTCACCCTGTCCATCCTTAAACTGCCATTGCTCCACTTCCTATGCCCCTTTGGACAATGCACCTGTGAAAAAAATAGACTGGACTCTGCCATGGACATACCTCCACCATCACCCCAGCCCATTTTACAACCCCCCACTTATTTGCACAGGAATAAACACACTTCAATCACAAAACAATCTGGAGTCAGTCTGTGCTTTCACAAATGTGTAATTGCAATATCAATGGAACATAACAATGTCAATTTACTTGTTCACATACCAATGTAACACAGCTGTAGGTCAGGAGTAAACATAGCAGAGAGCACAAAGTGGGACCCAGATTTGTGAAATGGAAAGTCAAAGTGTCAAGTCAGTGTCCATACACGGAGTGAAAATAACAGACTTATGCTAGCTCCAACAATAGTATGAGATGTGTGAAGCAGTAACATCTTCTTACCTGTGTCTCACAGGAAGTATTGCATGATGATGTTGTTTCAGTTGTCGATATCCTCTTCTTCTGCCTCCTCTTCTTCACTGTCCACAGGCTCCACAGCTGCCACAAGACCAACCTCTGGCCCATCCTCCTGCAGAAAAGGCACCTGGCGTCACAAACCCAGGTTGTGCAGCATACAGCAGGCCACGATTATCTGGCACACCTTCTTCAGTGAGTAGTATAGGGAACCACCTGTCAGATGGAGGCACCGGAATCTGGCCTTCAGGAGGCCGAAGGTGCGTTCGATTATCCTCCTAGTTCGCCCATGTGCCTCATTGTAGCGTTCCTCTGCCCTTGTCCTGGGATTCCTCACTGGGGTCAGTAGCCATGACAGGTTGGGGTAACCAGAGTCACCTGCAAATGTCGAGGGACAACTGTTAGACATCCTCCAACCCTTAGGGACTCTCCCATACCCAGACACCTATGTCAACTGTATTGGGACCTTGGCCTCGCCTATGAGCCACACACGGTGCCTCTGGAGTTGCCCCATCACATAAGGGATGCTGCTATTCCTCAAAATGTAAGCGTCATGCACTGAGCCAGGATACTTTGCATTGACATGGGAGATGTACTGGTCTGCCAAACACACAATCTGCACATTCATCGAATGGTAGCTCTTCCGTTTTCTGTACACCTGTTCATTCCTGCGGGGGGGACAAATGCCACATGTGTACCATCAATGGCACCAATGATGTTGGGGATATGTCCCAGGGCATAGAAGTCACCTTTCACTGTGGGCAAATCCTCCACCTAAGGGAAAACGATGTAGCTGCGCATGTGTTTCAGCAGGGCAGATAACACTCTGGACAACACGTTAGAGAACATTGGCTCGGACATCCCTGATGCCATGGCCACTGTGGTTTGAAAAGACCCACTGGCCAGGAAATGGAGTACAGACAGGACCTGCACTAGAGGGGGTATCCCTGTGGGATGGTGGTTAGCTGACATCAGGTCTGGCTCCAACTGGGCACACAGTTCCTGGATTGTTGAACGATCAAGTCTGTAGGTAATAATTATGTGTCTCTCTTCCATTGTCGACCGGTCCACCAGGGGTCTGTACACCGGAGGATGCCGGCATCTCATCACCTGCCCCAGCAGACGTGCCCTATGAAGGAGAACAGCGAGCAGAGAGTCATCCAACACTGGGGTATCACAACGTGTTATTTGCAGAAACGTTAGTTATCCGCTATGTGCCGGTATCTGTCTGTATTCCCGGCCTAGATAGGTGTGACCCCCTGAAATGCCTGCCGCCTGACCTCTAAGGTGGGACAAGGGGATATGAGGTAACTGCGCCGGCGTTGTACACTGTCGCCGTGGGCGGTCGAAGACCGCGGCGCAATTCTGCATTGGTTAACATTGGGCCCTATGGGTTTCAGGAGCCACTGACGATGTACGCTGGGGGTGACGGTATGCACCGCTGCGGACGTGACCGCCATTTTCTGTCTGTTCACTCACTTGATACCTGACCTTCAACAGGAGAGGACCTACACTGCAAGTGCTGCTGTGACCTGTGTCTGGAAGCAACAATGGCTACAGTGTCTGGGGAAAGGGCTCCTGCCTTCACTTTGGAGGAGTTGGAGAAACTAGTGGATGGGGTCCTCCCCCAGTACACGCAACTGTACGGCCCTCCAGACAAACAGGTGAGTACACTGTGAGCATGCTGCATGGGCAATGCCTGCTTTGAGTAGTGTGGATGGAAGAAAAATGGGGAGGGGGGCTGAGGCCTGCATGTGCGGATGGTGAGTGTATGTGCGTCAGGGCATGGGTGGGAACTGGTGGGCAATGACTATGACGGTCCGGACGGCTGAGTAATTTCCTTTCCCCCTTTACCATTCCTCGAGGTCAGCGCCCACCAGAAGAAGGGTATTTGGCGTGCCATCGCCAGGGACATCCGGACCCTCGGGGTCTACCACAGACGGAGCACCCACTGCCGTAAAAGATGGGAGGACCTGCGTCGCTGGAGCAAGAAGACTGCGGAGGCCCAGCTGGGGATGGCCTCCCAACGTGGAATGGGTGCCCGTCGCACCATGACCCCCCTGATGTCCCAGATCCTGGCTGTGGCGTATCCGGAGTTGGATGGGCGCTTGAGGGCATCACAGCAACCACAAGGGGGTGAGTACTCTCTCCTTCAGCTAACTCTGTGCGCATAACGAGGTGTCTGAGTGGGGGGGGGGGGGGTGGGCAGTGGGTTCCCCTAGGCCAGGGCAAACTTGGTATGCAAGGTTCCTTGTGAGACAGGCTATGTGGCACCCCAACCTCACTAGTGGTAAGAGCCATCTACACCTAGTCGCTCCTGTGACTTCCAGGTGTGCACCAATTGGGCTTAGGCCTCGTACCCCATGGGCATGTGAAATTTCTAGGAACTGTTAGTGCATGGCGTAGTGCAGAGGGCTGCTCCCTGTGTGTTGTGTCCACCAACGGTACTGGTGTTGCATGCACTGAACATGGTTTTTCTTCTCTTTCCCACCCCTTTTTGTGGTCTCCCTGTTCTTGTGTGCAATAGCATCATCAGGGGGGGAGCAGTGGCACCGGAGCAGGAGGGAGCTGCAACCCACTTGGCCCTGGAGGGTGAAGCAACGGAGTCTGAAGCCACCAGTCGGACGGAGGGCGAGGGGAGCTCCACGGCGGGGACAGGAACATACACCAGTGACAGCGACGACTCCTCTGAAGGGAGCTCCCTTGCGGTGGCAGGCACCTCTGTGCCCACCGCATCAACAGGTATAGCTGCCAACCCCCTACCAGCACTGCCCTCCCAGCCGCCCTTCAGCGTGTGTCCCGTGCCCGCTCACCCAGGAGGGTGGGCATCTTTGCCCCAGGCACCTCAGGCCTGCTCCAGTCAGCCCTGCTGCCCTCAGTGAGGAGGCTATTGACCTCCTGAGATCCCTCACTTTTGGGCAATCTACCATTTTGAATGCCATCCAGGGTGTTGAGAGGCATTTGCAACAAACAAATGCATACCTGGGTGGCATTCATTCTGGGCAGGCGGCCCAACAGAGAGCATTTCAGGCTCTGGCCTCAGCACTGATGGCAGCCATTGTCCCTGTGTCCAGCCTCCCCCCTCCAACTTCCTCCACCCAGACCCAATCCCCTGTACCTCAGCCTATCCCAACCACACCATCAGACCAGCATGCACACATATCAACACACGAGTGGCTCAGCAAACATAAGCACCACACATCCCACAGGCACTCACACAAGCACCATCCCAGTGCAGACACACCAACATCCACTGTCTTCACTGTGTCCCCCTCCACGTCCTCCTCCTCCCTCCCAGTCTCGTCTCCACTGACACCTGCATGTACTACATCCTCAGCCACTACCTCCATCACCAGCACGTCCATCACCTCCCACCGCTTATGTGCAATCACCATCCCCACTATCATTCACACATCCCCAGTGTCCTCTCCCAGTGTCTGTGAGCCCTCCTCCCAAAGTACACAAACGCAGGCACATACCCACCAAACAGCCATCCACCCCACAACAGCTTCCGGCCCATGCACCTTCACCCATATTCAGCAGACCTACACCTCCTACAACCACTACCTCTTCCTCCACTCCCATCTTCCCTTCCCAGTGTGTCTAAAACTCTTTTCCTTGCAAACTTTGAGCTCCTCCCTTCACCTTCCCCCCCTACCCCCCACCCCCACTGTCCACCAAATCCCCAGGCACAGTGGTGCCAGGAACTGCGGGGTCATCAAGTGCACCACTCATCAGGGCTGCCAGTGTGACACGTAGTGAGGGCAAGGACATTCCGCCACCTGCCAAGGTGAAAAAGGTGCCCACATCCCGGAGGGAGAAGCCGAAACAACCAGCCACCAAGGCCTCAGCAAAAATAAAAGGGGATAGTGGCAAGACAACTGTGGCACCATCAAAGTTGGGGAAGGGCCAAAAGCAGAAGAGCAGGTCAGGAGAGGGCATGGTGGCACTGACTGAGGGACCAGTGTCACACCTTCTGTCCACGACCAAACCAACCTGTACGGCAGCGAACACCTCTATCTGCCCCTCCACCACAGCCGCCACCTACACCGCCACCTGCACCGGCACGTCTACAGCCTCACCGACAGTCCCCAGCCTCTTCCCCAGTGGGCAGCCGTCCGAGGCTGCAAGAGACGTCCTGCTGTGTCCTTCAGCAGGTGCTTACCCATGCACCGCCGCCAGAACTGCCGCCACAGACACCGCCGCAAGCACCGCCACCAGCCCCGTGACGTGCTCAGACAGTGGTACTACCGCTGACATGGCTACCATCCCCAGTGGTCAGTCATCCGAGGCTGGAGGAGAGTTCCTGGACCCTGGGCAGCTTCCATGAGGCATGACTGCCATCACTGTTTGCACCTGCAGGTGGAAGGCGAAGCCGCAGCAGTGTGGGGTATGTCTCTGCCTCCATGGCGTATCATGCTACCTGTACCTCGGCAATCTTGTGGCACACACACCCAGGTGAGGGAAGTGTACCAGCCACACTGCACAAAGCCCCCTCCAGAACCAGTGGAGAATTACATCCACTACATCAGTCCTTAGCAGGATGAAGCACTCTGGGCACAAAGCCCCCTCCAGAACCAGTGGAGACTGTTATCCACTTGAAAGACTGTGGCTTTGCACTCCCCAGGATAAAGCAGTGGGCAAACCACCCATAGGAAAGACCTGAGAGACTGTGGCTTTGCACTCCCCAGGATAAAGCAGTGGGCAAACCACCCACTGGAAAGACCTGAGAGACTGTGGCTTTGCACTCCCCAGGATGAGGCAGTGGGCAAACCAACCAGTGGAAAGACTTGAGAGACTGCGGCTTTGCACTCCCCAGGATACAGGAATGGGCATGGAGCCCCCTCGTGCAGCAGTGGCGTCGTGATTTCATCTGGCTGAGGTGTCCCCCCTCACGCTCCCCTGAGGTGCCTGTATATTTTCGATCTGATGCCCCAGCTATGTTCTCTCCGTTTCGAATCAGGTATCATGTGTGGGCTTCGCCCATGCGTTTTGGGCCCAGTGGCCCACGTGGACAATGATTGGTACACTATCCGGACTTGTGTAGTTGGTGTACATATTTGTATATATTGAATTTTGACTATCTGATTTTTCATGATTACAATCGTTACAATCATTTCCTTTTTGTCCTTGCGATCTTCCAGGGGGCGAGGGGGTGTATATGTAATGTTGCTGCATGTATTTGTGTGTATGTTGTTGTGGGTGAGGGTATTGCGTGTGTGTGTCACTCTCTTCCCCCCCCCCCCCCCCTCCCCTGTGTTGTAGGTGCAGTAGTCACCGTGGTCGCCGCCGCCGCCGTTCGTACTCCTGGTAGATGAGAAGATACACAAGCATGGGCAGTACGTGTAACTCGGTCTCCATGGCGTCCTGGTTGCTCGTTGGGTGTCGAGAGGTGAATGTTTTCCCTTCTGTGTACTGTTTCCGCCCTGCTTTTGATCGCGTTGGTACGGCCCCAGAAAAGGTGGCGGATAAGCGTCTTGAAATACAGTGGGCAGTACTTTGTCCTCCGTCTGTCTGTTGGCGGTTACCGCTGCGCTGTTTGTTTGTACCGCCGTGGCGGTCGGAGTGTTAAAGTGGCTGTCTATGTTGGCGGTTTCTGCCATGGTTGTGATTAAATTTTTTTTTTCCGCCGTCCTGTTGCCGATATTGCCGCCGCTTTAACACCGACCGCCAGGGTTGTAATGAGGGCCTTAATACCTTACAGACCAGGGACACTGAACTTCACAACCAGTGTATTTCACAATGAAACATGAAGGTCTGATGCATTAGTTTGTTGTTAATTCCCATTCTCGTCTCAGATGAGCAGAGGCACCAGATCCATATTTTAGAGCTGCACCTAATTCTTTCTTCATTCTTAACTCATTCAGTTTTTTTCTGTAGGGTCCATCTTTATTTAGATATAAATCCATAAAAGATACACAAATAAAACAATGTTTAAAATATACATATTTGATATAAGTAAAAGTCCATAAACACATGTATTCTATAATTCCATCCTGTTGTCGGTTATCATCATGCTACTCATTTTCATAACATAGGTCCTCCAAATATGTATGTTTTCCTACATTTTATTGCACAAGCAATACATTTTGTGACCAAAACAGATATTTCTACAGTACTCAACTTGCATACATAATTAAAAGCTTCATTAAAACAAGGCATCTATCAGAAATGAACAGTGGTTTTAAAAACACTTCCTAATATCATGGTAAAGCTTACAGGATAACATAAAGCGCTATGTGGATTGTGCAAATTGCCCATCACAAAGACAATTTGGTAGATTCTTTGTCCACTTCTCTAGTTTTTGGAAATGTTACTATGAAATGCAGGGTCTTAAAATGCATTCAGGTTAACTAAAACCTATCTTGAATATGTAACTTGTCAAAGTTACTATTGACAAATAACTTTGGACAGTGCTGTCTGTGTAAGCGCTCATATATTGCTTGACTGTGGGGTTCATACCTTCTCTAGCTTTCCTTTCGGTCTCTCTCTAACCCATTAACAGTTTCTTCAACTCTTTTTTGCTATGGTAGAGGATACAAAATGGGTCATACAGGTCAGGGTTCATATCTATACCTTTCAACAAATTCTTGAAATGTGCAAAACATGGGATTTTATCTTGATGCTCTAGAGCTCAACAATCTCTGATTATCTCTTTTGTGAATGCTGTCCCTACTTTAGACCAAATTCAATGCCATGTTAGTAGTGCACTTATATGGATAGAATCTTCCTAAAAGGGGATCCTAATTCCTTGTGTACCATATACGACGTGGTTGAGCTTGACACAGCAAGCAGTTTACATTAAAAAAAAATTCCATCACCTGTAACAGTTGGGTAGTTGATGAGCCCCATAATGCAGAACCATACATAACACTACTAATGGTTTTACTTTTATAAATTTGTAAAATGTAATTATTGGGCTTGTTACCTATTTTGTTTGAAAATCTAAAAATAGTCTCAGTTGTTTTTGCAAATTTCGTTTTCAGGATTTCTAGATGCTGGTTCTAACAACCCAAATTAGAAAAGTGTAAACCCAAATATGTGAAGCTGTTCACCTCCACACATTTTTGGCCTTTGACTGTTTAAGTTTTCATTCTAGCCATCCCCTGCCCACAAGTCATTACAACAGTTTTATCCAAATTCAGACGCATACCTCTTTCCTCCATGAATATCACAAAGCCCTCAATCAATCCCTGGAGACCACTGGCGGTCCTTGACAACAAAACAGCATCATCTGCGTACAAGAGGTCTAGGACTGGGTGGTTGCCTATTTTCGTAGCATCAATTGCCAATTCTCATAAGGGGACATCCATCCCGTTGATATAAAGAGAAAATAGGGGTGGTCTAGTACGTTCTTTGCTAATACCTCTCGCTGTCCTAAAGCCAGGGGTACACTCCATTTGTCCCCTACCGTGCCCTTGAGGTTAGATGGCTATATAGTTGCGCTAAGAAGCCAACTATATCCAAAGACGCACCCAGATCTACCAAAACTTTCCACATTTTAGCCTGATTAACTAGATCGAAGGCGCTACTAAGATCCTCAAAACATAGGCATACATGGCCTTTTTTTGCATTGGTGTATTTAACTCTCAGAGACCAGCTCGTCCTGCACCCGGCCCACGGAGGGAGCGCTAGCGCTCCCCTGTGGGCCTCCCTCCCACACCCCCAGTTGGGGATGGAAGGGGAATCGCTTCCCCTTCCCCTCCGACCCTCCCCTCGGCAATCTGATGAGATCAGCATGCTCACAGTACGCTGACGTCATCAGAAGCTGCTGAGGACACACTGAAAGCCATTTGCTTCCAGCGAGTCGACAAGAGAGGACTGCCATTGGTAAGTCTCTTTCTTTTTGGGGGTTTTGGGGTGGAAAATAGACACGGGGGAAGGAAAGAGTTTTTACTTTCCACCTGTGCCTGTTTTCAGTGGATTCCTGCTCCACGATCGCGGGTGGGACCTGCGATCGTGGAGCAGGAATCCCCACTAGGTACCAGGGCTTCCGTTTGAATTTTATTTAGGGGAGCGACCCCTTGGGCAAGGGTCGCTCTCCTGGGAGGCAATTATAAATCCTGTTTCGGCCCCCCCTGGGGGCAGATCAGCAGTTTTTTTTTTAGTTTTTTTTTTTTAACCAATCTGCCCCTGGCGGGGGGGGGGGGGGGGGGTCGAAACCCACTAGACCACCAGGGATTTATTTTATTGAAGTATTTGGGCAGCGACCCCTTAGGCAAGGGTCGCTGCCCCGGGGGCAATATTTTTTAATGTTTGGCCCTCCCTGGCGCTAGATCGGCCATGTTTTTGGCCGATCTCGCCCACGGGGGGGTTAAAACCCACTAGGCCCCAGGGATTGTGTGGTTTTTGTGTGTTTGGGGGCACCACTTGGGCAAGGGTCGTGCCCCCAAAGGGGGGGGGGATTAGTATTGGCCATTTCTGCCTCCCTTGGGGCAGATGGGCCTATTTCTTTTAGGCCAAAACCACCAATACGCATGGGATTTTTTTTTGTTCCCCTTTTTTAGTTTTGTGCTGGGAGTGCCCCCTTTCGCCTCCTTTGGCAAGGGTCGCCCCCTAAAGGGGACACAAAGCTGTTAGCCATCTCTGCCCCCTTGGGGGCAGACCGGCCTATTTTTTTTACGCCCATCTGCCCCCAAGGGGGGCAAAATCCACTTAGGCACCAGGGATCCAGTGTGTGTGTTTTGTGTGGGGGCCGGCATCTTTGGCAAGGGTCACTCCCTAAAGGGGGTACGTTACTGATGGCCATTTCTGCCCCCTTGGGGGCAGATCGGCCTATTTGTTTAGGCCCATCTGCCACCAAGGGGGGCAGAAGCCCCTTAGGCACCAGGGACAATTTCTAAGTTCTAGGTGGCGGGGTGTTTGTCCACTGGCGAAGTATTTGTATTTGTGATTGTAACATTTTATTTCTTCTTTTTTGTTCTAGTTCAAAGCTTTTGCTTCCTTTGCTGTGGATCCTTGCAGTTTTGGCAGTAGTTGTACTGCGGGTTGCATGTGTTAGATAAGTAAAAGCAATTTACTCCAAAGGAGTATTGTTGACATGCATGAATGACATGTTTGTAGGTGGTGTACTAAAAGCAGCATTGTGTGTGAAATTGTCCTTAGATTTGAGCTCAATGATATTTGTGTTGTCATATGTCTAATTTGATTTATTCTTTTTAGTGGGATATCATTGGTGATTGCTGTGTCTGTGCAGAGTAGTTGCTGGTGAGTAGCTTTTTCAGGCAAGTGAGTGGTATAGTTTTTTAGTACATAACTCTTTGTGATAAAGCTACACTTTGTTTATTACTTATTTTAGTGCTGGTTGATGATGGTAATCCATTTGTTGTTAGAAAGGATCATGGCTAGCAGCAGAGTGACCGCTCAGCATGTTGTTGGCATGCTTTTTGAGTCGCCTTCTGACGATGATTATGAGACTGATTCTGCATCTGAGGCAGAGGAGGAAGTGAGAGTTTTTGGGAGTGAGTTTTCTGTCCGAGAGGATTCTTCAGTTGAGGAAGCCACTCTCAGAGCAGATGAAGGGCATGTTTTAGAGGAGGACATAGATGTGCCAAGAGTGCAGCAGCATGGGGCTGAAGGGTTTCCTATTAGAAGACCCGACACCTGGATTGCCCCAAACATGGAGCAGCCACAGTTACCTGCATTTACTGGTCTCCCAGGGTGTTGAGTCAATACGGAAAACTTTTTGCCTGTCAATTTCTTTCACTTGTTTATGGACAATGTATTTTTGGAAGAGATTGTGGAGCAGACTAATTTGTATGTGGAGCAATATTTGCGGGACAACGCCACCAGACTTAGGCCTCAGTCTAGAGCTAGTCAGTGGGTTCCCACATATCTGGAAGAGATGAAAAAGTTTTTAGGTTTGACTTTTTGGATGGGGTTGATTAGGAAGCCATCACTGGCTTCTTATTGGTCTACTAGTCCCTTGATGGCACCGGCTATATTTCCTGCAACTATGACTTGTAATCACTATTTGCTTTTTCTTCGTATGCTGCATTTTGTAGACAATGCTTTAGCCTTGCCATGAGATCACCCTGATTCTGACCTTCTTTTTAAGATTAGGCCTGTCCTTGATCATTTTGTAGATCGTTTTTCAGAAGTCTATGTTCTAGGCAAAGAGATAAGTGTGGACAAGTCTTTGGTCCTTTTCAAGGGGTGTTTAGTTTTTAAGCAGTACATTTCTGGTAAGAGGGCACGGTATGGAATTAAATTGTAGATGCTTTCAGAAAGTAGTACAGGATACTTGTATAATTTCCGGGTCTACACTGGTAGGGATTCCAGTATTGACCCTCCTGGTTGTTCGCCCACTTTTGGAGTTAGGAAGAGAATTGTGTGGGAACTTGATAGACGACTGTTTAACAAAGGTCATCATTTTTACATAGATAATTTCTACACTGGAGTGCAGTTGTTCAAGGAGTTGTTTAGAGTGGACACTGTTGCTTGTGGCACAATCCGTTCTAAACGGAAAGGCTATCCAAGGGAACTTGTCTGTAAAAAAAAAAAAAAACTTGAGGGGAAAGTGCAGTGCCTTGTGGAATAATGTGCTGCTAGCTCTGAAATTTTCAGACAGGAGGGCTGTGTACATGTTATCTACCATCCATGATGAGAGTACTTCCCCTGTGACTGTCTGGGGTCAGGTTGCCGAAGTGCGCAAACCTGCGTGCATTTTCGACTACAATAGGCACATGGGTGGTGTTGATAGAGTAGATCAGAGGTTGGAACCTTACACTGCTCTTTGTAAGTCTTACGAGTGGTATAAAAAGTTGGCGCTACATTTATTTCATTTGGCAACTTTTAATGCTTTTATTGTGTTCAAGGATTGTTCACCTGAGTCAAGGATGACATTTGTTAAATTTCACGAGTCAGTGATAGTGAGCCTTATTGTGGTGGAACAGGCAAGAGTTCCTAGAGTAGCAGTTTTGGAGGGTGTGGCTAGATTGAAAGATCGCCACTTTCCAGATCACATTCCTCCCACTCCTAAAGAAGTCTTGCCCACTAAGAAATGTAGAGTATGTGCCCGAAGTATCCGGAGGGAGAGCTGGATGTACTGTCCCGATTAGCCCTTCAAAGCCTGGGCTGTGTGTGGCCGGCTGTTTCAGAGTTACCACACAAAATGTTTTTGGGGGGGAAATACCGTGAGCGTAAACTGCCTATTTTATATTTTCATATGTTCAGTTTCATGGTTGGCATTACTGTCATGTATTTAGTTAGAGCTTTTGTGTTTGTAGTTTTGTACTTATTTTATAATTAGTGGTTTCTTTGTTGTTTATAAACAAAAAAAAGTGATGGCGGTGTGCGTGGGGTGGCACTTGGCTGGCGGTGTGCGTGGGGTGGCGCTTGGCTGGCGGTGTGCGTGGGGTGGCGCTTGGCTGGCGGTGTGCGTGGGGTGACGCTTGGCTGGCGGTGTGCGTGGGGTGGCGCTTGGCTGGGGGTGTGTGGGGGGTGTCGCTTGGCTGACGGTGCCAGCCAAACGGCAGTCCACACACTCCCATCAGCTAGTGTGATTGCTGTATCAGGCATGTGGGCATATGTAAGTGATGGGCCCTTGAGTGGCCCTGTCTGTCCATGCGAGTGTTGTAATGTGTGGGCCCGTGGCTGACGGCGTCAATGGTCTTGTGCATGTCCTGTATGAAAGGTGTGTGAATGGACTGTAAAACGGTTGGTGCCAGACGCGGCTTTACAGCTCACGAGCTGTGAGTCATTAGTTCAGTTTTTTGTCCTTTCAGTTATTAACAGTGCATTTCACTTTTGTGAAATTTCTTGTTAATAACATTTGATCTAGTGAACCATCACTCACCCTCGTGCCAAATCCAACCAGTATGTGTGGTCAAAATTACAACACCTGCTCCGCTGTAATCCGGCGTGAAGCATGCCACCAACTTGGTTGGTGGGTGAAGGGTCTTTTTCATATAACCCGAGTGTGTTTCTTTTCACAATTTTAGTGTTTGGCACATCACAGATGTACGTGAACACATCAAAATGATATATTACAAAACTACCTGTGTTTGAGTGGGAGGGGGCACCTATGTTTTTGGTCCTGGGTGCGGCCTTCATCTAGGGAATCCTACCAAACTGACATTATTTTAAACTAGACACCCCAAGGAGTCCAGGGAGGTGTGGCTTGCGTGGATCCCCCAACATTTTCTTACCCAGACTCCTCTGCAAACCTCAAAAGTTGCTTAAAAAAAGCATATTTTCCTGACTTTTCTTTGTAGGATCACTGCTCCAGCACAAAATTCCTACACCGAAGGGTTCCCCTCAGTCTCCCAAGTAAAATGACACCTCACTTGTGTTGGTCGCCAAAGCAGAGCCAGCCTAAAGATGTATAAAAGATAAATATGTGCTTAGCCACTCGCTGTGCTATCCCCTCAATCTCTATGGGGTTTTGGCCTTTTTCTCTTGCAGGCACGTGGTCCACCCACACAAGTGAGGTATCATTTTTATCGGGAGACTTGGGGGAACGCTGTGTGGAAGGAAATTTGTGGCTCCTCTCAGATTCCAGAACCTTCTATCACCAAAATGTGAGGAAAAGTGTTTTTGTAGCCAAATTGTGAGGTTTGCAAAGGATTCTGGGGAACAGAACCTGGTGAGAGCCCCACAAGTCACCCCACCTTGGATTTCCCTAGGTCTCTAGTTTTAAAAAAATGCACAGGTTTGTGGGTTTCCCTAAGTGCCGGCTGAGCTACAGGCCAAAATCCACAGGTAGGCACTTTGCAAAAAACACCTGTTTTCTGTTCACCTGTTCACATGTGATGTGTCCACGTTGTGTTTTGGGGCATTTCCTGTCACGGGCACTAGGCCTACCCACAAAAGTGAGGTATAATTTTTATCGGGAGACTTGGGGGAACATAGAATAACAAAACAAGTGTTATTGCCCCTTGTCTTTCTCTACATTTTTTCCTTCCAAATATAAGACAGTGTGTAAAAGACATCTAATTGAGAAATGCCTTGTAATTCACATATTAGTATGGGCACCCTGGAATTCAGAGATGTGCAAATAACCACTGCTCCACAACACCTTATCTTGTGCCCATTTTGGAACTACAAAGGTTTTCTTGATACCTATTTTTCACTCTTTATATTTCAGCAAATGAATTGCTGTATACCCGGTATAGAATGAAAACCCACTGCAAGGTGCAGCTCATTTATTGGCTCTGTGTAAGGAAATGCCTCCTTGGCATGGTTGCCCCCTGACTTTTTGCCTTTGCTGATGCTATGTTTACAATTGAAAGTGTGCTGAGGCCTGCTAACCAGGCCCCAGCACCAGTGTTCTTTCCCTAACCTGTACTTTTGTATCCACAATTGGCAGACCCTGGCATCCAGATAAGTCCCTTGTAACTGGTACTTCTAGTACCAAGGGCCCTGATGTCAAGGAAGGTCTCTAAGGGCTGCAGCATGTCTTATGCCACCCTGGAGACCTCTCACTCAGCACAGACACACTGCTTGCCAGCTTGTGTGTGCTAGTGAGGACAAAACGAGTAAGTCGACATGGCACTCCCCTCAGGGTGCCATGCCAGCCTCTCACTGCCTATGCAGTATAGGTAAGACACCCCTCTAGCAGGCCTTACAGCCCTAAGGCAGGGTGCACTATACCATAGGTGAGGGTACCAGTGCATGAGCATGGTACCCCTACAGTGTCTAAACAAAACCTTAGACATTGTAAGTGCAGGGTAGCCATAAGAGTATATGGTCTGGGAGTCTGTCAAACACGAACTCCACAGCACCATAATGGCTACACTGAAAACTGGGAAGTTTGGTATCAAACTTCTCAGCACAATAAATGCACACTGATGCCAGTGTACATTTTATTGCAAAATACACCCCAGAGGGCACCTTAGAGGTGCCCCCTGAAACTTAACCGACTGCCTGTGTAGGCTGACTAGTTCCAGCAGCCTGCCACACCAGAGACATGTTGCTGGCCCCATGGGGAGAGTGCCTTTGTCACTCTGAGGCCAGTAACAAAGCCTGCACTGGGTGGAGATGCTAACACCTCCCCCAGGCAGGAGCTGTGACACCTGGCGGTGAGCCTCAAAGGCTCACCCCTTTGTCCCAGCCCAGCAGGGCACTCCAGCTTAGTGGAGTTGCCCGCCCCCTCCGGCCACGGCCCCCACTTTTGGCGGCAAGGCTGGAGGGAACAAAGAAAGCAACAAGGAGGAGTCACTGGCCAGTCAGGACAGCCCCTAAGGTGTCCTGAGCTGAGGTGACTCTGACTTTTAGAAATCCTCCATCTTGCAGATGGAGGATTCCCCCAATAGGGTTAGGATTGTGACCCCCTCCCCTTGGGAGGAGGCACAAAGAGGGTGTACCCACCCTCAGGGCTAGTAGCCATTGGCTACTAACCCCCCAGACCTAAACACGCCCTTAAATTTAGTATTTAAGGGCTACCCTGAACCCTAGAAAATTAGATTCCTGCAACTACAAGAAGAAGGACTGCCTAGCTGAAAACCCCTGCAGAGGAAGACCAGAAGACGACAACTGCCTTGGCTCCAGAAACTCACCGGCCTGTCTCCTGCCTTCCAAAGATCCTGCTCCAGCGACGCCTTCCAAAGGGACCAGCGACCTCGACATCCTCTGAGGACTGCCCCTGCTTCGAAAAGACAAGAAACTCCCGAGGACAGCGGACCTGCTCCAAGAAAGGCTGCAACTTTGTTTCCAGCAGCCTTGAAAGAACCCTGCAAGCTCCCCGCAAGAAGCGTGAGACTTGCAACACTGCACCCGGCGACCCCGACTCGGCTGGTGGAGATCCAACACCTCAGGAGGGACCCCAGGACTACTCTGATACTGTGAGTACCAAAACCTGTCCCCCCTGAGCCCCCACAGCGCCGCCTGCAGAGGGAATCCCGAGGCTTCCCCTGACCGCGACTCTTTGAATCCTAAGTCCCGACGCCTGGGAGAGACCCTGCACCCGCAGCCCCCAGGACCTGAAGGACCGGACTTTCACTGGAGAAGTGACCCCCAGGAGTCCCTCTCCCTTGCCCAAGTGGAGGTTTCCCAGAGGAACCCCCCCCCTTGCCTGCCTGCAGCGCTGAAGAGATCCCGAGATCTCTCATAGACTAACATTGCGAACCCGACGCCTGTTTCTACACTGCACCCGGCCGCCCCCGCGCTGCTGAGGGTGAAATTTCTGTGTGGGCTTGTGTCCCCCCCGGTGCCCTACAAAACCCCTCTGGTCTGCCCTCCGAAGACGCAGGTACTTACCTGCAAGCAGACCGGAACCGGGGCACCCCCTTCACTCCATTCTAGCCTATGTGTTTTGGGCACCACTTTGAACTCTGCACCTGACCGGCCCTGAGCTGCTGGTGTGGTAACTTTGGGGTTGCTCTGAACCCCCAACGGTGGGCTACCTTGGACCAAGAACTGAACCCTGTAAGTGTCCTACTTACCTGGTAAAACTAACAAAAACTTACCTCCCCCAGGAACTGTGAAAATTGCACTGTGTCCACTTTTAAAACAGCTATTTGTCAATAACTTGAAAAGTATACATGCAATTTTTATGATTTAAAGTTCCTAATGTACTTACCTGCAATACCTTTCAAACAAGATATTACATGCTAAATTTGAACCTGTGGTTCTTAAAATAAACTAAGAAAAGATATTTTTCTATACAAAACCTAATGGCTGGATTTGTCTCTGAGTGTGTGTACCTCATTTATTGCCTATGTGTATGTACAACAAATGCTTAACACTACTCCTTGGATAAGCCTACTGCTCGACCACACTACCACAAAATAGAGCATTAGTATTATCTATTTTTACCACTATTTTACCTCTAAGGGGAACCCTTGGACTCTGTGCATGCTATTCCTTACTTTGAAATAGCACATACAGAGCCAACTTCCTACATTGGTGGATCAGCGGTGGGGTACAAGACTTTGCATTTGCTGGACTACTCAGCCAATACCTGATCACACGACAAATTCCAAAATTGTCATTAGAAATTGATTTTTTGCAATTTGAAAAGTTTTCTAAATTCTTAAAAGACCTGCTAGGGCCTTGTGTTAGATCCTGTTTAGCATTTCTTTTAGAGTTTAAAAGTTTGTAAAAGTTTGAATTAGATTCTAGAACCAGTTGTAGATTCTTAAAAAGTATTCCAACTTTTAGAAGCAAAATGTCTAGCACAGATGTGACTGTGGTGGAACTCGACACCACACCTTACCTCCATCTTAAGATGAGGGAGCTAAGGTCACTCTGTAAAATAAAGAAAATAACAATGGGCCCCAAACCTACCAAAATACAGCTCCAGGAGCTTTTGGCAGAGTTTGAAAAGGCCAACCCCTCTGAGGGTGGCAACTCAGAGGAAGAGGATAGTGACTTGGAGGACAATTCCCCCCTACCAGTCCTATCTAGGGAGAACAGGGTCCCTCAAACCCTGACTCCAAAAATAATAGTCAGAGATGCTGGTTCCCTCACAGGAGAGACCAACACCTCTGAAATCACTGAGGATAACCCCAGTGAAGAGGACATCCAGTTAGCCAGGATGGCCAAAAGATTGGCTTTGGAAAGACAGATCCTAGCCATAGAGAGGGAAAGACAAGAGATGGGCCTAGGACCCATCAATGGTGGCAGCAACATAAATAGGGTCAGAGATTCTCCTGACATGTTGAAAATCCCTAAAGGGATTGTAACTAAATACGAAGATGGTGATGACATCACCAAATGGTTCACAGCTTTTGAGAGGGCTTGTGTAACCAGAAAAGTGAACAGATCTCACTGGGGTGCTCTCCTTTGGGAAATGTTCACAGGAAAGTGTAGGGATAGACTCCTCACACTCTCTGGACAAGATGCAGAATCTTATGACCTCATGAAGGGTACCCTGATTGAGGGCTTTGGATTCTCCACTGAGGAGTATCGGATTAGATTCAGGGGGGCTCAAAAATCCTCGAGCCAGACCTGGGTTGACTTTGTAGACTACTCAGTGAAAACACTAGATGGTTGGATTCAAGGCAGTGGTGTAAGTAATTATGATGGGCTGTACAATTTATTTGTGAAAGAACACCTGTTAAGTAATTGTTTCAATGATAAACTGCATCAGCATCTGGTAGACCTAGGACCAATTTCTCCCCAAGAATTGGGAAAGAAGGCGGACCATTGGGTCAAGACAAGGGTGTCCAAGACTTCAACAGGGGGTGACCAAAAGAAAGGGGTCACAAAGACTCCCCAGGGGAAGGGTGATGAGACAACCAAAACTAAAAATAGTAAAGAGTCTTCTACAGGCCCCCAAAAACCTGCACAGGAGGGTGGGCCCAGAGCCTCTTCACAAAACAATGGGTACAAGGGTAAAAACTTTGATCCCAAAAAGGCCTGGTGTCATAGCTGTAAACAGCATGGACACCAAACTGGAGACAAGGCCTGTCCCAAGAAAGGTTCCACTCCAAACTCCCATCCAGGTAACACTGGTATGGCTAGTCTCCAAGTGGGATCAACAGTGTGCCCAGAGCAAATCAGGGTCCACACTGAAGCTACTCTAGTTTCTGAGGGTGGGGTGGATTTAGCCACACTAGCTGTCTGGCCGCCTAACATGCAAAAATACAGACAGCAACTCTTAATTAATGGGACTAGAATAGAGGGCCTGAGGGATACAGGTGCCAGTGTCACCATGGTGACAGAGAAACTGGTTTCCCCTGGCCAATACCTGACTGGAAAAACTTACACAGTCACCAACGCTGACAATCAGAGAAAAGTACATCCCATGGCAATGGTTACTTTAGAATGGGGAGGGGTCAATGGCCTGAAACAGGTGGTGGTCTCCTCAAATATCCCAGTGGACTGTCTGCTTGGAAATGACCTGGAGTCCTCAGCATGGGCTGAGGTAGAACTAAAAACCCATGCAGCAATGCTGGGTATCCCTGAACTGGTGTGTGTGAAAACAAGAGCACAATGCAAGGCACAGGGTGAACAAGTAGAGCTGGAGTCTGGAAGAATGGCCCAGCCTACCAAGAGAACAGGAAAGTCAGTTGGGAAACCAACTGCAACACAGCAAAAGAAAGGGAACCTCTCTTCTCAGGAAGAAGTTCTGCCCTCTGAGGGAACTGAGCCTTTGGGGCTTGAACCTTATCAGGTTGAGCTCTTAGGCCCAGGGGGACCCTCAAGGGAGGAGCTGTGTAAGGGACAAGAAACCTGTCCCTCTCTTGAAGGCCTTAGGCAGCAAGCTGCTGAAGAGTCCAAGGGCAAGAAAAATGGAACACATAGGGTCTATTGGGAAGATGGACTCCTGTACACTGAGGCCAGAGACCCCAAACCTGGTGCCACTAGGAGAGTGGTAGTGCCTCAGCTGTTCAGAGAGTTCATCCTAACATTGGCCCATGACATTCCCCTTGCTGGACATTTGGGACAAACCAAGACGTGGGAGAGGTTAGTCAACCACTTCTACTGGCCCAATATGTCCAACATGGTTAAGGAGTTTTGCCTCTCCTGCCCCACCTGTCAAGCCAGTGGTAAGA
Source organism: Pleurodeles waltl (assembly GCF_031143425.1). Classification (NCBI taxonomy): domain Eukaryota; kingdom Metazoa; phylum Chordata; class Amphibia; order Caudata; family Salamandridae; genus Pleurodeles; species Pleurodeles waltl. The sequence goes on along the minus strand of NC_090444.1, from coordinate 865,714,996 downwards.
CAGGTGGGCACCCAAAGGCCCCCCTCATTCCACTTCCAGTGGTGGGGGTCCCCTTTGAAAGAGTGGGTGTGGACATAGTTGGTCCACTGGAACCTCCCACAGCCTCAGGAAATATGTATATCCTGGTAGTAGTGGATCATGCTACCAGGTATCCTGAAGCTATTCCCCTTAGGTCGACTACTGCCCCTGCAGTAGCCAAGGCCCTCATTGGTATCTTTACCAGAGTGGGTTTCCCTAAGGAGGTGGTGTCTGACAGAGGTACCAACTTCATGTCAGCATACCTGAAACATATGTGGAATGAGTGTGGAGTGACTTATACATTCACTACACCTTACCATCCACAAACTAATGGCTTAGTTGAGAGATTCAACAAGACATTAAAGGGCATGATCATGGGGCTCCCAGAAAAACTCAAAAGGAGATGGGATGTCCTCTTGCCATGTCTGCTTTTCGCTTACAGAGAGGTGCCACAGAAGGGAGTAGGATTCTCACCCTTTGAACTTCTGTTTGGTCATCCTGTAAGGGGACCACTTGCTCTTGTTTAAAGAAGGCTGGGAGAGACCTCTCCATGAGCCTAAACAAGACATAGTGGACTATGTACTTGGCCTTCGCTCTAGAATGGCAGAGTACATGGAAAAGGCAACCAAAAACCTTGAGGCCAGCCAACAGCTCCAGAAGTTTTGGTATGACCAAAAGGCTGCACTGGTTGAGTTCCAACCAGGGCAGAAAGTCTGGGTTCTGGAGCCTGTGGCTCCCAGGGCACTCCAGGACAAATGGAGTGGCCCTTACCCAGTACTAGAAAGGAAGAGTCAGGTCACCTACCTGGTGGACCTGGGCACAAGCAGGAGCCCCAAGAGGGTGATCCATGTGAACCGCCTTAAGCTCTTCCATGACAGGGCTGATGTGAATCTGTTGATGGTAACAGATGAGGATCAGGAGGCAGAGAGCGAACCTCTCCCTGATCTTCTGTCATCAGACCCAAAAGATGGCACAGTAGATTGAGTGATCTACTCAGACACCCTCTCTGGCCAACAGCAAGCTGATTGTAGGAGAGTCCTACAACAGTTTCCTGAACTCTTCTCCTTAACCCCTGGTCAGACACACCTGTGTACCCATGATGTGGACACAGGAGACAGCATGCCTGTCAAGAACAAAATCTTTAGACAATCTGACCATGTTAAGGAAAGCATCAAGGTAGAAGTCCACAAGATGCTGGAATTGGGAGTAATTGAGCGCTCTGACAGCCCCTGGGCTAGCCCAGTGGTCTTAGTCCCCAAACCTCACACCAAAGATGGAAAGAAAGAGATGAGGTTTTGTGTGGACTACAGAGGGCTCAATTCTGTCACCAAGACAGATGCTCATCCAATTCCAAGAGCTGATGAGCTCATAGATAAATTAGGTGCTGCCAAATTCTTAAGTACCTTTGACTTGACAGCAGGGTACTGGCAAATAAAAATGGCACCTGGAGCAAAAGAGAAAACAGCATTCTCCACACCTGATGGGCATTATCAGTTTACTGTTATGCCCTTTGGTTTAAAGAATGCCCCTGCCACCTTCCAAAGGTTGGTGAATCAAGTCCTTGCTGGCTTGGAGTCCTTTAGCACAGCTTATCTTGATGATATTGCTGTCTTTAGCTCCACCTGGCAGGATCACCTGGTCCACCTGAAGAAGGTTTTGAAGGCTCTGCAATCTGCAGGCCTCTCTATCAAGGCATCCAAATGCCAGATAGGGCAGGGAACTGTGGTTTACTTGGGACACCTTGTAGGTGGAGGCCAAGTTCAGCCACTCCAACCCAAGATCCAGACTATTCTGGACTGGGTAGCTCCAAAAACCCAGACTCAAGTCAGGGCATTCCTTGGCTTGACTGGGTATTACAGGAGGTTTGTGAAGGGATATGGATCCATTGTGACAGCCCTCACTGAACTCACCTCCAAGAAAATGCCCAAGAAAGTGAACTGGACTGTGGAATGCCAACAGGCCTTTGACACCCTGAAACAAGCAATGTGCTCAGCACCAGTTCTAAAAGCTCCAGATTATTCTAAGCAGTTCATTGTGCAGACTGATGCCTCTGAACATGGGATAGGGGCAGTTTTGTCCCAAACAAATGATGATGGCCTTGACCAGCCTGTTGCTTTCATTAGCAGGAGGTTACTCCCCAGGGAGCAGCGTTGGAGTGCCATTGAGAGGGAGGCCTTTGCTGTGGTTTGGTCCCTGAAGAAGCTGAGACCATACCTCTTTGGGACTCACTTCCTAGTTCAAACTGACCACAGACCTCTCAAATGGCTGATGCAAATGAAAGGTGAAAATCCTAAACTGTTGAGGTGGTCCATCTCCCTACAGGGAATGGACTTTATAGTGGAACACAGACCTGGGACTGCCCATGCCACTGCAGATGGCCTTTCCGGGTTCTTCCACTTAGAAAATGAAGACTCTCTTGGGAAAGGTTAGTCTCATCCTCTTTCGTTTGGGGGGGGGTTGTGTAAGGAAATGCCTCCTTGGCATGGTTGCCCCCTGACTTTTTGCCTTTGCTGATGCTATGTTTACAATTGAAAGTGTGCTGAGGCCTGCTAACCAGGCCCCAGCACCAGTGTTCTTTCCCTAACCTGTACTTTTGTATCCACAATTGGCAGACCCTGGCATCCAGATAAGTCCCTTGTAACTGGTACTTCTAGTACCAAGGGCCCTGATGCCAAGGAAGGTCTCTAAGGGCTGCAGCATGTCTTATGCCACCCTGGAGACCTCTCACTCAGCACAGACACACTGCTTGCCAGCTTGTGTGTGCTAGTGAGGACAAAACGAGTAAGTCGACATGGCACTCCCCTCAGGGTGCCATGCCAGCCTCTCACTGCCTATGCAGTATAGGTAAGACACCCCTCTAGCAGGCCTTACAGCCCTAAGGCAGGGTGCACTATACCATAGGTGAGGGTACCAGTGCATGAGCATGGTACCCCTACAGTGTCTAAACAAAACCTTAGACATTGTAAGTGCAGGGTAGCCATAAGAGTATATGGTCTGGGAGTCTGTCAAACACGAACTCCACAGCACCATAATGGCTACACTGAAAACTGGGAAGTTTGGTATCAAACTTCTCAGCACAATAAATGCACACTGATGCCAGTGTACATTTTATTGCAAAATACACCCCAGAGGGCACCTTAGAGGTGCCCCCTGAAACTTAACCGACTGTCTGTGTAGGCTGACTAGTTCCAGCAGCCTGCCACACCAGAGACATGTTGCTGGCCCCATGGGGAGAGTGCCTTTGTCACTCTGAGGCCAGTAACAAAGCCTGCACTGGGTGGAGATGCTAACACCTCCCCCAGGCAGGAGCTGTGACACCTGGCGGTGAGCCTCAAAGGCTCACCCCTTTGTCCCAGCCCAGCAGGGCACTCCAGCTTAGTGGAGTTGCCCGCCCCCTCCGGCCACGGCCCCCACTTTTGGCGGCAAGGCTGGAGGGAACAAAGAAAGCAACAAGGAGGAGTCACTGGCCAGTCAGGACAGCCCCTAAGGTGTCCTGAGCTGAGGTGACTCTGACTTTTAGAAATCCTCCATCTTGCAGATGGAGGATTCCCCCAATAGGGTTAGGATTGTGACCCCCTCCCCTTGGGAGGAGGCACAAAGAGGGTGTACCCACCCTCAGGGCTAGTAGCCATTGGCTACTAACCCCCCAGACCTAAACACGCCCTTAAATTTAGTATTTAAGGGCTACCCTGAACCCTAGAAAATTAGATTCCTGCAACTACAAGAAGAAGGACTGCCTAGCTGAAAACCCCTGCAGAGGAAGACCAGAAGACGACAACTGCCTTGGCTCCAGAAACTCACCGGCCTGTCTCCTGCCTTCCAAAGATCCTGCTCCAGCGACGCCTTCCAAAGGGACCAGCGACCTCGACATCCTCTGAGGACTGCCCCTGCTTCGAAAAGACAAGAAACTCCCGAGGACAGCGGACCTGCTCCAAGAAAGGCTGCAACTTTGTTTCCAGCAGCCTTGAAAGAACCCTGCAAGCTCCCCGCAAGAAGCGTGAGACTTGCAACACTGCACCCGGCGACCCCGACTCGGCTGGTGGAGATCCAACACCTCAGGAGGGACCCCAGGACTACTCTGATACTGTGAGTACCAAAACCTGTCCCCCCTGAGCCCCCACAGCGCCGCCTGCAGAGGGAATCCCGAGGCTTCCCCTGACCGCGACTCTTTGAATCCTAAGTCCCGACGCCTGGGAGAGACCCTGCACCCGCAGCCCCCAGGACCTGAAGGACCGGACTTTCACTGGAGAAGTGACCCCCAGGAGTCCCTCTCCCTTGCCCAAGTGGAGGTTTCCCCGAGGAACCCCCCCCTTGCCTGCCTGCAGCGCTGAAGAGATCCCGAGATCTCTCATAGACTAACATTGCGAACCCGACGCCTGTTTCTACACTGCACCCGGCCGCCCCGCGCTGCTGAGGGTGAAATTTCTGTGTGGGCTTGTGTCCCCCCCGGTGCCCTACAAAACCCCTCTGGTCTGCCCTCCGAAGACGCGGGTACTTACCTGCAAGCAGACCGGAACCGGGGCACCCCCTTCACTCCATTCTAGCCTATGTGTTTTGGGCACCACTTTGAACTCTGCACCTGACCGGCCCTGAGCTGCTGGTGTGGTAACTTTGGGGTTGCTCTGAACCCCCAACGGTGGGCTACCTTGGACCAAGAACTGAACCCTGTAAGTGTCCTACTTACCTGGTAAAACTAACAAAAACTTACCTCCCCCAGGAACTGTGAAAATTGCACTGTCCACTTTTAAAACAGCTATTTGTCAATAACTTGAAAAGTATACATGCAATTTTTATGATTTAAAGTTCCTAATGTACTTACCTGCAATACCTTTCAAACAAGATATTACATGCTAAATTTGAACCTGTGGTTCTTAAAATAAACTAAGAAAATATATTTTTCTATACAAAACCTATTGGCTGGATTTGTCTCTGAGTGTGTGTACCTCATTTATTGCCTATGTGTATGTACAACAAATGCTTAACAATACTCCTTGGATAAGCCTACTGCTCGACCACACTACCACAAAATAGAGCATTAGTATTATCTATTTTTACCACTATTTTACCTCTAAGGGGAACCCTTGGACTCTGTGCATGCTATTCCTTACTTTGAAATAGCACATACAGAGCCAACTTCCTACACTCTGGGTACCTACCGTTCTTAATAAACCTACAAGCCCTATATATCCCCACAACCAGAAGAGTCCAGCAGACGTAACGGTATATTGCTTTATAAAATCTGACATCGCAGGAAAAAGTTAGAGTAAAACGTAGAGAAAAATGGCTGTTTTTTTCACCTCAATTTCAATATGTTTATATTTCAGTTGTTGTTTTCAGTAGGAAACCTTTGTAGGATCTACACAAATTACCCATTGCTGAATTCAGAATTTTGTCTACTTTCTAGAAATGTTTAGGTATCTGGGATCCAGCATTGTTTTCACACCCATTTCTGTCACTGACTGGAAGGAGGCTGAAAGCACAAAAAATCGTAAAAATGGGGTATGTCCCTGTAAAATGCCAAATTGTGTTGAAAAATGGGGTTTTCTGATACAAGTCTGCCTGTTCCTGAAAGCTGGGAAGCTGGTGATTTTAGCACCACAAACCCTTTGTTGATGCCATTTTCAAGGAAAAAACCACAAGCCTTCTTCTGCAGCCCTTTTTTCCCATTTTTTTGAAGCAAACAAAATTTTCGCTGTATTTTGGCAAATTTCTGGGTCTCCTTCAGGGGAACCTACAAAGTCTGGGTACCTCTAGGATCCCTATGATGTTGGAAAAAAGGCCGCAAATTTGGCGTGGGTAGCTTATGTGGACAAAAAGTTATGAGGGCCTAAGCGCGCCCTGCTCCAAACAAAAAAGAGGCCTGGCAACTGAGTGGTAAAAGGGGTTAATCACTATCAAATGGAGGTTGATACATAGTTCCAAGGTACCAACCTAGGGTCTAAATCCCAGTTGTGTCTCGGTGAGTATTTGATTATCATTTGCCCAGGTCCCTAGCCTTTCTAAAAGTATTCTCCCTACTAATTTAACTGAGGAGTCCAAAAGGGAGATTGGTCTATAACATTTACGATCTCCTGTTTCCCTTTTTAAAAATGGGAACAATTATACTTTCAGTCCAAGAGCTTAATATGTAACCTTTCGCAGCTGCCATATATACTTGGGTCAAAATAGGACCATACAAGTCAATATTTGACTTAAAACCATCTACTGGGATCCCTATCTGGGCCGGGTGCCTTACCTTTTGAACATTTCTCGAGAGCAACTCTTACTTCATCAAGATTAATAGCATTTAAAAAGGTTGGCCTAATCTCAATTATTTCTACATTTGAGAAGGTCAAAGCCAAATTATCTGGATTAAAAATCCTACCATAATTGGTAAGCCAATCGGGTGATTGCATGTGTGTTGCTATTTCGGGGATATTTATATCTCTCAGGAATGGCTGATTTATAGTTTTCTAGAATAGGGTATTATTTCTTAATGTAGCTGCTTGTTCTAGATCTTCCCATGCCTTAACCCTCAATTGGGCTTTCCTTTTCTCCAATGCAAGTTTATAATTAGAACATTTAATGATGACTTCTTCCTTATTTCTAGGGTGGGTTTTAATGCTCACTGAAGTTCTTGACTAGCTTGTGAACAGTTAGGATCAAACCAACCCTGTTTTTTCCCTATAGCTCTACATCTCAATTTTAAACTTCCTGATAAGGCTTTACTAAGCTTATGAAAAGCCAATAGAATTTTCTGTGGGCACTGGTTCAATTCAGTGTATACTATAATTATAATTTCCTTAACAATTTACCTCATCAGATCTTCTTCATTTATGCCTGCCCACCTTAAACTAATTCAATTTCTTCCTTCTATTTCTTAGTTTGTTGTTAACTGTTCACCTGGTTTATAGAATACTCCTAAATTGAATACTATAAGCAAAGCGCAGTGGTCACTAAAGAAAGTAGGCACAATCTTAAGTCAATCAAACATGATGTAGTGAATCCTAGTTCGTTTTAATGGGATAGCAGGAGTTAGCTTAGCCTATGGCTTACAGACTCCTTCCCCCGTCACCTAGTAACTTTTAACATACTTAGCTTGCTCTGTCTTAGCCCATTTAATTATTTAATTCTTCTAAGATGGCTTCCTTGTTTATAGTTAGGCCACTTGTTATGCTTTGCATTATCAGTGTCACTGCGCTAAGGCGTCAAGATCAAGCAACAAAGACAAACACATAGTAGGTGTTCACCCTTAGGGATTTTCCCTCTCTATACTTTCGAAGGATTGTTTATATTAATTGCCGTCCCAAGCATGTCTGTTATCTATTGTTTGGGAACACACCTACGTCAGGGGTCCTTGTAGAGCTGTATAAATACATCGCATTTTAGACAGATAATCAGAGGGATTCCGACCAGAGGGCATCACCACCATCACTGATATTGATGCTGCACATCATCTTGACGCTGATCCAGTCTTCGTTTCCCTGCGGAGTCTGAGATAGAGACCTAATTTCAAGGTAATGAGGGTTGGGGGCTCCTCTCATGGACATGGCATTGGCAGATTAGGTTTAGCAAACCCAGCTCTCCTTTAGGTAATAGGCTAGGCCTCTCACAATAGGGTATTAGGGCATATTACATCTTATATGTCTTTCTTATGCATTGCAAGATGGTGGGGGTCTTTGTAATAATGACTCTCGTCTTTACATTTCTGTTCCTTGCATTATTCATTATCCTAATCATTGCAGCCCATGCAACATACTGCAAATTGCAGTTATTTTAAATAAAAACTATTGAAACTTTACTGCATCTTTGTCATTGCCTGTGTTTGTATGAGACATGATATTTCTGTGAGAAAGGGGTAATTTCCGTTTAACCACAACACTCCCTAAGATGTCTTATTCTTGAGTCCATGCGTAAAGGCTGCCACAAATCACCTTTTACTATTGTGTTTCTGGTGAGGTGCTGTTAGTGAGCCAGTAAGGTTGGGACAACAGTTGCGACTTGTTGTAGGATAGGCATAGTCGCCTACAAACAAAGGTACTGTCATCCTTTAACTAGCAGCCTTGCCTGGAGCAAGAGTCAAAACTACGACATGGCGCCACCAACGATGGTGTTTAGGCACTAATTTACGGATACCCCCGACTATCACTGTCTCACAGACAACAGGTACCCTAAGTACCATTATACGGAGACATCTGTGATCTTTGGGAAAATCCTCGTCAGCTGAACAGGTAACACCTGATTAAGCTGTATGTTGTTCGAGCTCGAACTCATAAAAGGACTTATACTCCCCATTTTGGTGTTCCGTTTTTTTAAACAAAAATGGCTGCTGCCGTAGACATTCCTGAAAATGCTAGACAAGCACTAACACATCATTTATTAATGCATGGCCTTACAGATGAGGGCGGGTATGTTACTCTTATAATAGAAGCTAACAAGGCATACCAAACAAACATTTTACTGTTGGGTCACCTTTCCTGAGGTAGACCAAAGAACACATACATTCCACACATATGAAATTGCAAACGTACCTTTACGGTACCGAGCATACCAGTATCATGAAATATCGCTCACATACCAAGAGCATCAGAACTGGTTTGAAGGCGCCCTACTACATGTACTAAAAAGAGTGAGGTTAGGCCCCTTAAGTAATGACGGACCTACATAGCCTATGTTTGCCACATACACACCTCACCCAGGCATACAGAATATGCCAATAGCAGATCTGCGAGATTTATATAATGAATTGGTGACATTATGTAGACGATTAGTTCAGTTTGTAATGCGAACATTGAACACAACACCAGTGCCTCCAGCACCTGGTAGTTATCAATTGGCTACTGGGATTAATCCACAAACAGTGCATACTATTATGGGTAAGGTGCCCGCGGAACGGGAAAAAATACTGTTCTGGATTGCCCAGAAAACTAATCAGCTGGAAGCTGTGTTTCCCCATACGGGACCACAGGAAAAACATAGACTGCTCACTATGTGCTTGCCCTTTGGAATGGTTCCCTTGGTGGATGACTGTGCCACATGGGGTACAGTCTTCGCTGCCATATATACTACCACACATGGTACCCAGACACTAGCCAATTTACCGGAAGTGTTAAAACAAATACAAAATGAGCACAGGGCTTTAACAGCCTTGGATTTGGGGATGAAATTAATGCGTAACTTTGATGCGTTTTCCTCAGTAATACTCAGTAACATTAAAGGGGAAGCGGTAGCAATGGCAATACACCAGCATCTCCGGGAAACTCGACACCAGGAACAAGAGATAGCTACCGAAAATTATTTCCGATACCTATACTAGTATAGGGCGGGATAGTTTTGGAGCCAAACCAAAGAAATTGGAGTTACAAGGTACCACCCATAAGGAGGGTACAAAGCAGGCACAAGAGGGCCCTAAGAAGCGCTGGGACAAACAAAAAGATTTCAAAGATAGGAGAAATGAGAGAGAGCTGATTCTCCACACCCAGAGAACTCTGAAAGGAGAGACAATCTCAGAAATAGGGAGAACATTAAAACTCCAGACAGATATACTGATTCACGTCCCTCTTGTTCCTTTCAGGACGCACCGGATAGACTTAGCGAGAGAGAGGGCTGTCCAGATTGACGTCCTGAATACATGAAAGAAAAGAAGGACTCGCAGCAGTCTACCATTAAAAAAGAAGAAGACTCCTCAGCAAAAGCCACAGTTTAAAAAGAAGAAGGTGGCAGCACTGACAGCTAAAAATGGCAGTATACTTGAGAACACTGTTGAGGAACAAGACGTGGGCAGTGACTCTGTTAGACAGCGCAGCAGAGGTCACGATATGTCGCCAGAGTCTGAAAGATCATATGGATGCGACAGCAACTAGCGATTTCATCGCAGTTGAAACAGCAGACGGCCACGTTCTCACCCCGATAGTTTATGATTTAAAAATTCAGATAGAGGGAGACGTGGAGCACACTATGCTATACAAAATTCACACAGCACAGCACTAATAAACAATACAGTGCGTAAAAAATATAAAACAACATTAGACATATCTAATGGCTTTTTCTGCCAGAATTTAGCACATCAAAGTCTGGACCTGTGTGCATTCTCATTTGTCGTTTACCTCAAGGCTATAAAAATAGCCCAGGGCTATTTTCAGCCCGTGTAACATCAATATTACATGATATTGATTCCGAGGCATTATCCTACGTGGATGACATATCTCACAGACAACGTCCTATACATTCATCTTGCAAGGGTTGATCAGATCATTTTGGGATTTGCAGACCTCGGTTACAAAATTCAATTTTAAGAAATGCAAGATCGCCTTTCTCAGCGTATTATTCCTGTGATATGAGCTATCAAACGAGGGAAAGAGCCTGGCCCCGCACTTTCTAGAAAAATGTGCTCAACTGCACCATCCTAACACACTTAAACTACAGTTATTACTAGGTTTCTTTAATTTTGGCAGAACATACATTCCAGATTATGCACAACGTATCAAGCCACTTTATGACCTGGTTCAGCCCAATTTTTCTGGCAGACACTGGACGGTTGAACACACCTGCATCCTTAGGGAAATGCAACAGGACCTGCTAGAAGCTAAACACTTGCACACACGTGACAATAAAACAAACTTGGTCATCAGAATAATTGCTGGTGCCATTGGATTTACTTATGTCACCTTCAACGAGGGAGACCCAGTACCCATAGCATATAAATCACATTTATACTCCAATGCAGAACAGCATTTTGCACCTACAGAACAAATTCTGACGGCAGTTCAGATGGCCGTCATAAAAGAGCGACCACTTGCCCAGGGGAAACTTATTATTGTTGTCTCCCCAGTGCCGGCCTCAGAGTCTGTCACCAAAGTAAGCATTCCCAATGCTAAAGCATTACATCCACGTTGGATTCAATGGGCAACGTCTCTGACCGCCACTGATGTTGATTACATTTTTGATCCAGAAATTCAGACACAAGAGTTTCTCCAGTATGAACGAGAGTACCCCGCTCCTCTAAATATCTTGTCCCTGGACAGATACCATACTGTCATAAATACTGATGGTTCAGCACAACCGTCTGTAGGTACTAAACATCAATACTCCGCAGCTTGCGCAGCCGTGAGCGGAGTGATGGAAGATGGAGTCTTCTACCCACACAATACCTACACGCAGACCTTAGGGGACTGCACGGCCCAGTTGGCTGAACTTAAAGCTCTTGTTCTAGCGCTCGAACATACTGAGCCAGGATGCCGGACTTTAATAGTCTGTAACTCAATCAATATCAATAAATAACTTTATTTCGGCTAAGAGCCATAAAAGTATCCAATAAACAGCAAACGATAATCATACAGTAAAATTATGAATGGGTCAAATGTAAAGATTCCACATCAAATCAAATCATAAATATTTATAAAGCGCGCTACTCACCAGTGCGGGTCTCAAGGCGCTAGGGGGAAGGGGTTACTGCTGCTCGAAGAGACAGGTCTTGAGTAGTCTCCGGAAAGCGGAGTGGTCCTGGGTGGTCCTGAGGATGGTGGGGAGGGAGTTCCATGTCTTGGCCGCCAGGTAGGAGAAGGACCTCCCACCCGCCGTGGTGCGGCGGATGCGAGGGACGGCGGCGAGAGCAAGGTTGGTGGAGCGAAGAGGACGGGTGGGTGTGTAGAAGCTGAGGCGGCGGTTGAGGTATTTGGGTCCCTTGTTGTGGAGGGATTTGTGTGCGTGGGTGAGGAGTCGGAAGGTGATCCTTTTGTTGACGGGAAGCCAGTGCAGGTGTCTCAGGTGGGCGGAGATGTGGCTGTTGCGGGGTATGTTGAGGATGAGGCGGGCGGAGGCGTTTTGAATTCGTTGCAGACGTTTCTGGAGTTTAGCGGTGGTTCCTGCGTATAGGGTGTTGCCGTAGTCCAGGCGGCTCGTGACCAGGGCGTGGGTCACGGTCTTTCTGGTGTCGGCGGGGATCCAACGGAAGATCTTTCGGAGCATGCGGAGGGTGAGTAAGCAGGAGGATGATACGGCATTGACTTGTTTGGTCATGGTGAGAAGTGGGTCCAAGATGACACCGAGATTGCGTACGTGGTCTGAGGGGGTCGGTGCGGTGCCAAGGGCCGTGGGCCACCAGGAGTCGTCCCAGGCGGTCGGGATGTTTCCGAGGATGAGGACTTCCGTTTTGTCTGAGTTCAGTTTCAGACGGCTGAGTTTCATCCAATCTGCAACGTCTTTCATTCCATCTTGCAGGTTGGTCTTGGCGCTGGTGGGGTCCTTGGTGAGGGAAAGTATCAGTTAAGTGTCGTCGGCGTAGGAGGTGATGATGATGCTGTGTTTGCGTACGATGTCGGCGAGGGGGCTCATATAGACATTGAAGAGTGTCAGGCTGAGCGAGGAGCCTTGTGGGACGCCGCAGATGATCTCGGTGGGGTCTGAGCGAAAAGGTGGGAGGTAGACTCTTTGGGAGCGGTTGGAGAGGAAGGAGGTGATCCAGTCCAGGGCCTGTCCTTGGATCCCGGTGGAGTGGAGGCGGGTTATTAGGGTGCAGTGACAGACGGTGTCGAAGGCAGCCGAGAGGTCGAGGAGGATGAGGGCGACTGTTTCTCCGTTGTCCATCAGGCTTCTGATGTCGCCTGTGACTGAGATGAGGGTGGTTTTTGTGCTGTGATTGGCTCGGAATCCGGACTGAGAGGGGTCGAGTAGGCTGTTGTCTTCAAGGAAGTTGGTAAGTTGCTTGTTGACGGTCTTCTCTATGACTTTGGCAGGGAATGGGAGGAGCGAGATGGGGTGGAAGTTCTTCAGGTCGCTTGGGTCCGCCGTAGGTTTTTTCAGTAGGGCGTTGACTTCAGCGTGTTTCCAGCTCTCGGGGAAGGTAGCAGACGAAAACGAGCTGTTGATGATGGTCTGGAGGTGCGGTGCGATGCTGTCGACGGCTTTGTTGAAGATGAAGTGTGGGCAGGGGTCCGAGGGGGCACCGGAGTGGATGGAGTTCATGGTGGCTTTGGTCTCTTCCGTGTTGATGTGAGTCCAGGCGTTGAGGGTGATGGCTGGGGTTGTAGGTTCTGTGGTGGTTGGCTGGGTCTGGTGTCCGAAGCTGTCGTGTAGGTCGGTGATCTTACGATGGAAGAAGGTGGCAAGGGAGTTGCAGAGGTCTTGTGAGGGCGTGATGGCGATGGCGTTAGGGTTGGAGAGCTCTTTGACGATGTTGAAGAGTTCTCTGCTTTTGTGGCTGTTTTTGTCCAGTCTGTCTGTGAAGAAATTTCTTTTGGCGCCGCGGATCAGTTGGTGGTGTTCGCGGGTAGTGTTCTTGAGGGCAGTCATGTTATCTGTGGTGTGGTCCTTGCGCCAGGCTTTCTCGAGGGTGCACTTGTTTTCTTTGATTCCTTAAGGGTGTCGGTGAACCAGAGAGGTTTTTTGGTGTTGGTCTGTCTTGGGAGGCGTCTGAGGGGACCGAGGTTGTCTGCGCAGTTGGTGATCCAATTCGTGAGGCTGAGGGCTGCGTTGTTGGGGTCGGAGGAGAAGGTGGGTTGATTGTCGTTAAGAGTGGAGAGAAGCTGTTCCTTGGGGATTTTGTTCCACTGTCGACGTGGGATGGGTTGTGTGCGGAGGTGGCGAGTCTCGCGTCGGAAGGTGAAGTGGACACATCTGTGGTCGGTCCAGTGCAACGCTGAAGAGTGGCTGAAGGATACATGGTTGCTGGCGGAGAAAATGGGGTCTAGCGTGTGTACGGCGATGTGGGTGGGGGTGTTCACCAGTTGCTTGAGGAGAAAAGAGAAAAAACTAATATTTCTACTAGGTTAAATTGTTTAAACTCCGGTATTAAAACGATGCAGGGCAGATGTCAAGTTTTAAAATCCTGTAGGCCTGTCTTATCTTAGTTCCACATAGTGGTCTGTTTCTTCCTAAGGTAATTTAAGCTAAAATTAGTTGTTGGTACACATAATTGTAACAACAATTAAAGTTTATTTTTCTTGAACAGGTGAGCCTTCTTGTTTTCGTGCCCATAGTAGTCTTCTTTAGCCTAGAATGATTATGGCTAAACCGGTCAATCAGCAATATTTTCTCTGGTTCTTATGGCCCATGCGCTTTGTAGGTACCTAGCAACAGCAAAAACTACCTTATCACTTGCAAGAATTCGCAAGGATATATTGTGTTTCCTTATCCCCATTAATCTACATAAAGGGATAATCTACTTCTTCCTGGACACCGAATATCTAGGACAAAAAAACATAAAATAGGCGAGTGTTTCTGGTTGCTCAGGGCAGAAGTGACAAAAGCTCGATTTGTAAACCTCCTTGCTCCATCTTCAAGTAAATGTATTAAGTGGCAATATCCTTAGCCTGAATTTAATAAAGAGAGTTTTGACATGGGGGGATTGATGTTGTCCATATAGGCCTCAAACTTGGGGCTACATTTATGGTCCAGGAACTGTAGCGTCCTGCTGCCATGGTCCTTTTTAGTCCAAAGTTGCACCAAAATAAACTCCCAGTAACACCGCCTTATTCGTGCCTTTGCTTCCTTTGTTATATTGCAAGGGTCTCTCCACACCGTCTATTTTGATGAGTTGGCACGTGTCTCTAATGTATTTGAACCAAGGGATTTTTAGCACACCACCATCCGCTAAAAGCTCAGCTACAGCTGCTTGGTAGGAGGACAAGTATTCGGATGTCCAAAGACGGACCCAGTACATAAGAGGTCTTAAGGCAATCTCATTGTGGATCTCATTTAGGGCTAAATCAAATATAACGGGTGTGAGAGGAGTACTCATTGGTAATCGCCAAAAATTACGCAGAAAGCGATTTTCCACCATCGTCAAGCAACTAGAGTTGCAATGCCCCCATAACTGAGCACCATAAGTTGAAGCAGCCACTGCCGCTGCCTTGTATACTGTGATAGAATTGATCTGATATAGAATTCTCCTTCCAAAATATTAGCTATTTTTCTCGCTATCACAGCTGACCTCTGTCGAAGGATCAACAAACTCTTCTCAATCTGAGCCGACCACTGTTGGTCATCCGATAATCTAATCCCCAGATAGTCAAATTGACTAACTCTCTCTACCGGTTGTCCTGCTAGAGTCATTTTCCCCCTAAAAGACTTGTGCGGATTAAAAGCCATAAATTTGGTCTTGGAAGGATTTATCTCTAGGCCCCTCTTGGGGCAAAATTTAGAAAAAGCATTGAGTTCGTTTTGAAGGCCCAATGGGGTTCTTGAGATCAGTAAGGTATCATCTGCAAACATTAAAATAGGGACAGGAATTCCTGCTAACTTTGGGGCGTCATGATTGCAGAGCATCAGCTGGTCAACCGCGCCGTTAATAAAGAGATTGAACAGCGTGGGGATCAGGACACACCCCTGTCTGACCCCCCTGTCAACGGGTATGGCTTCTGTCAGGTCTCCGCCTTGAGACCAGCGTACCTGGGCGTGAGTGCCCTCGTGGAGACACCTGATCAATTTCAGCATCTCATTGTCAAGTTTATAGGTCTCAAGAATGTTCCACAGTAAATCCCTTGGGACCATATCAAACGCAGCTTTTAAGTCGATGAAGGCCACATACATGTGGCCCTTGTTTAGTATCAGATGTTTCCAACAAAGGAGGTTGAACCTAAGTGCCTGGTCAATTGTGCTCACACCTTTCCTAAATCCTGCCTGAAGGTCGGAAAGGATATGCAAGTCCTCTGTCCATGCCTGCAGTCTGATCAAGACTTGCTTGCAAAAAACTTTTTGACTAATGTCGATTTAAACTTATTGGCCTATAGTTGGATGGAAGTTCCCTTGAGCCCTTTTTAAAAACGGGAATTATAATCGCTCCTTGCCATGTGGAAGGGAACCCACCACCTCTCAGAATCTCATTGCTAAGTGTATTTAGAAATAGGGACAAGGTTCTAGGTCGGGACAAATACAAATCGCCTGGGATACCATCTAACCCAGGGGCCTTCCCTATGCGTAGCGTTTGGAGAGCCAGAGTTGTTTCTTTTAAGGAAAAAGGAGCCAGATCAAATTTGGGTGGAATAACTAAACCGGAAGTAGGTAGATGGGAGGGCCCCTCGATAGATGGCGGAACAATAGTACTACTGGTTTGAGCCACTCTATACACATTTCCAAAATGTGACACCCAGAGTGTTGGCTGGATTACAGGGTGAGTCTCCACATTATCGGAATGTCCTTTATCTGCCACTAATTTCCAGAACAGTTTTGAGTCCTTTACTTGTAAAGCATCTACCAAAGCCTTCCAGTGTTTAGTTTCCCACTCTTTTTTGGCGTTTTTCAGTACTGATTTATATGCAGTCCTGGTAGCTCTTATCGCACAACAACTCCCTGCCTTCAGTGCTTCCAAGAGCTGTAATTTGGCCTGTCGACAGGAGCTAGAGAACCACCTCATGGGTCTGACCCTAGTTTCTGCCTGCCTCCTTGCTACCTGGAAGAAGGGCCTTAACTGGTTGACCATAATATTATGCAAATTAAGTCAACCGATACGAAATCAATATGCTTCAGAGGGAAAAGCGTTGATCACTACTTTATATATAGATGCCTGGAAATTTACGTCATCTGCCACCATTTCCCACCTTACATTTTTATAATCATTTGTCACAACTAGGGTACTACCCTTCACCCACTTAGATAGAAGATTACAATTGAATGGGGAGGTTGAAAAAGATATACAAAGAGCTTGGTGATCGCTGTCGTCACATGGAGAAACTACCATGTCGATAAGGGAGTTCCAAAGAGAATCGTCTACTAGAACATAGTCTAGACGGCTCAAATATAGGCCTTTCCTATACGTAGGCAACGCAGGAGTGTCTGACTTCGTGTTCCCGTTGACTATTCTTAGCCCCATTGCTTTTATCGAGTCCTCCAATAGAGCTAATACTCCCCCTGTTGACTTTATTGCAACCTGGACCGGGCCTGATCTGTCCCATGGGTGAGCAAACTGAATTTTTTTTTTTGCTGGGAATCGTCCTCACAATTCAATTGCATATTGAAGTCTCCTGCAACAAGTAAGCCCTGCCCCCCAGGTAGATGATTCAAAAAATCTATAAGCAATTTTAGCTGGACGGTCTGAGACTTTTGTGAGCCAGGCCTAATATATATGTTTACAAGTACTATGCGAACAGGCCCCCTTGGGCCGCTACATTCAACCTCCACGGCTAATATATCCCTAGAGGGGGAGGGCAACTCCTTTGCCTTGGGGAACAGGTCGTGTTTGAGCCAGATTATTAGACCCCCGGATGCTCTACCAGATGGAGATGGAAATGCAGCCTTCTGAAAGGTCCAATATCCTGCTCTATAAATTGTGAAAGGGGGCCATGTCTCCTGTAGAAAAATAATGTGATGTTGATCCATAAAACTACACCACTGTGGATTGGTTGTTTTAGATGACACACCAGCCACATTCCAGGATAAGAAATTAATTAAGGGTTCATTGCTATCCCCAGTGTTTTGCGATCTCACTTTTCCCTTATTTTTAAGTGGTGTGGCTCCACAGTACCTCCCTTCTACATGGTCATTGCAACATACTCCTGGCTCTACTCCCACGATGCCCAACGGTAGAGTACTTAGATCATGTGGTTCCAAAGGCTTTGTACCAAAAATGTCATCCTTCCCTACTTCCGCTATTGGGGCTTTGCGTCAATCTACCATTGTAGTTGAACTACTCATACGTCCCCGTCTTGTGGTGCATGTACTAGGAGAAGATCTAAAATTAGAACTACCTCTAAGGAACAAATTAACCATAGGAGGGGGGATCGTCTGGACAAGAGTTACTTGGGACAAAGTGCCTGGTCTCGATCTTAACTCAAGAGCTAAAAGGCCCTTTACTAGACTCTGGCTGTTCAGCTGCAACCCTACGAGGTCCGTTTCTGAGCTGTCACTTGAAAATCTCTGGGCAGTTATTATGTCATCCCGTATAACGGACCTACATTACTTTACACCCCTTATCCAGTGAATGACTTTGTTCTTAAGTGAACCCCCTTGTTCCGTAGCTCAGCTTTGTCATGTAGACATCACACTGACTATGCTTCATCTGGCTCGATGGAGGCCTTGACTGGGAGTCTTTGTTAACATTGACTAAAAGCTTGTCACTGGGCATCTCTTGGTTAACCCCTCTAATCAATTTAGCATCATATTTATTTGAATTAGCCACTATGGGAGCTACACAAACTTCCCGTTGACAGTTTTGTGATACCACTCTTGCATTCTTTCCCCTGTACGTTCCCTTCATAGGTGCATCAATTTGCTGGGTTTGTGTGGATAGAGAGTTAAACTTAGGGTAGAGAGAAGATTTCCTTATATCCCCAATCACGGCTGTTATGCTGTCAAGCTTCTCGTGTACCATGTGGCTAAGGGAAGTGAGATACTCTTAAGCTCAATATTTCGGATCTTATTTGTACTAACTGAGCCTCTACAGGCCATTCCACCTGGATGGCTAAATGTGATAATGGCTCCTTAGCTTCCCTTGTTGTACCTTTCTCTGAGCTAGGGGTTACCAACGAAGCCAGGGGTAAGAAACGATTATGACAGTTTATATAGGGAGATACACTGTCCCGCTGATTGGCCACACACAATTTCGGGCTCTCTAAAGGATTAGCCAGGGTATCTGACGTGATTGGCTCTGATTGGGGCCTCCGTGATAGCACAAACAATGACTCATTGTTCACAGGAGTCACAGGAATAAAGAAGGTTTTTATGTCTTTGGTCGCGACGTCAGGTCCTCTCTTGGGGAGCTTGGAAGGTTTGGTGGCTAACAAACTCAACTTCTATTAGGTCATCAATTTGAGATAAAGTACAGTTTTCGGCAGCATGGCAGGGTATTTTCTTCGCCTCCCCCCCCCCCCCCCCGCCTGGTGGGATTGCCGCTAGCTTCCCTTTTCCCCATCCTGACTGCAATAATAACATTTCTCAGGTTTGGATGTGGCAGGAAGGAGCACAATATCAAGTTTGTAGGGGCTTAGCCTACGCCCAACAGTCACAGACAAGGCCCGACACTTCCCAAATAAGCAGATGCGGTGTCAAGTATGTAGGGGCTTGGGCCACCCCCAACTGCCACAGACAGGATCCCACGCCTTCCTTCCGCCCCCAGCAACCGCAAACAAAAGATAACTTTTGCAAGCTTCTACCAACTGAACTTAAGCGTAAGATAACTATAAAGATGGAACGACCTTAACAGAAACAAAGAAATAATTAAAAGAGGATACCTCCAGGCAGCCAGACGGTTGCACATCACAATAACACAATCGTGAGGGAGATGTCAGAGGGGTGGCCCAGCCTCTTCCTGGCGATGACAGGCGAAGGACGGGCCCGCTCCCGCGCGCATCCCGCGAAGCGGGAGCGCAGTGCTGGCAATAAGGGCCTCCTGGCCCAACCACTTCCTCTGTCTAGCGTGAGAATGCGCTACCCGTGAAGCAGAGCAGGAGCGCGGGGCTGGCAATAAGGGCCTCCTGGCCCGACCCCTTCCTCTGTCCGGCATGAGAATGCGCTACCTGCGAAGCGGGAGCGCGGTGCTGGCAATAAGGGAATGCGCTTCATATTACTGCGTTCAGTCATACAATGACTACCTCAATCATTGGAAACTGAACGGGTTTAGAGATTCTAAAGGGAACACCATTAAACACAAAATATTGTGGGGGAGGGTGGCTGATCTTAAGGATAAGCTGCTGTGTGTCCATGTAGTACATACATTGGGACACCAACATGTAGGAGTACACGTTACTGGTAATACATTGGCTGATGAAGCGGCCAAAGCAGCAGCAGCTATGGCTTCTGTGGCTGCAGTGACTCGTTCACAGGCGAGATTGGATAATGAAATATTGACTGCCGTTAAAGCTTCAGCTGCAGACATGCCCCTTGCAAAAGGATACCCTACAAACTATACTTACCATATCAGTGCGCAGAATGTTGCCTACACAACAATTCCTGGGGTTGGAGATTGAGTGATCCCCAATGACGACCAGAGATTAGATCTAATTAAAGCACCGCATGAGGGTGTCGCTTCTGCACATGCTTGTATATCGGCCATTGTAACACTCCTACAGAAACGCTTTTGGTGGCCTGGTCTATGCAGACTAACAAAACAGTATGTCCTTTGCTGTGACATTTGCCAGCAGATAAAGGGCTCTAATATCAAACACCCACCGCAGACATCCCTCTTAGTGTCCAACAGGCCACTACAGTGTGTGTACCTGGACCATTGTGGTCCCTTACAGCCTGATGGTGCATACAAATACATTTTAGTCGCTGTAGATTCTTGTTCTAAATTCCTGTGGATATGGCCACAGCGGTCGGCTGGCGCCCGGACTGTTATAAAAGACTTGCTCATCTTTATCGGTACATATGCGGTTGTAGCATTCCATTCGGACCAGGGCCCTGCATTTGCCTCTAAGACATTCAGGGACACCATGGGGACGATGGGTGTTGAACTCCATTACTCCTCACCAAACCATCCTGAGGGAAATTCTGTTGTGGAGAGGCGGAATCGTGATCTAAAGCAGTCCTTAACAGCTCGAGTATTAGGTTCAGGCCGCAGCTGGTTACATCACCTAAATGGAGTCCAGAGAGCACTGAACAATCTGCCAAGATGGTCCTTGAGGGGACGTACTCCATATAAGGTTCTCTTTGGGATACCTATGTATGTCCCAGATCTTGATGCCCCTGGTATGGTGGCAGCAGAAACACCATTTGACATAAATGAACGACTCACTGTTTTACAGGAGCTTCAGCAATTTCGTGATGATAAATCATCTGCAAGTGCTGCCACCTTAGAATAATGGATTTAGCTAAAACTTCGACTGGCTGGATCCCTAAAGTTGGGGATCTGGTTCGTGAGAAGATCGCAGTGAAGAAGGAGTTCGGTCCATCATACAGAGCACCTGTACCGGTCTTGGGAATTCAAGACACCAGGACTGTCATCTTACCACAGCTGTCTGGCTCTAGAACGGACAGATTAATCTCCATTGATGACATCAAACTACATCATGTGGCCGATCCTTCACAGTAGACCAAGAGGTCCCTTGGGTGGTTCCCGATTCCCCTCACACTACCCAACAGGGCATATATCTACACAGTAGGATGCACAACATTACTACGGAGTATGCAACAATGTCCAATACTGTTCCTGATACCTCCTCGACCATGGGGAGGGCAGAAAAGGACCTCTTGTTAGTTCCTGTCACCACTTCAGTAACAACTCCTGTCCAAGATTTGGCTGTTTTTTACACAAACACATCACAGACTAATGACACCGTCTACCAAGAGCCTCCATGTGAAGGGACCAAAGTACAGATAGTGCACCGGCTCCCGTGTTTGCAGAGACTGCCTCTGGCTATTTCATTGACATTGATGACTTTTCTTCAGACTCATCAACTACTGTGATTGACAATGTTTCAAAAAGGAGTAAGCTGTATCAATGGCTTAAAAAGAACTATTTGATATACCCAGGGAACTATTTAGGGTTCTGTTGGACATTTTTTGCATTATTTTCATGGATTGGTTTTGTGACTGTTTTCTTTTTGCTTATAAATGGTCACTATATTCCTGATCGCTCCTCTGTGGAGCCTGTTGATGAAGTTTTAGCTCCATATCATTCCTCACATAAGGTCCGAAGAGACTATAGTAGTCCCCTGTAAATGTTGCAGCAATACTGATTTCTGATGGGATTGTGTGGGACAAAGTTCCATTTGATATATACGGGCCTACAGAAATTATTCAAATACGATACGTGTTCAAAATTTCTATGACAGATGTAATTACACCTGATGTCTCAGATGATTGGGATGTCCAAACAGTTGATTCCATGCTAACTGAAATGAAGGACTATTCCGCTTTTGAAAGTGATGATGTATAAGAACATACAATGAATTATGGGGAAATGTTCTGCTATAACAATTGGGGACATTACTACCTACACCGTGTCACTAGATACAGGACAGTATTTAACTACACACAGTGGGAACACTGTTCTACACCACCAGTGGGGAGCCCAAAACACTATAGTGATAAATTTACATAATTTTCTGGGCATGACACAAAAAAGCAGAGTCGTATAATTTTAAAATACCTCTAGCACAAATTAGGAAGATTTTGCTAATTGATACAAAACTGATTTATTCAGATCCCTTTGTTTCCCGGCTCGCAGTTGAAGGTTACGAATACCGGAAGAGCACTATTGACTTGAAAAGTGTATGGGGAACACAGGATTGGCAGATACAGGGTAGAGAAGCTTTATTTCGAGCATGCCTGATTCCTGTGCAAATGATTTTCTTAAATGACACTATACAGCAGACATCCTGTCTGGGGTTAGCAAAAATTAAAGACTTGAACATGCCCAATATCCGCACTCCGGCAAGATTTAAAGATTGGCAATACTTCTTTAATATCACCGAGGACAGGCTAGATGCAATGGTTAAGGCTGGTACCTATAATCCTTCACTTTCCAGTCCCGGCGCATGGTTAATATGGCCCACTGACACAAATGAGTGTCAAGCGTGTTTTTTGAACTCTTCAGGGTTTTTTTCAATTAACAGGCCAGACCCTCGCTTTGTATCGGGTCAACATACAGGTATGGTTACAACAGACAGTGTGGGTAAGCTGTGCCAGCAATGGGTAGAGGGCAACATGTTAGCCGCAGTAAAGCAACACCTGAACACCCTTTCCGAAGATATAGACTTACAGGATTTTCTGCTGGGTCCTAGAAAAAAGCATACAAAAAGGTTTTTATATGCTATGTACAATGACATTTGGAAACTTTCACAGATGGAGGCTGCTGCGCTTTTAAGGCAATTGGATAAGGAAAATTTAGAAAAAGCTTTAGCAGTTGTCGATAATGGCATGAATACTCCGTCCAACAGGATTTATTCACTATCTAATATAGAGTTGTCTGCTATTGATATCATTCAGGCAGACTTGTCCCGGTTATATCATGGACTTTACAGACACTGAAAAATGGCCTCATTCCATGGAAGTATATTAACGGGAGTGAATTCTTCACTGCTTTAAATTTTTCCGGAGAACAACCATGCTTCATGTAGAAAAGTTGCCCTTCACGGTAGCAGAGAGTCCTTCAACTATCTGGCTCTTACATGGCATAATTAATTTACCCATTTCGACCTTTCGTTTCTCAAGCTGCCTGAAATATCTTGCAGTGGGAAGGTACGAGCAACTAGGAGATAGCTATATTAAGGAAGAATGAGAGTTGCCCTTTGATTACAAATGTCTGAACGGCGAAACAGAGGTCTTTCTTAGCGGAGGCGAATGTGAGACTGCTGTTAGTCATTCCATGATATGCAAGCAGGTGTCCCTTCACGGTCTTTGCAATGCAAGGGTCGTGAATTTGGCCTGTTTACTGAAGGGTACTCCCGTCCCTTTGATTCACCCGGTATTTCATGTACTTTCCAATGGAAGTTATGTGGAACTGAACGATCAAAGCTGTTGCGGCATGCGACCAGGAATTGCCTACGCATCTCGGTCTTGAAGGTTGTTACGTGTTGTGGACATGTTTTGTTCCCCCCCACACGAGAGGTAAAGTATCTGACATGTGGCCCCACATAGATACTATTAATGTGAACTATGACAAGCAGAGCAGGCTTAAGGCGCTATTGTTTCAAAAACAGGTCGCCTTGACATCCGCAAAAGAGATGTATGCTCTCCAGATTGCGAGATCATCAGCCGAGATACAATCCCTATTAAATACCAACTTCCCCAAGTACTTTGGAGAACTGGTATCCAGAATATTCAATGCTTCGAGAACCACTGGGATTGTTCATTTCTTTAAGGCTGTCGGGTCTGGTTTTGTGTCCATCTTCCAGACTGTCTTCGGAGTCATCCCGTCAGCCATCCATTCGCTCTTTTCAAGTGTGTTTGGTGGCTTTCCAATTATTTTGGCTTTGATTGGTGGACTACTACTGCTATTTCTTCTGATTCGCAGTGGTTGTTTCTTTCCAGCTACGGAGAGTAATGGAGTCGCTCCCACCAACTCCACTGTGCCGTGAACGCATGGCTCGGATCTTAGGTGCACTCTTGCTGGTGGAATTGGAGAATGACTGGTCGTTGTCATTTCGGCACATTCTCTGGTGCGTACAACCAGTCTTCCGCTGCATATGGTGCCTCTTTGAACATCTGCCTATGATCTGTCTTGCTGTTGCACCGACATCTCCTGTGGACCACGAACTGCTGATGTCCCCGATGAGGGTTCTTACACGGTCATGCCCCTTGAGACTGAGGTTGCTCTGCGAGGCCACCTATGAGCCTTCCGTTTTGAGATCTACCATGAACGAGGGCACTGCAACGAATGACGTTACACCAGAAAGTACTGCTCACTACTGCTCTGTGGATCCGTTTCTCGGCCCTGCACTCGATTTAACATCAGATGATGTTGACTCATTTTTTAGGTCATTGGTGGGTGACTTCGATGATACTCTTCAAGATCATGCGTACAGCAAATAATTTGATGAATTGACTTGCCACTCCTGCTTCAAAATTATGCATTTAAATTAACTTGCTTTGGCACGCTGTGCTTGTCATGGTTGACATTAACATCTCTGTATATGTTTTAGCTGAATTGTTTTTATTACCTGTTTAACACATTTTAAAGATTTTTTAGCTGTTTTTTATGCTTTTTAGCTTTTTAGTTCAGAGCAATTTTAGCGTTTGGGTTCCTGTACCTTTGACATACGTTGTTACGGCAATGGGGAGGGTGTAGTGAATCCTAGTTCATTTTAATGGGATAACTGGAGTTAGCTTAGCCTCTGGCTTGCAGGCTGGTGCCCCCGTCACCTAGTGACTTTTAACCTATTTAACTTGCTCTGTCTTAGCCCATTTAATTATTTAATTCTTCTAAGATGACTGCCTTGTTTATAGTTAGGCCACTTGTTATGCTTTGCTGCCTGATCTTGACACCTTAGCGCTTTGACACTGATAATACAAAGACCAACAAAGAGTAGGTGTTCACCCTTAGGGATTTTCCCTCTCTATACTTTCGAGGGATTGTTTATATTAATTGCCGTCCCAAGCATGTCTGTTATCTATTGTTTGGGAACACACCTACGTCAGGGGTCCTTGTAGATCTGTATAAATACATCGCACTTTAGACAGATAATCAGAGGGATTCCGACCAGAGGGCATCGCCACCATCGCTAATATCAATGCTGCACGTCGTCTTGACGCTGATCCAGTCTTCGTGTCCCTGTGAGGTCTGAGATAGAGACCTCATTCCCAGGTAACGAGGGTTGGGGGCTCCTCTCATGGACATGGCATTGGCAGATTAGGTTTAGCAAACCCAGCTCTCCTTTAGGTAGGAGGTTAGGCCTCTCACATTAGGGTATTAGGGCGTATTACATCTCGTATGTCTTTCTTATGCATTGCAAGATGGTGGGGGTCTTTGTAATAATGACTCTCGTCTTTACAATTCTGTTCCTTGCATTATTCATTATCCTAAACATTGCAACCCATGCAACATTCCGCATATTGCAGTTATGTTAAATAAAAACCATTGAAACTTTACTGCATCTTTGTCATTGCCTATGTTTGTATGAGACATGATATATCTGTGAGAAAGGGGTAATTTCCGTTTAACTACGACACTCCCTGAGATGTCTTATTCTTGAGTCCATGTGTAAAGGCTGCCACAAATCACCTTTTACTATTGTGTTTCTGGTGAGGTGCTGCTAGTGAGCCGGTAAGGTTGGGACAACAGTTGCGACTTGTTGTAGGATAGGCATAGTTGCCTACAAACAAAAGTACAGTCCTACTTTAACCAGCAGTCTTGCCTGGAGCAAGAGTCAAAACTACGACAATGAGTAGGCTATTCTCCGAGATTAATATGTGATCAATAGTTAAGGAATATCCTTCTCCCCAAAATGTTGGAATCTTAACCTTTTCTAGGACTCCTTCCTGTTCCATCAATTCCAAATCATATCTGAACATCATTTCATTCAGGGCAGTCCAATAACTATCATGCAAAAATTAAGGTTGGTTATTCCTTAAATCATCCATATATCCACAAACCTTCTCAGTAGTTATCTAACGTGCATCAGCGTTGAAAACTCCTACCCATATCAAAATATATGGTGGTACAATGTCACCCAAAAACATATTTAGCTCCTCCTGGAGGCTGGATACCACCACATTTTCAGTGCTATCAAACCTATTATTATAGTAATTAATTAATACCATTCCCATCTTATCAAAAATATAAAAGCGGGTAAAATGGGTAATTAGTAAATGATTTTATCAGAATAAACAGAATTAAGGTTGAGATCAACACAGCTAGCCCCCTTCAGTTCTCCAACTGGGGAATGGCGAGGCTGGTGTAACAATTGAAGAATATCCTTCAACATTAAAAGGCCCCTAATGTCATGTCTCTTGCAAACAGATTATATATGAGGAGGCTAATCCTGTATGCTATTCATAGTTTGCTAATTTATTTTTTACCCCAGCTACATTCCATGACATGAAAGTGATTGAATCACCGCTTGGGGTCCTCAGAGTCATATCTGCTAGACTTAAATAAGGGTGATTGGTGGTTATCAATCCTTCTGTCATAGTAGTTATTTCCTTTGGGATGGACACCCCCTTCCCCTTTATGCACCCATCATTGTCAATTCAATTCAATTCCTCACTGCCACTAAGGGAGGCAAATTGATTAAAAAAAATTAGGTTCTCAAAGCCTACTTGATTTCTAGCTGTTTCGCTTATACCACCCTATTGTCGTATGTTAGCTCTGCGTTTGGCCTGTAAAAGAAACCCAGGGGTACAGCCATAATCTATCCCTTCGTATCTAGACTATTTTGCTGCCTTTTTTGTAGATCTGAGAGGAGATTTTTTACAAATGAGGGATGGCAAAAGTTGACCACAATACAATCCCCCTCTTCTTCTTTCCTTGAATAACCCACCCATTGAACACGTCTCACAAGTAAAATCTCCTGATACAAAACATTTGGCGTGCTTTTTTTCTTTGATAGCTAGTGTATATCTTTGTTGCATAAATCTAGCCAAGGCTCCAAAGTGTCTGGTCTTAATTTGGGTACGTTTTTCAATACAATTACATATGGAGTCACATCTGGAGGCAGATGTAAAATGCCTGTCAGGGACATCACTCTATTCATACTCCAACATCTATGATTTAAGACAATTTGTGTTTCCCGATTGCTCGTTAATAAAGCTGTTTGAGATGGGTCCTTCTGCATTACCATATCATTTCCTTTACCAATTCTAGTAGTCTCATTTACATTGGAGAATATGGGCCAGATGTTTCAAAGTTCCATTTTGCATTACCTAAATAGCGAATTTTAGGTAATTGCTATTTAGGTAATGAAAAATGGAATGTAACAAAATAGTGATTCCCTGAAAGCGATTTTGCAATCACTATTAGTGAATCGCTAATAGGGAATGACACTCCATTTGTTCCTATAGGCCTGAAGACCCATAGGTGCGAATGGTTTTGCATTTCCTAATTTGCTAATTTCTTTTAGGAATTTGCAAATTCGGAAATGCAAAACCAAGTGTGCTGAGGGCCGGAGGCCCCGTTTGATGCACCCCCCCCCCCCCAAAAAAAACAATTGTGCACAGGTAAAGTGCACACATGCTCTAGGGGCATTGTGCGCTACCTGGCACTTTAAAAAATGCATTTTTAAAGCATTTTTTAAAAAATGCACATGGTTACCACCAACGTGGAGTTGGTGGTAATTGCATTTCCTAAATGCCCAGTTCATATATATAGGAAATGCTTGATACATGTGCAAAGGGAATCGCAAATAGGAATTCCCTATTTGCGATTTCCTATTTAGGGAATCGCAAATTGCGATTCCCTATTCAGAGTCACAATTTTAGGGATTCGCAAAAAATTGCGATTCCTTAAAGTGGGACTGCAATGCCTTTCATACATCGTGAAAGGCTAATTTGCATTCACAAACACTGAAATTTACCGATTCACACCATTTGCGAATGCAAAATCTTTCGATACATCTCACCCCAAATTCCCAGGCTATATAATATTGGAGGGATCTTTACTCAAGGCCGTCTGACCCGCGGTGGTAGAATTCTTTATACCCGCCATAATATTAATAGAAGCTTCAATTTTATTCACATGTTATTTTATTTACCTAATACCTGGCAATATTATAGATTCATTGTTGTCTGATTTAATATGTATCCTCTTCAATAGAAGCTCCGTGCTCTTGGGGACTGAAGGATCATGGGCAGTTGACAAATCCAGTAGCTTTGTTCCGTTTGCTCCTGTTGCTGTTTTCACTTTTCTTAAATTGGAAGGCTTTGGTGAGGTGATTGAGTTGGCTTTCGCTATCTGGCCTGCTTCTCTTTTTTTTAGGGGGGAAGTGGGGTTAAGGATTCTGAATTAAAATCTGCACCAAAAGTGCCTTCATCTGGCAAATCTATTTAATGAATCAAATTGACAGCCTCAGCACTTGTTTCTGCAGTAACCCCCCAGCAAAGCACTTTTAGTGGCCAAAAGTCTCACTTTAGCACTGACAATCTCCTTATTTAGCCTGCCCATAGCGTTAGTAAGATAATTAGTAATCACATTAGCTGTGCTAGAAAGTTTGGTATTAGCGCCTACTCTATTTTGTGTCTGCTTTCTTTTCCCCATGATGGATAGCACTAGGTACAAAGATTCTTACCATAAAGAGGCAGCCAAATCCACAATCCAGGAGGGAAGCCCCGCCTGGCCTTGTTCGGCTGTGGGCGGGCGCAGACGGGCCCACTCTTGGCCCAATCTTCGCCCAGGCTTGCTCCCGGGTGCATCCTGCACAGCGGGACCACAGAGTTCCCTATGTGTGCTTTTGGGGGATGAGAAATGGCAGGATGTGGCTCTCCTGCCGCACAGGATGCTGGACAGTGTAGCGCGCCCCCTCCTGGTGTGAAAATATAAAGAAAATGTAATTTCTTATATTGCAAGTAGTTTGACATTAAATCCTCTATAGTAAACTGCTTCCATTTTGATTAAGAATGCATGCTGAAAGTGCTGTGCTGGTAAACGTCCCAGAGCACGCTCAGACTGATCTGCTTCAAGAACTAAATGGGGTTGAAAATTATTAGTGGCTATCTTTGTGATAGCTGGAGTACTGATGGGATGCTGCCTTTGTGTAAATTGCTTGTCAACCCTCTCCTGTCTCTGTTCACCACACAAATATTTGTTGGCTCAAGAGCAACAAATACAAGATTTCATGAAAAAAGATCTGTCAGAACGTAATGCTGCAAAATGTTCAACCTAGTGTCCAAAAGTGGCGATTGTGAAAATATAATGAAAATGTAATTTCTTATATTGCAAGTAGTTTGACAGTAATGCCTCCATTTTTTAAACTGCTTCTATTTTGATTAGGAATGCATGCTGAAGGTGCTATTCTGGTAAATTTCCCAGAGCGCGCTCAGACCGATCCGCTTCAAGGTCTTGTCTGCATAGTTTCCTGGAACTCGGTCTGGGAAATGTCTGTTAAGAGAGAACCCTTCACTTGTAGTCCCGCTTTGGAATGTTTTTACTAGAGGAATCCTTCAACTTGCAAGTTCTCGCTTAAACCAGTTGTAACTGGTTTGCGTAACCGAAAGCTTCTTTGTCTTATCAGGTATAAAACTGTGTGAGCACGTATATTGATGACACTTTGCCTGTGTGCCTGCTTTAGACACATTGATATTTTGTACCCGCTGCCAGAAATTAAATATTAGACTCGACCACTCCTACACCTTGCATTTTTTTTACAGGTTCACTCTTGACTTGCAAGAGTTAGGGAATGGTAGACAAAGACACGCTTCTCACCGGCCTGATGACAGGTGCCCCACGCAGTTGGTCCAAAGAGTTCCTTATATGCGCTTCTGGGTGTGAGAAGTGGCGGGATGCAGCTCTTCTGACGTGCGGGCTTCTGGGTACTTTAGTGTGCAGCCCCCCTGGTCCCATGACAGGTGCCCCGAGCAGAGGGACCACAGAGTTACTTATATGCTGCGCCTTTGCCTAGCCTCTTATTAAAAGGAGGCTTTGGTATTATTTGATTTCATAAGAAAAAACATTTCATGGAATTCCATTACTGAGAATCATTTCACCTTAACTGTTGAACAGAAATTTCAGAATCAATAGCATTTACCATTAAAGAGAAATTAACTCATAGAATGTCTCTGTTTGAAATTGGCTTTTACAGGTCTTACTTTCAGAAACAGTTTGTCTGAGGTACTTACTCCAGTGCTTTACTTCAGGGGAAGTAATTTCAGATTTATATTTTTTATATGGCCAAGCAGTTACTTCAGGTTCTTTTAATTTCACTGACGCTCACAACCCCTACATACCACCCAAACCTGACTCCTCAAAGCCCCTAAATATCATCCATCCCTGTCATCTGAAATCCCTTCACCATACCAAAACTACACCTATCTCTAAACCCTAATAGCCTCTTCCACACTTAAAGTCCACCCATTCCAGAAACCTAAAAAACGAAACTTTCACTACACCTAAACTACACCCATCCCTGACCCCTAAACCAGAACTTTCCCTGAACTCTAAAAGACCTATCTACCCCTACACACACCTATCTCTAAACACTAAAACCCATCACTGCCTCTAAATTCCACCTATTTCTGAACCCTAAAAGCCCCTCTCTATGGCTAAACCCCACCCCTTACTGTCCCTTACAGACCCCTTAAAACCCTTCACCATCCCCAAACTCCACCCACTGAACCCTAAAAAACCTCAGCACCCTTAAACATCACCCATCCACGACCCTTAAAAACCCCTCACTACCCCTAAGGTCTACCCATCTCTGACCCCTGAACACACCTCACTGTTCCTAAACTCCCCACATTGGTGAATCCTAAAAACATTCACCCCCCTAAGCTCTACCCATTCCTAATAACTAAAAACCCTCACCACCCCTGAACTTCACCCATTCCTGACCCCTTTAAACCCCCAATACCCTCAAACATTACCCACACCTGAACACAAAAAACCCTCACTAGTTCTAAACTGCACCCATGTTTTAATTTAATGTTGGATTTTCCATAAAAATATCTTTCCTTTAAGATATTTCATTTATTTTTCAGTTTACTTGTATTTCCTTAAAATTGTCTTTCCTTAAAATTGTTTATCCATGATTTAGGTTCCTTCAACATGATTTCTCAGTTGTTTCTCAATTAATTTACATACATCAGTGGATTTCATTGTTGCGGTCCCACAATCATTATAGTGACAGCTTCATTGAAGTAGACAACTATAGCCACAGAAATCAATGATAGGTGCATTCTGAGACATACTAGACTCAACCAAGCCACTGCCCTGTTCACTGAGACTAAGATCTGGCCAAGGCAAAGGTACAAATGTCCACCCCTATTAATGGCCATCTCCCCAAAAACATGTTCAGGTCACACAGTAGTCAGCTATCCAATGTATTTTTCAAGAGAATGCCATCCATCCCTGAACCTTGGGAAAAATCTATTGAGCAGAAAATATACAATTGATTTTAAAAAGGCACAATTTCCTGGAAAACCAAAACAGATTTAGCTTCAATTAGGGCCTGATTTAGAGTTAGGCGGTTGGGTTACTCCGTCAAAAATGTGATGGATATCCCGCCCACCGTATTACGATGTCCATAGGACACAATGCAGTCATAATACGGCCCACACAATATCCGTCACGTTTGTGACGGAGTAACCTCATTCGCCAAACTCTAAATCAGTCCCTGCATTTCAATACAACAGGCCTATGGCAAAACTAGCCTGACTGGCTGCCTTGCTGGACTGAGTTCATTTTAGAGAAGGTAGTATCTCATTTTCCACAGGAGGGTCAGTCACCCAGCCACCAATAGTGGTTCTTTTGAATGCTGTACACAAGCAGTCACTGTAGTGAGTCATCCATTCCTTTGGGGATATGCCTGGATCATTATGTATCATTTTTCTTTAAACACAAACCATCAGATGAAGATGCTGTAAATGATTGACATATTAACTTAACTTTTATGTTGTTATTCCATGTTAAATTGCAGAAGGCATTTTAAATTTGTTTTTTAATCTCTTTCAGTCAAGCTCCTTAAGTCTTCTATTGATGCATGTTTCTTTCGTACCATTTTAATCCAACTACAATTAGAATCATACTAAGAGAGCATTTTTTATATCCAGTAGGAAATAAAAGATGAGAAAAGATTTTTCACTAGATTTTCAAAGGCTTTAATTTCTGGAAAGGAACAGCAGACTCATCTCTTGTGTCCTCTGTCAATTAATTAGAAGTTACTTTTATCAGAGCATTTATTTGTTATTGAACGCTTTCCCTCAATCTCACTCTATATCAACTATTCACTAGAGTGGAGTTTAGGCAAGAAGGAGATAGAGTAACACTGCACATTCTTGTAATCAATAGGATGAGTGGAATGATGATTCAGGACGGTTCTTTACTTCAATATGCACTTTCAGTGCCACCATATACATGTTTATCCGGGCATGATCAGCTGCAAAGGAGAGCTGCGGGAGAACGGGTTGCCACTGACCCTTCCATTCACCTGCCAAAGAGCATAATCAGTGCAGACGTCCTGAGTTCCACTCAACCTTTTTTGTTTGAGGGACCCCAGAGCTGGAATGCGCAAACTTTCTCCTCTGTTTCCATGGATGAATGTCTGTGAAGGATTATCAATAAAATGCCTGC
This sequence comes from Pleurodeles waltl, assembly GCF_031143425.1. Lineage (NCBI taxonomy): Eukaryota > Metazoa > Chordata > Amphibia > Caudata > Salamandridae > Pleurodeles > Pleurodeles waltl. The sequence continues at coordinate 865,682,409 of NC_090444.1, read as the reverse complement.
ACAGCAGCACTTTTGCCATCATATGCCTAAGTTAGATGGATCCATGTACTCCTGCAATAGCCAGGTGGATCACTGGGTTCAATCCAACTTGGATCTAGCTCTCCTGCTGCAATCTGGTAGTAAAGTTAATTTACACCCTCCTGCCCCCTGGTTTACATATGTGGTATTAAACCTAAAGAAAACTTCAAGTGACTGGAGTGCGCTTGGCGTAAGCATTATGCAGCAGAAGATAGAATGAGGCTGAAGAAGACCACTATAACCTGTCATAAGGCTTGTAGGTCTGCACATGCTACCGGTTATTCAACAAAAATTCCCACAGCTAGCAAGACCCTCAAATACATTTTTTAGATCATAAAAGCTTTATAAGATCTTGTAAATATATCATCCTACTCTACCTCAAAATGACTGCCAAAAATGTGTGGATTTGGTTCTGTAATTAGGTTGCTTACATCTACTCCACATTTGATAATTCTGCCACCCTCATTATTACTACTGCTGGAACTCTTGATCCCAAAGAGTGATTGGCCTTCTGTCAGCCTGTGAAGACCACTTGGTTTTTTACCCTTATTAAAAGCCATTCAGTCTGGTTGTCCCTTTGATCTTCTGCCACCTGATAAGCTAAACATAATGAGTGTTACACTCTCTTCTGTTCTCATTGATCTGCTGAACACCTCTTTATCTTGTGGCATGGGCCTTAAAGCATGGAAACATACCTTGGCATTACAGATACTTAAAATAAACCTAACGGGGACGCATCAAATTATCACCCCATTTCCTGCTGCTTTGATTATTGAGAAGCACATTAATGTCCAGTTGTCTACATTCTTAGAATCTCATAATATGTTGTGTTCTTCCCAATATGGCTTTCAACCAGAAGGCAGCACTGAAACTACACTGTTAGGCATTACTGAACATCTTAGGCAACAGCTAAACAGAGGAGGAACTGCTGCCCTTATTCTCTTGGATTAAAGTGCTGCATTTGACAACGTCCCCCACGGCTGCTCCTCAAGAGATTAGCTGATGCCAGTGTCCAAAGAATTGCTCCCTCCTTGTTTTAATTGTTCTTGGAAGGGCGCTTGTTTCACATTATTGCTAAACCTTATGGATCTTTGATGTATAGATTTCCTCATGGATTTCCCCAAGGCTTATCATTGAGCCTGACACTGTTCAACATATATGTTCACCAGTTGGCGGATGTAGTGGAAAATCATGGCTGTAGGAGGCTGGCCTGGTTTGTAGTGGGTACCAGAGGTACTTACACCTTATACCAGGCCCAGTTACCCCTTATTAGTGAAATGTAGTCCATGTCTAGAAGCCAGGCTGTCTAGAGGTAGCTGTAGGAAGAGCAGCCAAGGCTGAACTAGGAGACATGCAAAGCTCTTGCAATACCACTGTAGTCACACAGTACTTACACACATGAAAGACAATACTCAGTGTTACAAAAATAAAGGTACTTTATTTTAGTCACACAATGCCAAAAATACTTTGGCAACTATACTCCCTTAGGAGGTAAGTAAATTACACAATATATACACTAGTAACTAAAAACCGGGAAGTACACAGTGCAAATAGTGAAAATCACAATAGGTTGCAAATGGTCTAGGGGGAACACAAACCATATACTAAAATAGTGGAATGTTAAAGTCAGTTTCCCACCTAGGCAAGTGTAGTGTGTAGAGGGGCACTGGGAGTGTAAGAAAACACCAAAGGTAAGTGATGTACCCCACCCCAGAGCCCAGGAAAGCAGGAGTAAGACACAGTAAGTTTCCTAAAAACACACTAGAAGTTGTGATAGAAGATAATTAAAAATCCAGAAGAGAACGCAAGACACCAGCGGTGGATTCTTGGACCTGAAGAGAAAGGAGATCAAGTCCAAGCCCCTGCTAACCAGGATGAAGGTGCAAAAGAAGAACCAACGGTGAGAAGACAAAGTCAGTATTGCACCAAAGAAGACGGATGCGGTTTCCTGGTTGCTGCAGAAGATGCCCCACGCTGGATGGATTAATGCAGTCTGGTTTGCGTCACTGGATTCTGTCAACAAGCCTTGGCACAAACAAAGCTTGCAGTTAGCAGAAAATGGCGCTGCCTGGGACCAGGAGGGACCTAGTGGCCTCTACCCAGGAGGGGGAGACAGAGGGGGCTCTCATCAACTCAGAGAGCCCTCAGAAGACGAGGCAGCAAGCACAGGAGTACCACAGAATGGGGAAAAAGAAGGTGCAAATGGAGACCTATGCAGCACGACACAAAGAATTCCCACGCCGTCGGACAACCACTCAGGAAGCTGTACGCCGCAGGATGGAGTGCTGGGGGCCTAAGCTGTGCTGTGCATGAAGAACTTCTTGGAAGGTCGCACACAATCCTTGGCAAGTCACGTGGTGCATGGGGGTACTGTCTTGCTTGAGGAGGCAAGCTCTTACCTCCACCAAAGTTGGACAACTGGACGTTGGGACTGCTGGAGTCACTTTAGTCCACCACCTGTGTTACTGGATCCACGCTTGACATCTGGGGAGGGGACCCAAGCCATCAGTCATCGCTGAAGAGAGGTGCCTGCTGAAGCAGGGAAGTTACTCTGGCACTCCACGGGAGGTTCCTTCAGTTCTTCCGGTGCAGGCTGAAGACAGGCAGTCCTCGGAGGATGCACAACCTGGAAACTGTTGCAGTTGCTGGCAGGAGCTGAAGATACAATGTTGCAGAAGTCATCTTAGCTTCTTTGTTGCAGTTTTGTAGAGTTCCTGGAGCAGTCAGCGGTTGATCCGTCGGTAGAAGATGAAGTAAAGGATGCAGAGGAGTCCTGCTGGAGTCTTGCGATCCGAGTCTTAAGAAACACCTAGAGGAGAGAGCCTAAATAGCCCTGGGGATGGGATTGGTCACCTAACCAGGTAAGCACCTATCAGGAGGGGTATCTGATGTCACCTGCTGGCACTGGCCACTCAGATGCTCCCAGAGTGCACTGCCAACTTGGAATCGAAGATGGCAAAACCCAGGGACACTCTGGAGGAGCTCTGTGCACCACCCCCGGGGTGGTGATGGGCAGGGGAGTGGTCACTCCCCTTTCCTTTGTCCAGTTTTGCGCCAGAACAGGGACTGGGGGTCCCTGAAATGCATTGTTCTGCCTTTCTGGGATTGAGCTGCTCAAGCCCCAGGAGGGCAGAAGCCTGTCTGTGAGGTGGCAGCAGCTGGGTCTGCAGTGAAAATCTCGGAAGGCTGGTAGGGCAGTACTGGGGGTCCACGGTGGAGCCCCCAGAGTGCATGGTGCAACAAATACTGGAATCAGTATTGGGGTATAATTCCCAGTTGTTAGACAACTTACATGGCCATATTCGGAGTTACCGTTGTGAAGCTGGGCATAGGTATTGACCTATGCACAGTGTACACTTAAAATGGAGTTCCCGCACTCACAAAGTCTGGGAAAATGGGCCTGGACAACGTGGGGGCACCTCTGTTAGTGCAGGGGTGCCCTCACACACAGGTACTTTGCAACCAGCCTTCAGGGTCTAAAGGCCTGACATATAGGTGACGTATAAGTAACCTGGTGCAGTGAAAATGGATGTGAAAAAGTGCATGCACTATTTCACACAGGCTGCAATGGCAGTTCTGTTGAAAGCCTTTGTATGGGCTCTTTATGGGTGGCAAATGAAATGCTGCAGCCCATAAGGATCCCCTGGAACCCCAATGCCCTGGGTACTTGGTACTTATAATGGGGGGCCAGTATGCAAATTCGGAGTGAAATACTGGGTTACCAGTATGTAAGGACAAATTTGGAACCAGAGAGAGTATGAGCACTGGAGTTCTGATTAGCAGGCCATAAACCATAAGCACTGGGGTCATGACTAGCAGGATCCCAGTGACACAGTCAAAACACACTGACAAACAAGCCATAAATGGGGGTAACCGTGCTAGAAAGAGGCTACTTTCTCACAAAGGCCTGTCTCTCTACTCCTATGCGGATGACACACAACATACATTTGTTGAAATGCACAAAGACAATGTCAACGTACAATGTGACATGTGCCAACAAAACAATGAACTCGCTTTGCTATTGTTGATCTCACCCGTCATGACCTCCCCATCGACCCGAGTCAGAAGTACGTGGTCAAGCAGGCCCTGCAACCCAGACCTGAAGCAACTGATTGCGAAATCACCAGTGGGTTGACACGTAGCCCATAGATAAGAGTACCAAACAGGAAGGACCCAGATCGATTCCCCAAATAGGCAGCAACACTACAAGTGTTCTAGGAAATTGGTCCCCAATAAAACACATTTGGCTGCACAGGTACACGTTCCCAAAACACCATAAAATTAGATGCCACTTGCAGTTAGGAACACACAGCAAATCAGAACACAACACATACACTACAAGCAGTGACCACATGCTCCCCATGCTGGACAACTAAACATGTTACCTACTGACCCACACTATGTCCACACAAGGTCGAAACCCATCTGCACACTGTTTCCGGTTCCTGGTCAGCACGGCGCGTGAGTAGAGCCGAGCAGGAGCCCAGCGGCAGTGGCGTGCAGCACTCTTTTCGCCTGAGTTCACACCTGGCAGTGAAAGCAGCCCGAGTGGCCCAACCGACGCACTCCGCCGGAGAGCCCGTGGCAGCAGCAGCAGCTTTCCCCCCAGGTGAGTGGTTCCACCCAGTTCTGCTGCCGGAGCCCTAGAGCACCGCCCTCGCAGCAGCAGTGGCAGAGGCTCCCTCTGCGGCCCCTCTGCGGCCCCTGCAGAAGCGGCCCGACCATGGGTGCGGCTTTCAAGGGGGCATGGGGGCAAGGGCGCACAGGTACAAGAACTCCACTTCCCTCTTCAACTTGGGAGTGGCCTGAGGAACAAACACGGTGTAGGGGCTGGCCATCTGCTGTAGCCTGTGCCCGAAGCCTCAAGCCACCAACCCCCAGCGGGCCCCGGCATCTGCGAGAGGCAGGTGAGCAGCAGGGGGGGGAAAGAGAAGCTAACATGTTCCGGGCTACATCGCCTTGATTGCCCGCCCAGCCCCCCAGCTCCCCTGCCGTTGCCCTTCAGCCGGACCTTGTCCTCAACCCCTGCCCTGTCCTATTTGGACCTGGACTTGGCTCACATCGGGATGGCGACCATGACCCTGCTAGGGTCCCCCGCAGCCAATGGGGGGTTGTACAGGACTGGGCAGGAGAGGCAACTGGGGCTGTGCTGGTCCTTGGTTCCTGGCCCGCAGCCCCCACGAGCCTGAAGAAGCCTGAAGAGGCGCAGCTACAGTGCAGCGTGTGGTAGGGTGCCCTTTCAGTGAACAGCAACAGCAGCGAGCAGCAGGAACGTCGTGGGCCCAGAACACAGTCGAACCATGGACATAACTCTAAGCCACCAAGGAACAGAAAGTGGTAAGAGGTAGCCCTGCTGACTCTGTTGAGCGTCAGACCACCGCAGGCCATCGGAACCATAGCAGGCACTTTGCAAGCCTGCTTACCGGTCTCTACACCTGCTTGACCCTCAATAACACAAGGAAGTAAAGTGTCATACCATTCACAATCCAAGCAGGTTCTGCAAGCTAGCAGTTGGAGAGTACCTTGGGGCAAGTCATCAATATCAAAAAGACCCAGTGAACACTTCCACTGCTTACCCGCCTATCCGCAGCCTGTCCAAAACTGAACGCCCCCTCGAGTAGACTATTCCACCACCCAGTAAACAGACTGAGCTATCTGGATAGGAGTATGAGGTCAGGTAAAGTAGGAAGCAATGTCACCAACCAACCCATAGGGCAAACAAAGAGGAAAAGGAAACGAGAACTGGCTTTGGATGAAGCAGTAGCAAAAAGGTGAGCGAGTAGCAACTTGGATCACACCACTCCGTGCAGGAGGCAGACCCTAACCAACGAAATAGGCAGGGGCTGGGCTGAGCAAAACTCCAGTATGGAAGAAATTAACTGGGGAGAACCAGACTTTTGGAAAATTGGGACCCCTCTAGGGGGGGGCACCTGGCTCCGCTGCCCCACTCAATCATCGTAAGATAACTGACTACTTCACTACTGTAAGAACCCATGCCGCTGGAAGAAGGATTGAATTGCCGGCACCAATCCAACTAAACTCGGGGGGGTAGGGGGGCACATCACCCATCCACGATTTGCAAAATTAAGGAAGCACCGGAAAGAAAACCAAAGTGAATCTACCCGTTCCCCCTCCTCTATCACCAACAGTAGTGATTATGAGAAAGCAGCCTTTGAAGGTAGATGCGCCAAGCATAGTCCAGGTAACCTCTACTCCCGCAATAGGAGCCCCCCCATATACTCGGACAAGAGAAAATCACAAGGAACACCTGCTCAGGTCCCGCCAAGTACCTCCAAGCCCAGCTAAGCTACCTATTCTGGACTCTGAGATGGTAGCAATCGCAAAAAACCTAGAACAAGATTCCCAGCACGGAGGCCCATTGTGTCAGAGCCCCAAACTCCACTCCTTTCCCATGTATGGCTGTGAGAGCGAGGAACAGGAGCTCTGGGATACGGAATCGTTTTTTCCAAATAGAACATCCAAGTAGTTATAGTGATAGCTTCACAGAATTATCCTTATAAAGCAAATACAATTGAAGGAGATTCATGCGGGGACCAAAAGTCCAACTCACACTCACAACCCGTGGCGGTAAGCAGGGCAGACAAAATGTGGGCTGCAATTCTGAATTCAATGCAAACAACGGTCATGGCTCTGCAGTTCCACTCAAATAAAATGGACATCCAAGTAGACTTGTCAAATACAATGGCAGCATTTGTTTCCGGAATTGACAGCAAGCTGGAAAATCTAAATGCCCTGATAACAAGGACGCAAGCTAAACAAACTAATGACTTTACTATCTGCTCCTGCAAGGGGGTGGTAAATAAATTATCTCAACTGCTGCTAATCCTAGAAGGAGTAGTAAAAAAATGTTGCTCCACCCAAAATGATGAACACACATATATCAACCCCCTTGCCACTATGCTAACATCTGTACCGCTTGTGCAGAAACAAGAGGAGATGCTCCACTCCCCTCAAATGCCCTCATCGTCAACCATAAGAGAGAAAAGAAGTTTTGCTGAAAGTAATACCTCAGCAAGCCTCAGTATGGAAACCTTGGAGAACCATTTTCCCTCACAAGCTGCCAACAAGCCCGGGAACCTTGAAAAACCCATAATTCAGATTCTATCAAAAAGAGAATGAAAACGGGCAAGAAAAGGAATGAAGTCTGTACAATCCCACCAACTAACTATCTTAAAAGCAACCAAAATCATCCTGAATGGACCAGGTAAGGACCACGCGACATCAAGTGGAAGGTATAAGAGAAATCTGTCCACGCAAGTACAAGTACCGACACAAAAGCAGACGTAAAAACCCTCCCTGGTTTAGCAGGTGCCGACAGGTCAATAAGGTCTCCTTTGAGGCTGCCTGTAGCAGTTGGCAAATATACAGACAAAAGAACATGCCCCCCAAGGGGTCATCAGAGTATAAAGCTAAAACGCACTATGCCTGGGCAGCTCAGCCAACTATCACAGGTCAATTTAAGCAGGCAAGAGAAATGAACATGGCACTAGACAGTGTAAAGCTGGCTACAAAGAAGAAAACAGGCATGCAGAGCAAACCCAGTCCTTTCAAACAGGTGCGAACAATTACGAACCAAATTACCAGCTGCTTTGGATTCCGGAATTCACCTCAAGGTCCTCCACAGATGTTCTCAATCGCTCTACTATTTTAAGACTCATAAAAACACTTCCGGACCTACAGCATATGGCCTCGGATGACATTGCATCCAACATACGGACCCAGCACCTACTATCTTTTCAGCGCCGGACCTCCCCAAACAGATTATGGAGAGGAAGGACCTATTGAAAGCCTGGGGTATTGAGATGGTTATCTATTAAGGCGCGCAAAATCCAACCCCGCTACTAGGCTATCAACACCCACAAATGCCTAAAGGCATGTGGTCTGTTTTGCATGGAGCACACGGTGCCATCCATCACAGCAGAGTCACTGACGAAATGATTAGCGAGAGGAGACCACCTAAGACCCCGCTGAGAGTTCAAATATGGAAAGAAGAAGGGAGGAAAAGAGGGAATGGGCAGCGACGGCATCACCCCCAGGAACGATGGGCAACAGCGGAATAGTTAAAGATCAACCCTCACAAGGCATTTGAAACATCTGCTCGTGGAACATAGGTGGCCTGCGGGCAAAGATGGAGGATCCAGCAGTAACAACATTTTTTAGTTCTTTTGATATTATACTCCTACAGGAATCCTGGGCGATGGAATCAATACCGTTAATAGGATTCACGGAATATCTCAGTCCAGCCACAAAAACTAACACGTCTGGCAGGTCGAAGGGAGTCCTAGCAATCTATGTTAGCACGAGCATCCAAGCAAAGATGTCAGAGCACAAGGAGGAAGATCTACCTTTTCAACTAGTCAGGCTTGATGGATGGGGAAAGAATGTACAGGAACCACTGATCTTAGTCAATATATATATATTAATCCAAAAAATAAAACAGTTGAAGCAAATAAGTTACTAAACCAACTGATAAGGATAAAAAGCACAGTACAATCGGCATACTGGCTAATTTTGGGTGACTTCAATCTCTACTTATTCCACAACCTTGGTGAAGATCATATCTAAACAGTGGCAATGGTGCCCGGCCAAACCTTCCCAATAAAATGCAGGAAAGACAAGTTAGGGGAGAATTTTATACGCACCTGTCAATCGGTAGGCCTCTTTGTGCTAAATGGTTAGAAGTCGCCCGACATCCCTCCAGCATGGAAAAGATCCTCTGGGAAAACGGTCTCTTACCTAGACTACACACTGTTAACCCCTGCTTTGTACACGTTAGTGAGTGACTTCAGTATTATGGACCGCATGGAAAGTGATCACAAGCCGCAGGTGATCGGGATTCGCTCATTACCATATAAGCTAGAGGAAGCGGTAGCCCTGGGTGTGGTGATTGGCACGGAAAATCTAAAGCGGTCACCCAACACTATTAAATGCCAAGCAGAAGAGGCTCCACTAAGGCTAAAATCAATGGCCACAAGCGGGGCAAAATTGATAACGGCCTGGGAGAACTTTGCCACAGATCTTATAAACAAAGACTCCTTGGGAAATACAAGAAAGGGAGTACAATTGAATTATTGCCAATGTTTACACCTACCGCAGCCAGCCCACAGAAGGAAAGCAGCTGTAGGTAAAATACTAGGCAACTGCGTAAATTCCCAGACAATGGATCATTATTGCCTGCTTTGCAAGAGCAAAGGAAACTGCTTAAAAGGGAACTATGGACCTTTAAAAAAACATCAGCATGAGACGCTTTGGGCCACACTACACTTTGCGCACAAAACATCTGACTCCAAAAGTTTTTGGAAAATCATTAATACAATGGATAAGGGTCCAAAGGCAGCTAATAATGCAAACATAACAGAGGAAGCGTGGGTGTGCCACTTAAAGTCTCATCTAAAAGAGTTGCCCACCGAAGAAGGACCACAAACGCAGGGGTTCATTAAAAATCGGGAACCCGATGCTCCGGAAGTTTTGAAGATCACGGCAGAAAAATCATCGGGAAGTCGCAAACTGACTGTGCACCTGGCCCAAACGGTTTACCGCAGGCACTGTTTAAAAAGGAAACAGAAAGATGGGCCAATTTCCTGGCTGCAATGTTCAATTGTGTGCTCACAACAGGAATTGTTCCGGTAACCTGGAGAGGCTCCATAATCCACCCCATGTACAAGGGAGGGAACTCTGCTTCCCCAAGCACTTACAGACTAATTGCTGTCTTAGATGTTGACCTCAAGTATTTCTCATCTTGTGTGCTAAAACACTTAGGCCCTCATTACAACCCTGGCGGTAAATCCCGCTTACAGCCGTGCAGAAGACTGCCAACATACCGCTGCGGCCGCAGAATTTCGCTTCAGGTATTACGACCCACAGCTCTGAATCTGCCACAATACAGACACCCACACAAGTCCGCCACACAAAGGTCAGTGATAAACACGCGATAACAAAACCCACACCATCACGCCAACAAGAATATGCCCACACTATCACGGCCCACGAATCAACGCAGCGGACTTTCACCCGCCGTGCTCAAAATACACACACATATACAAAACACAGCCACATTGGACAAATCGAAATACACACACCTGATACACATACACACACCACACCCACACACCCAATCCAATATAAAACACACACCCACATTACCCACAAACCCTTACTACCAGAAATTTGAAAGCAGGTCAGAGAGAGACACTACCTTAAACAACACCAGCATCCACAGACACACAACACCATTACTTACACAACATCCACGCACCTCAAACAACACACAACACATCCCCTCACACATCACAACACACACCATCTCACACATCACCCACACCACATCATGGCACCTCAACGATACCCCAGGTTCTCTGAGGAGGAGCTCAGGGTCATGGTGGAGGAAATCGTCCTGGTAGAGCCACAGCTATTCGGATCACAGGTGCAGCAGACATCCATTGCAAGGAAGATGGAGCTACGGCGCAGAATTGTCGACCCGGTCAACACAGTGGGACCGCATCCAAGAACTAGGGATGACATCAGGAAGAGGTGGAACGACCTACCGGGGAAGGTGCGTTCCGTGGTCTCCAGACACCAGATTGCTGTACAGAGGACTGGCGGTGGACCCCCACCTCCTCCCCCACAACTAACAACATGGGAGGAGCAAGTCTTGGCAATATTGCATCCTGAGGGCCTCGCAGGAGTAGCAGGAGGACTGGACTCTGGTAAGGCAAATCTTTACTACTTTATCCCCCACCCTACCTGCATGCCATCACATACCCCACCGTTACCCTCACACCCATCACCCCAACAACCCACAGATACCCCACAAACACACACCCCAAACACAAGCCCTGCATGTAACACCAATGCATGGACATCCATCACCAAAGCAAGTCCAGTACAGATACCCACACAGACCCCAAACCAACTATCACACAAGGACCAAGCCAAGAATGCAAGCACTGGAGTAGAGGGTCACTCACCCATTGCACACGATGGTACACACAGATGCAATAATCATGCCTTTACACCCCTACAGGACCCCTACCCAACGTCACTGGACAGTAGGTGCCAGACATATCCATTACCCCCACAGAAGAGACCCACAGTGATGACAGCAGCTCTGCACAACTGGATCAAGATGACCAGCCCGGCCCATCAGGGACCTCAGGACAGTCGGTTCCCCTGACAGTCACAAGCCACCACAGAGCCTCCCCCCTCAGGAAACACCAGCACAGCACCCACCCAGCGGGCCCATCCCTCTGTCCCCAGGACCCGTCAATCAGCAGTGTGTCCACCACTACAGGGAACCCAGGCAACCCCACTAACACAGGACGATCAGGGACCTGGGGGCAGTGGCAATGAGCACACGGTTCAGGGGACAGAGGCACAGGACAACAGGGAAGCTGGGAGGACTGCTGTGCGACAGGGGGGAAGACAGGCCCAGGGAACCCACTCTCCACGAGGCACTCTCCAACATCATGGGAGCTTACCATCATTCCCAGGAGACAATGGCAAAGGTACTGGCCAAATTTCAGGAGACCCAGCAGCTGCAGGAGGAACACTGCCTTGGGATCAGGGAGGACTTGAAGTCCATTAACAACACCCTGGTCACCATTGCAGGGGTGCTGCAAGACCTTGACAACACCAGGAGGGACATAGTGGACACAGTGGCACAACAAGGGGCCCCTGACACTAGCCTGGACGATGAACAGCCCTCCACCTCCGCCGGCGCTAGTGGATAGGAGGCACCGCCACAGGAACACAACACCAGCATCCCACCCCCTGCAGATGGAGAACCACCCCGCAAACGGTCCCTGAGACCCAGGAACAAGACAGAGAACATTGCCAAGACCCCCGCCAGGAAATGAGACCCCCCTGAATGTCACCCTTCTGTCCCACTTTGTCACCCTGTCCATCCTTAAACTGCCATTGCTCCACTTCCTATGCCCCTTTGGACAATGCAGTTGTGAAACAAATAGACTGGACTCTGCCATGGACATTCCTCCACCATAACCCCAGCCCATTTTACAACCCCCTCCACTTATTAGCACAGAAATAAACACACTTCAATCACAAAACAATCTGGACTCAGTCTGTGCTTTCACAAACGTGTAATTGCAATAACCATGGAACATAGCAATGTCAATTTACTTGTGCACATACCAATGTAACACAGCTGTAGGCCAGGAGGAAATATAGCAGAGGGCACAAAGTGGGACCCACATCTGTGAAATGGAAAGGCAAAGTGACAAGTCAGGGTCCATACACTGAGTGGAAATGACAGACTTATGCTAGCTCCAACAATAGTATGAGATGTGGGAGGCAGTGACATCTTCTTACCTGTGTCTCACTGGAAGTATTGCATGATTATGTTGTTTCGGTTGTCAATATCCTCTTCTTCTGCCTCCTCTTCTTCACTGTCCACAGGCTTCACAGCTGCCACAAGACCACCAGCTGACCCATCCTCCTGCAGAAAAGGCACCTGCCGTCGCAAAGCCAGGTTGTGCAGCATACAGCAGGCCACGATGATCTGGCACACCTTCTTTGGTGAGTAGTATAGGGAACCACCTGTCATATGGAGGCACTGGAATCTGGCCTTCAGGAGGCCGAAGGTGCGTTCGATCACCCTCCTAGTTTGCCCATGTGCCTCATTGTAGCATTCCTCTGCCCTTGTCCTGGGATTCCTCATTGGGGTCAGTAGCCATGACAGGTTGGGGTAACCAGAGTCACCTGCAAATATGGAGGGGCAACTGTTAGACACACACTAACCCTTAGGGACAACCCCATACCCAGATACCTATTCACACTGTATTAGGTCCTTGGCCTCACCTATTAGCCACACACAGTGCCTCTGGAGTTGCCCCATCATATAGGGGATGCTGCTATTCCTCAAAATGTAAGCGTCATGCACTGAGCCAGGAAACTTGGCATTCACATGGGAGATGTACTGGTCTGCCAAACACACCATCTGCACATTAATCGAATGGTAGCTCTTCCGGTTTCTGTACACCTGTTCACTCCTGCGTGGGAGTACTAATGCCACATGTGTCCCATCAATGGCACCAATGATGTTGGGGATATGTCCCAGGGCATAGAAGTCACCTTTCACTGTAGGCAAATCCTCCACCTGAGGGAAAACGATGTAGCTGCGCATGTGTTTCAGCAGGGCAGACAACACTCTGGACAACACGTTAGAGAACATAGGCTGGGACATTCCTGATGCTATGGCCACTGTCGTCTGAAAAGACCCACTTGCCAGGAAATGGAGTACTGACAGCACCTGCACTAGAGGGGGGATACCTGTGGGATGGCGAATAGCTGACATTAGGTCCGGCTCCAACTGGGCACACAGTTCATGGATTGTGGCACGGTCCAGTCTGTAGGTGACAATTACATGTCGCTCTTCCATTGTCGACAGGTCCACCAGTGGTCTGGACACCGGAGGATGCCGCCATCTCCTCACCTGCCCCAGCGGACGTGCTCCATGGAGGAGAACAGCGAGCAGAGGGTCAGCCAACACTGAGGTACGAAAACACAACTTTATTACACATATCTTTAAATCCGCTATGTGCCTGTCTTAATGTGAATGCAAGGCCTAGATATGTGTGACGCATTTAAAAATAATGCCATGTGGCCCCCTGAAATGGCGGCTGCCTGACCTGTAATGTGGGACAAGGGGATATGAGGTAACTGCGCTGGCGTTGTACACCGTTGCAGTAGGCGGTATTAGACCGCGGCGCAATCGTGCATTGGTTAACATTGGACCCTATGGGTCACAGGAGCCTATGACGATGTACGCCGGCAGTGACTGTACGCACCGCCGCTGACATGACCACCATTTTCTCTCTGTTCACTCACTTGATACCTGATCTTCAACAGGAGAGGAACTACACTGCAAGTGCTGCTGTGACCTCAGTCTGGAAGAGACAATGGCTCATTTGTCTGGGGAAAGGGCCCCTGCCTTCAGCACAGAGTAGTTGGAGAAGCTAGTGGATGGGGTCCTCCCCCAGTACACGCTACTCTACAGTCCTCCAGACAAACAGGTGAGTACACTGTGAGCATGTTGTATGGTCAATGCCTGTGTGGAGTGTTGTGGATGGAAGATAGGGGGTGGAGAAAGAGGCGTGCATAAAACGACGGTGAGTGCATGAGCGTCATGGCAAGGGTAGGGACGCGGGCCAATGACTGTGATGGTCCGGATGCTAATATCTTCTCCTTTTCCCCTGTATTATTCCTGTAGGTCAGTGCCCACCAGAAGAAGGATATTTGGCGTGCCATCGCCAAGGAAGTCCGGACCCTGGGGGTCCACCACAGACGGAGCACCCACTGGCGTAAAAGATGGGAGGACATTCGCCACTGGAGCAAGAAGACGGCGGCGGCCCAGCTGGGGATGGCCTCCCACCGTGGGAGGGATGCCCATAGCACCATGACCCCCCTGATGTTCCGGATCCTGGCGGTGGTGTATCCAGAGTTGGATGGCGCTTGAGGGCATCACAGCAGCCACAAGGGGGTGAGTACACTATCATTCTGCTGATTCAGCGTGCATTGGAGGTGTCTGGGTGGGGGAGGTGGGCTGTGGGTTCCCCTAGGCCAGTGTAAATTTAGTAGGCAAGGTCCCTTCGTACGGCAGGCCATGTGGCACCCCACCCCACCCCACCAGTGTTCAGAGTCATCTACACCTAGTCAGGCTCCTGTGACTTCCATATGTGCAGCAATCGGGCATAGGCCTTGTACCCCATGTCCCTGTGATGAATTAGGGAACTCAAAGTGCACGGCGTAGTGCAGAGAGCTTCAGTGTCTGTAGTGTCCGCCAACTGTAGCGGTATTGCATGCACTGAACATGTCTTTTTTTCTGTCTTTCCCCCCCCTTTTCGTGGGCTCCCTGTTCTTGTGTGCAATAGCATCATCAGGCGGAGGAGCAGTGGCACCGGAGCAGGAGGGAGCTGCATCCCACATGGCCCTGGAGGGCGAGACAACGGAGTCTGAAGCCACCAGTGGGACGGAGGGCGAGGGGAGCTCCACGGCGGGGGCAGGAGCTGAGACCAGCTACACGGACTCCTCCTCTGATGGGAGCTCCCTTGCGGTGGCGGGCTCCTCTGTGCCCCCGCATCTAAAGGTACAGCCACCACCCCCCCTACCAGCACCGCCCTCCCAGCATCCCCTCAGCGTGTGCCCTTTGGCCGCTCACCCAGGAGGGTGGGCATCTCCTTCGCCCCAGGCACCTCAGCCCCAGCCCCTGTCAGCCCTGCTGCCCTCAGTGCGGAGGCCATTGACCTCCTCAGATCCCTCACTGTTGGACAGTCTACCATTCTGAAAGCCATCCAGGGTGTAGAGAGGCAGTTGCAACAGACAAATGCATACCTGGAGGGCTTTCATTCTGGTCAGGCAGCCCAACAGTGAGCTTTTCAGACACTGGCCTCGTGACTGATGGCAGCCATTGTCCCTGTGTCCAGCCTCCCCCTCCAACTTCCTCCACCCAGACCCAAACCCCTGTACCTCAGCCTATCCCAAGAACACCCTCAGACCAGCATGCACACACCTCAACACACAAGGGAAGCTCTGGCAAACATAAGCACCACACATCCCACAGGCACTCACACAAGCATCATACCCATGCACACATACCAACATCCCATGCCTCCACTGTGTCCCCCTCCTCCTCGTCTCCCTCCTCCCTCCCTGTCACGTCTCCACTCACACCTGCATGCACTACATCTTCAGCCACTACGTCCATCACCAGCACACCCATCACCTCACACCGCTCACGTGCACTCACCACCCCCACTACCATTCACACATCCCCTGTGTCCTGTCCCAGTGTGTCTGTGAGCCCACCTCCCAAGGTACACAAACGCAGGCACACACCCACCCAACAGCCATCCACCTCACAACAGCCTCCAGCCCATGCACCCTCACCCAAAGTCAGCAAACGTACACCTCCTACAACCACTACCTCTTCCTCCACTTCCATACCCCCTCCATCTACCCGTCCCAGTGTGTCTAAAAAACTTTTCCTGTCCAACCTTGACCTCTTCCCCTCACCTCCCCCACCCCTTCAGTCCCCTAGGGCACACCTTTCCAGGTCCCAACCCAGCACCTCAGCCACCACATCAGTGGGAACAGTGGTGCCAGGACACCGCCGCCACCAGCACCGCTTCCCAGGACACCGCCGCCACCAGCACCGCTTCCCAGGACACCGCCTCCACCAGCACCGCTTCCCAGGACACCGCTGCCACCAGCACCGCTGCACAGGACACCGCCGCCACCAGCACCGCTGCACAGGACACCGCCGCCACCAGCACCGCTTCCCAGGACACCCACGCCACCAGCACCGCTTCCCAGGACACCACCAGCACCGCTTCCCAGGACACTGCCGCCACCAGCACGCTCACTGATCCACCCACCAGCACCGCAGGCCAATGAGCGCCGCAAGCACCACCGCTACTGAGGCCGCCACGAGCAGGATGAAGCACTCTGGGCACAAAGCCCCCTCCAGTACCAGTGGAGATTCACATCCAGTACCTCTGTCCTTGGCAGGATCAAGCACTCTGGACACAAAGCTCCCTCCAGAACCAGTGGAGCTTCACATCCACTACCTCTGTCCTTGGCAAGATGAAGCACTCTGGGCACAAAGCCCCCTCCAGAACCAGTGGAGAAAGGCATCCACTACCTCTGTCTTTGGCAGGATGAAGCACTCTGGGCACAAAGCCCCCTTCAGAACCAGTGGAGACTGTTATCCACTTGAGAGACTGTGGCTTTGCACTCCCCAGGATAAAGCAGTGGGCAATCCACCCACTGGAGAGACTTGAGAGACTGTGGCTTTGAACTCCCCAGGATATAGCAGTGGGTAAACCACCCACTGGAAAGACTTGAGAGACTGTGGCTTTGCACTCCCCAGGATAATGCAGTGGGCAATCCACCCACTGGACAGACTTGAGAGACTGTGGCTTTGCACTCCCCAGGATACAGCAGTGGGCATTGAGTCCCCTCGTGGATCTGGCATCGTGCACTCATCCGGCTGAGGTGCCCCCCCTTCCCTTCCCCCTGAGGTGCCTGTTGTATTTCTATCTGATGCCCCTGCAGTGTTCTTTCCGTTTTGATTGGGTATCGAGTGTGGGCCTCGCCCATGCATTTTGGGCCCAGTGGTCCACGGACTTTAATAGTGCACTACCTGGACTTGTATTATTGTTGTATATATTTGTTTATAGTGTATATATATTTTTGAGTACTGGATTTTAATAGATTACAATTGTTACAATCATTTCCTTTTGTCTTTGCTTTCTTTTGGAGGGGTTGGGGGGTGTAACTGTACTGTGTCAACATGTATTAGTGTGTGTGTTGTAGTGGGTGAGGGTGGGGGTGTTTTGTGTGTGTGTGTGTCACTCTCTTTTCCCTCCCCCTTCCCTGTGTCGTAGGTGCAGTACTCACCGTGGTCTTCGCCGCCGGCATTCGTGCTCCTGATAGAGGAGCAGAAAGACAAAGGCAGGTAGAATATGGAGTTCTGGCTCCATGGCATCCTGGTTCCGCGTGGGGTGTGTAGAAGTGAGCGTTTTCCCTTCCAAGTCCTGCTTCCGCCGTGTTTTTGTTTGCGGTGAAACCGCCCCGGAAAAGGTGGTGGATTGGCCTGTTGTAATACTGTGGGCGGTACATTGTGTTCCGCCTGTCTGTTGGCAGTTACCGCCGCCGTGTTTGTTTGTACCACTGTGGCGGTTGGAGTGTTAAAGTGGCTGTCTTTGTTGGCGGTTTCCGACATGATCGTGATACAATTTTTTTTTCTTCTGGCCTGTTGGCTGTTTTACCGCCGCTTTAACACCGACCGCCAGGGTTGTAATGAGGGCCATAAACTCTTGTTGGCATTTGTTTGTAGTTGCATACGCCCATTCAGGACTGCGTTTCTTCGACTTGTTATTCTCTTTCTTTTCAACTTTCGATCACCATTCAACTCTCCTTCACTTAATTCTTCTTTTCTCGTAGTATCTACTTTTTCCTCTATTGTTGATTCAACTATCACCTCTTTCCTTTTCTCCACTTGCAAATTCGGACACTTATCTCCTTTTCATGTACCTTCTGTCGATATTCTCATCAGGACTGAACTTGAATCCTTTTCTTTCTCTGTGGTGTTTTCTCTTGACGGACCTGCAACAGTTTCAGGAGGAGTCAGATCACTTTGACTTTGATCCACCTCAACTCCTTTCCCTTCTTGGTCTGGCACTTGCTCTGTCTGTCTCTCTGAATCATCTGCTTCTGGGAGGGTCCCCTCAGTACTAGGCTCTCCTGCTGGTTCAGTTGCGATAGGTTCCTCAGCACCCTCCTGGAGATATTCACCTTCGTCTCTCACAGGAGTGATAGAACCATCTTCAATGAGCTCAGGTTCAGCTTCTGTTCCTCCTTGCTCCTTTTCCGGTTCTGGTGCTGTAATTTGTCTCACAGTTGTTGGTACTCCATGATCCAGTGGACATGCCACTTTCTTTGTGTGACTCGCGTGAATCCAATTCGGGATCCCAGCACACTTCACAGCTGTCGTAGTCATTAGAATCACTTGATACGGTCCCTTCCAGCGAGGTTCCAAACACGTCTTGTGCACATGTTTTCGGACAACAACCCAATCACCAGCTCTCAGGTTGTGCCCTGGATCATGGATCGGTGGCAGTGTGGTGGCCTCCACCTGCTGAAAGAAAGAGCGGACTACATCAGCCAGACCTTTGCAGTAATCCAACACCGTATCATCTGTAATGTTCAAAAGTGCATTTGCGGAACTGCTGGCAACCACATTGCTCTGCCCATGAGAATCTCATGGGGCTACAATCCTGTTTTCCTGTCAGGTGTGTTTCTCTTTGACATCAACACCAAAGGCAACGCAACAGGCCATTTTAGATTTGTAGCTGCACACATCTTTGCAGTTCGTGACTTCAAGGTACCATTCATCTGCTCCACTAGTCCTGATGCTTCAGGGCGAGAACTACAGTGCAACTTCTGCTCAATGTTGAATGCTGTACACAGTAATTTAAATACCTCATTATTGCAGTGCGTCCCCCATCTGATTCTAAAGAGATTGGAAATCCGAAATGTGGTATCTATTCCCGAAGCAACAATTTTGCTACTGTGAGGCTATCGTTTCTCCGTGTAGGGTACGCTTCAATACAGTGACTAAGGATTCACACAATCACCAACACATATCTGAAACCTCTACACGCAGGCATTTCAATGAAATCCAATTGCATTCTGCTGAATCCTGCTCTTCCAATGTAGTTCAAATTAACCACTGTCCCTTTCCCCGCATTTAATTGCTGACAAATGACACATCAATGGCAAACTGCTTCAGCTGCTTGCCTAAACTTGGGGTTAAACCAGTCAATTTTTAACAAACATACCATGGCATCCCTCTCAATGTATGCCTGACCATGATAGTACCTCGCCATCTGTGACAACAGGCTATTTGGCAAAACCATCTGACCCTTCTCAGATACCCACAACTCATCTGGTCTTTGAACACATTTCATTTTGCTCCATGACCTGAACAGGTCACAGGTCAGCGACAAGACAGAAATAGTAACGCAATGCACCCATTCCCGTTACACAGTGAGAATAAAATAAATAGTGAATGGATGAGTGATAGTTCTGATGAGGAGCCATGTATGCTTGTGACTTCTTTGTCGACATTACTCTGAAACATTTTTAACTCTTCCAATGTGTCAATCACCTTTAATGTAAAGCTTGTACATGTAGTGTCTTGTTCAGGTAACAATTCCTACTTATCTTTGAACTATATAGGTTCAATGCGCAAAACCTTGGATTTGATCCGCATATCCATTCCCCGGTGACACGTAGTCCTGTGACTTTCGATGTGCACTGCATTTCACCACAGCAATTTCTTCAGGGAGTTGAATCGCATGTAACAACTCTTTTATTCTCTCACCATTTCTCACAGGTGATCCAGTAGAGGTTAGAAACCCTCTCTACGACCACAATTGACCAAAGTCATGAACTATTCCAAATCCGTATTGGCTATCCATGTAGATAGTGACTCTCAATCGAGCAGAAACATGGCATGCCCTAGTAAGAGCCACCAATTCTGCTACTTGAGCAGAATACACTCCTAGAAACCAGGAAGCATCTAAGGTACCTGTAATTGTGCACACTGCATATCCTGCTCTCAGTGTTCCTGTACTGTCTCTTAGACAAGAACCATCAACGAAAACAATTTGGTCACTTTCTTCCAATCGGGTATCTCTAATGTCAGGTCTCGGTTTTGTGCACAACTCAGTTACTTCGAGACAATCATGTTCAACATCTTCCTCTTTCTCAATTTCAGTAGTATCACTTGGAACTAAAGTTGCCGGGTTCAGCACTGTACATCTTTTCAGTGTCACGTTTGGAGCACCCGAGATACTCGTCTCATACATAGTCAACCTAGCACCAGTCAAGTATTGGGTTTTCGCCCTTGTCAGTAAAATCTCAATCGAGTGAGGGACCATTACAGTCAGGGGATATCCCATCACTACTCCTTCACACTGTGAAAGACTCTGACCAACTGCAGCAACTGTACACAAATAACCTAGTAAGGCTGCTGCAACTTGGTCCACAGTATCTGAAAAATATGCCACTGGGCGATAAGCACCTCCATGGACCTGGGTCAAGTCAGACATTGAACATGCACCACGCTCATGACAAAACAATGTGAATGGCTTTGTGTAGTCTGGCATACCCAACGCCGGAGCTCTCCACACACTCTCTCTCAACTCAGTGAACGCTTTCATCTTATCCTCATCTAGCACTATGGGGTCTGTGACATCGTCATGAGTCAGCTTCTGCAATGGCTTTGAGATTTCTGAAAAATTCGGAATCCATTGGCGACAATAGCCCACCATTCCCAGGAACATTCAAACATCTCTCTGTGTAGTCGGGGAATTTATTTGCGATATCATTGTAATCCTCTCTCTGGATATTTTCCTTGACCCTTTGTCAATTTGGTGACCCAAATACTTCACCTTCTGACAGTACTGCAATTTCAATGGTGACACTTTATGACCGTACTTTCCCAAATGATTTAACGGGGCAATCGAGTAATACTTACACTCGTCCCTTGTCTTGGATGCAATCAAAAAATCATCAATGTATTGCACCAGAGTAGATTGGAAAGGCAATTCTAATGACTCCAAATTCTTTTTCAAGATCTGATTAAACAAGGAAGTTGACTCTGTGTACCCTTGAGGAAGTCTACACCAGCTGTAGACTCTATCTAAAAATTTGACACTAAAAAGAAATTAACTATGCTCATGAAGAGGCACAGAGAAGATGCTTGTGACAAACCAACTACTGTGAACAACTCAGCATCACATGGAATCTGAAACATTAATACAGCTGGGCTGGGCACTACTGGACAGCATTTGACCACAATGCCATTTGTTTTTCTCAGATCCTGAACAATTCGAACCTTCCCACATGGCTTCTTCAAACCCATCATTGGCGAATTACATGGGCTGCTCAACACCTCCTTCAAAACTCCCTGCTTCACGAAATCTGCAATTATCTGAGCCACTTTCATCAGGACATCTTGTGGCATTTTGTACTGTAGAAGCTGCGGGAAAATTGCATTCGGTTTTAAATTAACTTTAATCAGCTCCACTCCTTTGATCAAACCCACTTCTTTCCATGTCAAATCCCACACGTTCTCTTGTATTGTTTCCTGCAAATCAGAATGAAGCTCTCTCACTGTGAACAACTCAATCAAGGGGTACTCTTCATTTGTAGTCTCACACTCAGTTTCTGGGGCTGGGTCTTCCTCATCGTCACTATTTGTCTGAATCTCAATTCCATCATTTGACCAAGTAATCAAACACCTTGTTTTATACAGCAAGTAGGGATACCAGACTCGAATCACAGACTACAAACTTATGCAGTCCTCGAAAATTGCCAATCTCTACTTGCATTGGATCTGTAATCGGGTTCGTCAAATACTGATTTGCTATCCCCACGACCTGAACTGTCCTTCCTGAAAGGGGAAATTTGGAACGTCTGCACTTCTCACTGTAGAGCGTGTAGCTCCTGTGTCTACTAGAAATTAGACTGTGACCCATTACCTTTCCCCTCACATAAGGTCCCCTCTGATCTACCTCTAGAGAAGTCGCAAGCATACATGGCTCCTCATCAGAACTATCACTCATCCATTCACTATTTATTTCATTCTCACTATCTAACTGGAATGGCTGGACTGCGTTACTATTTCTGTCTTGTCTCTGACCTGTGACCTGTTGAGAAAGCATCATCTGTTGCTGCTGCATCGGGGCTCGAGGTATCTGCATTTGCTGTCTAAGTATCATGGGAACCTGCTGCTGCGTCAGCTGCAACTGTGACACCTGTGCACGGGGCATTTGCACCTGTTGCATGGGCTGTAAATTCTGCACCTGATTCACATTGATCTGGAAATTTGGATTTGGACCTGTCATTCTCGGTCCTCTCACATTTTGAAATGCATTGACGTTGTTACCTTGCTGAACAACACCCTCCTGCACCATCATCTGACACTCCCGCTTCCAGTGTCCCACGGCTCCGCAAATGTGACACTGCAATAGCTTCTTCATTCCCTGCACATCATCCTGAACTACAACAGTATTCAAATCCGGACCACGGTTCATATTGCCTATGCGACCTCTACCTCTCATCTGAGGCTGAACATGACATTTCCCTGCGGTTGCGGCATCTTTTGTACAAAAGTCCCCTGCACTCCTGTTTAGCTGCCTTAATCTGCATCACCATTGCCTTCTCTTTCAACTTTTTCTGCTTCAACTCAATCTCGTCACTACAGTATTTCGCATACTGCAACACCTCATCGATTGGCTTTTCTTACCAGCAAATCAAATGACTCTTAATCATCTGACATATCTCAGGTCTCAGTCTTTCCAAACCTAAACACAAAATGCAGCATGTCTTTCGTCTCACTTGCTTCTTTAACACTGTACTCCTTGAATGCCTTCAACAATCTCTCATAATACGCATGTATTGATTCCTTCACCTCCTGCACTGTCCTGTCAATTCTCTGCCAATCAATATTTTTGGGAGAAATCCTTGTCTTTAGGAACTCAATCACATTATAGTAATACTTCATTACCTCAGGAGATGGTGCACCTGTACCCTGATCTCTCTCCGGTCCACTTGTTGGCCAATCTACAGCTATCTTGCACTCAACCCACAGATCGGCTGGTACCACTATCTCCAGTAAGGTGTTCAAGTCTTCCCATAAACATTTCGCGAGCTTCATGAACCTGTCTGTCTGCTGATAGCATTCTACTGGCTTTTCCCTCAGTTTTGTATAATCGTTTGTGAATGACAGAATATCACTCCTACTCCTAGGGACATGAACAAAATGTCCCCCTGGGATTTCTCTCATTAGTAAAATCTTTACTGGATCCTTGCCCTGTTGTACACTTTCAGGCACCTCCAGAGAATCTTGTTTATTTTTGTCTCTTTTCTTCACCCATCTGCCTTCCCACTTTTCTAATGCTCCCCAAACCTGAGCACTCTGCAGTAATTCTTTAAGGTGTGACTTCATTCCAGCAGATCTCATATGTTCAAAATCTTTTGCCTCAAAATCTAATCTGTAACTTCTCTTCAGATGCTTCATTTTCCCGATTTCTATGCCATGCTTGTGAGAAAGTAGCCTCTTTCTAGGATGGTTACCCTCACTTTTGGTCTGTTGGTGAGTATGTATCAATGTGTTTTTACTGTATCACTGGGATCCTGCTAGCCAGGACCCCAGTGCTCATAGATAAAAACCCATATGTCAGTGTGTTTTGCCTGTCTCACTGGGATCCTGCTAGCCAGGACCTTAGTGCTCATAGTTTGTGGCCTAATGTGTGTGTTGTCAGTAGTGCTTGACTGTGTCACTGAGGCTCTGCTAACCAGAACCTCAGTGCTTATGCTCTCTCTGCTTTTAAATTTGTCACTGTAGGCTAGTGACTTCATTTACCAATTTCAATTGGCACACTGGACCCACTCTTATAAGTCCCTAGTATATGGTACCCAGGGCTTTGGGGTTCCAGGAGATCCATGTGGGCTGCAGCATTTCTTTTGCCACCCATAAGGAGCTCAGACAAACCCTTGCACAGGCCTGCCATTGCAGCCTGCGTGAAATAGTGCACACGTTATTTCACAGCCATTTTCACTGCACTTAATTAACTTAGAAGTTACCTATATGTTTAACCTTCACTTGCTGAAGGTCAGGTGCAAAGATACTAAGTGTGAGGGCACCCTTGCACTAGCAAAGGTGCTCCCACATAGTTCAGGGCCATTTCCCAGGACTTTGTGAGTGCGGGGACGCCATTACACATGTGCACTACATATAGGTCAATACTTTTATGTAACTTCGCAAACGTAACTCCAAACAGGGCCATGTAACATGTCTAAGATCATGAAATTGTCCCCTCATTCCAAATCTGGTATTGGGTAGCCAATTCTGTGCATACTGGGGGCTCCACTATGGACCCCCAGTACTGCCAAACCAGCTCTCTGAGGCTTGCACTGCAGCTACAGCTGGTGCCACCTCACAAACAGGGTTCTGCCCTCCTGGGGTCTGGCCAGCCCAGTCCCAGGAAGGCAGAACAAAGCATTTCCTCTGAGAGCAGGGCGTTACACCCTCTCCCTTTGGAAATAGGTGTTACAGGCTGGGGAGGGGTAGCCTCCCCCAGCCACTGGAAATGCTTTGAAGGGCACAGATGGTGCCCTCCTTGCATAAGCCAATCTACACCAGTTCAGGGACCCCCTGTCCCCTGCTCTGGTGCAAAACTGGACAAAGGAAAGGGGAGTGACCACTCCCCTGCCCATCACCACCCTAGGGGTGGTGCCCAGACCTCCTCCAGTGTGTCCCAGACTTCATCCATCTTGCTTTGCAAGGTGTGGGGGAACTCTGGAGGGCTCTGAGTGGCCAATGCCAGCAGGTGACATCAGATACCCCTCCTGATAGGTCCATACCTGATCAGGTAGCCAATCCCCCACTTGGCTATTTAGGGTCTCTCCTGTGGGTTCTGTTCAGATTCTGCTTGCAAGTTTCTTTCAGGAATCCTCTGCAACTACTTCATCATCCTCTGACCTTGAATCAACTGCAGCCTGCTCCAGGGCCCGCTGTAACAGCAACAAAGTATCCACAAGGGATACTTTTCTTCTGCAACTTCAGCTCCAGCCAGCAACTGCAACAGTTTCCACTGTGTGCACGCTCTGGGGACTCCCCGTCTTCATTCTGCACCAGAAGGACCGAAGAAATCTCCTGTGGGGGGACGGAGTCACTCCCCTGCTCCAGCAGGCACCTTCTAAGATGACGACCGGTACCCTTGGACTCCTCTCACAATGACGAGCGTGCTCCTAAGGACACAGAGGTTGGACCCCATCGACATAGACTGTCCTGAGGTCCTGCTGACGCAATTCTGAGGAGGTAAGAACTTGCCTTCCCTGAGAGCGACGGTACCCCTGTGTACTGCGTCTTCTTCACCTCCTGAGGCCTCTGTGCACTACTTGCAAAATTCCTTCATGCACTGCCTGGCCCAGGTCCCCAGCAGTCCACCCTGCGACGCTCAACTCGCTGAGTTGTTCTCCGGTAGCGTGGGACCTTTCTTTGTTGCACCAACTGAATTTTGCACCTCCTTTATCCCCGTGTCTTGGGACGCCAGTGAGTGCTGCCTGGCATCCTGAGGGCTCTCTAAAGTGCTGAGTGCCCCCTCTTCCTCCTCGCACAGAGTTGAGGCCCCCAGGTCCCTCCTTGGTCCAGTCAGCGCCATTTTGATGCAAAATGCACTTTTGTCATAACCAAGGCTTCTTAGTGACTTCCAACACGAAATTACATCTGCATCCATCTTCATGTCATGGGACATCTTTTGCATTATGCAGGAACCCGCTGGCATCTACCTAGGGTGCATTTCTGCAGTCTTCGACTAACTGGGGACTCTTGTTTTGCACCCCCTTCCTGGAACTTCTTTTGACTTCTAGATTTCTTTTGCAGGTCTTCAGGTCCAGGAATCCACCAGTTGCTGTTTGCAGACTTTGTTGGTTACTGCAATATCCCAATCATGAGGTGTAGTGTGCCCTAATGAAACTTGCAGTACTTTACTCCTGCTTTTCTGGGCTCTGGGGTGGGGTAATTTACTTACTTTTACTGTATTCTTACTCTCCCAGTGATTCTGCACACACTACACTTGTCTAGTGGGGAATTCGTTATTCGCATTCCACTTTCTTAGTATATAGTTTGTGTTGCCCATAGACCTATTTTCTCCCATTGCATTCATTATCATTTCCTACTGTTTGCATTGTTCTATGACTATTTATTTGTCTAATTTTGGTGTCTAGTGTATATAATGTGTATAATGCTTACCTCCAGAAGAAGTATTGTCTCTAACATATTTTTGGTACTATGTCACCCAAATAAATGCCTTTATTTTTGGTAACACTGAGTATTGTCTTTACTTGTGTAGAAGTACTGTGTAACTATAAGTGGTATTGCATGAGCTTTGCATGTCTCCTAGTTTGGCCTAGGCTGATCTGCTATAGCTACCTCTATCAGCCTAAGCTGCTAAAACACTACTACATTTCACTGATAAGGGATAACTGGACCTAGTAT
Organism: Pleurodeles waltl; assembly: GCF_031143425.1. Classification (NCBI taxonomy): domain Eukaryota; kingdom Metazoa; phylum Chordata; class Amphibia; order Caudata; family Salamandridae; genus Pleurodeles; species Pleurodeles waltl. The sequence goes on along the minus strand of NC_090444.1, from coordinate 865,655,780 downwards.
AAGGTGTAAGTACCCAAGGTACCCACTACAAACCAGGCCAGCCTCCTACAATGCTTCTCTGCTAAATCTGCTAATCTCTGATGTACCTTACCCACCTCTCTTGTGATTCTCGTGCACAAATATCTCAACTCTGCTTCGGTGTAGGACTCTAATCTATTCACCACCATTGTTCCCTCGACTAGTTCACTGGCTTCCATGCTCAATCTGATACAATTGATCTGCTCTTCTCCCTTAGAAGTATTCTATGGGGTATTCATCTTTCCAACCATTCAGTCAAGTGCTGAGCTGTCAATCCATGTAACAAAATGTTACTCACGTTCATCGGTGGCACCTGCTGTATCACTGCATTTGATGTCTGTAGTGTCAATAACTTCAAGCTCTGACCTGCACTAGGTTCATTCATAGCATCTGGAACTGCAACGAGTGGACTGAGATTTAACAGCGACCTTGATCCATCAAAGGTCTGACCCACGGAAGAGACTACATGCAGTTGTTTATCTAGTCCCCTCCTTATTAGACTCTGAGACATCGTTCCTTGTTCATTCATAATTGGTTTCTTCTGCGCAAACAATGGTACCGCTGGACCAACAGTAATTGGCAGTGATATTGCATCTGGGGCTGCTCTGGCACCTGAACATTGTAACTCCCACACTCTGATTCATCACCGGAGTCAAGTCTGACTGTGCTCCTGTCATTGGCGTAAACCTCGGCATCCCCTGTGGCTGCACTTGGGGCAACAAAATCGGAGTCGGCTCAGTCTGAACTAACAGTGGTCTTGGAACCACTTGCTCTGTAGGTACCACTAACTTGGAAGTCATCTCTAAGATAGGCCCATCAGGAGAAATTCTTTGTATGGGTGGCGGATGCATCTGTGCCCAAACTACTGGAGCAGTCAACACATTAGGTCCTTGCACCACACCCTGTGACTGGCTAGTATTAACTTGCACTGTGCTCACTGTTTCCATTGCCTGTGCCGGGGCTGTTGCGTCAACACTAGTACTCAGATATCATCATACACCGCATACGTTGGTGGTCGATCTCTCTGTGTAACAAGATCTTCAGCATCAGAGTCCTCCTCCATTATGGAAGACTTTCTCACTTCCTTACTCTCAGACAGACCTTTATTAGGTTTTCTGGTTGCCTTCTTTGCTTCCATCTCGTCTTCTTGTGTAATTGTTGGAAACAACTTCACTCCCTGCAATGTCTCTGCTCTCACCTTTTCTGCTCCGAATCCTATTTAGCCTCCGCTAAAGACTTCTCTACATTTCTTATCCTCCTCTCGAATTTCAATTGCTGTTGCTGTCTAGCTACCAGCTCTCAAACTGCTAATGCCTCAAACTGTGCTGGTCTCGGCAGGGGCTTTGATTCATATAGCGCCATCCGCAATTGCTCCAAAATTCTCAAATTGAACGTCCTATTCTCAGTGAATGCTAAGCTCCCATTTTTCTCTGTTAACTTGCACCACTGCTTTAACCAAAGACATGGCGCGACAACTCGCTCCTGCATCACAATATAAGCCGGAGAATTTTCCGGTGGTGCAGGCTCCCCCACAGTCGCCTTAATGTATGTATCTCCCTTCAGGGCACTCTTGAATGCTTTGAAAAGCTTAACCTTTTCTACTTTTGGATATTCTAATCAAATCAGGAAATTACTTTTACTCCCAAGATTCCTTTCACCCATGTTCTCAACCAATTGCCTCTCACGGACGGCTGCCAATCCGTGCGCGACCCTTCTCACTGACCAACCTATCCTAGCACGGCTCCAATGACGTCACAGTCACACACACTGCGGCTGACAAAGTCTTGCGGCTCATCCCCCCCAAACTCCAGTTCAACAAAACTAATGCAAATTGTTGCGAGCACTAACCAAAAAACAATAACCAAAAACAAAGCTGCTGGTTTACTACAGGAAGGTAACACGATCGCTTCAGAGGCCTTACAGATTTTCAGTGATGGCCCTTTTGCTCATGCAGCTATTCCTCTTTCTCAGTCTCCCCGATCTGAAAGCAAAATTTGACCCACAAATGTTACTCTCAACCGATCAATGGGTCTGTCCTGGTGCACATAGGACTCGCCAAAACTCAGTCTAAATTTTCTCTTGCCCACTTTAACTCACACACTGACTTGTTGACCACACCCGATCAACCTACTAAACAAGTCAGATTACAACATATAACCAAGTATCTCCTATACTTGTTAATATACTCCAGAGTCTTAGACCATTCAGGGTCCTTACATCAACAACCACGTGGACAATGTTTGAGCACAAAGCACCTTACACATGTGAAGTTCGACGACTTCCCTACTCTCATACTGCGGAGTATGCACACTCCTACTAAAACTTCATTTGGAGTATGCAAACTCTCTAAATCCTCCCATACGTCAGAATTCACCTGCAATTTGCATAAGCTGTGCAAGTGCAACCTATCTCTCTCACTCTATTACTAGAACGCCGGGAACATACCCAACACTACTAGCTGGATCCAGGATCTGGGAAAGTCATTTTTGGGCTTAAGGGAACATCACTTTCTCTACATTTGTCATCTTGAAAACAAAATTCAAATCTCAATAATAGTGAACTTTTAACGGATCAATCTTTAACTATTACCATAACTAAGGACACCTGTCCAGTCTCTTATAACAATTGTTAACACCTGTCACTCAGTTCGGGACACCTACAGCAAACTCTCAAGGAGACTAACCATCAGTCTCCCGACCATAACTGTTAACACCTGTCACTCTGTACCAAACGCCTATGGCAAGCCCTTAAAGAGACAAAAAATCAGCCTGCTACCATAACTGTTAGCGGTCGGTCCTTAATAAGTAAACTTACAAGGGGACGTGTATAGGTAGATGAACCTTTTGACTCGTTTAAGGTTTTCTTACCATAGTTCCAATACAGAAACAATAATCAACACACAATAATCAATAATCATTAGTCAAATCAATAATCAGTGGAGTCAGTAATTATCACACACTATGACTTTACAGCCATGAATAGCCACACCTTTAATTCAAGTTTAGTAAGTTTATTTCCCTTACATTAAAATACTAAAGTCATGTAGCTTGATCATCAAATCAAACAAAATTAATAAGGCTTGTAATCAACAAGTCGCAAGAAACATGATCTAATCAAAGCTGGAATCAAAAGGCATTCCAAAGCATCAGCACAAATCATTAGTAAAACCGATTTCAATAAACTTCAATATCCATAGTGTTCACCAAAATAGTTTGTCAACCATTGTCCCTGCCAATTGTCAGTCGTCATGTGAATAGCCTCAACTATCCCAGATTAGCATCAGCATGTGGGGCTTCACGCAAAACAATTTAGAACACAAATTTAGAAAAACATCTACCTAAGGAAAGCTATTAAGACTGCACAGTTGGTACCTAGAAAGAAAAGGCACAAAAATGCAGTTCACGTTGTTATATCAAAGTCACCCAAACTATCCCCTAATTTCCAATTGGTCAATTAATCGTACGTTATTACTCTGTTCAATAGTGTCCATATACCAAATCTATGAATTCTTATATTTCACACTTCACATGTTGTTGATTGGTCTGCTTTACAATGTTCTCATCATCCGGCTCGTCAGGTATCAAATTTGTTGCGTCTCCAGTCAGGGTCTTCATTGTTCGCCTCCTCGGAAAAAACCCTTTTCACATTTTACACACAATTTGTTACTTTACGAGAGACCTCATCTCCTGTCCGTCGGTTCCCATAGAAAGTTTCTGCTAAACATTTTATTAAAACAATAAGAATTTCACAGTTAGTTCACTCTATCAGCACTTTTCATTAACTGCTAAGAAATACAGCTTCTGCATGAGGCCTAACAAAACTAGGCCAAGACACTTCCTAAGTTAAGGCCTACAATTAATAAGCAAGAACATAATTCATAACCCTTAATATGACATAGTATTACATTAATCTGATACATTTTCAATATCTCGTAAGTATTAATCATAAATTAGTACATTTCGTGAATACTGGTGGCCATTCTTCAAGGTCACATTTTAAAAAGTGCACATTCATTTTCTACATTATTCATTTTTCTAAATAAGTCATTATTCAAAATACGTAAACATTCATTAATAATTTCTAATTAAGACTTCTGCTTCAGCAGTAGCTTCGATACCAGTGTGCTGTTCATGTGCCTACTGAGTGAGACTGCTGCTACTTTTTGACACTACACACTGTCCAGATTTCTGCGGCAAAGGCAGGCCCTAATTAACAATTCTGCAATCCCAAACAAGGGACAGGCAGAGGCCATCAGTGACACACTGTGTCATAGCACCTTGTGGGACACAGGGCCCTGTACGAAAGGTGGCTGTGGATAATGACATCATATTCATTACTTGTTGCCTGTACAGCTCATAGTCCTCCAGCATTGGCACCCAGCAGACCTGATTGCTTTGTCATTCCAGTGGGATTGTGACATGCTCTGGTGTACTGGAAAACTGCTACCTGCCTACTGACTTGAGATATGACCATGTGAATCCCCCTGTTACATCTGATAGTGACTGTTAAAATTGATGGGTATCTGACTTTGCGCCCTGTGTGTGCCCCTACCCATATTTCTTTCAATCACTGTTTACTATATTTTGACTTTCCTGCTTGCAGCCATCTTGCCAACTTATCGGGCTCCCTGAGTTCTCGTATGAGGCCCTCTGGCCAGGCCCGTGAGGCTGCTCGTACTGCACATCTCCTTAGAACTCAAGGTGCAAGCAGGCCCCAGTGACTGTTGGTGCCTCTCCATTCTACGCAAGGGCCTTCCCCCCCCCCGGAACTTACCTTGAACTGCGCACCTTCTCCCACATGCCTCGTCGGCAATCATTGAGGCCACAGACTGAGCTGCTCATGCTGTGTGATCTTGCCTCACCTACCTGGCAAACGCAAGCAGTTCCAAAGTGCTGGCGGCTATTGCAAACTCTCATACCTCCCTAGAATAAAGAATAGACTCATTGGCTGTGGACCTTACCTTACTGGGAGCGGACCACCATAATCTGGCGGACAAGGTCCGAGCTGCTAAACAAACTGTCTCAATGATGCAGCTTCAGACACGTGAGGCTGAGAAGGGCCCGCATGCCATGTGGGAATGGTTTACTGGAAGAGAGACCTGAAGATGCGGAAGGGTGTTTCCGCAGGAACAATGTTCACATTGTCGGACTGCCTGAAAATGTTGAAGGGCTAGACCCGGTCTCATGCACGGAGGGCTGGTTGGCAGTATTCTCCTTATAATAGCATTGCCTCGCTTCTTCATAGTTGGACAGGCCCATAAAGTGCCCACATGTCAACCAATCCCTGGTGATCTGCCTTCTACACTATCAAGACTAGGACACACTCCTGCAGGACACCTGCAAGCTGCCAGACCTGACTGAACACACAAATAATAATATTGGAAATAATGATATTTCCTGATTATGCTCTGACGGTGCAGCATCAACGGAATTCCTTCCCTACAGTCAAATGACACCTGCAAGCCTTGGAGGTCAGATACGCACTTCTGTTCCTGAAAAGACTTTGGTGGTCATTACAACCCTGGCAGACGGTGTTAAAGATGCGGTAATACCGCAAACAGTCAGACGGACAAAAAAAGGGAATTATGACCCTGGCGGAAACCGCCAACAAAGACAGCCACTTTAACACACCGCCTGCCACGGCGGTACAGACAAGCAGCGCGGCGGTCACCGCCAACAGACAGGCGGGAGACAATGTACCGCCCACAGTATCACAACAGGCCAATCCGCCACCTTTTCCAGGGCGGATTCACCGTGGATAAAAACACGGCAGAAACTGCTTTTGCTATGGGAAAACGCTCACCTTCTACACATCCCACGAGGAACGACGACTCCATGGAACCGGAACTCTAAATACTACCTGCCCTTGTCTTTCTGCTCCTTCACGACCAACAGCGACGTAGGCGCAGAAGATACCGGTGAGTACTGCACCTACGACACGGGGGAGGGGGGAGGCAAAAGTTAGGGGGACACCCACCAAACACCCCCACCCTCGCATATTTCAACATACACACCAATGCAGTCACAAAAAGAACAGTAACAACCCACAATCCCCCCGGAAGAATGCACAGACAATGCGAATTTCGGGCAAACATTATAATGTGCCAATATACATGTCATACAAAAATATACAAATATATGTATTCCAAAATCACTCATATTTACATAGATAATCTGAGAAGTATTGCAGATATGTACACAACAATGTCCGTGCACAAACAGTCCAAAAATGCATGGGCGAGGCCCACAATAGATACCTGACCAAAATCCGAGAGAACACTGCCGGGGCATCAGATAGAAACACTACAGGCACCTCAGGGGGAAGAGAAGGGGGGGCACCTCAGCCAGATGAATGCAAAGCCAGATCCACAACGGGGCTCGATGCCCATTGATGTATCCTGGGGAGTGTAAAGCCACAGTCTCTCAAGTCTCTACAGTCGGTGGCTTGCCCACTGTTCAATCCTGGGGAGTGCAAAGCCACAGTCTCTCAAGTCTCTACAGTCGGTGGCTTGCCCACTGTTCAATCCTGGGGAGTGCAAAGCCACAGTCTCTCAAGTCTCACAAGTGGGTGGCTTGCCCACTGTTCAATCCTGGGGAGGGCAAAGCCACAGTCTCTCAAGTCGATGCAGGTCCATACTGGTACTGGGGGGTGACTGGTGCCCACACTGGATGAGTCTCCCCGTGAAAGGTAGTGTCCTGTCCCTGTCCCAGCTGCACATGGGATAAGGATGCCTGATGTGGTGGGCCATTCATTCCTACCCGGTGCATTGCCCTGTTCAGCTGTGCTTTGCCATGGCGGTCTCTGGACTGTTCAGCTGTGCTTTGCCATGGCGGTTCTGGACTGTTCAGTGGTGCTTTGCCATGGCGGTTCTGGACTGTTCAGCGGTGCTTTGCCATGGAAGGCGGTCTTTGCCCTGTTCAGCGGTGCTTTGCCATGGCGGTCTTTGCCCTGTTCAGCGGTGCTTTGCCATGGCGGTTTCTGGACTGTTCAGCGGTGCTTTGCCATGGCGGTCTCTGGACTGTTCAGCGGTGCTTTGCCATGGTGGTTCTGGACTGTTCAGCGGTGCTTTGCCATGGCGGTCTCTGGACTGTTCAGCGGTGCTTTGCTATGGCGGTCTCTGGACTGTTCAGCGGTGCTCTGCCATGGCGGTTCTGGACTGTTCAGCGGTGCTTTGCCATGGCGGTTTCTGGACTGTTCAGCAGTGCTTTGCCATGGCGGTTCTGGACTGTTCAGCGGTGCTTTGCCATGGCGGTCTCTGGACTGTTCAGCGGTGCTTTGACATGGCGGTCTTTGCCCTGTTCAGCGGTGCTTTGCCATGGCGGTCTTTGCCCTGTTCAGCGGTGTTTGCCATGGCGGTCTCTGGACTGTTCAGCGGTGCTTTGTCATGGCGGTCTCTGGACTGTTCAGCCGTGCTTTGCCATGGCGGTCTCTGGACTGTTCAGCGGTGCTTTGCCATTGCGGTTCTGGACTGTTCAGCTGTGCTTTGCCATGGCGGTCTCTGGACTGTTCAGCGGTGCTTTGCCATGGCGGTCCTGGACTGTTCAGCGGTGCTTTGACATGGCGGTCTTTGCCCTGTTCAGCAGTGCTTTGCCATGGCAGTCTCTGGACTGTTCAGCTGTGCTTTGCCATGGCGGTCTCTGGACTGTTCAGCGGTGCTTTGCCATGGCGGTTCTGGACTGTTCAGCGGTGCTTTGCCATGGCGGTCTCTGGACTGTTCAGCGGTGCTTTGCCATGGCGGTTCTGGACTGTTCAGCGGTGCTTTGCCATGGCGGTCTCTGGACTGTTCATCTGTGCTTTGACATGGCGGTCTCTGGACTGTTCAGCGGTGCTTTGACATGGCGGTCTTTGCCCTGTTCAGCAGTGCTTTGACATGGCGGTTCTGATACGGACATTGGTGTGTGGCATGACGATCTCTGGACTGTTCAGCGGTGCTTTGCCATGGCGGTTCTGGACTGTTCAGCGGTGCTTTGCCATGGCGGTCTCTGGACTGTTCAGCGGTGCTTTGCCATGGTGGTTCTGGACTGTTCAGCAGTGCTTTGCCATGGCGGTCTCTGGACTGTTCAGCGGTGCTTTGCCATGGCGGTTCTGGACTGTTCAGCGGTGCTTTGCCATGGCGGTCTCTGGACTGTTCAGCAGTGCTTTGCCATGGCGGTTCTGGACTGTTCAGCAGTGCTTTGCCATGGCGGTATCTGGACTGTTCAGCGGTGCTTTGACATGGCGGTCTTTGCCCTGTTCAGCGGTGCTTTGCCATGGCGGTCTTTGCCCTGTTCAGCGGTGCTTTGCCATGGCGGTCTCTGGACTGTTCAGCGGTGCTTTGCCATGGCAGTCTCTGGACTGTTCAGCGGTGCTTTGCCATGGCGGTCTCTGGACTGTTCAGCGGTGCTTTGCCATGGCGGTTCTGGACTGTTCAGCGGTGCTTTGCCATGGCGGTCTCTGGACTGTTCGGCGGTGCTTTGCCATGGCGGTTCTGGACTGTTCAGCGGTGCTTTGCCATGGCGGTCTCTGGACTGTTCAGCGGTGCTTTGCCATGGCGGTCTTTGCCTTGTTCAGCGGTGCTTTGCCATGGCGGTCTTTGCCCTGTTCAGCGGTGCTTTGCCATGGCGGTCTCTGGACTGTTCAATGGTGCTTTGCCATGGCGGTCTGTGGTCTTTTCAGCCGTGCTTTGCCATGGCGGTCTCTGGACTGTTCAGCTGTGCCTTGCCATTGCGGTTCTGGACTGTTCAGCTGTGCTTTGCCATGGCGGCTCTGGACTGTTCAGCGGTGCTTTGCCATGGCGGTTCTGGACTGTTCAGCGGTGCTTTGCCATGGCGGTCTCTGGACTGTTCAGCGGTGCTTTGACATGGCGGTCTTTGCCCTGTTCAGCGGTGCTTTGACATGGCGGTCTTTGCCCTGTTCAGCGGTGCTTTGCCATGGCGGTCTTTGCCCTGTTCAGCGGTGCTTTGCCATGGCGGTCTCTGGACTGTTCAGCGGTGCTTTGCCATGGCGGTTCTGGACTGTTCAGCAGTGCTTTGCCATGGCGGTCTCTGGACTGTTCAGCGGTGCTTTGCCATGGCGGTCTCTGGACTGTTCAGCGGTGCTTTGCCATGGCGGTCTTTGCCCTGTTCAGCGGTGCTTTGACATGGCGGTCTTTGCCCTGTTCAGCGGTGCTTTGCCATGGCGGTCTCTGGACTGTTCAGCGGTGCTTTGCCATGGCAGTTCTGATACGGACATTGGTGTGTGGCATGACGATCTCTGGACTGTTCAGCGGTGCTTTGCCATGGCGGTCTTTGCCCTGTTCAGCGGTGCTTTGCCATGGCGGTCTCTGGACTGTTCAGCAGTGCTTTGCCATGGCGGTCTCTGGACTGTTCAGCGGTGCTTTGCCATGGCGGTCTCTGGACTGTTCAGCGGTGCTTTGCCATGGCGGTCTCTGGACTGTTCAGCGGTGCTTTGCCATGGCGGTCTCTGGACTGTTCAGCGGTGCTTTGCCATGGCGGTTCTGGACTGTTCAGTGGTGCTTTGCCATGGCGGTTCTGGACTGTTCAGCGGTGCTTTGCCATGGAAGGCGGTCTTTGCCCTGTTCAGCGGTGCTTTGCCATGGCGGTTCTGGACTGTTCAGCAGTGCTTTGCCATGGCGGTCTCTGGACTGTTCAGCGGTGCTTTGACATGGCGGTCTTTGCCCTGTTCAGCGGTGCTTTGCCATGGCGGTCTTTGCCCTGTTCAGCAGTGCTTTGCCATGGCGGTCTCGGGACTGTTCAGCGGTGCTTTGCCATGGCTGTCTCGGGACTGTTCAGCAGTGCTTTGCCATGGTGTTCTCTGGACTGTTCAGCGGTGCTTTGCCATTGCGGTCTCTGGACTGTTCAGCGGTGCTTTGCCATTGCGGTTCTGGACTGTTCAGCGGTGCTTTGCCATTGCGGTTCTGGACTGTTCAGCGGTGCTTTGCCATGGCGGTCTCTGGACTGTTCAGCGGTGCTTTGCCATGGCGGTTCTGGACTGTTCAGCGGTGCTTTGCCATGGCGGTTCTGGACTGTTCAGCAGTGCTTTGCCATGGCGGTCTCTGGACTGTTCAGCGGTGCTTTGCCATGGCGGTTCTGGACTGTTCAGCGGTGCTTTGCCATGGCGGTCTCTGGACTGTTCAGCGGTGCTTTGCCATGGCGGTCTTTGCCCTGTTCAGCGGTGCTTTGCCATGGCGGTCTTTGCCCTGTTCAGCGGTGCTTTGCCATGGCGGACTCTGGACTGTTCAGCGGTGCTTTGCCATGGCGGTCTCTGGACTGTTCAGCGGTGCTTTGCCATGGCGGTCTCTGGACTGTTCAGCGGTGCTTTGCCATGGCGGTTCTGGACTGTTCAGCGGTGCTTTGCCATGGCGGTCTCTGGACTGTTCAGCGGTGCTTTGACATGGCGGTCTTTGCCCTGTTCAGCGGTGCTTTGACATGGCGGTCTTTGCCCTGTTCAGCGGTGCTTTGCCATGGCGGTCTCTGGCTGTTCAGCAGTGCTTTGCCATGGCGGTTCTGATACGGACATTGGTGTGTGGCATGACGATCTCCACACTGGACATTGGTGTGTGGCATGACGATCTCCACACTGGACATTGGTGTGTGGCATGACGATCTCCATACTGGACATTGGTGTGTGGCATGACGTTCCATCATTGCCCAGCGGGGCTGTGGCATCCTGGCCCCGCCTGGGCTGTGTCTTGTGTGGTGGTCTCTGGACCAGTGACGATACTTGGGCCCTCCTGGGCTGCGTCTTGTGCAGTGGTCTCTGGACCAGTGACGATACTTGGGCCCTCCTGGGCACTGACTCTGGCGGTGGTCTCTGGACCCGTTACGATACTTGGGCCCTGCTGGGCACTGACTCTGGCGGTGGGCTCTGGACCCATTCCGATACTTGGGCCCTCCTGGGCACTGACTCTGGCGGTGGGCTCTGGACCCATTACGATACTTGGGCCCTCCTGGGCACTGACTCTGGCGGTGGGCTCTGGACCAGTGACGACGGTGCTGGCGGTTGTGTCTGGACCGCCGGAAATGATGGCGCACTTCTCCGCCGTGACACACACCAGGCTGGGCAGACTTCCTCGGGACCTTCCCCACCTTTTTTGGAGTTACAGCTGACTCACCAATCGCCTTCGATCCCATTTCACTTGTTGTCCCACCAGGAGTCTTGACATGGTCCCGTCGTCCACTCTCCAATTTTGGAGCCTTTACATGGGGTGGGCTGCCAGTGCCTTGGCTCCGGGTCCTACTGCCTGCCCTGGTGGACGGTGCACTCCAAAAACCTGGAACACGCACCACTGGTACTGGTGGCTTTTTGGCTGAGGCGCTACGACGGGACTGATGAATTGGAGGGGGGGTGGGGGCAAAAAGGTCAATTTGACAGAGGGACAGTTTCTGACGAACACTGGGATGGGTAGCTGGAGGGGGTCTGGGAGTGTAGGAAGAGGAGGTGGTTGTAGGAGGTGTCACTTTAGCTGTTTTGGGTGCAGGTGCAGATTCTGGAGGCTGTCGTGAGGTGGATGGATGTTGGGTGAGTGATTGCCGGCGTTTGGGTACTTTGGGAGGGGGCGTCACAGACACACTGGGAGAGGACACAGGGGACGTGTAAATGGCAGTGGAGGTGGTGAGTGCAGGTGAGCGGTGTGTGGTGCTGGGTGTCCTGGTGCGAGTCCTAGTGCCTGTAGATGTGGTGCATGCAGGTGTGTGTGTAGACGAGACTGGGAGGGAGGAGGGAGAAGAGGAGGAGGGGGACACAGTGGAGACAGTGGATGTTGCGGTGTCTGTATGGGTGTGATGCTTGTGTGAGTGCCTGTGGGATGTGTGGTGCCTATGTTTGCCTGAGCTACTTTTGGGTGTTGACTTGTGTGCATGCTGGTCTGTAGGTGTGCTTGGGATGGGCTAGGGTACAGGGGATTGGGTCTGGGTGGAGGAAGTTGGAGGGGGGAGGGTGGACACAGGGACAATTGCTGCCATCAGTGCTGAGGCCAGAGATTGCAGGGTTCACTGAAGGACAGCCTGATCAGAATGAATGCCCTCCAGGAATGCATTACCGTGTTGCAACGCCCTTTCTACACCCTGGATGGCATTCACAATGGTAGACTGCCCAACAGTGAGTGACCTGAGGAGTTCAATGGCCTCCTCACTGAGGGCAGCAGGGGTGACTGGGGCAGGGCCTGAGGTGCCTGGGGCGAAGATGATGCCCACCCTCCTGGGTGAGCGGCCACGGGGCGAACGCTGAGGGGCTGCTGGGAGGGCGGTGCTGGTAGGGGGGTGGCGGCTGTACCTGTAGAAGTGGGGCGCACTGATGGTGCCGCCACCACAGGGGTGCTCACATCGGCGGACGAGTCTGTGTCGCTGGTTGGTGATCCGGTGGCCGACGTGAAGCTCCCCTCGCCCTCCGTCCCACTGGTGTATTCAGAGTCTGTGGTGTGGCCCTCCATGGCCATGTGGGATGCAGCTCCCTCGTGCTCCGGTGCCACTGTACCTCCGCCTGTTGATGCTGATGTACAAAAGGACAGGGAGAGCAGGAAAAGGGGGGGAGACAGAACAAAGAGAGTTTTAGTGCATGGCATACCGCTACCGTTGGCGGACAAGACAGACGCAGCAGCCCCATGCACAACGCCGCACTCCTGCCCTCTGCAAATGCAATTTCTGGGATATAGCCTACATGGCATTGGTGGAAATCTGCGCACATGGATGCCACAGGGGCAACTATACCTCAACTTGATAATTTACTGAGGTGGGGTAGAGTGCCACATGGCCTACATTACGGAGGGGCCTTGCCTACCTAACTCGCCCTGGCCTAGAGACACCCAGAGCCCACCTCCCCCACCCAGACACCACCACTGCACGCAAAGTCCGCAGAAGGAGAGTGTACTCACCCCCTTGTGTCTGCTGTGATGTCCTTAAGCGCCCATCCAACTCCGGGTAGGCCACCGCCAGGATCCGGAACATCAGGGGGGTCATGGTACGACGGGCACCCCTCCCACGTTGGGAGGCCATCCCCAGCTGAGCCTCCGCCGTCTTCTTGCTGCAGCGGCGAATGTCCTCCCATCTCTTACGCCAGTGGGTGCCCCGTCTCTGGTGGGCCCCCAGGGTTCGGACCTCCTTGGCAATGGCACGCCAAATGTCCCTCTTCTGGTGGGCGCTGACCTACATGACATGCACAAGGAAAGAGGAACAGTCATTACCTACTGCACCATCAATGTGAGTGACCCCCTCCCTACTCTGACCATGTGGCCCATTTATTCCCATGCTTTACTGTAGTATGACTTATGCCCCCTTCCCTCTTCCACCCAGCCCTGTCCACCCAGGCCTAGCCCCTACAACGTGCTCCCTGTGTACTAACCTGTTGGTCTGGAGGATCGTAGAGTAGCATGTACTGGGGGAGGACCCCATCCACAAGTTTCTCCAACTCTTGTGCAGTGAAGGCAGGGGCCCTTTCCCCAGACGCAGCAGCCATCGTCGCTTCCAGACCGAGGTCACAGCAGCACTAGCAGTGTAGGTCCTCTCCTGTCGAAGGTCAGGTATCTAGTGATTGAACAGATAGAAAATGGTGGTGACGTCCGCGGCGGTGACGTCCGCGGCGGGGCGCATCATCACCGCCGGCGCACCTGTTCATTGGCTCCTGGGACCCATAGGGTCCAATGTTAACCAATGCAGCATTGCGCCGCGGTCTACGACCGCCTACCGCGACCGTGTGCAACGCCAGCGCTGTTACCCCACAATCCCATTGTCCCAGTTTAGAGGTCAGGCAGCCGCCATTTCAGGGGCCCACATGGATTCATTTTCAACTGCGTCACACATACTGAGGCCTACACTCAACACACATACAGGAAGGGTTTTGTGTCTGCTGTAGTCTTGTGTGTAACTGTGGGTACATACCTGAAGGAATAGTGACTGGTTCTTCGCTGTTGTCCTTCTTAGGCACCGTCAGCTGGGACATATGAGAAGATGGCGGAATCCTCCGGTGTACCGACCGCTGGTGGACCTGTTGACAATGGAAGAGAGACATTTAATCGTGACCTACCGGTTTGACCGTGCTACAATCCAGGAACTATGTACCCAGATGGAGCCAGACCTGATGTCACCAATCCGCCATCCGACTGGAATCCCCCCTGACGTGCAGGTGCTGTCAGTGCTCCATTTCCTTGCAAGTGGATCATTTCAAACAACAGTGGCCATGGCATCAGGGATGTCCCAGCCTATGTTTTCCAACGTGTTGTCCAGAGTGTTGTCTGCCCTGCTGAAACACGTAAGGAGATACATCATATTCCCTCAGGTGGAGGATTTGCCTACAGTGAAAGGTGACTTCTATGTCCTTGGACATATCCCCAACGTCATAGGTGCCATTGATGGGACCCATGTAGCTCTGGTACCCCCCCCGCAGGACTGAACAGGTGTACAGGAACAGGAAGAGTTATCATTCAATGAATGTCCAGATGGTTTGTTTGGCAGACCAGTACATCTCGCAGGTAAATGCTATGTTCCCTGGCTCAGTGCATGACGCCTACATCCTGCGGAATAGCAGCATCCCTGATATGACGGGTGAACTCCAGAGGCACCGTGTATGGCTATTGGGGGACTCTGGTTACCCCAACCTTTCCTGGCTATTGACCCCAGTGAGGAATCCCAGGACCAGGGCAGAGGAACGCTACAATGAGGCCCATGGGCGGACTAGGAGGGTTATCGAACGCACCTTCGGCCTCCTTAAGGCCAGGTTCCGGTGCCTCCATATGACAGGTGGGTCCCTATTCTACTCACCGAAGAAGGTGTGCGACATCATCATCGCCTGCTCCATGCTCCATAACTTGGCATTGCGCGCCAGGTGCCTTTTCTGCAGGAGGATGATCCAGATGACGGTGTTGTGGCAGCTGTGGAGTCTGTGGAGCCTGTGGACAGTGATGAGGATGAAGCTGAGGAAGACGAAAATGACAACAGGGAGTCAGTCATACAGCAATATTTCCAGTGACACACAGGTGAGAACATTTTCATTTTTACCATTACATTAACTTTCACACATCTACCTCTATCCTGTACCTACATTTCACTCACTGTTTGTTAATTGAGTTGTACCCTTCCATTTCAGTTTCACAAGTGTGGTAACCTACGTGTCAACTGTTTGCATCCTTGAAGGGCTTGTGATGTGTGACATAGGTATGTTAGCCTTCTAATGGGTAACCCATTATGAAACTGTAATTTATAATACAGATTTACAAATCATAGACTGACTCCATTTGTTTTTAGTGTTTCAAGGGTGTTTATTTAAGTGCTCAAAAAATGAAGGGGGGTTGTAAACTGGTGATGGGTGATGGTGGAGGAATGTCCATGGCAGAGTCTAGTCTATTAGTCTCACAGGTACATTGCACATCTGGGCATTGGAAGTGGAGCTAGGTCAGTTCCGATTTGGACAGGGTAACAAAGTGGGACAGTGGGGGGACAATCAGGGTGGTCTTATTTCCTGGCGGGGTCTTGCTATCTTGCTCTGTCCTGTTCCTGGATCTCAGGGCCTGCTTGCGTGGTGGTTGTCCGTCTGCAGGGGATGGGGTGCTGTTGTGTTGGGCCTGTGGCGGGGCGTCCTGTCCACTAGCGCCGGCGGAGGTGGTGGGCATTTCATCGTCCTGGCTAGTGTCAGGGGCCCCTTGGAGTGCCACGGTGTCCCTCAAGGTCTTTTGAATGTCCGTCAGCACCCCTACGATGGTGCCCAGGGCGGAGCCGATGGTCCTGAGCTCCTCCCTGAACCCCAAATATTGTTCCTCCTGCAACTTGTCCAGGACCGTCGCCATCGTCTCCTGGGAGTGGTGGTATGCTCCCATGATGGAGGAGAGGGCCTCGTTGAGAGTTGGTTCCCTTGGCCTGTCCTCCCTCTGTCGCACAGCAGCCCTCCCAGTTCCCCTGTGTTCCTGTGACTCCGTCCCCTGGACCTTGTGCCCACTACCACTGCCCCCAGGTCCCTGTTGTTGTTGGGGTGGTGGGTTCGCCTGGGTGCCCTGTAGTGGTGGACACACCGCTGATTGACCTGTCCTGGGTAGGGAGGTTTGGGCCCGCTGGGTGGGTGCTGTGCTGGTGTTACCAGAGGGTGTAAGCTCGGTGTTGGGCTGTGGCTGGGCAAGGGGAACCGACTGTCCTGAGGCCCACGATGGTCCGGCCTGGTCATCAAGATCCAGTGGGGCAGAGCTGCTGTCGTCACTGTGGGCCTCTTCTGGGGGTGGAGTGGTGTTGTCTGGACCCTCTGGTGTGGTGACGTTCCTTCGGGGGATATAAGTACATGATTATTGCATGTGTGTGTTTCATGGAGTGCAATGGTTGGGTGTTCGTGAACCCCAGTGCAGGCATTCCTGTGTGGGGGCTTGTGTGCTGATGGTTGGGGGGTGTTGGGGGTCTGTGCAGTGGGCATGCTTTGGTGATGGGTGTCCATGCTTAGTTATGTCATGCAGGTCTTGGGGTTGGGATGGGTGGTTGGTGTCATGGGTAGATAGGTGAGGATTTGGGGTGATAGGGGAGGGTGTGATGGTGGGGGTGTGTGATATCATGCAGGTAGGGTGGGGGTATGATGGTTAAGATTAGACTTACCAGTGTCCGTTCCTCCAACGACTCCTCCGAGGCCCTCAGGATGCAAGATGGACAAGACTTGCTCCGCCCATGTTGTTAGTTGTGGGGGAGGAGGTGGGGGTCCGCCGCCAGCCCGCTGTACCGTGAAGTGGTGCCTGCATACCGTGGAACGCACCTTCCCCCGTAGGTCGTTCCACCTCTTCCTGATGTCCTCCCTATTTCTTGGGTGCTGTCCCACAGCGTTGACCCTGTCCACTATTCTTTGCCATAGCTCCTTCTTCCTGGCTATGGATGTGTGCTGTACCTGTGAGCCAAATAGCTGTGGCTCTACCCAGATGATTTCCTCCACCATGACCCTGAGCTCCTCCTCGGAGAAGCGGGGTGTCTTTGGCGTGACATGGGGTGGTGTAGGTGATGTGTGGGGTGGTGTATGTGTTGATGAGTGTGGTGAGTGTAGTGGTATGTGGTGTTTTGTGCTTGGATGTTGCGTGGATGATGGTGTTGTGTGCCTCTGTGTGATGGGGTTGTCTGTTCTGTGCTGTCTCTCTGGCCTTCTCTCTGAATTTGTGGTAGTAGGGGTTTGTGGGTGATGTGGGTGTGTGTTTTATATAGTATTGGGTGTGTGGGAGTGGTGTGTGTATGTGTGTCAGGTGTGTGTATTTCAAATTGTCCAATGTGGCGGTGTTTTGGAGATGTGTGTGTATTTTGAGCGCGACAGTGTGTACCGCCAATGGAATACCGCGGTTGAAAGACCGCCTTATGGATTCGTGGGTCGTAATGGCATGGGCGTGTTTCTGTTGGCGGTGGAGGATGTGTTTCCGCCAGTTTCTCGCTGACCTTTGGTGTGGCGGTATTGTGTGGGTGTCTGAATTTCGGCGGATTCCGTGATGTGTGTCATAATAGCTGTGGCGGTCTACCGCGGCCGCGGCGGTGTATTGGCGGTCTTCTGCACGGCGGTAAGTGCCTTATACCGCCAATGTTGTAATGACCCCCTTTGTGTGATACACAACCACCAAACAACATTCTTCATGAACCCTAAGGCCGCCTGGGAGTGTATTGAAACCTCAGATCTTACCCCTTCAGGCTCTGCTGAATGCAGTGCTGCCAGTGGCTGCCTCTACTGGGGAAGAACGGTGATGCTGGTGTTGCAGCAAAGATCTCTCCTCGTGATCACGTAGCACCCCAGACGTAGAGCAGATGATCCACGAATGTTGGATGGCCCACCAGGCCACCTCTATGATCATGGACCCGCCACCTTTTGGATGAAATAATGTCAAAGTCCTTCAGCGACAAAAGCTCCATATCCACCTGGCTGTCCAAGCTAGACTCACCTCCTCAAGTGACACCCAAGATGGCTGAAGACCTGGGCTGAACTCTGAATTGCACTTTATGATACATCATCATCCTGTTTGCAACAATGTACAGCCAGTTGTCATGATCTCTTTGAGCCTGTTAATGCTGGACACACATTTATTCTCCCCCTCCCCTACTCACCTCACCTTCCTCCACCCCCTTCTCCTCTTCCCATTATTTAATTACTGTTTTGTTCAATATACATCTGCAAATGTGATCCTTGCCTACGTAGAAATGTTGCTACATGTACAATGATCTGTATCACTGTTTATTTTCCTATAGATATGGTGTGTGGCTGGTTACAACATGATTGGCCTGAATAAAGGGTTCCTTCGACCACCAGATCTTGTCTGCGATGCACCCCTCCCCCCTTTCGTTGGTCGTTCACCACTGACCCGTTCACTCATGTTTGAGTGGTTACATATAGCCCCTCTGCCCTTATGGTATTAATTGTTTGTTGTTTAATTGTTACATTGGTTTTAGTGTTGCCCACCCTTGTTGTCTGTGCCTGCTCCTGTTCGTCACTGCAGGGGGGACACTACTTTCCCCTTGCAGCAGCACCTCCTCCCCCTCACACATGCACCACCCAGAATTATGGTTTACATGAACATACTAACATGGAATGTCAGGGGAATGCATACTCCCTCGTGCAGGTATGCAGTTTACTTGTATTTACTCCGCTGCTCTGCACACATCGTGCTGCTGCAAGAATTCCACCTCACGCTGTCCGAAGCTACAAGATTCCAGCCACACTGGTGGGGGCAGGTGTTCTCCACAATCTACTCTTTAGATGCTAGGGGTGCGCTGGTGTGGATTAACACGAAAATCCCCTTTGCTGTGCACACATCGGTTGTAGACACTGAGGGCCGCTATCTCCTGGTCGAGTGGCATCTTGAGGTCCACCACATATTCATTGGTTCCATTTGCACACTCAACTCAGACCAACATGGGTTCTTCACCAAATTAATGGGAGTACTTTCACGCTGGAGTGGAATATCATGGCTCCTCTGTGGAGATTTTATCAGTGTATTAGACATGGACCCCTCCTTTACCCTCTCCCCGTATAGTCGCCACATCTAATGCCCAGGCACTACCCGCCAGCCTCGAACATTGGAGGCCATCTGACATATGGCGACTCAGTTTATTTTAAAAAATGTTTTCAATAATAGTTTGTTATTTTTTCAAATAATTTATTTAAATTAGTGAACCCAATTCAAAAATATTTTAATTATTTGAAACTTTACTCAGTGTTTGTTGGATTGGAGTTAGAAGTAAATCTGACACTTCAGATGTATGCATGTTCCATAGTGTTTGTTGGACTGGTGTCAGAAAAATGTATCAGACCTCCTCAATGTATGTATGTTACTCAATGTTTGTTAGCTTGGAGTTCAAATAGTATATTTATGCACTTTCCCAAAGTTTGTTGGACTGAAGTTAGAATAGTACATCTAACGGCCCCCCCACCCAACCCACTGTATGCAATGCCCCTAATATTTCTTAGACGGGAGTAAAAAAAGTAAATCTGAATGATCCCGACAATGTGTATGTATTCCTCAGAGAGTTTCTGAAAAGAGTTTCAAGTGACCTTGTCTAAGCACACTCTTCTTCCACAACAGTCTTGCATGTTCTCTTGCTGCACAAGCATATCCAAAACAAAGCCTTTTTACAGCATGCAATACAGCTTTGGTAGGCCCTAGCAGAGAATCGAGAATAAGGAGTTGTATAAGTATCTTCTAAATAATGACACAGCTCAAACAATTTATTAATTTTTGAATTGTAAGGTTTTCCCTTATTCCAAAGAGATTCATTAAAGAGTGCAAGGAGGTAGGGACAAAGTAATGTAGCTTGTTTCTTTAAAAAATGAGCGGGGAGTGCATTGGGCCCAGTGCCTTTTCCGATTGCAGTGCATCTCACGAATCTGCAATTTCTTCTTCTGACAAGAATGCACTCTGAAATCTTGTTCCATCAGGGACATGGTAGGACCATGAGCTCCCAAGACACGGATTGCTCCCTTACCCTCACGGATGAAAGTTGTGCTGCATACAGCTGATTATAATGGTAAGAAATAGGGTAATCGTTGTGCAGGATGTGAGTCCCGTGCAAGTTATAGGTCCACAATTACCATCTCACACCCACAGAACGAAGTACCCCACTGTAGAACTTAACTCACTCAGGGTAGAGAAGGCGAGCAGTCCAGGGCCTACTCATGGGTTGTAGTGTGGGATAGTGATCTCCATTCACTGGTATGCACCAACAAATCATTTTTGTCTAGTCAGTGTTTTTCAGTTAAAAAACGAAAAGTACATTTATGACACACACTACTAGATTCTATGCATTAAATTACAAAGCTATTTCATGTCTGTAATATCAGCCCTTTAGCTGCTAGTCTTCGCCCCCAGTGCCGATCCCTTTTTTGGCTATTTGGAGTAGTTTGCACTTAGGCCCCCATAACTTTTTTGTCAACATAAGCTACCAGCGCTAAATTTGCGTCCTTTTTTCCAACATCCTGGGGATTCTAAAGGTGGCCAGAGTTTGTGGGTTCCCCTGGAGGAGACCAAGAAATTAGCCAAAATACAGCTAAACTTTGTTTTAAAAAAGAATAAAATGGGGAAAAAAGTGCTGCAGAAGAAAGCATCCTTTGCAAACTTCAAATATTGTCTAAAAAACACATATCCCTCACATTTCGGTCCTGCAAGTGTTGTCATCTGAGGGGAGCCTCAAATCTCCTTCCACCCAGCATTCCCCCAAGTCTCCCATTAAAAATGGTACCTCATGTGTGTGGGTAATCCTAGCGCCCATGACAGGAAACAATCCAAAACAACGTGGATACATCACATTTTCCCCACTGAAAACGGACGTGTTTTTTTAAAAGTGCTTAACTGTGGAATTTGGGCTCTAACTCAGCTGGCACTTAGAGAAACCTAGCAAACCTATATATTTTTGAAAACTAGACACCTAGGGGAATCCAGGATGGGGTGACTTGTGGGGCTCTCACCAGGTTCTGTTACCCCGAATTCTTTGCAAACTTCAAATTTTGTTTAGTAAAACACATTTTCCTCACATTTCAGTGCTGCATAGTTATGGAATCTGAGAGGAGCCACAAACTTCCTTCCAGCAAGCATTCTCCCAGGTCTCCTGATAAAAATGTTACCTCACTTGTGTGGGTAGGCCAAGTACTTGCGACAGGAAAGGACCTTAAACGTATTGTGGCTATAATGATAACTAAGGTGAGTATACTAGCTGGTCCTGGAATCAGGAACTATTTAGGGAAAAAAACTGACATTTCTGAAAAGTAGACATCAAGGGGAGTCCAGGGATGTATTGTTTGTGAGGATTCCTCAAAGTATTTTCCCCTTAATGCCCTGCAAAGGTAAAATGTTGAATAAAAGCACTATTTTTCCTTGCATTTCTGTGATGTAAACTACAGGAATATGCAGGGATCCACAAAATTCTTACCACTCAGCGTTTCCCCACTAACAAGCCGCACAAGCCACACCTCCGTGGACTCTCCTGGGTGTCTAGTTTTTAGAACTGTCTGGGTTTGGTAGATTTGCCTATATGGCCGCCGGGTCCAGGACCAAAAACGCAGCTGCCTGCCTAACAAAATCAGGTTGTTTTGTGATAGATAATTTTGATGTTTCCACAATACGATTTGGGCCCTTTCCTGTCGTGTCCCTGTGTGAAGTTGGGAGTTACCCAAACTGTGCGAGTCGTCCAGTAGGACTGCAAGGTGGGTTTCTGCATTAACCCCATTTTGAGTGTAAGGCTAAAAAATATCTTAAACTCTGCCAGCGAAGTGGAAGTCTACTGGCGTGCCCTAGAACAGGGCCCTAGAGTGCCTCCATGCTCCCTCAGAAATTGCTCGGCATGAAAATGTGTTTGCTGCACAATTTACTGAATGAAGTCAACATCCAAAAAGAAATTGGATGTTGTCAATTGACAAAAAGTTGGCTGTATCTACTTTGCATCCAGCGTCACTAGTAAAAGGTGGAATTTGGAGCTGAACTAAATAGGGGGGCTGCCAAGAGAGCACTCTGTATGTGCTTGCCGCCACACGCACCTGCTCTCTGGGTTGGGCTAACACGCTGTTGTCCCACTGCACAGACTGTGCTTGCAAAGGGACAGCACGACTGTCCTCATCATCTCCCTCAGAATCACTGAAAGAGGAGTCGTCGGAGGGGACTCCGCAACTGAAAAATTACTCCCAGATTCTGCTCCATTGTCCTCTCCTCAGATGCTGTCTCAGTATCTGCTATTTCAGTCTCTGATTCTGTCTCAGAGCTGTCCTCCATAACCCAAGTAAGGGCTTGAGCAGCAGTCATCCAAAGAGACGCCATCTCTGTTACTGGCTAAACTGTCCCTCTAAAATACTAGCCTTCCTAGAAGGCAGAAATGGTCACAAAATTGCTGGTGGGTGGGTGTGTGTGTGTGATGTGTGCAACAGTAAATGTCAGTCACCTTACCTTTGTTTTTTCCCTCAATCAGCAGGTTCTCTGATGACACTGAAAAAAACAAAAAAGACACACTGTTACTTCACTTTGCCACGTACCCATCATCACAGTCTTTAGCGCTGGTGGCACCCAGTTGAACAATCATTTCTGGTGCTCCCACTCCCATGACCTCCTCCTCGGATACCCTCACCACAACCCAGCAAAAGTGCCCTTCATCTTTCTATAGCCCCCACGCACATAGATTTCATTTGTTTTAAAGTGCAGGTAATGGCTGGCTTTACTAATCCACTCATCTATTCACATAAAATACAGATCTGTTCTTTGCAGTAGGCATATGAACCTTCTGCGTTACTTTATGGCGCCAAAACTGCTAGACAAACTTCCAATCTCTTTCTCTAGCAGGAACAAAATCACAAGAGTTATCTGAACAGTTTTATTGCTGCTACCTAAAAGCTATATGTAGATATTATATACATATACATAGGGAGAGTGTCTCTCTCTCTCTCCATATGTATATGTAAAGAGACCACTTTTATATGTGTGTGTTGTTTCCCTGGGGGACGATCACAGCCCCCAGGGAAACTTAACATGCATTGACAAAAGTGATCTCTCTATAAATAAATATAAATATATATATATATATATATATATATATATATATATATATATATATGAGAGAGATTTCCCTCCCTCTATAGAGAGTCTCTGTTATATATATATATATATACACACACACACATATATACAGACATATTGTAGGAAAGTGCCACTGTTGGCATGGTTACCCCCCACTTTTTGCCTAGTAGTGATGCCAACTTTGATTGAAAGTGTGCTAGGATCCTGCTAACCAGGCCCCAGCACCAGTATTCTTCCCAAAAACTGTATCTTTGTTTCCACAATTGGCACAACCCTGGCACACGGTTAAGTCCCTTGTAAAAGGTACTCATGGTACCAAGGGCCCTGTGGCCAGGGAAGGTCTCTAAGGGCTGCAGCATGTATTATGCCACCCTAGGGGACCCCTCACCCAGCACATGTACACTACCTTGCAGCCTGTGTGTGCTGGTGGGGAGAAAAAGACAAAGTCGACATGGCACCCCTCTCAGGGTACCAATCCCACAAACCACTGAATGTGGTATAGATAAGTCATGCCTGTTACAGCCCTAAGGCAGGGTGCACTATACCACAGGCGGGGGCATAGCTACATGAGCAATATCCCCCTACAGTGCCTATGTCCATTCTTAGACATTGTCAGTGCTGTGTAGCCATACTGAGTATATGGTCTGGGAGTTTGTCATTATGAACTCCACAGCTCCATAAGGGCATCACTGAATACTGGGAAGTTTGGTATCAAACTTCTCAGCACAATACACCCACACTGATGCCAGTGTGGGATTTATTGAAAAATGCACAGAGATGCCCCCTGTATGTTGGCCAAACTGCTAGTGTAGGACTGACCGGTCTGTGCCAGCCTGCCACTTTCAGACAAGTTTCTGACCACATGGGGTGAGTGCCTTTGTGCACTCTGCGGTCAGAAACAAAGCCTGTCGGGGTGGAGGTGCTTCACACCTCCCCTCTACAGGAACTGTAAGACCTGGCGGTGAGTCTCAAAGGCTCAGGCTTCTGATAATAGTGCCCAGGGCACTCTAGCAAGTGGAGCTGCCCAACCCCTGGACAAAGCCCCACTTTTGGCGGAAAGTCCAGTGGAAAAATTAGGGAAAACAGGGACGAGTGACCACCTCAGCCAGAACCACCCCTAAGGTGTCCAGAGCTGAAGTGACCCAATCCCTGCAGAATCATACATCTTGGTTTGGAGGCAGGGTCCAACATGATTAGGTTTTTGCCCCCCTCCCCAAAGGGAGTGGACACAAGGAGAGTATAGCCACCCTGAGGGACAGTAACCATTGGCTACTGCCCTCTGACCCCTAAAACGCCCCTAAATCTAGGACTTAAGGGCCTCTCTGAACCCAGCTCACCAGATTCCGATGACCTAACAAGAAGACAAAGGACTGCTAAGCAGAAACCTCCAGCCTGTCTCCTGCTTCAAAGAACCTGCAAAAGCACAGCGATGTGTCCAGCGGGACCAGCGACCTCTGCCAAGCTCCAGAGGACTGCCCTGCACCCAAAAGGACCAAGAACTCCCGAGGACAGTGGCTCTGTCTAAGAAGAACCAACAATTAAGGACTCCTGCCTCACTCCGGATGCGTGCATCCTGACCACTCTGCACCTGAGGTCCACAGCCCGTTTCCTGATGTCCCAACCACCTAGAGAGAATCCCCAGGTGGGGGTGAGCAAGTGCCCACCCTGGGTTAACCTCTCCACCCCTCCATGACGATGCCTACAGAGGGAATCCCGAGGACCCCCCCCGACCACGAAGCTCCGGACGAAGATATCCGATGCATAAAGACACACTGCACCCACAGCCCCCAGGCCTTGGAGAAACCGTAACCCGCTGCCACTACATTCAGCAGGCGGCCCTCCTCCCTGTCCCACCAGTGGTGTTCCCAAGACACCCCCCTGGACCTCGTCTGCAACCTCTGAGTGACCCCCCCGGGGTCCACTCATAGACCAGCATTGGAAGCCCGACGCTCTGTTTGCATCCTGCACCAGGCTGCCCTTGTGCCACTGAGGGTGTGTGTTTGGTGCCTACTTGTGGCCCCTGCAGGGCTCCTTCAATCCCACCGCTGCCATCAATGTAGGAAGTTGGCTCTGTATATACTATATCAAAATGAGATATAGGGGGTCATTTTGACCGCTACAAAAACCAAGGCTGTCACCAGTAGACGCCCCCTCACTCCCCCAGCAAGCACTAGACCCCCCTTCAGCCACAGCGTCCCCTTCCCACACCTCCCCCTCTGATACTGCAACCCCACCCCCTTTCTGACACTGCGCCCCCACCACCGTTCTGCACACCCCACCCCCTTTCTGACACTGCCACCCCCACCCCCTTCCCCGCAAACACACAGACACGCACCATGCATACACCATACACCATGCATACACCATTCACCTACACTTACATACACGCATCCACTTGGAAGCATCCATGCACGCATTCACAACACCATTCATACACACATTCAAGCATGCATACTCACACCCATCTAAACACGCATTCTCACATGCATACACACTTACATAGAGTCACACTCTCACTCCAACATTCAGACATGCATACAACCATGCATACACACATTCATGCACATACTCAGACACCACACACTACTTTAGCCTCTGTTAAGCATCTGGGGAACCCCTGGACTCTATGCATACTATATCTCATTTTGATATAGTATATACAGAGACAGGTTCCTACACATATATTTAGATAACTTTTTTTTTTATAGATGTGTGGTTTCCCTGGGAGGGCTACTGTGGCCCCCAGGGAAACCAAACATCTATAAAAAGAAATCGCCCCACAGATGGTGTAGGAGGCTGGCCTGGTTTGTAATGGGTACCTAGGGTACTTACACCTTATACCAGGTCCAGTTATCCCTTATTAGTGAAATGTAGGCAGTGTCTAGAAGCAAGGCTATCTAGAGTTAGCTGTAGACAGAGCAGCCAAGGCTGAACTAGGAGACATGAAAAGCTCTTGCAGTACCACTGTAGTCACACAGTACGTACACACAAGAAAGACAATACTCCGTGTTACCAAAAATAAAGGTACTTTACTTTAGTGACTGTGAGAAAGTAGCCTCTTTCTACCATGGTTACTCCTACTTTTAGCCGTTTGTGAGTGTGTGTCAGTTTGTTTTTACTGTGTGACTGGGATCCTGCTAGCCAGGACCTCAGTGCTCAAAGATAAAAACCTATATGTCAGTGTGTTATGCCTGTCTCACTGGGATCCTGCAAGCCAGGACCCCAGTGCTCATAGTTTGTGGCCTTATGTGTGTGTTGTCAGTAGTGCTTAACTATGTCACTGACGCTCTACTAACCAGAACCTCAGTGCTTATGGTCTCTCTCCTTTTAAATTTGTCACCACATGTTAGTGACTTCATTTACCAATGTCAATTGGCACAATGGACCCCCCCCCCCTTACAAGTCCCCAGTATATGGTACCTAGGTACCTAGGGCATTGCTGTTCCAGGAGATCCTTATGGGCTACAGCATTTATTTTGCTACCCATAAGTAGCTCAGACAAACCCTTTCACAGGACTGCCACTGCAGCCTGCGTTAAATAGTGCACACATTATTCCATAGCCATTTTCACTGCAAGTAACTTAAAAGTCACCTTTATGTCTAACCTTCATTTATTGAAGGCTAAGTGCAAAGTTACTAAGTGTGAGGGCACCCTTGCACTAGCAAAGGTGCCCCTACATAGTTCAGGGCCATTTCCCGGGACTTAGTGAGTGCAGGGATGCCATTACACGAGTGCACTACATATAGGTAAAAAACTATATGTAGCTTCACAATGGCAACTCCGAATATGGCCATCTAAGGTGTCTAAGATCATGGAATTGTCCCCCATTCCAAATCTGGTATTGGGGAGCATCATGGGGGCTCCACTATGGACCCACAGTACTGCCAAACTTGCACTGCAGCTACAGCTGCTGCCACCTAACAGACAGGGTTCTGCCCTCCTGGGGTCTGAGCAGTTCAGTCCCAGGAAGGCAGAACAAAGCATTTCCTTTGGGAGCAGGGTGTTACACCCTCTCCCTTTGGAAATAGATGTTACAGGCTGGGGAGGGGTATCCTCCCCCAGCCTCTGGAAATGCTTTGAAGGGCACAGATGGTGCCCTCCTTGCATAAGCCAGTCCACACTGGTTCAGAGACCTCTTATCCCCTGCTCTAGCGCAAAACTGGACAAAGGAAAGGGGAGTGACCACTCCCCTGTCCATCACCACCCTAGGGGTGGTGCCCAGAGCTCCTCCACTGTGTCCCAGACTTCAGCCATATTGCTTTGCAAGGTGTGGGGGCACTCTGGAGGGCTCTGAGTGGCCAGTGCCAGCAGGTGACGTCAGAGACCCTTTCTGATAGGTCTTTACCTGGTAAGGTAGCCAATCCCCCTCTCAGGACTATTTAGGGTCACTCCTGTGGGTTCTCTCCAGAATCTACTTGCGAGTTTCCAGCAGGAATCCTCTGCAACTACTTCTTCATCCTCTGACCTCAGATCAACCGCAGCCTGCTCCAGGAACCGTTGTAACAGCAACAAAGAATCCACAAGAGATCGTTTTCTTCTGCAACTTCAGCTCCAGCCAGCAACTGCAACAGTTTCCACGATGTGCACGCTCTGAGGACTCCCTGTCTTCACCCTGCACCAGAAGGACAGAAGAAATCTCCTGTGGGGTGACGGAGTCACTCCCCTGCCCACACAGGCACCTTCTAAGTCGATGACCAGTTCTCTTGGACTCCTCTCACAGCGATAAGCATGCTCCTTGAAACACAGAGGGTGGACCAGTCAACACAGACTGTCCTGAGGTCCTGCTGTCGCAATTTGGAGGAGGTAAGACCTTGCCTTCCCCCAGAACGACAGTACCCATGTGCACTGCATCTTCTTCACCTCCTAAGGCCTCTGTGCACTATTTGCAAAATTCCCTTGTGCACAGCCTGGCCCAGGTCCCCAGCACTCTATCCTGCGATGCTCAACTCGCTGAGTTGATCTCCGGCGGCATGGGACCTTCCATTGTAGTGCTGCACCAACTGCATTTTGCACCTCCTTTGTCCCAGTGGCTGGGACTGACACCCGTGGGTGCTATCTGGTGCTTTGAGGGCTCTCTGAAGTGCTGAGAGCCCCCTCTTCCTCCTCACACAGAGTTGAGGCCCCCAGGTCCTTCTTGGGTCCAGATAGCGCCTAGTTGATGCAAAACACGACTTTGCCGGAACCAAGGTGTGACGGACTGGCTGGGACCCGCCCGCACACTCTGCCCGCTTGTGCTGTCGCTGCCTCTGGGAAGTCCGGAACACCAAGGACTCTCAACCAATGACAGCGGCACATCCTGGACGACGCAGGAAGGCGGGACCTTAAAAAGGTCGGCTGTGATGGAGTCAGGAGAGAAGGAACAGAAAAAGGATCAGAGGATCTTGGATCCAGGATAGGAGTATCCCCGCGACTGGAGGAATCCGAACAAGGAAGGGCAGAGGAGGAGACCGGAACACCACGGTGACCGGGAGGCAGAACGCAGCAGCCCGCCACGCTTCCGGAGAAGCGTGGCAATCACAGGTGTGTGACACGTTGTGGGCTGGGGAAGGGAGGATGGGTGGTGTGGTGGAAAAGGTACAAGGGAGGACAGGTGGGGAAATGTAAGAAGCAAAGGGAGGGCCGATATACCAAATCAGGAAGCACGGGTGAGGTGAGGGGTATTACAGCACAAGAGATGTAAACGCCGCAAGAAAAGTACCAGGTCATACTGATAGAAAGAAAAGGAAGGTGTGGATAGAAGACAGACGCCATTACTAATAGAAAGATCCAGAAAGAAAACAGAAAACAGGAAATTACAGAAGGAAAACCCGTTGAAACACAGGGAAAGAGAAGAGATGGTTGAGAAACCAAGAAGGAGAACACAGAGAGACAGAGAGAGAGAGAAAATAGAAAGACGAGACAGAAGAAGAGGGACAGCAAGAAATAGTTAAGGAAAAAAAGAAAACAACCGAAACACTAACCTTATATCTCTTCTTCTTCCCACATGCGCTTCCCGGGAGACCTATGAAAAAGAAGAGAAGCAAGGAGACGGTTAAAGAAACAGGAACTGAAGTAGACCCACAGAGACAGACGGAGGAACCAAGAGAGCCACCAAACAAAACACAACCACATGCACAAATAATAAACATCCCTAAACTTGTGGAATACCGACTCCTGTGTTGTCCTTTCCACTGCGTTTTGCCACAAGTGGTGTCAGAAGTGGGATCAGGAGAAACACGCCACAATGGAGGAGAAACCATCTATGGCAGACATGATCGCCCAATTGGTGGAAGGGCAGCACCACTTACAGATGAGAGAAGCCAAGGAAGAACGGGAAGCATTGCAGAACGCCCTTAAAAGTCAAGCGACGATCATGGCGAATAACCAACTGGTGCACGAAACTGCCCTAGGGAAACTTACAGACACTATTGCCCATACCAAGGTACATCCAAATGTACCCAGTAGCGTGTTACAGAAGTACCAAGAACAGGAATTTCGAATTTCGAAAGAGTTGCCAGCACGGCGAATTGGCTAGAAGAAAAATGGGGCCAATATATTGCGCCCTTACTCACCGGACATATACAAGCCACCTACCAATCCATTAACCCAGGTGGCACTCTTCCCTATAAAGATATAAAGAAAAGTATTTTAGAACGTGTCGGGTTGGACAGTGAAAGCTATCGTACCAGGTTCCGGCAAACCAAGTGGCAGCATCAAGAGAACCCTCACACCTTATACTATAGGGTTCAACATGCAGCAGGGCGATGGTTACACCCGACCGAGAAAACCAGGGAAGAAATGTTCGATACCATAGTATTGGAACAATATCTAGATGCACTACCGTGTACCACTCGCAACTGGGTCAGACAACACCCAGGGTTGACCAATGAGACCGCAGTAGAACTCGCTTGTGCGTATCATAGGGCGCCTGACTTTTGAGCTACATCTAGCAGACATCCTCTCCCTTCTTCTGTCCGCTTGCCCATCATAAAAGGAGCCACCCAAAGACAGGTACTGGTACATGGGCCTGAACGTTCCCTACCTGCGAACCCATCACCACCCAACTATCCGACCACAGGCCCAAAGTGCTATCACTGCTCTGAGTGGGGTCATATCGCCAGACACTGTCCCCATAAAAAGGAGTCTGAAGAACCCATGGAGATTGGGTTAACAAGGGGTCGTGTGTTCTGGTCCGGAGGAGAAAAACCCACTTGTACCCTGCCTATCCTCATCAACGGTATTGAGAGACTTGCGCTGATAGACTCTGGGTGTAGTCAGAGCGTAAACCGACAGCAATTGGTGTTGACAGGGCAAGAGGAACCCCATGCTCAAGTCTTAATTGCCTGTGTACATGGGGATCAAAGATATTATCCAGTAGCCACCCTCCGTATGGACTGGAAAGGGGAAGATGAGAATATGAGAGTGGGAGTACTTACTCGTCTGGGTGAGGCTGTCATCCTAGGAACTGACTATGAGGACTTTCCCTCCCTACTAACCAAAGCAAGCCAGGAACTTGTTCTTAGATCTTGGTGGGAGGAAGTACCTGTTGGGATAGGTGAGGAGGAAAAGCGACAACCGATAGAGATCCTTAGTAGAAAGAAAAAAAGGGAGCAGCAAAAACACTATTCCCAGAATCGGCCAGCCCCTTTGGTCGACACTCCAGAAGTGGCCAGTAGGATGTGCACCATTCCGGGGGAGTTCCGGCAAAATCAACGTGATGATCCCTCCCTGAAACACGCGTGACATCAAGCCATGAATTCGGCAGAAACTGTGGTAGGTTCCAGGTTCATAATCCAAAACAACCTACTGTATAGAATGCCCCATAGAGCATAAGACAAGCCCTTACAATTAGTGGTACCTGCAAGTCACAGACAACAGGTCTTACATCTAGCACATGGGGACAGTGGGGAAGGGCATCTTGGCAGGGAAAAGACGGAGGAAGCAGTGCTCCGTTGCTTCTATTGGCCTGGGGTGTTTGGGGAGATACGTAAACATTGCATTGAATGTCCAAAATGTCAATTCTTTAACCCTTCTCCACACCGACCAGCTCCCCTGCAGCCCCTTCCTGTCATAGACACCCCATTTTCAAGAGTGGGGTATTATAGAAGTTTTATTCCCCAGTTTTCCACTTTGGCAGAACCCCTCACAAATCTACTACGGAATTCCTGTCAGAGGATTGAACAACTAAAAACTGTACTAACCTCTGGTCCTGTATTATGTTGTCCTGATTTTCAGAAGCCCTTCATTCTACAAAAGGACGCCTCCGATGTAGGTCTGGGGGCCGTCCTTTCCCAGACTCAAAGTGATGGGATTCCACACCCCGTATTATATATTAGCCGGAAGCTTCTCCCTAGGGAATCCCATTATCCCACTATTGAAAAGGAATGCTTGGCCATTAAATGGGCTGTGGAGTCTCTTAGGTACTATCTGATAGGCAGGACTTTCACACTGGTAACGGATCACGCTCCCCTCACATGGCTTGCACATAACAAGGACACTAATTCCCGTATCCTGCGGTGGTTCCTCTCATTACAGCCTTTCTCCTTTCAGATTGTACACTTACCTGGCAGCAAAATGACGAATGCTGACTTTCTGTTCCGCTATCCACTTACGGAGTGTCTCCTACAGCCACTGTCTAGGGGGAGTGTATGTGACGGGCTGGCTGGGACTCGCCCGCACACTCTGCCCGCTTGTGCTGTCGCTGCCTCTGGGGCACCGGAACACCAAGGACTCTCAACCAATGAGAGCGGCACATCCTGGATGACGCAGGAAGGTGGGACCTTAAAAAGGTCGGCCGTGATGGAGTCAGGCGAGAAGGAGCGGAAAAAGGAAGTGGGAGGAGCAGCAGACGACGGAGAGGAAGAACGAGAAGACGGAGCAGGAGGCCAGGAGACGGGAACCCCGATCGGAGGATCTTGGATCCAGGGTAGGAGTATACCCGCGACAGGAGGAATCCAAACCAGGAAGGGCGAGGAGGAAACCGGAACGGCACAGTGACCAGGAGGCAGAACGCAGCAGCCCGCCACGCTTCCAGAGAAGCGTGGCAATCACAGGTGTGTGACACGTTGTGGGCTGGGGAAGGGAGGACGGGTGGTGTGGTGGAAAAGGTACAAGGGAGGACGGGTGGGGAAATGTAAGAAGCAAAGGGAGGGCCGATATACCAAAATCAGGAAGCACGAGTGAGATGGGGGGTATTACAGCACAAGAGATGTAAACGCCACAAGAAAAGTACCAGGTCATACTGATAGAAAGAAAAGGAAGGTGTAGATAGAAGACAGACGCCATTACTAACAGAAAGATCCAGAAAGAAAACAGGGAATTACAGAAGGAAAACCCGTTGAAACACAGGGAAAGAGAAGAGAAGGTTGAGAAACCAAGAAGGAGAACACAGAGAGAGAGAAAATAGAAAGATGAGACAGAAGAAGAGGGACAGCAAGAAATAGTTAAGGAAAAAAAGAAAACAACGGAAACACTTACCCTTATATCTCTTCTTCTTCCTGCATGTGCTTCCCGGGAGACCTATGAAAAAAGAAGAGAATCAAGGAGACGGTTAAAGAAACAGGAACTGAAGTAGACCCACAGAGACAGACAGAGGAACCAAGAGAGCCACCAAACAAAACACAACCACATGCACAAATAATAAACATCCCTAAACTTGTGGAATACCGACTCCTGTGTTGTTCTTTCCACTGCATTTGCCACACAAGGCTTGTTGCAGGAATCCAGCACCAAAACTCGCCTGCATCCAACTTCAGAAAGTGGGACATCCTTTGCATCATTCAGGAACCCGCTGGCATCTTCCTCGGGTGCATTTCTGAAGTCTTTGTCCAACTGGGGACTCTTCTTTTGCACCCTCTTCTGGGTTGGCAGGGACTCACGTCCTCCCTGGGATTTCTTTCGACTTCTGGGCTTGGTCTCCTTCTTTTGCAGGTCTCAGGTCCAGGAATCCACTTTTTGTTGTTTACAGACTTGGTTGGTTCTTGCATTAATTTCAATCACGAGGTGTAGTGTGTCCTAAGGAAACTTGTAGTACTTTACTCCTTTTTTCTGGGCCCTGGGGTGGGGTAAATTACTTACCTCTACTATATTCTTACTCTCCCAGCGATTCTGCACACACTACACTTGTCTGGGGGGAATTCTTGATTCGCATTCCACTTTCTTAGTATATGGTTTGTGTTGCCCCTACAACTATTTTCTCCCATTGCAATCCATAGCATTTCCTATTGTTTGCACTATCCTATGTCTAATTACTTGCCTTATTTTTGTCTATAGTGTATATATTGTGTATAATACTTACCTCCAGAAGGAGTATTGCCTCTAAGATATTTTTGGTACTGTGTCACCCAAATAAACTACCTTTTTTTTTTGTAACAGTGAGTATTGTCTTTATTTGTGTATAAGTACTGTGTAACTATAAGTGGTATTGCATGAGCTTTGCATGTCTCCTAGTTCAGCCTAAGCGGCTCTGCTATAGCTACCTCTATCAGCCTAAGCTGCTAGAACACTACTACATTTCACTAACAAGGGATAACTGGACCTGGTATAAGGTGTAAGTACCCAAGGTACCCACTAAAAACCAGGCTAGCCTCCTACAGTGACACAAGGCAAAAATTATCTTAGAGGCTATACTCCTTTAGGAGGTAAGTAAAACACATAAAATATACACTGGTAACCATAATCAGGTAAGTACACAGTCATAAAATAGTGCAAAAGGTGAAAATCACCATAGGCTAGAATGGTCCTGGAGCAACACAAACTATATACTAAAATAGTGGAATGCGAAAGTCGGTTCCCACCTAGGCAAGAGTACTGTGTAGAGGGGCGCTGGGAGTGTAAGAAAACACCAAAGGTAAGTAAAGTATCCCACCCCAGAGCCCAGGAAAACAGGAATCAAGTACAGCAAGTTTCCTCAAAACATACTAGGAGTCATGGTAAAGAATTATGCAAAAACCAAGCAAGACTGCAAGACACCAACAATAGATTCCTGGACCTGAAGACCTGTGGAGAGAGGAGACCAAGTCCAAGAACAGATGAAGAGTTCAGGAAGAACGGAAGCCCCTGCTAACCCGAATGACTTTGCAAGAGTGCATTCTCCGGTTGGAAGAAGAAGTCAGAAATGCACCAAAGAAGACAGCTGCGTGTTCCTGCTTGGTGCAAGAGATGTCTCACGTCGAGTCGTTGGATGCAGGCTGGTTTTCGTTGAGGGACTCCGCCAACAAGCCTTGGCTCACTCAAATATCGCGGTTAGTGGGAAAAGGCGCTACCTGGTCCCAGGTGGGACCTGGGGGTCTCAACTTGGACTGAGGAGACAGAGGGGGTTCTCAGCACTTTAGAGAGCCCTCAGAAGACCAGGCAGGGCCCACAGGAGTCCCAAGACACAGGGACAAAGGAGTTGCGAATCGTGGTTGTTGTAGCACTACATAAAGGGATCCCACACTGCTGTAGAACAACTCAGGGAGCATCGCATCGCAGGATAGAGTGCTAGGGACCTGAGCTACGCAGTGCACAAAGGATTTCTTAGAGAAGTGCACAGAAGCCCTAGGAGCTGGAAAACACACAAGGCACATGGGTACTGTTTGGCTCAGCCAACTTATCTCCACAAACTTTGGGCAGCGGCACCTTTGGACAGTCAGGATCCCTTCGGTCCACCACCTGTGTTCCAGGGATCCTGCTCATTGACAGGAGAGGAGTCCCAGAGTACTGGTTGGTGCTGCAGAGAGGTACCTGCTAAAGCAGGGAAGTGACGCCATCACTCCACAGGAAATTCCTTCGGTCCATCTGGTGCAGGATGAAGACAGGCAGTCCTCAGAGCCTGCACGACCTGGAAACTGTAGCCGTTGCTGGCAGGAGCCAAAGTTACAGAGTTGCATTAGCCTTCGTTGACACTTTGTTGCAGTTATATAGTTCCTGGAGCAGTTCTGCTGTTGATGCGATGGTAGAAGGTGGAGCAGAGGAGTCCTGGTGGAATCTTGCAAAACCGAATCCGAGAAAACACCCAGAGGAGAGAC
This sequence comes from Pleurodeles waltl, assembly GCF_031143425.1. Classification (NCBI taxonomy): domain Eukaryota; kingdom Metazoa; phylum Chordata; class Amphibia; order Caudata; family Salamandridae; genus Pleurodeles; species Pleurodeles waltl. The sequence continues at coordinate 865,620,814 of NC_090444.1, read as the reverse complement.
CTTAAATAGCCCTGAGAGGGGTCTCTGACATCACCTGCTGGCACTAGCCACTCAGATGCTCCCAGAGTTTCCTGACCATCCTGAAAACAAGATGGCAGAACCCAGGGACACCCTGGAGGAGCTCTAGGCACCACCCCTGGGGTGGTGATGGACAGGGGAGTGGTCATTCCCCTTTCCTTTGTCCAGTTTCGCGCCAGAACAGGAACTGGAGGTCCCTGAACTGGTGTAGACTGGATTATGCAAGGAGGGCACCGCTGGTGCCTTTCTAAGCATTTCCAGAGGCTCTGGGAGGATACCCCTTTTAAGAAGCTGGTCTGGCTTATAGTGGGTACCTGATGGTACTTACACCTTGTGCCAGGTCCAGTTATCCCTTAGTAGTAGATTAGTAGTGTTCTAGCAGCTTAGGCTGGTAGAGGTAGCTATAGCAGAGCAGCTTAGGCTGAACTAGGAGACATGCAAAGCTCCTACTATTCCACTTATATAATATAGCACTATATCATAAGAAACACAATACTCAGAGTTACTAAAAATAAAGGTACTTTATTTAAGTGACAATGTGCCAAAAATATCTCAGAGGATATACTCCCTTAGAAGGTAAGTAAAATACACAAAATATACACACAAACCAAAATCAGGTAAGTAAACAGTTAGAAACACTGTAGAATACAATAGGATGAAATAGGATACAATAGGCCTAGGGGCAACACAAACCATATACTCCAAAAGTGGAATGCGAACCACGAATGGACCCTAGGCCTAGTGTAGTGTGTAGAGGGTCGCTGGGAGTGTAAGAAAACACAAAGGGTGTCCAAGATACCCCACCCCAAGACCCTGAAAAGAAGGAGTAAAGTTACCCAACTTCCCCAGAAACACACTAAAGTCGTGATAGGAGATTCTGCAAAGGCAACAACTGACTGGAAAGCACTGAAGATGGATTCCTGGACTTGAAGACCTGTAAAGGAAGGGGACCAAGTCCAAGAGTCACGCAAGTGTCCAGGGGGGGCAGGAGCCCACCAAACCCCGGATGAAGGTGCAAAAGGGCTGCCTCCGGGTGGAAGAAGCTGATGATTCTGCAACAACCGAAGATGCCAGGAACTTCTCCTTTGTACAGAAGAAGTCCCACAACGTGCTGGAGGATGCAGAGTTATTTCCATGCAGAAAGACTGCAAACAAGCCTTGCTAGCTGCAAGAGTCACGGTTGAAGAAAATGGGTGCTGCCTGGGCCCAGGAAGGACCAGGAGGTCGCCCCTTGGAAGAGGAGACAGAGAGGGCGCTCAGCAGCACAGAGAGTCCACTCAGAAGCAGGCTACACCCGCAGAAGCACTTGAACACCGGTTCAAGAAATCTGAGCACAGCGGTTGTATCAACACTATAAAAGAGGGTCCCACAAAGCCGGTGGTCAACTCAGCAAGTTGAGCAATGCAAGACGGAGTGCTGGGGACCTGGGCTATGCTGTGCACAAAGGATTCCTTGCAAAAGTGCACAGAAGCCCTAGCAGCTGCAGTTCATGCAGTACACAGGATCGGGGTCACTTGGATCCAGCTCCTGTGTTCCAGGAACCATGCTCGTCAAGATGATAGGGGACCCAGAGGACCAGTGATGCAGAAGTTTGGTGCCTGCGTTAGCAGGGGGAAGATTCCGTCGACCCATGGGAGATTTCTTTTTGGCTTCCAGTGCAGGGTGAAGGCAGACAGCCCTCAGAGCATGCACCACCAGGAAATAGTCGAGAAAGCCGGCAGCATTAGGCGCTACAATGTTGCTGGTAGTCATCTTGCTACTTTGTTGCGGTTTTGGAGGCGTCCTGGAGCAGTCAGCGGTCGATCCTTGGCAGAAGTCGAAGAGGGCGATGCAGAGGAACTCTGGTGAGCTCTTGCATTCGTTATATGATGGGAAACCCACAGGAGAGACCCTAAATAGCCCTTAGAGGAGGATTGGCCACCTAACCAGGTAAGCACCTATCAGGAGGGGTCTCTGACGTCACCTGCTGGCACTTGCCACTCAGAGGCCTCCATTGTGCCCTCACACCTCTGCATTCAAGATGGCAGAGGTCTGGGACACACTGGAGGAGCTCTGGGCATCACCCCTGGGGTGGTGATGGACTGGGGAGTGGTCACTCCCCTTTCCTTTGTCCAGTTTCACGCCAGAGCAGAGGCTGGGGGATCCCTGAACTGGTGCAGACTAGTTTATGCAAGGAGGGTACCATCTGTGCCCATCAAAGCATTTCCAGAGGCTGGGGGAGGCTACTCCCCCCCGCCCTTAACACCTATTTCCAAAGGGAGAGGGTGTAACACCCTCTCTCAGAGGAAATCATTTTTGTTCTGCCTTCCTGGGACTGGGCTGCCCAGAACCCAGGAGGGCAGAAACCTGTCTGAGGGTTGGCAACAGCGGTAGCTGCAGAGAAAACCCCAGAGAGTTAGTTTGGCAGTACCCGGGGTCCATGCTGTGGGATGCATGGGATTGGCACCCCAATACCAGATTTGGCATGGGGGGACAGTTCCATGATCTTAGACATGTTACATGGCCATATTTGGAGTTACCATTGTGGAGCTACATATAGGTATTGACCTATATGTAGTGCACACGTGTAATTGTGTCCCCGCACTCAGAAAGTCTGCGGAAATTGCCCTGAACAATGTGGGGGCACCTTTGCTAGTGCCAGGGTGCCCTCACACTTAGTAACTTTGCACCTAACCTTCCCTAAGTGAGGGTTAGACATATAGGTGACTTATAAGTTACTTAAGTGCAGTGTAAAATGGCTGTGAAATAACGTGGACGTTATTTCACTCAGACTGCAGTGGCAGTCCTGTGTAAGAGTTGTCTGAGCTCCCTATGGGTGGCAAAAGAAATGCGGCAGCCCATAGGGATCTCCTGGAACCCCAATACCCTGGGTATCTAGGTACCATATGCTAGTGACTTATAAGGGTGTTCCAGTGTGCCAATCAGAATTGGTGAAAATGGTCACTTCCCTGCAGTGACAATTTTAAAAGCAGAGAGAGCATAAGCACTGAGGTTCTAGTTAGCAGAGCCTCAGTGATACAGTTAGGCACCACACGGGGAACACATATAGGCCACAAACTATGAGCACTGGGGACCTGGCTAGCAGGATCCCAGTGACACAGGCAAAAACAAACTGACACACAAGTAGAAATGGGGGTAACATGCCAGGCAAGATGGTACTTTCCTACACCCCTCCCATGCTTGTAATACCTATTTCCAAAGAGAGAGGGTGTAACACCCCTGCCCCAAAGGAAATGCATTGTTCTGCCATCCTGGGATTGAGCTGCTCAAGCCCCAGGAGGGCAGAAGCCTGTCTGTGAGGTGGCAGCAGCTCAGGCTGCAGTGGAAACCTCAGAGAGCTGGTTTGGCAGCACTGGGGGTCCATGGTGGAGCCCCCGGTGTGCACGGAATTTGCCCCCCAATACCAGATTTGGAATGGGGGGACAATTCAATGATCTTAGACACCTTACATGGAGATATTCAGGGTTACCATTGTGAAGCTACATATATGTATTGACATATATGTAGTGCACACTTATAATGTGTCCCCACACTCATGAAGTCCGGGAAATTGGTCCTGGACAAGGTGGGGGCACCTCTGCTAGTGCAGGGGTGCTCTCTCACACAGTAACTTTGCACCTAGCCTTCAGGAATTGAAGGTTAGACATATAGGTGACTTGCAAGTTACCTTGTGCGGTGTAAATGGCTGTGAAATAGTATTTACACTGTTTCACGCAGGCTGCATTGGTGGTTCTGAAGGAGTGTTTGTATGCGCTCCTTATGGGTGGCAAAAGAAATGCTGCTGCCCATAAGGACCTCCTGGAACCCCAATGCCCTGGGTACCTAGGTACCATATACTAGGGACTTATGGGGGGTCATGTGTGCCAATCTGGAGTGGAATATGAAGTCACTAGACTATAGTGACAAATTTAGAAACAGAGAGAGCATGAGCCCTGGAGTTCTGGTTAGCAGGACTCCATTGACACAGTCATCCATACTGATAACACAGAAAAACATACTGACATATAGGCCACAAACTATGAGCACTGAGGTCCTGACTAGCAGGATCCCAGCGAAACAGTAAAACACAATGACAAACAGGTAGAAATTGGGGGTAACATGCCAAGAAGGATGGTACTTTCCTACAGATGGTCAGCCCTGCTCACAGGGGACCGACCCCCTGTCAATTTAATTTTTTCATTTTTCTTTTTTTATCTTTTACCTCCTGGGTGGCAATCGCCGCCCTCCCCACACACACAGGGGTAACCCAGCATATATATATATTTTTTTTTATTCCCTTTGTGAGGGGAGGGTGGGGCGGGGGTCCACCCATTTCCACGAGGGCTGAAACCCCATAAGAAATCCTTGGCATCTAGTGTGGGTTCCTGGCCGTGGATCGAAGCGCGGCCGTGATCCACATCTAGGAAACCCTTTCAGGAAGGCCTCTTTGAAAGGGGAGAGTCTTCCCTTTCAAAAAAGGCCTCCCGGAAAGCTGGGGAGGTCCTTTTGGGCCTGTTTTCCCCACAAGAGTAGAAAGTGGCCTTACCTGCTGCTTCCTGCTCCGGTGGGGAAAACAACTATGACAACAGTGTGCTGTACAGATGGGCAGGTGGGAGGACCGGGGGAGACATGGAAGCTCTTCAGTGTCTCTCCAGGGGTTTTAAATTATATCCTCTCCCTGGTGTTGGCCAGTGGTCGTGGCCAGCACCAGGGAGGGTGTGCATGTATAGGCCATTGGCTGACACACGTACAGATAGGGTTGAATTACAAATATGAAAATAGCTTTGGTGACACTCATGTATCCATTTGACCCCTAAGGGGTCGTGACCCCCATAATCATAATAGCCCCCACCTATACCAGTTGCAACATCACAATATAACGGGGTTGTCATTATGTATAAGGCAGGTCTACTGGCTTTGTCAAGGGGTCAAGGCATTAATAAAACAATATTCACATATTAGGATCCATCATTAAAATCAGGAACCATTTTTCAAATGTATTCAATGTTAATGTACGCATAGCACTTTAACTAATATTCATTATCAATAAATCATGGTAAACCTGTTAGAGTCTTTCTTTATACTCTTTAAGCTACAGGATGCAGCCAAGGCCCAATCACTAGGGATCCATGCTCTCCAGAGCTTTAGAGCAAAAGCTCCAGCTCTGGAAGGGCTTGAAAACATCATGGAGTCTTGATCTTAAGGCCGTTGGAAAAAAGGGCAACTTTTAAAAACAGATCTGAGGGAGCACTTCAAATACCATAGGTGGTGCCTTTACTCTCCCTTGTAAAGAAACGTATGCAAATAAAGCTTTGCAGGGCATTATGGGGTGCTGCCTCCATCAGGAACAGTGAATATTTAAGCAGTGGCCTTGTGCTGCATGTTTTGTCCACTTTTCCTTTTCAGACCTGGGCGCTGTGTCCACTGGGCACCCAGGTGCAGTTATGGATGGTAGGTGCAGTGTGGGGAGCCCACTCTGAACTTCCTCTCCGGCTCCCTGCCAGCGTGCACACCTTGCATGCAACAGCCAGCACTTCTGGTGCTTCTCCAGCCTCGTGGTAGCAGCTCCTCTTGTGCTAACTACACAGGAGAAGAAGGAAGAGCACTATCACTTCAACAGCTGGCCTTCTCTGTCCTGGAGGGTGGGTACCCAGAGACGTAAATTCTTGTGGCGAGCACAAAGGGATGGGGGCCCCGGGGCTGAAGTGACTACGGAGGGACTCCATGCTTGCCTCCCCTCCAATTTGTAAAACACCATTGCGCCACCCCCTGGGCCCTGCCCTACCCCAAGATAATTCTTTGAGGCAGCAGTGAACTCCATGCACTCCATTTCTCTGGCAGAGGTTCAAGGTCAAATTCTTTAAAGGACCATAACTCAGTCCTTGCTGCGCTGATTTGCATGATCTTTGGCACATTTTGCTCTTTGTGTCTCAAGCCATGAGCATTTTCAACAGGTCTCCTGGCCTCTAAAGGGCGCACTTTGTGGGGAGCTTGTCTTACTGGCTCCTGGTACCCTTCTTCCCCTCTCCTGGCTCTAGTTGCTCTTCTCCTTTTGGTGGGAGCTTCTTATGCAGCCCCTCCACTATCAACTAGCACCTTTTACTTGCACTCCAAGGCCTCAAAGCCTCCAGACTGTCTTGCAGGGCACACATGGTGGCTGTGGAGACCAAGTCTTCCCCCAACTGGACCTCAGGGGGCATCAAGAGGCCAGGCCCATTAGCCCTGGAGAGACCCATCTAGTCCTGGGGATTAGCTGCAGGCAACGTCCTTAGTCCATCAGTGGTACTAGGTGACTTCGCCTTCCAGTTGTCCATGATTCTGCTGTCATCGCACTCCAGGTCCATGGTCTTGCTCACTGTCTCTCCCTGATGCAGGGGTTTATTACTGGGGGTGTAAAACTCTAGATGCTAGGTACCTTTGACTAATCCTAGGAAGTCCTACCTCTCCTGCACAACATTTTGGGACTATCCAAAATGGCGACATCAAGTTTTCATGCAGCCTTGTAGCATTATCACCATAACTCGGTTTGATCCTTACTCATCCAATGTGGCACCAAAGTTATGGCCTCACATCTATGCCTCTCCTTTTTCTACCCATCTCTTTTCATTTAAATGGCCTGAATAAGCACTGACACACTTTGTAATCACTGCCCTTCAGATCACGGCTGTCCACCAGACAGATCTCATCTACAGATAAGTTTCCACTTATGTCCACATATTCCTAGATATTGCAATATATTTGATGCCTTGCCAATGCCATTGCCACATGAGAAGGCACTTACAGTAACTCCTGAAGTCATTTACTCTTCTATGTGAGTCTATGGTGAATTGATAATTCCTTCACACTCTCAATATTCACATCCACAAATAACTTACAAAGGGTATTTTCACCTGACGAGGCAGTCATTCATGCTTGATATGTATTGTATTCTATTTAAATGTCATGATCTTTCTACATAACACACTAAAAACATGATTAATGAAATCAACTGTCTTGAAAATACAATTATAATAAAACATTAACAACCAAAATGACTTTAAACAATTAACAAATTAAAACATTATATAGCTAATAATCTGACAGATTAAAAATCATTAACAATTTGATTTAATATAAATTAAATGAAGTAATGAATAATTTACATAATTTTACATTTAATTAACCAATTCTCTGGGATCACGGGATCACCGTGAGGACAGCATTGGAAGGACTGGAAGTCCCAGGTTGCATTGGAGGGGTCCTAGCAGGTGTCTCTTCAATGGCAGCAGCAGCGTCTGAGTGCTGTATAGCACATTCTTCCTTCCTGCAGCGCGGGATCACCTTGAGGACAGTGTTGGAGTGACTGCAAGTCCCAGGTTGCACTGGGGGTCCCAGGACGTGGACCTTTACTGGCAGCAGCAGCCCCTAAGTGCTAGATAGCACATTCTGCCTTCCTGCAGTGCATGATCAACTGAGGACAGCATTGAAGGGACACTGTTGGCCCTGGACCTTTCTGCAGGGTCACCCGCAAACATTTTGCCTTTTTCCTATTATCTTTTCTGACCTGTTTTTGTTGGCTTTAGGACTCTGTGTACTTTAATACTCCTTACCAGTGCTAAAGTGCAAGTGAACTCTGTCTAAATTGTATTGGCAATTTCGGTAATTGGTTTATCCACTATTGGCATATTTGATTTACTAATTAAGTTCCCAGTAACGTGCACTCTTTGTGCCCAGGGCCTGCAAATCAAATGCTATTAGTGGGCCTGCAGCACTGATTGAGCCTCCTACATGCATAGCCCTATAAACATGTCTCAGACCTGCCACTGCAGTGTCTGTGTGTGCAGTTTTAACTGCCAGTTCAACCAGCCAGCCTTCCTTTGGCGCAGGATCAATGTGAGGACAGTGTTGGAGGGACTGTAAGTCCTAGGTTGCATTGGGTGTCCCAGGAGGCGGCCCTTCACTGGCAGCAACAGTATCTGACCACCATATAACGCATTCTCTCTTCCCCTTCCCACAGAGCGGAATCACCATGAGGACAGCATTGGACCAACTGCAAGTCCCAGGTTGCACTGAGGGTCCCAGGAGGCAGCCCTTCACTGGCAGCAGCAGCACCTGAGTACTATATAGTGCATTCTGCTTTCCCGAAGTGCGGGATCACCGTGAGGACAGCGTTAGAAGGACTGCAAGGAGGTGGTCCTTTACAGGCCGCGGTAGCACCTGAGTGCTATATAATGTATTCTGCCTTCCTGAGGTGTGGGATCACAGTGAGGACAGCGTTGCAGGGACTGCAAGTCCCGGGTTGCATTGGGGGTGCCAGGAGACAGTCCTTTACTGGCAACAGCAGCACCTGAGTGCTATATAGCACATTCTGCCTGCCAGCGGCGCTGGACATACACAGTCTGTGCCCAGGCAAAGCCCGGACCAAGAGTGGGCCCGTCCTGCACCCAACAGCAACAGGAAGAGGCAGAGCAGGACCACCCCCTTTAGCTCTGGTTTTTGGTAACCCTGCCAAGCTTTGACACTTCTGGAATACTATCATTAACCTGCGAAGTTGCTCCAACAGGCAATTGGTGGCCCATTCCCCACATAGGACGTCTCAACACAGAATCCCCCAGCATTGATAAGCGTAAAGTGGTGGAACAGCTCCATTGGAAATAGAGGAATAGCTCAAAGACTGCCCCTTCTGGGGGTGTTTTGAAGACTACAGCTAGCGTAATGCTGAAAGACATTGACACTCTTATTGAAGAGGTCAAGGCTCTGGTAAAGGGGGGGTCTAAGAGTGAGTGGGGAAGGTGAAAAGCATTGTAAGGTGGACAGGAAGTTAGCTCCGATCTTTGTGCCTAAGCGGAGGATTTGTCACCAGCATTCTCCCCTAAACGGAATCAGGACAAACACAGCACAGTTAAGCGTGTCAGAGGAAACTCTGGGAGGCCCCACAAATGGCACCTCCAATCATGGGCATGTTCCTTTAGAGGCGGTCATTGTCTGCTCTAACAGATTTGCAGCACTGACCGACATTCGAGTTCTGCAGATAAAGGGAAAGCTAAGGCAGATGAAAGGGAGGGACACACAGCTGATGAGGATTGTGGCGATTCTATGGTGCCAGGAGTAGAGATGGGGTCAAATGAGGGGGTGGATCTGTTTGATTCATATCTATGGTTAAGCGGCTACAGTACAAGGAAATGGAGCTATGGGCTCAATTGGTATCCTTGGTGTGGGAGTTTCAGAATTTAAAACAAGCTGAAGTGGCTGCGAGTGGACAGTAGGTCTCCTATCCGCCGAATAGTGCATGTTCAAGACTGATAGCTGATCAAAACAAATGGGACTGCCCTGCTGCAACAAGTCACCTACCCACCCAGATGCCTCACTTAGAGCAAGCCCACAGTAATTCATTCTTCCTGTCATTCTCCCTTAGCTCACCCTCTCTTGGTCCTAATAGGATCCATGTCACAATTGAGGGTAGCAAGAGTGATGGTAAAAACACAAAGGAGCTGTATAATGATGGGCGTATCCCTACACACAGAGGCCAGCGGGGATCGTGTGTGTGTGGTATGGATAAGGATGGGAAAAGTCTGAATAGTGTCCGTCTGATAAATGCTCCAAAGCTTGGTCAAGGGGCAAAGGAGGATGAGGCATCCTTAACCAACAAGTGCATCCACTACATAATGCATATTAGAAATTGTTATTCTGTAATTAGGGCAGACATTACATATGCTAAAAGATTCCACGACCCATCCTGCTCAGGGGGCCAAACCAATTGTATTGAGCTTGGTTTGAAAAGTCGAAAGTTAGTAGAAGGGCTTGTGGGGTAGGAGTTGTGGAAAATGCCCCTAAAGAGTACATTTCAAGCAGTTTAAGTTTAAAGTCACTGCAAGCATTCCTTCCACCTTATGGTTCTGTTATTGGCACTTGTGCAACGCGGCTCAATAGTGACTCTGGGTAGTCTCAGGTTGATTGACTCCAGACTAGTAATCATTCCCCATCAAAGAATTGTAAGGGCCTTCCTCTGGGTAAAGGCACCAGACAATGTATTTGTGGTTGCGATTCATGTGACCTCCCCTACCCATATCCACAGAGAGGGACAGATAGGTTGGCAAATGATCCCCAGATAAGGACCCTAGGTAATATCAGCATTTTATCCTGGAATGTAGTGGGGGTTTAGCTCTAAACTGGGTGACAAAAAGTGGGAATCTTTTGTGGATCAATTTCGAATCTGTTTGTTACAAGAGACATGGAGAATGGATCACATTCATAGGCCTGGCTATGCTTGCTTCTTCGTGCCAGTAACTAATGTGGGGAGGGGGGTGCCCCTTGGTTGACTTAGTGGTACGGAATAGTATCTCCCTTAACACAGTATGGAGCTCTATATATTTTCCATCTCCAAACATCAAGTGTATTAAAATAACTAAGGCAAATAACTTTGAGGTCTTACTGTATAATGCCTATAACAGGGGAGTCAAAGGTGGTAGAGAGACAACCCCCTCAAGCAATTGAGGGTGCATAGAGAGCAATATGCTTCTTATAATAACGTGATTATCACAGGAAACTTTAACACTACCTTCGTGCCCATGGAAATTGATTGTCACAAGCTTACGGAGGAGGGCAATGATGAATGGGGGACTCTCTCTTTTTATATCCCACCAGTGAAAAGATGGACAGGGGCTGCTTATCAATTGCTCTTCTTTATACTTGCACATGAGTTGAGGACTTGTAATGGGCATACCATGTCTGATTTGCATGTATCTCACACGTATAACTGACCGATTTGTTCTAGTAGAATTGATTATATTTTGTTCACTCTGCCCCAATGAAAATTTGCTGATGACAGTGGGATTATAAAGAGGATGTATAGCAATCACAATGCTGTTGTATGTCAACTGACATACCTGATGGGGCATGAAGATTAAGTTTTATTGTCACGCTCTGTTAACCTGAATCCATCCAATGACAGGCATAGGCCTAGATGGGATAATATTGCATCTAGGTTGGAGTTCTGGGTGGTGATTGATAATGCCGTCCGAAAGGCCATAGAAATCTGGAAATCATTTTCACCTGGGCAGGCTCAAACCCAGGTTGATGTAGCAACAGAGACACCCCCAATATAAGCAATAGGGGAATACCTCAGCTACTGCAAGGTGGTTTACTAGGGATTGCCTGATAGGCAACTCGAACCTAAGGTTGGCTGTGAAGGCTGGGGATCCTGTGCGTATCAGGCTTCAGAGGAAAGCATACAAGCTGATTCAGACAAAAGCTTGTATTAATTGGGAAAGTCATATCTGGGAAGAGCTTTACGAAAGCGGGTTATTTAGAGACTTCAAATGGTTTTGAAACCTCATAGCCAATATGGGCATGTGTGCAAGATGTTCTCATTCAAATTCTATCCAATCAGAAACTTGGTTCAAGCATTTTTCAGTCTTGTTCCAGCTTCCTCCAGGCTCTCCCAGGAAAGGTTCTGCACCAGAGGATTTGGGTCTTCAGGCATACTCTTCATCACTAAGATTTGAGAGAGAGGAAACTTTATCTGCTATTAGTTGTGTTGCCTTGGGGAAAGCTGCAGTGCCAGTTGGGGTCCGAGGGGGCAGGGTCCTGAGACCTGGGCAACTTCTATAAATTTGCTATCTAATGCAATTTTACAGGGGGTTGAGGTCCCAGATAGTTGGAAGGCAGCTGAGAGAGTCACAATTCATAAAAAGGGTTGCAGGGGCTTACCTCTAAACTACAGACCCATTAGCCTGATGGATGTCACTAAGAAAGTTTTTTGTAGGCGGGTCCTAGATAGGTTAAAGGGTTGGATAGATGAAACTGGTGCCCTATCAAATTTGCAAGCTGGCTTTCGGACAGACATTAGTACTATTGACCAGGTCTTTAGATTTCTGACCATTTATTAGAAGACTTTAATCTTGCAAAATTGCTCTCATAGTTGGTCTTTGTGGAACTAAAGTCTACATTTGACCTGGTCCCACACTTGTGGGCTGTCCTAAAGAACAGTGGGGTACCCGAGGGCATATTAAGTATTCTCATGAGGTTACACAAGGATACATATGCACAGGTGTAGTTGGGTCTTTCAAGGGAATTAACAAGAAGTATAGCAACCCCTAAAAGGGTGCAACAGAGCTGTGTCCTTGCCCCTACCTTGTTCCCCATACATAAACAATGTGGTGACCTCCCTTCAAAATTGTGACACCGATGCCCGAAAATTGCAGGGGAAAAAAAAATCCCCTGCTTTTGTTTGCAGACAACACCTCATTGGTGTCTAAAACTCCTATGGGTCTGCAGAAATTGGTTGACTCGTTTGAGGCCTTTTGCAGGGAGAGGGGCTTGACAATAAACCATTCCAAAATTAAAATTATGGCCCTCGATCCGCATTTTAGAGGAACCATTAAACTTGAGGGGAAGGCACTCAAAAGAGTGTCCGAATTTGATTATCGAGGTATAAGATTGACAAGTAGTATGTAGAGGTCATCTCAGATAAAGAAGAGCAGTCTGAACCAATGCCACCATGCATCAGGGATGCAGAGGATGTTTCAAGCTTCAAAAGCCAAGCAGATATCTCCTGCATTCAAAGTTTTTAGTACTAAGGCTAAAGATGGTGCCCTAAACGGAGCAGAACTTTGAGGCTCTGCAGAGCTATTGTCCCTGGGGAAAGCTGAAAACACCTTTCTGAGGTCCCTGGTAGGCGTTTCAAGAGCACAACCTTGCTACCCCTAGGTTGGGATTTGGGGGTCAAAACCATTACCCATGAAGCCCAACTAAGACCCCTGATGTTTTGGAGGAGGCTGAGTTCAGACCTGCCCTGGCGGCTTATAATGATGCCCTTAACGAAGTGATAGAGTTAGATAAGAATCTAAAGATTTGTTGGTTGCACTAGGGACACCTTATCCGAAATTCGCCTGGAAAACTATTGGCATGATTGAGACATCCTCTGGATATTGCCAAGAACACAATCGAAGAAACCTTTTGGGTGCACAATTGGGCTCTGGAAGTGGGATGTAGTAAACACAGCTCTCTGACCATGGCCTTCTTTGATTTAAAACTACAATGTAGATATGAGCCTTTTTTTGATTATATAACACTTCCAAGGTCAAGATGGATTTTTCCAATTTGTAGATAGTTAGGGGGTTAAGCAGTGTGTGATGGCCCTGAGGATGTTGAGAGCTGAGACCAAGGTGCATATAGTTTGTGCAGATGCCAAATTCCTCCATTGGAGCTGTATTATCAAATCTGATGCATTGAGGCACCCAACAGATACCACCTAAAGAAAATAAGTAGCTCTAGTTGAGGCTGTGCATTTTTGCACCCCGTGATTTATGGTTTAGAAATAGGCTGAGGGGTTTATGAAGAGCGTAAGCTCCTGTGTAAAGTTAAACTATGCTTTTTTATATGCCATTGGATAATGTCCCCATTGTATTTCTTTTAGCTTTTGTTCTGAAATGGTCTTAACTTGTACTGCATATTTATTATGGAATGTTACATTTTAGGTATGTTTGATGTTTTACTAAAGGTTTGCCTGAAAACGTGTCTTATTTATCTTTATTGTGTCTATGATTGTGTGTACTTTGATGGCATATTTATGATTGATTGTAATGTTCAATTATGGGCCACAATATAATTTGCATAATAAATTCAGTTTTAGAAATTGTATGGATTATTTTACAAAAATTAAAAATATATTTATATATTGTCATGCACTACTCTCCTACAAACCCAACACACCACCAATGATGGACACAATCTCAAGAGCACAATATTACCAAAACAGTAAAACAACCATTAAAAAAATGACAACTAAAATCAACATATTAATAACTTAAACTACATAAAATCACAAAACATTACAAATAGTACAAATTCAATATTATTACCCGCTTTATCAAAATAAATAATATTTAAAAAAAAAATCTTGCCTGTGATACTCTGTACCACAAAATTCTTATAATCATAATATTTGTAGACCCTGTTTGCGTTTCATTTTATTTTTGAGGTGTTATTAACATCATGCACTTAAAAATCATAACAATAGGTGTTGGTTTGATAAGCTCTGTCAGGAAGCCAAAAGTAAGTGGAATTACAACCAAGGAAAAGAAACGTCTCTCAAGAATTTGAGAATTATAGCTTGATTAGCTCTCAATACAGGAATCTAATTGCAAAATGATTAATGTAATATGTCTTCTCCCTCCAAAACAGCAGATAATTTTGGAAGCTAGTTTTGTTATGTGCACCAGAGTTTTCCTCGTAATACATAAATGTTGCATACAATACAGGCCTAACAATATGCAAACATGAAGTGTGTGTCAGAATACTGTAGGCAAAATATCAATGTGCAAAACTATCATTGCCCATATATCATTTACCATAATGTCATGACTGTAGGTATGTATAAATATTTGTAAATTTACTCTGGGTGGGCACACACGATCTGCACAAGGGATAAAGAGGTTCTCCAGCTTGAATTTTAGGAATAAGGTACACTGTAGGACTGTTTTCAGTAAGTCAAACAGGAGGTGCTGCAAAAGTGGTTAAGGTTGCCCAAGGGAACTTTTACCCTGAGTTGCAACCATAAATTAAACCCTACTCAGAACACTTTCTAGAGCATTGGAAGAACAGAAGATAACTAGACAATGCTTGCTGTGATCTGATAGGAGCCCCAAAGGACTGGATCTGCTCTTTTTTTGTACCCGGAACAAAGAATTGGACTCCAAGGGTCAGTGGGTAAGGACACAAAAAGCTGAAAGAAAACTCCTGGAAGATCAGTTGCCTAGTTCTAACTGGACCTAACCTGTACTCTGCAAAGCTGTGATAGGATCAAGCCCTAAAAGTCCCAAGAGCTTCCCTGGAAGTCTAGAAACATAGATGAAGAGCTTACAGGAAAAGAGACTGAACCCATTTAAATTTGGACTTCCAGACCTTCAGACTATTAGGACCAATCTCATGATTGTCTCTGGTGAAAGCATGACCTTTCTAGGCATGTTTGTACTTCTTTGCAGCAGCACCTTCATTTCAGCAGGACCTCCACGAGAAAGCATCCGCTGTTGTTTTCATGAAAGCTGGATAGATCAAACTTATATATAGAAAATATGATCCTGACTTACTAAAAGCTACTGCTTAATTAGTTTGATCGTTGATAAGGTGTCACTCTGACTAGGCTTGAAGAATTCTTGGAGTTCAATCTTGATTCTGGAAGGATGCGTCTTCACAGATTTTCCAAGCCATGGATAATGGTGACCCCTTCCAGTAGCCATGATTCCGCTGACACAGGGAAGTGTGTACCAGTTGGTGCCTTCCTAAAGGAACCCCATAGAGGAAAAACCCAGTGTGACAATAAACCTTCTGAGATCTTGAAGTGAGGACTGTGCCTGAAAAACCAGGAGTGACGAGAGGGGGAGAGCTGAGAACGGCACTGGCCAGTAGGACAGGCTACAATTGAAATAATAGGAGAGCTGGGACAGGCACCAGATAGGGGGACAGCTCTGATAGGAATTGATGCTAGAAGGAATCATGCTGGAAGTCAAGAAACTATGGGAATCAGGAGAAAGGCTAGAGAACTGGCAATATGGGAAAACCAGGTAGGGCAGGAGCAAGAAAACACCACCACGACCACTTGAAGTTTTGCAATACAAGTCAAGAGTAGACGAAATTCCACCCTTAAATAAGCTGAAGCAACAGAAAATACAGAAACATCACATGGGAAATCCATAATGGCTTGGGAACCAAAAGGGAATCAGAATTGATGGTGGTCATCTTGGATTGGGAAGGTATCTCTTCCCCAGAACTCCAAACAAGAAATCCTGGGACAAAGAACAAAGGCAGAGAGATGGCCCTTTGAAGAACACCCCCTGCCCCTCCTGCCCCCGGGGGGGAGGAATGCTGAGGAAAGTACCTGAACCTGTGAGCCAGCCAATTAGATGTAATAGAAACAGAGATGTAGTGGGCCGCTAATACGAGTTCCCTGCAATCTGAATGCAGAGGAAGGAGTGTACCCAGCCCACACAAGGCCTGTGTAGAAGAGAGTGGCTTTTGAAGAGGCGGCTGCAGGAGCAGCACAACAAAAGGTGTATGCTTAAATTATGATGCAAAATTAAAAAGATTGGATCGATGATCATAATTAATGCCTGTTGAACAGG
The DNA here is from genome assembly GCF_031143425.1 of Pleurodeles waltl. Taxonomy (NCBI): domain Eukaryota; kingdom Metazoa; phylum Chordata; class Amphibia; order Caudata; family Salamandridae; genus Pleurodeles; species Pleurodeles waltl. Next base: position 865,604,717 of record NC_090444.1, on the reverse strand, counting down.
GTGGTTGTAGAATGGCAATTCAATCATTTTTTTAGCCTTTTGGCACTTGCTTACTAATGGATAGAGCAAGTGTGAAGCATTTTATGTTGTTTTAGATGCAGAGCGCCTTTTGCAAAACATGTTCTTTCTTGCACACTGGCTTACATTTGGAAGTCAGAAATGCACAGAAATGGAATTAGTAATAAAAAATGTTCTACTATTCTGTGTTCTCATGCATCACCTGATAAAACTGTACCCTTTTTCTTTGCCTGGGCCTAGCGCCTGCAACACAAAATATCCCAAAATATAACCCGGAGACATTAAATTTTACTCAGCACAATCAATGGGCTTTTTTGCACTGTGGGTAGTTGCAGAATTTAGGTCCTACCTCAGCTGCCACCCAGTGAAACCTACCAAACCCAAACATTTCTGAAAACTAGACACTGAGGAGAGTACATGATTGTTTCACTCGTGTGGTGAACCCAACAACATTTTCTTATCCATTAGGATATTTGACTAAAAACATAAACACATTCATTTTCCCCATATTTCTGTGAGAGAAAGTTACGGAAGCTGCAGGGATCCATAAAATTCCCACCACTCATCATTCCCACACTATTCCCTGTAAAATGGTACCCCAGTTGTGTGCTCTGGGCCTAGTACCTGTGACCCAAAATGCCTCAAAACAAGGCATGACTATTTAAAAAAATGGAGAGAAAAACAACCAGGTTTGGCTTTGTCAGTAGCTGCGTAATTTGTGCCAGAGACCCGCTGCCAGCCGAGAGACACGTATCAACCCAAGAATTTCTGAAGATTAGACATCCAGGAGATGGTGTAACACTTATGGAACCTGTGATATTTTCTTACCCATAAGGCCTTGCAAACCTCAAATTACAGCCAAGAACATGTACTCGCCTCACATTTCTGTGAGTGAAAGCTTTTCAATCTAGAAGAGTTCACAAATTTCCTTCCAGAGCAAGTTTTCCACTCAAATCGCACCCGCTTTTGCAATGTGTGTAGCTGTGGATTTCAGGGCTCTGCACAGCCGCCACCCAAGGAAACCTAACATTTAAGATAACTAGGTCCCGATGATGAGTTTGGCGGACACGAACATCTGCCGCCCAGCTCCCGACGTGGTGGTTGCCACCATGCTGGTTACCTCCCTGCTGGCCTCATTTAGACTTTGCTGTTGGGCTGACTGGCGGAAACCAAGGCACCACTGCCCTCTGCAGGGTTCACCAGCACCCTCATAATGTGCACTTTTTGCAGAGCAGAGAGTGCACATTAAGAGGGTGCTGGGCAGAGGCCCCCCTGCACCTCTTCTCCACCAGTCTTTTCATAGAGGTTTCACCGCCATGAAAAGGCTGGCTGAGAACCAGGTTGTAATCAGCAGGCCGGTGCTGCATTTAGTGCCGCCCTCTTCTTATCCGTAAGGTTTTACAAAATTCAAACTTTGGCTGAAAAAACACAGATTTGCCTCACATTTCTGTAAGAGAAAGTTATGAAACCCTTGTGGTGTAGTTGTGGTAGTCAAGTCTGGTGGACCACATTGTGTTGTACCTATAGGTTTATTGAGTTTCAAAGTTATGTATTGATTGCATGTGTTTAAAAAAAAAAATCTAGTGTTGTTTGTGGGGTTTCTTTGTCATATGGGTGGGTAGTTAGTGTTTCTTTTACAGTTTTCTGGTTCGGGTCATTGAAGATATTGATAGTTAGATGCATGGTTTAATAGCAATACATTTGGGTGTATTTTAAACAATGTTATTTTTAATTTACTTCTGTTTTCAGTACAGTGTTTCATGGCCTTCGATGGATTTAGTTCCTCGGAAATGTATTTTCATCTTTGATATTGCTGAAGTTTTGAGGGATTTTTATTTTCTATTTATGAATTATTTTTGTCCTTTGGATTAGTATAGGGTTCCAACTCTTCAGCTCCAAACTGAAATGAGCACTTTCTTTTTATATTTTAAGGGTGGGATATGTTATTGCATTGTTTTTTTAATTATAGGTTATTTATTGTTATTGACGTTTTTATACTTTCTATCGTATCTTGTGTGGTGATTTTTGGAGTTGACATTTGTATTATTTAATGTTTATTAATTTGTTAAAGTTTTTTTTTAGTTTGGTTATATTCAATATTTTATTGTTTATTTTTTATTTAAGATTGAGCAGCATAAAATAATATATATAAATACACTGTTTAGTTGTTTATAGGCTTGTTTAGGGTTTTTTGTTGGATTGTTTCCTTTCAAGTAGGGTTTTTGCTATGGAGGCTACGGATGGTAAGCCTTGATTCTTAGCAAAAAGTTAGACTGCTTTGTAACATGTTGTGCATTTCTTTGTTTTGAGACTTTTGGTTTTCGTTGGGTTAGGGATGTTTCAATTCTTAGTTCTTGATAGCTTTGTTTCTTTTTTAAATTTCTAAAAGATGGCATAATTTAGGGTGGCTTTGGCACTCTAAAAGTCTTAGTAAGTTATTGTTTGTACCATATCTTATTATTTTTCTCTCATTGTTACCATTATCATATGAAAGGAAGGTGTCATTTGTGTTTGTTAAGGTTAGGCTTGCTGGGATATTTACGTGCTTGACTCTTTTTAGTGCAGCAGTTATTTTCTAGTATTTTCTATTTCTGTCTGTTTCGTTTTGAATAGGAAATTGTAGGGAGCTGGGCTGTAGTGTAATCAAAGAACATTGAGGGTGATATATATTCTTTTAATTGTTCCAGTATGCTCTTGTCAGCTGGTAGTTGCTTCCATTGGTTCTTGCAATATATTTCCTACTTCAGTTTCTATAACATTAGAGGGATGATTATACTCTGTTACATTTTCAGCAATTTCCTTTTTTGTAGTTGCCCTCCCATAACATGCATTAGAACAAGATGTTGTAGATTTCCATGGCTTTCTGTCACTCCATGTGCTTTATTTGCTGTACAAGAGCTCAATGTGTTTTAATAATAATTTTCCTTTCTTGCATATGTGGCACTGTCAGACCTTTAAGCTACTGGTTATACTATAATAAAATATTAATAAGTTAATAATAACTATTTAAATAGATAAACATTTACACAATTGTGCAAAAACTTTAAAACATGTATACTTACGGAGTAGAGGTTTTTGGTGATTTTTAGAAATGTTTCTTTAATTCTTCATTAATTTAGATTTTGTTTGCCACAGGTGTTTGTTTTTAGCTGTTTGAAAAAAAATGCTAGTACTAGTTTTACATGGTAAGGGATTATTTTAGTTTTATTTTAATGTTTTTTTTTTTTAAAGAAGTTTCACTGACATCACAGATGGACAGGAGGATATTGGAAATTATTTTTTAAAGACTCAATCCTTCTCGTGCAAGCACCAGAGGGATTTTGATGCACAGTATAGTAAACAGTTTGTCCACCATACTGTGGGAACAAAATCCCCCTGGCCCTCTTTCCAAAATAATTTCAGATCATGAAGGAAGAGTTTCTCATGCGTCCTGAAAAGTTTCTTCTTTGTTTACATTGTGACAATCAACACGCATGGCACACTAGTTGGACTTGGCCTTTTCTGCAGGGCTTCCCCAAACATTTTGTCTTCACCCCTTCTATTTTTACGGATATCATTTTTGTTGGCCATAGCACTGTGTGCACTTTATCACTGCTAATCAGTGCTAAGTTGCTTGTGCTCTTTTCTCAAAACATGATAGAACTGACTTATACCCAACTGGCACATTTCATTCACTTTGTAAGTCCCTCATAATGTGGTAGTGCGTGTACCCAGGTCTGGTAAATTAAATGTTACTAGTACGCCTGCAGCCCTGATTGTGCAATCCACTTGAGTAGCCCTTTTAAGCATGCCTTAGGCCTGCCATTGCAGCCTGAGTGTGCAGTTTTAGTCTGCCATTTATCCCTGGCAAAATAAACCTCTTGCCAGATCCAAGCCTTCCTTTTTAATACATATGTCACCTGTAGGGTGGGCCGTGAACAGCCGAGAGGGTAGGGTGTAGTGTATTTTAACAGTTGGACATATTACTAAGTTTTACATGTTCTGGAAGTGAAAAATTCCTACATTTGTTTTTCTCTACTGCAAATTCATCCTCTCCCTTAGGATAACTTTAGGGTTACCTCATTACATTAAATAAGTGATAACGTTCAATTGGGAGTAGTTAGGCAGGTCAAGTTTGGTATCTAAAGTACTGTAATTAAAATCCCTCTTTAACGGTGATCTCAAAATTTTAATCACAGTTCTGAAAATGGCACTTTTAGAAAGTTGGCATTTTTCTTGTCCCAACCATTTGGTGCCTGCTGCCTGTATCCTGAGTTACATACTAGATGTAGTTAGCAGGTGGTCTTTGTGTATTGGCCCTGGACAGTAAGACAAAGCAAAGCTAGGTATTGGCAGGATGGGGCACTCTGAGCTATCACCTACCACACTTGTACATCACAAAGACCACTGCCTAACCACTGTCACAAAGGGGTTTGGCACTAGTCTATTGGGATCCCAGATAATCTGGGGCCAGGGCAGAGAGACAGGAAAATCCAGGCACGTCTGGAGGTGGAAACCTTTAGATCTTCTTCTACTTTAAAGTGGGCACCAGGTGTAAATGTTGAATCTCAGACCCCAACTCTTCAGTACGCAATGGACCTGTGGAAGACTCAAAAGAAGGACTGCTATGCTGCCTTGGTTCCCTACTGCCTGAGTGAGAAGGCATGGACGTGCATCTTGAGCCCAAGACCACCGGAGTGACTCCATGGGCTAGTTGGCTGGCCTCCTGATCAAAAGCCTCAGGGACAGAACAGACTTTCTCTATCTTATACTTAGCACCTAGACTCTGCCAGCTGTGCGTCCTGTCCTCCCAAGTAGTGCAACCCAGTCTTGGACAATTGGAAATGGGCCTGAATATGCTCTGCCCGCCCAACTGTGGTCGCAGCTGAACCAGTGCATCATGATGTATCGCCTTCCAGAAACTCCACCTCAAAGCCTCTGCCTGATGCATCACCTCATCAAACTCTGCATCTGTACTGCTGTGTGATGCATCACTGATGCAGGACTTTGCATCGCTGGCAGCAGCCTTCCAGGAATCACCGCTGCCTGGTGCAACCTTGGTACAGGCCTTCACATTTCAAGCCCCTTGTCAACAGCATCCTCAACTTCACAGCTCCTAGAGGTCACTGCTGTGCAACACATCCTCGTTGGGGGAGTCCGCAACGCTCCAAAACCAGGATTTAAGATGCTCTTTTTCAGCAGGCCTAATTGGGCGCCTGTAGCCGACCCGTGATCCATCACAGTCGGCCTGAACTGTTGACTTTGCACCAATCCAGCGCGACCAGATAACCATAGTTGACACTTTGTGCTTTTTGGTGCTAATTTCACTTAAATCTTAACATTTTCACATCTCCAGTTCCATCCAATTGGATTTCTGTTGTTTTGGTCTTAAATTATTTATAAAATTATACTCTAATTTTCTAAATTGGTGTGGGATTTTTCTTATGTTGTGTTTTGCTTTATTGCTAACAACTGAAGTACTGCATACTGCATAAATACTTTACACATTACACGTTAATTTGGGGTTTACTTGTGACTTCCCCCTGACAAGGATTGTGGTTCCTGCTTCAGTAGGGTTTCACCCACCCTAAACCAGACACCCAGTTTCATACACCCATCAAACAACTGTGTTAAAAATATTGATTGACTCAAACACTGTGTCAAAAACATCGCACTCGCAAGAATATTGTGGGACAGACTATTGAAGGTAAGAATATAATTGTTTTAAGTATTTTATACTTCTTAAAAAATACAGTTGTTCATGTTAGAATTTTACATTCATTTTGTTGGATTATGTTGTATTTTTGAGTTATACGTTCCTTTTATTTTAATGTGTAGAATTTGTAATTATTTTTAGTGTAGCTTATTTTTTTGATTTGGCTATATATCTAAAGATTTATTTTTACTTTTTATTGCTGGGGTTGTCTGAGAATAAGTTGGGAAGTTTTTTAGTATTTAATTTATAACTGATTATAAAAAGTGTATTAATTTGCTAAAGTGATTATTAACTCTTTGAATGCAGGCATTGGCCATTAGCGATGACTGCAGTACCACCGCAGTGCGGCCATTGGCTGATGACTGATGCTGGAGGGGGTTTAAAATGAGCCTCCACTGCTTGCACTGGAGCTTTCATTTTTTAGATTTGCAAAGTGGGGGTGAAGTAGAATCCCTTCTGCTTTAGCCCCCATACCACCTCCCACCCACCTGTGCGCACCGATGTCACAAGTCCCTACTGGACATGGAGAGGAAGAACTGGATAGTGCTCTTTCCACGTCCGGAGGGAATTTTAGGCATTAGGCACCTCTCCAGGTTTGGGGCAGGCATCATTGAAAAGGGGAGAGTTTTCTCTTTCCAGCTGTGCCTTTCTAAAATAATTACCCATATCTGCGATCCACAAGCAGGAAACCACTAGACTCCAGGGAATCCTCTGGACCACCAGGTTTGTAGTTTTTTTTGGGGGGGGGTGGTCATTCTCCCTGGTATATGGGCCAACCACTGACAAAAAGGCACTCACACGTTCTGGACTTTGCATGAGCTGACCCCTCTGGGGGCAAATGTTTTAAAAAATATATATATTTTCCCTTGGCGGGTGTGATTGCCACTCATAGGAGGGCACAGTTGTGCTCCCAAGAGTAAAACATTGCACTCACACTTTTTTGGGGATCATCTCTCCTAGAAGATGGGCCGACCCCAATAGGGTTAATAATTATTTTGAAAATTGTTTATTGTCCCCTGGGAAGTGCCCAAGGAAGGTACCATAGCATCCCCCACAGGGGAAGACAAAATGGATCTAAACGGCTGAACCACCAAGGAGTGTGTGAGCCCAAGTAATAGGCATAGGTTTAGTGCTGATTTCCTTGACGCTACCACAAATATTGACCAGCAGGTTTAGCTCAATTCTGGGTAGCTCTAAGCAGTCAAGCTTAAACAAAGGAAGACGTTTAAAGAATTTAAACAGCAGCAAAACAATTGAAGAGGAAATACATGAGATATAATAGAAATCCTTCAACAATTTATAAAAATAGATTCATTTTTTATTTAATTCTTGACACCAAAACAAAAAAGATCCACTTGAGGGTTTTGGAGATACAGAATAGACAAGGTATAGTATTTCAGCACTTTTCACTTAACCACGAACAAGCATTCACAAATTTGACAATACTTTTCAGGTAAAACTTTGGTAAATATCAGTGCAGTTACTTTGAGTTACTTTAGTCAACCAACTTTGACAGGGAGCTAGTCATGGGACCAGCAACATGATGGCAATACATTGGCACTAGGCGACCAGTTACCCAGGACAGCAGTTTCAGCGGTGTAGGAAAGTACCATCCTTCTTGGCATATTATCCCCAATTTCTACCTGTATGTCAGTATGTTTTGCCTGTCTCACTGTGATCCTGCTGGTCAGGATGCCAGTGCTGACAGTTTGTGGCCTAATGTGTGTGTTGTCAGTAGTGCTTAACTGTGTCACTGAAGTTCTGCTAACCATAACTTCAGTGCTTATGCTCTTTCTGCTTCCAAATTAGTCACTACAGTTTAGTGACTTAATTTACCAATTTCAGTTGGCACACTGGACACCCTTATAAGTCCCTAGTATATGATACCTAGGTACCCAGGGCATTGGGGTTTCAGGAGATCCATATGGGCTGCAGCCATTTCTTTTGCCACCCATAAGGAGCTCAGACATACCGTTGCACAGGACTGCCACTGCAGTCTGCGTAAAATAGTGCACACACTATTTCACAGCCATTTTCACTGCACTTAAGTAACTTATAAGTCACCTATTTGTCTAACCTTCATTTACTGAAGGCTAGGTGCAAAGTTACTAAGTGTGAGGGCACCCTTGCACCAGCAAAGGTGCCCCCACGCTGTCCAGGCCCAAATCCCCGGACTTCGTGAGTGCCGGGGCGCCAGTACACGTGTGCACTACATATAGGTCACTACCTATATGTAGCTTCACAATGGTAACTCCGAATATGGCCATGTAAGGTGTCTAAGATCATGGAATTGTCCCCCCATTCCAAATCTGGTATTGGGGGCCAATCCCATGTATCCTGGGGGCTCCACCATGGACCCCCAGTACTGCCAAACCAGCGCTCTAAGGCTTGCACTGCAGCTACAGCTGCTGCCACCTCACAGACAGGGTCCGCCCTCCTAGGGTCTGAGCAGCTCAGTCCCAGGAAGGCAGAACAAAGCAATTCCTTTGGGAGGAAGGTGTTACACCCTCTCCCTTTGGAAATAGGAATCCTCTGCCACTCCTGCTTTATTCTCTGACCTGGGATCAACCGCAGACTGCTCCAGGAGCCGCTGTAACTGCAACAAGTATCCAGAAGGGCTACTTCGACTCTGCAACTTCAGCTCCAGCCAGCAACTGCAACAGTTTCCATGGTGTGCACGCTCTAGGGACTCCCTGTCTTCACCCTGCACCAGAAGGACTGAAAAAATCTCCTGTGGAGTGAGGGAGTCACTTCCCTGCTCCAGCAGGCACCTTCTAAGACAACAGACGGTTCTCTTGGACTCCTCTCCTGGCGACGAGCATGCTCCTTGGAACACAGGTGGTGGACCCCTTCAACACATACTGTCCTATGGTCCAGCTGTCCAAATTTGGAGGAGGTAAGAGCTTGCCTTCCCTGTTTGCGACAGCACCTCTGTACACTGTGTCATCTTCACCTCCTGAGGCCTATGTGCAATATTTACAAGAATCCTTCGTGCACAGCCTTGCCCAGGTCCCCAGCACTCTATCCTGCGACGCTCAACTCACTGAGTTGTTCTCCGGCGGCGTGGAACCTTCTTTTGTAGTGCTGCAGCAACTGCAATTTGCACCTTCTTTGTGCCGGTGTCCTGCGATCTCCGTGGGTGCTGCCTGGTCATCTGTGGGTTCTCTCCAGTGTTGGGAGCCCCCTCTGCCCCCTCAGTCTGAGTTGAGGTCTCCAGGTCCCTCCTGGGTCCAGGCAGCGCCATTTTGACGCAATCCGCGACATTGCTTGAACCAAGGTTTGTTGGATGAATCCAGCACTGCAACTTGCCTGCATCCAACATCTCCATGTGGAATATCCTTTGCATCACGCAGGAACCCGCAGCCATCTTCTTTGGTGCTCTTCTGCAGACTTCTTCCAACTGGAGAATCCTCTTTTGCACCATCTTCTAGGTTGGGAGGGGCTCCTGTCCTTCCTAGAATCTTCTGCGACTTCTGTACTTGGTCTCCTCTCTTTACAGGTCTTCAGGTCCAGGAATCCACCATTTGTTGCTTACAGTCTTGCTTGGTTCTTGCAATAACTCTAATCAGGACTTGTAGTGTGTCCTGAGGAAATTTGCAGTACTTTACTCCTACTTTCCTGGGCTCTGGGGTGTGGTATTTTACTCACCTTTGTGGTTTTCCTACCCTCCCAGCGACCCTCTACACACTACACTTGCCTAGGGGAGAATTTGTGATTCGCATTCCACTTTCTTAGCATATGGTTTGTGTTGCCCCTAGGCCTAATTCTTCCTATTGCATTCAATGGTATTTTCTATTGTTTGCACTATCCTATGACTATTTACTTACCTTATTTTGGTGTATAGTGTATATATTGTGTATAATACTTACCTCCAGAAGGAGTATTGCCTCTAAGATATTTTTGGCCTTGTGTCACTAAAATAAAGTACCTTTATTTTTGGCAACACTGAGTATTGTCTTTTCTTGTGTATAAGTACTATGTAACTGTAGTGGTCTTGCAGGAGCTTTGCATGTCTCCTAGTTCAGCCTAAGCTGCTCTGCTACACCTACCTGTATCAGCCTAAGCTGCCAGAACACTACTACATTTCCTAATAAGGGATAACAGGACCTGGTATAGTGGTGTAAGTACCCAAGTTACTGACTACAATCCAGGCCTGCCTCCTACAAGCGGTTACCGTCTTTTGGCACTGACTTGCCTCCTAGAGAATCTCGCTGTGCTCCAATGACTCTCCTGGGTTCAGCAGTCTCAGGTTCAACTTTTGAGCATTGAGTCTTGGTCCCCAGGGATGGAAAGCAACGAAGTGCAGCAATACAAGAATCTGGCTCACAACTCGCCCCAGAAGGCTTCTACAGCTGTTGTGACCATGTGCTGTGATCACGAGGTCAGCCAACTGACCCTTGGAGTCTCTTGCTTTGGCTGGGCTCAGGAATCGACTTCTCAATGAGCAGGACACCCAAGGCACAGTCCCTTCTTCTTTGATAACCACCTGGAACAGTAGGTGCTGTCTTCATTGGTACAACCTTTCTTCGCCGGGCCCTTGGTGCAGCAGGGCAGTCCATCTTCCGTTCTCTACTCCAGTCTAATGGGATCTGAGTTCTGGGTGCGGGGTGCCCTTATTATCTGCAGAAAATGCCCTCGGGAGGTTGCGGCCACTAGCCAATGGACTACCAGGTTCCCTCTTTCCTGATGACAACTTCTGTGAAGGGTGTTATCTTATTACCCAAGGAGTCTCTATTCTACCCACTCCCAAGCTAGCAAAATCCTTCTCTTGGCTTGTAGAGTTCCCTAGCGCAACCCAGAGCTGTGGCTACCAAGAGGTGTACATGTCTCTCAAAAACCAGTTTGACTACTGGTTTACCTTCTCTGTTCTGAGTGCCAGGCTGTCTATCTCTCCCAAGTGATCACCATTTGCCCTTCAAAGGCTGCTTCTCCTTTGAAGAGCACCTTTTGGGCCAACACCCATGTGTCCTTCTGCCAAAGATAACATTCTGTTGTACCTTTCGGGGGAGTAATTTGCATGTCTCCCAAGAAGGGCATAAAACTGTCTCAGGGACAGACCCCATGTGCAACTGTGTATGGGCACAGGAGACTTTGGGCAACACAGTGACAACAAAGTAAATTAATTACAACTTGGACAACAAGTTGCCCTTAATGTAATCAGTTGTTTGATACCTTACAGTATCAGCTTTAATAGTTCCAGCCAGATATTAACTAGGCTGAGATGTCAGTTTGTTATTTTGCACTCGCTAATAGAGCTTTTCCACTGTAAAAATGACAAATGTGGGTTTTCACTATTGGAATTTTAAAAGTACCTGTTCTGTGGTACTGAAAATTCTGGACCCGTGTTATAAACATCGTCGTATCACAACGATTTTGGTATCAGCAGACCGGGAATGATCAGAATAGTATGCACAAGCATTGTATTCATATTCGGGTAACGAAATCACCCGAATATCAGAGTTTCCGTCTTGAACCCTTGTGTTCCATTTAAACGACAGCCATTTTGTGATTGCCCTCACATAGGCCAATGTCTAATGCTGAAAACGAGTCTGAAGGACACGTATATCTTTGCTGACTCCTCTGTGACCTGGGCAAGCTGACTCCACTGCCTGAAGCCAAACCTGTTCAGCCAGTTTCTTTCCCAGTGGCCGAATGAGATTAGTATCAAGGCACAACACATCATAAAACCTTTCATCACACACAAACCATGCCTAATCTTACACACACCTGTCTCTCTTTCTCTCTTTATGACTTGCTTTACGAGGAGGAGGTGCCCGTTTTTATTGGGGGTCCGTCGATATCTGATGAAAGTACTAAGCCTTTCCGGATAATTGATTGAGGGCTGGACAAACTGAAATATGGGCTTGTCATCATAAACCTGCTATTTCTTTGCGGTGAAAATATGTGAATGGTCAACTGTAAAATAAGGAATGTTTGCCTAAAGCATAATATTTTGTATAAAAGAGAAGGTTAGTTTTGCAAAGGAAGCAGTCTCCTGAGAATATACACTGTGTTGTACTTCTAGGATACCTGTTACTGGCTGCAGCCAATAAACAAGATCTTTGACTTCACCAAGAAGACTCTGTGTTTCTGTAGTCTGAAACAGGAAGGACTCAAAGTCTTAGGGTGTGTTCCCTGGCACCACTGGGTTCTTAAAAACCCAGTACTTCAGTTGGCGCCCAACGTGGGGCGATTTCAGCGGTACCAGTCCAAGCCAGAGGTTCGTGAGGAACTTCGTGTGAAAATTCTGGAGGAAGGCCGCCACTTCATCGACCCCTGTATGTCGACGTGGTCCGAAAGTCTTTGCTGCGAGGTTCCCCGCTTTCCGACGGCTACGAAGGACTGCTGCCCTGGCTATCGCCCTGTTTTGGACCCTTGATGATTTGGTAGAGCGAAACGATAAACGAGTCTTCTGGTGACGTCATCGATACCTCAGTTAAGTATAAGTGGAGCGTCTCCCAGTCCTTAGTTTGGTTCTTAGTTTGGTATCCCCTTGGGATCTTTGATTTGGAACTTGCAAGTACCAAAGCCGAGCGATTCGTGTATTCACGAGACTATCGTATTCGATAATCCTTTGAAGTTTGAAGCTAGACTAGAGAGCGAAGATGCCTGGTCTTATCAGATATGGAAATTTGTTTTGTCTTGGTTATAATAGGGATTCCCGATTGGAGGACTCGTGTCCGGTTCCTCCGATTGGAACTCCAACCTATGAACTATATGTGAAACATGGCATAGGCCCCCTCACATATAATGAAGTATGGATCCGATACACCAGGAAAGATGGTGTTTTAAAATGGCCCCAATATGGTAGTTTTGACACAGAGATTCTGAATAATCTGGAGGTTAAACTTTTTAAGAAGAAAGCCCGGCCCGGGATGTTTGACTCTTTCCGCCTATGGCGTAAGGAAGCCAAACAGAAGGAAATTAAATTAGCAAAGAGAAATAAGAGGGAAGAGGGTATCTCGATAATACAAGCTGCTATGCAGTTTAAAGATGATGAAGAAGAACAGATGAATGAGCAGTTGCACAGGCAACGTAAAATGGTGACCGATAAATGTTATCCAGTTCTTCCGCTTCTTCAGCAAGATGCAGCAAAAGAACTTGAGAAAGATCCTTTAATGTCACACTTGTTGAGTTCGCCACCCCCTTATGCGCAGAATGCTACAGCACCTCCGCAACCTTTAGCTGTGCAACCTCCGGTTATTGTGCCTCAGGTTCTTCCACAGCCGCCAGCTCCTTTTCAGTTGGCTCCTACTACTATGGCGCAGCCCCTTCAAGGGCCGCCGACTTCGCTACCTGCTCCATCTGTACCTCCTGCGACTTTATGTACTACATCGACTGCCTCTTCTGGTGTTCTTCCTGATACTGCCTCTGCGTCTGCTTCTGCGTCTGCCTTGCCTCCCTCTGTTTTTCCTCCTTTTCTTTCATCAACTTCTCCTTCTGTCCGACAGAGAATGACAGATACTGTTGCCAGCCTTATATTTCCTCTCTTTGGGTCGTCTGGTGTGATCCCAGATTCGGAGCGTAAGCAGTCGCGTAGTTGTAGGAGGCTGGACTGGCTTGTAGTGAGTACCAAGGGGTACTTGCACCTTGCACCAGGCCCAGTTATCCCTTATTAGTGTATAGGGTGTCTAGCAGCTTAGGCTGATAGATAATGGTAGCTTAGCAGAGCAGCTTAGGCTGAACTAGGAGACGTGTGAAGCTACTACAGTACCACAAGTTTCACTTGCACAATATCATAAGAAAACACAATACACAGTTATACTAAAAATAAAGGTACTTTATTTTTATGACAATATGCCAAAGTATCTTAGAGTGTACCCTCAGTGAGAGGATAGGAAATATACACAAGATATATATACACAATAGCAAAAATATGCAGTATAGTCTTAGAAAACAGTGCAAACAATGTATAGTTACAATAGGATGCAATGGGGACACATAGGGATAGGGGCAACACAAACCATATACTCCAAAAGTGGAATGCGAACCACGAATGGACCCCAAACCTATGTGACCTTGTAGAGGGTCGCTGGGACTATTAGAAAATAGTGAGAGTTAGAAAAATAACCCTCCCCAAGACCCTGAAAAGTGAGTGCAAAGTGCACTAAAGTTCCCCTAAGGACAAAGAAGTCGTGTTAGAGGAATAATGCAGGAAAGACACAAACCAACAATGCAACAACTGTGGATTTCCAATCTAGGGTACCTGTGGAACAAGGGGACCAAGTCCAAAAGTCACAAGCAAGTCGGAGATGGGCATATGCCCAGGAAATGCCAGCTGTGGATGCAAAGAAGCTTCTACTGGACAGAAGCTGAGGTTTCTGCAGGAACGAAAAGGGCTAGAGACTTCCCCTTTGGTGGACGGATCCCTCTCGTCGTGGAGAGTCGTGCAGAAGTGTTTTCCCGCCAAAAGAATGCCAACAAGCCTTGCTAGCTGCAAATCGTGCGGTTAGTGTTTTTGGATGCTGCTGTGGCCCTGGAGGGACCAGGAGGTCGCAAATTGGACCAGGAGAGAGAGGGGACGTCGAGCAAGACAAGGAGCCCTCTCAGCAGCAGGTAGCACCCGGAGAAGTGCCAGAAACAGGCACTACAAGGATGCGTGAAATGGTGCTCACCCGAAGTTACACAAAGGAGTCCCACGTCGCCGGAGACCAACTTAGAAAGTCGTGCAATGCAGGTTAGAGTGTCGTGGACCGAGGCTTGGCTGTGCACAAAGGATTTCCGCCGGAAGTGCACAGGGGCCGGAGTAGCTGCAAAAGTCGCGGTTCCCAGCAATGCAGTCTAGCGAGGTGAGGCAAGGACTTACCTCCACCAAACTTGGACTGAAGAGTCACTGGACTGTGGGAGTCACTTGGACAGAGTTGCTGGATTCGAGGGACCTCGCTCGTCGTGCTGAGAGGGGACCCAAGGGACCGGTAATGCAGCTTTTTGGTGCCTGCGGTTGCAGGGGGAAGATTCAGTCGACCCACAGGAGATTTCTTCGGAGCTTCTAGTGCAGAGAGGAGGCAGACTACCCCCACAGCATGCACCACCAGGAAAACAGTCGAGAAGGCGGCAGGATCAGCGTTACAGAGTTGCAGTAGTCGTCTTTGCTACTATGTTGCAGGTTTGCAGGCTTCCAGCGCGGTCAGCAGTCGATTCCTTGGCAGAAGGTGAAGAGAAAGATGCAGAGGAACTCGGATGAGCTCTTGCATTCGTTATCTAAAGTTTCCCCAGAGACAGAGACCCTAAATAGCCAGAAAAGAGGGTTTGGCTACTTAGGAGAGAGGATAGGCTAGCAACACCTGAAGGAGCCTATCACAAGGAGTCTCTGACGTCACGCCAGAGCAGGGCTAAGGGGTCCCCTGAACCGGTGTAGACTGGCTTATGCAGAATTGGGCACATCTGTGCCCAAGAAAGCATTTCCAGAGGCTGGGGGAGGCTACTCCTCCCCTGCCTTCACACCATTTTCCAAAGGGAGAGGGTGTAACACCCTCACTCAGAGGAAGTCCTTTGTCCTGCCATCCTGGGACAAGCCTGGCTTGACCCCAGGAGGGCAGAAACCTGTCTGAGGGGTTGGCAGCAGCAGCAGCTGCAGTGAAACCCCAGGAAAGGCAGTTTGGCAGTACCAGGGTCTATGCTACAGACCACTGGGATCATGGAATTGTGCCAACAATGCCAGGATGGCATAGAGGGGGCAATTCCATGATCTTAGACATGTTACATGGCCATATTCGGAGTTACCATTGTGAAGCTACATATAGGTAGTGACCTATATGTAGTGCACGCGTGTAATGGTGTCCCCGCACTCACAAAGTTCAGGGAATTGGCCCTGAACAATGTGGGGGCACCTTGGCTAGTGCCAGGGTGCCCTCACACTAAGTAATTTTGCACCTAACCTTTACCAGGTAAAGGTTAGACATATAGGTGACTTATAAGTTACTTAAGTGCAGTGTAAAATGGCTGTGAAATAACGTGGATGTTATTTCACTCAGGCTGCAGTGGCAGGCCTGTGTAAGAATTGTCAGAGCTCCCTATGGGTGGCAAAAGAAATGCTGCAGCCCATAGGGATCTCCTGGATCCCCAATACCCTGGGTACCTCAGTACCATATACTAGGGAATTATAAGGGTGTTCCAGTAAGCCAATGTAAATTGGTAAAATTGGTCACTAGCCTGTTAGTGACAATCTGGAAAGAAATGAGAGAGCATAACCACTGAGGTTCTGATTAGCAGAGCCTCAGTGAGACAGTTAGTCACTACACAGGTAACACATTCAGGCACACTTATGAGCACTGGGGCCCTGGTGTACAGGGTCCCAGTGACACATACAACTAAAACAACATATATACAGTGAAAAATGGGGGTAACATGCCAGGCAAGATGGTACTTTCCTACAGTAGTCAACTGCCTAATTCTCAAGAGAGAGAAATGTTGGACCGTATGGCGCGTAAATGGGTTGTTTACCCTTTAAGATATGATGTAGAGTCTGTTATGGATGTCTTCCGTCAATGGGGAGCACCAAAACAAAGATACGTTTTTGAGAAAATGTGTGCTTTCCTTTGTGAGGAATTGGAAGATAATGATTTGGAAACAAATCCGCCTGATTTGTGCTGTGTACGGTTTGAGTTTGCAAAGGGCACGATTGTGGGTTCGGATGTTGAGACAGCAGTTGCGACGTTGTTGTCCTTTAGGAATAAGGATCCTTCTCAGTCATTGTTCCAACATAACTCTTCTGTTAAAAAAAAGGTGCGACAGTACCCAATGAGAGAAGTCCCTCCGGTATGGAAGGACGCTGTTGAGGCTGATGATGCTAATCACATTGATGCTGTCCCAGCTCATTTTCAGCGTGTTTGGGTACATGTTCCGTGGAAGCGAGCTGAAGTTTTAGCCCTTAAGCAGACTTTGCCTGATCCCCGTAAAAACCCTGCAGGGTATTATAAGGAATTATCACAGACTGCAGACTCATGCATTATGAATTTAGCCGACATAGACATGTTATTTGGGAATGTTGTTCCACAGCCTTTGTGGGGATTGATTCGCCATACAGATCATGCACAAGAGTTAGGTGACTCATGGGCTAATATTAGTGCTGCAAATGATAGACAAGTTGGTGGTGCCAAGCCTGAGCCTTTGGTAGCAGAACTGCCTGCTAGGATCATTACTTACATGAAGACTTTAATGCCTGCGATGCGTGTGAATTGGGATAAATTGTCTGCGTCTAAGCAGAAGAAAGATGAAACAGTGTCTGATTTCTTCACCAGGTTTGAGGAAACGTTTATCGACCACAGTGGTCAAGATATGAGTACAGAAGGTGGTCAACGGTTGTTCGTCGACAAGTTTGTGCACAATTTGCTTGCAGAGCTGTGTAAGAAATTGAAGGATTCAGAGAGTTCTTGGGCCGTTTCGTCTTCAGCACAAATATTGGCTACTGCACAGTACTACGAAAATAGGGATAAAGATGAGAAGGATAGAGCAGACAAGAAAACTAAAGAATTAAAGACGAAGGTTCTTTTACAACAGGCGTATCCGCCATGTGGTGGTCAGAGTAACTATCAGCAACCTCAACAGTTCCAGAGAAACTCGCAAAGGTTCGAGTTTTCTGAACCACGTGTTCCTGTAGGTCCCAATCAGTGTTCATATTGTAAAGAAGAGGGTCATTTCAAGTATAGTTGTCCTATTTTGTTACAGCGTACGAATGGTGTTTCTGGCGCAAGAGGTCGAGGTGTTCAACAAGCTCCTAGAGGTAGAGGACGTGGAAGTTTCCCCCAGAACACGCGTTCCTTTCCGTATCAAAACTCAATGAATAGTTTTGACCAGCAACATAACGCGTCTGGTAGGATGGCTCAGTACTATGCTGACGACTACTATGCAGAAGATGAGAACTTGGAAGGTAATAATTGCTAGGACAGCCATAGACGAAGAGAGGGAGTTTTTTTAGTTCCAGTGGATCAGAATGGACCTTATGTTAAGGTGATTACATCAGGTGTGTCGGAGCCTTTTCAGTTGGATACTGGTGCTACAAAGAGTTCTATTATGCACTCAAAGCTCCCTGGCGCACCTTTGTCTGGCGAGATGAATGTTTCAGTAGGTTTTTCTGGCGCCCCTGTTAGGAACCCGATTTCTAGTCCTATGTCCCTTTCTGTTGGACCGTGTGAATTGGAAGCACTCCTTATTCTGATGACAGGTTGTGGTGAAAACTTGTTAGGATTGGATTTGTTGAAAAGATTGTATGCAACATTATATTGTTCTCCTTCGGGAGTACAACTTACACTGGGTAGGAAAATGGTCTCTCCAATGTATTTGTCGAAGGATAAACTTCCGACCGAATTGTCGTTTCTTCCTGATACCATTTGGGCTACTGGTCCTAATGACGTGGGTCTGTTGGAAATACCGCCTTATGTTGTGATATTGAAAGCCAATGTTAAATTACCACGCATTCAACAATACAAGATCTCTAGTGAAGGTGAAAAGGCGTTGCTAGCGATCATTTATGATTTAATTGAAAAAGATGTAATTGAAGAGACAAGAGGCAACGTTTGTAATAGTCCTGTTTTGCCTGTTTTGAAACGTACTAACCCCTCTAAGCCACCTGTTTACAGGCTCGTGATTGATCTTAGAGAGGTAAATAAAATAGTTGTGCCACAGTTTCCAGTTGTTCCTAATATCACTGCCCTATTGACTATGATTCCAGCTTCCGCCACCTGGTTCTCGGTGATCGATTTAAAGAATGCTTTCTTCAGCATCCCGATTGCAGAGGAGAGCAGGGATATTTTTGGATTCAGTTTAGGAGGCCGAAGTTTCCGCTTTAAACGCGCTCCTCAAGGCTACTGTGAAAGTCCATCAATATATAGTCAGGAGTTAAAAACACAGCTTGATGCAATTGTTTTACCTGACGGCGCTACCCTTATTCAGTACATTGATGATTTGCTAGTCGCTACAGATACTGAAGAGATTTGTAAAGAAGCCACCTTGTTGTTGTTGCGTCATTTGTCTGATTTACATCACAAAGTGTCCCTTTCAAAACTGCAATATTGTCGACAAGAAGTGACCTACTTAGGTCATCTCTTATCGAAGGAGGGAAGGAAACTAACCTCAGAAAGAATTCAGGCAATTGCAAAATTGAGTGTGCCAAGGACACAGAGAGAAGTACCTGCTTTCTTGGGCATTACATCATACTGCAGACAATGGATACCGAATTTTTCTTTGCTGGCCAAACCTTTGGTAGCATTGACCTATAAAGATACACCAAACCCCGTTCCGTGGTCTGAAGATTGTCAGAAAAGTTTTTCTGAATTGCGTAATGCATTGTGTTCGGCTCCTGTGTTGGGTACCCCCGACTACAGTAAGCCCTTTACACTGTATGTCCATGAGAAAGAGGGTTGTGCATTGTCAGTGCTGACACAGTCTTTTGGAGACAAGCAGCGCCCATGCGCATATTTTTCGTCGACTTTGGATCCGGTAGCTAAAGCATTGCCGAGTTGCTTGAGAGCCACAGCGGCAGCAGCTGTTTCTATTCGACAGTCTGCTGGGTTAGTGATGAATAATATGTTGATTGTGATGGTTCCACATGCAGTGGACATGTTGTTAAACAGGACCAAGACACAGCATTTAACTAGTGCTCGATTGTCAGGTTACGAGTTGACACTGTTAGCGAGTCATGTGCACATAAAGAGGTGCAATACGTTGAATCCAGCCACGTTATTGCCAATTTCAGTAGAAACAGATGATGTTGAACAACATGATTGTTTTCTTAGCACAGAAGAAGAAACGAAAGGGAGAGTAGATCTTAAAGATATTCCTCTTGTAGAGTGTGATGGTACCTTATGGGTG